>NC_080637.1:61797366-63005366 GCF_027579445.1 Ammospiza nelsoni | reverse complement strand
GGGGATGGCCCACTGTGATCTCACAGTGCTGGATTTTGGCGCCAGTGAGAACAGGCCTAGTGAAGGATTATGACGTCTCATAGCCATAGAGATGGTCTGGGAGGGGGAACCTTACCCTGACAAGCTGGGAAGGTTTCCTTCCAGGGGGATCTGAGCATCTGTTCCACCTGTCCCCCGGCCAGCCAACAACCGTGGCCTTTCTCCCTCTGCTTGCTCAACATCCGCAGCCCCAGTGCTAATGAGAGGGAGCAGCTCAACATCCCAAGCAAGCCCGTCTGCAACTTCCAGCACCTTCCAGGTCTCTCTTGGCAGCACATGGCAGGCGGTGCCAAAGAAGGCACGGGGGACAGCGGCTCTGCTGCCGGGGCAGGGCCGCTGAAGGCGGTGGTGGGCTCGGAGTGCCCCATCTGCCTGGGCGCCGTGAGGAAGCCGGCCTTCGTGGCCTACTGCATGCACCAGTTCTGCTTTCGGTGCATCCGGCACTGGGCCCGGGCCAGGGAGGACTGCCCCGTGTGCCGGCAGTCTCTGGAGCAGGTGCTGCACTCCGTGCGAGGCGACGACGACTACGAGCTCTTCGTGGTGGGCCTGCCCACCCGCCTGCGCAGGAGGATGGCTACCGACAGGTCCCGCAGCCGCTGCCCTCAGCGCCGCTACGACCTGCGCCAGCGGCCGGCCGCCGAGCCACCCACACCTGGCCGGAGAGGTTCCAGGAGCACCAGGAGCTCCCAGGGGCAGGGGGCAGCTCCAGGGCCATCCAGGATCCCGGCCCAGCCAGCTCCTGCAGCCAGCACTGCCCAGGAGCCATCATGCAGGACCAGCCCTGGTGCTCCTCCAGACATGCACGATGGCTCAGAGTAGCTCTATCGTTTGCAATGAATGGAAAGGAATGGGTGACTGTGGCCTCTCTCTCTCCACCAGCCCAAAAATTTGGACTTCTTGACCCGTTGAGCAAAGCTGAGTATATTAATCTTACAAAAATCGGGTAGTTGTCCTACAGAGAGAAAGGCGAACCAACATACCCCTGAACAAACGTCTTAATAAACTATAAAATATCCATGTTCAATATTAATGTCATTAAGATAAGAGAAAATAGAAGGTGTCTATTCAGACCTTGATTTCTACATGTCCTAAATCAAAAAAAACCCCATATGCTCCTTTGCAGTATTTAGGCCATGTTGTCCCTTTTAGAACTGAATTGGAATGTCAAGGAAAAACACATTACCAGGAAAACAGGGCTGAAAACACGTCAGGAAATACACTTTATGTTTGTCTGAATCTGAAAACTAAATATCATGCATATGACGTCTAATCTGCATTGAACATTTGATTTCCAGTATGATTCAGATAACCACATGATATTTCCTTACTACTGTTGACCAAGAAATTAGAAAATGTCTTCTGTTTTGTACTTTTCCCAGTAATAATTACGCTGAGCACTCTGTTTGTTGAGAGTAATTAGTACAGAGTGGAGTTTTACACAATATTAAGTGGTAATATAATTACAGAGGCAAACTGTCTCCTAACACACAGTTAAGTCAAATTTCCTATGCAGAAGAATTTGTATTATGGTTGATACATATTCATAAGCAGACTCATTTGATGTCATCTCTCAGCTAAAAACAAAAGAGAAACTAACTGCACATCCTTCACAATTACTCAAATTTGCCATGAATCCAAATTGGATATTTGTAGTATTTTTTCCCTGACTGATAAATCTGTAGCCCTTTAAATCCCATGATTGAAGAGAGACATCTCTCCATTTTCAATGATTTAAGGTCATTATACATAGCCAAGCTTAAAAGATTTTGTTTTATGAATAACATAGCAAGCAGAGATACATTAAAAGAGAGAAACTGCTTAAGCATTTGGAAGATCCATTTCAGCCTAGACAAAATAAACTGCATTGGGGTCAAGAGGTCCCTGGAGCTGTTAGCACCTGGGACGGTACTTAGGGCCAGTATCAAAGATGCTTGCCCTGCCCTCCACATATTACCTAATGCTGCTGTTCCTACTGGTGGTTCTGTCCCTGTTGTTTTCCTCTCAGTCTATCTCTTTTTCTTCTCCAAAAGTAAAATAGAAGTGAACAAGAAAAATCCAGGTGAGTTAAGAAATAACTGATGAAAAAAGGGAGAAATGTAAGAGGACAATTAATAATAATAATACAGGAGAGTAGCTACAGATTTTTCTACCAGGACATCTCTTTTCAGAACATAACGCAAACTTATTACATAGACTGTTTTAAGGGGTGGTGGTAAAAATGAACAGAAAAAAATTCCCTAACATGTAATTGAGAGAGCAGGGTACAACTGGGAGTTACCTTAGCTCTGTTGATAAATTTATCCTTGTGTTTTTGGAGTATATACACAATGAACGTGTATGATCAGTGTATGACAGTTACATCTATGTTACAGTAGGAATAGATAGAAAATTTGGCTGTATAGATGACTAAAGATATTTCTTCTCAGGAGGACAAATCCAATATATAGATGTCTTTTGCATTTTGGGAAAGTAGCCATGAAGAAAGCATCTTGGAGGAAGGCATTTTTCTACATTTAAATTCATACAATGCTTTAAAGGTAATAAAAATTCTTAGATTTGTGGGACTCCTTTCTTCATGACACCTTAGCCAGAGAATTTTATTCTGCGGGCATTTGAGCAGCTGAATTCCATACAGCAAATATTTGAAGATTCCTTATTTCAAGATAGAAGTGGCCAAGCAATAACAGGCATTGATTTTACATCTGTTTGGCTGTTCAGATCAAAAATGCTTCTGCAATCATCCAGCTAAAGAAGAAGAGCATTAGCAGAAGATGTACCTGCCAACCAGAGTTATTCAGCACTGAGTCTGATCTGTCAAACTCTGCATCAGATCAGGAAACTTTATTCAACTTTATTGAATTGTTTTACTTCAGTTTTTGAGACTACAGATAATGTCATTACACCACTTAACTTGATTGTATGTGATCCATATTATAGGCTGATTTATAGGCTCTTTCAAGGACAGGTGAATCTAAAACCTAAAGGAGGTTCTCAGGCCAAGACACAAATGGACATCCTTTTCAAAAGCAATTTACATTTTCTTAGTGAAAATGTGATAGGTAAAATTTAGAAACAAAATAAAACTTCAGAAAAAGATACTCGAAAGATAGTAAAATACTTAAAACCAGTAAAAGTAATAAAAGGGATCTTAACAGATCTCAAAGAAATGTTGTGGAAATATAGCCATGCAAAGAAGTAAAATCAAACACAGATAACTGAGCTCATTGAAATTAACACCAATAATATTGTGACAAGCTTTAATATGGCATCTTCTATTCTTACTTCAGTCTTTCTGTTACACCCAATGCAGCTATTCCAGCACCTGCTCATTTCCCTATCTGTTCATCAGCAGCTCTGCTTTTGGGACAGATATTCCATGGTTGGATCAGTGTTATAGCCCAGCAGGGCACAGCTTGATGCACAACCTGTTTGTGACCCACACCACAGAGTCTTTGAGCTGGCACATGGCACACACATAACACATAAGAGCCCCAAGAGCTACTGAGAGCTCTTGAAATCTCTCTCCGGAGAGCTAAGTGTTACTTCTCATCAACTGTGTGAGCACAAACTTCTAGGGCAGCCATAATTAAAAGTGCAGCAGAATCTTTTTCTTTCAAACTAGATAAAATTTAAGTCCAAATTAATTCTGCATCCTGATAATAATAATCATGAGCTAAGGTAATATGGTTCCAGGTCAAAGCTCTGCTAAATACACTGGACTGCTTTGTGCTTAGCAAGGTGCAAATGTCTAAAGACTTTACTGCCTTTTATTGTTTGTATCACCACAAGTGTGGTGCCTGGCACCAAAAACTGACATGCTATTAAAACAAAAGATAAACATAGTAGTTGACAAAATAGTAAACAAAAATAAATGTGTTGTGTTATTCACATTAGGAGGAGGGTTGTGGAGGAAAATTGTGTCTCATAAGTCATCTAGCTAGAAGAGAAAGAAAAGGAAGCCTCCAGAAAGAGCCAAGTTCTGTCTTTGATGCCCTGTGGGAAGCAGGGGAGCCCAGAGGGCTGGCCAGAAATGCAGGAGTGTGGGCACATCCTGTGGGACTCAGTCCTTGGGCTGGAGGACAGCCATGAAAGTATTTTAAACAACTGAAACTGTATAGAAAGAGGAGAAAAAAGAGGGAATTTTTTTCTCACAGACAATTTGAGTTATCAGCAGTTAGGGGGGAAGGAAAGAGTAGAAATAATTGCTCAGTTGTAATAGAGAGAAATTACCATGGGGAGGATTGTTCTTACACTACTGTTTTTCAGCATTCTCCTGAAAAATCCAGAAAGTGGAGACATGCATAAGATATCAAGGTTTGCTGGTGATATAATATTATTCACAGCTGTCAAAACTAAATTGACTGCAAAGAGTTACAGAAGGCTTTCGATTAAGACATAAAGCCTCTGATGAAATTTCTATTCAAAAAATGCAGAGTCATGCACACAAGGAAAATACAGTCCTAACTTTACACACAAACAGATGATGATAAGCTTAAAATGAAATATTACCAGTTAGGAGTCGTGGTAGATAATTCTCTGAAAACTGAGTAAACAAATGCAGAAAACTAGTAGAGCCTTTCTGCTGGATCTTAGGGGCAAGGACTATCCTTCAAGAATTAAGAAATTCATCCACTAAACCTGTGCTAAACAGGATTTACAAAATTCTCTTGCATATTCATTTTAATTGATATCAACCTAGTAAAAAAAATCTGAAATCACAGTCCATGTTCTGGGTAAATGCTTGAGTAGTTTAAATTCATGTCTGTGTTGCTTAGAAAATTCAGGATAAGTATCAAGGAAAAAACTTTATTTCAGTCTAAGCTGACAACATGAGGCAAAGTGAACCCTGAGAACTCTCACCATGAAAAGTTTTAGTTCCAAAAACCAGTGAGATTGAGAGGGATCCATACTGGGACATACGGTAGGGCACAAACTTCTGGAAGATTATTGACTCTGTGCCTCTGACAAGGCCTACCAGTCAGAGATGCCTCTTAAATTCTATCCCATCAATTCTGTCACACAAAGCAGCACAAGTCTAAATATAATAATTCACTTGGGAAAAAGGAGGGCTCTTTTCTCAAGAAACCTCCTCCATGTTATGAGCACAACACACACAAACACATTTCGATTGCTCAATCAAAGTGCAGCCATCTCTTCTACCATGTGCAGTGTAGGGATCCTCCTGTGTGTACACACTTGGCCCTTGCTCCCTTCCTAACACTGAGCAGAACCTTGGAGTGCCTGGAATTCTACCTGCATTATTCTTGGCAGGAAGAACTGGAGTGAGACTTTTGTCCAGCGAGCACAAGTTTTTGCCTATAGAGGTAAAAAACAACTTCACAAAAACAAGCAGCTTTTGACAGTACAAAAAGCTTCCAGAGTTGAATATTTTTGCATTCATAAAAATGTCATTTTGGCTAAAAATAGACTAGCAAAACAAATAATTCAAACTGATCTCAGAAGCTGATCTCCACGATACAGCAGGATCTCATGGAAGAGCAGTCAATTCAGAATAAACCTGTTCAGTCCACTCCTGTGCCAAGTGTGTGCACAACTTGGGCTAGCACAGCCAAGGAATTCTTCTGGGGAGTGATCCCAGATACATTCCTTTTAGCTAAGGAGAAATATGGATCCCAGTCACACGTGGATATGCTGGGCATTACATGGAAAAAATGAGTTAGGTACAATCTGATTTTGAGAAAAGCTACCAAAAACTCTAAAAGTGCTATTAAAAGCAGGTACTACAGCATTTTGGGGGAGGTATTGAACTGTACTCAGCAGTCAGAGAGAGATAGACACCAAAGTAGCACCCGAGCAGGATCCATTAACACAGCAAGTGAGCTTTCCGTGGAACTGCTCCATTGACTGGGAATAGACACAAAACACCACCGCCAGCACTGTCCTGCTGCCTCCCTTGCCTCTGCTGAGTGGATCCCAAGTTCCAGCCTTCATCTGAACCAGGTCTTGATTTTCCAGTAGCTGGATGGGCAATTGGGAGGATGGGGGCGATATCAGAGTTGAGAGCCATTAAGGAACATTGAAAACCTGTTTTTTTTTTTTTTTGCTGGAGCTGACCAATATTTCTGAAAAAGGCAGAGGCAGCTGAAAGTTGGGCTCAAGCACTTATAAGCACAAGTAGCCACAGGCACAGATGGGTAACTACAATTTTAAATGGAAAAAAATAAAGAGGAAATGTTTACTTACCTTAAATCAGAATAAGCCAGACAGCATCAGTCCAAATACCACTCAGAAAAAGCTAGAAGCTAAACCAGGCTATCCACTCCAAATATTGATAGAAATGTTACATCTTGCCTTCACCTCTGGGCAGAAGAGAAAACATAAATACAAACTCTTGATAGACTGTGACAGGCTGACCCCATCAAAACCAAGTAACACATACAGCAATTGTTCTGCAGGCAGAGCATTTAGGTCTATTGAAACCTGCATTCAAAACACAGGCCATGACATGCCTGTGGATCACAGAGGTTTTTTGCCAGGCTATCTCTGATCTGTCTATGAGTGCATGAATCTAAATCAGTCCCTTGCAGGGAAAGACAGGAGTGTGTTTGGGGGAGATCCAGCAGATGGCTGTAAACCAGCAAGATTTTCAAGTTCTGCTCTTCACTTTTTGGGAAAGAACATATGGATACCTTGCCTATGTCAGCTGTGCTTTTGTAATTTTACATGCAATATATTTTGCAAACATTTTTTAATAAAAAAGATATAATGTGATGCATTCCAACCCAGTCTTCACTTTTCTGCCCTTAGTTACTGCTTTGCCCCAGGAGACAAGTTTTGTTGCTAGGAAATCACTGTGCAATCAAAATTTTCCAAATAAAACTTTTCATTTGAAAATAAAACATTGTTATTAAAAGAGACTTTTTACAATTTACTTTTTTCAGTACCTGGCCTTCCAGCAAATTACTTTCTACCCTATACTGGTTCCCCTGAGTTGGTTCTAACATATCAGACATCCCCACTACTGAGCTGCTCATGAGAGCTAACAAATTCAGAGACTGTGAAAGCCCTCTTGGACATGGCACCTCTCCCTGCAAGAAATTCTTCAGGATGAGAATACACCTAAAAAATATTATAAAATATGGCTTTAAAATGTTAAACTTGTTTTATCTACAGGATTATTTCTTACTGAACATTAATGGTGGTATTATTCCTTCACTGCCAGATCCATCTCAAATGCCTGAGTCTACCTCTCCCACATTTTTACGAACATTTTATTGAAAAATTAAGATAATTCACAGCATCATAATCTGCCATAAGACTTTGAGAGTTCTCCAACCTGTAGTTATTTTCCTCTAAAGAGAAAAACACCTAACCATTATCTTTTAATCAATGTCATTAGAACTTCTAAAGTTACTACTCAGGTTAAACTGTGTGATTTTGCATTTTCAGTACTTAAAAATTATGATCTTGTGTATTGTTTTTGGTGCAAAAGCACTTTACAATTTCACAAAGAAATAACACAACAACTTTATAGTCTAAATAAAGAGCACTTCAAATGCTCTTTAAATGCATCTATAAACTCCTTTCTTCATGGACCTGCTGCTAAATACACTGTCAAATTCATATGGGAATAAATGAGAATTTAAGAACACCAAGTAGAAGCCATAGCATGTAACTACCTCGAATGAAGTAAGAATATTATATTTGCATTTTCTCTTGCTGTCAGATGAGATAGGAACTCACTGAGTTCAATTCTGCCTTGGAGTTCAGAGCCTTATTTAACTGATTGAAATACCTGCTCAATGATCATAAAATAATTTGGTAGGGATAAATCCCCATTTTCCTTACAGAGGTTGCTGGTGCATGGTATCAATAACAAGAACATTTCCAGCTCTCCATCCTGAGCCCCCAGAGGCTGCTTTCCAGCTTCTCTGCCATACCCAAAATCATCAGGGTGCAAATCACACCCTGTCCTGCTCTGGTCCAGCATGGCCTTAGATGTCAACGTGGCAGGAGAGTGTAGAATACAATTGCTAAACCCCAAATTTTATTTCTGCACTTAGTTAAAGGAAGGCTGTTTTAGAGCTGGTGCAATTAGCATGGCCTCAAATATGACATTGATGAGGAGCTGGATAAAGCAAGACAAGAGTGAGAGGAGACTGTTTTCACTGACATACGAACATTTCCATAGTTCACAGCCTTTTCCCAGGAAAAGGTTATCTTTCAGCTTCTCAGAGATTTGGGGATGACCACTGGGGATGGCCATGCTGTAAAAGCAGCAAACATAAAGATAAGGCCCTAATTATAGATATAAACTGCAGTGCACTGCTCCATGGAAACTGTCAGTAGGTTTCCAAGGCAGCCAAATCAAGAAAAGACAAGGCTTTAAAAGGGTGCAAAGAACAACAGCTAACAGATTGATGTGTAAGGAGGTGAATTTTGGAAAGTGCTTAAGCCCAGCTGAAAGTCAATGGCAGTTGTGCTCTTAAATCACGGGGGACTTTCTGAAAAGCCCAGCCAGAAGCACCGGGGTTTGATGTGTGTGACTGATTATTCATTGATTATTCATTGTCCCACACAGCTGTCCTGTAGCTGCACATTCATTCTGCCCTGTGTTCTGCTCTGCCCCTGCTCCCCTCTCTCCTCTCTCCCACAGATGCTGTGCTTCAGAGGATTGTGATTCCTCCTCATCCTCCTCTTCCTCTCCCCACCCTTCATATCCATCTGCCCAGCTTTATATCCATCAAACAGCCCAACAGCTCTATGGCCTCTCTAGCAATCAGCAACGTGATGCCAAAGCAGTGTCTGCTCTCAGGGACAATCACCAAAGAAGGCTTAGGCTGGCAGGGAGCAGCAGCTATGATCCATTCTTATCTCATCTGATATTCTTATCAGATATTCCTGTCTCACAGATATTCCAGCCTGAGTTGACAGCAAGAGGAGGGAGAGCCCTGCTGATAAGCACAGCTAACATGGTCCTTAAGAAGGGCTCTGAGTGAAAAAGTGAAAAAGCAGAACTTTTTTCTTTATTTTTTCCTAAAAGAAACAATTCAAGAGTGGCTTGTTATTTTGGAAGCTCTTCCTACCAAACTGAGCTGACCTTGGGCATTGCATTGCTTTCCAAGCTTTCAGCCTTTCCATTTACATTAAAAGCAAGCAAAACACTCCAGTGTGCCAGGGAATTTGACATATCTGTAGAAGCTGCAGCAGCCTAAAAGCCCAGGTGTTTTTAGCAAAACAATTGGAAAATGCTAAAGCAATAAGAAATCTTCTTGAGAAAAGTACAAAGACAGAAGTTTAGTATGAAATTAAATCATCTTTGTAAAATCAATATGCACTAGGTGAGATTTATAAGATTTTATACTCTAAACAGAAAACAAGTCCCATAATACAACAGGTTTTTCATACACACATGTAGAAGCCTATAAGCTACGCAATAGGAATTCTCTTCAAGCCATTCTCTAGGACTTTGGCAATAAAATTTAAAAAAATGCTAAGCCAACATATAATCAATTATATGAAGTCTTCTTTACCCACTTTGTGGGTCTGGAAATTTCCAGGCAGTGAAATCTTCTCCAAGATCAAAATGTGATAAGTCTTTTATGGCAGTTGCCAAAGGACTGAAAATATTTTGAGCATGGATAAGAAAAATTCCCCTTCCACCTTGAACAGAGCTGGAGTTTGGTTTTCAGCACATTTGCCACTCTAGGTGTAGTCTGAAAACAATGAATATAACCACTTTAAAATGAAATGCTCTCAATATCTTTTAAAGAAATAAACGTGCCAAGCATTCCTTTTATTTAGAGTATAACTGAGATTTAAAGCCAGTGATTTATTTAGTAGATTTATAATGAATTCTTACAGCCATAGTTTTTTTTTACTCTGAAAAATAAATATGTATTTATGTTCTGTTCTTCAGCTGAAAATTGATCTCCCTCTTCTCAAAGTTTGTGTGAAGAGAGAATCCTCCTTCAGGACACTGACCCAGTGAAATCCCCAAGAGAGGATTTAACTACAGAGACACCATGCAGATTATTTTTTTGTTCACAGATCTAAGCATTTAATGCAGAAAGTAGCTAAAATAAAGAGTCCTGACTGGAAATCAGTGTGGGGCAGTGGTTTCTCTGGTTGCTTTTATTAGTGAGATTTGTTGCCCCAAGCTCTTATTTCAAAAGGATTCAACTTATTTTCACAGCAGTACTTACTGAAGCTTTTCTGGGGGAAGGACTGTGCTTCACACATTTGCTTCACTGTTACTGAGAGGTTTCTGAGGTAAAGTTTTACAAAAAAGGTATCAACAGATACGATTTGGACTTTCATTACTATTAATAATGAAAGAACCAGCACCATAACAACCTGTAGTTAAATTCCATATCTCTAACCCAGGATGATTGTGGCAATGGCTTGTATGTCTTTGCAACCTGCTGCACTTTCAGGTACAAGATGATCTGACAGACACATCCACAGCACCAGTGTGAGGAATTCACATCCCTGAATGCCTGAAAACTCCCTGCACTCTGCAGGATCAATGAAACAAACATCACTTATTTCATAAACTCAGGTCATTCCTGGTAGAAACTTTCAGAAGTTGTGTGTCCACAACAGCTTTTGTTGTGTGGGTGTCAGATTTTCTGGGTAGAGGAGGAGGAGGAGGAGGGAAGGGCAGAGATGTGGAGGAAGGCAGGGTCCCTGTGAGGAAATACTGGAGCTCCATTGGACCTGCCATGTGCTACTGATCCCAGGCAGTGCAGGAAACCAACAGAATCTTGTCCCATATTTCAAATATGAGACATTGGCCTTCTGTACCTGTCTGAATGAAAAGTTTTACCAGACTGAGAGCAAGGAAAGCATCCAGCCAGCAATGAATGGGGAAAATGGCACTGGCACCACAAGGATGATTTTTCTTCAAAAATGTTGAATGAGATCAGTCTGTTTGCATGATGATTGACCCCTGGGCTCCAAGGAAAGCAGGCTTAGACCACCAGAAAGACCAGGCTATGGGTTTCAATCCCAGGAGACCAGTCAAGTGAGGCAAAGGAGGTGGAGTGATGAGGGAGTGAGCCTGGTGAGATATGGGTGCCTTTATCACTTCTAAGGCACTCTGGAACAGGCTGCACTTTTCATACCTCTATGTTTCTTTTGGGACTTGACTAATCACATCCTAAAGGTCTGAGCACATGAATAATGCCCAGCCTGGCTTTGGATGAAGGACATACTCCCTGTTTTCACACTTTACCCTTGAAGTCTGATAAACTGCAGTGATCAAGTAGAACTTATTTATGAATCTACTTGTTTAAAGTTATAACCCTCACACGGCTTTTAGCTCACTTTCTATTTTCAATTCCTTGCCCATCTTTAGAAATTATCTTTGAGATGTGATGAATTTGCCTGGCAAAGAAAATAGTTTTGTCTGAATTTTTAATACAGTTATTTTGACCTTTTTCTTCAAACACAGATAAGGCACTTAGAGTTATCTCTTCTGTCAGACATTATCACCTTTCCAGAGAAGTACTTTTGAGAAGTTATGATAAATGTTTCAGTTTGCATTTTCTTTAAACTGTTGAATATGAGGTGAGGAAATTAGGCACACTCTTAAATATATACTGAACTAATTATGTAGAAGCATAATACAGAAACAAAAATTTGAAAATAGAACACTGTTAGACATTATAAAAGTTAGAGTCACAAAAATCAGAAAAAGTTGTTGATTTCCAATGTCTCATTTATTTCAGTTCCCTGGCACCTTAGGATCATTTTCTGTAGGATTTATGGTCTTAATGTATCTTTTTAAAAAATTAAATTTAAAAAGAGATAAGTAGGGAGGTTTTTATAGTTTTGTTGAGAACATAATTCTACTAATTTTTCTTCTCAAACTGTTTCAACCATTTATCACCTAACTTTTTCTCCATATGTATTGAACAAATTATTGTTTTTCACTGCTTCTAGTGCATTTGAAAGTCCTGCATCATATTTGTTCTCCTTCATTAAATTCCTCCAAGTGCTGTTGGTTCCTCACTTATTTCACTCTCACTGTGATCAAAGAATTATCTCCATTTGAAACAATATACCCACTGCAATAAAATCTATTTTTTCCCAACACACAACATTTTCATGTGATTCTTTCCCTCTTTGGAAGCATCCAAAGCAGGCTTACTGCATGCAAGAGAGCAGAAATAGCAATAATGTACCAATAAGAAAGCAAAGGGGATCCAGGGAGGCAACCACTTAAATTTACATTTGTTGTGACAACAAAGGATTAACCACAGGTGAAATATGCATTGAGTAAAGAGGCAAACCCTGTTTACTTGGTATAATGCAAAATCACATTGTGGCACTATATTAGGAATAGCTTGGAGCAGGACTCTGTTCCTGTGGCATTTGGGGGTCCCCCAGGATGTCTTTGCTCCTGCCTGCCAACCTGATCTGACCCTGCTCATTCCTTGGACCTTCCCCACTGGTGGCATATCTGCAAGCAGGATGCCGTGAAAAATTAATTACCTGCTGAAAGAATCAGCTTTGAAAACATGACAGATGTTATTCACTTGGAAAACAGGTGGACTGCTACTGCAGGGTTCAGGGCAGGGTCTCAGTTTCATGGCCCACCATCATCATCATTATGAAGTGGAAATCAGGCACTCTGGCTAAGGAATGTATTGGAAACTAAAAACAAAAAGTATTTATTTTCTATACATTTAAATGCTCAGCAGAATATATTTTGTGATTTTGGGGGTATTTGGTGTCAGTGTACAAAGTCCATACCAGATAAAAATGTTGGGAAGTGCAACATAAAAATGGATACTTAAGCACACTAATGGATTTTTCTAAAGATTGCATACATTATAAAAATTATCTTTCTGTTGTTTTATTTAAAGGTGGATCATTTGCATTCTCAGAAGAATAATTAATTTGGAAAACACTTAAATATTCCACCAGCAAATGAAGGCTAATATTTTTTCCATAACTGCCACAATGACAGCTGACTTGAAGTGTTTTACTGATTTCCTTATAAATAACTTTGAGCTGTGGAAGAAATACACTGTATGCAATATATCTTGGCTTATAAAATAATTACACCATACTGGAATGGGGACTGAATCTGCCACAACAGCTTGCAAAGACTCATTTGGTGTGCAGAGTCTTCTTTGGGTCACAAAACCTCATCATATTTTTTGGATGCGGCCTCCAAGGCACCACCTAACTCAAGGGCTGTATTGCATCTCAGGTGGGCAGGATCTGATGGATCCATCACAACACCAGACTGCTCCCAACACAGTTCAAGACCTTTTTTCTCAGAAGATGTCACCTGAAATGTGCTGTGTATGTGGAGGGACACGGAGAGAGTGAGGTTTTACCAATAGAGGATGGAGCTGCAATGTCCGTGCGCAGCAGAAGCAGACAACTCCTGTCCTGCAGGGTGCAGCTCCCTGCCAGGTGATCCCACTCATGGTAGGGCCCAGATTATCTGACCCCTGAAGAGACCCATTACTTAAGGTCCTTCAAGTTACCAGATGAGCCGCAAGAACCTCTGCACAGAAGGTTTCCAGTTAATGGAAACCTTCATGGGCTTCCTGAGAGGAACACAATTCCCTCGTGAAACCACAGTGCTGACTGCATGGTCAACAACTGCTGGGACCCTGGATGTCCCCAGCACACACAAATGTAGCTCCAAATCTTGGTAATTTCTGCTATTATTACAGGATATTCTGTCTGGTATTTGTCACCCATGGCACCAAGTCTGAGATGTGGCTGAAAACTGCAGCATGGGCAGTCAGCAGTAACTGTGTTGCACCAAGGGGAAGTTCCAGACCCTTTAAAGGACTTAATATAAATTGTCTCAACATTTTAAAAATGCCCTCAAACCCCTTCAGCAAATGGCTTGTCCAAAATTCCCATTTACTACAGGTTATTGCAGCCTGCAGACTGGAAAAAAATATAGGTCCTCAATTTCCATATTGTAAAAGGAAAAGGAAGAAAACCAAGAACAGGCATCACTGTCATGAGCAGCTGCTACTTTGCATGCATTTTTCCTCCTCTACATGATGAATATTATAAGAAAAATATGAAAAAAGTGACTCATAAAAATGAGTCACAAATATGTGCCCTGGCATGTATATAATGACAATGCTGGCCCAGGAAAAACTGATATTCTGGCTTGCCCTTGCATTGAAACCAAATATGCCCAGTCCTAGAAATTCTAGCTTTGAAACAAATTAGTAGATTAAAGTACTAAGTCATGTAAAAACATATTTTTTAATTTGTTTTTTTACTTTAGAGTGAACTGGCTAGAAGGGAAAAAAATCCTGCTGAGTGACTGAAGGAAGACAGACACAGGCTGTGCTGAAAAACAATGTCAAAGTCATGTAATACTCTGCTGAAATTTCAGTCCTGACTTCATTTATTGCTTTTCTAAAATGACAGTAAGAAAATATTTTGTTTGCTGTGTTAATTATCAACTTTTCAATATCTTCTGATTCTGTTCATTGAAACATTTTGCTTCTCCCCATCAGTCAAATACCACTTTCCCTGTCTTGTACAGATCTATCCTTACCTTACCTCCAGTTTGTGTTTAGGAAGAAAATAAATATTTTTCTTAAGCATAAGAAATCCTGGCAAAAGTAGGTAAGGTTACTAGCAAATAAAAAAAAAAAGTTTATTGTGCTCAGTAAAGTGATCATCCTCCACTAATATTATTATTTCCATTCATGCAATGTGTTACCCTGTACACAGGCCAATTGAATTTCAGAATATTTTTCTTCTGAAGCTCGTGGGACAACTTGTTCTGAATTTTTATGGACTGACTCAGAATGCAACTCAGCAAAGTAAGGACAAAAACCCGGTGGTGTTGAATTTATGCAAAAAGTTAATTAGATGAAAAAGAGGGATGCTGATTGTAATTCCAGTGGCTTAGAGATAACTATTGGTTTTTTAAAAAGCTACCTGATGTGGTCAATGCTTCTGCATTTACCAGCAGAAATTTGGTCTACCCAAGTAATATTCTAGCACATTTTATTTCACTCACCTGTTTCAAATCTGCATTTATGCCCTTGCTGAACACCAAATTATTGCTGCTCCCACCATAGTCAGAGGAGCTAAATACAGACCACAAGTTAAACAGGAAAGGGCACAAATTATACTGGCCCAAGGAGAGCTACAATAGCCATGAAAATGGGGAAAGCGATCTGCTGTTTACACGCAATGCCTAAAAGTATTTCCTATGGCACTTATGGGAGTCAAAGATTTTCAAAAATCACAAAGATTTTATAGACTTTTGTTGTCCCAACAGTAAAGATGTTTTAAATTTATTTTTACTTTTCAGTTCATGCCCTCAAGGTTCAGCTGCATCATTGCTGTGAGTGCTATCTGCTGTGTTAATGAGAATTTCTATTAGCATTGGAAAGCTGCACTCAGCATCACTCTGTCAGCCATTGGCACTGCTCTTGCTTGGATACCCACTGCCTGGAACTTACACCTGTCTGATCTCCCTATTTCAACACAGCAGCAGCCACCCAATTTGGGCTAGACCCTTAATGCATTTGGCTGAGAGCAGCTTTGCATCTCCAGTGCAGGGTTTGTCTCATTACTTGTTAATTGAATCTCCTTTGCCATAATGTATGACCTAACAGCTACAGCAAATCTCAAACCTCAGCACACACAGGCTTGCTTAATGAACACAGAGTAAACTAAATTGCCTTTTTGTGTTTAATCACCATCAGGAAGTTTTTGGTCCTGTGATCTAAAGGCAGCTTCCCTGTTGACTTAACTCCCAATTTGTTGTGAGGTGCCTCATCCTTTTACTTAACCTTGCTAATTATGAAAGCCCTTGTGTGCCTCTTTCCCTCCTGCAGAGTAGAAATTCCTTTGAACTTGAACGTACTCTTTCAGGAAGCAATGAAAGAGGAGTCATGCTTCTCCTCTCAGGCACTTTTAGGGTACCTCTACTCTTTCCCCTGACACCTCCTGCTGGAATCACATTGGGAGGTCAGGATGAAGAAAGTCTTGGAGGAGACTCAGATTCCAAAGCTTCCACTGTCAATTAGTAATTTAAAGAATCTGCTTTTCACTCTGCCCAGAGTTATAAGTCTCAAAAGAGAGGGCTTGACTTTAATTATATTCCTGCAGCTTTGTTAGCATATTGTAAGATTTGTATTTACTTTTGTCCTGGAAGTTTTGTAAACAGGCAAATATTTTGCATAATATACTCAAATAGAAGCATAATCTATATTTTTTGCTGTGATTTGAAACATTTAGAATAACAGACAACTCTGTTCACCTTCAAACATGTTGTGTTCTACTTCGTGCTACTTTCCCTCTTCCCTCCTTGACTTTCGTACATACTTGGATGAGGAAAAATTCACTACATTAACATTTGATAGGCTAGGGTAAACTCTAGATTTGGTTTCAGGAGAGACTGATAGAGGGGATAGATTTTAAAATCCTCTCAGTATAAATAGAAAATATTTTTAGTTTCAGAGCATACACCAGGGAGATTATTTCCATCTTGTGCTACTATATTTTCAGCAGAACCTTAGTATTGTGGCACCTCTGGTGCTGCTGACATTAAATCTACAAAATCTATATTCAGCCAGTGAAAGCCATCTCAAGCTGATAAATGCTTGCAACCACTTACTCAAAAATTAAGTACAAGATCTTATATTGTCTTCAACTTTAACTCAAAAGATTTGATCTGGTTAAGAACCCTCCCCGTGTGTACTTCTCCTTTCAAAAGTACTTGCAGTGTTACATGCAAAAATGTCAAAATAGAATAAGGAAAAATGAGTATCTGTTGAAGAATGATGCTAAAAACCCCAGATACACTAGTCTGGCAGCAATCTGTGGTGGTAAGAGGAGAGAAAAGGGCTTCCTCCATCACTGGGGTACCCACCCCGGGTGTAGATTCTGATCAGGGAAGGTCCTCACAGCCCTGCAGAACCCCAGGACCAAGTAGACACTATAAATAAGTGTCTACCCTTCCTCAGGCAGCACATCTACTCAGTTTAGCAGAATGCAGGACAAGGAGCATCATTCAGTAGCCTAAGTGCAGAGGTGTGGGGTTGAGGCAAAAAGAAACACAGATACATTCCATCTTACCCAGAATAAAACATAGATGCAGGTAAATGGTGTTACTCCATTTCTTGTTTGGGCAATTACTCCCTGCAAGTGGTGACATGTTGGCCACTTAGGGAACAAGCAGCAAAACCAGATTTCCCTGGCATGACCCTACTCATGCTCCCAATAGAAATTCAAGTACCATCTGTCAGCTTCTGTTGCCACAAAGTTGGACAAGTCCAAGGTACAGGAATAGGGGAAAGAAAGCAGAAACTGGAACACCACCACCTCCTACCTCCATGTCTGCACAGCCTGAACTGTCAGCCATGGTTAACTGTACTTTACCAAGGAAAGAGCTACCTCAATAAGATATTAAAAGGTTAAATATTTTTTAAAAATTATTAAATCAAGATTTAAATGAAAAAACAGTGAGTTTCAAGTGTTGCAACCCATGTACAGAAGCCTTAGTATTTTAAATGAAAGAAGTGAAAATTTAGCAAGTACACTTGTCCTTGGCCATTTTCCAAGACATCTCAGCTGTTGCAGTGAATTTAAAATGTGAAATGAATCAAATATATGAGAATAGATCTTTCATAAGTCATTATTTTCTTCTTAAAATAATGAACAAAACTCCAACTTGTCCTGGGAAAATGTCCCATTTTTCATACAATTTTTAGGAGCCATTTCCCAGCTGTATCTCCCAGCACAATAGCTTCCAACTTTAATTTAGGTATATCTGGACCATTCATGTTCTAGGTGTAAAGAAACAAAATAGGAAGGCTTGGGAAAATGAGGCACTTGAACAAGCTGCTTTCATTTGCAGGCTTGTCTGGGATATTCTCTGCTTTAGGGACTGACTGCTGCTCTTTCTGGATGAACACATAAAAATATGGGATGGGAAAAGTAGACCACATAAGTTTGGATCTCTCATTGATGAAGTGATAAATTAATGAAGTCTGGAGTGAAGTTATTTAGTTTCTTCATTTATTTTTTAATTCCATGTTTTCCAAAGGATGAAATGAGCAGCACAATGATCAAGAAAGCTTTGCCATCACAGTAAACTCAAACAACTGCTATGCAGAAGCAAAAGTTAAATCAGAAGAGGACACAAAATTCAAGGTCAAAAAAAGAGATTTTATATGTACTGCCAGAGAATGTTTTCCAAATAAGATAACAGCATAAAAAATACTTAGTTTTTAATATGCCCAGGGTTTGGTCTATGTATATTGTCCAGCAAGAAAGTTTATTGAAACCAAGTCTTGTTGAAGTCAAGAAAATGCTCTGAAATTTCTCTGTGAAGGGATAATAAAAATTGTGCATATATTGTACCCTAGGGGCAGTTTCAAACTTCATCCCCAGAATGGATGTAGAAAATGCCCTTCCTGCTTTACCAAACTAATTTCAACAGGCCCAAAATGTATTTAGATGTGAGGTCATGAGAGCTGGGAGCCTCAGTAGAGAAAATGATAGATCATGGGGTTGCGTTTAAATAAATTGAAAAAACCCAAACCCAAAGCTAACCAACCAACAAACAAGAAAAGGAGACATATTCTTTAGAATTTCTTCAGAAATTAAATTTTACCATGTTAAAAATATGTCATTTTTGTTGAATGAAGAAAAGCTTAATTTCAAGATAATTGGTGCTCTACAATCTCATTTTTTGTCCTTGTTATCATATTTATTAATAGAGAGGGCATCCCATTTATATATATATACACACAAAGCACTAAACACTAATAGGAATTTAACTGATTGCAGTAATATTCCTTCTCTCTTGTATCTTGGCAAAACTATTTTTCTCTTTCATTGCTTCAGCGTCGCTTCATGGTTGCTGCAGTAACAAAGTAATTTTCTGATAAATTCATCAGGAAAAGTGCACTACAGAGAACATGTATAACTCTAAACCTGTCAGACCATCTCAATTGTAAGGCAGTTTTTCTTCTGGGGAAAAAAAGGAAAATTACATAATGTAATTGCACAGAGTGACAGATAAGTTATCATAATTTTATGCCACCAAAACCAACTTTCTTAGATGTGCTCAGCATCAGGAGATGCTCCCTTATGGACAATACAGATCATCTGAAGCTGTATCAACCACAGTGTCAACTAGGCTGACAAATCAAGATTTCTGGCACACTTGAGCCACTAAAGATTATGGATGAAGGAAAAGTTTTATGATAAAATTCATCTTCCAAGCTATAGTGAACATTTTGCTAAGCAAATTCAAATGCCAAAGTCTCCTTAATTCAATTATTTCAGGGGTACTCAAAACCTATAGGATACTTGAAGGTGTAATCACTGTAGTTAAGCTTAAGATTTATCCTGTAAAATGTGAAACCTACAAAACCTGAAACCAATGGCAAATCCTGGATAATGGAAACAAGAAACTACATTTTAAATGTTTTATATGAACCTTCCTTTACTTTATTAAAGGAAATAAGGACATGACGAAAAATGCTCAAAATACTGATTTCTAAACTACCTTCTGTTGCCTCCTCTTCTTCCCCTGACACCATGAGAGGTTCCTAAAATGTCATTCAGAGTAAATATACAATAAGTACTTTTGACTTGCTAAATAAAGAAATACCTACAGAATCTCATCTTTTCTATAAAAAAACAACATTATCCCTTATTTTGGCATTCTACACAGCTTAGCTGTGTATAGACCTCATCTTTGTAATTTTTTAACATTTGACTGTTTGATTTACAATTGGTAATTATGACCCAAAACTTTTTTGTTTAGGATCTGCTGTTCTTAAAAAGAGACCTTCAGTGTAATTCAAGACAAGAGCTGTTTCTCTCAATATATAAAACTTGAAAAGGCTGAGAATTTACTAATGTACTGATAATAGATAATTGCACTGAATTTTTTGTCTGCTAAAAAGAGAAGTGGAGTAAGAAATGAGTTTGTCACAATACTAAGGGAACGCTGATTTCATAACATGGAAAAAAAGAGAAATTGAGATGGCTGTAGCCAGGTCAGAAGTCCTCTCCCAAATGTAAAAGGACCTTTCTGGCAGTTGTTTGCAGGAGACTGAAAGTTTATGATGAATCTGCATGCATGGAAGATTGGCACCACCATCTGAGATGATGACCCAGCTTTTGACATGGTTTTTAACAGATTATAAAATTATCTTAAATTAGGAAAAGCCGCTAGGTGCCTTGTGGATTTACTCAACAGGAATAGAATTTTCCAGTCAGAGGGAAAAAAATGGTTGTCCCAAATGCTTATTCTGATTTGATAATTTCACAAGGTTTTCTATTCATATTTCATACTGGTTTTGTGTTTATCCTCAAAGGCATATTTTTTCCATACTAGCTGAGACAGAAAGCTTGTCAACACTGCATGTCTAAGTGGAAAAGCAGATATTAAAATTTCTGACAAGACTTCCTTTATGCCAGTGTCATATTAGTTCTAGACTTCTGCTCTCTGTGAATTGGTTTGTATAGATTTGACAAATTATTAGTTGAAAGAACACAGACATTTTGGTATTAAATTGTGATTTAATACCAAGTCCTTGCCTCAGAAAGATTACTACTGCATTTTTGCTTCCTCATTAAACAAAGTGTCAATAGTCGCAACTAAGATTGTTGCACATTCCTGAATTTCCACATGTTTGGTTGATCTGTATAATTTATTTCAGTTTGTTTTAGAAAATGCTGTGCTGCAGTGGTAGGCAGTAGATGGAAACTCTATCAAAGCACTGTTTACTGGTCAATGACCATCTGGAATTTCCAGCAGGCTGAGAATTGGTGGGACTTCTGTCGTGCATCATTTGCATCTTCAGGATTTGGATTTTGGCTAAGATTTTCTTTGTCTTTGGGAGATGTTCAATGCAATGGAAGTTAATGCAAAGGTTTTCACCATGGAGCTAACTGCCTGCTGTCAACATATCCTTGGAATGAAGGATATGTTGACAGCAGGCAGTTAACTCCATGGTGAAAACCTTTCCAACAATCATCCTCAAATAATAGATGAGGATTCACACCAGGAATAGGACTGGTGCTATGCACAGAGTGTCTTGTGCTTGGCATGTGCTAGCTTTAATATGACCTCATCCCTTCACATCAGCTGCTCTCCCCTAGAAATAACATTCCTGAAAGAAGATGAAGGAGAATGAGTCATGGAATAGTAATTTCAAGAAATACACACCTGTCAGTGTTTGAGGAAGGTTTTGGATGCAAGTATGAATATTTGACTTGCAATGTGGATTTTCAAGACTGATCCATTAACAACTTCTGCATATTCTGATGTACTATTTTGACACTTGTACCGAGCTCTTCAAAAGGCACTCACTCACCTCTTCCATCAGTGTCTATGAGACACAATGTCCCAAATGTATCTTATAAATAAAGTATCATCTAAGTGCTGTTCAAATTTGCAAGTCATTAAATGCTTTTGGAGCCCTTCAACAGAGGCATCAGCTTCTCATCTGCAGGAGAGTTTAGTGGGAAATGAGCTACCCACTATGTCCTGCTCATCAGATTTGAGGAAAGGAAGAGGAGGACTGTAACCAAGAACTGCTCTTGCCACTCCTGCCTACTCCAGTAGACTGATTTACTTCAGTCTTGGAGAGGATTAGCCCTTTTGCAAGCCACATTTTATCAATCTCTAAAATTAGGAGGCTGAGTGGGAATCTTGAGTCTTAGCAGAAAGTCTCTAGACATCATGTTTGTGGAGTAAAGCTCAAATCTGTGAAACAAAAACCTCCTAAAGGCTCATAAACCAAAGGCAGCTTGGCTCAATAAATAGCTTTTCACTACCTGAGATTAGCAGTACATGTTAGAAACTAATGATAAAAGATATTGGCTATGTTATTAGGAAGCACTCCTCTGTGTGCTGGAACACATTTTTATGTCAGTCCTGCTTCTACTGATATCTCCCAGTTTGTGTTAATGTCATTTTGAGAAACACCATTTTCAGAGAGACTGGTCCTCGTGTTTGATAATTGTGTGTGGCAGATATCAGATCCTGACCTGTATTTAGGTCAGTTTTGGACATACAACTGGTCTGTAAGGGCTGCTGCACTCCAGTGGTGAACAAAATGACTTCTCTCTTATGAAAGAGATAATTATCCAAATATGGCAAAGAAGAGGCTGGGTAATAAAAACCCCTGGAATTCTCCTACAAGATGCAAGGTTACAATTCTGAGATATGCTCTAACTTTTTGTTATTAAAGATGGGATTCATTAGAGAGTCGCTTTTCAGATGACAGTGACATACTCAGTGAAAACTTATGTTTAAAATAAAAGGGATATAAGAGAAATTCAAACATCCTTTTCCAATACCCATAAGTTCTGTCAATACTTGTGCCAGCATAAGCACAACTTCAAATATCATCCACAGACACTTTCTCTGTTACAGTCTCAGTAGGAACCACAGCAAATGGTCCCAGAAATTACTACAGAAATTACAGAAAATCTGGGTAGCGTATGAATTTTTGTATAATCTTGACTAAAACCTTGGCTTATTTTGTATTATGAACTATCATCAACTGCACTCAGTTTAGTTAAACTGAAAGCATAAGTTTGCCCTCCAAATTTAGAAGAATGAAGATGAAGGTTAAGAGGGTTAATGAAGTTAACAAGTTGGCAAAATAGTAATGTCTGTACAATATAATCAATGTTGTGGAGCATTCAGGTTTTGAGCTATTTCACATCCCCCATTGAGTGTGACTGTACAAAAATGTTACCACAACTGTATGGATGGATACTGAGTGATATCACTAAAATTTAGCAAAGCTTAGGCATATTTCCACCCATTAGGTTTTAGTCTATCAGCTGTTCTTTAACTTGACTCCTTCCATCACACTGAATTATTAAATTGAATATTTAATTAGTATTTGGTTTTGATCTTTTCTGATAGCTTCACCCAGGATGGAATCACTCTTTGTCTAAAACAATGTCCTGGAAATCTCAACAAAGAGGAAAAACAGTGTCATGCCAAGCTTTTCCATGACAATCGGAAGTATTGGGATGAACTTCTGAAGGAACAGAGAAAGGAAAATACGGACAGTGACATGGTTATATGAGCACTCCTAATATTTTAGAACAAATTGAGAAGAATCAAAGAAGAAATTACAGTAGCACATCTTGCAACCTATTTGGCTGTCTGTGCATGCTCATGCAGAGCATTTGCTCATTGTGGCAGAGATCTAGAAAATACATCTTCAGAACACCAAACTATTCCACTAATATTGTGTAAAAGGTGATGCTTGCTTCTCTTCCTTTCTCTTCTCTCCTCTTGGATGCCTTCAGAAGTAAAAGTGCTTCAAAGCACTGGAACATTAAAGCTTTTGCAGGAAGTTTGTTTAAAAATATAGCAATATGTTTTTCAGCACCTAAATATTCACAAGCTCAGGTTTCTAACATATGGCTATTTCTGCAGAGCTTATGTTGTGATGGAGAAGTCCCATATACTTAAAAAACAAATCTGCAAATGAACATGGTTAGCACATCAGAGTATGATATGCAGTAACTTCAAATAAAGGGAGGGATGTACACATTGTAGCTGCATAGCTGGAGCAATGAGAAGGGAAAAGAAAAATTGTTTGTAGCCTCTTATTTTTCTTGTACTTACTATTATCATCACAATTTTTGGTTTTGAACTGATTGAATGCATGTTCATTGTCCCTCTGTAACCAAATTCAGGGTATTTAATGTTTATTAAATAGACCATATAAATGAAATACACAGATTCTGTAGTACTTTGGTATCTTTTATAAGATCTGTTTGAACTATCAGGATGAATAGTCCCGGGTCCAGGACTTGTTTTTTGAAGTCTTGTCTTCTACCCTCTATTCTTGGTGATTCTGGGAGATTGAGGATATGGGAGATGCAGGGATTTAATTCTATTTACCTTGTCCTGTAAGCTAAGGAAAAATGTCTTGATCCTTTTTAACATTTGAAATGGACATTTCTATAAAAGCGAATTCATACAAATCCTCCTAACCAAATTTACTAATTTGGCCATAGCATATTCATACTTTGAAGAACATAACTGAAAGCCAGGAGAATAAGTTTTTTGTTTAAACAAACAAACAACTACCTGTCAACCTCAGTTGTCTCTTAGGTTTCAGAGAAACAGAGCAGAAAACCAGTAGAACACCAAATTTGTTTCCTAGGTGGCTAATTTTCATTCAGCTTGAGAAGCAGCCTGGATATGGAAGGCAGCTATTTTTTAGTCAATAAAGTAGTGAGAAGAATCTCAAGAGAAAGCTGAGAAAGAATTATTCCCTATTGCCTAGGCATAAAATCAAATGTGTGTTGTGCTCTTTTTTTTGGAGTTGTAAGTGGTATCTCATAAGATGGCATCCTCTCTCTCAAAGAAAGGCTTCCTTCATGTTTCCAGAGTTTGCTGATTTCTTCTTTCTTCAAATTAAATTGCTGTATTTGAATGTCCAACACAAGAAATTGAATACTGTACTATTAGAAGACTATGCCTTTAAGTCTTCTACATCTACACAAGAATTTCATAACAACACTTATTAAAAATACATATGACACATTTTATTTTTTGTTGTAGCTAACTTTTGACCTTCTGATGTTTAAAAGAAATCTAGCAGAAAACACAGGAACCACTATAAATATAAAAAAAAGCTGCCAATGAGCCCAATTTCTTCTTCCAGCCCTTCTCCTTCACTCATGAAAACAAGTGGAAATTGAACCTTTTGTATGTACGTCCCTGAGCATGTTATGTGGCTGGTTTGATTCACCTGCTGCAGGGTTTTCAGGCTGGGGTGATCAGCCCCCTTGTTGAGGTCTGGCAAGACCCGTTTTGGTTTTGAGAACCACTGTGCACACTTATTATGAAAACCATAATGCATATCCAAAAAATACCACTGGAGGCATTTAACATTACATTTTTTGTTCAGATGTCTCAGTCACATGTCCCAGACATCTTTAGTTACTGGTGGCATCATGGAGCACTGTCAGAGCAGGAGAACTGGGTGACTTTTGGATGACACCAAACCAGGAAATCTGCTTTGAGTTTGCAATTTTCTACAATTACTGGCTCAGTGCCTGGGAACAGACTGGAGCTAACCTAAAGTAATTCCCCTAAGCCCACACAGCATGGGACACTGGGTTCTCAATTCCAGATTCTCCCCTAAGGCATCCTACTGGTTGTTAACACACACTTGGTCATTTTAGGGCTCTTGCTCAGTTGCCACCTTGCTCCCACAGGAATCTGGAATCACACCATGATTGATTTCTCCTGGTGCACCCAACAGCTCTGTGCCAGCTCAGCAGCGCTGGTAAGAGCTCCAGGAGGAAACTGCTTGTGGCACCACCTGTTTTTCTTGGCAAACTGAAATATAGACCACCAAGAACAGTGAGAGTGAGGAAATTTCAGGATGTATGACCTGGGAAGAAAGACTGGAATAAGTGTGCTGCTGAGCCTAGAGCAAAGCAAAGCAAACCAGGGAAACTGACAGTCTTAAATACCTGAAAAAAGGACTGCTGAGAATATTTTACACAGATATTTTTCTCTGTGTCTATTTTGAATTAGACAAGAAGAATCTGCCAATGGAAAAAGAGATTTAGGATAAACATTATAACAACTTTATAATTGCGAGGATAGGGAAGCTTTGGAGAAAATTGCTTGAGGAAATCATTAAATCCTACCCTAGAATCTTTTAAAAATAGGCTAAACAGATATCTGATGGGTATGGTTAGTCACATTGTGGGGAAAGGTGATGGGCAAGACAACTTTGAAGCTGCTGCCATTCTGTCTGACATATCAGAAAGACTTCATTTTATAAGAGTGAGTAACTGGGTACCCACTGAGATTTCTGAGGTCATAGAGAATTAGAAAATGGATATTGAATAGCTGAGGTGTGGCCATTACTGTGATAAATCTTTAGGAGCTCTTTACTTATGATGAAGTCAGTGGGAGGCTTAGCTGCTACTGAGAGCAAGAAGGGCTCTTTGGTTCAGTCAGGGTTTATTTGGGGGTATGACCATAACTTGATGAAAATATCAAGTCCCAAAAGCAGTGATAGAAAAAGGAGAGGTACAAGTGATGCTCCTCACATGTTATTGTGGGGAACTGAGAAGCTGAAGGCAACATTCCATGTATTCCCCAGCAGAATACATGGCATGGGGAAAACCTGGGCTTGATTTGGGTGTGTTCATTCTGCCAGATTATGCTGCATTTCCACTTTATGAGTTTGATTTTTTCTGATGCTTTCCTGTTATATAACTGCACTTTGTGCATCCAAGACCTCAAGTTAATAACTCTTAAACAATCTCCACATGAATATTGCTGGCTATTTATTTATTTATGCTGTTGCTGGTCTCCTGTAGAGGCACAAACTACTTTAGTGCATACAGAAGAGAATATTCCAAGTAGGAGGTGGTAGAAGCAGGAAAGGAGGCTGCATTTATGAATGAATTAAGCAGTCTAAATTATTTACTGAAATATATTACCTGAATTCCTCTATCATGCTATTCCTGACTCTCTGTAATTGTAGCCATCTTGGCTGTGACTGGGATTTGAATCTTCACAGCTCAAAATGTGAACTTCTGCAACTCAAGAGGAAAGCAAAGCATGGAAGCAGCATCTAAGGACAAGCAATTTCCATGGATCAGGGGCAGAATGCATAACTGCATAATTGATGTGCAACTGGAACTGAGCAAGTGATGGATGTCCCAGTGACTCAATAAAAACCCAGAAGGATGTTATACTGACTATTAGAAGAGTGAAACCTTCCCTAAAATTTCATTGTGCAGGGATGTGGATAGATTCCTTTAAAAAAAATCTGAAACAGAATGTTTCTGATGTATTTCTCTTTGTATTTTATACAACACTACTTAATTGCACTACACTGCTTTGAAGTGAAGAACTAAGTTTATTCACCTTAATGTCAGAATGACAAAAATGACACTGAAATATCACACTATTTTCACAGAATTTCACTGATATCATTCAGGAGTAAATAATTTCTGGTCTATTTTTAAATTAGAAACAGATTATATGCTTGACCAATAATTAATTTTTTCCCCTGAAATGAAATATTTTTAAAGGAATTGCTACAATTCTGTGGCTTACACATACTGGTTTATCTTATCATACTAAATAGTGATCCAAACCATCCAATCTAACACATAATTGCACATCATTTATCATTGCCTAAAATGCCTAGTCATCTGCTTATTTCATTCTTAATTTACTGAGTATTTAAATTTATATATCCCATTATTTATTGCTACTTTTTTATTTTATGTCTCAGAGAAGCAGGGTAATATGGGCAAAGTCAGACTGTCTCCAGTCCTTCCAGAAGGTCATGATACCATTTTGTGTAGAAGACATCACACACAGCTCTAGCATGCTTAAATACTGTTCACACAAAGACAATCACAGCTAGAGAAAACAAGATAGCACTGTGGACTTTTCTCACAGTGTTCATATAGAAAGAACTAAAAAGTGGCTAGAGGAAAATAAAACAGTCTGCAGGAGCTTTGGAAATATTCCAGGTAGCCAGTCATCAGGCAAGCACAGAGTTGAATACCTATTTATCACATAACTTCAGTCATGGTCCTTGGCTATCAAGTGAATAAATAACATTTACTCTACCTCAAAGGATCTGTAAGTATTAATAGAGAATAGCATTTCCTAATAGGAATTTTCCCTGGTTTCCTGTAGATCTCAGTGAACTTTGGGGCGCTGGCTACTAGTGAAGACAGAATTCAGTTCAATTGCTTGTGCATAAGAGAGTGCTTAATTGCAGATCAAGTAAGATAAAAATCATACATATTTATTCCAGAAATAATTGAATAATAGACTCCAAAAACACATGCCATTCAGGAAACATAGGGGAATTTCAAGGATTCTAGAGGTTTCAGCTATTACAGAGTAAAATTAAAGCTGTTAAAATTTTTAGTACTTATCAAGAGACAATGGAAGAATACAAAGTCACATTACAGGAAAACTTAGTGTCTGCTCACCTGTATGTGTTTATGGATTGCAAGCGCAAAGACAATAAAAAACCCTTTTAATTATTTTATTGTTCAGCAAGAAGGCAGGCAAAATAAAACCTTATTTTTTTTTCCTGCAGATATTAAAATAATCTTCAAAATAAAACAGCAGCATGTTCTAGGTCTGCCTGTGTAATGCCAGCTGGTGACCTGCAAAGATGTGTTTAGGGTTACTCAGGGATTTGTCCTGATACACTGAGCACAATTGTCTCAGATAGAGTTGTCAGATGGGACCAGGCAGGTAGGATAAAATAAATCTTATGCCACAGCTCTTCTCTGCTTCTAATTAACTCTCTTATAATCATCAAGACACCCCTGGCATGACAAATCCGTAATCATAAGAAAATTGTCTCCTTTTTCCAGTTGCACATACACATACATGTGAGCATATAAAGAGGTATGGATTTGCATATATGGGGACAGATCTATACTTATGTATAATTCATGGAGCTGTTGAGAGGCTTCATCCATCACATGCAGAGCTTAACAAAGAGCAGGCAAGCACCTGGCATTGATCCCACTGAACAGGTTATCAGAATAGACCAAATATATTTTCCTAAAGTGAAGTAACACAAATATAAGATGTCCTGCTGAGAGAAGAAAAGATGTATTTCAAAGCCTGGTCTCTAAAAAACCTGCTGATTAGTGCTAAAGAAATCAATTTAACTCAAAGAAACTCCATAAAAGCCTATTGACTGAGCAGAAAAGAAGTGTGTTATTCCACGGGGAAGTAAATGAAAGAAGAAAGTATCTATCCAGACAGCTTCTACAAGATTTTCCTTCCCTAAAGGGTCCTTCTGTGTGTAAATTAAACCACTCTACTTGAAAGTGGTTGACTCAAAGAGAGAGTTGTTTAAAAGAACTGACTTGCTATTATGCATGTACCTCTGGGTCCTGTGGTTGAAAGGTTTATTTTATATAAGGTGCATATAATATTTATTTAATTTATTACACAAATGGTCAAGGAACCTACTGCAATATTGCTGTCTCATTTAAAAATTAGGGACCTCTTGAAGCAAGTTTGACACTTGAAATGGAAAACAAGAGAAAACAACTGAGAAAGCTTCAAAAAGAACATAAAAACTCCATACGTAATAAACAAAAAATGTACAGAATATATATATATATATATATATATATATATATATACACTTTATAAATGCCTAAACACTTGGACACAAGTATTTTTTATTGTTCTTTCTCCCCTTGTGTGATTTCATTTTTGTATTTTGTCATTTTTTGCTTCTATCATAGAAAAGCTGCTGTTTTGTCCAAGGGAAAATATAGATACCTTATGCCATCATATATCCACTTTTTCTTGATTTTCAGGTTTTTTGGAAAACTTCAGCAATCAAGAGCAGCTTTGTTGCTACCAGGAAGCTTTTCTTGGTGTCACCCTGCATAGTATCACTGACTTCTGCTGTGTTTGCACATTTGTTCTGCCAGAAAGCCTGGCCAAACAATTGCCAAATGCAGGTCTAAAAAAAGCAATGTTAGAATCCACATTTGCACAGTGGAGATCTAAAAATCACAGCCTAATAAAATTTAGACTTCAGTGTTGAGATCCCTATTTTTCAAAATTTCTGCCCTTGCTGTTAGGAAATTAAAAGAGCAAGTCAGGACGTCTTTGTTATAAACTTTATCAACTTTTTATGAAAATTATTGTTTCTCATGGAACCTCAGCCACACAAAAATCAGAACTTGGGAAAGAAAAAAGTACAACTGTTATCAAAGCAATGAAAGAAAGTTTCTATTTGACAATTCAAATTTAAACACGCAGGTTTCCATGTTTTGAAAGTTGCATCTTTGGGTTCTCTTGTGTTTAACTCCAGCTTCTGTCACTATTTTTCCCAGTGTTTAGTCTTTAGGCAAGCTTTTTGGTTTATTGATTAATTTCCTAATAAAATAATGTAAAACATCCCGGAACTAAAATTTTCATATATATTACTTGGAGGTTCAAATTCTCCTTGTGCTTTGCAGAGAAAGCTGAAGGCACTCTGGGATGAGTCTGGGGCCTTCTTTTGTCTTCCTGCAAAGATCAGATAAATTTTTATTTTTTACAGTTATGTAAGACAAGAAATTGACTGTAAAGACATCAATAAGGGACTAAGGTAAGAAAAGTGAATCTTCCAGCTTAAAATTTCTATGTAAAGATGTCTACCTCCAATGGAAGACCTTTAGGTTCTGCATGCTGGAGGACACTTAGAGATCCCAGTAACTGAGAGAGGAATTAGAGGTGACTGTAAAAAGACAGAAAATGAATGAAGTCCATGTCTGATAGTTCCCAGACTGGCAAAGTGAAGGTTTGTGTGATTAGCACTCCCAAACTGTTAATAAATAAAAGAACATTAGTAAATACCTTTTCCTTAGACTTTTCTGCCCTTTCCTTTCCATCACTTGTCAGTTTCCAGACTTGTCTGAGGATTTGGGAAATTCATGTCAATTAAAGCTATTTTTGTCTGAAGTGAAACATTATTTACAATGCACCCAAGCAGTTAATTATGCAGTTAATTTTCAGATCAGTTGTTTACTAAATGAATTGTTTGACCTCTAGCAAAGACATTTTCTGCAGAGATGTCAAATGAAAACATTTTAGATAAGATAGATACGTAGTATGTGGTCTTCAACTTTGTGCATTAGATTGTGCCATGACTTCTGGCCAAATGTTCACTGTAGTCAGTGGATTTGAGTTGGCTATGGAATACAGCTCAGTTTCATGACATTGTTCATAAATGAAAATGAAAAGCCCAACCCCAAACTCCAGGATTATTTGTAGCCTCACAACAATCTAACAGTAAAACTGACAACACAGAAACCAGAAGAAACTGAAGTCGTAAAACTGGTGCTGAGTTTCTACCATTACAATTTCATTTGAAAGCAAAATAGTAATAAACAGAAAATAAAGGAATCTACAGCAAACCAGCAGGGAAGGATGTTAAAATGCTCCTCATCAATCTGCTAGAAGGGCAAGACTGGACTGAAACTGCTATGACTCAAAACCTTATTAAAAAAATTATTGCTAGTGTTTTCTTCTCTAGAAGAAGAGGAGAAATAGAAAAAACTTACTTATGATAGATGTAGAACAGCACTGAGTTCAAATTATAGTTTTAGGGAAGGTCCTCTTGAGGGTCATCCACTGTCCATGATAAACCTGTACGGCTCATAAGCAAGTCTCCTCTTCCCTTTCAAATTTTGTTTTGGAAAGTTATCCATGTTCCATTAAACCCCTCAGGTTGGAACAGTGTTGCAGAGTCCCAGGAGTGGAGAGGACCCTTCTGTGTCTTGGCTCCCTGAGGTCTGGCAGGGAGACAATTGCTGTGGAGATGCACAAAGGACCTCTTTGATGAAAGAGTTTGGTTCACCTGGTTTGGGCACTTTCACATCCTGAAAGCCTTCCTATATGACATATTTGCATTTTATCTGTCCATTCTTCTATGCTCTTTATTTTCCACCTCCTCCCAGTGTTTATCCATACAATTTTTTCTTACTGGTTTCTTGATCTCTTCATTCCTCCTTTATTGTCATAACTGTTACTCTCAGTGAAACCTATACCATGTTATCATGGTACACAAAAGATATTCAGGTATGGGCTGACCTTTTATTTATAAGGACAGAAACAAAACTATGCAAAATTCAAACACCTTTTCCACTTGAAGGAGGATCAGGTAACATTTGGTAGCACAGATTTTGCATGCTAAGTATTTACAGTGGAGATGGGAAAGACAGACAGAACCTCAATGTTAACACATCCCCCTTGTACCATTCAGAAACAGCAAAGGGCCCAGATTTGCCTGGTAAGCAGAACTGCCTTGATGAAAGAGAAGTTTATCACAGATAAAACCTTGCCACTCAGTCTCCATCTTCCACATACATACCAGGGAGGAAGGCACTCAAGAAGAGGACAGAGTTTGTGAGGAAAATCTATCTTATCTGTTCCAGTGCTTCTGGATGCTTTAATATCACTGTGGAGCAAACTAAGACAAACAGCATTGACTCCCAGAATTTTCCACTTGAGCAGCACTTGGATGCAGGGAAGGATTTTCTTTGACATTGCTCCCAAATCCATGGGTTGCTGGCTTAGCCCACCACTGACTCACTGGTGCAGGACTGGCTTTTTCTGGGACATGGGCCCTCATGTAAACACAGAATTCAGTTCTGCATAGATCAGCCCTCTGCAGAACTTTAGAAATTATATTCATTCAAGTTTATTTCTTTTTACCTTTTCCAGTGAAGCCAATTATTTGGCTGTGTGAACAGTCAATTAGCTGATACTTATTCTTTCTCTTTCTGGATCTGACAATCATCTTTTTGAAAGTACACAGTGGGAAATGACCCATGATGACACTGTAATAAGCAAAAGTGCCAAATGTGCCTTTAATGAGTTACACCTCCAGTGCTGAATGCACAGGGCTCACACTTCCAGTCTTAGCACAATTTAACAATGGCAGAAGAAGAAATAACAACCTTCTTTTATCCTGATTGACAACTTTTCATTTACAGGACAAAATGCATCAGGGCAAGCACACTTTGCAATACCTTTTCTCTCTTTATTTTTTGTTTTTGTGCCTATTAACCCAGAATTTCATTTTTGGAATTCAGGGGCATGTGAGACACACACAGAAATCTGAAATCTAATTAATTTCAAGTGAACAAGGAACACATGCTATAACCTCCTTTTAGAGGCTTTTTTTTCTTTCTCCTTTTAAGGTCTTCTACCATGTAACATTAAAATTAAGATTCTAGGTGAAACAGGAAGTTTTTAAACTGTGGATTCCATGGGTGGGCACGGTTTTCATTTGCAGAGTTTTTGCTGCACCTGTAGTGGCCATAACTACTCTGAACTACCACAGTGCCTCACTGGCAACTGCTCGTGGGGTTTGCAGGGCATGGCACCTGGATGTGGGACAAAAAAGCAGTGACAAAAGCCATTTCCCACCATTCTCCCCCTTTCCCCAGTAAACCATAATTTTATGTAGTGCCTTCATTTTTGTAGATTTTTTTCTGGCTATGCTATACTGCTGGAGCACTGTTGAGGTGTTGGCTACCTGAAGGCAGCTGGATGTGTCCTCCGAGGCAAGATGTGCACTATCAACCTATCAGCATGTGAAAGAACACAAACTTCAAAGAAAGAAACACTTCAGAAAACATCTACAAGCCTGTGCAGAGGATCTGAGCAATGTCAGAGAAGATTCAGGCTGGCTGCAGAGATGCTAACACTCTTAAGAAGCAAAGTTCAGAGATCTTTCCTATCTCAACATAGAAGCAGAATGAAATGAAGAAAATGATGTACTTTAAAGTATTCATTTTCTTAAGGATAAATATTAGGGAGTTTCTTTGTCTCTGTATGCATTAACAATGTAGAGAAAGGGTCAGGTCTATGTTAACATTGCATCTGAGATAGCTGTCCTTCAAAGCTTGTCACCATGATATTTTATGGAAAATCCCATGGCCAGGATTTCTTCTCCTGGGAAGCTGGGAAGCTTCAGCTTCTCCATGTTTTGCTCCTTTAGAAAGTGATTTGGAGAATTGTTAACCAGCATGGGAATTGTTTTAATTTAATGACCAATCCCAGTCCAGCTGTGTCGGGACTCTGGTCTGTCATGGGTTTTTATTATTAATCTTGTCTAGCCTTCTGATGTATCCTTTCTCTATTTTAGTACAGTTTTAGTATATAATTTTCTTTTAATATAATAACATAAAAAAAATAAGTCAGCCTTCTGAGAACTTAGAGTCAAATTCTCATCTCTCACCTCATCCTGGGGACCCCCAGAACACCACAACAATTGGTGACAACAATATTTCAACACCCAGCATGTTCTGGATATCTGGCATCTCATGTCCCTTTTGACCTTATTGGCGGCTGATGCTCAGCTGGAATTTCAAGAGAATGCAGACCCAGCTGTCTTTTCACCCCCCACCACCAGTTTTTTCAAGGAGGAAGCCACAACAGACTGTCCTGTCCTCCTATCATGGTCACAGGACATCAGCTCACAGAGTTTGGATGGAGGCTGTGGGGCCAGACAAAGAGTTAAAACCTTTTTGGGTTATTTTATACATGAAGAGTTTTTTCCTGTGGACAAGGGGTACCCCTGGGGGATAGATAAAATGGATTAAAAAGTTGACCTTGATCTTGGTAGTTTTCTAAAGCAGAAACCTTATGGTTGAACTCAGAGAACTCACTATTTTTGTCTGGAGAACAAAGGAGACACGGAGCAGGGGAAAAACTTTTTAAAGCGCAACTACTTTTAAAATAGTGCAAGTGCATTGATTGGAGCCAAAACTCTTATTCTGAGCATCTAAAATTATAAAAGCTAGTTATTTCTAGCCAGTTTAGATGCATGATCCTATATTTTGCATTTATATTTTATAAGCATATATGACATATTATATGATATGATTTGATATGATATAATACGATACAACACAATACAATATAATATAATTAATATAGTATTATTAATATACTATATCTATAAAAAGAAGGAGCTTTTGGGATGACATTTATCCATGTCCTTCTACGATCCACATTGCTGTTCCAGCTTTTGGGTACTTATGGATGACACCTTAGCAGTCAGCCAGTCAGTTGACCTCCATCCCTACTCTCTTGCAAAGCAGATTTTAAATTCTCTGGAGAGCCTTCACACAGGTGGCTGTAATTGATGTAGGCATATCAAACACCCCCTCAGTTGTGAAAGTGTTCAGTGGCCTTTGTAAACTCCATAGCATGGACATACCAAAAATACTTCCAGAAATTTGGCTTCTCCTAAATGATTTCTTCATTTGTCCTGAAGACTGTGATACTCAACTGTATTTATATGTATTTAGACTACATATGTGGCTTTATAAACTGTAAATATTTTTTTTAAATTTTTCTTGGGGTTTTTGTTTTTTTTAGTTGTGTTTTTTTACTTAGCAATTGCAAGCACACTGCAAGAAGACAGACCAAGGCATGAAGGATGAGGGAAGAAAAGATGTTTGCTCTGATGCAGCTGACAGTCGTGCAATTAAACTGCCAGGAAAGAAAACCAACGTGCTTTACTTGTCTAAAGAGTGGTTTCAAGGCAAGCACATTTTGTACTGCACATTCAAGGAAGTAATTAGCATATCTGGCATTGTAATAGCCCTGCTGATGGGCAACAAGATATTAGTCACTGCAAATAGCTGCAGTTTGTGACTAAAGTAAATTACATGGGTGCTTGCTTGACACCATTTATTTGAGGAGAAGGAGCACGCAAATGCATCCAAATAAATTAGAATGCAAAATTACATTTGTGCCTTCCTTTTGAGAACAGGATTAAATTTACTGGCATAAATTTTACATGCTTGCCTCACATTGGCTGGTGCATTTTTTAAGACTAAATGGGCTGGAGACAGTGGGCAATCAAGAGATCCCTTAGTCTGTGCATTAGCACATTGTCTCTAAGGGCAGCAGAGGTGGGGATTGTTCTAGCTGAGTCCATTATTTGCAGTAGTGATATAGACAAACACAGTAGCAACAAACATAACTGTGACCGTATTCGCAGGGGTCTCAGGTTGAGGGAAGAGATGAGGATCTGACTCCATGTTTCAGAAGGCTGATTTATTATTTTTATGATATATATTATATTAGAACTATACTAAAAGAATAGAAGAAAGGATTTCATCAGAAGGCTAGCTAAGAATAGAATAAGAAGGAATGATAACAAAGGCTTGTGGCTTGGGCTCTGTCCGAGCCAGCTGATTGTGATTGGCCATTAATTACAAACAACCAACATGGGCCAATCACAGATGCACCTGTTGCATTCCACAGCAGCAGATAATCATTGTTTACATTTTGTTTCTGAGGCCTCTCAGCTTCTCAGGAGGAAAAATCCTAAGGAAATGATTTTTCAGAAAATATGTCTGCGACACATAACTTTGTGTAGGACCCTATGTTCCTCAGGTGAGTCAAAAACCAATTCATCTGAATCAGGTAATCATGAAAATGCAGGTATAATACACGACCCAGTGCAGAGCAGTGCCAAGGTAAGGAAGGAAATTGTTGCAAGGAACTACACTCAGGCCCAAAATGTCAGTGTCAGATGGAAAATAAGTCAACCTCTGTTCTCACACTGCATAGCCTGGGATCAAGGATAACCACATTATTTGTTTTTCTGACAGAAGCAAAACAAAAACCAAACTGTAAAAAGGAAATTTAGTCCTCTTTCCAAGTACTGCTTTCCATAAAATTTCCACTGGGGTAATTATTTGGGTCTGCAGAAAGTCTGTGTGTCCCTGCACATGTTCAGCTGACACAGTGTGAATGGCAGATCTGATACAACAAGTGTGTGTCAGCTCACATGTGACAGCGAGTTCAGAATTCAATTATCCAGAACCACTCACTAGATGAGTCTTTGTAACAGTAAGGTCACAGCTGCATAGCAGATCTCTGTGCATTGGGGGTGGTAAACCAAAGCTCTTGGCTAAACTGGGCTGTTGGTACCTTGACATTGGTCTGTGGCTGTAAAACCTGCACATCACCGTTCATGAGATGCTAATCTTAGATAAAACTCACCATGGACTAAGTGACAGAAAGGACCTCTCAAACAATCCCACACATGGCAAGGCAGGGATTTCTTTTTGCACCTAGAAAAACATCTGATTTTAGGCACAGAGTGAAATGTCAGCTGTGATTATCAAGATTACTACCCTAGGCAGGTATCCATGGGCCAATTGTGGAAAACAGATAAAGCAGCATATTACCTGCATCTATTATTGATTACACGAGAAACTCTGGGTATACAAGGGGCTTTGAAGAAGACATCCAAGAGGGATATGTTTACTTTTCTCAAAAACCTCAAAAGGCACCTAATCAGTTTAGCTCTTTGTCAGAGGACTCATTCTCATTTTATTGACCAAATCAAATTGAACTTCAGTAGTTTTAGATACAGTGTTCATGGAGGACTCATCCACTGGGAACCTCTCTGTATAGCCCTTCCTGGCACAAATGTTGGCATCTTTGGTGGAGAAACACAGACATAGAACTGCAGATTTGCAGGTGGGATTGCAGTTTATATGTGAGGAGGAACCACAGGGGAAATTTAATTCTCTTCAGGGGAAAAATTCTCTTCAGAAAGGATTGCATTCTCTTTTATTTCTCAAGAACTTTTTCCATCCTGCTGCTTTTATTTTGATTCTTTTTTGGCTCTTGGCTGCAGTTTATGCTTTTATAAATTGGCAGTGGGAATACTGAGTGCTTCCAAACTCTCACTGCTGCAAATGTTCTCATTGTTCATTCAAGAATTAATCCTGCATCTGGAATACAGTTAGACTCCTATTGCTAGCCCAGGTAACCACTGTGAACTGAACTATCCAGCTTTTTGTTATTGACATATACAAAAACAAGTAAGATCATGACCTGATGTAAATATTAGCTCATGCACAGCTGTGGATGGTGCTTGTGTCCAAGGTCTCTCCTGACAGAGCTTGACTTGACTGGAAGATGAGGGCTGGGCTCCTGAAATAAGGGATTTGGGTGCTGCCACTGGGGCCTGTTCATATTCAATGTGCTTTCCTCACTGCCTTGTTCCTGATCCTCTCTGGGTTAAAAAAAGCCTTTTTTACTGCAGAGATGAGTGAATATTTGATACATATAAAAATGTCTGTAAAGCTGCAATATAAGAGTCAGGCAGGCTCAAGCAGTATTTTGCTTTGCCTATTTATATTTTTTTTGAGCCTTTAGAATTACTTTAAAACTTTTTAAAGGAATAAATGAGCTATTCTCTTTTTTTTTTGTGGTTTAGATGCCAAATATCACCAACATATTTGTTATATGTGGTTAGTGTTAAATTGTGCTGCTTCAAGATTTTTGGGTTTGTTCTGGGCTTCTTTTGAGGTTGCCTTTTTTCTGGTTTGGTTACCTAAGAAGATGATATAATTTGTAATCTACTTTACTTTCACATATAGTTTTGGGACAACTTAGCAGGTGAAATTTTTCAGTGACACAAATTAACTTCATCTACATTTGGCTGTTCAGGAGACTTCAGTACAGGAGGAAATATACCAGAGAGACCTTGCAGTGTTCCAAGGTTTGGATGCAAGGGAAGATGCAGCAAAGGGAAAGGGAAATTATTCCATTTGTTGTGACAAAAAGGGAAAATATTATTTTCATTTTTAAAATAAAAAGATGTGCAGCAGGATGAGGTTTATGAAGCTGGGAGAGGCAGAGGGGGACTGAGGGGGTTTGAAGAGTACCAGGTATTCTCAGGGATGAGCAAAAATATTTTTCCATGAAGATGGGTAGGACAAGGCATGAATGCATAAACTTGAGGTCTGTTCACGCTCTCTACAGTTCAGGGATCTTAATTTGGCCTTTCATAGACAGAAAAAGCTACTTTGCAAATTCCTGCCCATCATCTCTTCAGTAATCCACACGGGAAATCCTTAGCTTTGGTGGCCAAAAAACTTCAAAGGTGAAGAAAACTACAGAATTTTCACAAGAGTAAATATCAATCTCCAGTAGTTCCAAATTCACAGGAATACCTAAAAACTGAAGCAGTACTTACGGGTTATATCAGTATTTACGTGTGCCTGAATTTGTAGCCTTCCAGGTATGCTAGAGTTTCAAATTTTCAATTTTCAGGTTCAGTTGTATATTTTTCAATTTTTTTTTGACTTAACACCTAGTACCTTCTTGTGGGGTCAAAGGCTGAAGTTTTGGGGAAAAAAACCCCAAATGCCTCAGAATAAGTGCTGTAGGTTTCATAAGAAACATGAGATATCTGGCAATTCCCTGGTGAAAGGGAGCAGGTCTGTGTTTTCATTGGTCCCTTATACAGACAAAAGCCTTATCCAAGATTAAAACCAAGGCTGTAGTAATCTTGATAGGCAATAAATAAATCTGTGAATTTGAAAACCCTTTACAGATTGTATACAGCAGCCAGTGTGCCTCCGAAACAAGAAATGAACAGTGCTACCTTGGCCTTAATCATCACAGAGGGCAATGGGATTGTTCCAGAAACAGGACTGTGAGCTGCAGTGAATCCACCTGCATATTCAGGATCTCTCCTTGGGATGCAGGGAGTAAGAATATTCTTCTTCCTGGGAAAAATCTACCTTTGTATGCAGAGACATGCTCACTCTATCTATCTATCTATCTATCTATCTATCTATCTATCTATCTATCTATCTATCTATCTATCTATCTATCTATCTATGTACCTACCTACCTACCTACCTACCTACCTACCTACCTACCTACCTACCTACCTACCTACCTATCTACCTATCCAATTTGTTTCTCTGGAATGCATAGTTATATTTGAATCAAAATGCTTGCAATTTGAATGGATGTTCCAAAGGAAGATGCTTTATTGATATATTAAATCTAAATAATACTAAGTGACACTGAGCACTCAGAGTAATTTGTCTGACTGCTGTCACCAAGCATTGCTTTTGAAGATAGAAGATAAAGCTGCTTGAGATTTTCTGTTTCCTAGGTAAACAGCAGAAGGAAATGTGTCTGTGTTTCTCTAATCTTGCCCTAGGGCATTTGGATTAGTACTGACATCACCAAGCCCTGTGCCAGTGGAGCAAAAGAGGAATAGCACATTCTGGTGACTAATTCAATACCAACAGGAGCAGGCAGCCTGAATTCAACACAGAAAAATATTTTTAGTAGATCTCTCATGAGTCTAGGACTGAAACCAGCCCTTGGCAAGTGTCATCACTCACCAGACAATCAGCAGGAACTTTGGAAGTGTTTGAAGATATGAAACAATATATTCTTACCCTTTAGCATTTCACCTTGCACAATCAGTTTAAAGATAGATCCATTTTTAAATTCAACTTCTTTGGACAGACCAGTTATTTAGACATATCTGGCAATCTGCAGTGCTGATTTGAGCACAGAATTTTATAAACAAAACCGAGCAACACGGGCTGTGGTGCACTTAGCGAATAAAAACCACATGACTTTCACTGGAATTTAGTATGTTCCCTTTGCTTCCCTTTCCCTTCCTTTCCTCTTTTTTTGACAACTCTTCATCAATCTATTTAGGATGGAAGTAGAGTTTAATAAGAGCAGATACTGATGGGCAAGGCAGAGAGTCACCCTTGCAACTGAAAATTGTGCTGGTAGGAAACGAGCTGTTCTGGTGGGACTCTGTTTTTGCAGGAACAGAGGAGCTGGGGCAGCCAGTTCCTTTGAGGACAGGACATGCTCTTGCTTACACAGTGGAGAAAGAGCAGAATCCCACAGTATCTCCTACAACTGCTCTGTGTTGTGTGTGAAGTCATTCAGAGCAGAGTGGGGTTGTTTTCATGTCAAGTTCTTGCTCTCTTTGCAGGTGGGGAGGTAGAGAAGGTAGGGAAAGGGCTCAGCTTGGCTTTTTCAAAGTGTCATTTCAAGTGGAAATGACCTGGATGTGAGAAGACAACAACTTGTTGTGAGAAGATAATAACTTGTTATGAGAAGAGTCACACATGCTTTCCTTTGTGAAGCAAAAGAGCGATCCCATGAAGACAATGAAATGCCACAGATCACACTGCTCCAGGCTGACCCTGGGCTTTGCCAGCTCTGTCTCTGGAGGGAGAAGTGAGGCTCAATCCAGTCCCCGAAATGTCACCCACAGAGAAGTACAGGAGCTCATTGGTGCAGAGGTGGCATGCCTAGAAGGGAACAAGACAACTTTTCCTTTCAATCCCACACCTTGCTGAAGCATGGTCTCTAGCTGGAACAAAATAGAAATTTATATTCTTTGGCAAATGGGAAAGAATCTAGATGTGAGTTTCCTAGTTACATATATAGCTCTTGAGGTAGGAGAAAATAAATATACTCAAAAAGATTTTAATTTCCTAATATGCTGACTGAGCTAATCATATAGCATGCACTTATAAAACGTTACTTGCAGATGTTCAATTAGTTTTCTGAAAGCTATGCTTGGTATCATTTTACTTGAGTATGCTGCCTGCATTTGTCTGCATAATAGAACTTAAATATCCAAAATTCAATAAGAATTCAATGTAAATATTTTAATCTAATTTTTACTAGCTGACAAGCACACGCATAAATATTATCAGACTACAATGTCAGTCAAAATTACACATAATTCAGTGCACTTGCAAAATAACCAGAGTTTATATGAGCTTGTGAGTGCTTTATGCAATTAAATGGATATGAAAATTAGCTTGCATTACCATGCTGTAGGCAGATTAATACAATCCTCCAGCTAAGACCCCATGTGGCACCATGGCTGGGCAGTGTCAGCTTTCCTTCTCTCATTTGAAAGAATTAGAAACCAAGCTCTACTGCTGCTCAGATAAATGGTTTTTATATGCCTGAATGACATTTGTTTTTCTGCTAGAGATATTTATTTAAAACCACTTAAAATCAGACCAAGGGAATAATGGGAACGAGATGAAAGCAGCCAAACCTGGTGTAGTTTGACAATATATTTCATTTTCTTTTTCTTATCTACCCTGGATTTCTTCCTTCTCTCTCACCTCAAAGGCTGCTTCTCTGAGACCTCCTGAATAGTGGTTGAATTTATGGTTATGCTGATCTCATTAGGAGCCTTTGTGCCACAGCTAGGGCACATGACTCAGTTTCTGCTGCCAACAAAAACATTTGTGAGACAAAGAGAATGATCCCTCATGTTATTGCAATGGACAGTTTTGAATACAAAAGTGATTTCATGGAGCTTGGGAAGAAGATAAGCAAATGTTTCTTCTGATGCCACTGTTTCATGCTTGTGTGACAGGTTCAGTTCCCAACCTCTAACCTTCGTGGATTGAATTTACCAGGTTTCAGGAATAAAGAACCGATCAGGAGTTTAGGAACAAAATTTTAATAATAAAAAATGGACATACAGTTCCAGGAGCACCTACTTTCAACTTCTAGCCAGTGGCCACAGCTCCTAACCAAAGTTTTGTTCCAACTCCTTCCAGTGAAGGGAGCAGTTGGTTGCCTGGGGGTGATGCTCTCCAGCTAACACCATACCAAGGTGTTTCCTTAGCAGTTGTAAGACCTGGCACTGTCTAAACCTCAGCATGTTTAAGTCAGAGGCACAAGCTACAGCAGAAAAGCAAAGAATTGCTTGGTGCTGTCCCTCTGGATGCCTTCCAGGTTTGTGAGGTTGGCTGCTGTGCTGGTCAGGCCCCGACCCTAAGAACCTGGGCACGGGCACTTCTTTGTTTGGCTGTAATTTGTTAATGGTGAGGAAGGTGCTGGGTGACTAGGATGGTTATCCAGCTTGCTTCACACTTGGTATCACAGGGATTCTGAGTAGGATGTTTCCTTAACAAAAAATATTTAATGACTATACGATTCAGAGATGTCCAAAACTGATAGTTATGACTTGGTTTTAACCAGATGGATTTAGCAAACACATTCAAAAGACCAAGGCTAAAGGCCACAGAAACTTATTAGGCAGGTTCTTTGTGGACTTAATGTGCTCAGAGTTCAGAAATAAAGAGTCAAAAAGTCAAGAATTCCCAAATGTAAATTCCGTTCTGTTAGTTTCATCTATAATTAAGCACAAAACCATTATTGTATTTCAATATTTTTGGGGATTTTTTTTGTCAATACCGACAAAACTAATATTCAATGAGTGAAACACTATCAATTCTGCATAAAACATGTCTGCACAATCCCACTATTGTCAGGACTTTACAAATACTTTATATAACATCACATATAGCATTTAATATGTAAAGTATCAGATATTGACTTGGTTCCTGTAAGTCAGTGAGCATGTCATAAGAGAAAACCTCACAGAAAATCTTCAGTCGCTCCAATTTTGATCCTCAAATGCTCTGAGCTTGACATTATATTAGAGTTGGGACACAAAACAAACTCTTGTCAGTCTCACTCTTTGGAGCAAGGCAATTGTGTTGACCATTTTTCTTGAGAAATAGCAGTAGAGCAAAGAGAATTTATACAGAACAGCTATGAAAGAAATTAAAATGGGAAACTGTGGCTGGTAACCTTAACTGGAAATGCATTCCATGGGATGTACAAAAGAGACACAAAGAGAATTGATATTTTTTGAAGGCTGAGGACATAAGAAAGACATTCTAGAGAAGGCAAATGAAGCACCTGAGTGTGAGCGAGTATGCTCATCACTTCAGCAGAAGAGTTTAGGCTGTGATTGCTGCATTTTGAAGTTCCAAGGGGGAGAGTAATAGATCAATTTAAGCATGGTGGGTATGTTAAGCAAAATCAATGCATGTGCAAATCAGAGCACTTGCACTGCTCCCAAAATGCCACAATTCAGAAGGTGATAAGGGATAAAGATTTCTGTCTTTATTATGCCACAGACTTAAAGCTTTTAAAATGTTTTGTATTACTGTAACCAGCATTGTGATAAACTGAGCACAGAGGAGGGAGTTCTTTCAGGACCTTTTGTTCTGAAAATATGTGTGTCTGTCTTCTGAGTTGAAAAACAGGTTCTGTTATCTGCAGCAGTAGCAGCAGGAGGGCATTTATTCAACTTTCAGAATGACATATAAACAATACTGTGTGAAAATCATATTTCTGTCTCCTTATCTGAACCAATGTGTTTTAGCAGGATAAGAGGTTACTACACATATATTTTTAATTCATTTGCTGCCTCCTTATGCATCACAGCTTTTCCTTTGGGAGACTGTCACGTAATTCCATGCAAAGTACAAATCCAAGTAGAGGAATGGGAGTTTTATGGTCTAGAAGATGGGAGATCTGGATTCACTTCTGATCCCTGATTTTCTCTGCATCACTTTTAAAGGCGTGGTATATTTTGTTCAGTGACTGAAAGATAGTGCATGTGCAAGAATATTCAATAATTTGCAAGATTTTATTGTGTTTACTTTTCACTGGCTTTTGTTTGCCTTTCTTTCTTCTCCTCTCTTCCTGACAAATCTGCTTCCTTCTGGTTCTTGCACCATTTTAAGCTGCACATTGCTCAGCTTCTCTGTGGGCTAGTAAATTTCATTATTGTAAGGAATGAAGATATATTCAGGAGTGACTGAAGCTAAAGGATTAGGACTTCATGCAGAAATTATACTTCACAGACTCCTGTGAAATCTTAAAGATGATCGTGTTCCTCTGCATGAATTACAGACAGGTTTTCAAAATAAACTGTAATATTCATAACCCTCAGAACCCATCACTCTAATGAAAATCAGCATTTTATATGTGAGAGAGAGAATATTAAGATTAAAGGCAGTGGCAAAGTGGAATGACATTAGCCTTGCTAGACAGAGAAAGCAGTTTTCCAAAGGAAACAGAATATCTCAATCACAGATGTGGACCAAGTTTATGAATTGAAACAGAGAACAGAATTGTATTTAATATCTTAGAAAAAACTTATCTTGGGATAAATTGATGTTCAGCCATTAGAGATCAGAAAGAGGGTGGGAACCTCACATATATATATATATATATATCTCATTTCTCTTCAGGAGAATTACATATTTCTGCCAAAGGTCAATTGCTTGTATGCTGTTTCCCCCCCCCCCCCCCCCAGTGTTTGTAATATGGAATTTAAGCATTTGGTAGAATGGAAATAGATCACATCCAGCTGATACCGAACACTTTCAGTTTAGTTTTCCTCTTTAAACTGTCCTTGTAAGTGCCAGCAAAAATCTGCCATGCTTGAGCCTATCTATCCTGAATAATCATTGCTTCATAAGGTGTTGTCATTAACACCAATTCAGTTTAAACATAAAGCCTATTCAAATCTGTCCATTCTTTTCCATTTAATGGTGTTAAAGTTCTTGTCTATTTGATCTATATGATTGTGCAACTAGAAACAAGGAAGATGGAAATTAGGCTTGTGTCTCTTTAGTGAGATACTTCAATATTCTTAAATACTTTAAAAATATTTAATTGAATCGTTAATCCATTATTTAAAGCATGGTCTAATGACTTTGAAGATTACAGTAAACAATATCATAGCAGGAAATGGAAGATAATGTGGAGAGAATTACACAAAGTAATGGAGCCGCTTGATTTAATTGTTTTCACTCAAGGGCATTTTCCCTTGAACCTTGCAAATTTGGTGGCAAAAGTATCCTTTGCTTCTTCAAGGTGTAGAATTTTAAAGTAACAAGTTAATGAGAAGAAAAGACCTTGGATATTTACAGGGTTGCTCAACTTGGGGGCATTGTAATCCACAGATCTTTATAGACCTTTGCAAAGTGTCCTTTTGTAGGAATGACAGAAAAAAGTGAATAATTTTAATCACTTTATTTCTCGTTCAAAATACATATGAAACAATTAGAATAAAATTATTTCAAATGAACTCTTTGATTTTTCTCATCTTTTTTAAATATAAAATTATCACAAACTGTACACTTCATAACATTTTTGAGGTTTCATTGTTACATATTTTTTTTCAGAACTGACAAATAGATTCACACTTTCTAGAGAATACATTGTAAAAATACTGAAATGTGTTACAGCTCTCAAAGGCTAGTGCAAAAAAACCCATTTACTATCAGTAGTACAATTTATGTTGTCAAGTTTCACAAATAGCCATTTAGCGCATACAAAAAGCCAGTAACACAAGGTCAAAAAGTTTTGTTTTCTTGTCTCTATAACGCAGAAGCCAAGGATATTGACTTGAACAATGTCTAGGTATCAAATCACAGACTTCATTTAAAAAAGTCACATCATGAACACTGAATAAAGGGTACTAAAACAGTCAGGTATTTAATAGTAGATCTTGGTCAGCCAACACCACATAGCAAGAAGAGACAAAATCTTAGAAGAACTCTGCAGTTCTTTGTAAGCTACATAGACTTGGCAACATTTCTGATCTAATCATAAAGATTATTTTAAAGGTAGGGAGTTCTGTTAGAGTTTGGGCCAGTTAGGGCCTAAATCCAGAGCCCGCACTGTCACAGCAAATCCTGACAGACATTGTGTTGGGTCCTTTCATTTAAGATATCAAGATATTAAGTGTTTAAATACTAAGTGGGGTTTTTTTAGCTGTCAATATTTCCTGTGGCCAGGAACTCCACTTTAACTGCCTACCTTTTGAAGCACACACTCTGGAGAATGCCTTCCCCACAAACAAGCATATCCAGGAAAAGAGGATGGTCTGTGCTGAAGCAGAGATGTGGCTGATTTCTCATCTCCTCCCCCGGTTCAGCGCTCACGAGGAGCCCACTGAAGCCAGTCAGCTCGAATGCAGCATGGACTACAAGCTCATGGGAAGGAAGGAGAGGATTTTTGGGACTCTCCTTGTGGCTGGGGGCTGGAGGAGCACCTGGTGGGTTCAGAGGAGTGATGCTGCAGTCCTGCTGCCCGGGGTGGTGGGCGCTGGGCAGAGCAGGGCAAGCAGGAGATGCCATCTGGCTCCCATCCCAGCCAGCGGGGCTGTGCTGCCATGGAGGGAGCTGAGGTTAACAGGTTCATATTGTTAACACTATATTTCACATGGTTTTCTCAACAAGCACCCTCGTGATCTCCCCCAGAAGGTGGAGAAAGCACAAGTCAGAAGTGCCTCTCCAAATCAGCTTGCCAACTTCTAGGATATACAACAACCCATATCCCATCCTTAGACATGTGCATTTAAGTCCAACATATCCTACAGAAACCTAAATAGAGAAGCATAGAAAGAATTTAGACCTACACTTGGAAGAAAAAGAAACAAGGGACAATACTAAATATATATCTAGGCTTTTTCCTTCTATTGAGAAATAGTTTTCTATTTATTTAACAAAATTAAACTTTGTTCAATATTTTTTTCCATAGAAATATAGACTGAAAAGAAGTGCTTTATATCTGATGTGCAACAGGACTATCTAAAAATTCCATATCAAAGTTTACTCTATACACACACCCTCTGAGCTTCAGAACAAAATGGCATTTTGTGGAAACCTGCAGGCCACCATTAAATTAAAAATCTGTAAAAACACATCACCTCCATGTCTGACTACATACAGCAGACATTTTTATTTACCAAGTCAGGCAGCTGAGGCTCATCTTTCCTACCTGTATTAGTAAAATCAGCATTTGCAATACTAGCTCATACCCCAGGGATGTGCTGAAGACTTCTAAAATAGTCTGAGCTGTCAGAAAGTGACAAAAATCCATGGTGGATGTAAGAGAAATCATTCTGCTTGCCTTGAGACTGGGCTCATTTCTTTGGATGCTTTGGCACATCCTCACATGTGACCTGATGCGGAGTGCACCAAAATCAACAGCAGTGGTCCTGCTGGATTTCAGTGTTGGGCTGGCCAAGTACAGAGTGCTCTCAGAGGAAATTACGTATTAAAAAGACCTACAGAGTGACTTTGCTGGATCCATTTAATGCTCTATTGTCATGATATTAAGAAAATATTTTTGTTTTAATCAATACAAGAACTATTGGCGTATAAAGTAGCAAGTGATTAGCCCAAAAGAAAGCTCCTTTTGAAAGCATGCTAGAATTCTTGTATATTTGGAATAGGGTGATAAATAGATTTTTTAGCAATCCAAAATATATAAATAAATGTGTATTGTTAACACTTACACCTTAAGAGGATGAATTAAATCACTTTTATTGTGCTATATTATTCCAATAACTATTAAAACTACATTAGATACATTTACCATTTTGTGTTTTTCTTCAGCCCAAAAATGGAGGTGGAATATTCTAATTCTAGTCAGAAAAAGTCACATATAAGGGAATATGCCTTTTTGGCAGCATCTTTGTGTTTTGCTGCCACAGATATTTTTTGCTGAAAGGCTTTTTTACTTCTTTTTTTTGCATCAGCATTATTTTCAGTGCATGAGTAGATAGGTACTCTAGTACCATTTTTTATTTTTTGCCCTGCTAGAGATTAAATAAGAATGTTCTATCTTGAGAGAAAAAGTCAATTTTTAACAACAGTACATGAAAAAAAAAAAGGGAAAGAAAAATTTAAAAGCTATGTTGATATAATTTGAATGAAATCTCTTTTCTCAGCACAGATTGCTCATCATCAAGCCCTCTTTGGGTAGAACTGCTCTTTGACTTCATGGACTGCCCTGTGCCTGGTGGGCAGGCAGAATAAGAGCCAGGATTTGAGGGGTTAATCCTCAGAGCTTCTCTGAAACCTGGCTGTGACCTACAACTGTTTGTCTGCTACTGGCAAGTAGCTAAAGTGCAGTAGTGCCAGGCTCCCTTCCAGAGGAACACAGAAAAGGTCCAGCTGCGCAGATTTCGGCTGCTGGCTGAGATAAAGCTACACTTTCTCATTAGTGACTCTGATTCCATAGCCCAAAGTTACCTTTGTGGACTAAGAACTGAAAAGGTTGTAGCTTTAAATAAATTAATCAGGTTCTTGTGCTATAAGGGTAATTAAGATCATTAAACACTTATAATACATGAGGCTTGAAAGGAGTAGATGTAAGAGTGTGACATGCTCTTTGGAGAGTCCCCAAAGTCTCCTTTTTCATTTTCTTTGGTAGCCAAATCTCCATTTACATGGAGAAGAAAGACACACCCATCCACACATACCCATTTGACAAAAATAATTACAGCTGGCAATTCTCTGTCTTGTTCAGCTATGCAGTCATTTCCCTCATAGCTATTATTACACAATTAAGCCTCAGAAAACCGTGGTGAGGGAAGTAATGGTCCTCTGTTGATCACTCTGATTTTTAATAAGAGGCAGCCAATCCCAGGGTGAAACAGTCACAGTACACCCACTACTCTGTGACAATCTGGGACAAAGGAATAAGAATTCATTATTCTGCTGAACCTCCATGAATAGGAAGAACAGGAGGAGACGGAATTTGGCTGAAACCTCAGTTCCAGGACCCTATTCATGCACAAAGACCTGTGGGATATTAACGGAGAAATACACCATAATTATGACTTCATATTTTTGAGTCATCAGAGAATTAGCACCTGCGGCAGCCCAATGACTTCTCCACCATTTTGTGGTATTAGTTGAGGCTTGAGTTGAGAACAAAACCAGTACTTTGTGTACCACAGCAGCATTTCCAGAGCTGTTTCCTATTGCTTATTTAAGCACTCTTTGTCAGGAGCTTTGATCATGTGAAGAGGTGACATTATATAAAAATGTTTTTTCACCTGTTGGAGAGCTTCCAACCTATGTCAGGTGCAAATAAATAGGAGGCCCTGACAGCATCCAGAGAGGAATGTGTCAGAGCACATGTGGGAAATGTCCTTTTTTGCCTCAATTGTCCTGCTAGAAGAAGACCAGGTGGATGGGATGTGCCATGAGCAACTACCAGTGCTCTTTGCTCCGTGGATCCTCTGAGAGCAAGATCTGTGGGGCAGAGGGTTATTTTTATTTTAAAAACAGACTCAGGTTCTGAAATTGGCTCCTACTACCCTTGTGAGCTTGCAAATGGCTGTACAAGATTTGAAGTGGAGAATCACGTCAAAAATCCCTTTCTGTTTGGAATATTTTTTACTCATATATTTTTCTCTATTGAACAGACTCTTCAACCCCTTTTTATATTTTCCCCTTTGCCTTTTAACAGGTTTTTTGCTTTCTGGAGGTTTTTTTTGTTTGTTTGTTTGTTTTGTTTGTTTGTTTAATTTTCCAGATAGCTCTCTTCTTACTCTATAGGCTTTTCCTGTCCTCTCTTGTCTCCTGTTATGGCTCAGATTTTAAATATCTTCTTGTTCAGTCCTCTTCACTTTTTGATCCTATTATCAGTCTCAACTCATAGCATATTGAAAAAAAGCAACTCGACCCTTTTTCTCTCTCCTCCTGCAGACTACTTTTATGGAAATGTATCTGCTTCACAAAAACATCCAACAGCCTGCAATTTCTCCTGAAATTAACCTAGAAAGTGTCCCCAAAAAAACCCAGATTCCTTTTTGTCAGTGCTAATCTTAAGTGCCTAAAATCCCTATCTGTGAGGTTGATGAATATTTGTTGGAACATTTCTGATATTTGGAATCACACAGGGCCTGGCAACTAGGAATCCTATACCTGCAGGAAAATATTGCTTTACAGTCAGAAGCACATCTTTCCTTTTTAAACTAAGAGGTCCCAGGGTATTAGGTCTTATATCTATACCATTATTCTACACAGAAAAGCAGTTTTGAGCATGCTCTAGAGCTTTATTTATTGTTCAGAAAGTTTTTATTCCCCACTCTTGTTTGAATTTTACTTTATTTTCCTCATGGATGGATGCATGGATTTACTTTACTTCAGGGTCTTGTATTTGTAAGGTATGAAAATATCCTGAACTGTTTAAAAGCAATCTCTCAAAGACACTTAAATGCTTGTATTTTGAAAGAGAGGAAATTTGTATAAAAGGCAGGTTGCTGCCATGAAAACATGTTTCTGGCACTCTTTCCTAATCAATGGCTTTGTGAACCCTAAAGTTGTGATGAAATAGCCCTGCCCTCATCCTTTCCTTGGTCTGTCTTCAGTCCTTTTTTTATGTCAGGCTTCCTGACTTCACCTCTCTAGGGGAGAGGCAGGATTTCACAATTCTTTAATTTTTGCTGGGCTTTGGGACACAGTGTCTGACTTAGCTGTGCCAAAGCAGGCAGTCTGAATGGATGTGCAGCTTTTCTTTTAGAGAGCCTGTGAGTTCTCCACTTCATTAAAAATGGAATGCTATTTAAATATTTAATCTTAAATATGCAAACTTAAATATTTCAAATAAATGGAATTGAAAATAACAGTCTATATGCATATTTGTTCTGTCTCAAGCTTTCCCACCCATTCATGGGAGAGCAACCAAGCCTTTTTTCTCTGTGAACCACAGTACCATCTTGCATCCCCAGCCTGCTCAGACATAAATCTTGTGTGCTCTGATCTTTCCTGTGCCTTTTTCCCTATGCCTGCTTGGGATTTCTCCATTTTAGATGAGATGCATTTTTCAGACTGGCTATAGCATCAGCAGACTCTCCCAGGCCACCGAGATGGACATTAACATTTTATACAACTCATTTGTTCCTGAGAGACACTCTCCTGTCAAACATTTTCTGCCTGTTTTTCCCTAAAGTAGATTTTTTTGGAACTCACCTAGCTCGGGACCAATAGTCAACTCAACATATTGTATTCATAAATTATTACTGAGCAGTTCCACTTTCATCACAGCAGCTCTGTGACTACCTGCAGATCCAACTTCCAGAACATACTGCCTTGATTTATTTTTCAGGAAGCCATCATTCCTTTTCCACAGGAGGGAGCTTTGGAGTTCTGGCCACCCATTTAAGCTGTATTTATATGTATTGGTTATATTTTGACAATGTTGGTACTGAGGATCTTCAATAGCATCAGCATGGCTCAGCCACAGAGTGCTGTAAGAAATGTCCTCCCTTGGATCAGCAAGGCACAAACACTTGTCTTTAATACCAGCAAAGTGACTAGTCCCCATGATGGCACAGTCCCAAATTGATTTTTCCTGTTCTGCAAATTTAACATGCTTTGTGCCCTTCCAGGGACTGGGCCCCATGGAACACAAGAATCACAGTCTACACTTGGGTGGAAAAAAAAATTCACGTGGCAATAGCAGAGGCATTCTCCTCTCTGAGCCTGCAAAAAGGTTTCCCAGCAACAGCAACATTGTAGAGGTGCTATCAGATAAAACATCAAATCACAGCCCTGAGCACCTGCTATCATCAAGCATCCCTTAGCACTCAGCACAAGATTGAAGGTGTTAGTTCCATTTTCCTGACCAGATTGCCCTGTGAAATTCAAATCCCACCTGCAGATTCACTTTCTCTTAGATTTCTAGCTCCTGGTTTCCTTCATGCTGTTAAAAAACCTGCCATTTTCCAGGGTTAAGGAAAAGTGCCTTGTGCAGGAGATATTTGTTCATCTAAACGAGTAAACAAAAGACATTTAGAAGTTAAGGTATTATTTGCCTTGGAAAAGGCAAATGGCTGTGATCAGCACCTCAATAAATTCCTATGCTTAATGCTGATGCTTCTTCAGGAATGTGCTTATTTTGTCCTGTTTTACAGCAGAGAAAGAAAGTACAAGTGGTAAAACTACTGGAATTATTTCAGTTTCAGGAGGAAGGTTTCAATTTCAGGGCATTTGCAGATGCATGGAACAGCTTTGTGTCTACTGCCACATTTTCCTTCATCATTTCCTAGCTCTTGGTCTGCTCTGTGCCATAATTTAGCTGTTTTCAGAGAGCTCAGCTTAGTCTGGCAAGACTCAGAAGCTAAATGAAAGTGAATCTTGAGCTAAACTGAGTGTCTGCTGTGGTGAGAATGAGAGAGAAAATGTCCCATCAAAACCTGCATTAATATTTCTCATATATATGGTATATTTTATCCATATTTTGGATGGTCCAACACATATTGCATGAGCTTTGCCCAGAAGTCACCTCACTGGTTAACATATACATCATATTTTAGCAGCTGTCAAATTTTCAAGCCTGTTCATTTGTAGAAATAATGTCATATGAACTTCTCAGGTCAAGGAACTGTCACTCAGTACAGATTTGTCAAGTGTTTATCATGAACTGAAATGTATTTCTGATTAGCTGTGAGGGTTCTGTTGTAACAGAAGTGCTAAATAACAGTGATTGTACATCCAGCAAGTGCAAGTACTTGTATGTGCAAACCTAGGTTTTTGCATGCTCAAATAAGGTGATTTTCAAATTTGGCAGGCACATTTATGGATTTCTGAAAAATGTAACATTTTCAGCAGCAGAAGAAATCTATTACTGAATTCTGAAATTTTGAATGTTTTCTCACTCAAAAAATACAGACAAATGATTTCAGATGTATAAAGCCTGTTAAATCAATGGAGTATAATAAAAAGTTAGTACATACAAAAGTTTATAAAAAAGAGATAGCAAAATAATCTTGTAACTAGACTATGATGTACATGTTGTACATCATCATGTTAAAAATTTTAAAAGGGATTGCATTGAATCCAATTGAAAAGCTGAGAAAAAGGAGAAAAAGATGGTTCAAATGAGTCTTGTAACTAAACTTTTTTCTTAATATTGCTCCAAAAATGCATCCACAAAAAGAAATTAGCTAGCTTCTTTTTCCCTGGAAAAAAAAAATCAATCCAATGAAAACATTTATTGGTAGATCAATATTTTCTTCAAAAATATTGGAAGTGGTGGTGATTCTTTAAGAAAAATGTATAATTTTGTTACTTAAGAATAAGTAGTCCAAAGAATTTCATTTATTGAAGAAAAAATTTTGCAGGGGATGTTGCTGTCCACTTTATCTCTGACCAATATTCTTATCCCTAAGACCAGCATAGACAAAAGATGGTGAGGAAGGAGCTGCTGGGAGGGTGAGGGGAAGGGCCATGTCAGCAGGACTGTAAAATGCTGGAATCCAAAGTTGAGGTCATGGAGTGCAGAACATGACTTAAATCTTTCTGAGCTTGTGCTCAGCTGTGAAGTGTGAGAATATAAAGAAATCCAGGCCATGCAAACACAGTTCTTAAGTATGGTGCTATTTCCAGTAAACTGCTTCAAGCAAAATAACTTAGGTCTTTAGGAAAGGAAGATTTACTAACTGTTGTAAAAGTACTGCAATATATTTTAAGCCAGCCTTTTGCCACATTTGTTTTATCCCAAATCAGGGTAATGGATAAGATATGGGAGAAATGCGGATAAGCAGGGAAAAAAATCAGGATGGGAGAGAGAACTTCCAACCTCTCCAATTTTCCAAATTCAAATATTTAGAATTCTTTAATAAAGATATGCATCAAGCAACACATTCTTTGACTTAAACTGTGTAAGCTCTTCCTTGGTGCTTTTGTGATGTCACTGGGAGTAACTTGTGAACCAGGCTCTAAATCCAATAGATGGGTTATGCTAAGTACATATCCTGTCTTTTGAGATGGCTAAGGAAACAATGGAGAAAAAAATATCTTTTTCACTAGTTCTATTAATTACTGCTAGGAGAATAAAGATAAATACTTAAGGGATCATTTTTGAAGCTAGATGCCCAGACAATTTTGCAGCCTGATTTCTCCTAGATGCAGAGCACCCATCAATCAGGTTTAGACACAGAAGTCATTCACTGTTGTTATTAACAATATCAAAAATAACACAACAAGGGGGCACAAGCTGAGCCTTTGGTATTTGACAACAATTAAAATTTAAGAAAATGAATCTTGAAATACCTTACTACCTATGATGAAACACACAGGATACTCAGAGAACAGTAAAATAGGTAAAAAGATGTTGCTCATTGCTGAACACTTATGCTACATTTGATCGTGAATTTGTTCGCTTTTTGGATATTAGGTGCAAAAAAGTGCAAAGAATATTTAATTAACTGTTACAGTACCACATTACAAAAAGTATTCTCTAGGCCACAAAGGGCACTGTTGATATAATTTATATTAAGATAAATGTATACATAAAATAGTTTTTCAATCTCCATACATATATATATACACATATATATCTGTTTCTATATCAGCCTTGCAGAATCATGTTGAAAATTATCTAGGCCACAGAATTTTGTTAGCATAACAACAATGGGAGGGGAAAAAACCTCACAGAGGAGAGTTTGTTGTCCTATTAAAAAAATTACTCATCCAGAGCAAAAGGAGGAATGAAATTCTGCAAGGCTGCTCTGTATTTATGGTGATGAAAATACAATCTTAAGCAGGGAGGATCAGAGTTCAGCATTACCAATCCTCTCTGGGAGAAAACATTTCTGCCTAGAGGCCATGAAAAACAACCTGAAACAGGGATTAAAAAACTTGGGCTGGAGCCTTTGCTTTTTTCCCTTTTTTATTTCTTTTATTTTCTTTTTTCCCCCTTATTTGTAAAGACTGTCTGAGAGGTTGTTTTTTATGTTTATTCACTTGCTTGCTGTGTCCATAGGCACAGGAGGCAAGGTATAAAAGTGCCTCCTTCTTTGACTTAGATACACCTGTAATGTTAAGACCAGCCCTGCTTTTCCGGAGCAGTTTAAGACACTTAAAGGTATTTTTATCTGTCTTAGAGATCACTCAGTGGCATGGAGGAACTGGATCTTCAGGAACGTATTTTGTGTCAGCCAGGCTAAACCAACTCCAAATGATTCTTCAGAAGTTTGCCAAAACGACCTTTTCCCTTCATATCCAGATGAATTCTCAAAATACCTTTCATTATCATAAATCAATCTCTCTGTGTAGTTTTTCTCCTGCATGGCACTTCTGTAAAATGCTTCTTTTGGAAAACACTGTCTCCTCTGTTTTCTTCATATATATTGCAAAGATACAAAAAGTGCCACCTCCTAGCTTTTTCTAATTACAGTCCAGCTTTCAAAACCTCAGACCCAATCATACTGTCTGTGCTACACTCTTCACAGAAAGAAAGAAAAAAAAATAAAGTAATTATCTTATTTATCTGATTGAGGTAAACTGCAGTGTTTGGAGATAAATCCACAAAATAATATGTAGTTCTCTTTTAGATTTAAAATATCCGACTACAGCAAATAGATTTTTGCATTTGCTGTCACTGTGTATTCTAATAAATGAGTTTGCTTGCTTGTAAAATAGTCACATTTCGATTTCACTCTCCATAGACTGACAGAAAACACATCTCAAATTCATATTTAGCATATGTGTCTAGAGGCATCCAGCCAGCAACCAGAAACTAAATTCCATGTGTGCTGTGCACTCAGTCAAAATAACTTCAAAGAAATCTAAGTCTGTCACATTAAATCAAGAATCACAGAAATGTCGTGAGGAACTGCAATATTTGGTCAATTTTGTGAAGAGATAAATCACATTAAATCAATTCCTTTACATCTGAGCCTTCTCTCCTCTGCAGTTTGACTTGTGTGGAGATGCAGCTGTCATCATGAGTGCTGGAAGGTTATAACTGCATAGATCCAGTTCTCATACCTGTTTCAGAAGGGCTGCACTAAAACCCACTGAAGTCAGTAGATCTGCCTCATTGGCTCCAGAGGGCTTTAAATCAGCCCTGCCTCCCTGCCCAAGGAATGAACTGATCTTCCAGCTACTCAAAACATGACAACAGTTGGTTTTTTTCGTGCAACGTTCAGTTTGAAGTGCTATCTTGCAAAGTCATAGAGATTTTAGCGCAATTTAGAAGGAATTTACTACATGAGCTGTATATGACTATTTACTCAAAAGAATTAGGTGTTAAAATGTGCAGTAACTTTGAATTACTTAAGGGATCTTTTTGTCTGGTTTCTTTGCCTCTGAAAAGATACAGGCCCCATCAAATCACTGCTTGAATATGACTCTGGATACATGCCAGAGATAAAACAGGTGAATGGATTTGCACAAGGAAGGGTTATATTTGACTCGAGTCAACTTCATTCACGCTTTAACAAATTATTATAAACTGTCATATAAGACTTAGAATAGGAAAGATGCATTTTGATAAAAAAATATGGATACAGTTCATCTGCAGAATGCAAACCTTCCGTTGATGTAGATGTGAGCTAGGGGGGAGCTCTGGACACTGAGCAGGATGGATCCATTCTGGCTCCTAGGGCGTGAGCGGTGGTTTGGGCGAGGAACAGGATCCCTGGCTGTCAAAACTGGTTGCTCGGCCAGGTAGCTGCAAGAAAAGTGTTATTGTTACAAATGTCATCACATCTGGCTGTGCATCACACTCATTTCAGAGGATGAGAGTACTCAAAAAAGAATCCAGATCACATCCAGACCCTTTCTAGACTCTGGATCAAAGTCTCTGGTGTCAAAGTCTCCAGCAGGACTAATAATGGAAAGAAAATTTCTGAAGTGACCTTCTAAAAATGCTCTGACTCGTTTCACAGGAATGGGTTTATTTCACCAACAGGGGTGGCATCTCTCTCTCCTAACTTACATAGACTAGACAGAGCCATGAACCTCCAAAAGACACTTCCTTGACTCAGTTTTCTTGCCCCCACACTCTTCGTGGTGATTTACTGAACCCTTGGTATGCTTCTGCTACCTCTCACAGGACATGCTGTGCAGCCATGCGCTACAGAGTGGGGGAATCACATGGCCTCAGGCAGCAAATCATTTTTCTACAGATTGCTTTTGTGATGGGCTAAACAGCCCCTCTGTGCCCCTGCTGCTTCCTAAGGCTTCAATATGTGTCTTTCTGAGTCCAGAGCTGTGAGGATTTTTGTGTACAGAGCACCAACAATGTGTGGCCACAGCAGATCACAGAGGGAGTCCAAGCCCAAGGACTTGTAGATATAATCATTCCTACATTTGAAAAAGCTTCCAGTAAGCATCTGTTGAATAACTCTGGAGGGAGCTGCTGGTATGTTGCCACAATTTAACCTAATTTGCAGGCCAGTTACAGATTAATGTTTTAGCAACAGCAGCTTATGCTAAAGATTTTTGAATAGGAAATGATTGCTTTTGAAATTTTTGCAAATGATCTCTTCTAAGTAGCTGTAAGCTCTTTATCTCTGGGAATTTAAAATGCCTAAATGCAATCTTACAATGCTATCAGAGCATCATGGAAACTGTTGAAATGGCCCTTTTAAATGATAGATAAACCCATACAAGTAGATTTAGGCTGTGCTAATGATCTTCTACCTGCTCTATTGGTGCTGCAATGATTTTCATGATTCTCAAAAGCCCATAAATGTGGGGGGCAAAACCATTCAATATCAAGGAGAAAATTTTGCTACTTCTTACCTCTAGTAGTGGGTGCCAGTGAGTTATTGGTTTACGTGGGTAAGCCAACATTTCATTCCAGTGATCTCTTCCAAGGCCTTCGGCATCAATTCCTGTCCGGCACACTCCAATGACCTCATTGTGCCCTACTCTGAGAATTGCAGAGTGAGAAATGATTAACTTTTAATAAAAATTAGTTTTAATAACATCTGATATACAATCCTCTTTACTGGCTTGGTGTGGCACAGAATACATGGCCAAAGTTTTCGCATCATTTATTACAGATATTAGTTGTAATGGTAGTAGAGTAATATTAAATTCTGTAATGGTAACATCAAAAACCTCCAGCCACGACCAGAGTGCTTCTAGCAGCTATAAAAATAGCAATGAAAACAATAATCCTTGCCATTAAAAGGTTGCAACCCAAAGGACACAAGGACAGAAAAGAAGCATAATACACAAAATTATCTGAAGGAAAACACGCTTGAATTTTGTGAGAGAGGAAGGTGAGGGAAAATGGTGGGCAATACATTTCCTGCTGCAAATGCTTCAGACATAATTTCGTAACTATTTCTTAGCTCTAGCTGTTGTGATCTTTAGAAGTTCAGTCAAAATTGTGAAAGGTAAGAGTCATAGTCATAATAGGCTATACCTTAATACTTCGTGCTCCTCACAGTGCCACAAACTGGTTGAGGAACACCAGAAAGTAATTTTCTGTACCTTGACTCTGTGTACCTTAGAATAATGCTTTCCAATTTCCCCTTAGCAAGTTCTGGGAAGGGAGGAGCTGAGGAGGACTGGAAGTGTGCAAGCTGCTCTGCTCCTTCCCTGCTAATGGCACCACGGTGCCACTCTCACGTCTGAGTGAGAGAGTCTTCCTGGCAGAGCTTGGAGAACAACCAGAAATCTGATGGCAAGGGAAAACAATCTGAAGGGTGATGTTACTATATTGGACTTTCACTGTTTATCTGCCCTGCAATCTCAAGAGCTCATCACTAATAGCTCTTGAATGAAGCAGACTTGGCTTGGGCAGGATTCTGTCAGTCACAGTCTTGATCAACCTGCAGTCCTTGAGCCGCTCTGATCAAGAGTCTTTTCCTGTCAGTTCTCAGTGAAGCCATAGATAATTAGCCTAAGACGTTATCAGTGAGTGCTGAACCCAAAGGTTCCATATTGAAGGTTACACATTGAAAGGTTATTTTACTGAATCAATCAAAGAAATAATTAACGACTTAGTTCAATAACATAATTCGCATTTAATTCCTTTTTAGTCATTGAAACTTTCTTTAGTTTCAAATACCTGCTATTTAAATAGAAATTAGAGGTGTGAGGAACTCTTTTAAACTAGAACACATACCTGATTTATAAAGTTTGTACATAGTGCAGCCCCCAGAATTGGGCAGGAATATATGTCAGGCCTAGTGGCCTGGAAGAAAATTGAGCCGTATTTCTTCCTTATCTCAGTCATTTATGACACAGATGAAAAGCCATGTGCTTTAAAAGGTGTGGAAGCTTTAAACTTCTTCATGAAAAAGCCCCAAGGTTTTATCTTTTGTGACACTGAAGCTGCTTGTAAGCTCAAGGCAGTAAGCAGTCATTTGCAGTGATCAGGAATTGTCTCTGGTCAGAAAGTGAACTGTGCTTACCTGTCATAATCCATCACTGCAATGGAGAGGCTGACCTGGTCCACGTTCTCTGGAGGGATATCAAAGATGATGGCCTCATTATAAACAGGATTCAGTGTGTTCTTCTTTGTGGTTGTTTTCCTCTTTTTCAGCCTCCGTCCCTCGCACATCAGCGACACTTTGACGTACGGATCTGAGTAACAGATAATCAGCTCATGCATTGGGACTCAAAACCATTCAAATGGTAGCATAAGGACAATATTTGTGGTAGGAATGTTATACTGCTAAAATAAGAGGTTGCAAAGATTTGAGTGACCCTGGAAAACACATCATGCTGTAAATGCAAAGGAAAGGTACGGCCATTCTGAACAGACACACTGGCTGCCAGTCCATCCAAACAGGGTCTGTGTTCATTCTCTGCTACTTCCATCCCACAGCCATGTTAGACACACAAAACCCAAGGAGCTCTTACTCATCCCCTTCCTGAAAGGACTCTGCCTTTTTTAAAAGAAATAGATTCACCTGATGCACCAGTTATATCCATTGCTTTGAGATTCCGACATTTGATGACTGTCAAAGTCATTCTCCCAGCAGTAGGCAAATAACAAAGGGAAAACATGATCTCACCCAAATCTATGCTTTCCTGAAAAAGAATAGCAATTATTAGAAACCTGATCATGCTACCCAAATTCAGTTCAGATCATGCAAAACTGTAATATTTTTTTTAACACAGAGAGAGGCTTCTTTTGCAGCCTCAGATGCTTCTGAAGAAACCACCACAAGCAATTTTCAAAAATTATTTCTGTAAAGTACAGGAGAAGTAACCACAAAATAATAGTTTAGAGACAAGATCTTCAATTACTAAACTGAGAAATTAAAACAAAATCAGAGACAAAACTTTCTGGATTCCTGATATTTTTGTGTTGAATTCACACAAATGAAAAGGTGCTGGAAGTAGAATGTCAAGTTCTGCTCTTGAAAACGCTCATAGTCCATCAGCGCAAATAGAAAGAAATCTGATGGAATATTTAGATCATGCACATTTACATGCCCTTTAGACTCTGGGATTTATGTAGGAGAATAATTTCTGCACAGATATGTGTATAGAAAGCTAGTCCTGTCAAAGTGCTTCAAAAAGAAGAACATGCTCGTAAAAGTTGCTCTCTTTACTGCTCTCAATGTGCTTTAAGAGGTTGTTCTGTTTCAGAAGAAAAGCAAAGTAAAGGAGTAGCACCTACAGCTTTTCTGGATCAACAACAACTTTTTGGAGGATAGTATATTCAGAAGGATGGATAGGTTCCATACAAATTTTAATAACAGTTTCTATATCGAGACCATGTGCTAAGTACTCATTAAATAAGATGTTGCCGTACAGTTTAGATACTACAATACTTGAGGTGAGTAACCTGAGGGAGTTTCTACCAGTTCTTATTTTTTCCTTTTCTCAGCTATGCAATTATCCTAGCACTGCAAAAGTTTAAGTTTCGAGATGTTTGTTATGTTCTAAATTTTTCCTGTTCTGAATTTTAACTACATCTACCTCCCGACCCTCCAAAAATTGCACATTAAGAACTTAGGATATGAGTTTGTAAGGGGCATGTAAGGAAGACACTCTGTAAGGCAGCCACTCTCAAGCATGCTCATGAGATCTTAAAGGACTTTTGTTTTTGGACTAATACTAAAAAGCATATTTTTAGCATCTCAGCTTCAGTATTTTATCTGTCTAACCTACAGTTACCCTGAGAGCACAAATTTGTTTGAGAGCTGATGGATTTACTATACAGCTGTTCTAGCCTCAGAAGGGAAGGCAAACATAATATATTTTTAAATGAAACATATTAAAATAATGATTGCTGTGTCAATGAAAAATATATTGTTTACTGTTACAAGACAAGACTGGGCTACTTGTTCACATTCTTCAGCTGCTGTGAACAGTTTTATTGACTTCCTTCAGGCTAATACTCTGTCTAAATTGAAACAAGTATTTCACATCTTTCTTGAGTAAAGATGAACTTAATCACATGCTTCGGGGTGTGAGGTTTTTGTATTTTGTTTTGTTATTGTTTTTTTCCCCTGCATTGCAGACTAGATTGAAGAATACAGTTTTGGAATAGCTTTAAAGTCTCTGTTGCAGTGGTAATACAATATCGACTTTTGTGCAGGTTGGTCAATTCACAAGTTCAGTCGTTTTGCTGGGATTTTGTTCTGACAATTACTAGTTTGATAAGCATGTGAACATGCACTGTGGGCAAATTTCTTGCTTGTCAGAATTTCAGATTTCCCAGAATTTCAAAATGATTGGGCCCATTCAGTTCACACAGGACAAATACAGCTATTTGACCTCCACCTTTCTTTGCCAAAAAGAGTGCAGAATTTTGTGTCAGAGACTAAATTACCAAACCAAATTTTCTATTTCAGAAAACAAATAAAACTTGAACAACTGAATGGCAATTATTTCCACTCATTTGTTACAGTGGCAAGTGATGTATTAAATTTTACAGTTCTGACATATGTGAACACTGTTTCAAGCAGAGCTTCTCCTACTGGCATTGCTCTCTGAATTTAGAGTCTGGTGGTTGTTTCTCATGTCCATATATCAAACAGATCTCACTCTTTTGTTTGAAAAGAAAATAGAGTCCCCTGAGTTTTAGTGCTTCAAAGTAACCTCAGGTCTGTGTAGAGAAAGGTGATGAAGATGGGTTGGATCATGAAACGCCATGGGTAGCTCATAAAAAGATCTAATTTTTTCTTCTTCAAAGAGATGGTTTGTGTAGTTGAATAGAGAAAAAATAATTTTTGAAGATAGAAGTATGAACTTGAGTGTTCTATTATTTCTTTTTGAAGAGGATTTGGGCAGACACTCAAAGGTTTGTGCGAGCTCAGCTGATATAAGCAGAACACAGCCTATGTACTAATATTTTAAAATACTTTGAAAGAAGCATTGCTCAAAATGCTTGCCAAACTCACTCTGTTGTTACTTTGCATTTTTGAGGGGCAGAGAAAAGCAGTTTCTGCCCTGAGGATCTGCCAAGACTGGTGATCTTTTTTCATACAAGAGTGTGAATGTGTGAAGTTCTATATGTTCATTGGAAGAATTAAGATTAAAATGGTACCTACATAATTAATAGTATAAGAAACTGGGTATTGAAAATTGTCTGAGATATCTCATTTTCATACACACACTTTTATTGTCAATTTGAGCACTAGAAATTCATAAATTTGGATCTGAAAACACAGATTCAGACCTAGATTATAAACATAATAACTTTGGTTTTTTATGGTTTTTTTTAAACTTCTCATGACAGTTTTGTTAATCACATTAATTATCATGAGTAACATTTTAAAATTCCCTGGATCCTTAAACATTATTAATTTTAGTTGAGATTTAAATATAGCATTCAATTTAATTTAGAATCGCAGTGCTATGGAAAATTGATAAGTTTTTTCACTTTGTAATTCACTAGATAATTAAGTTGACACAAGTAGTCTCACAGGAGCCCTTCAGTGCAAGCAAACCTGAAAAACCAAGGCACAGACTGCCACCAACAACCACATCTGCATCACAGTGTGCCTCAAACAAAACACTACTCACAGGACACAATCCAGTGGTTGTGATTTGTGCATATTTTAAAATAATCCTCAGATTGCCTTACATGTATCACATATTTTATGAAAATTGCCCATGACTTAAGTCCCATGACAGTTCATCTCTTTCATAGACTTATTTTGATTTTTTCTTTTTCTTCTTGAACTAAATTTGGGTTTCAATTAACAGCCAGCTTCATGGATTCTTGTAATGATTGCCTCCCACTGGCTTCCAATAACAGGTACAGAAAAAACAGCATTGAGCACAGCTGCACTTATGCAAATGGCAGTTGACACCTCAAATCTCTCCTTCACTTATTTCCCTGTGAAATATTTCCCTTCCCAGCCACTACACAGCAATAAGGACCTGAAACAGTGCCCAGAACTCTACTTTCAAAGCCACCCTTTTACCTCTACCCCATCCATTTTCTGGTTTGGTGGGTCTAGAACAAAATAAAACAAACTAAAAAAAATGGTCTCACATGCACATATCAGTTTTTCTGATGAACTTTGTGGGTTTTGAGCTACAGAATGCAGATTTTTAAAATTAGCATAATTCTCATCCCACGTTAGTAACCACGTGAATGAATGTGCTAATAATATTTTTCCATTACTTCCATTAGGATGGATCCATTAGGATCTGTCCACATTCTCTGCTTTGTGGGCTCCTGGGAAATCAGTCCAGGAGTCGGCGCAGTCAGAAATAAAAAAATTCTTATTCTATTCTATTTGTTATCATACCCAATGGAAACCAGTGCTCTCATTTCCACACATATGCCTGTAAAAATTGCAGCACTTCTACAGAGGCTGTGCTCCCCACTCACAATATGGATAAAAGGGAAGGGATATGAAGAGAAGTTTGGAGAACTTGTAGGGGAGCATCAATTAAACTGATCGAGGTTTTTGAACTGCTGTTGCTGGAAAAAGCTTTGCTGCCAATTAATTTTCTCAGCAGTCTCCACAAAATTCAATAAAAGAGACAACTTTTAACTAGGAACCCCCACAAGTTCAGTGGGGAAGGTGGTTATGTATCCTTCCATGTTCAGGGTGGTTCTACTCAGGTAGAAATACTCTGAAATTGAACAGGAAAACTGTTTATTGCCTATACTGATACTTTCTATGACTTTCATAGTCTCCCTCTTCTGTGCCAACATCTTAACTGATTACCAATGACAGCAGGGGTGAAAAGCTTATAGGGACCTGATATATGAGCAAAGGTGTCATTACTGAGTCACAAGGGAACTTTAGACCATTTTTTCACTGATGTTTGTTTCCTATTACTTTCCATTAATTTTTCAAGCTTTGAAATTCAAACAAAATCTTAAAACAGCAGCTTGCTCTCTATTCTTACAATGAACTATGTAAATGCTGCAGGAACTGGAAAATTTACATGATTTTGTTGTTACTTGTCTGTCATTAATTTCCATGGTTAAAACAACAAGTATCTGCATAATTAGTAGTGCAGTAGAAATTAGATTCCCTCAAAAAAATTACTTGTTGCTACTTTATTTATCATTCATATTATAATAATCCACAGTAACAATTCAGTTCTTAATTTTAATATATGGAACTACTTTCCTATTAATTGTAATTGGAATGATGTTAAAAAGACTGCATGTAAGAGGAGCACAACAAAAATACTAATGGCAGCATGAATTCCATTTGTACTTGATTTCTAACCAAATTAATTGCAAATTTCATTCTCAATTTTCCTGCTATATTTTGAGTAAGTCACTGTAATAAATAATAATAGTAATTTTCTAGCTACCTAAGACGGTATTCAAGCATTTGCTTCTCTAGACTTTTAGCTGTTTCCTTTAGTAATACTGAAAACTGTTCTTCTGTATAGTATGTAAATTTAAAGAAAATTTAAATTTAAATTTAAAGAAAAATGCGTTGGCAGAGTTAGACCTTTGGATTACTCAAATATTGCAGGAGGATAATTCCCCCATAGCACAGATTTCTCTTTCTCTGTTTAGAAACATATTATATATATTTCTGCTTTGCAGTAAAAAAACTACTGACATTAAACTTCAAGAATCAGGGATAAAAGTATAAAAATGAATGTTGGGAGTTGGATGGATGGAGAAAGAAGACTCACGCCCTGAGAAAATTAGCTAAGAATGTAGTAAGGCATTCCTGCTTTTGAAGCATATAGCAAGAGTTCAAAGGGTGATAGTACAGAACAGAAGAGAAATCTACCAGTCTGTTTTCTCATTTATGCATTTAGAATCCAATGGCACCCTTGCTATCACAGAAATTATTAAAAGTTCTGTGAGGCTCAGGCTGCAGAGCTAATTCTGCCACCTCCCGAGGGGATTTCCCTTTGGAAACCTTGTCCCCACCGCTAATATTTATTTTCATCTCCTGTTATTCTTTGCATATCAAACCCAGCTCTTGCCTTCCTCTCAGCACCAGCTCCTGATTGAGCTGTTGCCCTGGGAAATGAATCAATTAAGTTTGTGTTTGTTCTTGCCTCTGTGGGGGACAGTATGGAAGCTGTGGGGCCTGTGCTCTATAATGGCTGTGTCCTCTGCTTGGCTCAGCCTGTCACCCTGGTTGCTCTGGGTAAGCTCTGCTGCTGGTTGCAGCCCTGATGGCAGAGGGAGAATTCCTTGAGGCTGCAGAATGCCCTGGAAGCCTCCTGGGCGCTCCTTGTGCTGCTCCCTCTGTACAGAACCATCTGTCTGGTGCACTGGGGGGTTGCCCATTCCTGCCTCAGAACAGCTGAGAGCAGAGGGCTTCTGTGAACCAGCTGCGACAGGAGAATGAACCAAATTGTCTGCGGTCCCCCACAGAAAGATGTTTCTCTAGAGCTGCAGTGCAATGCCTGCAAAATATCTTTGCAGTTGCAGAGATATTAAAATCCCTTGAGGAAACCATGCCCTTCATTCACCTAATATTTATTGCCTTTAGGGTAGAGTGAAAGTAGCAGTTTGCCTGTAGAAAATCAAAATATTAAAATAATTTTTCATTTCAAATGAAAAGAAAACATTAAATAATAATAATAGAAACCTTCTCTGCCTTCAGTAACTGGACAGAAACCCACCCTTTCTCCATTGCCTTTTCTAGTTATCAACCAGACCTAAAGCAGTTCCAATCGTAAATGAAGGTCTCCAAAAGGTTTAAAGAATGCTCCAGAGTATTCTCTCACCTGCTCAGCAGCAGCATTGGTCACATGGATCCCTTTCATCACTGGCCCTGAGCAGAAATGCAAGTGCCAGCCGTTCTTGCCTTGGAAGGGGCTGTTCCCATTTGCAGAGATGATCAGTGCTCCTACACTGACAAGCCCTGAGTCTTTTAAGGACTTTTAAGAACCTCCTTAAAGGTTTTTTAAGGACTTTTAGGAACCTGTTTGAGGTTCTGTTGAACCCTTCAGGTGCATTTCCAGAGACATTCACAAGTCTCAGCGCGTTCTGATGAAGATGGGTAGCTGTAGGGCTTGGCCCACCACATTGCTGGTGATGAAACATTTCCTCATAGTGCTGCTCTTTGAACACAAGGAAAAAGGACAATCCTTGAAATGTGGCCTCAAGGCTGGGCTACAAAAAAAGTCTCTGCCAGCTCTCTACCACAACTGCCTTACTCAGAAAAAGGTCTAAAGCTTTGTCCACTTACAAAACAGGGGAGATGGAGAAAATGAAGCAAAGATTATGCTCTGGGTGAAATTCAGAGGTGATCTTCATTCTTGTTTGATGAGGAAATCAGAAGAATCTATTTCCATAACAGAGGCCACCAGCCAGCAGAATTACCTGTGTTATTTCCTGCTCTGGCAAGAGTTTGATATAAATGAGCTGAGACAAATGTTACTGTCCTACTTATTTAAAAATATATATATTTAAGCACTTCTGTCTTTCCCAGAGATGCCAATAATTATATTCCAATTGCTTTAGAAACAGCAGTTGTGCACATGAAGACTATGTCCTTACAAAATCTGCTTTTGCATTCCACTTCACAAATGAGCAAACTGCAGCACTGAAATGCCTGGTGTTGGGGAACTAAATAATAATCAATTTCCATCTGTCTACATGAGATAATTCAAGAGGGTACAAGTACATGACAATTTGATGACTAAGATCCCCAAGAGACTACCACTGTTGGAAATGGGAATGGCTTTCCTCTAAATTCTGAGCTTTATTTTTTTCCCAATTGCATGGTTTCCTATAATTGGTTGCTCTAACAGATTTCACAGGATACCTTCAGAAAAAAAAAGCTTTCCGACAGTCACTTGCCAATTTTTTTAGGCAACAGCATTAGAGGAAGTTTCCAAAGCAGATGATAAGTATTTTTAAAAGTATAATAATAACCTAATAAATGTTTACATGCAGAAATTGTTGGATCACAAGCAGTGGACTTCTTTCCAAGAAAATTTTAAAGTGCTTTTAATTAGAAGTGCTTGTTAGCAATTCCAAACAGAGAGATTACTTTTTTTTAAAGTATGCACTCTAGTTTGATAAAGAAATTTATGCAAACTTGCAAACACCTGACAAAAACAGAAGCTTCATGTGTTGATTAAACAATCCATTTGATATTATTTGTTTGCCTCTAATGTAATGAATTAATTTTCTCAAGTGTAGTGAGAATTACAGTATTGCAATATAATGAACAACCTTCACAGGAAGTCCAAAACTGACTCTTGATTATTTTTTTTTAATTAATCAGGTGAACAGAAGCAAATGATGGATTATTAATTGAAAATTCAATCACCTATTCAAGCAAAATTTGGGGACACATCAGATGTCTAAGATACTCCTCCTACACTACTGATTTCACTCTCAATTTACATTAATAATCTAACTTTAGCACTTAAAACAGGTACGTGCTACATATTATAAAATGTGGTATGTTTTCAATATAGAAACAACAACAACACAGAAATACAACAGAGAAGCAATGGTATGAATGAAGAAATGAAGGCAAAACCCCAAACTACAAAATGTGAATAAATATCAGCATCTGAAAACAATGAGAATAAAAATGAGTGTGTGTGGGGGGGGCAATCCTGCACTTCTAGAAAAAAAAATTAAATTATTATTAGGAGCAAATGAAGTGTATTAAAAATGTAGATTCACAGAATCATTTGGTTTAGAGCCAAAAGGACTCAATGCAACCATCCAGTCTGATTTTCCCAGACTGCATTTCCTGTACCCAATAAAAACTCCTTATGGTTGGACAAGAAATCTTTTAAAAATTATGTTAGCTACTGACTAATTGCACAACAAAGAATCCCCTGATCTCCTGTGGCAATTTCCTTCATAGGCAAAATGTTGCAATTCGTCTTCTTGGTAAATCTCTCTAGTAGCGTTTAATAGTGCAGAGTTTGGTGTTATAAGAATAGATTCTTTTCAGACTGGTAATAGGAATGGTTTTAACCCTCATTTTAACTTCTGAGTAGAAAACTCTTGACTGTAGAAGAGATGTAAAAATTCACAGCTGAGGAGAGTCTGCTTCCATTGTTTTTTGTAAGTTTTGGACTAATTATTTGATCTGTCACTTCTATTATTTTCCACATCTATCATTTAGCAACAGCACAAGCAGACCACTGGGTGTAGGTATCACATCTGAACAGAGACAAAAAACTTCTCAGAACATACAACAAAACAGAGCAAGGGTGAAGAAGTAAAAGCAGGATAGAAATATATTTGCAGAATGGCACCTTGGCTCCTGGGCTCTAGGGGGTGGGTATGGCCTTTTCCACTCACGCAGCCTGCTTGATTTGCAAGGATTCTTTATGAACACCAAAGCACATTTGCTTGGATTAGAATGATTTTCCACCAACTGTAGAACCAGCTGTATCTTTCTTTTTCAAGTTTTATCAAAGTCCAGTTGACTCTGGCCATCACTAGTCATTTAACTACTAGTTAGTGACTTTGGTAAACTTTATATCTGGTGTTCAAGACAGTGAGTCCTCACTGATTAACATCTCACACAGTGTTTATTCCTTTGAAGGTTTGTCTCTCTCAACTTACAGCTTCTGAAATGACAAAACTAGAAGCCTGTATCCCTATTTAATAAAACAGTTCAAGTAAAACACAAGGCAGGACATTGCACACACAGTTACTGAACATCTTCTGGAAGGCTTAATTTTTCTAGGAAAAAAAATCAATTGCCAAGTTCTTACATAATTTTCTGAGAATAGGATAAGGTTTGTGAAAGCTGATGAGGTTACTCAGCACTAGAACATATCTCAATTTTATGTGCCTGTTATTGATGGTTTAAGTAGAGACAACCTTTTCACACACATGTAGTACTTTAAACTGACTGAAAGGCTGAAATCTAAAAACCTCATGCTTTCTTTTAAGCTTGACACAGAGAAAACACCAGCAGAGTGAGTTAGGCACTAAAACTGCATGTCTTAACCTTAACTCTTAGTGAGGAAGAAACTTGAACCAGGATCCAGTGCCAAGTTTAGCAACCATTTTCATCCATATGTGTTTTAGTGTCAGTCCCAAATGCATAACCTGGTATGGCGTTTCCATCTGCTCAAAACCAGTGATGAACAGTCCAGAGATCATTATTTGCTGAAACCATTCTAGTTATCAGTTGAAAATCTCATAGATGCACCTGCTGCCAGTGACCAGTGCTTTTAAGTAATTACTAAAGTATTAAACACAATATCAAAGCTAGAAGAAATTTTGTAAATGGTTATGTGGACTATTATTCCAAGACCTTAAACGTAGATTCAGTTTTAAGCTTGAGAACACAATTCTTAAATTTACCTGAAATCTGAGCTTGGTCAAACTAAGCATACACAGATTTCTGGAGGTGTGCTGAAGGCTGTTCAGAGCAATTTGATAGGCCCAGCAGTCGAAATAAATAGATGCTGTTGTGAATTCACTTTTGAATACTGACTCCACTATTTGACATTCTTTGATATTTCTCTTTCCTCAGGGATCACAGTGCTCATGCTCAAACTGGTGAGGACATTTAGTGCTCCTTGTCCTTCTAATCATGCAGACCTTGCCCTGTCCAGCAGGTATGAACATCAGGAAAGCCTCTGGTGAAAAAGGCTTGGGAAGTCTCTGGCTGCAGGGAAGGGACAGTGTGAAGCTCCTGTCACTGATGTGTAGCCCAGCTCTGTCCTCCATTCACCCCCATGTGGAAACCCGGCCCGTGCTGAAACCCTGGGATGAGTCACACTGTTTGGATACGCCCACAGAACCAAGGATGGCAAAACTTCTATAGAAATAGCATGCTAGTTGAAAAGAAACTGAAACCAAAACCAAAAAAACACCTTACACCTCACTATTTTGACTGTTGGTTTTGGTTTTTTTTTCCCCTTTCAAATTCCCATCAGGGAGGATGAGTTTGGAATTTAAGGTTAATAAAGCAATATCTGGAGACTGCTGTTCTCTGGTAGCCTGTCATTCATCCTGCCACCTGTGCACAGACCTCCTTTTCTTGCTTGCAACAATAAAAATGTTAATTTCTATTTCCTAATTCTTCTTGCTTGTGCCTCTTGAGTTTTCCTAGCAACCATCAGCAATGCAGATACAACTACTGGGGACCCTAAGCACAGTGCAGTCAGCAAAAAACATTTTACACTTCAAGAATTTTCAGCCTCTTTTCCTTACCAAGGTTTCTAACCTATGAAAATTTCCTAACAAGAGCAGGATAGGATGGGCCCTTCTTCTTAATAGATGGTCACTTTGCAGGACAAGGTGTTTTGCTAACAGGAAAATGTTATTAGTTCTGGCTAAGCAATGACTTTCATGATGTAGCATTTAATTAACAAATGTGATTTATATACAGACAGTGAGCCATAAAGATGACAGCATGCTCCCAGAAGATTTTTTGGTAATTAAATTTTATATCTTCCCAAGCATTATTCTCTGTGCTCAAAGGAAAATATTGACAGCTCCTCTTTTTAAATGTTTTTTTTATTTTGGACTCTGCTGATAAACAGGGTGCATTGCCAAAAACTACAAAAGAGAAACGAAAATATGATGTTAATTCTTCTGTAACATTACTTACTGTGGTGGCACAGTGGATGTCTTTCCATACATTGGCTTCCCTGGAGAGATCTGAGACTTCAAAAAGGTTATCAAGAATAACTTCCCCAATCATGTCATGTCTAGAAAATCTGTCAAAATCATAAACACTGAAATGCAATTTCCTGTTGCTGAGTTGATCATAGGCTACAGGAAACTGAAAGGTTTCATCAAAGACTGGATTTAATGTCTTTCTGTGAACTCGTGTCTGAAACTTCTTTTTCCTATCTGGAAGCAGATAAATCTTCACGTAGGGGTCGGATGTTCCTGTGAAGTCTTTAGCAGGCAGATCTAAGGCTTTGACAATTGTGACGGCCAGAAGTTCATTCTCATAATCGTACCGGAGAGTGAAGTTTAGTTTTCCACATGTTTTCACATCTTCCTGTTGCCCATCAGAATCCACAGACTTCTGTTTGTAGAGTTCTGGTTTTATTCTCCCAATGCTGGTTGTGGTCTCTCCCCTCTGCAAAACTGGGTCTGTCCCCATGTTAAAATCAACACTGGACACCTGCATCTGCCTTGGCAAGTGCCTCCTGAAGGAATTGTGCCTGCACAAACACACACAGACACACAAAGCAAGCCATGGTTATCTCTGGGAAAAGACCATCTCTCAATAGAAAATATAAGAACAACTTAGTGAAAAGACTAAAATAATTAAAAAATAGTCCTCTCCACACCCCCTTCAGTGTTTTGCAAGAGTTCAAGCATCCTTGAGAGGAAATGAGCATTCAGAATTAATTTCTTGGCCCAGGAGACACCCACTGTCCCAGAAATAAATATATTTATAGCTTTGCTTTCAGACTGTGCAGTTGAAACTGAATTCATGTTCCTTCACAGAACAAGTTGACAGTTCCAACATTGCATGATCCCACTTTGCCAGGGCCTGAGTAAAGTATGGTCAAACAGGAAACAAAAAAGCACTTGCAGAATTTTCCTCAGTACTCTCTGCTTTTTTGGAGGCATTCCATGGTGGTTTTCCAATTAAATATTTACCAGCCTTCACACTGATGACTGTAAAAGGCACCTGAAAGGGAAATACAGAGCTGTGTCTGGAGGGTTTTAGCATAGTGCTTTGCCATCCTACAACATTTTATATACACTTGCTTGGTATCTGCTACACTGAGGTGCAGGCTGCTTTCTCCAGAAGCACTGGGAATATTTTGTTCTGCTTGCAAAGCATTTCAGAGTTTTGCCAACAATTTTCTGCCATTGCTTTTCCTTTTGTTCTCACGGTGTGCCATGCAGTGAATTAGAAAGCTGATTCCTGTGCCACTAGCAAGAAACAGTATGTTAAATTCCTTGCAATTCTGAATACAATGTGTACTTATGGGCTTATCTTGGCTCATGAATCTGAATGGAAAGTTTTGCTGTTCCTACTAAGAGTGAAATCAAACCCCTGGCATGCCATACTACCTTAGAGTAGTATAAAAACACTGGACAAAAGGCTTCACAGCATTTATCAGCAGCAGATGCCATTATGACTACACTATCCAGTTTCTTTTTTAGGCATTTTCACATTTCCTTGGTACTTCCCTACCCCAACAATCTGTGCTGCAGAAGCTTACCACCTCCTCCTGTGAGCACACTTGGTTGCCATTAAAGAACAATCCAATTGTCAGAATTTCCTCTGCTTTTTTGCAATCAATTGCTTATTAATGCCACATGTAGCCTTGCCTTATTGCTTGGTTTCCCTGTGGTGTTGTGTTCTGAAAACAAGAGGTGTCACAGCTGTGTGTTTCTTTCTTTAAAACAGAAATGCAAATTGTCCATTTGAAAGCAACCAGGACTCATTTCATAGATACTATTTGTATTTTTGCTGTAAGTGAAGAGGTTGCAGAAGGCAAGGAGCACAAAACTGCTGCAGTTCAGCTGAGCAGAGACACAAGAGGGTAATCTGCAGCTATTAAATAATAGACAAGAACCTTTCCCCTTTCAGCTGTTTGAGCCCTGCTAGGTGCAGGGAGCAGTCCTAGCTCAACACAAGAACAGGGCAGGGAGAGCTACATAGTCTAGACTTGAAGTAGCTCAAAAAAACCCAGGTGTTTGGATGTCAAATTTAGATGAGCACTGCACCCCTCTTGTAACACACTTGGCCTTTCTTTCTCTACAGATAGACAAGTGGAAAGATTTTCTTCTCTCTTAAATGTTAAAACTCCCTGGATTCACAGTGTCTAATTTCCACATTGGAATGGAGTGGGGAATGAAAAGGCCCTGACTGGTCAGAAAAGTAGAATATTGTCATCAGGGAGTTTCACAGCTGTTCCTGTGCTTTTGCCTCCAAGAAGCACAAGAGCTCATGGGTGTGCCAAACATGGGGAAGGGGCTGAACTCAACCCAAAATGCAGGGCAATGAATTCCTGAGCAGGCAGCAGTTTAGGGACTATTTTTTAGTATCTTTGACCCCTAAGGAGGTCCAGGCAGATCTGTGTTAGTGCTGCTTCTGTCAGTGCTGAGGAAACCTGTGCAGAGAGGGCTCCCTGAGCGCTCCTCACACCTGCAGCTGTGCTACTGAGATGCCCAGATGATCACAGGGTCATGGAATAGTTTGAGTCAGAGAGGACCCTACAGATGATCCAGTTCCAATCCCCCTGCCATGGGGGATGGTGTTCAAACCCTGCTGTACACAAGCCACGAAACTTGTGTACAAAACTTGTGTGGCTAAAACTGCCTTTGCATGGGAAACAGTGAAGCTGATTATACAACATCTGTTTGACCAGAAACAGGTACATGACAAATTCTCTTCAGCTTCTCTTGCATTTTTGACAATCTGTGTTAATGCAAGCAAAAGCAATATATGACACCCCAAATCTATGATTTCTGAGGTGCAAGGTTTCTTTTAAATTTTTAGACTTCTTTTAAATTTTCAGACTTCATGCACTTCAGATCCTCTACTGAATTGTTGTGAGATGTCACCAAGTAAAAGAATGCATTTGTATGGCTGTTCCCTGTGGGAATCAGCAGCACTTTTGCTCTAGTAAGCCAAAGTCCTAATTACACAGTGCCTAGTATTTGTTCTGAGTCACAGCATTTCACCAAGACAGCTAATTGGTCTGCTAATTATTAAGATGTTTCATTGTTGTCATGGCAACATATTTATCTTCCTTTGTTCTGCAGTAACAAAGGGATTAATGACTGTGATAATGAAATACAAGGATGTCAGAAAACCAGGTTGTTAAAATGTGGCAGAGCTACCAACAAATGCAAATCCAGGTATGTCAACCTCTACTGACTCTTACATGCAGCACTCCTACAGTAGACTTGCTAGCAGAACAAATGCATTTTGAGTATTAGCAAATCTGTATGTAAATGTAATATAAAACTGTATTTCCATGGGCATAATGACACTATGAAGCTTATTTATAACTCAGTGAGACTGCCACATGTGTGACAAAAGGGAGGGATAGGGTGCTGGTTTATGATGTGACTTGAGATTTATGAGGATGACTTGGGTCTTGCTTTCCTAGATGCATTTGAGCAATCTTTTGGCCCAAATCCAGAAAAGAGCATGATCACTGGTGGTATTTAGACAGAACAAAAGCTTCTCCTTGCAACCACTAAAATCAACAGATATATTTGTTTTTCTTTAACCCTAACAAACCCAAGCACCTCAGTTTTGCCTTCGTGCCTCTTGGGAACTGACTGGCTCAACATGTTCCTCTCCAGCTGACACTAAAGAGCAAAAAGCACGTTCTTGGAAAGTACAGGTGAATGTTTTAAGAATGGATTTCCATAGGAGCAATAAACTATATTGCAAAATACTATCACAAAGTAGGAGATAGGGTGGTTCTCAAAAACACAGAGCAAAGTTGTTTGCAAATGAGTACCACTGCTGCAGTTCTTCTAATGTAGTGGTTAATTGGCATCAAGGACTAAAGAGCTTTTAAGAAACAGGTCTTTTCATGTTATCAGGGACTATGAAAAATATGTAATATGTTATAACTAAACAGAAATATGTTTATAACTAAAATATGTTATAACTAAACAGAAAGGTATCATTTTCCCATGCTGTCTCTGTTCTAATGTACAATCTAAAAAATGTGATCAGGCACATTTGATTGTTGCTCTGATTGGCTTATTAAAATCCTCATGCTTCAATTACAACTGCTTAATATGGATTAATTTATTTTATTAAGAGCTGATGGCTGCATGAAGCCATCACAGAACTGGTTACAACCCTTTAATTTGCCCCATCTCAGGTGAGCTGAGTGCACAGGAGACAATCCAGAGAGCAAACACTCCTCTCAGACCCTAACAAAGGAATACATTTAGGAGAGGGTGCATCTGAATCCCTCAGGAGTCCTGAGGACAACAAAGCAGCGCTGCATTGAAAATGGTGCAAGGGAAGTTGTGCTACCTCTGCATCTGCCTTTGCCTCCTTTATATTTAGAGGCTCCTTAGTCAAGAATATAAGAGCCAGATTTCAGTCATTTTGCTGGTACATTGTTGCCAGCTGGGCTTGACACAAAAAAAAAAAAGGAAAAAAAAAGAAAAAAAGGAGTAATTCAGAAACCTGGTCTAAATGTCCAGCCTCATTCTCATATATGATATTCTTGACAGCAGCAATTAATATGGGCTGTTAGGTTAGGACTCCCTTAAGGCAGGCAGGGTGTAGATAAAATGTTTACAAACAGAAAGATCACAATTTCTGGGTAATTTTTAAGGCACCTGCCATTCTAAACATGTTTTGTAAAAGGATGAAGAATTTTTCACCAAACTCTAAAAGAAGGTGATGTTTCCTAACACCCTGCTATTGATTGGCTGTGGTGGGACAATCAGTTACTCAAAGCACAGGAACTGTCCCTTTCAGAGGAGATTTAACCCTGATAATCTTGATAAGACAAAAAGAAACCTCCCTTACAAGGCTGCAGAAAGACTGGTATTGACAGCAAGTTTTATTTATGTAAAACTGTCCTTGGCTTCACAAATATTTTGTATTCAATTAGATCCCAGTCCAAATCGCTCCAGAGACCTGTGAGAATATTTTCACTGCCTGAAGTAGATCTGGAGCATATCCCTGGAACTTCTTTCTCCCCCTATAGTACAACTGGGACTATTCAAGTCCATTTGCCAGCCAGCTATTTCTTCTGTCTATTCAGGAGGTCAGACAGTCTGAAAACTTGGATTTGATGGATAAACTTTTTCAGTTAATACCCTTTTAGGCAGCAGTGAGCTGGGTAATGGACTTGCCATGCTAAACTGTACTAATCTTTGTTCCTCTGTGTTTAGAGCAACAGTTGCAAGTCCAGAATTATTGGAGTGTGGTGGGAATGTTCCTCAGTGTTTGGATGCTGTGCTCCTGTTCTGAGCAGATGGATACAGTAGCAGGAACCAGGCACAGCCAGGGTAATGTGGCTTAAAGCCAGCTGGACAGTCTCATAATTCAGGAGATGCTTGGGCTGCTAAAGCCAGTCAGTGACCTCCTCTGGCTGGAGTGCTCTCATTTTGGGAGCTTCATGTGCCTTCCCGCTGGCTGGTCTGTGAGGCTGGAACAGCTGAGAAAAAGCACTTGAGCATTCACTGCCACAATGAGCGCACTGAGCTGGCAAAACCTTGTCTTTAGGGCTCCCAGGAGGCCAGCAAAGTATGTGCCCACTCAGTGTAAAGCATGTGTCTTCTCCTCCTTTTGCCTCTAATTATTGTGAATGTGAGCCTTTTTTTGTTTGTGTGTTTCTTTGGTTTTAGTGGGTTTTCTCATACGGTTGGTTTGGGGATTTTTTTTAGTAATATATCTTTCTTTAGCAAACAGCATTTTGAGAAAAATGCTACTTCCTACACAGTACCTGTACTGTAACTTATGGCATTACACAATACTTCAGGTGCCTCTTTCAGCCCTAATTTTCCCAATCTTTGCTTATAAAAAAATCCCCTTTTTATTTCAGGATTTGATCTTTGCAGTTCATTGTTTGTTTCCATGCATTCAATTTCCTGACAGTGTTTGAAGAAAGTTCCATTTGAATCTATAGTTCCCTACACATCTTCACTGCTTTTCAGTATAAAGTGGCACCTGATGCAAAACTAAAGTTTGTTTCCTCCACTTTAATACCAAAGAAACCACTAAGGAATGCTGCATGCTTTTCATTTATTTGTAGACCTATATGGAATCTGTGCAGCTTTAAGATCAGTCCATAAGGATCTGTATTTTTAGACTGGAATTTTAATTTCCTTCACAATCAGCAAACCATGTCTTCAGGAAATGTGCCATTAACAATGAGTCTATCACTCATTTGGTTGAAAGGGAAACTTTCATCTGCAAAAACAACTGATGCATCTATAAAAAACATCTCTGCGAAAATCTAGACTTGCAGTTCTTTAAAAAAGCACTGAAATATGTTTTCCTGTAATCAAAACCCAAAAGGGAAATGCTTAAAGTGGCAACAGCTATCTTTACAAAGTAGTAGAAAATGTAGATTTCCCTTTCATATGTTAAAATGATTATGTAACTGAAGGTACACTAAATGTTTCAGAATATTCTGCCCAAAGAACAATGTGGCTTCACATTCACATGACTGATGTTTTACCCATAACTTCTAAGAAACCTGTGAATAATCCAGCAATCCTGGAAATTTTCAGCAGTGTTCCTGCTCTCCTTGTTCCTGGGAGAGGTGCCACAGGTGTGGGTGCCCCTGACCTACCTCGATGAGGACGTGGGCTCTGTGATCTGCCTCTGCATCCTGGCATGTCTGATCAGGTGCTCCTTCAGCGCATTCTGCACCTCTGCTGGGATATCAGGGGAAGTGTGGCTGATCTTCAGCGCTGCCTCGAGCACCTTGGTCGTTGCTTTCCCATTTTCTTTGACTTCCTTTTTCTCGCTGTTCTCCAAAACCTCCGTGGGAGCGCTGGAGTTGCTCTGTGGGACATTGCTGGCACTGGAGGTGAGGGGTTTGCTCCTCCAGCAGGGCCAGCACAGCTTCCAAAAGACAAAAAGCGAGACCACCAGCAGGGCGAGCCCGCAGAAGCTGACAACCACTGCTAAGAGACTGACTGAGACATCTGCAAGGAATTAGAAACAAAAAACATCGTGACAGACAACATGCAGAGAAAAAAAAATTAAAGATGACACAAGCAAGAAGATAGAAGCATTCTTTTTATTATGTCTGTGTAGAGCTTTACAGTCCTATTAAAAGTTGTGAGTTGTTGAGTTGTCTTTTTTTTTCTTTTTCATTTTGATATCTCAGCCTGCACCTTTAAGATTTTATTATTTTATTATTTTATTATTTTCTTTATTAATGAATAAATTAAATAAATAAATTATAAATAAACAATTCCTTTATTATTTTCTAATATCTGCTTCACAAACATTCCTTTAGCTGTTCAGGCCAAGGGCCAGTATGTGTACCTCTCACCACATACTCAGACATCCTTCTCAGGAATTTTCCTTTCTCAGGTAGTAAGGAAACAACCCCAAAGCCTCCCAGCCACTCTTGGCTAAGGATGTTGAGATCAGTAGATGTAAGTAATATTGACCTAGTTTGCTAAAGCAAAGTTATTATAATCAAATAACAAATATCCTCACTGAGATTTAAAGCAAACACAAGAGAATTCTGTTCTCAAGTCTAGATTTCCTATTTTGAAAACAAGCACCTATATAGACAGCTTTCTCCTGATGGGTAATGTACACATGCCTTTGCTTACTAGCTTCAGATGGAGGACACAGATGCTGAAAACATCAACAACTTTAATTTCAGTCAGAGGTTGTTGATACTTAGTTCTTTAGAACATGTATTTAGAACATCAAGAACACATTGCTGGAAAAGTTAAGCCACAGTCAACATTTTCTATCAGTACACATGAAGAGAGATTACATCTGAACTGCTAAAGGTTGATGCACAAATTTCTTTGAGATTTGCCAAACTTCTGACTCTGTGCACCAACTGCTTCAGAAACATTTTAAACCCCAACATTTAGGTGTAAATAGGAACAAGATAAAGTCTGTCATAAATAAGAGATTTCTGTGGTTAAATCACCAGCCCTGGACTAAGGCTGTGTCAGACCGAGATAGCACAGATATATCAGTATCTACAATTCTGCTGTGGAATTGCAGCTGGCTTCAGAGAACACAGCAAAATGCCCCGAGATGTACAGAGATCATGCTGTACACTGAGCTACTCTGGCTGCCCTGTGTTTGACTTTTGCTGCCAAAACTGCTTAGAATATCCAATAGCCTGGCCAGAGATAGGAGAACACATTTCATAGCAACAAAATTCCATGGACGCACACGAGCTTTACAAGATGGTGGATCACCAGGACTGCCTGGTGATTAGTTGAGCCCTAATTAGGAGTTTTATTCTATGTGACATGCTTCCATTTGAGTTTTCCAGTATCCTGTAATACTATAACCAAAACATCCCTTTTCTTTTCAAAACAGTCTTTTATATGCCTTAAAATTATTCACTAAGCCCTGCTTAAATATCCCTCAAGTAATGGCTGCTGCTGTTTGTTACAATGGGTTTTGGCAGTTTAACAGCTAATACTTGATTGTATCCATAACTCCAGGCTACAGGCTACTAAACTGAATCACTGGAAAAGTGCAAAGAGGGTTTGAGCATATTTTTATAGATTTTCATGTGAGCATAAAGGTATGGATTAGCTCCATGAAACATTATGTACCTCACTAGTGCTTATGAGAATTGAAGACAGAAAGATGAAGCAGAATGATGAAGATGGAAAGCTGAAGGTGAAAATTTGGCAATGTTTTCTTTGTTAATATATAATATCCAGATGCATCTCTCAGTAACAAACAGAACTTACAGAACCAAACTGAACCAAACAGACCACTCTTCATGAAAATGCATGAGAAAAGCAAAAATGTATAGAAAATGTTGTAGTCTGGAGATCATAGCCTTCCAGCCAATTCCTAGTCAGGGATCAGGAATTACAATAGGTAAATGATCATTCTTAGAGGGTGGTTTGGATGTGCCCTTCTGTTTCAGCAGATGACAAGCATTAATAGCAATGAGAGAGGCTCTTGCATGACCTCAGTTCCAGGGAATGGTCTATAGTGGATTGATTGACAGATGCCAGAGGCCCATCAAAGCTGCTCTGTCAGTCCCCTCCTCAGATGGACAGGGGAAAAAATATAACAAAAAAGCTTGTAGGGTCAAGATAAGGGCAAGGAGAGATCACTCAGCAATTACTGTCATGGGCAAAACAGACTTAACTTGGGGAAATAAATTTATTACAAATCAAATCAATAAATCCAAGCCATAAAACACTTTTCTACACCTCTCCCTTCTTCTGGGGCTCAGCTTCACTCCTGCTTCCTCTGCTTCCCCCCTGCAGCAGCACAGGGGCAATGAGGCTGCATCAGCTCATCACACATTGTCTCTGTTGCTCCATCCTCTTCAGGACTCCTCACACTCCTGCCTTGCTGCTCTCCTGCAGTACGTGGTCCCTGGCACAGGAGCCAGTCCTGCACAAACTCCAGTGGGAATCCTTCCCATACACTGCTCCAGGGTGTCCCTTCAGCTGGCAGCAGACCTTGGGGAGCACACTGCTCCAGCACCAGCCCACTGCAGGGTCAGCACTCACTGTAGATATTTTTCCCCCTGACAATGGGGAGAGAATGATGCATCTGACTCCATCTTATCAGAAGAGTAATTAATTACTTTATAATATTTTATTATTCCATATTATATTACACTATATTACATTACATCTAAACTGAATCTGCCGAACACTCAACTGCACACAACAGCGCAGAATCTCGTGACTGTCAGCGGCACTTCCGACACACACACACGCTAGGCCCTGATAGGCCAAGGAAACAAAACACCATCATTTTGGGTAAACAATGTCCATATTGCACTCTACTTTTGCACAAACACAGGCACAGCAAATGATAATAATTGTTTTTCCTTTCTCTGAAGTTCAGAGAATGTGAAACCCAGAAATATTCTTGGGGAGAATTGTGCCTTGCTTTTCTCTGTGAAGAGAAATGTGGCGACAAGGAAAACTTGCCAGCAAAACTGCTCCAGTGAGGGATCCTCTCTCTTTCCACAGGTGCACAGGTCCTGCCGGGGGCTTTCTGCAGGGTGGGCTCCTCACAGGGTCACAGCCTCCTTTGGGAATTCACCTGCCTTGGGGTTGGGATGGGCTGCCGCAGTGAAGACCTGCAGTGGGAGGCGCCTCGCTCTCACACCTGGAGTGCAGCATAACAGTTTCATGATATCTTATGAAAAATCCTTTCCTTAGGATTTTTTCTCCTGAGAAGCTAAGAGGCCTCAGGAACAAAATGTAAACACTGATTATCTGCTGCTGCAGAATGCAACAGGTGCATCTGTGATTGGTCTCATGTGGTTGTTTCTAATTAATGGCCAATCACAGTCCAGCTGCCTGGACTGCCTCAATCAGTCACAGGATTTTGTTATCATTCCTTTTCTATTCCTTGCTAGCCTTCTGATGAAATCCTTTCTTCTATTCTTTTAGTATAATTTTAATATAATATATACCATAAAATAATAAATCAGCCTTCTGAAACATGGAGTCAGATCCTTGTCTCTTCCCTCATCCCGGGACCCCTGCGAACACCATCACACTGGAGCTCCCCCTCCTCTCCTTCTTCACAGACCTTGATGTCTGCACAGTTGTTCCTCACAAATTCTCACTCCCCTCCTCCAGCTGATGATGCACAGCAGATTAATTTTTTTCTCCCTTCTTAAAAACATTTTTCTGCAACCCCTGTATCTGGAGGGCTCGGCCTAGGCCATCCTGGAGCCGGTTGGCCTTGGCTCTGTTGGACATGGGGGAATCTTCCAGAAGCTTCTCACAGAAACCCCCTCCTGCCACCAAAACCTGGCCAGGCAAACCCAATGCACAGTCAAAAGTGAATTTAATATATTCCTACAGAGGTAGGCCTCACTGAAGAATCTTCTTTGATAGATTGGACCAGACCAATTGTCAGGCAACCTGGCCAAATTTTTTTCTCTACAAAAAGTGGAACTCTTGAAAATGTTGATGGTCTACCAGAAATAAATAAAAATTAGGAAAAAAAAAAAGAGAAGAAAACAAAAATTAAATTCAATTTTGGTTGATTTGCAATATTGCCAGCTCAGTTTAGGGACAGTTGGCATAATTGGGTTTTATTTTGAGAGGAAGACTTTTAGAACTGAAAATTGTAGGGTTTTTTTTCCATTTGGAAAATGTTGAAGGAGGATGTTTTAACAACTTTGAAACTGCTGGAAACATTTCAAAACCAGAAATATGAAAATTGATCCCTTCCAGCAGAGCTTCAATTTGATGAATAGATACTATCAGCTGAAAAACATTGCATCAAAGCATTTCTAGCCAATTCTAATTTAAGTTTTTCACTGCAAGACATTTTTCAAGCCTTCAAATAACTTCTTGTCTCCTTTCAACACCTACTCCTGTACTTCAACTTTCTCTAAGCTGTTTTTCTGGATTTCCATTAAGCCACTTCAAAGTTGAAAAAGCTCCCAAAATCTCTACAGAAAATATGTTTTATATCTTTAAAATAATCTCATGAAATATCTAAAGTTTTACAAGCAGAGATAAGGAACTAATTCTATAAACAGTTGTAGTCTCGTGTTTTTGCTATTTTATTAATAAATTTAACAGCCTCACATGTTGAATTTCATAGTGAAAAAATACAGGAAATATTTGAATTGCCAGAAAAATTACAAAAAATACTTCGTTACAAAAAACTGCTTAATTACATTTATTGCCACAATTGCTAAAAAACAGTCACTATGCCATGAAATAAAAATTTACATAAAAATCATAATGTTAAATGTCCTTCCTTCTGTCAGTCACTCAACTGAGAAATTATGAGAGATTTGTTGTTATGTGAAGAGTGAAATCATCTGAAGAGCAGTCAAACCCTGGATATGCCTCTTATATTAAGGTTTTATAGGATGTTTGGTTCAAGAATGCAGAACATTAAGATGAAGTTCCGCAGACTTGGAGCTTCTTCACATCCCTGCTAAGGAATCCTGATTGTGAAAAAAAATGGGTACTGAAGGATGGATTTGCCATCAGACCAGGGTTGCACTTCACATAAAAGTATTATTTTAAGATATAGAACTAGTGACAAATTCAAAGACTGACTAAGTTTTTAATGGCAAAGGAAATAATGCTGGTACAGCAATAATTGTCAACATTGTTAATAATGTTCTCACTGGTCCAAAAATACCCAAAACCGATCTTGAACAACTCTTTCTGAACTGGTAATTGCAGATTGCCTGCAATGATTTAGATTTGCACAGAACAGGACATCCCTCTGAAAATTCAGAAACATTGCAGAATTTTGCATTTCCCATTCTTGTTCTCATGCTTGGCATACTCAGGAATGTCAAGATCTTTTTGCCTCACACCATCCCCTTCTAGTCAGAGGGAGACCTTCCAATGGCTTCATTTCACTCTTGGTGAACTCCCTTTACTGATGTTTGTCCTAAATGTCATATTTCTAGTCTTGATAAAATTTAGTAACTGAAAGCATCCTGTTTCCTCATGGTTTTGTAATTAAAAGTACTCATTCAAGATATGAAATTTTTGGCAATTTTATATTTCTTATTTAAGTAAATCATGTCTATTGAGAAGCCTCAAAAATTCTCTGTATTTTTATAAACACCCTCTGATACATTTCTACCATAGAAGTCTTCTTGATAGTCAGTTTTTCGTATCAGGCAAGTACTTCAGAAATATCCCCATGTGTTACTTTTTTTTTTTTTTTTCTTTTCTGTATGCTAGGTAATGTCATGAGTATTGGGTTTGGTACTATGGATTTCAAAAAGTTTTTGTTCGGAACTTGCCTCAGAAAAGTTCTGCCCATGGATCCGTTTGCAAACATGCACATTGGCAGACTTCCACTTCAAGACCAAATTAAGGTCACTTACATTTTAGACAACCTATGCCTCATGAGGCTGAATTTGTAAAAACATACTCCAGAAACCCATGGTACTGAATGGAGACAGAAACACATACAGTGCTGTGCTGTAGATGCCCAGGTGTGAGGGTCAGACACATCTGATATGAGCCACTTTAAAGAGAATGGATTCTTCCCAGAAAATGAGCAGGGGTGAAAGAAACACCTGGGGAAAGGAGGGATCTAGTCCCTTCTGGCCCATTTCTTTGTCTACATCTGCTCTTGGTTCCCTTAAATATTTAAAGGGCAATGTCTGCAACCTGTGTTCAAACATATTTTTCTTTAACTTTGAATTTGTTCTATTGTTCATCAAGCCATTCTTTCCATAATAAAGGAAGTCTTGTGTATGTAACACCAGGAGTCAGCTCAATCAGATAAACTAATGTCTCTGATTTTCTAGGATTTGAAGGGAAGCAGGGCCCTTATAAATTATAAAAGGTCTGGGGCCAATAAATCTCCCCTATCCCCATGTAGATCAAGTAGTTGGTTCAACACATCATTTCTGCTGTTAGGTTTCCTTGGGGAAATTTTAAGCACATAAAAACTTGCTGGTATTAATTTTCACTCTGCATTAGCAGATCTTCCACAATTAATCCTGTCTCATCCAAATCCCTTCAGATGGGGACACGATGCTCTAGCGTGCCTCAGAAAGTGGCAGGTGCAGAGTCTTGTATTTTCTCTCTCAATCTGAACCTGTCAAAACACCTGACTTAGATATCAAATGGCAAAAAAAGCCTTTCACTTAAAAGAGTAGGTGTGACCTCCTCTCCTGTTCCCATGGAGAAGCATCCTTAGAAGATCTTCCTCAGACTTTTACTCTGGCCTTATTGTGAATGTGTTCCCTCCCTGTTAATTCATTCTGGTGTCTGAATTTTTTCACTCAGCCACCACCATCTTCTGGCTGATAGATCACTTCTTAATGCTAGCAGAACTCTGTGATAGCTTTTTTTCCTGACAGGAAGGGAGCCAAATGAATTCAGGGATCACTGTGATTTACTACATGATCACAGCATGCAGAATTATTAATCTCTTGTCAAAATCAATTTATCTAAGCTATATTAGAGATGATGGGTCTCACTTTTGCCTGGCTGGGTCTGTAAATTTTTGGTCTTTACTCTCAAGGCTTTTTCTAGCCTACATGCTTTTCTGCTTGTTGACTCTCACTTAATCTCAACAGGAGGGACTCTCTGCTAGACCCACATCTTCCCATTTAGCTTTCCATTAAATGAAAAAAAAAAAAAAAACCAAACTACAGCCTTATGCCTGTGCAATTCTCACACTTTTAAGGATTTCTTTGTGTCTGCAAGAAGCCCTCACTATCCTCTTTCAGTCAGAACACACCATGAGCTCACTGGGCTGCTCACCACAAGCACACCAAAAGCTGTGAGGAGGTTCCTGCAGCTCAAGTGTCACCTTTGAATTGTTATGGCTATGATTATTCTCACCCAGCATTATGTAACAAACACCTCACACATATGACAGGACCCAGGGAAACACTGTGTCTCTTCATCATCTTTATAGATTTGTTCTCCAGATGGTATAAATCTTTCTGTATTTCTCCCCTGTATTTCATTATGAAATGTGTATAGAGTAAGATTATTTTGTAAACTCCTTTTTTTTCCTGTGTATTGCTGCTGTCTGCATTGTTGTGACTACCTTCATATTTTCTGTAAATAAGTCTGGTCTCAGTGGTACTTTTACCCCCCTGGTTTTGCCTTTATGCTGCTGAATTAGATGTATTTCTGCCTTTCACAGCTTATTAATACTGATTTTGTAAGTCATGTTTTTTAGTTACCCTGCACTTTTTTTCCCACCAAGCCTTACTTCTCTGATAGCAACATTGATCTAACCAGGTGATGAACTGTATGGTAAATAATCTGGTCCGTCTGTTACCTGTTAAAATGTTTATTATTTGATTTTCTCACATTCCTCTGTAGCAGAGACACAGTTTCATTTCTCTGTAACATAATGCTCACTTGTTTCACGCAACAGTTACTTTATCACAAAGAAAAATGCTCCTTTCTTGTATGACAGCCTGATCACTGTAGCCTTCACATTTGTCCAAGTCATTTCTCATCCCCTTCACGCTTTGGCACAGCTGAGCAGAATTTACAAGCACTTTGTGGGGTAAATCTGTTCTTCCCCCTCCCCTAAATAGATACAGGCACAGCTCGCACTGCTTGTGGATGTGTGTGCACTGTGTGCATGAGCACAGCGTGTTCAAAGGAGCCAGGACTAAATGTAAACTAAATCAGCTGCCACCCAGCAGGCTGAGAGCTGTCAGAGAAGCTTCTGACAGCCAACAGGAGGCACATGGCAGCTACAGCAGGAGGACAAAAGGCATTGCTCTCCGTGGAAGAGTGAGCCTGTGTTACACGCTGGCCATGGGCAGGATGTGCTCCAGTGCTTTCTTGCTCCCTCTGTACTTTTATAGCAAACTGGCAGTCAGGGGTAGGGTTAAAAACTTGGTATGTTAAACTGTTATGTTAACAGAATAACTGTCAGTAGAATATTTACATGAATAACAAATGATCCCCTAGAAGCTGATGCTCTTTGCATGGTCAACTTTCAAAAATCAATTGTCTGAAACAAAGGAGCAAGAGTGAACATCACTCGCAGGATATTCAGTACCCATTCTAGTGGGCTAAAATATGCCCTCAATGTTTATAGCAGAGCTGGGTTTGCAGCTCTGTAACAAACATTTGTCACCCATGGGAACTGATAATGAGAGAGTAAAGTTTTGCATGACCAGCAGGCCTAAAAAAAGGCAAAGAGCACAAAGTACCCACCATTTGCAGAGGACATAAAATGAATTTTAAACATGTGTCCCTAGAGCAGAATGTCCAAACTCCTCTCATTATGCTGTATGCAATTGGCTTAATCTTCAGAAATGCTCACAACTGGGACCTTTGATGTGCTTGGTTCCACTGAAAATGAGGAGGGATGCTTAGCTGAAAAAAATTAATTAGAGTCCTTTTTTAATGAGATAACCTGAGCCAAGACACCAGTATAACCACACTGCTTATATGAGTTTGGGACAGTTATAGAAAATGAGTAATTTAATAAGTTTAGAGATAAATTTTATTATGTGAAATCCTGCACATCCATCTCCCACTTATTTTCCACCTTAACTCTTATAATTGACATCTTAATTATTTTGCCCAAATGTACTGGAGGTGTAAAATAAAAACAAAACAGCTGCACATCTAATTGTGCATTTTGCCAAAAATGCTACAACTTTCAGAAGAAAGCTCACAGTCATCTAATCATACAGAGGTACTATAAACCTAAACATCTTCCTAATCTTTTCACTTGAGCATTCCCCTGAGATTAGCAAATAAATAGTTCTTGTCATTGCTGGGGCAGAAAATATAACAGCAGATGTCTATATACACTTGTCTAAAGTTCTTAGAAATTTACTAAATTTTCTGTCTCATGAAGATTATTTGCTATGAGTTCTGTAGATTGATTTTTCATTACACTAAATATGATCACCCCTTCTTGACCCAAGTAGTGAGCAGTAATTGAGGGTCCTAAGGTGTTGGTGCTGGCACTGAGAGGAAAAAACCTGTTGAATAATCTGTAATTTCTTTGATGTAAACCTGTCTGTTTCCTTATGGGCAAGAAACCTGAATATCTCTCCTTTCTGCTTTGTTGCTTCATTTTGTTACAGGCTGCCTTCCCAGAGCCATACTCACCATTTTTTCTTCTGACTATATCTCCAGCTTCCTCTTCTGTTCGTTTATCTTCTTTATGCTTATTTCTCTCATCTAGGCATATACACTATCAAAAAAAAAACTCACTGCCCAGCGTTTCTGCTTCCTTCTGAGACTTCTTGGGTCATGGGGTCAATACTGTCTCATATTTTGCTTTGAGCCTGCGATGCATCTTCTGCCTCAAGTTGCTGATTCCTCTGAGAAGCTGGGCTGCTTTTCATGGTCTGGCTGAACAGAAGGCTATCCCCACACTCACTAACATAACCACACCAATGCAGTTCTAGCTGCATTTCACAGTGTTTTTGACTCCCAGAACATGGTTTTATCCTTGTATTAAATAGAAATGGTCTCCTTTCCTTTTTACCATCTACTCTTTTACTTTCTGAAAGGTTGCTTGCACTGTTCTTTCCTTTTCAAATATGTGTCTCCTCATGGTTTACAGAATCACTGAATATTCTGAGTTGGAAGGATCCTTGGACCCACAAGGACCATCCCCAGGAACCACACCATGTGCCTGGAATCATTGTCCAAATGCTTCTTGAGCTCTGTCAGGCTTGGTGCTGCTTAGACTTCTCTCCTTTAGTGACATCTCATTAGTGATTTTTGGAATCAACCTTTGTGATACTTTTAGGTATCTTTCTGAGATGAGGAAAATGGAATGAACTTAACATTTCCACCTTGAATGAAGAGGATCCATGGTTGTTCAGTGCTCTGGACAACATTAGCTTTATTCATAGAGATTACAAGGAACTCTACGTGCATTTGAAGAGGAGATGTGGCATGGCTCACCTTTTAATGACACCACTTCTCTCAGCTTAAACTGTATTTAGAGTATTTATGCTCATAAAATTGATGAAAGTTATATTTATATCTCATCTACTTAAGTGTTTACATGTTAAAATATTGTCAATTATCAGCAATGACAGTGTGTCTGGTCCTCCTCTGGAGACAGAGTATTACTATATGTTCATTAGCAGTGTTGTTAACGAGATAATGCTCAATATACTGTGCATCTCAGTAAAGCTGACACCCATCATCTAATATTGGTTTCCTTTTAAAGGGGAAAAAGTGAGATTCAGGAATTCAGCTGAGATGTGGCACCCAGTGGTTCCAGCTCCTGTTAACTATATTTTTTCCCTAATCCAACAACTGGAAGGTATTATAAATGGAAATCAAAGAAGATTGTTGACTTCAAGAATGCTTAAAAAGAAGCTCATCTTATTATACATAATGCAGCATTGAACCAAGTGTTGAAGATTCTCGTTTTCCAAACAGCAGATCTTGGTTTACCTCATGGAATGTTTTGTGTCCTTCATATCCCACCTGTTTATACACCGCCTTTGCAGAGCCCAGTTTTCCAGGCTCCATAGGATAATGCTGTTTTCATTCAACCTTCTCCCATTCAGACTATGCAGACTAACACAGAGCATGATCAGAATATTCATGCTCCGTGCTGGGGGAAAGGCTGCAGCCCCCTCTACCCTCCTCGCCTTGCTGCCCTGACCCAGCAGCTGGGTTTGGCTGGGCTGACTAGGGCAGGGTCAGACAACAGTGATTTTGATCTGAGATACTACAAATAACCCCAAATTTGTGGTAAAATCTGTGGGTATTGAAAGAAAAGGAGACACCAACAAAAAGCCCATCAGCAGCAGCAGCGACAGCGCAGTTGGGGCACACGCTGAGAACCTGCTGCTTTACATGACCTGGTGTTAATTTATTTAATTTGCACTGTTACACTTGGCATTTGCTGGCCATAATGCAAGCTGTTCATTTGCTTCTATGGATAGACAGTAGAGGTTATCAATCCCATCTAGCAGAAATTAAGCACAGAACTTTGAGCAACTTTCAAGCCCTGTCCTAAAAATAAGTGCCGAGGAAAACGAGGTGTCCAGAGAGCACCACACAGGACAAGGTAAAAGTGCAGAGCTGGTTCCAAAAGGTGCAGAAAGTCCAGATATCAGGGAGCAAAGGCACCGCTATTAAGACTCAAAATCTTAGTTTCAATATGACAATTTTTCTGAATTTGGAACGTTTAAATTAACCCAAATTTTCTCCTCCCACCCTGCCCAAATTTTCCCGGGCAAGTGTCCCGGGCCGGACCGAAGCTCTGCCCTGACTCCACAGGTTCCCAGCGCCTGTCAGACGGCTCTCCTGCCTCCCCCAGCGATGAGCGGAGAGGATGCAAAGCCCTCCAACCCCACTCAGAAAGGGGAGACTGCGAGGCGGGACGTGCCGAGCTGCGCCCGATCCCTGCAGGCTGCCCGCCCTGCCCGGGCCCCAAACGCAGTGCGGGCAGCCAAACGCACAGGGACAGCGGGGACAAGAGAGGGGACAAGAGAGGGAGAGCGGGTGCAGACCACGCGTGGCGCGCCTGGGCACCGAACCACTGCCCACCCGTGACAAGGCACGGACTTAAGCCCTCTGTCCCCTTTCCCACCCGTGACAAGAGCACGGACCGCAGCCTGCTGCCCATCCGTGACAAGAGCACGGATCGCAGCTCTTTGTCCCCCTTCCCACCTGTGACAAGAGCATGGACCGCAGTTATATGCCCCGCTGCCCACCCGTGACAAGAGCACGGATCACAGCTCTGTGTCCTGCTGTCCACCCGTGACAAGTACACGGACCACCGCTCTTTGTCCCCCTGCCCACCAGTGACAAGAGCACGGACCGCAGCCCTCTGTCCCCCTTCCCACCAGTGACAAGAGCACGGACCGCAGCCCTCTGTCCCCCTTCCCACCCCTGACAAGAGCGCGGACCGCAGCTTTCTGTCTGCCTTCCCACCCGTGACAAGAGCACGGATCACAGTCCTCTGTCCCGCTTCCCACCCGTGACAAGAGCACGGACCTCTGCCCCCCCGCACGGCCCCGCTAACACATGCAGCAGCAGCAGCATCCCGGCTCCGGGCTTTCCGTACAGACAAACTCCCGTCGTGGGGAAGGAAAACCTCGCCGAAGCGGAGCTGCGGGCGGCAAACCAGAGAGCTGCGCGGGAACGGGGCCGTGTCCGGCGGCGATTTCCGTCCCCAGGGCACCTGTCCGTGCTCCCCGGCCCCACGCCCGCTGCCTCGCCCGCTGCCCCCGCGTTTGCCCCGCCGCGCTGCTCCCGGTGCCGGCGCTCCCCTCAGCGCTCCTCGGCGCGCTGCGAGAGGGAGCGGATTTTAAAGCGGGCTGCGTGCCTGCCCCCCTTCCGCCCCCTCGGCACGCAGGGAAAGCGGAGGGAAAAGTTGCGCTCTCCGGCCGCCCACGCCTGGCCGTCCGCCGCCGGTGCCGGTACCTGTGCCGCCGATGCCCTGCCGGGCGCTCTCCAGGGGGAAGATGCCGGCGCACTTCTCCCGCTCCACCTGCCCGCCCAGGCACAGCTCCGAGATGATCTGCAGCGCCTTATGGCAGAGGCTGCCCACGCCGTCCTCCGCCGGGAAACTCATCTTGCGCCCCGGCCGCCGCCGCTAGGCCATGGCCGGAGCGGGACGGCTCCGCGCCCGACCCGCGCTGCCTCCGCGGGGAGCGGAGCGCGGCGGAGCGGCGGCGGCGGGAGCGGCGCGAGTGCTCCCAAGAAGTAGTGAAGGAGCGGGGGGAGGCAAAAAAAAAAAAAAAAAAAAAAAAAAGGGGGGGGGGGAGGGAAAAAAAATAAAAAGAGGGGGGAAAAAAAATCAACATCCACTTAGCAACGCCTTTTGTGGCTCCGGGCTCCGGCAGGCGGCTCGGCCAATGGCAGCCCGGCGCGGGGGGCGGGGGGCCCTCGCATCCCCCGGGAAACTTTTCCTGCCCCCGCCCCGCGGCCCCGCTCCGTGCGGTGCGGTGCGGAGCGGTGGGCGGAGCGCGGTCCCCGCCCGGCAGCAGCACCCCCGGGACAGCGGGGGGATAGCGGGGACAGTGGGGACAGCAGGGACAGCGGGGGGATAGCGGGGACAGCGAGGGGATAACGGGGACAGCGGGGGGATAGCGGGGATAGCGGGGACAGCGGGGACAGCGGGGGGATAGCGGGGACAGCGGGGGGATAGCGGGGGGATAGCGGGGACAGCGGGGACAGCGGCGCGCTCCGGGCGCTGCTCCTCGACCGCTCACCAGCGGAGCCGGTTCCCCAGCGCTCCGCCGGTTCGTCCCCCCGCGTTTCTTCCGAGGTGACCTCGGCGAGGTGATCTTCGCTGCGTCGAGTAACTTCACTGACCAAATCACCGTCTCCGCTCCGCTTCCCCGCGATCGACATTGACTCTGTCGATTTCTTTGACTTCTAAAGGAGTTAGAGGAACCTTACTGTTGTCTGGTTTGTTTCCTCTACAAATTCTGTAAAGCTGGGTTATTTTATAGGTAAAAAAGTTGTAGCGATGGTGTGTGTTTGAAAATACTTCTAAAAATCAGCGCAGTGTGTACCACTAGTGGTTGTTTCAGTTGCTGGCTATGGAGCTGAGCAAGACTTCGTCTGTTAACTTGTTCATCTGCTTACTGAAATTCTGACACAATTTTATGTTTCTGAGGGAAGATTCCTCTAGTTTGACTGCATAAATATGTCTTGCAATGCTTAATTCTAACTAGGCATAGATGGAAGGGTGTCTGCCAGCAGTTTACTTAGCAGCACTGCCTGTAATCTGCTGCTTGGGAGTCTTGGTTTCATAGGCATGAGAAGTTAACTTCTGTGCTGCTGTGGGTTTTTTTCCCCCCTGGATTTTGAATTTTTTATCTATTACCTGTAAATGAATATCTCTAGCAAACTGTCAAGTTTAACTGTTGAAAACTTTAAAGCCATCCTTTGATACCTGAATTACAGAATAAGAAAACGGATTATTATTCCAGTTTTAATTCTGAAATTCTATACTTTATATAGCATAGATACTTGTTAAAAACACAAGAAGATATTTCTAAACCCCAGCCTTTTGGTGGTTTGAAGGAGCATGCATTTACACAGATGAATTCATGCACATGCACTTTTCAAAATCTTAGGGAAGTAGTAGGCTGAGTTGTACAGAAACTGTAACATCAACACAAAATCTGTTCCACAGAGCTTTTTTTTTTTTTTTCAGAGATATAACACCTATTTCAGAAATATCAGATGCTACTAAAGAAATTGTTCCCCATTTAATGCCTTTCCTGAAACTAGCACTGTCAAAACCCTTTGTTAATGCTGCAAAATGTTCTGTCAAATCTTAACATGTTTAGACTGTAGCTAGGCAGGGCACAGAACTGTGGAGGTCTATTTGAAGACTCCTTTCACCCTCACAGGGAACTAAATCTGTATAATTATTAAAATAGACTTGCTAGCAATAAGAATGTATGTAGATATTTTCATTAGAGTGAAGGCAACTGCTGCCTACATCCAAACTTCAAAATATGAACATATTTACTGCCTTTGTGACATTTACAGTCCTGTTCCCAAAATTCTGTCATGCATCACCAACTAATAATTAAGCAGTCTGTTTATCTTTGAGACTTACCCAGAACTCCAGCAAAAGCTAACAGGAGACACACATACATAGAAAAGGTCTTAATCAGAAATTGGTATTAATGAGAGCAAGGACTGCATTTAAAGGCTGAGAGCTAAGCTCCTTCACTTTTGAACTTTTCTACAGACTGTGCCCATGGAGGAATCACACAGCCCATGAATGAAATTTTTTGCCCCTGATTATAGTGAAGTTCCACACACAGACCAGTTTGCTATCCTGCTTTTTTATTTGTGTAGTGAGACTTTGGTGCATTTCTCAACTGCTTGTCTTTGCACACAAGAACTTCATTTCAGTGAAAATCACACCACCTTGGTGTTATAGATGTTATTGACATATACATAGATGCAGAAAAGCACAAAAAGATGTATTCTACAGTAAATAATAATAAAAAAGGCTCCTGCTTTTGAAGATTTTCAGGTAGGTATCTGGAACTGGATACCAACTCATCTCTCTTAGATGGCCTAAATATTTTAAAAAATGCTTTTAGGTATATAGCAAACACCAGCCACCCTAATTAGTACTACTGTACCTTTATCAGAGGCATCTAAATTATCTAAATCCTGTTGTTCAGTAAGCAGCATGGATATAAACTTAAATTAATCAATAGGATAGTTTTTCTCATTCTAAGTACCATGAGATTAGTTTCACCAGGAGATTAATGATTCTTCTGGTGAGATATGCTGACTAACTTGTCCTAAACCAGTTCCAGAAACAACTTTTATTTTTGGAGTCAAGTTATTGATGAAGTAAATGTTTTTCTATTGAGAATTTTAGTCTTAAATATAAATTCAGATTACCAATCACGGCGTTTTTTTCCCTCCAATATGTTCTTTCAGTGGAAAACAACTTTTTCTGCATATGGAAGGACATAACAGCTTGTTTTCGAGCTACAACTCCCACTGCTTTGATTTTCAATAGCCTGGCAATTTTTAAATTAATATGCAGCTGCATCCTGTGCCCTGGTATCCACCAAGACCATTAATTTTCCCTGTGGGAGGGGTCTCACACGGTGTTTTAGGACACAGGAACCTCTTGCCTAGTGGGTTCCAGGCAGGGCCATCAGAGCAGGCCATACAAGCTCCTGCTGTTCTGATGCTGGTCATTACCAGCTTCACACTGCCTTGACAGCTTCCTCTTGGCTAAGGGGGAAAATTCCTCTTTTTCTCCAAATCAATTGCATGTATTCACATCCTGATGTTGTCCATGAAGTGTCCAACCACAGGTAAGGGTACTATGCTCTGGACAGGAAAAACAGGGCAAAACGCTCGGTTTTGTGAGAAGCATCCTTTAATGGGCATACTTCACTGGGGGGTTTTGAAGATTAGGCAACATAGGTAGCCTATATATAAACACAGATAAAAATTTTGGCCTTGATCTCTTGATTTGGAATCCAATAAGGATGCCAAAAAAAAACAAACAACCAAAACAACAAACCAACAAACATTGGGACTGGGGGAAAAGAGACATTTCAACGTTCAGGTTTTAAGAAGCTGCGAGTTGAAGAAAAGATGGAAACTATAGGTTGCAAACACAGTTTGCCTTTGCAATAGTTACAAATGTTTTTGTAACAGTTACATTTTTTCTCTGATAACATCTCTGTAAATTCCTTGTAAACAGCAAAATAAACCCTGAAATATTAAAGATCGCTTTATCTACATATTTTTAATCCTCTACTTTTGAGTAAGAAGTGAAGGAAATAAAAAGGCACACAGCAGTCCAGGAGCCAGTCAAAGCTGAATGTTCCTAACCTGCAAATTAGAAAGGGAGACTGCCATGAGCACTTATAAACAGGGACCCTTCCTTAGTTTAAGCAGTAATACAAAAACCATCTAATTTAATTTTTTTTTTCTACCATTCTTATATTTTTTTCTTCTTGCTTCCACAGTTTCATAATATGTGGTACTACAGAGTCCTCCTCTGAGTTGCTTCTTCCAACTTTTAATTTACTAATTTACTGTGAATAAAATTCATAATCATAAAGAGAGCTCCCCATATTTTGTCCAAAAAGATGCTTCTTCAATTTTCAGAAATACTGAGCAAATACTGTTACTTTATTTTTTTTCCACTTGATTTGGTGCAGTTGGTACTTTAGACTACAAATCTGAGCAAGGACAGTCCTTCAGGACCTGCACAAACAGATGAAGCCACTTCTGAGAGCCAGCAGCTAACAGTGTTGGCAGTTTTGTGAAAACACTTTTTAAAAGATGTATAGCTTGGAACAATTTATGAAGATTTACTATAAGTCCTGCAGAATAATTGGTTAGGGAGAGAGGACAAAGTGATTACTACTGTATTTTATTTCAAATTGTGCTTTTTATGTGATGCATGGCATTGACAAATTCTTGGTGTTTTGGAGCCCTGCATCCACTGTGAGTTGTTGTTTGCTTTTTAGCAGGTAATTACATAAAATCCCTTTTTTCACTGCAAAACCCTAAGCATGGAGTGTGGTGTTTTTTATGGCTGTTTGAGCAGGAGGAATGGCAGAGCAGCCAGCAGATCCCTAGAGCTCGTCCTGGCTCATAGGGAGGATGGATAAAGTTTGGTCCTCACTTGATGTGTCCAGACTGTTGGGAAGAGGTTAGAAGGGTAAATTTAAGACAGTTTCCACCTCTGATACTTTTTTTTTCTTTTTTTTTTATTTCTTTTTTTTTTTTTTTTTTAAGTACATGAAGTATTTTTGGGTCCAATCAACCTTTTATATCTGCCATTTCTCACCTGAAGGGCTTCCTTGCCTCCTCTCTGTGGCTGTCTCCACACAGCCTCTCATTTATCATTTTCCCAGAATTTTTGAAGCAGAAGAAAAGCAAGGTCACAGAGAAGCAATGTGTTGGAGCATGTGTGTGTGACATGGTGCCTCAAAAGGACATGTTCTATTGGATCATAGCATGTTAACAATCTCTGTTGCCATTTTTCTTCCTACTGCCTTCCCTTCTTTCTCTTTGTTGCACTTATTGAGGAATGAGGCTGTCGCTGGAATTAGCAAGGTTTCTTCAGCTTCAGGACAAGATATCACACTGAAATAATGATTTGCAAAGTTGGTTGGTTTGAAGAACCCATAGAATAATAGGAAAAAAAATTTTTCTTTTCTCAGCATACTTTTCAAGGTTTTTCCTGAAAGCCAACTTTGTTAAAATACTCTCTGGTAATACAAGCCAACCCTAAGCTTTGGTGAAATAAGGTATTTTTTGCTGCTAGAATTGTTCAATGCAGCCAGGTTTTGCTGATTAATTTGGGTTATTCCTCTGCACCTAATGAATTTCTGTCTCTGTGTGCCTTCTAGTGATACAGCTGTGAGCATGCTCCTTAATGATTTTCAAGCTCTTTTATCAACCTAAACACAGACACAAGGAGTTTGTTTGGTGAATATAATTTTTGTTCCAGTTTTGTTCCTCTCTACTTGATTTTCATGGTTGAGTGCCTCCTATAACAGCTCCAAATTTATTCTGCTTAAAAATATTTAATTTAAAAATCCTGATAAATTAAGGGTATTGTGGCCCATTTGGTTGTGTCCTGCTCTCACAGCAACACTATTCAGTGAATGTGTGATTAGGTCCTAATGCAACAGCACAAAACTCACTGAATTAATTTGTGGTAGCGCAGCTACAGCAAAAACATTTGTTTTGAAGGGCAACACTTTTGCTGCAATACATTAAATTCATATCCCAAGATAATTAGAATGAAATAGATCCACTATTATGGAATAAACACCTGTTCACCTACACTATCAATAGCCACTGTAGAGATGTACATGTAGGTAATAAAATTATTACATCCATATAAATCATTAAGTTCCACATAAAAGAAACAAATAATTATTACTCAGTATTGTCAAAAGAGTGAAGCTCCATGATTTTAGAAGATAGCATCTCTGCCTCGACATTCATTCATGATAAATGAGCCTCATTTCAGCATTTGTTGAGAGCAGGAGACCTTTATCCTGTGACATTGTTCTATTCCACTGTCATTATTTTTTAATTAGCTCTGTCATCACTAGTTTGAAGCTTGGTGCATGTTACTGGCCAAATTCAGCTTTGACTTAAGTGGGTACAGTGTCCTTTAATCACAATAGAAATTATGTTCATTTGCGTCAGGACTCTGCTCGGTTCTCAGCTCTTAACCAGCGGATCATGGAACAAGGAACAACTTTCCTTGTTCACAACAGGCGCTGGAAAATGAGCACAGCAAAGTAACTTTTAGAGAGAGAAGGTGCCATTCACACATCTGGGGACGAGTGTCACCCTGCTCCCTTCCCATTCTGCTGCGGGACAGGCAGAGCTGCCTGCGGGTGTCTGACACGTCCTTGCACAGTGACAGGGGCTCTTGCAAGGTCTGACAGTGCCAGCAAGAGCACAGTAGTCCTTCACAATCCTCAACCAGAGCAGTCCCTTTAGGTAATTGAGAACTAATCTGATTCCCCTCGCTGTGCCTTTTGCACTTATAACTCCTGCTGCATAATATTTTGGCTGGGTCGAGGAACCTTAACAGTGTGCCCAGACATAAAGTGATATCTCATGTTCTGGTTCTCAGAAAGCCAGTTTCCCACCTGGATCATGGTAAATAAATTCTGTTGGGTTTAAAATGAGCTTTTCCATTCTCTAATAATTTGTCATTTAATTTGTTTTTCTGTGAGAGAAAGGAGCTAATCCCTGGTAATTCTAATTAACACAGCTCCGATTTTCCATAATCATTCAATACAGGGATTTCTTCCTAGCCCTGAATCGCTGCTTTTGTAAACAGTCAGGGGAATAAGTCAGACACAATACCCAAAGACAATGAATTAGTACCATGCAGAGAGCTGCTTGTGGGGTCTTCCATAAAAGCAGAGTGTGGTTGCTGCTGACTGGAGTCTTTGGAAGGGTTGGAAGAGCTATTTGGCAGTGGGCAAAGCTTCCCAGAAGGGATGGGAAGGGAGGACACAGGGCTGTTATGTGGCATCAGGTGTTTTCCTGCACAGGTTGACAAAATGGCCAAGTCTGCCACACCAGAAAAAGTGAGCTGCAAATTTTTGCCCTCAGCCTCAAGGAGGTGACATTTCCTGGTGGGGACCCACAACTGAGGCTTTGCAAAAGGCTTAAATAAATGGTAAGGATGCTGATGCCTTCCACCTCACCTCCAAGTCTGGTTACCCCTCTTGAGTTACTAATCATATCACAAAGTACAATATTTACAAATTTGTTGATCTGGTGTGTGAGCACTGGGGAGATTGACAGCAGCAGAACCTGCCTAAAGGTCAAAGCAATTAATAATGTGAAGGCTGTATTAGGGGTATTTTATTTTAAGCACATTTCTTTTTTTTTAGTGTTTATGGAAAGAAAATATTTTTCAGCTTGTTTGAATATGCTGGCAGATTGCCCCCCAACATTGGTAAGAGTCCTGGGGTGCATATGGGGATGTTGGAAAGAGTAAGGATATACGGATATTTACCCATACATATAAAAATATGTATGGGTAAATACACATAACCCAAACATATAAAAATCATGTCTCAAATGTGGCTGAACCATGAATGCTTCATCAAGATTTCATATCATGGGTGTCTAACTTGTCATATAGTCATGGTGTATGTATATGAACAGTATTTAAATAAATACATTCTGGTGAGGCACACCATGAAAGAGGTGGAAGCAGTTTCAACCATTCATGGTAGGACATCTGAGTCTCTAAAACATGATTCACTAACTTTCATGGGAAGGTTCTCCTGACAGCTGCTCTCTGTGTCCTTACAGGGAGGTGTTGTAGTGTTTCTTTAATTCCAGAAATGACTATCTGAGCAGGAACATGGTAGCACTGTAGAGGATGCTTTACCATTTCAAAAGAAAATCTACACCTGCAAAATGCTACATTTGTTTTTCAGAATTAGCTCTCACAGGTGCTTTTTCTATTAAAAATGTTTTTCCCAAATGGTTTACAATGCATATAGTCAAAGGCAGCAAATATAATGATAAAATAATATAATTATGCTTCCATAAAGTCATATATTACCTGACTGAGAGCAAAATACTGGCCTACTGCAATTACAGCATCTTCCATTTACTGTAAAATTCAGAAATCAAGACACAGTTTTAGGGGAGAATCACTGCCAAATAACTGTGAACATGGAGTGTTTCATATTCCTAACTGTGAATGATGCACTTAGGGAGAAAACTAGGAGATGAACTTTGAAAATGCAGGTTTTAAAGTAAAAGCAGAAAAACATAAAAGAGGCTTTTTTTTTGTAAACTTAAAAGCTTTTGCACAAATTCTGTGGCAGGCACTGTAGACAGCGATTTCTTCTGCCAAAAAGGATAAATATATTGCTGCATTCTTTTCCACATCAAATTATCATTTGATTTAATGGAAAGAAGCTCACAAAGAAGCTACTTGTAGGTCTAGCTGTGAGACTGGTAATATATTAATATTTTGATGAAGATTTCATATTTTGCTCTATTTCAGAGCATCCTAAAATGTTTTTCGAATATACACTAATAGATAGTGAACCCATTGTGCCTGTCCATCAGCTTAAAATCAGGTAAAACTCAGAGCCCTCGAGTTCTGAAGGCCTTGGCCTATAAAAGAAGAGTGTAGAAGAATTTCTTTGTCTTTCCTGCATTTACCTATTTATAGTGTAGATGTATTATCTGCCATCTGCTCATAGCTTATGGACAGAAGTGGGCACTGCGCTGTGAATTATCTGAGCCCTCTTACTGGTTACCTTCAGATGAGATAAATTTTTCTTTTGGCATATCTACTCTCCATTGATTGGGAAGTGTTTGAGGATTCCCAGAATGAGGGAAGAGATGAGAATCTTGAGTCCATTTATTATTTTATGATATTATACTAAAAATGCTATACAAAAACTATACTAAAGAAACACAAAGGAGACATCAGAAGGCTAGAGAAGAACGATAATAAAAAACCCATGACTGATCAAAGTCCTGACACAGCTGGCTGTGATTGGTCATCAAGTTAAAACAATTCACATGGAACCAATCAAAGATGCTGTTGGTAAGCAACCTCAAAACCACATTCCAAGCAATCAGATAATTACTGTTTACATTTCGTTTCTGAGGCTTCTCATCTTCTCCGGAGAAAAACCCTGGCTAAGGGATTTTTCGTAAAATATGAGAGTGACAGGGGAGGGATGGCCAGCCCAAACAGGAACAGGAATTGCAGTGCAGGGCAGTAAGTCCAACTCTGAGACTGAGAAGTTCAGTCTTCTAAGACAGTGGCTCACACAGAAAGCATCCAGATGTTGCATTATTCTGTGAAACTATGGAAGTCAGAGGTTCTGGGGAAAGGAATTACCCTTTCACTAGCGTTATAGTTCGCACACAGACTGATCTCATGGGAGTTTTGGAATGTTTTTTTCATGATGAACATCATCTGAGATGGAAGCCATAGTCCAAAATACTTTTGGAGTCTTCTTGTAGAACCTTCTCCTTCAGCCACTCATCTTCTGGGAGGCCAGAACCCTTCCATTGGTCTCCTACATGAGAGCATGACTCATGAAACATCCATGGATCCAGCTGACATTGCTGTGTGGGTATGTGGAATTACTTTCAATGAACACAGGTGTGCCCTCTAGGAAGTGGTAAATCTCTTCAAAAAATGAGCTCAAACTTGTCTGGAGTGGAACATCCTCAATAAAAGAATAAAGTAAATGCGTTTTTCTGCACATTTGCAAATTCACTTATGTGTGTTTTATACAAATTCTGTGTGAGGAACTAACCTAAATAAAAACTATATTTGTAGCAATTTTTCTCAATTTTTCTACATCATCAACAAAATAACATTCTATCATTTCTAATTCTGAAGGTAATCTGAACTCATTGGAAAGAACAGCAAAGCTGGGAGCTAGTGAACTAATAATTTCATAACAATATTTTTTATGGCAGTGATGGTGAAAGCAGTTTTTGTGGAAGAAGCATCATGAGGATGTAAGGGAGATTGATATTTAAGAGATCCATTAAAAATTTAGAAAAAGTTGCAGTGTACAATATTTACATGATATTTGGTGAACAAATCTAAAGAAGATAGAGTCTGATATAGAAAAAAGACTGACCTGAGTAATAGTCAGCTACTTGAGTGAGAATTAACAGCAAGAAATTCTTCAGAGGGACTAAGGAAACATGTTGGAGAAGTTAAAATCAAAAAAATTGTAAATAAACCGGGGAAATAAAAGATAAATGAATGTTTAAAGTTATGCCGGCTCTGACTAGCAAAAAATCCCCCCAGAAAAGCAGAAAACTTTGCATTAAGATAAGACAGGAACTGAAGAAGAAAAGCAGGCTGCAACAGGAGGTGAGACTGACGCCCAAATGTTAGTGAGCAGTGCATTGAGTGCAGAGACAATTGGTGAAGGTGGCCAATAAGGTTCAGAAGCACTGAGCTGTGATCCAGGAGCAGGTGACACATCATGTTTATTGCAGTGGGATGGAGAGAGCTTTATTGGCAGGGGATCTCCAGCTCATGCACTTGGGTTGGCAGTACCAGATAACAATCCCTTACCCACATTTACTAACCAATACCATGAGGAAGCATTATATCTTGCTGGTTTTATCAAACAGAAAATCATGCAGTTTTAAAAATTATTATTGTTTTACTTCAACAAAAAAATCTGCATGTCCTTTGGCTGGGAGTAATCAAAGAGGACTCTGTTTTTAAAAAATATATGCCAATAGGCTATAAAAGACTAAAAAATATAATAATGCAGCACTTTAAAAGTATGAGTTTTGTATAATCTCTGTTGAGCAAAGCCATGATAATTCATGGTGGATGGGAAGCTTGTTGAACAGTAAGCATTCAACTAGCATTCAAGATGAACATTTCATTTTAGCTGTTTAGAGAGACAGAGATTTGCATTTTTATATATGTGTATATGCATAAAATACATATATGCATCTAAAGTTGGTTTCTTTGTGTCCAAACTCCAGCCCCCTACTGCTTTTTCTTCCTCTAATTTGTTGTTGTCCTACAGTAGCAGAACGGTCCTGAATTTGTCTGTGTACCTGATTAATATTGTACAGTACCTACTCAGGGCCAATCCACTTGTATTAATGAGCAGATTCTTGTTGAGTTCCAGGGGTTTTGGTGCAAACTCTCAAGAGATGCCTGTTACTCAACAAATGCACTGGATTCCTGCTGTTATACAATCTTAGATAATAATAAAAGAATATGTTCAGAGAGTTGAAAGCAAAAGGCACAAATACACCATATTTGAATATACACATAAACACATTCACATAATGCATTTATCTCTGAAGCAGTAAATTTGCTCTGAAGCCTTTCATGTATCAATACATGTGTCTTTTAAGAATGTACAACTCTCTACTGTTTTTTGTTAGCATTACATCTTTGGGTACTAAATAATTAAGCACTTCGTCTTACTTTTCAGTAGAGGGCACTCAGAACAAATCATAGATCAAAATAATGTATAAAAGACACTAAACATGATGCAAAGTATTCATTAAAAACTCTCCTGTGTCTTAAACAAGGCTACTATATATTTACATCTGTTTCATCTGATAAGCAACTCTATGAAAAGATAAAACTTTTCAAAACTTGAGCTGTCTCTTGTGCACATTCTTATGTTCTTCACAGTGTGATATAAGCAAGCTATTAAACTTTGAGGAAAAGAAGTTTGTTCCATTTAATGGATTAACTAGCCAGGGTCTAATAAAAAATTTAACAACCTTGTAATGAACTGAGCCTGTCCTCTCTTTCTGGATATAATGAATAGTGAGTGTAGGTCTTGGTAATAGACATCATTCCCTTTTTTGGTACAGCTAATTTAAAATATGTAAAGTTGAAAACATGCAGGTTTTGTTTCCAGCAGAAACTGATCTGCATATGAGGAGAAAAGGGTTCTGATTCCTCACTAGCTTTATCTAACTTTTATACCAGTATAACCCTAATGAATGCAGCTATCGCATCATTATAAAAAGAGCACTGCTGTGTAAATCTGGATAAAACAATTTGATTATGTTGGCTTTCATGAAGAAAAATGCAGATTCAAATGAACTTAATTTTAAATAAAATTCAAGAAAAGAATCAACCTGTGTCACTTCGAAGACTTTTACAAGGGCATGCAACAAGTAACAAGGAAATATAACAAATATAAGGCATGAAAATTTTGATATTTTTCTTTGTTATATAAGAGCTCCATTTTGCTCAATAAATAGAAAGGGTAGCTGTATTTCCTGTGATTTTGGGTTGGGTTTTTTTTCTCCACACAAATATCTTAGGTTATGTATGTAGTTTCTAAAATGGATACTTTTTGAGTTAATACTTAGTAACATGAACCCACACTCATGTACACTCATGTACATGCACACTCATGTACAACACTTTGTACACACACAGTGTTCCATGAACACTTAATTTCTGTTCACAAAGACCTTCTATGCTTACATGGAAATCATCTATTATGTCTGGATTAAACTCAGAAAATGTAGGTGTGTTCATCTGCATCTGCACTGAAAGAAACATCAATCACAGAATTTCTTCCAAAGATATTTTTACACATTTTTATACATTTTTTTAATCTACAGATTATGTACACAAAGAGAGCAAATTTTCTCATGGCTTTCCCAGTGGGTGACTCAAATTTGATCTGCTGGAGAAGAAGGAAATTATTCCATCTGCATGCTAATTCTTCACATAACTTCTTGAAACCTGGCCATGCTGAGGTTAATCTCCAGCACACTATTTTTGAGACCAAGGACGGAGGAGCACTGATATTTGGTGTGTCATTAATATGGCACTCCCCCTGCTATGATAGTGATAAGTTTCTATTAAACTAGCCCTGGTAATCATCCAGAACCAGGCACCAGTTCTTTGGGACTAACCACTGGGTATAAGCAGGAAAATTGCAAACTCGTTTTATTTCTGAGCTAAATTGTCACCAACATGTGAGGCTGCTTCTGTGGAGGTGAAAAGGTAGAAAACTAATCTACCATACTGCTAACTCTAAAAGTTTAGACAGTCCTGTCTTGCTGTGTGACATAATTCAAGGCTTTTACTGTTTCAAATGTGTAACCCTGGTGATTTAGGTATTGACTTTGAAGATCATAGTAGAAGAAAATTTATTATATTATCTCTCTTTCATGTCAAAAAAGTACATACTGTGAAATTAAAGTAACATCATTTCTCATTAAAGGAAGCTAGTCTGTGCTTTGGATTGATTGGTGAGGAAAAAAAATCTTTATCAGAAATTAATTTAAATGTGTTTCATAAAATTATATGCTATGTTTGAAGACTGTGACTCAAAAGGAAATAAATATACATAGTCATGCTCTTTGAAACATCCATGTGTGCATAGTATTTTGTGTTTATGTGCAAGCATTTTTGTTTCTTACACTAATACTTAGGACTGCCTCAGAAATATAAGTGCTGGATAGAAACACTGAGTGATTTTTTCCATATTGCATGGAAGCACCTTGCAGTATAAATTCTGACAGCAAGCACAGGACACACAAGACACACCTGCAGCCGTGGCTGTGTTTCAGGTCACCTATTCCAGTCCTGCTGTTCCTTTGCTCTGTGCTTTATTTTGCATCTTGGGGTGCTCTCAGAGTTAGGAGTTGGATTCTTTTCTAAGGGAAAGAACCTTGAAGAAGAGATCCAGGAGTGTGCCTAACATCCTATATCCACTATTGATTAATCATCATTCATTCATTCATTCATTCATTCATTCATTCATTCATTCATTCATTCATTCATCAGGGAACCACCTTAAACTTCATTAAAAATGTGAGAGCAGTGTCAGGCTCTCAACACCAATGGTTTCATCCTGCACCACTCTTCTTATGTGCTCTACAACTTGTAATGCAGTCAGTGCCCAAACAACCCAAAATCCGTATACTTTAGATATCTTATTAATTTTCACTAGTATTCCTTGGTCCATAAACCATGCAGAAGCACTTTATCATGAGCATTCAAAAGCTGAAATCTGTGTTGTGTTGGTTGATTTAAAATGTGTATTCAGATCAGATGGGAAGCTTCATGTCCTGATTAACTAAGGATGGGAATGCAATATTTATGTTTATAAATTCAGTTTGTTTTCCACAAATATTCTCCAGTGGTCACTTAAAGTTCAGTGTTTTATATATTTCTGCCAAAAGGATATTTGCTGTAAAAGTCAAACACAAAAATGTTCTTGATTATAAGCATTGTAGAGCAAATTAATCTTAGAAATGATTTTACACTCTTTGCCCAGGACTAATTTGGTCTGCATTTCTTTCAACAGCAAACAACATAGCTTTTGATTGTTTTAATACACATTTATGATGTTAAAATATTAATAACTACAAGGAACTTAATTATTTTCACTTGAAAAATAAAATGTTAATGATGGCTGGAGGAATCATTGTTGTTTTGCATAACAGCATCTACTGTATCCACACAATAAAATACCAAAAGAGAAGACTTTTATCCATTTTTTTACTAACACAACACATTTTACATTGCTGAAAACATGATTTTTCAAACAAAAGTCTGTTCCTACTTAAATATATATGCCATTGACCTCATCCAAACACAGCTCTAAATGCTCTTATGTGGATTTTTATACCAAGATGCCACACCTGCATAGATAAATGAATAAAAGTGTGAATGCAGAAGAAACTGTAACTGCCAGCTACATTAAAAGATGTTTTTGAATGTGCACAAGCTTTGGTAAATGTCCCAGCAGAATGGGCTTTTTAGGCTTCTCAAGGAATTACGGAACTTGTGAACAGCGCTCATTATAAGGTTAAATTTTATTTTAATCTTAATTCTTAAACAAAATATGTTGGTGAAAGAGGAAAAATTTTAGTCTGCAAATTTTTCTCTAGGTGAGCTCTGTTGCTGGGTCTCTGTGTAAGCCACAGAAGATTGTCAGCACAAAGCCATCTGCAGAACAGGGGTCTTTGCACTGCTTTATCCATTCTGTATTCAGGAGATTTAGAGATTTAATGGCTCAGTTTTTATGGTAAGCATAAAGCAGAACAACACCAAGCTATGGCAAATTAACCATGTGTTGTTTGACACCTTTTATTTCCCATTGTTGAGATGGAACTTTTGTAGCACCAAATTTGTGCTCACATTTGCCTCAAGAAAATATATGCCTTGAGCTCTTGGGTAATGAATGAACATGTTCATTACTTACATGCATATATTTTTTAAATCTCATATTTTATAATTCTTTTTAGAGCTTGTCTTGAAATAACAGTTTATGGAAGAAAAATTTTTAGGAAATTTTTGCTGGTCAGAAACATTAGATTTCAAATCAGATATATCCCAACAAACATGTTATTTTCAATTTTATCTAACAGTAACATGGGAAACTTGTCCCGTTTCCTAATTTCTAGAACAGAATTAAAATGACATTCAAAAGCTTATGGTTTTTCCTGGCTCTGAAGAAGAGAGAATGAATTTTTTACTGTGAGGATGGTGAAGCACTGGAACAGGTTGCCCAGAGAGTTTTGGATGCCCCATTAGATGTTGTAGATGTTGTTTTTCTAGATTTCAGCAAGGCCTTCAACACTGTTTCCCGTAGCATACTCCTAGACAAACTCGCTGGCCGTGGTCTGGACAGGAATACCCTTTGCTGGGTTCAGAACTGGCTGGATGGCCGGGCCCAGAGAGTGGTGGTGAATGGTGTCACATCCAGCTGGCGACCAGTCACCAGTGGTGTCCCTCAGGGTTCTGTGTTGGGGCCAGTTCTGTTCAACATTTTTATTGACGATATGGATGAGGGCTTAGAGTCTTTTATTAGTAAATTCGCTGATGACACTAAATTGGGAAAGAGTGTAGATCTGCTAGAGGGGTGTAGGGCTCTCCAGAGAGATTTGGAAAGGTTAGATGCATGGGCAGAATCAAACGGGATGAACTTCAATAAGTCCAAGTGCCGAGTCCTGCACTTCGGCCACAATAACCCCCTGCACCGATATAAGCTGGGGATGGAGTGGCTGGACAGTGCTCAGGCAGAAAGGGACCTGGGGGTGCTGGTTGACACTCGATTGAATATGAGCCAGCAGTGTGCCCAGGTAGCCAAGAGGACCAATGCCATCCTGGCCAGTATCAGAAATGGAGTGGCCAGCAGGAGCAGAGAGGTCATTCTTCCCCTGTACTCGGCACTGGTGAGGCCTCACTTGGAGTACTGTATCCAGTTCTGGGCCCCTCACTTTAGGAGGGACATCGAGTTACTTGAGCGTGTCCAGGGGAGGGCAACGAGACTGGTGAGGGGCTTGGAACACAAGCCATACGAAGAGCGACTGAGGGAGCTGGGGTTGTTCAGCCTGGAGAAAAGGAGACTAAGGGGTGACCTCATCACTCTCTACAACTTCCTGAAGGGTGGCTGTGGTGAGCTGGGGGTCGGTCTCTTTCTCCGGGCGACAACAGATAGAACAAGAGGACACAGTCTCAAGCTGCGTCAAGCGAGATGTAAGTTAGAATTAAGAAGGAAATATTTCACAGAAAGAGTGGTCAGATACTGGAATCATTTACCCAGTGAGGTGGTGGAGTCATCATCCCTTGAAGAATTCAAAAAAAGACTGGATGTGGCACTTGCTGCCATGATCTAGTTGAACAGTTAGAACATTGGCTGGACTTGATGATCTTATAGGTCTCTTCTAGTCTTGAACTTCTGTGATTCTGTGATTCTGTGATTATTGGAAGTGTTCCAGGCCAGGCTGGATGGGGTTCTGAGCACCCTGTTCTGGTGGAAGGTGTCCTGCCCATGGCAGGGGGATTGGAACCAAGTGACTTTTAAGGCCCTTCCAACCCAAACTCTTCAATGATTCAATGGATTTGAGCCCACTGAGCATTTTTATGCCTCCAGAGTAGCTACTAGCCATTTGTAATCCTTGCTACGTCTGAATTATATTTTACTATGGTGTAAGATTGTACGTCTTTGCTGCCACAGATCAGTGCAAATATTTCAGCAGCAGAAAAGCCCCAAGTCCCACATTCTTTTGTGCCTATTCATATCAGGTTAATGATGCCAGCAGAGGCATGATAAGGATGACAAAGGAGGGCAGTCACAGTGCTGTCAAACTGTTTAATGCCAGCGTCCATCCAGCTCCTTATCTACCTTCAGACACCGGACAGCGTTTTGGAAAGAGTGCAAGAAACACAGAGAGTTCTTTGCACTTCCTTCAGAAAAAGGCTGCAAGATCCTTCTCTGTCCACCAGATTCTAACAACCTTCCTGATGTACAGCCAATTTAATGTGCTAATTGCTGCCAAAAAACCTCTCCCTCCTGAAATTTTCTTTCCTGATCTAGAGTCAGGGTTCTTCACACCAGTAGGTGCATACCTCTAATTAAAAAAAATAAAATAAAAAAATTCTGGCTTTCCAGAAGCTCATATTTTAGGCTCAGAATCAGAATCTATAATAAATTTATATATAATATATATTTTTCATATTTCCTAGATAAAACTTCAAATCCCATCATCAAAGCAATTTGATGCAGCCTTTTCCTGGTGCAGAGCAAGGTCACCCTGCTCTTGTGTGCTCACAGCCTTTGTTTCCCAGTCTGGGGGCACAGTGCAAACCCACCCTCAGTGCTGATGCTAAACAATGTCTGGAAGAATATGATTCATGGCCAGCCCCCTGCCATTTTTGCTGGAGGGCTAGAAGGCAGTAACTCAAAGAGAAGAGAATGAATTAAATATTTAGGCATTGTCATGCCTCAAACTAGTGCAGCAAGTTCTTTCAAAGCTCACCTGTCCTTTCTGCTGCTAAGAATTGTAGCCAAATTCCTGCTACTGGCTCTGGGTTGATGAGGCAACAAGATTATTATGTACACAGGCAAGATAGAATGAGATTTTCCTTTTACAGGCAGTAGCAAGATTTTCTACATGAGCTCCAGAATTCATTATTCTATTTGATACAGGAACAAAGTGCTATGCTTAAAAGAGTGAGAAATGAAATGTGCCCTTCTAGGTGAGCTACTTGTTATTCCTGGTGATCAGGTGGATGCCACGCACATCAGGCAGCAGAAGAGAGAAGAATGGTGTCCACCTGCATGGGTAAAACCATATTATAGGTGTAAGAGCATATTCTGAGCCAGGCAGTGCTCCTAGGAGGTTAATTATTCCCAAAGTCAGGACAATAAAGTTTTCAAGTCTTCTGTTCTTGAAACTTGTTCTTGCTTTATCTAGGGACTTCCAGCTCTATTAATATTGCATTCCTCCAATACCTTCAAAAGTGTGGACATATACAGGAGTCTTAGCATTGCTACTTCAGAAATGTGAAGAAAATAAAAACTCTTCTAAAAGTTTAAATTTCTTTTAGTGTCTGCTTTTTCACAGAAAATGTGCACCCCAAATAGAAAAAGATTTTCCTTACAATCTTTGTAAAGGAATAATTTGCATAATTTAAATTGGTGTTATTGCAGTTGATTCCCTTTTTTTGGTTAAGGTGGAACAAATAAGTGAGGATTGTTGATCCTTCACTGTAGGCCAAGTCCCAAAATAAGGAGAGTGTTGGTGTACTGAGCTTTGCAATGATCAGGACTCTTTGTAGATCTGTCTCCATTTGCAAAGTGTTATTGACAAGGAGAGGAAAAGCAAGTGAGCAGCTTTCGAGGGCTTCTTAAACCCCAATTAAACAATTTTTTTCACTCTGATGTAGCAAATTATTTCCTTGCCCATTTTTGGCACAACAAAGAAATCATGTAAGGGATTTTGCAGCTGGAATAAATACTAGAGGAGAGTGGCAACATGTTGGTTTCATGAGCTCTCTGGCTACTGACCTTAATGGCAGTATAGCAAAACAACTGAACCACCAATCATCGGTGGGTAGAAAAGAGAACACTTACAATATTTCTATTGTATTTGCAGGGTGCCCTGACAAAGGAAGGAATGATGGATTTGACTCCATGTTTTCAGAAGGCTAAGTTATTATTTTATGATGCTATATTATATTAAAGAATACTATACTAAACTATACTAAAGAATACAGAAAGGATGCTTACAGAAGGCTAAAAAGATAATAATGAAAACTGGTGGCTCTTTCCAGAATCCCAACACAGCTTGGCCCTGATTGGCCAATGAGTAAAAACAACTCACAGCAGAACCCAATGAAACAACCAACGGTTGGATAAACAATCTCCAAACACATTCCACGTGTGAGCACAACACAGGAGAAGAAAATGAGATAAGAATTGTTTTCCTTTATCTCTGAGACTTCCCAGCTTCCCAGGAGAAAGTCCTGGGTGAAGGGATTTTTCAGAGAATGTGAATGCCATGTACTGCAGTTAGGGAAGAGAGAGGAGTGTACCGAGGTGAATAAATCAGTTATAAATATGTAAGAGCAATCAAGTATGCAAGTAATAATCTAAGCCTGTCCTCACATTTCTGAAAGGCTGTTGAGTATGCTAATGCCAGGAACAGGGACTGCAACTGGCTTTGAGACCAGCTCCAAGGAGCCCAGCAGGGACCTTGGTGCCCTGGAACTTCTGATTTGGGACTAGAACTGCCTGTCCGAGGGCAGTGATATAAATCCTTGTGCAAAGTTTATGCAAATGTAAAAATTTTGCCCCAAACTAAGGTCCATCCGAATGCAATATCTGCTAAATAACATTACAAAATCCATCTATCTATGAATCCATTAAACAGCATCAGCTTTCCACTGCTGATCTTCCACTCTAGGGTTTTCCACGAGACATGATTGTTCCATTCTGCAGGATTTCTACAGAGGCTGTTTCTGGTTACTCATAGGAGGCATCACATTCTGTAGCTCCTCAAGTACAGATTTGGCCCATTTTAAGAGCAGTTCTAGTGACAATGAGGTTGCCAGAATCTGCCAACACTTGCAGCACTTGACAGGAAATTACAGGACAACATACACTGAACAAATGGGAGAAAATGCAGGGTAAACTCAGATATTTCTCCCCCATGTCCTCAGCAGAGGAAAGGGAGTGATAGAGCAGCTCTGGTGGGCAGCTGGTACCCAGCCAGGGTCAACCCACCACATCAAGTTATGGATCAGTTTGCTTGTGACCAGCAGTGAGAAATGGAACTGTTACAGACTGGGCATGGTGGCAGATTGAAAGCTTCAATAGGAAGTATTTGGAAACAAAAGTAGAACTGGCAAAAATGCATTTAACCTAATTATATAATTTCTCTGTGAAGACCCAGTATGGCTGCATTCTGCTTCAGACATTTTTGGCAAGTGCAGGATGCAATTGCATATCTGGGCTAAATCCTTTTAACTGGAAATAGCAAATAATTATGCTCAGTCCATGCATGATGACAGGAAAAAGATGAGTTGGGAACTTTTCTGCATCTAAGGCTTTCTACAACTTATGAGTGGTCAGTATAGATCTGCCCAAAACCCCAGGTGCAGGTTTTAGATAATCTGTAATATGAAATCACTTGATTTGACATTGCTGTGATATTGCTGATGAAAAGATTATACATAAATGGTAATTCAAAATGTCTGTCACAATCAACTGAAACAAAAAATATTCACTCTGTTGCTATAGATTCTGTAAAATGATTAACAAAGTGACAGCTTTAAAAAATGTTCCTGTTAGATTTATAATGAAAGAACTGCTATGTGATCTGTATTTTGCTGGATAGGAAGGAATAGAATATAATGTATTATCAGAGATGGGAAAAGACAGACCTAAGAACTTGTATAGAGCATTAAACACAGAAATTAAATGAATTTTGGATGATGTTAAGCCTTCCTAACAGTTCAGAACAGGCATAACATGCCAGACTGACTTTTAATAAAGAAGTGATTCTTCTACTATTTCATTTCTTTGAAGCTGGAAAATTTTAAATCTTGAATTATAAATAGATTTTATAAACATGTAAATATTTTTCATTTAATTAAAAAGAGTACTTTCTGAAAATTTCAGAAAAATAGTGAAGAAACAAAGTGTGAACACAAAAACTACAGAGAACATTGTTGGGTGGTCAGGGACCTGGTCTTTGACTTTGCTGTGAATGATTGTGGTGAAACAAAGAACCTGGAATGTCAGGATAACCAATCATCTGGAGATTTCCCAGAAGATACCTAAATGCTGGAGATTTAAAAGTTCATCACAGCAAGGTGATCTTTCTGGCAGAAAAATTGCTCACCCTGAGACAATCTGCAGCAGCCAAGGAGAGTCCTTACTTTCTGCACTGTCTGCAAGCAAGAGCAGTCAAACATTTCCAACAGCTAGGAAGGCACATCAACCACATTAACCTCTGAAGGGCAGCCCAGCAAGCAAGGGCACCTCTTCAGGGTCTTGATTGGCTTTGAGAACCTCCTACAGGGATCCAAGGAAATTCTCTGGCAGGTTTGTGACTTGTTGCTGTCTTTTCAGTCAGTGCTGAGTGACACAGAGGGTTGGGATCGTCATCTTGCAAAGCTGGTTACCAATCTAACCAGTACAGGGAGAGCAGCCCTGTGCAGACCTTGTTTTATGTGTTCACAGATAAAACTCTTCCCCTGACAGTTCCAAGTCGAGGAAAGGAAGGCATTATTAGGCTGCCATTTGCTCTTGTATGATTTCTTTTCTCAAGAATGCCACACTTATCAGAAGAGTTCACATCAACCTGCTACTGCTTTTTGTGTACAGTGGTATGTAGGTGATGTCCCAAAATTCAGGTAATACTCAGTGGGCTAAATTTGGGTGGAAGTATAGTCTACAAAAGGTTACTAAAACAGAGTTAAATTTTCAATTTAGAAATTAATATTTTCAAAATTATATTTAAATTTATTGATATGTTTCCTGACCTTCAGAGTCTACCTGCTTCCCTGGATCTGTTCAGTACCATGCCCTAGTTTGAGAGGATTGGGATTTGTTTACTTTTTACTAAACAAAACTTTCAGTGCTTTTTTAACTCTTTTGTTCAGAGGGGATTTTGATTTCATGTTTTTTCATTTGAAGCAATGATATTGTCAGTGTGTAGTGGTCTTTTTTATGTGCTTGGCAGTTCAGCACTTTTAAAATATCTTTGATAAAGGTTGTTTTCATTTTGTTTTGTTTCTGCATCAGTTACCCACTCATTTATTTTTTCTTCAAGAAGGTCCACAGATCTTTGTAGCATGCTGTGTGTTCATGAGGATGCAGAACTGAATTTTATGTTTGGTTACCTTTGCTGTACTTTGTCAGAATTTTATTTTGGGTCTTCATAAATTTGAAATAATTCTTTTGACTCAATATTTCGGTTTATGACAGTTTTAGTGAGATAAGAATTTGATTAATTACATCTTCCATGATTAGGATTTAGAGCCAACAAAGGAGAGGACTAAAGAAGTAATCACATCATTAATAATGAACAGCCTTGATCACAGTGAGGACTATTCCATTAAGGAACTCCATAGAAATGAGAATCATAGGGTAGCCAAGGAAAGAATAAAAAACTTGGAGCATGTCCTGGTTAGGTATGAACAGTGATCCTTGCACCTCTTTCCACTATGAGTGGTTATTAATTATTAAGCATGGAGGTTTTTTAGATTTCCTGATTCCCTGTTGAACAATTAAGGCCATGAATGAGTTAAGGCTCACTCAAATTGATTCAATGCACATCTTTCCATTAAGATCATGTAAGTGTAAAGGTTTAACTCCTTTCTCTTAGGAAATCACTGTTTTCTCTTTTTCTGTTATGAATATGAGAGTGTTCACATGCACCTGCACTGCCATGCTGAATATCACAGCTTCACAGACAGCTGCTCCAACTGAGGGAGCTGTCAGCATTTTCCTTTTCATTCCTGGCTTCTCCATTACAAGCTCAGAAACATCACACTGAATTTCTAAACAGAAGGATCAAAGCACAGCATTCAGGAATTTGGTGGCAGATTTGTAGGGCATAACCAAGGAGTGAGACCATTCTGGAGGGTGAATGCTCTGAAAACTGTTCAGTTGGACCTTTGATTTGAGTTCTGTGTTCAGCCCTGGCATGTTGTTTGGGGAACTGCTTGTGTGCTGCTTTTCTAGCCCACTGGAAAACATTTTTAAATCTCATCAATGATAGAATCTAAATTAAGTCTGGGATTTGGCTAGATTCCTCTAGATACTCTGCTACAAACCAAATCTTTGCAATCCTGGGATGGGTGAGCATTTGGGTGCTCAAGGTTATGATTCCCCAGGTTCAGCAGATAGCATGCAATCTGAGAAATAACTGGCACTTTAGAGGTAAAGACAGAAACACTTCACTCCTCCAATCTTCTTGCCTTTTATCCATTGAATGCCATTTTAGAAATGTTAGTGCTTCTCAGAATTTAAGCAGACAGAAGTTTAAATAAGGTGAACTTGTTCAACTTTCCCCTAAAATCTTAGCAACACTTTATACTGCTAGAAGCACAAAGAAAGGCCTTATTATTCCCTTGACAGGTAATTTTAATGCAGAGAAATAGAAATTATGAGTTTGAACTAATGATGGTTATCTTACAACTCGATTGGAGAATTTTCCTCCTATAAAACAGGCTAAGAATTCAGCCTTCTCTGTGCTCAGATTGTCAGGATCTGGAGAGGTCAAGGTCATGAACAGAGAATCACGTCCCATTCAAACTGCCACCCACCTCCTCTTCTTTATTTATTTGATGTCTTTTGTGGTGGCTGCAGTTATGCTGCTCCTAAAAGTGACTACAAAGATGGAGAGGGAAAAAAATGGGAGTGGTGTCCCATTCTACTACACAGAATAGATGAGGGAATCTCTAAAGCACTTAACTCCCTAAAAAGCTCAGGAAATTATTTCCATTTGCTCAAGCAAGTGGAGCTGCAGCTCCTTCCTGAGCATGTGGGTGCTTCAGGAGTTCACACCAGGCTAAGCTGACTGTTCTTTCCTGAGTTTCATCAGTGGGCTGGGACATTGCACCAACCCACATCTCCTCACGGTGACCCAGTGTGTTTTCATTGCCTTAAATAAAACTAAATATTTAGGTACCATTTATGTTATGGTTGATCTACAGAGACTGTTCCTTGACAAAAGGACATTTAAGATCAGTGTGTGGGCTGCAGATACATCTGAGTTACCAGTTGTGTTTTCACATTTACACTAATTTTCCATGAGCTTCTTCTGCCATTGCAAATGTCAGACTGTCATGCAGGAATGATACTGTAGAAATGTATGTTGGGATTTTATCAAATATAAAGAAAATATTAATTCTGCAACACTGTTATTTGGACTGTGCTTTTCAATTCATCATGCTTCAAGTACAAGCAATGTGTTACACTTAGCTTCAATATAAAAATAGCCAATATTTAAATTCTTTAAAACATGTACTTTTGTAAAATCACTCAGAGTGAGTATGTAATTTCTCAACAGGCATGCTAAATAAATTAAGCACTCAAGGAATATTTTAAAACTCTTAAGACCTTTCCTGAAAATGTTGTTGGGGAAAATATGTTTTGGAAAATTCTCTCATCTTATGGTTACATTTCGGACATTCATGGAAATAAAATTCCAGTTGCATACTTGCGGAAAGTCCGGGATTAAAAAGACTTTACAGACAGATATATCAGCAACTGAGGCAAAGGAACCCTTTAGAGCTATTGAAGATCTGGCCTTGGCATTGACTACTTTCAATGTAAATGCTGACTTAATCTATCTGGAAAACTGAATCTGAGAGCAAACAAATTATAAACTGCTGCTCCCAGTCCCAGAGATTATCTAAAGGCATATATTACCTTCCTTAACATCTGTGAGAAACTGGAATGTTTTGTTTACTGCTTACTGTGTATATGTAGGGAAAGCAGCTTGCCTTGGTTTCTAAAATAGTTTAAATACTTCTGTGCTTTCAAAAATGGTACCAATTTAATTCACTCAAAAAAAGAAAGGCTCCTAAAACTGCCATAATTTTAATCAGATGTTCTGCTCTTTCCACGAGTGCACATGCACAAGTTCCAGAGCATTACCAGCAGGCTGGGCTATAAAATACCAGAAACTGTGTCCCTCCAAGCTGTCATTTTTCCTTCTGTCTTGCCATCAGTTTTCTGGAGGCAATGCAGGCTCATCAAAGCACTGAGAATGAAACAAGTAAATAAATAAGTAAAAGTGTAATACAGCAATACTCCTTTGACAGCAACCCTACAGGTACAGTGCCAAAACACAAATGGAATCAATCATTAATTACAAGTTTTGCTGGACTTAATGGAATCTGAAAACAATCTAAAGTGCACAGGGCATGGTAAGTGATGAATGTCAGGATAATGGGAAAGATTTAGCTTTCAGACATATCTACTGCACATTAATTCTGGTTTGTCTTTAGATCAAACAAAGAGGACAATTTCAGGGACCACAGGACATGCCCAACTCACATAAATCAATATACTGCCCATTGAGCAGATCTACTCCTGTATTATCTGTTCATCCTTAAGAGCAAAGTTTTGCCAAGAAAGAGCTGAAGGTAAAACTTTCTAAAAACACAGAAAGTGCAAAGAAATTGGTTGAACAGGACATGAGGCTGGAATCATTCAAAGTGTTCACTGACCAGAAAGCTGTTCTGAAGGAAGATCTTGCAGGCTGTATTGATGTAAATTTAATTTCTGGGTGGAGATTAATATCACTGTATTTATCTCATAAAGCCATAAATGACTTTTATTTCTAGCTGTATTCAAAACAAATTCAGCTGTCATTTTTCTAATACAAATCCATTTGAAATGGTAATGGGAAGAATTGCTTGAATTAATGGCCTTTTGGATGAAAAGGTGAGGCAAGATAAGGATACAAATAAATTACTAATTACTGCTATGCAGAATGGTGTTATAAACAGTATTTTTAAAGGAAGAACCAGAGCATCATAGATTCATTTTTAGACTGACATGTTCATCATGATCTGTAATAACTTCAAATACACTTCCTTTTAACCCATAATTGAATTCTTCTCCCTCAGAAATTGCCATGACACTCCTACTTAAATTAATTAGAGAATGGAATCAGTATTGTACAATCATAGAATTACAGAATGGTTTGAGCTGGAAGAGACCTTTAAAGGCCCCTGAATCCAGCCCCTGCAATGAGCAGGGACATATTCAAGGATTAGGTTGATCAGAGCCCTGTCCAACCTGACCCTGAATATTCAGGACTTATTTATTCAGATCCTCACCCTCTTACATATGCTGGTGGAGGAATTCTCACCCACTGGTGGGATTTTACATTTCTAGGGGAAATAATGTCTTTGCAACATTAAATGTTCTCAGGAGAGAAAAAATATGAGATTGGGAAAGAAAGAATACAATTTAATCGTTTACAATGAAATTATTGGTGTAATCACTTGGGGAAATATTAGTTTAAGCCAGGAGTGTTGAGGGGGTGTGTTATTCTCCCATTTCTTAAAAGCTTGACTGAAAAAATTAAAAGCTTTGTTACTTCATCCCTTGTGAATGACAGAGAGATGCTATCAGGCATACCTTCTACCCTCACATAAGTGGAGTGAGTAGAGATAAACCTTGATGTGATTTACCAATAATTCATTAAGGATTGCAGAGGCTAAAATTCATTTCCAGCTGAGCTGGGTTACAGGTAAAGAAGGAATTCTGTATAGTGGCCTATGGAATTATATACTTGGAGGTCTGAAACACACAGATATCTATGAATATTTATGAATTAATTCATTAATAGCAAATTTTGTATACTGATTTCTGTTTTTTTATTCTGGACAGCTCCATGACTCTATGCAGAAACCAATTTTCCAAATGAATATGAATCTTGGGTTGTTAGCCAAGTTCTATATCACTGTGGAATTAATTTTGATGATGCCTTTGAATGGAATTTTTAATTCTAGGAAACAGACCCTTTAAAAGTCACTTTAAATGAATGCAATTACCTAAAAAGAAACTCTTCCTCACTTGCTCCTTAATGGAGGACAATATTGTTGAAACCCTCCATAATTAATTAAAGGCTTGAGTACCTGGGCTATCTGTTTAAGAAAGAATAATGATGCCAATTTCTTTCTGCAGAGCTCCTTAAAATTTGCTCTTTAGCAATTCCCTATTTAGAAATTATAAATTTATTTATTATTTATTAAACAGAAATTTTATGAATTTAAAATATTCTTACAGAGAACTAGTGCTCCTAACTTACTTTGTTTTTCTCTAGGTAAAGGTGTTAGTATTATCATTCATTTCATCTCCCTTTGTCAGGGAAAGAAAATGCGTTTTCAAAATTTATAGTCAGCTGCTTTAGCTAACTATTTCAATCTTTGTGTTCTGTGGTTCTCAGTTGCAATTACAGGGATTTGCTGAGAGGGAAATAATGAATATTTGAGTGCTATTCTTATTTTCCTCCTCGCCTAAGCTTAGGAACTAGAGAGTGACTCTGGGTGATGGCAACTAACAAGGTCCCTGTTAGTGCCAGACTGCCTATCAACCTGCTCTGGCTTTGCAGACACTGCTTTGCAGAGGCTGGATGGGGGAAGAGAGACCCAAAATCATGCATTTGTATTGCATGACTTTCCCAGATGGTGTGTGGAATGCTGCTGCATTATTTCCCCCCCCCCCCCCCACCCTCTATTCCTTATAAAATGGCACTACTTGATATTTAAAATCTGCATTTTAGGTCATTTAGAATAATGCTTAGGACTCATTAGTTTATATTCTTCAAAACTTGATATTTTCTTCAGTTTCACTGAATGGGATGTGAATGATATGCTGAGCATCAGAAATAATGAGTTGTTTATGCTGTGTTCTTATTGCTTTCTAATGGGCTAGAGGAGATGTCTCCCACCTGCTTTGAACTGTGGCGTTGTGAGAACAAATTAATTTCTCAACAAATGAAAGAAAATTTGCCACATTAGTATGAGAATTTTGTTTAAATACGCAGTGTTCAGGTGGAGCACAAATTCCTGACTGGTACAAATAGGTCTAGACTAGTTTATATAGAAACAAAAGGCTATAAATGTGAGAAATGGAAACAGCAGAAGAGAAGGAAGACTGATAGGAATTTCTTACTTCAGGTTTTTGTAACAGGAACCAAAACCTAAAGGGAGATTCAAAACATTTGCAAGCTACAGAGGAAAAGAAAGTTTTCACGAGAGAGTGAAATTTTATTTTACAGTAATTGACCAAATCCTAGCATAAATTAGAAAGAATGGTTTAGTGGCTTTCTTGTCCATTCTGGTGAGGGATCTGCTGTTGAAAAGACAGACTATTGGGTTAGACAGTCCTCAGAACTACCCTGAGGACAAGTCTTACATTGTTAAGAATGTTCTTGAAATAAACAGATTACGATGGAGGGGAAAAAAAAGGGGGAAAAAATGAAAAAAAAAAAAAAGCCTGCAAAGAAATCAAATGTGGGAAAAGCTGTCTATCTCTGTTTGCATTGAATTCTTTTTATGTCAGTCTGAGAGAGTGGCAACTTCAGCTTCATATACAAGTTGCAAAGCCCCAAAGGAATCTGAACCTGCTGGACAATTTGATCCTTGAAGCCACTCTCTAAAACACACATTAATAAACACAGATAGAGACCATCAGGAAAACAGAACAATCTTCTGGCTTTAATAGCTTCCTTTCCAGAATTTCTTTGTTACTGTCTCACAGCTCCCCATGGCATCTGAGTCCTGAGGCTCTTTTTGAGGAAGAAGTCTAACCCAATCTCTTGTCATATTAGTCTTAGAACAAAGGCAAACATAAATTTCATATGTATCCATTTTAACAACGTCTATCTGCCTTGAGGACAAGAAGCATGACTGGGTAGCTGTGCCTGTGTCCTGAGCACTAAAAATCTTTCTGAAAGGAAAGGTACCAAGAAAGGTAAGATTGGTTTGTGATTAAAGTCTGAGAGCAGGACAGTAGGTCCTGAATCTCTCCACGGTTCTGTAATACTAAATAATATAAATTTTCCTCCATAGATTTAGGGAAACCATTGTGTTTTCTGAGATGTCTATACCTCAAAAGACATATGCAGACACACAAAAAGGGCTCAGGGAAAGAAATGATTTATTTCTATCTATTCTTTTGTCCATCTTTGATAGTTTGATTTAGGATCTGTCCCTTTCAAGTATCTGCCCAGCACCTAGCAAAACAACCTCTGGGATTGCTCAGTTGTCCTCTGTACATAGAAACATTGAAAACCCCAAATATTTTAAAAAACCAAAAACAAACTAGGAACACGTGGGGGAGAAAAAGAAAACAATAGTGGTAGGAATTTGCTTGTCAGCCTGACCTTAAACAGAAATAATGCAAACGGGAGGATGAAATAAGTAAAAGAGTATCTCAAAGGGTGAAAAATAATTTGGTGCCCAGGATTAAATTTCCATTTAATGACAAGAAAATGTAGAAGACAGGAGATTTGATGACAAACTTCATTTCAACGTTTAGACCTTTTCCTCACATCAGAGTAGCTGACCAGCACTTACTTTCCTTTCAGTTCTTTATAGAATACACTGCGATGGATCACATCAAATCTATTTGGTCAAATCCATAGTAGCAGAGCAAACCAGTGATTGGATGATTATTAAAATGGCATGGAACACTATGCTATGGCTGCTACTGGATGTATCAGCCAAGAGCATATAAAAGTATAAATATCATGGTGCATAAATATCTATCTGGCAGAAAAATCCCAACAATAGAAGTCTTTTTAATCTAGCAGACATACTTACCATATTCATGAAAAAATGCAAATACTGTCTTTTAAAAATTATTATTAATAGAAGGGGCAATTAATCATCAGAGTAATTTGTCCAAGGGGTGTTTTAGCTTCTCTGTCACTTGGAGTTTTAGACTGAAGATTAAAATGTCATCCTGAAAGATTTGCTCTAATCAACCAGAGGTTATGGGACTTGATGCCACAATTAATAGACAAGCATCTCTGACTGTAATGAACAGGGAGTTTGGCTAGAAGACCCTATCTCTTCCCTTTGACATTACCATGTCTGGCTTTATGTGATGCCTTGTGAAGGCTGACCTAGAACAGAGACTAGATGGAGTTAAAGAAAATGTAGGGATTTATTAAAAGGCCTCAATGGATCCACCTTGGGCAGCACAAGAGCCCAGCCAGGCCTACACCCCAGATGAACCCAAAATAGTCACAAAATGGTCACAAAATGCATGACCAGTCACAGGGTCTCACACTTTTATAAGTTCTGGTCCATTTGCATATTGGAGTTAATTGTCTAATTACAGCTTTAGCTTATGAAGTTCCATCCTTCTTTTTTTCTCTCTTCAGTCCACATTGTTTATGCTCTTGGGCCTGAAATTTGGATCATTTGTCCTTGGTCCCGAGCTAGAGAAGGAATTGTTTTGTCTCCCTACTCTGTGAAGAGAGCTCACCATCGGATAATATGAAGCTCAGAACTACACACCAAAGCAGCACAGAATCTGAAAAACATAAAAGCTGAAACCTGAGGCATCAATGTTATAGGTCAGGGTGAACTTCTGAGGACTCAGGAGAGGCTTGAAAAGAGCAAAAGCTATGGATTAGAGACCCTCTGAAATAAGGACTGGACAGTGTGCTGGACAACATGTTCTAGCTGACACTCTGAGTGATGGGATTGGACTAGACAATTTCTGGAGGTCTCTTCCCATCTCACTTGTGTAGTGGTTCTTTAGCACAACACATTTTCTTCCAAGCTCATGTAATCTTTACCCCTTGGGACCAGCACACCTCTTTGCCCATCCAAAACAACTAGAACTGGGCATGCTGTAAAGGTACTCACTGATTCTTCATAGATGTTCACTGCTTCCCAAACTGCAGGCAAAATACCCCTTCAGTCTGTCTGGGTACTTCTGCCCCTTATGCAGTGTTTAGTGTTTATTAATTACTAAAGAATTGAACTTTGCTAGCTTGACAAGTGCACAGACACAGGATTAAGCCTACTAGTACACAGTTGGGAAGATGAGAAGGAAAAAATAGAGGTCCCATGCAGCCCTGAGAGCAGTTTAATAAAGATGAATCTCTTCAGCAGGTGCTGCTTTGGCCAGCCTGTGGGTCACAGCACAGAGAGCTGGGTGGGTCATGGAGCAGTGGGAGTTGTGGAGAAACTCTCACAAGTACTCAGGCTGCTCTGTGATGCTGTGTCTGCCCTTGGAGAGGAGGCTGGTGCAGTGCCTGGGGACTGCCACAGCTGCAGACAGCAACACGTGGTCTGGATTGGAGTTTAAATCTTTTAGAAGGCCTTCTGAGGCCAAAAAGTGGAGGACCTTCTGCCCAAATGGTTCCCCAAAGGAGCTGGCTGCCTTGCAGGGGTGAGATTTTCAGCAAGCAGCTGGAAGCAGGTTATTTTACCATGGCAGCTATCTAGAGAGTTCCAATGGAATTTAATTTAATTCTGCAGTGGTTTACTGAAGGCAGTCTCCAATGATATATTGGTTTCAAAGCATTCCCTTTTCAGCTTCGTCTCTCAGACAGCAATTCTTCTAGATCTCCTAGGCTCCTTAAATAAAATATATCTTCTCTATAATTCTTCCCTGTCCCCTATAAAGAGGTAGGAACAGGCATATGCCTGACGCAATGCTTTTTATGCCACAAGTATTGTTACCAAGCAACCATCCCATGCAGCTTTGGCAGAACACAAACTTCTTCAGCCACTAACCCTTCAAACACCTGAAGCAAGATGTGCCAGCAGAAAACATCAGAGAGCCAGGTGAAGCAATGCAGCAGCAAATGATTTTTCTGAATCAACAGATGATTAAGGACAATTACAGACCTGTGGTTATAAAATATTATATTATTTTATAAAATGCTGCCACAAGTGAGTATGTTTACTTGTATGTGAAGAATAATAATATCTCTTAGTGAGAGAAGGAAACCTCAGCAATCACTAACCTATACATTTTAATTATGGCAGGTTCAGTGCATTCAATATGATATTGAAAAAAAACATTCAGAAATTCCACCCCAAACTAGAATAAAGGGAGAGATGAGACACTTGTCAGTTGCCAAACAAATGCTCTCCCATCAAACACTGCAGGTAGTAATTTGTGTTTGCACAAAGGGAGCATAAAATTCATCTAACCTCACAGTGGCATTGCTGAAAGATCTTCCCTCTCACAGCCATTAGAATAAAATTCCTGTACTTTGTTCAGCTTCCAATTTGTGGCTGTGAGGCTTTTTGGAGTCTATGGAAGTGTGTAAGCAAAGGTGGAGGAGCAGCAGGTTCAAGTTTTCATGACTCAGTGACTGCAGCCACCTGAGAGCTGCTGGGCACTGGCTGTGGGGTGTGTTTATTTTTACCCAGTGGATTAAAGGAGCAGAAAACAAAGTAAATGGAGACACATGTCTCAACCCATGGGTATAGATACAGTCCCATTCCAGCTGGAGGACATGAGCACTGCCCAAAAGAGGCCATCAGGGTAAGAAGCTCCAAAATGGGATCTCACTACCTGAAAAGAGGAAATTTCCATATAATCAGCCTTGCCTTTGCTGCTCTGCTGATCAAAGGAGTTGACTTTCTACAGGAGCGCATCTTGGTTCCTCACAAGAAAAGGTCTCACAGTCCATCAAATCTCCTCTTAGTCCATAAATAGAAACAGGAGTTAGAGACCTTTGAAAATGAGAACATAACTTTGTGCAGTACATTCATCTGGCTAAAAAGGAGAGCTGGTGGAAACCAGCAGGTAGATGATGAAATTAATGGGACTCAAGGTCAGGGATTTGCTCAACGCTGGTGTCTGCTTTGAAAATGTAAATGTTATGAAGCTCATCTGTAAATTATAGTGGGCAGAATTTGCATATACAGAGGCCAAGTTTGTCCTTTTCCATGCAAATAAATATCCAAGAGCTAAGAACAGAGTGCCCGAGGTCCGTTCGACAGCTGTGTGATGGAATAGGTTTGACACATCCAGTCCCTCACATGCTATTGATGCAGCATTCCGAAGTGTTTGAAGGCTCCAGAGCACATTGAAAAAGCCACAAGGCTGATGCTGGCAAAATGACCCACTCAAAGGCACAAGTTTCTCTTACTCTTTGATTTCTTGGAGCTGATTCTAGGTAAAAAGTTCCTAAGAAAAGATGCTAGCTTCCACAATGTACCAGTACTCACAAAGAAAGACGTTTGAGATATCGTTATAAATTTTGTCCTTCGTGTTTTGTGAGGAAAAGGAATCATTAAGTAGCTCATTCTATTTTGAATTTTCACGCAAAATTTCTTTGAATGGCCTCTCAATGAATGCAAAAGAGCAGGAAGAAAACTGTCTATGTTATTTCCTTCAGCATTTTTGTGGTTTGAGGGCTGTCTCCTGCCATCAGAGATCATTTCTGAATGTGTGATTTACACTTGCCTTGTGGACCCTGGCTCTTTGAGACTCTCTCATATCATTTTAATGTTTTTGTAATAAAAATTTGCAGTTAAATCAATGGAACTGTACAAATAACCATGACGAAAATAACGTTCTGTTTTTTCAGGATTCTACAAAAGCAGGTTCACATAATACTAAAAGGTTTCATGGAACTTTCTGTGCTGTTTTCAAGCTATACATGACATATGTGTTCCCATTTTTTATTTAAAATCTTGCAAATTTATGAGTCTCTTTTGCTGGTTAAATGCCAGGATTTGCTGTTGCCAGGATGAACAAAACAAATGACAGAATTGTCTAATCCTTTTCTCTTTCCTTCCAGAACAAAAGAGATCATTACAGTCTGACTACTTCCCATACCGTGGCTATTGATTTTTTCTTGAATTCTTTTTTGAATGTATTATTTTAAATATGATTTTTCATCCAGAAATACTTCCTTCTAAGTGGTCTTCCTGTGGCATGAAAATGAATACTAAATGCTATTTAAAGGTGGACCACTGACGAGTTTAGTGTTCCTTTGAAGAATTATCTTGTTTTAAAATTATTTATGGCAGCACTGATGCCTGCTAATCTGGACTGTGCTGTTCTTGATCATTATTGCAAACTAAAAACTCATCTAATTAAATGTTCTACTGCAGAGATGAAATATTGCCAAAGTCCAGTCTTCCTTTTTTCTTCTTCTTTTTTCTGTGTGTCTGTCAATCCTAGAACTACATACCATGCATCCTTTTCTTTGCTATCTATATTTTCTTTTCAAATATCATCTGTCTTCAGGGGAAATAATTTTTCTTCATGTCATCCTTTTAGCTAATTTCTACTGATCTGATATTGAAATATTGTAATATTCAATTATTCATTGCATTTAGTACTAGAATGTAGAAGTAATATTTTGGGACCCAATAAAAATCCTTCTGAAAATTAAGGTAACTATTAGAATATCAAGCCCCAATTTCCTGAACAATATACACAGAGGTAATTTTTAATTTGTGAGTTTAGTTTTTACCTCCATGACTTTATTTTTTCATGTTGTGGGGTGAATAGGCATGGAGATTACACTTGCAAAATCTGAATTAAACTCTTTTCTCTCAACTAACATCAAAGACAAAAAATAAGAGAAAAAAGGGTTAGTCTGCTCAGTAGGTGAAGAAATTTCCCAAGTAGCTAGAAGTAATTTTTCAAGAGTTTAGTATACAAAAAGTGTAAATATTTTTGTAGCATTCAGAGATCCTGATCAAATGAGGTCTTTTTTATACTGTTGCATAAACACATGTACATTACTAATCAGAAGCGCTTTTAAAATTGAAAACATATTTCCATATTTGGAGAAAGGAATTTAAAATTTTTTTTCACAATTTTTTTATCAAAAAAAGAGAAAGTGTAGCCACATGACATAGGGATAAAGGTGTTATTCAGAGTGATAAGAATTTGCTTATTTTTTGGACATTCTCTCCAGTTCAAGTAGTGTAAGCAAGTCCAACAACAGTGTGATTGCTTTTCTCACTAAGAACACCACTTGCATCAATGTCCAGGTTTTCCTGTGGAATTGTGCATTTAATATTCCTTTTCCTAGAAAGTGAATGCAAAACCGAAATGAATCACTCTGGAATGCCAGTGTCCACTCAGCACTGTTTTGTCACAACATCTCAGCTCGTGTTGTGGATAATAGAAAAGTAATCTGATATTTCACTTTCTATTTCATTTTGGGATACATGCTTTCCAGCTTGTCAAGTACAATAAAGATGTGACATGTGCAATAACCTTTTCTTTCATTGTGAATCAAAATGTGTTATAATAAAATAGGCTGGCAGAGTTCCATCAACCAGAACACTTTAACAAGTTACTTGCTGCAATTAAAAAGTAAGTGGAGGAGGAAAAGAATGTCAGTTTGTCTTTGAAACCAGGAACAGGCAGGGTCTAATGACAAAAATTTACTTTTTTTATCATTTCAAGCCACAATAAATCAGCTAATAAATTCATTATTGATCTAATTTGCATTTCAAAGATTTTCCTAATTAATTTTTGCTCTTTCTTTAACAATGCATGGCTCTATATATTGCTGTATCACATTACAATGTGATTAATTCTGCTAGTATCAATCAGCTGTCAAGAAAAGAAACATGAATTTCCTAGAGAGCTCCACCTCCAGAGAGTGGAAGAATCTGCAGAACTTTGATCTTCCTGCAAAATCAGATTTAGATGAAATGCATGTCTCTCACTTTAAATAACAAGGACTCTTTATATATTTTTCAAACATACATTTCCCTACTGTCTTGTTTCACCAGAGGAGATTTTATCAACATTTGATATATTACCTGCTTCTGCCCAATTCTGGTTAAATTAAAAGGATAATAATTAAAAATATTAATATTACTAACATTTTAGGAGCTTCTTAACCTGAATATATGGTAGGAAAACAACCTCCTCTGTCTTCCTGTGAGTTAACCTGGAAAGAAATGGGAATTTTTGTCATGAAGATTATCCTCCCTTGGTCCTTTGAGTCTTGACTTTCTACATTTTACCAAACCACTAATCATGATAATCCTGTAGCCTGGCTCTTCTCTTTATTAATTCAGCTGCTCCTTTCTCTGTCTTTTGCAATGCTTCTCTTGATATCTTTGTTTTCTTTCTATTGACAGTCTTTAGGTACTTGCACAGGAAAATTGCTGAAGAGTAATAATAAAGACAGAAGTGCCCTGCATTTCTGCAAATTATCCTTATATTTCTAGAATATTTAATTTCCATACTTGTTTATGAAAATTTTCAGGCTTTAAATTGATAAACGATTGTTTGCTTTTCAAAATATACCTTTGAAAATAATGGTTGTTATTGAGAAAATAAAATTACCTTGATGTGTAAGTTATAAAATGGGGTAAAAAAAAAAAAAATCAATGTGTGCTGTGCTTTATTCCCTAAGACAAAAAAGATGTAACTTCATGGGTTCTTAAAATACCCATAGTATTATATGAAGTTTTAATGACAACTTGCAGGAGACATCCAAAGGGGTTTTGCAACAGACTCTTCATCCTTTGTGCAATTATCAAACAAAGCATTTCATATGGAAGCATGTGGCTGTATAATTACAGGAGCACCTTGAGCACTCTGATTCTTGGTGTCTCAGAGAAGCATGGTTCAGTGGGTAGCACAATACATGGGTTATTGTGAAAAACAGGTAATTTTCTCAGCTTTGATTGCAGTGGATTTTAGACACTTAATATTTGGGGTTATTGATTTGTAAAATTGGTTTGATAATGCCTGTTCCCCACTCACATACCTGTGACACAGCACTTCTAACTATGGCACCTTCAAACACAGGGGAGGACCACAGATTTTTCAGAAAACTGAAGTCTGTTAAGAAGGAGGATGATTCTGAAACAGAATGTTCTTTTTAGTTTTCTGACTCAACAACTGCGTGATACTTAATACAGAATTATTCTTCCATCTGAATGTACTCCCAGCTGTTGCAGTCTCAGATTTTCCAGCATTTACTGCTCCCTAAAATAATTTGAATGTGGCAATTCTCCTGGGTCTGCCACATATTCTTGTCTACTCAGGGACACGGCCAGACTAACTTTATGTGTGAGAGTGACTGGTCATACACAACACACTGAAAATGACAATGACAAAGTGGTTCCAGGAAGGATATAAACCAGGAAAAAAAAGAAAAAAAAAGAAAGAGAGCTGAGAATGTGGAGAGTTCTGCTAGAAATACTCATCAATAGAGTCCAAGCATGGGTGGTTTAAAGTATATGGAGATAATTTTGCCTTAATATTTTATTATCTGGTTTGAAAGTGGAATATGGTATCATTGATGAACCCATTATATTTTTCCTGCCTGTTACAGAATTAAAATTTGTATTGCTGGAATTCATTTAAATTGCATACTATAAGTCAGGGCCATCACTAACAATTACCTCCACAGACAGCTGCAATATTAACTAGACATGCAGAAATGTGCATTTCTGCAGGAAATGTATCTTTGCAGCCCTATGTACCACACGTAAGCCATTAAAATGCTTAGGTGAATCCTCTGCACTGCTGTCCTGTTTAGGAATGAATTGCATTTTTTTGTCTTAGTTCAGGGTAGAGGGACACAGCTTATCTACTGGGAGAGAACAACTGCACTAAACTGTGCACAAATTGTACACATTCACTATAGCAAGAAGTCTTCCCCTAAAAATAATCTCTGACCCTCACCAGGGCAGGAAGAGAAGTGACTTGGTTAGCAGCAGTCTGTGCCCCATTGCCTGAGACTCAAGATAAATTTATTTGCCAATTGAGATTTTTCAGTTAGGTGAGTGCTTGGAAGTTATAATGGAAAATAAAATCTGATCTACAACCCTTCCCATGAAAAGTATCACTGCCTGTTTAGAAACCAATATTCAATTCCTTTAAAGGCAGAAGCAACTGGAGCCTTGTTTGACCTAAGGAGAAGGGATGCAGGGACAGCAGAAGGGTTTTTCATGGCAATCCTGGTGGAGGTCTAAGGTGAAGGATAGATCAGCAGATACCTCAGACCACTCAGGCCCTGACATCTCAGTTAAGGTTCAATACCAGTTACGTGATGCACATCTCACACCCAAAGAATGAAAAACACCAGGTCGTTTCCAGCAGGGCCTCAAACTCTCAAGAATAAATATTAAATATTTCCTAAGGACAGTGGCTTCAGAATTGGGGAGCTGCTGACAGCTTTGCTGCCTGGTGGAAGGAAAACCAGCAGGATTTGTGGGTGCAGGGATGCAGGGATGCATCCAGGCACAGCACTGAGCAGCTCTGCTGGTGAGCTCTTCCTCCAAGCACCACACGTGAGGGGCTCACACTGTTTATTACCCTTCACAGCTCCCCAGAAATAAATCCTCCCTGGGCTTCTGGAGAGCAAAAGGAGGCACCTAAAACAGACAGAAGGATTGCATAACAAAATATGCAGTGCTGGAGGTACCTTGGAAAGATATGAGGGACTTTGATTTTTTTTCCCACCAAAGATGGAAGAAACAGAAGTTCAATATAACCAATAATTTAGTGTAAATTACTTAGCAATTGTTTTGGTTTCACTCAGCTCACAATGTTAGTTATTCTCCTCCCCTTCCTGTTGGGTGTCTCAGCTATTTTCAGCAGATAAATATGTTTCACTCCAAAGAAACAGAAGCCTTTTTATTATTATTTGGAACCACAGATAAGAGAAGTCCATGAAAATAATTTCAGAGCTAGGCTACCTTGAAATTTATGTGACAGAACACATGAAACATCTTTATCAAAGTCTCCATAAATCACAGTCTCCGTCCACTCCTAGACCGAGAAAAAACCGGAGATACCAATTAAATTTTGAAGAAGTGGCCTGTTTCCTCCTTACAGTTTTAGGAGTCCTGGGGAAGCAGATGGTGAGCCACAGGATTTTAGCTTCGCTTATAATCTGGATTTTTGCAGTGCTTCATTTCAGTAGAGATGGTGGAATTTATTGCTTAGGAATCTCTACAAAAACAAGATTGTTCTGTCAATCCTTCTTTGAGGTTTGCTGCTATTTTATTTTGCCATGTCTGGTAAAACTGCAAAAAGATAAAACATATCATAAAAAAGATATTTTTAAAAGAAAAAAGCAACACATTGAATGAGTACAATTTTGGAAAGTAGCAATTTAATGAAGATTAGGATGCCTTTCAGTTTATATTTACACTGTAACAATGCTTGTGCACATATTTTTTAGAAGATATGGACACACAAAGGGTGAATTTATGACTTTGTAGTTTAAAATATGCCATTTGCAATGACTTACTTGCTTTTCCCATGAAGTAAAGCAGAAAAATGTAATTAACAACTAGGAAAAAATGTATCTATGAATTTTGCTTTTCTTTTAAACAAACAAACTTCTACTAATACTTCATGCAAATAAAATGAGACCTATCAGGATACATACAGGAAATACTTCTGTCTGATGTGTTGGTGGCCTTCAAATTATTATGTGAATTGTTTTTCAGAAAAATTTTCTGGTGTTCAAGTTCATTATTTGAGGGTGAAGAAACAGCCTCCAGAAGAAAAGGGAGGAAGGATTATGGAGAGCCACTAAAGATCAGATATTGTCAGAAACAATGACTGAAATGCCTCTCTGGAGGTGAACTAAACCATGTCTTAGCCAGAAACAGACTTCCTAAACAACATCTAATGGTCCAGATAGTGGGATGTGTTTTGTATTAGTATGATATAATAGACTTTATGGCAAATTTTTTATATATGTAAAAGGAATACAAGGGTTTTATGTCCCTTTAAGGTTTATAAATTGAGAAGCACAGTGGAAATTGGTTGAGTACTTATTTTCCTGCAGGGGAGTAAATTTGAGTTGATGGACTCTACTCAAAATTTTTTATAGATGTAATAAATTCCTCTATAGTTAATTCAGATTGTGGATGCCTGCAAGGATACCAACCACTAAATACTGAAAATGGAAATAAGTATGAGACCACTTACATCTTGTTTTGAGGATGCGAGCAAAACAAAAATTTATATTATAATAAAAAGGAAATATGTCTTTTTTTTTTTTCAAACAGCAAGCAATATACCATGCAAGGAGGTTTCCTTAACACCTACAATGTGCAAATACCTCTTAGCTGATAATGGAGAAGGAATGATCTCCCTACTCCACCCTGTGGAGGGCATAAGCTGAGTCTACCTGTTTAAACTGCAGATTGAACACATTGAGTGAGTATTTCAGGAAAAAAACCAAAAAACTGGGCTTGGCATAGAAATGGTGCACCTAAAGATAATTCTCTGTTATGTGTGCAGCAAGCAGAAAGGCCTCTGAACTTCAGCTGAATGAACTGCGAAATCAAGGGATGATTCAATGAAATTCAATTCATTTGGGTGTATTCCCTAGAGCAATTAGAAGTGTTATAATTGAGAATAGCATTAAATCATTAAAAGGTTCTAGCCAGAAATGGATTTGTATTTAGCTCCCAAATAAAAAATGACATTAGAAAAGAGATGAGGAGATGGAGTTTCCCAAACAGAACCTGTCCTAGACCTGCCAGCAGAAAGCATGAACTGGGCCAGGAATGCTCTAACAGTGAACACAACCTTCCTACCCAGCTCTGAAAGGCAGAGAAACCAGAAATGTCTCAGTTTCTGAGGAAGAAAATGAGGGCTTAAATGATGGCTGCTCTTTGGAAAGACATCAGTGGAAGTTAAAAATAATAAGGAAAACATCAAACAGCCACTAAGTTGTGGCTGAGATCTATTCCCCACAGCCAGGAGTGGTGCATGTAATAACAACCTCTGCTATGAAAACATCTAAATCCTGGTGAGCCATACATGCTGCACAGCTCAGGGTAACTCTGGAGACCTACTGTCTATCATCCAAAGTATTCCGAGCTGGGGGAAAATTTGGCAAAACATTGACAGAAGCTCTGGTCAAAACTGAAACAAGACATTGTAATGAAAATATCCCGTTTCTGCATAAATTTGTTCTGCAAACAGTGCCAGTGGGATTGTTTTTAAACTGCCAACATTTAATTACTAAGATCTGGGTTACCAAGAGTTCTGGAGCATGAATAAGTAGGAAATAAAATCTCCAAATACTGAAAAATTATGATAAACATTTAATACAATTCTTTCATAAACCAGGCAGTGCTGGCATGCCTTTTAAAGGAAGAATAGAGGAAATAACTGTTAAATCACAGTATTACCTGTAATCTATTAAGCAGAGATCAAAGGCAAAGGTACTGGAGAGCTGTGTTGCTCAGTTACAACCAGATGGAGATTTGCAGAGGGCACAAGATGGGGCTTCTCTGGCACATAACAGGGGTTTTGTTTGCTTAAGGAGGAAGAAAAGGAGCTATCAGAAAATGATTGACAGGCCAAAGCACTTCCTCTGGGAATTTTTTTTCATAGTTGCATTAAAGAATCAGAAAACAAACCAAACCCTAAAAACTTGGCACAAATAAAACCAGCCAAAGAGAAATTTCCAGCTTACATTAAAGCTGTACTTTTATTGCAGTTTTTTATCTGTTCTCTTTCAGTCTAGTTTCCTATTCTTTGTGTCTGCTAGGGCACATATCTGTTGTTTATAATCAATTCTGAATTCTTTTTCTAGCTTAATCCAGGTTTGCCAAGGAAATACAAGTTTTGTATGTGGTGCATTCCTATGACAGAGTAAAAACAGGCTGCCAACCATGGATATATTAAAATGTCCTGTGGAAAAGAGTGCAGTCTGTGCCCAGTGCTCTGTGGTTAGCCCTGAATCTACATTAGTGTTTGCACAAGAGTCACAGGGTCAATTAAACTGGACTGCCTTGATTGCTGCCCCTGAACTACCCAAGGGAAGATATTGTTTGAGCTGGGGGACATGCATCAGGGGAACAGCCATGCTGCTATTTTTAAGGTGTATATATTTGATTACTCTTGATTGTAAGCTTGAGGGCTCTAAGATAGAATGAGACTAAAGCTCAGATTTTTTCATGCTTAGCTTTATGTTTAAGCTTCTTGCACTGAAGTAGGTTACATTCTATGGTTTATAAAGTTCTCATGATCTGAGATCTACAGAGTTTAATAGAACCATTTACTGTTTAATATTCTAGCCAGATTCTGTAATCAGAGGCAACAATATTTCCTTTTTGTAATCAGTTTTCCATTTTGCAAAGTGACATATGCCACTGAAAGTAAATAATATATACCTTGTCTGTGGAGTCTCCTTCAAATATGTCATGCATGGGATTTAGGTACATAAACACCCTTCTCTTTCCTTGATCTCCATTTATGGGTTCAAATACAGATATTTAACCTTTTATAGTCTTATTAAGCTGGCACGATATAAACACTACACTCAAAGCCATAATTTTTTTAAACTAGGCGTTTTATTGCTGAAATCTGTGCAGAAGAGCAAGTAGTGATATTATGTTTATCTTGTGTATTTAATGGCAGGATCTGGACATTGCTATTCCCTTTACTGAGGTGTCTTACATCTCATCTAAACCATTTCACTCCTCCTTGATCAGAAAAGCAAAAGCCCAAAAGTTCTCTCTGCTTGTCTCAGATTTTACAAGGCTTTCTTTGCCACCATATTGGATAAAAAGGCCTCTGCAACTTTCTCCAGATTTCAGAAGAATCTGTTTCTTTCTACCTCAAGGCATCACAAACTCCTAAAACTACTTTTTCCGCTTTCTTGTTTCTTCCCTAACCTTTTGGACCTTTCCAGACATTTTGCTGAAAAGGAACCACTTGTAAGCCTTCCACATTCCAATTAAAAATGGAAAATATCTTACCTCTTTTTTAAAGGTCAGATATATGAACATTACAGTGAAGAAATGATCCTAATTTCAAGAACTTGGCCAAGGAGTAACTGAATTCTGAGAAAGAAAATACTTTTTGTATAGAAGTTGTCAAAAATGTTTTAAATTTCTACTTCTATTTACCTCCAGTATCTTGTATCTCTCCCTGCCCCCTTGTACATTGCTGGCCCAAATACATTTTCCAAGACTTAGGTTTGGGTTTAGGACACCTTTCAGCCTCCTCTGAAAGTGTCAATTTTTCATCTAAGAAAGGGACATCCATTACAAATGGCACTATAAATTTTCTATGATAAAAGTGTGGCCATACAAGAAAAAAGATGCATTCTTGACAGCATGAATTTATTGATGTCCCTCAAAACATGCTGTTTGGGCTCTTTATTTTTAAGTCCATGTGATGTAAACTGCTATGAGGAACCCATAGAGTCTTTGATGGTTTTGCTCAAATTCCCCAAACTATTCAACACTTAGATCCTCAGCATCACCATCATATTACACAATACGAAATTTTTCATTTGGCATATCCAAATCACCCTGGCTGCACCCAAATTAGAAATATCACATAGATCTCTTGCTAATTTACTATTTTTTCCCCTATTGTATTTCAAAGAACATTGAGAGATGCAAAGAGATTTGAAAATTAAAGCTAATAAAAACCTAATTTGCTAATTCTTCTACATCCCTTTAAGGGCCCAATCTTGTTTAAACAAGGGAGAAGGTCTCTGAGACTGAAAAGATCCCTTCTTCCCCACCATAAGTCAATCAGACAGATGATCTGAGTCCACTCAGTCAAAATCTAATTAAAATATATCCATATTGTGTATGAACACTAAGAATACCGAACTTAAAAATTAGAAAAAAAAAACCCAACAAAACGAGGTTATATTTTGATGGGATGATATTTTGATTAATTCCATCAAAACTCATCATATCAGTTATGCAGGGAATAGAGAACTCTTAAAATTATTTCTAATTTAAATTGAATACAAATTAAGTATGTTTGTCCTCCCTGAAAAATTTAAATCTAAGTGCTCACTATATCATTTGGGATTATAAAAATTTAAATTTTACATCACCATTCATTTCTTTAAAATTGTATTTATTATTTTATGTGCTTTTCTAGTATTTCACAAACGGTGAAGTGTCTTCTTAAGTATTCTCTAATTAGCTAGTGTCAAGCTCCTTCACTAAAATACAAGTGCAATGATAATAGAATAATTTGGGTTGAAAAATACCTTCAAGATCATCCGGATGAAACACAAACCCAACACATCCAAGCCCACCATTAAACCATGTTCCTAAGTGCCACATCTACATGTCTTTCAGGCACCCCCAGGGACAGTGACTCAGCCACTTCCCTGGAAAGCCTGAACAATGTTTGACCACTCTTCCGTGAGGAAATATTTCCTAATATCTGATCTAAACCTCCTCCTCTGGTGGAACCTGAGGTCGTTTCTTCTTGTCCTGCCATTTGTTACTTAGGAATGAGACCTACAGAATATTTTTCCATCATGATTTTGAAAGGAAAAAAACCCTAGCAAAATCATATCCCAGTTATTTCACTGGTTATCCATTTCACCATTAAAAATAGCAATGCAAGATGCAAACATATCATGAAAAGCAATGTAAAATTACTGAGACAGTAAGTTTTGAATTTTACACATTTCAACATTTTACAGAGCAATCTGTTGGAAGAACCCTTTCCATTTAAAGGCTTTTCAAGAAAATCTGTTTTGAGATATAATTGAGAGTCTGAAACATGGTCACACAGACAGCTGCTGATGAAAAATGAAAAATTTAAAGCATCTCCAGAGGAGAGAGAACCCAAATTAACACAGAGCACTGGCACAATACCAGCTTAGAGGAAGTTAAAAGTTGAGCCCTGTGCAGGACTGGCAATGCTGATGTATGAAAAATAAGGTAATTCATCAGCTGTTCATTCAAAAAAGTAACAAAATACCCCTGTACCCCTAAAACACATCCCTCTGCAGGAAGTGTGTTGCACTACAGGCCATGCTTTAGCAATATCTGGTTTGTGGATCATTCCTCACCTATCAGAACAAGAACCTCCTTTCCCTGAAGTCCAAAGTCAGCAGACAGCAGGTGGATTCCCTGTCTTGAAATATTCTTCCAGGTTCCTTAACCCCTTTCACTATGATCAATGCAGCTGCCTCTTTTTTAACCAATATTCAACTAATTTTTACTAATATTAAACAAGCAAAAACCCCTAGATGAGCAACAGAAATCACCCACAAATTCTCAGAGGAGCAACAGAACCAGAGCTTTTTGAGCCATGTTTGGGCAGCTTATCTACAATCTCAAATGGCATCTGATAAGAGAAAATGGACATCAACCCTCAAAGTTATATAGAGTGGCTCTAAAAATAGCTGTTGAACAAGGAACTTTATAAAGGAATGAAAGAGATTTTATGATATTGTTATTCCAGTTTGAAAGAAAGGATGAGAAGATACCATGAATGTTCAAACATTCATGGAAATATGGCAATACCATTTTTCTTGGAAGACTTTATATGTAGATCCTTGTAAGGACGTTTATTTGGTTGGGTTTTTTTGGTGTTATTTTTTTGAGTGTGTGTATTTTTTTTGGTCTATTTTATTTTTTTATGAGAAACATTGTTTATCTTTGTTTTTTTGGTACTTAAAAGTATTCCCTTTGATATATCATTCACAGAAAACTCTTGATTATTTTTTGAATATTAGTTCTGCTTTACCCTTATATCTGAGCAAATTTTATCTACTCATTAGAACACTAGAAAGATTTAGAACTGATTATTCATGACTGCATTTTCAGGTTTGTATTCAAATGAACTTGTAATTTCAGGGAGCAGACTGGCAAGGACAGCATAGCTAAATAGTGATTGATAAAGGGTTATTACAACAAAGTGATATTATTATGCTAAATCCTTAATGAAAATTGCATTGAAGAGATTATTTTCTTTAGAAGAATGTAAAATAATATAGTCAGAGATATTAAGTGTAGCAAAAATAACTAAATGAGCCTGTTATTCACAAAAAGTAGTTGCTCAAGCATATATTAACTTCCCTAATTACTGAACAAGCCTTTATAAATGCAATTATTCACAAAATTTAAATAGTTTTTGTAATTAACAATACTTAGTAAGTGTGGCAAACAGAATAAAACTCAGAATATTTCCTTTTTCTATCTCCAGGTTTCAGGACATTTATTCTCATGGTTTCTAAGTGCAGTTAAGATTTGCTAATTTCTGTTTTGGTAGCAGGCTCTGACCTTTCATCACACATATCTACAACTATATATTTATTAATTCTTATTGATAACAGCTAAGTGTGGCAGCAGAGAGGTCAGTATGGATTATGAAGAAATTCCTTTTCTTGTTTAATTTTTCTTGACTGCACTGAAGTCCACAGTGCTGAGAAACCACTGCAGACAACCCCCATGTCAGGGCAGGGCTTGCTCATTTAAATCTGTGCAAACCCCAGCCAGAGCAGTCTGGGCTCTGTCCACACTTCTTTCCTCCTGAAGGATGATTGTTTTGCTCCTTTGGTTTGAATTATTAGGAGAAACCTTTCCCCAGTATTGAAACCTTACCAGGACAGGATGTTCTTTTGTTTAAAGATCCACTTGTCACAAAAGTAGTGCTGTATTGATCCTCTGCAAATGATAGGGCTGTAGATCTATACTAGTATTCCCATTTTTCAATGATTATATGGTGGACATGGGGAAAATACCATTTCTTTGCTGTAATAAAACACTGCGAGATTTTTGGTTCCATCTTATTTACTTCACCTCCACTTTTTATATAATATCCATTTGTATCACACATCACATTAGACAAAACGTATTCATCTTTCACAATCCTAAACAAGCTTTAAGAATTCAGGCTGATTAGAGAAGTACTTTGTCTCCAAATCTACTCCTTATCATTTATTGCTCTCTCCTTTATTGTTACCTTCATCTGGGTAGCTCAGTAGGAAAGGAGACAGCCTGGGACTTTTGGGTTTTGTTCACTGACCTTTTTAAAGCAAATGCTCTGGAGGGCTACACCTTTCAGTCCTTGGCTGCAGGCAGTGCTGCTGTTCTGGCTGTTCTCACTCTCCTACAGGGAGAGATTCTCTTTGAATAAGGCTTGTTTCAGAAGAACAACAATAATAAAATTTGTTTCAGAAGAACAACAAACCAGTCCCATGTCTTTACGAACCCTAATTTACAGGACAAGTTATCATTAGTCCTGGGGGTAATATGAATTATCAATCTCAAATACTCAATATAACTCAAATTTACTGAAAGAAGTGCAATTGGAAAACATTGATTTATGTTCCCTGAAAAAAAAAAAAGGGAATTGAAATCTGAGGCAGTTCAATGTGTAATTTTCCCCAAATGGCTGTTATTCTTAGATGAGAATAAGTTTTATCTAAGTGTGAATTTTGAACCTGGTCTCTGAAACTCTATTTCAGTCTCACAGATATAAAAATATCCTGTAAATTTTAATCTCAGTCCTATTGCAGATTACCATGACTCAAAAGGAGAAGGTCTGGAGCTGGAACTGCTGGTGCTGAGGATGCAGTGAACACACCACCCATGGTTTTGGGGGAAGAGCCAGAAGCAGGGTTCCCCTCTGATCCCATGCCCTTGAATTTTGGCACTCTAAACCCATGGCCCTCTAACATTTGGTCAGCATTTTCCAGTTCAGTTTGACCTGAAATAATCAGCTCATCTCATGATGCTGCAGCTTCACCTGAAAAGAAACCAGTCATGCACTCCAAAACTCTGTGGTGGGAACCAAAGTGCAGAAAATGGGGATGACCAGGTGAATAAATTCATAAGCAGTCATAGTTGATCTGAACTAAAAATCTAACATAGACTCCCCCTGCCTTGACCTTACACCTGCCACCTTTCAAAGAAAGACAAAAGAGAAACCAAGTTTTTGACTTTTATGGCTGCTCAGTAAATGTGCTTCAGTTATATCATAATCTAGGAAAACAATCTGTGGGAGTAGATTGAAAATATTGAGTGTGGAATAAAATACAATTTATAAAGAAGAATTTACAGTGATGCAGTGTTTAAAATTATGTTCTTTCTGAAAAAGAAACACTTAGGTTGGTGTAATGAAATTTTAGATATTTTGGGATCTAATCTCCAGGCTACAGGAAAGCTCTGCCTGGACAGACACCTGGACACCAAATCTAAAAATGCAACGGAGGTTTGTCTTCCTCAGATAAGATAATAACTAATGAAAGCAACAGTGTCTGAATGAGTCTGGAGATGGGATTCTGTGGGATCTCAGCACCTCAGGACGGAGGTGCAGAGAGGCCGAGACCACCCTTGGGGGGCTCGGGAGTCCTGGAATGCTGCCAGAAGTGTCTGGTGGCTGGACTTTGATCCGACACAGGAGACGACGCCTGTATGAGGATGGGAGGATTTCACTGGGTGAATGGTGAAGGGATAAGTTAATTAGAGTGTAAGACACAGGGTTTAGGATTTCTGTACAGGGGGATCTAAAGAAGTAAGATGGAGGAATTGGGGCGTGTCCTGTTCTTCTTCTTCTTGGCCTCCATCTTCTGTGGTGATGGTGGCACTTTGGGATTGGTTATTACTAAAAGTGCACCGGTTAATAAGGGTAGAAGGTATTGGGGAAAAATGATAAATATTGTACACATAACTTCGGGTATAAAGATAAGTGACCGCCCAGGGACTTAGGGAGTGTGCCCATGGCTGACTTGCTGTGCAGACCTCTGTCGGGCTGAAAGAAAATCTTTTAGATACACAATTAATAAACACCGAGACCGAGACAAGATCAGAAGTCTCTCCTCATCCTTTGAAGCGCTGGGCTCTTCAAGGCCATCCCTGGGCCTTTCCAGGCCACCTAAACAGCACCGAAAACCTTACAGTATTCAGTACTTGTTTTTCCTTCAGACACTTTCCCCAGTGACAACCAGTACAACCCACCAGGATCAGAGAGGTTGTCCAGAAGTCACAGATGAGAATTTAACAGGAAATTATTTGATGATGGGCATGAAGGACTCAGGCCTCTTTCACTTTAGCACAGCTGCTCTCACTCTGTGAGGCTGCCTTTCATTTTGTCACTGGAGACAGTAAATCCATACCAAAAACTAAAATTACTTTCCAGAACAACTTTAACTCCTGTTTCTGGACTTCTACTTTGTATTTTTATTCATATGTTTTACCTCTTAGTCTACAATGTTTCAGTCTCAACAGTTTCATAAGGAAAAATAGATTAAATAAGTTTTCTGAATCTGAACCTCTGGTCTTAGTCTACAATATTCATTACCAAAAGAATTACCAAATATATTTTCAAGCTGCTAAGACAAACATAAACTTCAATAATAAATAGTTACTTCAATGTAGGAAGTATTTTCTACATTGCTTTAGGCCATTTGACAACATTTTGATTATTGTTTTTTCTTGAGGATAAGTTTATTTGACATATAGTTAATGTGTTTAAGTGTTGCTGTTTTAAAAATTACCTAATTAGTTTATTTATAAAATATTAAAATATCAAAGGCAAAAACACATTGATAAACCTCTGTTAATGAAAAGAAATTAAAATTTAATTAGAAAGTTACATTTTCTAGGAATCCTTTTTCCTCAAAAACCCCCCAAAACCTAACAAAACCAACTGAAACAGTTTGGGAAAAAAATGGTGTATTTCTTTGATATTTTTCAGTATGAAGATATTGAATAACCTACAAAGTCATCAATATAGTTTTCAGGATGTTGGATGGGGAGGAATTAAATTATGAAACAAAAATTAAATTATGAGGCATCTTCCATTAGCATAGAAATATTCCTAGCCATGTTATTTATATAAAATATGTCCTTCCTGATAATTACATCATAAACAAGACAGCTGCTTATTGCTTTTTTTATTAAATTAATTTATTATTGCAGACTCAGAGATGGGAGGCTCTGTAAATGTGTGAGTATGACCATAGAGGTACAGATACATGATATTTATAACAAATTATTAAGGAATTTCAGAATATAATAGTCCATTGCTGCTTGTTGGTACATCCTGCAATAGTACAATGAAAGGAGAGTGTCAGCCTGATTTTTTAAGATTTTCTAAGCCTTCTGGTCTTTACATTCTTGTAATGAACTTTCTCACACACTTTATGTAAATAACTTATTGTTTTGCATTCTTTTATGGAGGAGGAGAAATTTGATGGACTGTTGGTTTGTTGGGTGTCATTGGAGAGGTGGCACTTTCACCCTCCAATCCACTGTCACTTTTGGAAATCTATAAATGTTGGAGTCAGAAATTAAAAAGTCTCTTTTTACCTTGAAAAGAGCAGCGTGTCCACATCGTGTTATTTCATGTCCTATAGTGACAGGAGAGGAGATATTTTTTAAACTTCAGATTAAATTCAGAACTTTTTATATCAAGTCCTTAAAAGCACCAAGGATTGTTAAAGAGAATGGAACTCATCTCTTGCGAGAGTGACCACAGCTCCTTGCGGTGTGTCTCTAATCCATGGAGGCTGATCGTGGTCTCAGGAGAGGGAAATAAAGAAGTCACACCCTGTGCCTGTGGGGCAGAGAGCACCAAGGGTATGTGGGATGGCTCTTCCCACTGGTCTGTCACGAGGAGTTCTTAACTGAACTGGTTTTGTTAAAGATGGGATTTTCAGGGCGGGTGGGTTAGACCTTGTTTCCCTGACTCTTTTAAAAAAATCCCACATAACCATAAAATGAAAAACCTTAAACCTCCTCTGTAGTTTACACAGCTTTTATTAAACCTTCTCGTATGGTTGATGATGAAGGAAGAGAAACTGTTATGAAAAATACTTAAAAATTCAAGTTATGTAATGTATATTAACCCAGCGTTCATATGTCAGGAATTTTTAAAGACTGCATCGTGCAGATGGACATCAAGCAAAAAAAAAATCCAGCATCCAGTTTTTGAGCATCCATAGAGGGGTTGTTATATCATGAGTTCTGGCTCATTGCAGTACAAAATAAGCTGTTCACACCTGTATGAAATCCACACCTAAATGGGTAATTAGTGTGGAACTCAGATGCCTCCAGAAACTGGGTTCAAATCTGAGGAGTAGTGTGGGTCTGTTTTGTGATGTAAAGTATTGTGAGGGTAATTTCCATCTCTGTAAAAGGTTTTAAGTTTGGAGACACCTAATCAAGAGAAGTTTCTCATTTCTCCTGTCCCAAGAGGGTGCTGAGACCCCCTGTATAACTGTGTAAGAGCTTCCATGGACACAGGGACTGCTTCTTTCTTTATCCTTCAATTCCTAAACCTTAGAAAAGAAAAACCAGGGAGCAGCAATCAGAAGACTGCAAAGGTAAAACAAGGAAAGAACTATTCAATATACAACTATTACAGAAAATTTTTAGTAAAATGAGAGATCATGAGGATTATAACATGGGTAGCAAAATGAGCAAGGAACAGGCTAAAGGGAAGTTATTTATACTGCACAGCAATAGGAATTAGGAAAAATATTACAATCCTTGAGATTTTTAAAAAAAATACTTTTAATAAAGTAACTACTAAAAAAAGTATGGTGATGGAATTTGCTGAAGATACAGAGCACCAAGGGAGAATTCCATAACCACAGAATGTGTCAGGTTGGAAGGGACCAGTGTGGGATCATCTTGTCCAACTTCCCTGCTCAAGGAAGGTGATCTCAGAGCACAGAATTGCACAGCAGTGTCTGACAGGTACACAGACCTTAATTTGCACACACCCTTTTAAGCTCTCATGGAGCATAAAAATCTGTATTTTTGCAGAGTCCATTAATTTTGTTTATTAAATACCTTAAAAACCTAATTATTAAAGAAATAAGATGAAATTTCACACTGTAAAATGGAAATACCTCCATTGAGAAATTAATAATGAAAACTGAGGAATTAATCAGTTAGAAAATACAAGGTGTTGAAAGTTTTAGAGGCACTTGTTGATCAGATGGCGACTCTGAATTTGGTAACTCTCTGCAACTCCTGCTGTGATGTGGGATTAAGAAATGAAAGTATTTTTGTGTCAATCTGACAATCCTGTCAAGCTGTCAAGACTTGGCTTCATGTGAGGAACTAGCAAATTGTCTTTTGGAGTTCAGATTCTCCAAATAAAATAAAGAAAGGAACAAACTAGATGGCATGGAGCTAAAAAAAAAGACAATTTGAAGGAACAGAAAGCCTTTAAGTTTTAATTAGATTTAATTTAATTAACATTTGATTTGATCAGCTGAGTAATTCCCTAAAACTGCATGGACTAAACATGAGAGAGGGAGACCAATTAATGTTAATTAATAAGGGCCCGAGGAAAGTAGAAGCTAGACAAATACAGACACACTTATATTGATAGTTAGTTTACAGCTTCTAATACTCAGAGGACAGACTTTCTGAAACATCCTTCCCACAGCAGAAAATCCAAGTGATTTTAAGTGAGAATTTGGTATCTATATGAAATATAATTGATAGTTTTTCTTGTATCAGCAAGGGACATCATTGCAGGACCCAACAGATCTGCTTAAAACTATTGTTCATTGAAAAATCAGTCACTGCACTGATGGCTCTGAGGCAATTTGGAAGCAGCAATGTGATATGTTATGTACACTCAGCAAAATTATTTAATTTCCCTCGAGCCCCAGTGTTCAGGCAGCACATTCTCTATGTTTGGATAATATTTTTCAATAATTACTTTTCTCTAATAGCTGCAAGAATTTATAAAATGTCTTAATTTCATTAATTTAGCAGCCAGTGTGGAATTTTAAGCAGCAAGCGTTCCCAAACTTCAGTGGCTTTGCAGATGTGATGAGTAAAACTGGCAAATTGAGGCATATTAGTTAAAGTGACATGCAATTAGTCATGCCAAATTACATTTGTTTGTTTTGGTAAAACTGGGAAAAAATCAATTTCAACAGCAAGAAAAGAACTTTGGATGATCTTGTATGTTATGTAGAGGATCTAATCTTCCATCCTCTTGGCTCTTACTGTCTTTGAGAATTTGAATTATTTCCAACTTCTTTTTACTCCCCACTCTGGCTTCCTTTCTTCTGATACAACAAAGAAATTTCTGTCAACACTTTTCTGACCAAAAATGCAACTTTTTTCTGCCTACACTGCCTTTTTGAACCTTGTTTCAATTCTCTTACTGTGATCCTTTCCCCATTGAAACTGCAAGTTGGGACTGAGAAGAAAAACATTAACATTATGTAAACAGAGAGAGCTTTCAGTACACTTCCTCTGAGCCAAGGTTTCCTAAATGTCACACAATCAGAAAAGGGAGTTTAATTTGCAGTAAGTTGGCTGTTTTTTAATCATGTTGTCGTTTTTTACTGTACTCCAGAGGTGAGATGCTCCCTTTTCCTGCAAATCCTAGCCACTACTTCATGATACAAGAAAAATAAAAGCCACATCAAAGAAACATAGGATCATTAAGGTTGGAAGACACCTTTAAGATCATCTGGGCCAACAACCAACCCAGCCTCCCCATGATCACCCCTAACCCATGTCCCCAAGTGCCACATCCCCCAAGACACCTCTTGAAATCTTCCATACTTATTTGAGAACATTTTAGTGTGGGCTAATGCAAAAAGAACACAAAAATTATTACTGTAACATCTTGCACCAGACTTTGATGGTTTCAGGGACAGCAGGCAATGGGTTATGACTGGAAGGTCTCAAGTAGTTGGACACAGAAACTTTACAGACACAACACAAAAAACTTATAAAATGCTAAACCTGTGAAAATGCATACTTGTGTGCTGTGTGCCTGCGCTTGTGTTTGGACATATGAATGCACTTAGGCTTAACAGTAATTAAAACCTGAATTAGTATTTAAATAAAACTATGTCCTCTTATTCATTAGCCTGTATATTGGTTTCAGAATTATCCATATTTTTCAGTTAATTGAGCATTTCTTTCTTGATGTGGAAGGCCAAAAAACAAAGCCACAGAATAACTGAAACCAACACTGTTTTTAACAAATAACAATACTCATTAACTGGAAGAAGGTCATTATACTGCAATTCCCTGCTGCTTTGTTATTTTCACAAGCAGTTTCCATAATGAGATTTAAGAAATCCTACGAATTGTACACTGTTTACTAAAACAAGCATGAAGTGTTTAGTTCAACTCAAATAAAAAAACTATATTATTTCATGATAGTAATTAGAGATTTTTTTGTAGCATCTGAATATCAGGATCTTGATGTTTCATGTATGATTAGGACATCATTAAAAGCAAGCACATTATAAACTGGAGATGCAAATACAAATATAATTAAAAACAAGCACATTATAAACTGGAGATACAAAGACAAATATCATCCTGGAGAACTACTCATTTTAAATGTCAGTCAAATGTCAGAGGGACACAAGTCCATATTTGTGCTGACAATAGGCTGCTACATGTAAGCAGCACAAGATCACATCTTTGCTTACTGCAATGAACTATAACAATTCTTTGAGAAGGAGTTTGCTTGTCCCTGGGCCTTTTCCATGATCCAAAAGTGGCCATTGCCTTCTGCTTTATGAGTCCTTCTGAAGCTGTTCCATGTGGAAAATGTCATACCCAGCTGTATTGAGTCATTTGCTACACACACATTTTCACTGAGAGCTCTGTTGAATGTGCCTCTGATAACACAGATCACAGGAGACACTGCTCCATCATGTGAGGCTTGAGAATCTCTGTTGATAATTCAGGTGTATTAACCTTCTCTGATATCTACCATATTCCTCCTGGTGGGCTGGCGTGTGACAAGTGGGAATTGTTGTGGGCCAAGGATTCCCCACTGCCAAGTTCCCCTCTCCTTCCCCCTGTGCAGAATAAATATGTCCATACTGTACATTATAGGGGCTGATCTTTGGCTTCATGTCCATCCTACACTCCCTGAATTCTCAAGGATGTGCCCGGTGAGCCACTGTCACAGACATGTTTTATGAAAAATCCTTTCCTTAGGATTTTTCCTCCTGAGAAGCTGAGAGGCCTCAGGAACAAAATGTAAGCAATGGTTATCTGCTGCTGTGGAATGCTACAGGTGCATCTGTGATTGGTCTCATGTGGTTGTTTCTAATGAATGGCCAATCACAGTCCCGCTGTCTGGACTGTCTCGGTCAGTCACAAACTTTTGTTATCATTCCTTTTCTATTCTTAGCTAGCCTTCTGATGAAATCCTGAAGAAATCCTTTCCTCTATTCATTTAGTATAATTTTAATATAATATATATAATGAAATAATAAATCAAGCTTTCTGAAACATGGAGTCAACATTCCCATCCCTTCCCTCGTCCTGGGACCCCTGCAAACACCACCACAAGCTGCCACCTGCCAGAGTAATCACAACAGAGCAGGAATATCTGCTTCCACGACTCCTGGGATATGCACAAAGATTGAAAACATGAGAACTGCCCGAGATTTTTGAGTGGTTCCAACTCTGAATTATTATGGCAGGTTAATTTTCCCTTGATAGTGCAGAGAGTTCTCTGCAACCACTGAAAACAGAATTTTAATAATATAATGCATTAAGAATGTAATTGGTACTCTCAGAGAGCAACAAGGAGCACACAAGGAGAGCTTTAAGATGGTTGGAATGCTGAATAAATCAAAGTGCATGTGATTTTATGCATACAACTGTTGGATATCAGTAATATCCATTACTAGCAGGACCCAGAACAGGTTTTTTCCCAAGTGGTTTCCAAGTTTCATTCAAGAGAAGGCTAATTTAATGACACCAAAAGAGAACTTGAGAATGCTATTAAAATTGCACAGTGTTGCTGACCATGCTTTTAGTATTTCAGCTTGTTGCCCAGTGCCAATTTATTGAGAGGTGTAGACATACTGGAAGCCACCATATATTTAAATTCTCTCTAAGATTGCTCAGACTCCAGGCAGAGAGCATTAACTACTCTCCATATCCTCGTTTATCCATTAAAATGTGCAGTGAAAGTAACCTTGCAGTAGAAAGCTTTGTCAGTAGGAATAGTGTAATAAATTAAGGGGTCCTAACCCATTCTGCCTCCCAGTGTCATGTCCCCATTCCAAGCTATGGGCTGCTTGCCAATGTTGTATTCATTATTGTTATAGTCATTAAAGCTGTCTTTACAAGAAATGTTTAGCCTACCTCCAAAATTTAGCCTACCTCCAAAAATGCAAAACACAACAGAACCAAAGATGAAGGGACAATATACTTCATTTAGCCCTATCTCTGCCTCTCCTTGCCCTTCATCTTATTGAGCAAGAGCTTCCATCCTTCCTCTCCTGTTGATGTTTTGACCTCCACTGAGAGTATTCACTGCAAATCTGCCCAAGGCAGATGTGCCCCCAGCTGCTCACAGTCAGGATGCCAAATGCTGCCACTCTCCTGCCTATGAGAGTGGAGACTGAGACCTCCTGAGTGCTTTTGGGTCAGGGGATGGATGAGGGTATCCATACCTGGATGATACTAACACCTGGACAACTTCTGAGAATGCTCTTCTGTCAGGTTGTTGACCTTGAATCACGGTCCCACTGAAATCACAGCAGCTCTCGTCAGGAGCTGGAGTGTTCTGTGTCTGGCCAAAATCTTGTATGAGGATGATATTGAGTGTAAATCACAGAACATTTGATTTGATTCTGGTGAAGTCATCTATTGTGGTAAAGCCGAAAACCTGACTCTGAAAAACACTCAGGTGTTCAAATCTCTTCACCAAGATGCGTTAGAGAGTTCTTGAATTTTCTCACCCCAAGCGGTCAACAAACATACCAAGCAGAACAAACTTTTTCTCTCAAGGACTAGATAAAAGCCAAACTCATTAAATACTGTTTTGATGGTTAATGAACATAGATTACCAGGCTAGTGGATAGATGTGTGTAAATTTGCTCTTGATGTTTTCCTGCAATGAACTACTAAAGAATATTTTCTTCTGACAACTCTTTAATCCCTTAGTTCAACTGCATGCAAATCAAGTGCAGTGAGAATATTATTATTTTTTAATTGATGATTTTCTTCAGCATCTCATTTCTTTACCTATCAGCCCAGTTATTTTCTCTCATGGATTTCAAAAGATTTCCTTTGAATACAGAATCATAGAACTGCAGAATTGCAGGGGTGTGAATGCACCTCTAGTTTGGGAGCCCTCTACTCTTTCTCCCCTACTATACAATTGACTTTTGAAAATCTCCAACAGTGGAGACTTCACAAAGGCTATGAACGACCTGCCCCAGTGTGTCATCACCTTTACAGTAAAAAAAAAAAAAAAAAAAAAAAAAAGGAGTATTTGTAATTTTTAAAGCAATTTCCTGTATTTTAGTTTGTGCCCATTCCACCCTATCCATTTCCTGGCACCAATAAGAAGAGTCCAGCTCTCTCTTATTTATTTTGCAGTGAGGCTGATTGTGGTACCAAAAAGTTCAGTGAGTTCCCCCGTGTCACAGAGCCAGGCAGTGATGGGGGTAGAAGGAAACTTAGCTAGTTTTGAGGGGAAAGATTTGTCTTTGCCAAAGCTACAGCTTCAGCCTTTTTACACGACCTAAGGACACTTTTGAGATTCCTGGAACTGGAAAAGTCTTGATATCTCTCCTTTTGTGCAAGTGGTAAAGTTGACTTCTCATGCCTGACATCTGTGGACTGCTGGTTTGAAGATGTTGAGGGGCTTTTTGTAATCTTTTAGTAACAAAAGCTTTTCAGTGATACAGATGGTTTGGAAAAAAATATTGATTTACTTCAAGGTGCTTGTAAGTAGTATGACTTCACTGCATGGAACTTGGTGTCTTTTTGCTGAACTTCAGTTATTTTCAAGACACCGGGATTTGTTTTAATGTTTATGGTGAAAAACAGAAGCTATGTTATTTTTACTGTGGCACCCATCAGAAATAACTTGTGTTACATGCACCATTCATTGGTCAGAAAAAGCTCAGACATGTCTATTGCAATTACTAAATTCCCTTTTCCAAACACAAATAAATCACTCTTTATTCATTAAGAGATGCACTTAAACAGTCTGAATTTTCAGCATTCTGACCTGTATGAACACTGTGCTGATTTCCTTCAGGAGGAAGCAAAAAATGGCTGCTAAAATAGCTGCAGGTCAGCCAGCAGTGATCACACTGCAGGGACACTTGCTGCACCAGGAGCTCAGTGAATGCCTGCAAAACCACCTGAGACCTGTCAAACTTTCATTCCTGCTCAGGCGGAGAAGTTGGACTTTTTCCTGTTAATTCTTCCATAATAATTTAGGAACAGTGAGAGCCTGTAGAGAATGTCAGTTTTCAATCAAATTGAGTTGAACTAAAGCATGAAGACCTTGTATTTTCATTGTGAATTTTCAGGCTCCCCTAAAGCCTTGAAATCTTACATTTTGATGGGGAAAAAAAAAAAAAAACTACAATGGCTATTATTAAGATTGTTAAGTCTTATTGTGATGATGGCACCCAAGGGCCTCAGCCAGGATTGAAACATCTTCCCCTGTCTGCCTTCAACTTGATGAGACACAAAATAACTCATAAATGGTGCCTGACAGAAAGAACTCTCTGCCCATGCAATGCCTGTCTCTTCTCCAACCTGCTTCTTACCCTGCCACTGAGCATGCTGTGCAAAACACCATGATTTACTCTTGTACAGTGAGGAAATAATGATGATTATTTTTGCAATGTGTTTATTTTCTTCATTCAGTTGATTTTCTCTATTTTTGCATCCTTATTTCTGGGTCCTGCATCAGTTTTGTGCTCCTCACTTGCAACACTGATTTTCCATTCTCCCTCAGCCTCATTCTTTCCTCACCCTACCCTTGAAGGCTCTTCTGTCTTTCATATTTCTTTCTTTTATAATTTCTATGCCATGTCCATTGTGTCAGATTGCCAAGGCAGTGTTCAGACCAACCAAAAACTGGAATTGCCTACCTGACCTTTCTCATACTGTATAAAAAAGATTGGACTAAGAAAGAATGATACCAGGAAATCAAGAAGAGCAATCATCCTGTCTGATCCTGACACCAATTCATTGCTCCATGTTCACTTTGTTTTCCTCATCTGAACCATCCTGTTATGCCCTGTGGGTATCTTATAACACATTGCTTAACTTCTCATCTGGGATCAGAGTGGCTGAAAGCAGGGGTATTCTTACTCTATCAAATTTGCACCACATTGATGATTAATACAGTTGATATTTCTCTGAGGGATATGCCTAATAGTCAAATGAAAAAGTACTAAAATGGACATAAAATAGGAAGTTCACACTTCAGACAGAGGATCACCTTATTCTTCCAACTCCCACATGTCAATCAGATTGTTGAAACCATAGGGTGGTCAAGGTTGGAAGGAACACCTACAGGTCATCTTGTCCAAATGCTCAGCCACTGTCTGTTCATCCAACCCATAATTCGTCATCTTTGTAAATACCTTATGGGAGTTGGTATTGAAAGCCTGGTAGACAATGTTCACCGCTCTCCCATCATCTACCAAACCTCTAAGATGGATAACATACATGATTCACAAATTTTCTTCTCTTTTCTCCCAAAATTCTGGTGTTGCCCCTCAGTACTTTGGTCCCACAGTAGGAGTATGAGCTCTCTGCTTTCCTGGCTTGGAACTACACCTGATCTATAAATAAACATTGCAGTTCACTTCCTTCCACCTAATCACTTCGCCAATAAATTCTAATCACATGTAAACTTCATTCTGTCTATCTCTATTTTATTGGATTCTGCTGACCTTTGTGCTGTACCTTTTTCACAGTCTTATTCTTCATTATTCCTCTTACACAATCCTTTTGTATCCAAGACAAACCGGAAAAAAAATTTGCAAGAAAGAGCAGAGATTTGCCATTAATAGGACAGACAGAAAGAACCTGTTGAGTAATTAAATAGAAGCTTTTTTTTTTTAAACATTTTAACAATATTCTAAGTACTCTTTCTGTGAGTTGTCATAATGTTCTTTCATTGACTGTCCTGCTGCATATTCATCAAGTGTTACCTCCTGGCTGATCAGAGCTTTATTGCTTATAATAGAGATGTCATCTGCCATCAGATGAAGCCCTTGATCCAGGTTTTCTGTGCAGCATTTTTAATTGGGAACAGCATCTGACTCTCTCCTGAGATTAGCAGCACACTGATCAGTGCCAGACAGTTAATAAGTTCCACAAATTGCCTTTATGAGAAAGTCAGGACATTCAGTGGAAACCTGAGCTGTGCAAGAATCAGACAGGCAAGATACTTAAGGACACAAGAATCTGACAAGGGAAGAAGCACTTACAGATAAACTGAATAGCAAATGAAATATCATGTAGGAAGTTCAGACTGTTTAATAGCCTAGAAGGTTATTCATATGTGATGTTCTCAAGACAACAGTATGATGGCAAAGAACAGTCTGTACTCATTTGAGTCTCTCCCAATTTCAGTAGAACAAAGAAATCAGAATTAAGTATAGGTTTAGTCACAGATGTTACAGAACTCAACCACTTTAAAGAAAACTTATGATCCGACTTTACAGCTTGGCTTCTGTTCAGATCAGCAGTTCACATTTAGTGGCTTCAGAAAAATAAACTGTTTATTTTAAATAATTTTAATATTTTATATATTTTAGATATTTTAATATTATTTTATTATATTTTTAATAATTTCAATATTTTAATAATGTTAATAATTTTTAAAAATGAAACATTTTTAAAACACCAGAAAGGCAAGGGCTGGCTGGTGGGACCCAGTCCATGCTTATATTTCAAGGTTAACTCATTATTCTGATTTGCACTGAAACCAAATATGAAATAATTTCATTTCTCTAGAAATAACATCAGCAGCAAAAAGCAGCTGGAAGCTGGAGGGAGTCCTCATCATGAGGTCTGCAATGGTCTGGGGTACATACTCCCCCTCAATGTCAGTGGGTTTGAGTCAAACTCTGACAGGTACAGAAAACTGTCGCCATCCAAGGAGTGCACTGGGTGACAGAGCTGTGAGGGGCTGGTCTCTCTGTGAGCACTGGCACCTGGATGTCTGGGTGCGCATAAATGGCATAGTGCAAATTTATTTGCTGGGTGGTCAGATGGGATATCCCCAGCACATAAAGTTCTGAGTCTCTGAGGCTGTTTTCCTTGTTAGACACAGGTCATGGCGTTAAATGTCTCTCATGAGAGCAGCCATGGTGTGGGATTTATTCCCAGCACCATTACCAGAAGTCCAAAATTTTGTTTTCAAGGACAGTCCTTAACACCAAGCACAGTTGTTGCTTTAGAAACACTCTGGCTGGCCTTTGGAAAGCTGCTCCTGACTCAAGAGCCAGGCAGCTGCATTCCTGGAAAGTGTTAGATTGCTGTGTAACCCATCACAACAACCTCTTATTTCTACTTTCAGCATGCAGGCAGAGCAGGTGAACTTTAGCTAAAGGCTCGTACATAAAAGGAACACAGAGCACCATCCTCTCCTATCTCAGGCTTTTCATGTAAAGCTTTTTTACTCCCCTGGACTTAGCACCATTTTGAAGTGCTATAAAATTTTACCAGAATAAATCATTGAGCCCCCTCTAGCCCAACAGATCCTTCTTAGAGGTTAGTACAAAGAAAGTTAAAATGCTAAAGGGTAATTCTGCAACTTAGCCGAAAACCATGCAAAAACTCATTTATTGTGTTTTACCTCTTTTAAATGGTTTCCTACAGCTGTGCTTTTTTGTTCCTTTTTATTTTAGCAGATCCCATCCTTGTGAGCAGTAATTGGATTGTTTTGCTTATTAGTGCAAGAGGTTAAACCTGATTACACTTTAATTATTAAAATAACAGAGACAATCTAATTTTTGCCAAAGGTAATAAATTGTGACTTTTGTATCAGTCGTTATTTCCCATTAATTTTGTTCATTGTTTTTTATTAAAAAGAACTCCAGAAATGAATACATACTTATTAAATATTCCATAATTTCTTATGGGTAAGAAATTTCACTAGTTTCTAATAAGGGGAGGGTTCACCTAATCTCTCCTGACATAGAGACAAATAACAATTCCCCTTTCTCCAAAATTTTGAGTTGATGTCTACAAGGAATGTGCCAACTGCAAACTGATCCAATTCAGTGCAAAAGATATCTGAATCTTTATCAGATTCAGATTCTTCTACGTTAGCTTGATTCCTTCTACCCTAGCTTGCAATTATTTTATTTTTAAGAAGACCACTACCAAAAAAAGGGAGCTGAAGTGTATCCTTTTGTAGTGTGAAGTACAAGAGCCTTTGAACATAACAAGGTGAAATATATTCATGGCTTTATCTTTGAACAACTTCATTTTCATGAGTGCTTTAAGTATGTGTCAGATACAATTTGTTTTTAATGAGTCCTTAATGAGCCTAATTACATCCTGCAATTCAAAAGGCTGTCTAATTTTCTCCTTAGTCAAAGTTGCCCATTTGTTTTTCTTACCCACTGTAATCAGAACAGTATTTACTGCCCTAATTCCCTGAATCATGAGTCTCTTGTTTGAGTCAGGTAGAATCAGTGATCCCTGGCTTGAAAAGCAGCAAGCAGTAGGCACAGATGTACCAGCTCTTGAACAAAAGGATCAGCCAGCACATTACCTGGAAGAACAGCCTCTTTTATGTCTTTTAATATCAGCAAAGAACACCTGATTACAAAAGTCACAAAATAAACTGAGTTGGAAGGGACCCTTAAAGGTCATGAATCCAACTCCCAGCCTTGCACGGCACCATCCCCAAGAGCCACCCCATGTGCCCAAGAGCATTGTCCAAATGCTTCTTCGATCCTGTCAGGTGCTGTGACCACTGCCCTAAGGAGCCTCTTCCAATGCCCAGCCACCCTCTGGGTGAAGAATTTTTTACTAATATTCAACCTACATCTCCCCTGATGCAACTTCAGTCTGTGATAGATGAGTAATGTGATGATTGACTCTCACAATGAATAGACAAAGATCGTGTATATAAGTGAAGAAAAGTTTTATAGATTTATAGTTATGTTGTGCCCCCTCACGCTGGGTATCAAGGGACAGTGGGAGTTGGGACATCTGGGAGGGCTGGCTTGTCACTGTGGTGATGCCTGACCTCCAGTCAGGATTTGAGGAGGAGATCTCCACCACTGGACAGCGAAGAAGGGGTTGATGGACAGAACTTTGGGAGGGGTTAAAGGGTTAAAAAGGAAAAAACCTCCGCTGTGAGGGGACTGAGCGCAAGGCAGGTAAAATCTTTTGCTCCCAGTGCCATAACCTTTTTTTCTGTCTTCTGTTGTATTTTTTATAAGGTTTAATAAACCTTCCTAAACTATGAAAAGCGAGTAGCTATTTCTCCCAATGCCATTGCTTTTGGTCCTGTCGCTGTCCCAGAACAGAGATCAGTGCCTGTCCCTCCTGAGGGAGCTGTGACTGCAGTGAGGCCTCCCCTCAGTCTCCTCCAGGCTGAACAGACCAAGCGCCCTCAGCCGCTCCTCACACGGCCTCCCCTCAGGGCCCCTCACTGTTGTATTTGCTGGGAATGTCCCAATGAAGGAAGGAGTGATGGATCTGACTCCATGTTCTCAGAAGGCTAATTTATTCTTTTATGATACTATATTATATTAAGGAATGCTATGCTATACTAAAGAATACAGAAAGGATACTTACAGAATGCTAAAAGATAATAATGAAAACAGGTGACTCTCTCCAGAGTCCCACCACAGCTTGGCCCTGATTGGTCAAAGAGTGAAAACAACTCACGCCAGAATCCAATGAAACAATCACCTGTTGGTAAACAAACTCCAAACACATTCCACATGAGCAAAACACAGAAGCAAATGAGATAAAAATTGCTTACCTTTCCTCTGAGGCCTCTGAACTTCCCAGGAGAAAAATCCTGGGTGAAGGGATTTTTCAGAGAATGTGAATTCTACACCTCACCATCTTTGTTGACTTCCTATGGCCTCCAATAGTTTCATGTCTTTTTTGTATTGTGGCACCCAAAACTGCCCCCAGCACTCGAGGTGAGGCCCTGGCTGCCAGGGTGTCGGGAGTTTAGTTCAAGCATGGCTTAAGGAAAAAGGCCATGAAGCCATGCAATTGAGAGAAAAGTAAAAGGTAGTTGCAAAGCAGTTCCAAAAGCAGTTCCCAGCCTGATTTCTATAAACAATTAGACTCTCTCAGGCATCACTTTATAAACAATAAGGTTCTCAGACAGTCTTCCCATAACAAGCAAAATACCCTCTCTGGGAAAAGATGGCACCCTGGGAACAGATGTGGAAGTTTTGGGAACCTTTCATATCACAGTGGGAACACTGGTTTTGTTTTGTGTAAACAATTATCGGTATTGTAAAACAAAAGGAATGGTTAGAGTTTTCTCTGTTAGCCTATCATAAACCTGGATTTTGGAATATGCATGAAGTTAATTAACACTGTTTTTTAAAGTGACTGATCGATCAATAAATCGGAGTTCGATGCATTAAAGGATGGTCGTCTCCCCTTCACTTCAACACAGGGCACTGCTGGCTCAGGTTAAACTCCCCATGACCAGGCCCCCCAGGTCCCTTTGTGTGGCACTGCTTTCCAGCACCTCATTCCGCACCAGCTTGTTTGATTTTCTCTTTTCTCTTACTGGCTGGAATTGCCCTTTTGAAGTGTAGCAACATAAACACATTTTCAGACAATGGTGAAAAGCAGCAGCCAAACCAAATGGAAACTGCTCATGATATCCGTGACCACACTTGTGGCCTCTCTGTGTGAAACTGAAGGGTCTTCTCATGGGCTGTGAAGTAGCACTTTGCAGCCTCCACAGCAATCGAGTAGATACACCAACAGCAGGGTTAGAGATGGGATAATCTCAAAAAACCTGAGTTTCTCTAGCTGAAACACAGTAGAAAATAAGTAATTTATTGTGTTCAACTGAGGATGAATGCAGAGTTTTAGACTTGCAACAAAAGTAAGGAAAAAAATCAATGTAGTATACAAATGAAGAATTGGAGCATAATGAATATTTTGCAGAAAAAAAAGTAATGTAAAATAGAAAATGTAAATTAAACACGAGAAAAAAGAAAATAGTGACAAAAAAAAAAAGACAGGGAAACATTCATTTTACTGTAGAGATTATACAAGGCTTCTGGTATAAGTGAAAACAGATTTTTATAAAATTTTGGAATAGATCAGTAGTGTTAATGCTGCTGTTATACTGATGTAAATCATTATGGAGGTTAGTCCCTTAAGTCCTAACTCAAAGTATATTAAAGTTATTCAGAAAGTTTACTTGAAGAGACATCTGGATTGAAGTATCTCAGTACATAAACTACACTCAGGCAAAAATAAAAAGTAAAAAAGTATGATTTGCTTAAGAAATTGGGGAATCTCTCTGGGCTAAAAGAGATAAAGAAATAAAAAGAAAATTATGTAATTTGTCTTTGGCAAGAAAGGAACAAGTGAAATGACACCAATTTATCTTGAAAGAAACAAAAATGGAAGTAGGAGAAGGCATGAAAAGGCAAGAACAAGAATTTTGACTAAAACTCTATCAGTTTTTCCCTAGGCTAAAAATAAATTGCTAAATAAACACATTAAAACGTTCACATCTTTTTCTGAAGAAGGAAATAATCCTCTTTTCACAGATAAATGAGCAGAGGGGATGCAGGCTAAAGCAAGGGAGGTATTGATGCTCCAGGATGTCTCCCACCAAGAATAAAATTCTCCAAATCCTGCTTATGTGCATTGCCCTGGAGTATCCGAGCTGCTGGTGCTGAAGTTGTGCTTGCAGTGTGCCCAGAAGGGCTCCCCAGGGCTGAGCTCAACCAGACCCTGCTGGAATTACAGGAGGGGTGGGTGTGGTGTTTGTGAGGGTCCCCAGGATGAGGTGAGAGGTGAGAATTTGACTCCATGTTCTCAGAAGGCTAATATAATATAATATAATATAATATAATATAATATAATATACTAAAACGATACTAAAGAAAGAGAAAGGAGACATCAGAAGGCTTAGCAAGAAATGAATAATAAAAACTCGTGACTGACTCCTCAGAGTCTGACACAACTGGACTGTGACTGGTCATTAATTAAAAAACAATTCACATGGAACCAATCAAAGATGCACCTGTTGGTAAACAATGTCCAGACCACATTCCAAAGCAATCAGATGATTATTGCTTCCATTCCTCTCTGAGGCTTCTCAGCTTCCCAGGAGAAAATTCTGGGCAAGGAGGATTTTTCAGAAAAATATCATGGTGACAGGCGGGTGCTCTTCTGATGGCCTCGTGTCCTGGGCTTCATTCCTCAGAAGTCCTCAGGGATCCCTCCTGTGTCAGAGAGCCAACACTGCCCAAGACACCAAAGGAGCATTTGCTGCTGGCTCCTTGGTTTTTTTTTCCCTGTAGTTCAAAGACTGTCAGGAAAAACCAGGCCTGGGTCTCATCTGAATCCTGACCTGTCTCAGCTCGGCAGTGGCCAAGCTGTGCAGTGTCCTGAGACGGGCTCTTTTTATTTTTCCACATCAGAATTGTTTCCTTTGCTTGAAATGATTAAATATTCATCAGACTCAAGAGAGGGAAGAGGGAGTGCATGGGTTTGCTCTCTCTCTGACCAAATAATTTAGACTCTAAAGTCTAGTAAGGGAAATTTGGATTCCTGTTTCTGCTCCAGATGACTACTTCACTTTTTGTTTCCCACATTTTCTATTTTGTTTCTAGAAATCATGTTTTCTCCGAGTTTTATTTGTCAATCTTAACTGCTGGATATTTGCCCCAGGAATTAATGGGAAAAAAATTCCTTCATGAATGCTGTCCTCATATAGCTGATCTAAACCCACTGAAATCAGACTTGATGTGTCTATCTCCTTGTTAAATAAGTTTACCCAGCTGCAGCCTGTGATGATGCAGTCAACCAGAGGAAGCCCGTAAATCTGAGTTAACACAGTGTGCCTAACATATTTTTCCTGACTGCTGGCTTGATGCCTATCAGTCAGGAAAAAGTATTCTGAACCTGAATACTCTGTTTCTTTTGTTTTTTATCAGTGTGAGCAGATTTGGATCTAAATCTATTATTAAATAACTTTTTTTTTAAAAAAGGCAAAACAACCTCCCAATCAAACCCAGAAGTGATTGCCAAACCTTCCCTTTACTTCCAAGGGTGGGATGTGATCCTTGAGAGGCACTCACCAGATGATTAGAGTTTGGAAAAAGTGACTCTAGCAGATCAGTCTTCCTGAAAAGCTTTAATTAGAATATAAATTTAGAGGCCACAGTGTCATTGTGATAGAAGAACCTTGCTTATTGAGAGGCACAGCCTCAGGCATTCTTAGTGGGGATCACAAAATGTTTGTTTTGCACATTCTGCTCTAGTCTGGAGGGTGTGACAGGAAGTGTAGGCACTGGTATTTTAAAGAAAACAAACCTTCTCCTGCTCTTTTTTATTTACCAGCCTTACACCTCTAGGCTGCAAACAGCATTAGGATTCAGCATGGGAGAGTTGCTTGTTAGAATCTGTCCTGTAACAGTTTTATTAATTCCATCAAAGCTCTTCATCTCAGAAATTTGCTGACTGGTATTCAGCAAGCTTGAAAGATAGATGCAAAGAGTCATAAATACATGGTTGGAAGGGACCTGGCAAAGATGTCTAATCCAATTGCTTGCCACAAGGCAAGATCAAATGCAGCAAAAGTATTTCTGACAGATGTTTATCCAGTCTATTCATAGGAATGGCAGTGATGGATGTCGTAGAGTGTCTCAAGGCAAAGTGTTCTCAAGACAAAGAAGAAAATGTTCTAGGACTAGGAGCTAAATGATGGCTGTTTGAGAGCCTTGTTACTTGATTTACATTAATATACATATCATCCATAGGGTGTGGAAATTATACCTCCTGCACGATGTACTGGCAACTGGAGATGTATATGGTGAATCATCTGGTGAATCATTTTCATTTAACTGCTCTTATAAAAATCTAAAATCTTGCTATGTGGCAATGTGGTTTAAGGAGAACTGTCTTAGGGATGCTATCTTTAGCCATTTTAAGAATACATGATGGCATCTTCAGATCCATCCAAGGGTTTTGACCACAGATGCCATTAAAAGTTAGGAGACTTTGCATTCTGAAAGTTGCATGCACACTTTAGAAAGGTGCAAACATCACTCTGCCATTTCATTAAAAAAGATTATCATTGAAGGTATAAACCACAGTGCTGCTTAGTATTCCTAAGTACTTACTGAAAATGTGGTCTTGACTTAAAGTGAGTATGCTCATGAAATTAAATCAAACAAACATATTACAGCTTGATGTGTATGGGGATTTCACTGCATGTTTTCCTTTGTCTAGATTCAAATACCTACTTTGTGCATATTAGAAAGTAGAAAAAGAAGATGAAGATTCAGCTTATCTTCCATGGCCTCAAAGAGAAACCAGTTTGAGACAAAATTTTAAAATGAAATTAATGACTTCTACAGGATTTTTTCCAAAATATTTCAAATCTTCAGATCGTCTGTTTAGATTTTTTATGAAGTTAAACTCTTCAATTTTTTGAACTCTGTGGGGCTCTGCAGCATTATGAACCTTTGTAACAAATGGCTAAGCTTAAACCAGAAGTTAATCCAAAGGTGTGCTTTGAGGGAACCACACTGAACACCTAGATTGTTGAAAATGCCCCTTACCCAAAGAAAATAAAATATTTAATGATATATTAACATTTTCTGATCCTGAGGTGTATTGAAGACATGGGTTATTGGGAATAGAATTTTCAGGGCAAAGCAACTGGTTTGAATACTTTTTAGGGTTTCTCTAGAAACTGCTAATTTCACAGTATGTGTTTAATGATACAATCTGAATTTGGCAACTAAGAAAACATGGGAAAAACATCTGGTTTCCCTACTAAAAATACAGGAAACAGAAAAGATAGTTTTATTCAGCTCTTTTAATGACACCTTCAGTCTAGTATGACAAGGTGTAGAAAAGAACAGTGATATCAGGACTTAAAAGACATTATTCCTCCATCATTGTACCTTTATCTTCTATTGCTTGTAAGATTTTTTTTTCAAACATATACAAAACAGTGAACAGCAACACTTTTATGAAATTGCTTTCAATGCATGAGATGCACTCTCCTTCACAGTCTTTTTGGAAAAGGAGAGGTGTCTCTAAGTTTGAAAGGATTCAAGACCATTAAAAAAATGCACAAATTTAAGTATTAGCTTGGCTCTTGCTAAAAAGAATATTTTTTTTTTAATGAATAGTATTTCCCATAGCTATAACTATTATTTTTTAGCTGTACTGTAATTTTTTTTTTGGCTGGATTTTTTCCCTCTTTTTACTTTTTTTTAAGTGAATTACAAAGTATTTTTATTGCTTGATTTACTACAGGAGAGAGTATAATTCCTCTTTGAACCTCCTGTTTGTATTTTGCTGTACCATCCTTCACTGCTAATGAAATCACAGGATCTGTAGGAGCCACGGGAGGATTCAGGGGCATCATGGACAGTCAGGAGGATGAAACAATAACTTCTCCTGTGTACAAAAACCTGTGCTGAGAAATGAGAGGAGAAAGGCAGGCTGATTGAAAGGTTATTATGGATACCCTCACTTCTGGAAAACATTCAACATTTTTCATTCACTGAAAAGAGACACTAAATCATTCCTGTCTCACAGTCCTGCTTTGCTTATAAAGTTCTTTCCAAGACATGCACACTAGCAAGGTAAAGTGAATTTGAGGGTCTGTCCTACAATCCCCTAATAAATAAGCAAGTTCAGCCATCCAAGAAATGTTGATTTTTCTACCATTCTAATTCTCCACAGTATCACAAGCGCTGTATGTTCCTCAACAAATCATGTCCTTCCCTGAGAAAGCATTTTATTTAAGCGGACATGTTTTCATAAGATATCTTCTTTTCATACAGTAGTCCTAGGTCACAACATCACAAATTCTTAAATGTCAGGAGTTTTTTCAGCTAAAGACCTAGATTTTTGAAACCAAGTTGTGCAGGCACCTTAAGAAAAGTTCTGCTTTCTCTGGTGGAAGCTTGCATAACTCCAAATTTAATCAAAAGTTTCTTAGTCCTGCTGATAGCCATCTTTAGGGCGCTCTAATCATAAAACAGAAAAAACAGCTATCCCTAGAAGTTTGAGCTGGATAGGCACAGCAGAATTTCTGTGCGATTTCAGAAGTTAGCCTATTTATTATTTTTGTAAGAGAAGGTCAGCCTTTAAATCTGCCAGGTAAATATGTTGGCAGGAGTTTTAGTGGAAGAGACACCACGTTTTCTTCAGAATAAAATAAGCCTCTATCATGCTAAGCTCTGCAGTATAGATGGCTACAAAATGTGTGTTTGTTGGACAATTACAGGAGCTACAGAGAGCTCCATTCTGTGGGCAGTAGGGCTGAGCTGTAGCTTGCAATCAGGGATCTGCTCTCTGCCTCACAGGATTCCCTCCCTCTTCCATGTCGCTAACTAGGAGCTCAAGTGTACTTAGATGAGACCAAAGCACTGAATTATAGAAAAGGGAACTGTCTTGCTGAAGGAGAAACCATGCATTAAAGATATGGTGCTATTCAGGTTCTCATCTTGCACAGTTTCACTGAACTTTAAATACTTTTGAATACATTTATACTTTGATTTTTCAAAGGCGTTCTGCCTTTGAGCCTCAGTTCTTTTTTATCTTTTTGGTCTTGGGAACTCCTGTACTTACTCTAATTTTTTGTGCCTTTGTCATTACTTCCTCTTTGTGAAAAGATTTGAGGGATATGCCACACATAGTCACAAACACTAATATGTGCAATATTATCTTTCCTTTATGTCTAACTCTATTCCAAAGCATCTGCAGTGTCATAACTGATCGGGGACATTTAATTGCTATAATAGTATGATAAACAGTTGGGAAATATTGAACTTTTATTGCAGTGATTGTATTCTAATAACATATTTCTGTGTTATACTTGCTAAAGGGACATAGTAATGTTGACAATCCTGATTTGAGAGGATTGAGATTAATTTATATATAATATTATTCTAAAGAGGCATCTCAAAAGTCATTTATAATTGAGGGGAATATGGGGTGCAGGAGACATTTGGGGAGAAGCCAGTGAAAAGTAACTGAAGATACTAATTTTTTCTTCTGTACCATAGCAATATCAGGAAAATAGAACAGAGCTAATTCCTGGACTTGTTCTAGCAGGCACTACATTAAGCCCACTGTAATTCAGATATAAACTCCGGTCTGTGGAGGATAGGACTTTTAGTACCTTTTTCAGGCTACCTGGAGTGTTTCACAATGTACAATGGTTGCTTTATTAAAAGGAATCCTCAAAGTTGTTTCTGAGAAATGCATGAGAGTTTATGTAGTCATTCACTACAGGCTATTCCACTGGGAGATCAGCAAGTATCCTTCAGGCATCTCTTTTAACAACACTTTCTAGAGAACCCAGCCTCTTAGAAAATATATTTTATTCATGGATTATCATGTTTCCAAGTTTCAAATATTTATAGAACTCATAGTCCTATGTTGTCCTTACTGTAGTGTGTGATGCAAGTGTTTAATGAGGAAGTGTGGACATATTTATACAAAAATAATATCAGGTCTTTCCTTGACTAGTTTTGGATTTCTGTACTGAGTAAACTGCAATGATTACAGGGATTTTTTTTTTTGTCTGCTTCATTCTGCTTTTTTTCCTTCATTTAGTTTTTGATTAACTTTGAGGTTTTCAGCACCAAAAATTATCAAGACAGCATTATGGCTGAAAACAGGCTCTAATATGCTTATAAAATGCTATTTTTTGTGTTTGCAGATATTTCTAGGGATGCATAAATGGAACCAGTTTGTCCTTTCTTCTAAGTACAGGATTCTTTCAGGAACATCACACATTTTCATATATTCTGAAAGACAATCCAAAACAGGCACCCCGGCTCTTCAGTTTGCAGACATACACAAGCCAATATACCTAATTAATTCCTCATTAACCTTTGTGTTGGAGAGGTAGATACACAATGATTAGGAAATAGAAAGAAGGGAGTTATACATATACAGAAATGTAATTTTCTAACTACATTTTGGAACAACCAGACAACTGAAATAGGCTTTTGAGGGGATGCAAAAATAGGTATTTCAATATAAGCAGGACATAGTAAGACTGACTGTTTTAGACCAAAGACGAAAACATATATTTGAATTTAAGAGGGTTTCAACTTCATCAGTAGTCAGCAAAATTCAGCTTGTAATATAGACAGAAACAAGGTTAAGGAAACTCCCAAACTGTCAGAATGAATATAAGTAATATGTTATAATCATGAATAATGAGAAAGTTAAAGTGGTCAGTGTTATTATCTGAGGAGCTATACCTAAAAAACCTTGAAATGTTGGACAGGATGAAGAGCAAAAAGGAGTCAGCTTCCCATGTCTAGTTTATGGGACCAAGAGATGGAGAAACAGTGAGGGCAGAGAACATAGTTTATTTCTGATGCTTCTTAAGCTTCCCCTTCACACTTTCATTTATTATACCCTGAGAATATGTCAAAGCTTTGTAAACATCCAAAGACAGGCTGTAGGGGAAAGTGCAAGACAGGGAAGAAAGATCTTGAGCAGAGTAATAAAACAGAACGCTGCTCTTGAGAAAAAAACAAACCAGGGAGTATACCCTTGTTTAATAGATATTTGCATATTGGTCAAAGTCCAGAGGGAAAAAATGGGAAAAGTTGCCTTTTTTTGCCTAAAGTTTGCATATAAAAACTCACATCTGCCTGTCTTGCTCATATCTATTCCCCTCACTTTCTCACACATTTCTTCATGTAAATTCTTTATGGATGAACCTTACAGGGATTAAAATTTTGCACAAAAAACAACCTCATCTTCTGAAGAATGAAACTGTATTTAGTCAAAAGCAATTAGACAGACAGTAAAAATTTTTCAAGCTCTTATTGACCTTGTTGACATGTGTAGTGGGTTTCATAATTTCAGTAGAAAAACAGAAAACTAAAACCCCAGAGGAAGAGATAATTTTGACCTTTCCTTCATGGATATATTTTGCTCTTTCTAGAAGATGTAATCTTAATACAAGTTAAACTAGAAGCTGAATTTTTTTAACAAAAATTGCTCCAGCTTTGAAGCTTTGTGGTCACATCATTAGGATTAACTTGTGATCTAAATGCTATCTTGCAGCTCAGTTATCTGCTACTAAATATTGGATGCTTCTCTGTGGAAACCATTTTATTACTTGCCTAAATATTTCATTCAGAACACTCATCTTAACAACTGACTGTTGGATAACACAGGAAGAGCCTGGAAAAGTCCAATGGAAAAAAACAAACCCAAACAAAAGAGAAGAATGAGACAAAAGGATGAATGCAGCCAAAGCTTCATGACCTTTTTGAATCTCCGGTATTTAGAACAAAGTAGGTCAAATGAGGAAAAATTTAGGGATGAAAGATATCTGACAAGATATACTGACAAGAGTGATCGCCACATGCAACAGTTGGATGTTGAATAACTTCTCCTTGTGAGAGCAGTGGATCTTTTGACAGCAACAATGGTGGCGTGGACATTTCCCACTGCAGTTTCCCATTTTTTCCATAAATGTGGAGGGGTGGACTGCAGTAAATGGAATCAGTGCAGAATATCAGCTGAACCAGTCAGCAAACTTCTTGGAGGGCTCGCCAGAGGGTTCCACACGTTGCTGTGATGTCCCCAGTGAAGAGTTGGGACAATAGCAATGGCACTGCCCAGTGCAATGAACACAGAATATTACCCACCACTCTTCAGCCTCTTATGGGACAAAGTAAAGATGCATTGCTTATCTCCACTCTAGTCTGGTCAAGTTATTTCAATAGGTAAAACATTCCTGTCCATCCACGCAGTGACTCAAACAGCAGATACTCTGAGACAGAACTACTGTCTAAGGAATTCTTTTTACAGACAAAATTATTGATACAGAAGTAAATAAGACTTCATTGACCAGGAAGAAAAATAAGTCCTCATTCACAAGTATTTTCAAAGACAAATCCCTTCTTACTTACCTTTCATAATGAAGTTTGTTTTAGTAAGACATTTTTGCTGCCTTCTCTCTAACCCTACATTTATTTATTAGCTCTTCTCCTCTATAATCATTCAGTCATGGCCAGTTTTAGGGCTATTTGCACATCAAAGATAAAAATATCTTAGGATTCTTGGTCCTGCAATTGGTTAACTGCAATTGGTTCCACTGCAATTTCTGCATGCAAAATTTTGCAGCCTGTGAGCCCCTGCTCCTCTTGTATATAAAAAGAACAGCAGGAAATATTGGCACTTGTTTTGGATCAGGAAACTTGAACAACAGTGAGTTGTACCCATTTTATCAACAAATTCTAGAGAGCTGGATTTAGGGCCATCTATACCTTCTCTGTTATCCTTTCATTCAATCAAAGAAGAGTTAACCAAATAATTAATTCCCTATCTTCTGAACTGTTATGCAACATGCAATATAGTTATTTGCACCAGATCAAGTTCACTTCTGCCACCTGAAAAAAAATTGATGACTGGTACAACACTGTGTAAGTTCAGATCCATATAATTGAAATTCTGCTATGCGTTGGCCTGAAAATTTGACCTATGAAGCAGGCAGGGAAAATTGCATTTGCTTCAAAGATAATCACAGTAAACAAGCACAATGGCTTTTCAGATTTTATTGGATGCATCTATTATCTATTTAATGGGGTTTCAGATATGTTGGGTAGCTGCAAGTGTAAATGAGACAGTTAAAACACTCAAAGGCTTTGAGTATTGTACTTACACAGGCTACTTATTATCCACATTTTGATTATTTCTCTGAATCATTGTCAAGAACAAAAATAATAGTGGTTGTATTAATAATCCAGCTGGGAATCATTCTTTGATGCTCTTTATGTGGATAATTATGAGAACATAAAATAAATCCTACTTCTGGCATATCTTCCAGCAGTGTCTGTTTACATCTGAAACTGTGAATGCATGTTGGATCTGTCAACAGTAGCTGCCTTGGAGAATATGTTTTACATAAACAATGAAGGAAAATGGCCTGAATGGCTTGAAAAGAGGCTTAACCTATGTCTAATGGATGGGTCAATGACAGGGTATGGTTTGAATCATGTCTTACTCATTATTTTTATTCTATCTAAAAAGCTGGAAAATTCTGAGATGCCAAACTGTTATGTGTAGATCATATATATTTTTTTTTAAATGAGAGCTTATTCCACATGGAAACTGGGAAAGCAGGTACACTGAGGTAGAAATACCCCTCTGAATCTCTCCCTCATACTGCTGGAAGAGTGAACAAGCATTTGTGTGGCTGAGCTGCCAACTGGGGTTGCCATGAAGCAGTGAGACAGCATTGTCATCATACAGACAAAAAACTGCTTGGTAGTACCTCCATTATCTGTCCATTAGCTCCTCTTTGGAAGCTGACTTCATGGATTTTTCCTGTTGTGAACATAGCAGTGGGTGTGCAGGAGAGAAATGGTTTAAGTCAGAGCCACCAGATGGGAAAAGAGATGTTCAGGACATACAAAATAACACAGAAATGAGAATCTGAAGCACAATGTAGAATTAAGCAGTACCTGTTGGATTTATAGATCTAAATTACATTTCCTTACACTGATCCAATTGCAAGCCACCTCCAATTTCCAGCTGGATACAAATATTTTCAGTGTTAGTATTGTTTCACCATCTAAATTAAATTCCCTATTTGAAACTTTTTCCTCTATTGATTTTTTTTTCCTGTTATGACACATCAATGACACACCACATTATATTTTTACCTGCTAGAAAAACAGGTTTCTATCCAGGAGGCTCTATAACCTTTTATTAGGGCTCTTTCCATTACAAATAACCCCTTCAAGCAAGCTTCAGTGTATGGTCTGTATTTGTAGGTTGAAGCACTTGCTCCTTTTAGGAAAATCTAATTTAGGTTTTACCTGGCTCACAAGATGGATAAGGCTCCCAGGGGTAAATCCTCCCTGATCTAAATAGCTGGGTGCAGACAGTCACATGTATGGAAGGGAGAGAATGCTGGACAGAGAAAATCAGAGGGGAATATTTTGAGTGGTTCCTAATAGATTTTCTATTTAAAGGTGGAACTTGTGTTGGGTGCTGAAAATGCTTTAGCTTGTGATGATTCTCTCAAGAAATGTAATAGTTCTTCTGAAAGCAGCATTTTAATCCCCACTCTTGCCTTTCATGCCAAGTAACCATAAGGTGAAAAGCTGTGGCCTCAGAATGCCTGTAACCTCAGAATGTCTGATACTGATCTTTCTCCACATTCTTATGCTTTCCTTGAGACAAATGAAAGAAACAGAACTGTGGGACCCCAACTCAGTTATGTGACTTCACCTCATGGAATAATATTTACTTTTTGTTTTACACAGGGAAAAATCCATTTGAAATTAAGGCAGTGCTCCTTTCATTCAGCTGCTGTGTGTAAATGAATGCTGCATGTTAAAATCTGCAGGTCTATGTGGAAATATGTAACAGAAAAAGTCCATTTATTTAGGATATATAAATAATACAGATTTTCAAAGTAAGTGACATTTTACCACAGCCAATAACAAACCATCCTCCCTCTGTCAGAGTTTTTCATCCAGTGTGTATGGATTGATGGCAGACCCACATTGGAACAACACCGCTCTGTTTATGATCCTTGCTGCATTCTCAAGAACTTTTGCATTACAGCTACAGCAAAGATCATGCATTCATTTCAGGAGGGAATCTCCCAGTGGTCTCCTTTAGCTGTATTTTGGTTCACTTCACAGAGCAGTCTCGAAGCACAAAACCTGTGTTCCTTCTGGATGAAATTAAACTGGATGATGTGTCCAGGAGAAAACTTAGTGCATCCCAGCTGCTAAGGGAATTTCAGTCTCATGTACTTCTCTGCAGAGCTAATTTAAAGGAGCTCCTCACAAAACCTCATGGGGAAATGGAAGGGCTGTGTATGCAAAAGTAAAACTGATTGTTTGAAGAAGGTGGATTGAACAGACTAGATTCATAAAGGCTTAGGAGGATGTACTTTTGCTGCGTATGCAAAAGTAAAACTGACTGTTTGAAGAAGGTGGGCTGAACAGACTAGATTCATAAAGGTTTAGGAGGATGTACATACCATTTATTTCAGTGAGCTTTAAGATGCTAAATATCTCTCTGAATCAGGGCTGAAGGATCTGTAACCTCATGCAGCTGCTGTACCCTTTGGTTCTCCAAACCATAATACCAACACAGAGGAGGAGCTGCATCTGCTACACCACACTGCTGAATGTGGTGCTGCCCTCTGGACCAAATCAATGACACATTTTTTCCATTCCTTTTTATTTTATTTACACACAATCCCTTCAGAGTCCTCCTTGAGACTGGTGTCAATTGCTGTGTACAAGCAAAGGTGCAAAGTTGAAACTCTCAGAGACTGCTGATAACTCCTGATAACTTCCCATCTGTTTGCAGTCAATTCTTAGTGTGCTTTTATAAAGGGCAAAAAGCAGCAGACAGAGTTACTACTTTTGTTTCTACTCTGTGTCAGTACTCAGAAGGCTTTACAAGGGTCTTCCTCTCTAACTTATAACAGCATCTGGGCTGTAGAAAGCTGAGGTGTGTCTGAACTACCTATTACTCACAATAGGATGGGTCAGCATGAACAGAAGAGGTCATGTTCACTTAACCTATTAACCCGCTCATAACAAAATATCTGCTTTCAGTAAAAAAATGAGGAGATCTGCACAGATGTCCAAATAGCAAATGTTTTCTGGCAAAATGAGGGAGACTAAAGTGGCACATGTGTTTTTTGGAGGCCTAACGTTATGTTTGGAATTGTCAGCTCTAATCAAGAGAGTGTTTTGCAGTGACCTTCTCAGGATGATGATAAGGTGATTTCATTTAGATTGAATATTGCTAATTCTATGTAGCCTTCTGTGGGGATATTTTGAAATAAAGTACAGAATGCACAAAATACTTGACCCCTCAGTAGAGAAAGAAAAGGAGAAAACTTTATATAAGGGCACATCCTTGTAATTCATCTGCTGTGATTTTCCCGTGTTTTGTTAAGAATTAGTCAGGGAAAATAGAAAAGTGCATCCTACAACAATAGCTGCTTTATCTGGAGAAAGTCCCATCCTTTTTTCCTTGAATGAATTCCCATATCTTGTGCTCTAATCCAAACACTGATTAGCAATGTTCTAGCTCTTTGTTTGTTTGTTGCTTTTTCGCAGACATTGTGGCTTTCATACTTTGTTCCTTAATTACTTGCCATTTCACCCCCTGATTGTTTTCAAGACTCTCTCAGCACAGCTTCCACAAAAGATCCATTTTCACAGTGTCTTGTAAAGTATTATTTATATGTTTGCTGCCAGGCAATCTGGCCCCTATGCAAAGCCTTTTTTTTGCATCAGAAATAAAGCTGGCTGCTGAAACACAGAAAATATTTCTTGTACTTCATGAATGTACTTTGAGAAGAGCTCTTCTACTGCTTGGCACTAGGTCCCCCAACTCTGGCCACTTTTGAGGATTCTGAATTCTAGTAATGTGAATGGAGCCTTTCTCCTGAACAAGAGAGAGGCTCTTGAGACACAAGGCAGCAGAATAATAGTCCTGTGTCACCCTTTCATGCTCAGCTGTAAACTATATGAAAGTTGGGTTCAGTCCATGGTTAAAGATCACAAAAAGGCATGCTAGCCAGTCTTGTAAGAGGGGAATCTTGCCAAACCCAAAAAGGTGTTCTCCTCTTTCTCATTCCCTTTACAATGGCAGGAGCAGAAAGTCCTTCCCTTTGGTGATGTTCTCCAGCATTACAGCCAGGCTTGCCTCTATTCTTGTCCTACAGGAGCAGCAGGATCTTGCCCATGTCCCTTCTTTCTCATCTGCTTTCACAGAAGGATAGCAGAGGGAGGAAATTAGTTCACAAACTGCATTCCTCTGGTGACCAAAATGTGATCAGGTGTGAAAAAAGCATGTTGAGGGTTGGAGTCCTGTACTGCAGCAGAAGAGAGAAGAGAGAAGAGAGAAGAGAGAAGAGAGAAGAGAGAAGAGAGAAGAGAGAAGAGAGAAGAGAGAAGAGAGAAGAGAGAAGAGAGAAGAGAGATCCTTTGGTGAGCAGCCCCTAAAACCCCCCAGATATTCTCCCATCTCTTCTCCCAAGCTACCAGCACTTGCTCTGTTTCTGGGAAGATGGGCAGACATAACCAGCAGTATTGCAATGGTGGCAGCTATGACTGTCCATGAAACTCAACAGGGTCATAGGAAAAATGAAGAGCAAATAAGAGCAAAAATGCATTTTCTGTGGTATAACTTTAAAATTACCATATTGGACCAAGACATTTAGGGATAACTAGAGACTGAGTATACTAATACCCAGTCAATGAGGTACAGTTGAAGGACGATGCACAGTCATCATACCTTTGCAAATGAATGGAGATATTTGATTCAGTGGGAACTAGAACATAGATAAGTGTATTGTGTATCACATTGCATATCCCTAAGTGGAGTGTCTATCCCCACATGACTAAGGAAGTCATTCCCCTCAAGCATCCCTGATCTTTTCTTTATGAATGTTCTGTGCAGGAATAACTTACAGACCTTCATAATGTTGTGAGTGACGTTGAAAAATGAGACAAATTATTTTTGCAGTAAAGGACTGTTCTAAAAAGTAACAAAACAGTCTTAGCATCATAAATCAAGAAAGTGTTGAACCTGATGACATAATCATGTGTCGATCTGTTAATATTACACTTGACATATCCTTCCTGTGATTTTCTCAGAACAGTTTTCACTGATCAAGAGTTGGCTCCACATTAGGTTGTATTCAAATGACCGAGTGTGAGGATTTTGCTAATGTCTGAATAAATAATTCAGAACAGTTAGTATGAAAGCAGTCATGGTCTCTTCATTCCTTTGCTGGTCTTTATTCTAAGAAGAAAAAGCAAAAGGATGTGATAAAAATGGATTTTGATGACTCTCTGAGTGAGAGTAGCTCATGACAGTAAAATTAATTTTAAGTATTTTTATTTCTAAAACTTGACATTAAAATAAACATGTCCTTCAATTCAAGAATTGATTGGCTCTTTCCACTGACTACAAGACTGGAGGTGTGGATAAGAAAGCACATATTTCTCTCCTGATTCAAAACACTGTTGCATGATATGGTGAAATCTAATTGTAAATGCCGTTTAAATAAGAGGAATTTTGCGTATTGTATCAATCTCCTGGCTTCAGAAGGGGACAGTGATCTTTCTTGCATGGATGTGAGCTGCAATGGCATCTCTGAGCACAAGCAGGCAGCAGAAAGAGACAGGGGCAGCTTTTGGCCCAGTTCTGGAGTAAACCACGTAACACCAGCACCACTGAGCTAAGCCAAGGCAGGCAGCAGGCTACAGCTGATCTCCATGTGTCACACAGAACCCACTGGACTTTCTCAACAATGCATTTAATCTCATCAGTCTGCTCAGAGATTATGCCACTCCTCCCTTGCCAACTACCAACCAATATTGAATTGTTGCTATTACAGCCAAAGCTCTCCACTTTTTTTAAGTGAAAATGTGGAATTAATAAATATCCACATTTTTTTTTAATATCAATTGCACAGGTGCATTTCCCCAGAGCAAATGAAAAACAAAATACCCTTTGTCCAGAAACCAAAGCAGATCATGCAGCAGACACCAATTTAGTGTGAGCTTGGAGGTGAGCAGAACATGAGATTTATTCCAAGATAAATTAGTACTGTTTGCTACCTTCAAACAGTGCTTGAGTCCCAGACATCAAAAATATATCTAATATCTGGCACTGAGAGCCAGGAACAGCCATCTCACCATGCTAAAAGTGGCCCAGCCTAATCCCTCACTGATTTACAAACAACCAAATTCATCATTTCTTGTCGTGCTGCTGTCAAACAGCCACCAAGGTGTGTGAAGAAGCAGAATTGGCTGCACTTTAGGAGTCCATCAGAATGATATTGAGGGGAAATGTCACCTATTTTTCTTGTGTCCTTCTCTTGTCAAAACTGTAGTAATTCTGTCTTTTAAAGGATTGAAGACTTACAGCAAATTCAGTCTCTAAGCTTAGCTTTCCATAGTGGCTGTCAAAGACATTTCTTAAACCACTCCAGTTTACACCCATGGAGCTACCAGGGGGTATATGTTCACCACAGGAAATATTTAGAGGATTTAGCAGGACTGATTCACTCTATACGTGAGAGACACAGAACCACAGGGTCCAGTTTTGGTCTGGGAATTAACTTTCTCTATAAACCATCTCCATATGTCTTATACCTTCCATGTCCTTCAGTTCAAACAGCTGATATATGTATTTAAACAGAGCACTGACCCAGAGACTGTGGTGATATGTAATAACTGTATTTTAATTATATAACTGTACTTTAGATAAGGCCTGTGTCTTGACATTCCAAATATAAACATTATTATCTTTCCCCTGGTAGGGATCATATTGGACTGGAGAAGGAAATCTTACACATTTGAATTTCTACAACTGTATGCCCAAGGTATGAGTGGAGTCCTGATTGTACTGAATTTATCCCATTAATTTCTTTAAGCTGGGACTTCATAGCTCGTGAAACAGTTGCTACAAAACATACATAGTAGAGATAGCAGAGATCTTTCCTGTCTTTATATTTCTCTTAAAAGAAAAAAAAACAGAGATTTTTGACATTATAGGAGAAAACCATAACGGTAAATTGATATGCAAGAACACTTATGAGAAACCCTTATTTTAACTTGATTTGTCACAGCTTTATTTTTGTAGCATTTATGCATCTGATATTAATGGTGTTTTCTTTGTTGTATAAAAAGGGGAATACAAAAAAGAATGTCCTTCAAATTTTTAAGCAGAGGGAATAGTTAAAAGAAAACATCAGTAAGATAAATGCAAAACAAAAATTATTGAAAGTGTCTTCTGAATTTTGGGTTGATAGCTAAATAATTAGAATTCCCTTGGGATGAATTATTTGTCATTATTAATGTATCTGCAATTTGGCTAGAACTCACTGATGAGACATGCATAAAACCATCCTCATTTTCAAAATGAATCATTTCCTGCTGACATTGTCTGTCATCCCAGAGCAATGCTGAAAATCAGAGAGCATCTCTGAAAAACAGAGAACGACATGCACACAGACACCCAAATCTGGCTTTTGCCATTGCTGGTTAATGAACCCTTCATGATTTTCCTCATCCTGACTTGGTTGATAAGAAATCCCTTATAATTTCTTATGGTTAAGTGCATCTTTACTGTCAAAGATGTTTTGCCATCAGTATGTCTGATATAACTTTTTTTTATATCATGCCTTTCTGTTAACAAGGTTCCAACCTCTGTGCACTCCTTTATCCCTCAGCTACCAGCTAACAAAAGTTTTCTTCTTGTTTTCCTGGTATATTCTCCCCATTTCTGCAAAAAGCTTCATTCACAGCTTTACCTTTTTCTATATCTTGTTTGCTTTTCCTCTAATACATCACAAATCTCCAGTAAAACAGAGTCTGAATTCTTATTTACAATACATTTCCATCAGAGTGCCTTGGAGGAAATGAAAATCTGACCCTCTGAAGGCACTCCATAGGCAATGTTTCTGATGGGGAAATTTGATCTTTTCTTTCTGTTAAAGGTTTGCATTGTGTTAATTTCCGTGGAAAGTGCATGGATATCAGCATTTATTGGAAAAAAAAGGTCACCTGCTTCCATGTTTAGAAGAAAAACAATCCCTCCATAGAAATCAGATCTAAAATTGTCCCTTATTTCAAGAGGACATCAGACCTCCTCACGGCTTCTCTTACAATTAATTATAAAATACTGGATTTTATGTTAACAGATAAAAGAAGTTATTAATCTAATTGAACTTGAACTCATTGACTATCACTATATCATTCTTACAATAAATGAAACCCAGCAAAACCTCAGGAAAGAGAAGTTTGGTTGTGATTGAAGAACTGTGAACTACATTCCTGAGAGAAAGATGCATTTTTCTTCTAGACATATTAAAGAATGCCAAATAAATATACAAAATCCCTTTCTACTGCTTTCAGGCTGAACACTGAAGAGACATTATTCCATTTTATCAGCTGAAACGAAACTTGAAAACTCGTTGGGTGTGTCTATGCTGATTTGGAAAGGAATATTTTGATGTGGCTTCCATAGTGAAAGCCAAAGTAACATATTAATTCACCCTGGAGATGGAATTTTCACAGGCAAAACCAATTTGTGTGGATTGATTAATTTTCTCCTTGTGGTATGCCTTCAGTGTTCCAGCACACCAAGCCATTTAGAGGGAATTGAGTATATTTTTCCCTCCTTGGAACATTTTGCCTGTTTCTGTGTTAGCCACAGGAAAGGAGGTTGGGGAGATGCTTCTTTTGCAAGAGTGCCACTAGAAAAAGCTTAAAATAGGTCTTCATGCTTGCAGTGTCATATTCTCACAGTGAGCAAGACAAATCATTATTTTTAGGGGCTAATATAGGAAATCCCACCATGGATATTGTCTGAAGACTGAGATAAACCACCATTTTCCTATTACAGGTGCCACATTAAAACTGTATGAATCCTGTAAATATTTAGATTTACAGAAAGATTCTGTCTCTCTGTTTTTGGATGATGGCTTCCACAGATATATTCAAAAATCCTGAAATGATGCCACAGTGCCTCAAACAGTCTCTGCATTAATGTTTGCTCATACACCAATTGCTTGAGCAGGCTGGATTACAGAAACAGTAGAGACTCTGAACTGATAATTTCTTGCAGATAGAGGCTATGAAATGTTAATTACAGGACAGGACAAACACTCTCCTTTATGTTATCACTTTTGCCTGGGTGGCCCGGTGAGATAAGATATTGTTCTAAATTCAAATTCGTCGATGCAAAGCTGGATTTACATAGCCTTAGTGACTTAATGGGAGAGAAATGAGCTGATCCAGATAAAAAGCATGACACTCCTAATCTGTTTATGCACTGGAACAGACGGCAAAGCCACATTTGGTTTTACCTACAGCATCTCCAGCCACATTGTGTCCTTGCTCCCTGGGTACTGCTCCTGTTTGCTGGGCTGTGCTTGCCTTAACTCTGCAGCAAACACACAATGGGACCCTGTTTAACTTGACAGTCAGGGCATTCAGTGGAGCTATTGACACTCAGCCAGGTGCCAATTCCCTTGTTTTAGTAGAAGTCATTATAATCTGGTACTTTTGAAGGGCACTTCTGCTTTTGGCAGCAATAGGTGGACTAATGTCAGCTTATTTCATGTCAGGAGAAATGCCAATGTATTAAGCAAGGCCTTGGATGATGCCATTCACTTAATTTAACTGTGAGGTTCTTCTGCTACACACTTTGCAGAAAGACATTTCTGGAGTACGTCTATAAGAAATATGTTATGCAAGGGGTTAAGATTTTGCTTTCTTTTTTTTTTTTTTTTTATTCCTTTCCCTAGCAGTGCTGTTATAAAATCAAGTTTCAACCTCTTTGCTGACTGATGTCACATAAATCAACCTCTGAGTGGTAGTGTGACCTGACAGAAAGCTCATTGGCAGCCTGGATGGGCCTGGGAGCAGCCTGATCTAGTGGGAGGAATTCCTGCTCATGGAAGAGGGGTGAAACTGTATGATCTTTATGGTTTCTTCCAACCCAAAACATTCTGTGATTCTATTATTCATTTGGTGCTCTCATTAATACCATGAGATGGCATTTCCTTTAAATTATGTTTCATAAATCGTTAATATTCCTACCTACTAATATTTTCTTCTATTAAAAAGAAGGCCCAAATGGGAACAGTGACCCACCTACTACTGATTAAAGTCATTGATAATTTGGCTACAAAACTATGTAATATCTCATATTTTTGCCATTTAATATAACATTATGCATCTTCCCTGGCTACCTGTACCATCTTATGTTAACATCACGTGTGCCATCATCAAACTGAATTAATAAGACCTTATACTGTATATTTTAAGTCTCAAAAGTTGTGTTCAACTCAAGTTTTCTACGTTGCAGTTAATCCACTCACCAATGAGCACTGTCAGTCAACAGCTCTGAAGGTTGGATTCAATATTGCCAAAGTGCTGAGGAAATCAGACAGCAAGTGAGAACTCCTTAAACCATATGAAAATAAAATTTAGGGTAACTAACCCATAGTTATTTGAGGTTATTTGAGGCTATTTGGGGTTATTTGGGGTTATTTGAGGTTATTTGAGGCTATTTGAGGTTATTTGGGTTGTTTGAAAAACTCTGAGACAGAGTACAGTTAGAGTCTCTAGAAATAAACACCTCCCAAGTTCATCTTTTGATTTTAACACCTCTACTACTAGATCCTGTCAAATTGTGATAAACTATTTATGTACCTTGAAAATTTAAGCTTGATTTGTTTGGTTTCAGATCAGTGGATTCCCTGCCTATTCTGGCTGAAATAGTATATTTTCATTTCTGCACGCCCTTCTGGCCAGGGTGGTTTCTCTTGTTCCCATTATCTGTAAAAGTGTCTTCCAAATGCTCATATTCCTTTTAGCATTCCCCTCAGTCTGTGAGCCTGCATCTTTAGCTCATTTCATTCAAATGACTCTGGAATTACCTCCTCTGTGTTCACCTTAAGTGACATAGCTTCGCATGTATCTTCCTCTAATGAGGCTGCATCACTGTCAATTAGAGACAGCAGAACATGTGTTCAGAATGTTCCAGGACATCAACGTGATTGATGGCAGAAAACAAAGTGTACCAGTCCTAAAAAAAAAAAAAAAAAAAAAAAAAAAAAAAAAAAAATCCAATTAATCTATTTTGAAAGCAAGTGAAAGATGTTTTTCCTCATACTATAGTGCTTAATCTATTCAAGCAATAGGTTTTAAAAGTTTAATGATGAGGCATTAGTTGCTTTTATTCCTTCCATTTTTTTTCTTTTTTTTCTGATCAGCTATATGAGGAGATTTATTCAACATTCTCCACAGTAAGTCCATTTCAGACTTACTAATCGTAAAATAATGGTGAAAATAATGAATGATTAGGGTTGTTTTTTCACAAAAAGGTAAATCATGTCCTGATTCAGACTCTTCAAACAACAAATCCTTAACTCCCATTTCCTGAGGACAGAGGTGCCCAAAGGATGACGGGAAGTAGTCATTTGAGAGATACTGAATATATTTGTTTTTTCCTAATCTAATGTCAAATAGCTCCTGGGAAACTGATGAAGTTTTGAACATGGTTAAAATTACCAGAAGCTGTCCTTGATGGTTGGGTCTGTGTTAGTAAAAACTTTTGAAGGAAGCCGCAAAGGGTCTGCAGTGTAAGAGATTCATTAAGATTGTTTTGTCTTTTAAACTTGAAAATCTTTTCTTATCTGACTGGACAGGTATCCGTAGCAAGGCTCAAGCCTGCCATGCTGGTGGGATTGAGAAAACTAAAGTGGTGCCACTTTCCTTAATGTTCACAGATAACCTACAGAGGATTAGCCCTGTTGGTGCCCTTGGAGCAGTTTCCACTTCACAGATTCCTTTTTTTTTTTGGGAATATGATTCCCCTGTGTGTGTTCAAAACTTCTCTAGAGCCCCAGAGCTCCTGCTCTGTCACCAGCTCTGACAGCATGGTGCCAGGTATCACAAGATCCAAGTGTTCCTGAGTTTTACAGCTGGTAGAGCTGTCGTGAATCCTCACGACAAGAATGTAAGCAATAAATGTAGGAAAAGAGAGCACTACAGCCATGACTGACAGTGAGTGTGAAATGCTCTTCTCCCAAAGAACTGGAGAGCTGTCTGGCATTTGAAGGCTTGACTTTGCTGACTCTACTGCAGAAGATAAGAGCTTCAGCTTTGGAAATTGTATTACCTGGGAAAATGAAATTGTTCCGAACACATCTTGAAAGGTAAAGAACAGGCAACAAAGCAGTGAAAGAGAGAATAGTGAGAACTGCAATTCAAAGAAAAAAGACACCCAATATGTGTTCTACTGTGGTTTAAGTATCAAAATATTTTCAAAATACTTATGAAATCAACTGCAGAAATATATTTCTCTCACTACCAGAGCAAAATAGCATTGGGGAACAACCATGTGACAGCAAAAGAAGAAATCTGTAGAAGAGCTGTTTTCTTTCCCTGTCCTGAAAATGCTTTTTAGAGAAAATGGAAGGCTTGACAGAAACATGAAGCTGTTTGAAATACTTCCATATGTGTTGACATACACTGGGACTTATGACAGCCTTTGAAACAACACACTTGGTCAAAATTTCAAGGATTTTGTGAAGGAGCTGAGGGAAAGGTGATTTAAAAATGAAAAAGGCAGAAAGGAGTGGAGATGTCATACAGAAACTATGTGAAGTTGGAGATTCCAGTTCTAAGGAAAAGCTGTGAGAAGGCCTAGAAGAAAGTGGCGAAAGAAAAATAAGTTTGTCAGATGAAAGCTAACAATTTTCTGGAGCAGACAGGAGTTTCATTATATGGATAGGGAGACAGATGTGAAGAACTGAATTCAGAATTGAAGCAATGAAACTATGAAGGAAAAGAGATGGAAAATCTCTGATAGGAATCCAAGATGTGTTTTCAGATTCATAAGTTCTCTTTGGAATGCAGTAAAAATGGCATTACTAAAATTTAACAGGAAGATTCATTTGAGTTGGATGTGAAATAAACCCATTTAAAGTCTGATATTGTTCTTATTGCTCTTGTAAACATCATCATGTTTGTCCCCATTATGTTTGTTTCTTAAAAACTCACCAGAGCAAGCAAATTTCTGTACATTTTCATATCCTGAGAAAATGAAAAGGAATAGATGTGTCTCAGATAAGTAGCAATCTATCACTGTACTCTAGGCATTTTGGCAACATGAAATGGCAGCAATTTCTTTTCCCTGAGATGTTACATCCAACAGCAGGTACATGGAAAAATCCAACAGACAGACAGGGTGGACAATGTGTTACCTCAGCACTACAAAAGAGATAAAGAGATAAAGGCAAAATGCAAAGGAAGGGTATAGGACACAGAAGTTGGAGGGGGTAGGCTGAGGGAAACCCTTATTCATCAATCTCAGAGGGGAAGAGCTCAAGCCAGTTTCTTTCCAGAACAGGAACTTCCTTCAAATTAATTTATACTCCTGCAAATAAGGAGTAAAACTGATAAGGAGGAAATATGGGAAAATAAAAGCTCAGCTAAGCTGTCTGATATTTCAAATAAACACTCTCTGCCCGGCATCATTTATGTTTCAACAAATTAACATGCCCAAATTAGCTACAAATTTCTATTGAGCTCTACTTTTACCACATAAACAAGGACAAATATTTTGCCACTCTCTAGTTGCTTAGATATATACTATTGACTAGGAAAAAAACCAAAACAAAATAAACCAAAAAGCAACATATGGCATTCCATGAAAATTGTCTGAGAGATCTCTGATTTGTTAAATTTCATCTAAAAAATCTTAGAACTCCATGTGCACTTCAGAGGAATGGAAGAACATCATGGCATTGGCTAAAAAAGGAATAGTTTTTAACCTGATTTGATAGATAAGTTGAAAGCTTGAAATCTGTTGTAGTTTGAATCAGAGCTAATCTGACATAAATTTGGATTCAGACAGAATTAGTAGCATAGCTGTGAAAAAGACCTGTCCATGTATTTTTTGTTAGAGAAGAGGGATACAGAAACAACCTTTATTCACTCTTTTCCTCATTTACTCTCTCACAAAAAAATCCTCCAGCAGCTTTCCACGCCATCTCAGTTCCCCTGTCCACAGTGCTGATATTGCAGAGTAGAGAAATGAACCATAAAAGGGAAACTTTACCCAGAAAACTGCAATGGAGATGAAAACCAATCTAATCTATTGAGTTTACTAAATAAAGTACTGCAGGATTACTTACAGTGTGTCTGTATCTTCACGTGGGGAAAAAAACCCCACAACACTGGGAATTAAAGGACTTTCTGTAGAAAAGCAGTCAGGGCAAGTTGCTAAAATCTAAAGTCAGACATGTTGAAATTATAAACTAAAGACACATTTTTGACCAAAAAGTTATTAATTGATGAAGTAGAATATCCAGGAAAATTATAGATAACTCTGTTTTTTGGTTGTTGATGCCAAGATACAATTCTTCTGTGGAAGGCACATTTTCATTTTGTACAATTTCAGCATAGGAATGGTTAATAAAATTTAGCAGCCTAAAATATGCTGAGGATTAGAGTGGATTGTTCCTTAAGGCATTTATGAGCCTAAGAATCAGTACACAAGTTAGAGAGATAGATATATAGATTAATAGATATATAACAGCAGGATAGTTGCACAGTAGGTTATATGCTGAACATTTTATTTTGTATTAATAGAAAATTATTCTTATTTTTAAAATTTTTTTATTAAATGGACCTGAAAAAGCAAAACAAAACACCCTCAAAAACTTGTTCTAAATTAGCCACAGGTTATGAGTGTTCAGTGTACTTTTGCAGCTTTCTCTTGAATTAGCATTTTCCATGCTAGATCTGATTCATCCCACCTGAAGAGTCACAGGCCCTGTATGATCTCTTGAAGCTTGGCAGATATTCAGCAAAGATTCCCTTCAATGAAGATGTCTTGGGGTCAATGACTTCACATTTCCTTGCAAAACCATTTCAGCAGAAGTTTTATGGGCGTCTTTAAAGCTAAAAGATACAAACTACGAACCCAGTGTCCAAGTCCTCACGATTTATTTTTCTTGAGAACAAGCATTTCTCAAATGACAAAGAATTCAGCTAATGCAGCATGTTTGTTCCCAGCTCAGAATGTTTCCATTTAATGAAAGGAATACTCGATGTAGCTGTTGCCATAGGAACAGGACATGTTTACACAGGAGCTGAGACAGAGAGTGGTACGTGTGAGTGGGGCTGCAGGTGTTGGGTGAAGCATTGGGACTGCATGATCTCTCCAGTTTATTATGGAGATCCTTCTGGATTTATTCTAGTTCCTTCTGGATTTATTCTAGCTCCTTCTGGATTTATTCTGTGTAGGGATGATTTGTGTACAAATGTTATAGCTGATTGCATAGAGCTATAGAAGAGTATAAAATAGCCCATAACCAAATCTCAGACCTCAAGATTTCTGCCTTTTGCACTGTTAAAATATATCAGCAATCAAGCACTGTCCTACCTGGCACCAAGAGCTTCAATACTAATATTTCTACTCTCAGACTCACTACCAGAAGTGCTAATGTCTTTTTAGGTGCCAAAGTCAGAGATCAGCTTCTCAAGAACTCAGCATGTCAGGCCACGAGATATTTTGAAAAGGTGGACATCATTGCCTGAGTGAAAGCTGCACAACAGGGTGGATGTAAAGGTATCCAACCTTCCAGTTTTTAGAAAATTAATTTTGCAAAGGCACTTCTATCTTTGTACTCCCATCCTGCCCTTTTCTGGGGGCAGGATTAAATAGTCTACTTCTAACTCACTTTTTTCCCCTGAAATATCCCTGAAAATCTCCAGTACTGTGGACTCCATTGCTGCCTAAAGAGGTTGAGCTGGCTGATTATTCCCACCAAAGTGAAGGTCTTTGCCTCACCAAAGAGCATCCTGTTTGCTTCTTCTTGCTGCCAGATGAACCTCACCAGGTCTGATTTTTCAGATTATTTCATACATTTATCCATACCTCTTCCATCTTTTTTTTTTGTACATTTTTTGTTAAAAACAAACATATTTGGCCATCCTTTGTGTGAAGACTCCTTTAAATACCACTGAACACTTCAGCCTTGGCAGCACAATCAGCTATCATTTCTCCACCTGGCCGAATAATAAAGCAGGCCTGTCTTTTATTTTACTCTTATTACTCTTACAAAAGAATTTATTGTTACTCTGTGTTTCCTTTGTTAATATTGGCTCATTTATTATGACAATAGCCAAACCATACTACTTTTTAAAGCAAAATATTGGCCTGCAATCAATTGCTACTCCTATTAATCATTCAACTGTGCCTTTGATACTTGTTGATCTGCCTCCTAAGGTCTTGGTGAGTCCTCTGCTGTTTTTTCTTAGGGGAACATTGTGTCTCTCCCACTGATGCAGAGCCCTGGGCTGCAGTGGACAGGCACTAATTGAGATTGTCTGGGCAGGTCTAAGTGCTGTTTTGTACTTCTGTGCAGAAACAGTAGCATGTTGTCAACAAACTGACCAGACAGCTCTCTTAAAGGCAAGTATTATTTATTTAGATCCAATGCTTTCCAGAGAAAATCCATCTTTATGCAATAACTGTCTACTCACGTGTTTAGCTCAGTGACTGGGCTACATTTTGATAGGCTGAAGTTTCCAGCAGATCCAGTCTAAACTCTGGCCAGAGTAATGGGCTCCTTTTGTTCAAGGAGCAACTTCTTTAGCATGGGCATAGAGAGATATATGTCCCACAGAAGAACAGATGTGGTTATCACCCTCTTTTCCAGAGATGAGAGTACCTTACAAATATATTTTTATAATTTTGGTTCACCTGTTTGCAGCACTGGCAAAATGGTTTTCTAATTTTGGGAGATGCAGCGCAGAAAGAAGTTGTTGCCATGGATCCTCTCCTTCCCTTCCCTTCCCTTTGCACTGTGCTGTTTTGGAAGCAATCTACCCACATCCAGCTGTTGCTTTCCTGCTTGATTTTTTTCAGTGGTCTTCTATTAAGCAAAATTGATACATTATTTACAGGATATGTATTTCATTGCCAAGGTTGCCTATAAGAATCCCAAAACTGCTGCAGCAAGGAATGTGTTGCAGCTATTCCACAAAACCTCTTCCCTATCTTGCCTAAAATTATATTTACTTGGGCTAGAAAGAAAATGGATCCTTTTTTTTTTTCCTTTCTTCCTGTTCTGCACATGCAATTTCCCAAATGCCTTTTCAGATAGTTCTGGCTCCTCATTGAAGGGAAAAAGCTCCCATAAGAATGTTATCAGTCAGTGCTTTGAAAGTGGGGAAAAAGGCTTTTTCAAAGGTTTCGTATCATTTAGTTAACTCCTCTTAAAAATAAATAATTAGAATTTATTCTTCAAATGGGAATTCTACCTTCAAAGAGGTAGAGTGTGTGGTGAAAAAGTAATTCAAATGGTTATGATTGTAATAACTCAACACATATGAAGAAAAAAATAAGACCAACACATCAAAGCAGATACATCCTGTCAAAAGGTGTCCTGGAATTGTAGGCACTGTAGTAAATCTGGATCCAAATGCTGTTTGTACACTGAGAGCCAAACTGGGAGGCTCTCTGTGGTCAGATTTGCTGAGGAACCCAGAGCTGCTGCTGTGGCTGTGCAGGAACCATTAGCAGGGGAGAGTATATTACTTTATTCATGCTTAAAACTCACTTTTTGGGTCTGGGGATACCAAAGCATGCAACAGGTGAGTGAGAGGATTTATGGCTGGACTACCAAATATTTTTTGAACAAAAAATTATCTGGGCAGCATCTCTACCTGGTCAAGCCAGTTAGGAGCCTTCCTTCTCCTACATTTTATCTAAGCTGATTTCTTCTAGCACACAATTGAGCTGGAAAATGGACATTTGGAAGTTCCAAAATTCAATGGGCTAACAGATCAGTTAGCAAATCTAACTGATATCTAACAGATCAGTTGTTCAAATTGCAAGTTAGGGTTTTCTGCTTGACATTAGGGAAAATTCCCAACTACCAGCAAGATTATTGAGATGTGTCTAGTGCTTAGAAAAGCCAACAAAGCTGCTCTGGGAATGGTACAGTGCTGTGTTTATCATGCTGTGTTTATCATACTCTTGTGATACAAGCCATGAGACAAGAGGTGTGGTGCATTTATCTTGTAGCCCATACAAAACAAGTACAAAAGTAGAGCTGCTCACTTGGTGTCACTGAGCTTGCACACCTCAGGCACTGGTGGAAGCTCTCTGTAGGCAAGCTGCACTTTATACCCCTAAGTAGAATAAAGCACACAGCAGATAAGATGCTGGTAAAGCTTAAAAAGCAAGTATGTGTCTGGCTTTATTTTACTTTTCTTGAAATATATTACTGTGATCAGTACAGACACAACTTTGAAAGATCAGTGTGAGAAAGCCATATAACTCATGTAAAATATTTGTATAAACCTCTGACAGGATGATTTTTCTTACTAAGAATCCTATCATTATGAAGACACATAGAATACTGTGCCCCTTGTGACTGCTGAGGAAATACCTATAACATGTCTTGTTAAACAGAGAAAAAGCCCAAACTGTTAAGGTAGGAGAAAATGTAAAAAAGGTTACAAATTGAATTTTTGTGCATTCAAATAAGTAAGAAAAATAAGACAGGCAACACACAGCACATTGAGAAAAGTTCATCCATTTAAAAATGGATGTTTGAGATAAAGATGTTCAAAAGCATCAGTGCTAATTTAGCAGTGAATTCCAGGTTCACCCAGGTCGAGCCACTTGTAAGAGATCAGCTCAGCTTTACTCTGCAATGAACTTTGGCAGCTCAGCAGAAAACAGCAGAGGTTCCGTCGCTAAGGGACACAAAAGAACACAAGCTCACACCGCTGTTCTCAAGGTGAAGAAGAAAGGGAAGTTTATTTTCTGACTCCAACATTTATAGTTTTCCAAGAGTGACAGTGGATTGGAGGGTGACAGTGCCACCTCTCCAACGACACTGGACAGACCGACAGTCCATCAACTCTCTCCTCCTCCATAAAGGAATGCAAAGCAGTGAGTGTGAGAAAGTTCGCTACAAGAATGTCAACATCAGAAGGCTTAGAAAATCTTAAAAAACCAGAGCGACAGGGTTCAGCTGCTCTCTAAGCTGCAGCAAGCTGTAAGTGAGCTTGTGGAAGGATCTGCTCTCTGCAGCCAAAACTGCCTGGCAGCGGAGCAGGGTGGAGCCTTCCACACAAATGGGCTTGGTCAGGGTTGGACACAACTTGTGGAGGCTGAGCACAGCTCTGGGGAAAACAAGGACATTTTGGGATAAGGCATATAGAATATTATTTATTTAAATATCATGGAGATATCAGGGGATTAATAAAACAAAGCCAAGGCCAGACTTGCAGATGTGTCATTCTGTATGATCCCCAAGAGCTGGTTTGGTCAAAGACATAATCTGTGCATGAACAAAGGAATAATGGAATGGTGTTTATTTTAACAGGTTATCATAATACGGGTGCTTTCATTTTACAACATAATTCTGGGGGATTATAGAAAGAAAACCAATCAGATAAACCTGCTTTCAGGTTTGCTTCACCATTTAGAAATTCATGTTCCTGATGAAATTATGTCCCTAAGAAGGCTAAAGCAGAGTTAAAACTTCACAATAAAACTTGAAATAGCATTTCCGTATTTAAAATTTCTGTATGGAGTGAATGACACTTGCTTTCAAACATTGCCCTGTAGCAGAATATGTTCTGAAGCAGAGGTGATAATTTCAGCTGGTTTAATAATTCTTAATTTCATTTCTTATCAGCCACTATTGTGCTTTGTGTTTAACAACCACTCATCCCATCCTGAAACAAGAAGCAGTGAATTAAGTTAATACATGTCTCAGAGGTAAACATGTGATCCTTGTGGAATGATAGGTGGGTGTAAACACAGAAGATATTTACTCACTGCTAATGTTCAAAATGCTCAATTTTTCCTTGGGAATATTGGACCAACTGTTACAATGAAGGTGTCTGTGGTGTGAAGGAACTCTTCACAGCAATGCCCTTATCAACACACTGGAAGGGTGATAAGGAAGAACACTCCATTGTCAGTTCCCTGACAAAGTTTTGTCTCATACAATGCTCTTTTTGGTTTTGGGCATCTGTAAATCTGACAGGAAAGAAAATAAATTAGCTCTATTCCCCTCTGTATGCACATGGAGATCTCTGTGTTCCTGGCAATGCTCCGATGCCATCTCCCCCTCTCATTGGTATGTCTGCCTTACTGCCTGATGCCGAGTCGGGTATTGCTATTTTTATTAAAATTTAAAAAATATTTTATGAAAAGAAATTCTGGTGGTTTTTCCTTCCTTGGCCTGAACTCCTTGGTGTCCAGAGGCAGAGCCAGGGCTGGACCTCTCTCAACAAGCTTTGATAAGGTAATATATCAGGCATGTTTCCAAACATTTCATAACATGTTTCCTAGTGTCAGGCTTACAGGACTCCTACAGTATAAATCATAACTCAGAATAGATTCCCCTCAGTCTAAGAGCTGGAGTCTGCAAAGTCTTTGCAATCCCCCCTCTCATGTGCCCCATGACAGAAATGAATTGTATAAAATAGTTAAACCTCCCATGCTCTCAAAGGCACAAGGATCACTAGGAAAATATCTTCTTTTTATTCCTGAAAGGTGGTTCTTAAGCTTTTTAATCCTCACTGGCCAATGGCCACAAGCTGTGATAAACAGAACCTGCCTTTCAGCTACTTAGTATTGACATCTCTAATTCTTCTCCTCTTTCATCAGGCTGGACTATAAAGAAGATGAAGAAATAACTTTCTAGTTCATCTGGCTGCTTTGATCCCAAATGAAAAAACATTCTATTTATTATTGGAAAGGCTGTGGGTCAGACAGATTTTGGAAGCCACGGCCTAAAAGAATCCTGATAATATTCACATTATTTACATTTATTTCTATTAAGTGAGAACTGATGGAAGTGACACCAAGTTGCATTTTGAGAGTCTCTTTGCTCAGGTAGAGACTTTCATTTCACTTCTCCTAATGTCTCTCACTTGGGGAGACTGATAAGGGCACTGATAAACTAAAGATAATCCTATGAGAATGATGGGAGTGAAGTGGAACTCTGAAGTGCTGCACTGCAGAATCAGGCTGAGCTACTCAGAGTATTTTAATAATTACCTGGTATTATATTTGACAAAGTAGAAGAAACTTGTGGAGATTCATCAGATCTAATGAAGTTTAAGGGCAATGTCTGAGGCTCTGGGATCTGTGGTCATTTCTCCTTAGAGAAAGAAAGCACAGGAAAGCTTAAAGCTAACATTTTAAATCTGAAAGTAGGCTTTTTGATGTAGCTTCATTTTATCTGAGATCATTGGTTTTGCCTCATCAACAAACTCTTTTCCCTGAAACCTCAAAAGCTGTCAAAGCTGAAGTTAGCATTTTTGAATTATCTCAGTTTTAAAAATCATTGAAAAAGCTTCCATAGGAGTTAATAGGCCCTAAAACAAATTATCAGTGGAACAGAGCTGAAGTGCTATATCAAAACTGCTTCTCTCCTGTATTAAGGAGCAACTTCCTGAATTACACCACAAAACAAGTCAGTACCATCAGCTGATCCAATATCAATGAACTGTTTCTGTGAAAGCATTGATGAGTTGAGATTCAGGCTTCAGTCAATCTGTGTAGATCCTGTATCAGAATTTTCAGATCAGAAAATCTGAACTTTTTTTGATGGGCAAACAGTCTGGGTTATAGAAGAACATCTTAGTTTGTCTTCTAGATATTTTCTTGGTGTTTTTTTATTTTTTTTCACCTGTAGCTGTTTTAGCCAGGCCTAACAGAAAAAAAATATCTTCAAGGTTTCTCCTCTCACACTTCTCTTTTTTAACAAATATTGGTCGTCAGCAATTCTGTCAGAAGATCATTGAAGGAGTTAACGCTGAGATGAAGGAAAATCAATGTGAATCCATCACTACACCTGATGATGGAAATGCAAGCATGGGTGACACAGCAGTGTGGCAAAAAAGGGTCTGAAGGACAAACTGAAAAGTTCTGCTTGAGAGGGGAATGCCCCACACAGAAATGAGGAAATAATGGTGGAGCAGGTCCAGGCACTGCATGGCAGGAGGAGGAGGAGGAGAAGGAGAAGGAGAAGGAGAAGGAGAAGGAGAAGGAGAAGGAGAAGGAGAAGGAGAAGGAGAAGGAGAAGGAGAAGGAGAAGGAGAAGGAGAAGGAGAAGGAGAAGGAGAAGGAGAAGGAGAAGGAGAAGGAGGGGCAGGAACAGGGTCAGGAGTAGCAGGAGCAGGGACAGAGGAAGGAGCAGCAGGAGCAGCAGCAGGAGCAGGAGAAGGAGCAGGAGCAACAGCAGTTTGACTTTATCAGAGAATTTTGCTGGCCCTCTTCAGTCAGCCAGGGCAGGAGCAGGAGCATCACCAGCAGGAGCATCACCAGCAGGAGCAGCATGGGCAGCAGCAGCAGCAGTTTGACTCTATCATAGCATTTTTCTGGCCCTTTCAGCCAGCCAGGGCAGGAGCAGGGTGTTTGCAGGGTGCCTGCAGGAGGCTGCCTGGCTGAAGTTGTTGGATTTGTTGCAGTGAGCACTCCAGCCTGGGTTTGGGTGAGTGCCATGCTGGCTCCTGGGTCACATCTGCCCTGCAGGATACCAGCAGCCTGCTGAAAAGAAGGCTCCTGACTTCAATTACCGTGCCTCACTCCAAACTCAAGGGAGAGCCATGGCAGAGGGTCAGGATTATCTTTGCAAGACCATTTCCATTAAAGCCAAGTGAGGGCTTTTACCCTTCCTAATCCCTAGACTCTTCTGTTCCAGAAAATAGAACTAATCATGAGTTTTTCTGGTGCTATTAAACAAGCAAATATGTGGCTGAATGATACACTGCCTGTTATTTTATCTCAGTTTAAGACACAATATGTTTCCTAACCCCGTGACATCCCTTTGTGTTTTTCATAATTAGAAAAAATGTTGACATTTAGATTCAGCACAGCTTTGGATATCAAAAAATGGCCCATTTAATGATAAATCTCCAGCTCACTAATTAGTTTCTAAAGTTGGAATCAGGTGTTTATAAGCCATTTAAGCAAAACAAATTAGTGTTCTACAGAGACTGTTGTTGGCCAGGCTATTAACTGAGTAAAAAATACACAAACTGGGTTTAAAAAATTAGTTACTCCTTAAAAACTTTGCAAAACTGAAAAGCAGGAGCTTTATAAATATCAAGTCTTCTGAAAAAAATTGTGTTTGTTTCTATTTAGCACAGTTCCTAAGTCTATTTACTGATATCTTTGAATAAAGACCTCCTAATTATTTTTTTATCCAATCTCTAAAGCAATGCTTGCAAGGCAAGCGTGAAAGGAATGGAAGAAGATGACAAAACAAATTCCAGAAAGGTATTTGAAACAAGCCCATTTATAGTGGAGTGCTTGTTTAATTATAAGGGCAATCACCCTTGGTGAAAATGGCAGGTGCTAAACAATTTCCAATATTTTAGCTATCTAAGGCACCAAGCCAGAAGTCAGTGGCACAGATATTTGACTTTAGATAAGCACACCACAGTCTGCTGAAGCTGCAGCACAGCCTGTGTGTTTGCAGAGCTGGGACACAACCGGGCATGTCCTGCTGCATTTGCACCAAGTCCCATAAATACGAAAAATGAGCATAAAAAAAGGCATCAATATGAAAGGATCTGAAAATAGGCAGTTTGCTCCCACCCACCTCCAGTTTGTCTGGTCCTAGTGTCAGTGGCTGTACAGGACAAATGGGCAGCTGGATCTTTTATCTGTTTAGTAAAACTGGGTGATTTGTGTCTGTAAAGGACAAGCGTTCTTTTTGTAAAAGGAAAAAAGCACCTCCCAAACTCATTCCTGTTCAGTTCCTGCTAGCACTTCCTAGGCCAAGTGCTCAATTATCTCCTTTCACTCCAGACTCAAGGGAGAGTGATGACATTATAGGGGATATTTTTGCCCCCAACAAGGGGGAGAGAATGATGCATCTGACTCCATCTTACCAGAAGGCTAATTCATTACTTTACAATACTATATTATTCTATACTATATTACACGATATTACATTACATCTAAACTGAATCTGCCAAGCACTCAACTGCACTCCACTGCTCAGAATCTCGTGACTGTCAGCCAACAGTCCCAACACACACACACTTGGCCAAGGAAACATAACACCATCACTTTGGGTAAACAATCTCCATATTGCACTCTACTTTTGCACGAAAATAAAATGATAATAATTGTTTTTCCTTTCTGTGAGGTTCAGAGAATGTGAAACCCAGCAATATTCTTGGGAAAAATTGTGCCTTGCTTTTCTCTGTAGAGAGAAATGTGGCTACATGTCATTGGTCCAGGATTGTCTTTCCAAGACCATCTCCATTAAAGCTAAGGGAGAACTTCCACTTTCTAACCTCTAAACTCTTCAGAAAATAGAATTAATCATAACTACAGCCTGTGTTCCAGGGAAGAAAATGGGGTTGCTAGATATGTGTGGTGAAAAAAAAGAAATCAGATTAGTGGCAAAATCTTACTGTGAATTTGTTAATTACAATAGTATTTAGGGCCATACCATTGTCATCAGCATCAGAGAACAAGTAAATTTACCATCGACTTTGAAACAGTATTATCTAGTCTTGACAAAAGTGTCCAGTCTTTTCAAATATATTGAAAAATTAATTTCTCACAGTATATACACTATTAAAAATTATACAACCAAATCATCATTGACCAAGCAGCTAATACATGAATAAACTAAAACATGACTGATTGCTGGTATTTTTTTGTCAGCAAGTGGTAAAATTATATGGATAGAAAAAAATCTTGTTTTGAATTCTCAGATTCATTCAGGCTTCATCATCTTCGAAACTTTCAGTCAGCTTCCAGAGAGAGGGTCAGATGCAATTCAGATTGTACCTTGGGAAAAAAATATGTGGAACTTCTGCAAGATCATTGCATTTCTGATTGCATTTCTGGTTTTTGTGGTGTTTCTCTTCTTATCTTCTTCTACTGAACTGAAAGAGGTAGAATGAGTCCAGTTTCATTCCTTACACTTTAGACTTTTCAGTCATTCCTTGCCATTGTTGCCAACAGGACTGGGAAATCTTTCTCATCTTTTCAGATTTCAGATTGTCAGTGGTCTAGAGGAGAGGACTTCTACACTGTAACCTTGGAAAAATGGACTTTCAACTTGTTGATGCAAACTTATATGATAGTAAAAGAACAGAATTTTCAATTCATTGGCTATGCAAAGACTTGACATCTATAAAAGCAGTTCAAGTCAAGACAAACTGAAAATTCTCTGCTTAAATTTTTAACGAAAAGCAAAAAATAACATTATGCTTAAACTAAAAATCAATATTTCCTTTTCTTTTGAGAGAATGCGAACTTTTCATATATTTAAAATTATTAGACTTTCACAATGAAAATGCTTCTTAGAAAAAAAATCAACCTTAAAATATGTAATTTTCTTCTTAAAGAAACCCAAAGTTGTTGTAAGAAACCATTCACCTTGCTATTAAATATAAAAATAATGCTATTCTGTGCCAAGCTGTTTAGGTTAGCAAAATTACTTTTCTCAAGGTTAAAAAGAACCTCCCTAACTCTCTTTTGAAAAGTACAGTGACAAAGAACAGCACTGGAGGGGATTATTCTTGCTGCACTTGCAGGAGATTATCACCAGGGATGGTTCTTCACTCAGCGCCACTTGAGGCAACTGTGTGCAACAAAGGAAAGGTAAATACACTTGGTCAATCTGCTTCTTGTTTAGATATCCCTGGAAATGCCTTATTTTCACTTCCATTCACCTCAGGCACCCAAAGCAGCCATCTCACTCTTTATTTCAGCCCGTTCCCTGATGGACGGGCTTGCTGCTCTCAGGAGCTGCTGCCTCCAACAGGATCAGCTTCCAGACCTTTCCATACACCTGCTCTGCCTTCTCAGATTGGAGCTGCTTATTTTCCTTCCTCCAGGTGCCTTTGCTTCTGTGAGCAGCCAGCTTATTTCCTGGTCTGTAAAACTGCGTTATTCTTATCAGCATTTTCCTCTGTGAACATCAGCAGGGAAATTATTGCATGCTAGGAACTTAATTATTCATTAGCTTATGGCCAGTTTCTTCATAGAGCTTCCTCTGTTGCGATTTCAGCTGATGCAATAATAACAAGACAACAAATCTGTGCCTAGAAAAGCTCCCCTACTAAAAAAAGAGGTGGAAACAGAGGCTTGGGTTGGATGTCTGAAGTTTTTCTTCTATTTCATGAAAGCCCTGGGTACACTTGTATTTAATTTAAGCCAAATAACTTACCTTGCTTTTAAATTGCACCCCCTTTGCAATTTGATGCCAGGAAACCCTTCCAGAAGGGTTCATCATTTGTCCACAAGAGGAAATTATTTTTCTCTGGTGGATTTCTGAAGCTTGGAAATATATTCCCAGGACAGACCCAGCAGCATAAATGCAGCGTGAATTTTTTAATGTACTCACTGTAAACCAGCAAATGAGATGCTGCCAACTATGCTGAACACTCTGGTTTTCTTCAAAATCACATGTGAATATGAGCTTTCTCAGCTGTTTTTTGTTTGTTTGTTTTTTGACAGAATCACACATGTCTGTAATTCCCAATATGTTCAGTTTTCAGATCTTACAGAGTACTCACTGGTGATAGTTTATCTGACAGATTGTATCAGTTGTATTTCGAGCTCCTTTTACACTTCTGTGTTTTTGCAAGTTCCTTGTTGAAAGCATATATAAATATAAATATAAATATAAATATAAATATAAATATAAATATAAATATAAATATAAATATAAATATAAATATAAATATAAATATAAATATAAATATAAATATAAATATAAATATAAATATAAATATAAATTCATTCAGTTGCAATCTTTTTAGCACTCTCTGTCTTCTATGAAGAAAGCAATGGCTTTGAAGAAGGACTCTGGTCAAATAATGCAAATATCTGTATTAGTTTTCTTTCCAGCTGCAAGATTATGAGAGATTTTCAGCAATTAGACAAAATGCATCTTCTGATATAAAAAAAAATATTTTATTCTCTAATAGCCTTTCTTCTCTAATATATAAAGGAGAGAAATATTTAAAAGAGAGAATATATAAATATATTATATAAAATATATAATAATAGAATAATATATAAAAGAGAGAAATATATAAAGGGAGATATATATATATATATGTATATATAAAATATATAAAAGAGAGAAAACAGATATCTGTTGTTCACTGGGTACAGGACTATAAAAATTTCAGCTGAATTTGCAACAAATAGTAATCAGACTAGGTACTGGGAAAATACCCAAAGTAAATAAAGGTCAGCAAGAGGTGAAGTAGAAATGTTGAATCTCTTATAGTTTATTAAACACATTAAGATAAATTTGTCAGCTGTGGCTCAGATATACTTGATGCTTTTTCAGAATGAAGTTTATGGTATTCTGGAGTTCTTTCCAAAAACAGAGTGCCTGCATGGGACTACAATAATTTATGCTAACCACTGGCTTCTGCTTGTTACATTAAAAAAATTCTGGTTTAATTACAATATTAATCAACCCTGACTGATAATTCAAATTCAGAAAGTGCCATTTCCCAGTTTGAGGCACATCCATCCTTGGGGGCTCGATTTTAGCCAGTGATCCTGTGCTCCTTAGGGAGATCTGAGCTTCCAAAGCCTCTGGGGCTGCTCTGGCAGCCCAGCCTGATCAGGACTTCTGAAAGTTGAGGTTTAAGTGTTACATTAAGGGAACACCTTCCATTGGAGGCCTATTTAACACCCAGCTGATGAGAAGCTGAAACCATGTGGCACTTGAAATCTGTTTTGACATTTGGCATGTATTTTTCATAGGTAAATCAAACTTATCTGCATGCTCCAAAAGATATTAGTGTGTATGGAAAGGGAAATGAAAATCTGGACAGACTGCTCAGGTAGATATTAAATTTTATTGTCATCTGTTCAAATGTGTTAAATGACCTGTACTGATTATCCAAGAGCATTTTATTCCTGGGACTATAAAAATATAGAGTTAAATGGGAGATAAGTCACTAGTCTTTTTGAACTAGCTGTTTCATAATTCAAAGTATGATTCACTTAGGAGAAATATGTTCCTTAATCATTTCAACTCATCTAATGACCCTCCTTTCCCATGCTGTTAATAGTCCAATTTTCTTTCAAGTGAAAAACAATAGAAGAAATGCATCAAATGTGTCCATAATGCAAGAAAGTCTCAAAACACCAAAGAAATCAAAATGCCTGCTGCCATCTGTGACAATTCTGCCATTGCAGCAAATTTGGGCATTCAAATCCTTATCTGTCAACAGTGCAATGACATGCTGATTAAGGAATAGGGACATTAAAGTTCAACAGATTTACTTAATTATGATCTGCATGGAGGATCTGATGCTCCCTCTGATTCCTAAAATCTGGCTTATCAGATAAGATTAGTGAAACATTGGTTGTGCTTCATCCTTGTACAAAAGTGGATGCCTGTTTGTAATTACAGCATCTCCTTCTTCTCCTTCCCAGTAATTCAGGGATGTGATGTAGGCTGTCTCTGCCAAATTTTTCATTACTCTACAGGAGAAACCATGCCACAGCAAAAAAGCTCTCTGCTGGAAGTCAGTCCTGAACCTTATTTCCACCTCATTTTTTAAATGACCCTGAAGAGATCTGTTAGTTAAACTCCCAGCTAAATAATTTCATTTAGAAGAAAGAGAAGAAGTGAAAATAGGATAAGTAAGAGTAGGAAAGGATCTTGCTGCCCAAACAATTATGGGGAATAGCTACAGAATGCTCATCTAAAATCACAGAAATCCCAAGTTTTTTAAAAAAAAAATCTTTCCAATCCCAGATTTGAGGATCACTAAGCTCTGGTTGTACATTCTGATGTAGATTGCTCAACTGATATTCATACTGGGGAAATGAATATTTGTAACAGCATATAGGAGTGGTCTAAAATGTGACAAGATATTTTATGAGAAAATCTCAGTTTCCCTCATTAAAATTGGATTTAAATTTCCCTGACTTATTACAAAAATTCAGCCAACAAACCTTTTATTTTTTTTTTACACATAACTTTGGTATATCAAAGAATAGTAGCAAGACACAGAAAACACCTGAGCACAGGGTCATTTCCTATAAAAGTTTGTATTTCCATGTAGTATTCTAAGTTTTTCATCATTATGACAATGACATAATGAGTTGGTCTACATTACTTGCTGGTCTTTTGGCTTTCCAATGTTTTTGCTTTGGCTGTAGCTTTTTTCTTAAATAAAATCCTGTGGAATTTAAAACCTGATATCTCAACATCAGCCAATCTTTTAAATTTTTTGTTTTTCTTTTAAAAATTCTTTTCAATCCTCTTTACATACTTCTAATTTTTTTCTCCATACATGGCGTTGGTTAACCTTTAATAAGAGCATGTTTGCTGTAAAACTGAAATACATGTACCAGCAGCAAATACCGAATGGGATAGGCAGGGGTATGACCTGATTTATGCCTCTGTCTAAGCAAGATATTTTCTTTTCTTGCTGTCCATGTTAAGAGACAGAATTGTTGCTGCCAACAGAAGGAATGTTCCCAGAAATGAGCAGTGTGTGTGTGTGTCTGGGTCTGCATTACTTACAGCTCTGGCTGCTGCCTGTGAGACTTCTGCTCGTGAAAATTAGAAGTCAGCTGAGCTGAAAGACTGGAAGGAAAAAGATGTTCCAGGCAGTGATTTTGTCATGCTGTTCTTGAAAGTATGTTAGTGGAAGGAAAGCATAATTTCCACATTCCAGTGCCTAGGAGAACTCCTTCTCCGTGGCAATTCAGTGTCTGGATTGGTATCACATCCCTATGATTAAAAATATTGAAGTTACTGCAACATCTTTTCCCCAATTCATGCTCCCAACACCTATAAACAGTTTTAATATTTCTATTATTGTCTTTTTGTTGATTTATGCATGAGAAGCTCTATTTTTAGACACTTTAGCTGCATGACTAACAAAGATTTTGGACGTAGCAGTGTCATCCAGTATCAGAATTATCATGTATCTTACAGACTCCTAAACAGAAATAAAATTATCTGATCAGAAACCAAGGTGAGAACAGTCCTGATGTTCTTCATAGATTTCAGAAATACTTTAGTGATTTTATTTTTGATTCAGCCAGCTAAAAGAGCTGAGAACAGACTGTGGTAAGGAAGAGGATAAACTTTTGGCAGGGATACTACTGCTGCTGGAATTGAACAGAGATATGAGTGAGTAAGATTCAGCCACAAGACAGAAATATTTGTGATATTTTCTTCAAAATGCCTTCTCATGAATTGAGTTTAAGAAAAAAACCAACAAATAAGTTGATAAATTACAGAAAATATTTGCCAGTAACTTTTTTTTTGGCTTATTGTTTTTTTATCAACTCTGTGACGAAGTTAAAATGAACATCAGAACCAAAACCCTTTCTAAAACTCTTGTTCCTTCTCTCTACTATAAAAAAAAACTATCAGGAAATATTTTTGTTTTTCTAAAACACCATGTACCTATTTTTCTTTAAAACAAGATTTAGCAATTTAAAGGACAAAAGAGCCTGGTGGGGGAGAAAGTTTGTGAAATTTGTGTTTTATGCCATCAGATCAAAAAGAGCATATGGTCTTTTTGAGACCCAATTTTGATGTGGGGTGTTGTGTTGTTTTGGGTTGTGTTTATTTTAGGTTGCAGTCTAATCCAAAAAGTCCAGCTCAGATGTCTGGCCCTGGTATTCTCTGGTCAATGTGAATTACTCATGGTGCACTGACTGGTAGGGAGGAATTTGAGCAGCAATTAAGGTACTCATATTACCAAGAATATATTCTCATATTATCAATAATATATTCTAATATTATCAATAATATATTTTCCACCTTTTTTTCCAAGGACTGGCAGAGCCACAGCTGTCTGTGCACCCGAACAATCTGTGTAGGTGCCAAAAACTATGACTGACTTGCAAAGTTTGAGAGAAGATGTGGTGGGTGTTTAACACTGTTTCATGGATTTATATTTCATGGATTTATATGTAATTTAGATATATAAATTTTATATATATATATATATATATATATATATTATATATATATATATAATACATCATATATTATATATTATCTATTATACATATAATTATATATTATATATAATTTATATATAAATAATATATATTTATATAGAAATATATAAATATATGTTTTTATATTCTATAAATTTTTAAATATATAAATATATAATTATTATACATATATATATTATAAATCATGCTTTTATAACATATATTTAATATATAAATATATGATATAAATAATATATTTATATTATTTTTATATTTGAAGAGCTTTCAAGCCATCAATATCCTTCTAAAAATAAACTGTGATCAATGCAGCAGTGTCTTCACAGCTGGTGAAGAGATGGGTACCCAAGGCAAGTGAACCCCTTCAGGTACTGACACATCCCCCTTCTGAACTGGAGGAAGAAAACACATCCTCTGCCCCAAATTTTGACCCATAGGCAAAAAAAATATGCTTCTTGTATAATCAGAAGTGGCACTTCAAAGAATTGTGGGCAAAGCCTTAGCTCCTGAAAGAAATAGCCAAGATGATCAAATTAATTAAAAGAGTGTAAAAAACCAAAGTCTAATTTGGGCTGAAATTGATGTTGCTTTTGGCCATTGGGATGAATCAGGATGACACAGAAAACACTTGAAATAGAGCAGACACTGCTTCTTCAACTTCAGAATGGTTAAAATCCATTTTAAAACAGAAAATGTGGGTCTTAGCAGGATCAGCTCCTGCAGAAATGGATATATATGATGTTTAATTGCTGAAGTAGGGGTATTAATATTTCTAATCTGTAAAAATGTTTTGTAAAGCTGTCAAAAACCTTGTGAGAAAGTCATTCTGCAATTGGTGTGCACATTGGGTGTGATCTCTTTGACTTTCTAGGGTGCAGAGGACAAACAGGCGTTTTCTGTCTACTCCTTTCCCTGTGCTACTCTCAGTGGTCAGACTCAACCCTTTGTTAACTTCCAAGATCTTCTTAAATGTGTCACTATCAAATCCATGCAATCCTTTTTTCCCAAACTGAAACCCATCTTTGTATAAGGTAAAGGTAAATGGACTAGCAGACAAGGCTGAGGAGGAAACCAAACCAAAATAACAAGCAGAAATCCAAGGAAAGACAACAGCGTTTTATTGTTCACAAAAAGGGGCAGTAGTGAAGAGAAAACAGGTATTGGTACCACCTGCCAGTTGAAATAGAAAATTAGTTTAGAAATAGAGAATTCGTTTAGAAAACCTAATTTTCATATTCATGGCATATGCAGGTTTGTGAATGCATGGGTTACAGATCTGAGGAAAATATCATTGCTCAGTTCCCAGTGGACAGATGTGATTGAAGGATTGGTAGCTTAAATTTGTCCAAAACATTTCCAGACCATCTTGATCCTGTCCAGCCCTACTTCAAAGACATTCATGAGTCCAATATAGTCTTTGCATAGCTTTGAAATAAACTGTATGGAAACACAGTGACATCATATTATATTACTGGCAGCTTTTACAAAAATCAATCATTAAACTGTGGCATTCTCAGGCTGTGGGAAAATTGTATGTAGGAGCGTAATACTAGCACCACAGATTTATGGCTGCATTTATTTTACTTTAAAAGTAAATTTCTTTTACCACTTGAAGCATTTTTAATTGCTGCTCTTCAGTCCTACCATATGATGGGCTCAGAAATCTTGATCATGAAAATGAGTAAATTTATTCCCCTTCACTTCTTCCTTCAATATTTGGATAGAAAATATTCCTGAGTTCCATATCCATACATGATTATTCCTTTGTGACAGACAGGCTGTTAAACTATTTAACAACATGCTTATAAAACTGTGATTTAATGATAATGCATTTTCCTTATTTCCAGGAGGACACTTGTCTTGGTTATGGAAGATTAAATAGCAAACCATATGTGCTGGGAATGGGTCATAGCCCTGGAATCTTTCATGTGGCTGATGGGATGTATATCACATCTTAAAGGAGGACTGAACAGGCATATTGCACCAATGCAAAGGGTTTAATTATGTGCTTGGCTTCCAGAGCTGGCTCAATAATATTTTATAAAGGGTGCTTTAGCAAGAAAAGCACTTGGTGGTAGCTTTAATTGGTTTGGAAGTGTAAATATTTGATAGACCATCTGTTGGTGACACTGCAGCAGAACAAGAGCTGCTCCACTTCGACTCTCTGTGGATTCTTGAAGAGTAGAGATGCTCATTTCAGATACTGAGAGCCAGGAAAAGATGAAATTTGAATCTTAATCTGTCATACCTCAAATTCTAACCAGATCTGCAAGGCAAATGTGCAATTATTCAAAATGGGCATAGGGCTTCACAGATTATGTTTTCTTTGGCTCAAACCTAATGTGGATGACTTCATTGGGAGCTACAGCTGTATGTTGTTTGGACAAGCCACACTACTAAAACAAGAATATTTGACTAAAAAAAAGGAAAAAAAGGAAAATCAGGTGACCTGAAAACATCAGAACTGACAATAAGACTGTCAGCACGTTTAGTTCTATTTTGGACTCACCAGAACAACATCACTATGAGAAAGCTTTTGTAGAAGTCAAATCTTCAAAACCCATATGGGAAGGGGCATTACTATTTTCATCTCCATTGCAAAAACTCAGATTTAAAGTGCTTCAAGGAGTCTGGTGACTTACTGCCTTATATTTGAACTCTCCATCATCTGCTTTCCAAGCTCAGCAAAATTCCAGGGTATTGCCTTCAGCTCAGCTTCAGTTTAAATTTGCACCCCCTTTGTTGGCTTCTTCGATTTCACTCCTTGTGCCCCTTACTTACCTAAGCACTCATTTTAGCTTAGCTTATCTGTGAATCAGAGAATGTGTGTAATCTAGTTTTTGCTTGTGTGTGCAGTTGAATTTACATGAATCTCAGTGAACTATAAATCCCTCTGGGATTGCAATGGGTCCATACAATTGCTCCACCAATGGTAACCAGTACTAAAGAAACAAAGTAAGATAATTTTAAACAGCATTGTGTTGGAACTGGAAGACGAAAATCCACAGTTTATGGCTGATTAAAACAAGTTAATGGCACTCAGCAATAAGGCCTTCTTATTCCTTCTCCTCCCCTCCATGGTTTAAAATGTTTTTAAATGCTTGAGGTTGCATATGGGGCTTATTTATATTGGATACAAATCCAGACACTATGTCTTGCAGAGGTTTGTGTTTGAGAAGGAGAGAAATGACTTGTAGGAAGTGCTGGAGAAGGCAAATGTGTGCCTTAGCAACACCAGGTAAGAAACCAAGTGGGTTTGCTTCTCACCTTTGTTTCAAGTGCTGACTTACTTCCTCATGGCTGGGTACAGATTCTCTCTTCATTTCTGCTTGAATTTCCTCCAGGGATGAGGGAAAATGTGCCAGGCTGGCAGGCATAAAACCTCAATCAACTATTGTCTTGAATATGATTTCTGCAATCCATTTCTTAAAGGATTCCATGTGTTTTAATTTTGGTAGTCAATTTGCACATTCGCTTCTCCTTAGTGTAAACACTTCCCCCAGGGATTTCATATCTAGGGATAGTTTAAACCTGCTTACTTTGTCCTTAGGAAGAGAAAGATCAGCATAAAATGTCCAGAGGTTCTAAATGTTTGTTTATCAAATTATGAATTCACCGAGTGGGCAGAACTCAGATTTTCCCTCTGGAATTAAAAGAGGAGAGAATATCCCTTTCATGAGAAGAAGGCTTTGAAAGTTCACACCCAAGTCTATTGATGACTGATTTGAAGCAATGAGATGAAACAGCCCAGGCTTCTACCTATTCCTCTTTCCTTTCAGCTGCCTAGTTCACAGAATCTAAAAGATGAAACCAGTTCCTTCTTTTCCTTTTTCTTTTTATTTTTGTCTCTTTTTCTTTTAAATCTCTTTCTTTCTTTCTTTCTTTCTTTCTTTCTTTCTTTCTTTCTTTCTTTCTTTCTTTCTTTCTTTCTTTCTTTCTTTCTTTCTTTCTTTCTTTCTTTCTTTCTTTCTTTCTTTCTTTCTTTCTTTCTTTCTTTCTTTCTTTCTTTCTTTCTTTCTTTCTTTCTTTCTTTCTTTCTTTCTTTCTTTCTTTCTTTCTTTCTTTCTTTCTTTCTTTCTTTCTTTCTTTCTTTCTTTCTTTCTTTCTTTCTTTTCTTTCTTTCTTTCTTTTTTCTTTTTTCTTTCTCTTCCCTTTATCTCTTTCACCTTTTTCTTTTGTTCTTTTCTTTCCCTTTTCCTTTTCTTTCCTTGTTCAGAAAAACAAAACCAGGCTAGCATTAGGAACAATTGTTCTCAAGTGCTCTCCACTGAGAAAGATTCAAAGGCACTGTGTTCACCACCTGACCACTTGTGGATTAGGAGGACTGATACCATTAGCAGAAGTGCACAGACACAGAATGAGAGTGTATTTAGCCTTTGTACACCAGCTAAAAGAACATTTCATTTAACTCTTTGGAAACTGAGAAGGAGGTGAGCCACAGTTTGTGAACTACATCAAAATGATTCCTCATTTTTCTGTCTTTCATGGATAATTTTGCAGCTGTCATGATTATGTCTGAGCTAGAATTTTGAAGAGATAATTCCCTTTTTTTCCTACAGTGTGGATATTTTTCCAGTTGCACCACGAGCTTATACTATTTTTGGTGGTTCATGTTTATGGTTTTTATTAAAAGAATTCAAAAATGAGAGAAGAGATATCTCTCACTGCAATTTTGGCTTTTGTGCCTGTGATTTCTTGTCCTAACATGACAACTGTGTCAATTCCAAACTAACTTATACTGGATGAGAACCTGATGCTTACAGGTGGGTGTTTCCTTTGTTTCCTTTTCTCCTTCTTTGCCCCCAAGCAATGCCAAATTTGAATCTGACTCAATTTGCATTATTGTGACAAGTGCCAAAGATATTGCTAAGCTACCAAAGAGTGTGAAAACAACAGTTTTTCTTCTGTTTTTCCAGAGTAGCAGGAGAATTTTTCGTTCAACTGGATTGACACCAGCTGTGTTTGAGATGGCTGAGCAGCACAGGGAGAGGACACTTTCATGCAGCATTCTTGCCCATTTTGGAGCTGTTGAAGCCATAGCCCAGCTTCTCCATGTGTTAAGGCATGAGAGCTGAAAAAGAAATTTTCAATGGAAGAGAAATGTGGGTAGCAAGAGAGCAGAGGAAACAGGAGCTTGGTTCAGTAATTTCCTAAGCTTGAAGGTAGTTACAAGATTCTTTGTTTCTTGAAAAACATGCTCTGACAAGATAAACACCACTGTCCTTGGGGCCCTGTAAGTGTGTGCACTTTTTGCAAGGTTGCTGCCTGTAGGTGAAAAAGATCAGGTTTCCTCAGACTATTGTCCAACTCTAAGTGAATATTGCCACCCACGTCTAGTTATTTATTGTAAATGGCAGTTTGGGTGACCCAAGAAATCAGGATTTGGGACTTAATTTCCTTGCAGGCACCATTTTGAAAAACCTGCTTCATTTTGTAAAGAAAGTCAACAGGGATTTGTCCCCATGATATTTTCTGAAAAAACCCTTTGCCCAGGATTTTTCTCCTGGGAAGATGAGAAGCCTCAGCTTCTCCATGTTTTGTTTCTCTGGAATGTGGTCTGGAGATTGTTTATCCAAACATGTGAATTGTTTTTAATTGATGACCAACCACCATCAGCTGTGTCGGACTCTGAATCTATCACAAGCTTTCATTATCATTCATGTTTAGCCTTCTGATGTATCCTTTCTCTATAGTTTAGTATAGTTTTAGTATATAATTTCTTAATATAATATGATATAATATATGATATAATATATGATATAATATATGATATAATATAATATAATATAATATAATATAATATAATATAATATAATATAATATAATATAATATAATATAATTAATATAATTAATATAATTAATATAATATAAATTATAATAGAATATAATTAATATAAATCAGCCTTCTGAGAACATGGAGTCAAATTCTCATCTCTCACCTCATCCTGGGGATGTCAAACACCACAGGGATTGGATTTCTGGCTCTCAGTTATATTTGAAAATAGGCTTTTGCTTCATAAACAACTTAATCAGTTGAGGTGCTTCAATGCTCCTGCTTCTCTGAACCTCACATAATTTTTAAAATTTTCTCTCAGGTGAAGACACCCTGGACAATGTGGGACTTCCTGGCGTCTCTGGAGGCGTGAGAAGCCATCCCGTGGGATGGAGTCAGACAGTCATAAATAGATGTGGAGTGCTGTAATGTGACAGATCAGGTCAAACACTTTTATTCTGTCACTTTGAATGATGCTGCAGACCCAAAGGTTTCCGTGCGGCTGAGTTTTGAGCACTGAGGTAATTTCCCGTGTGAGTTCCTGGCAATGCTGCATTGGGCATTCCACGGCTCTGAGCACAGGTTGTTACTGATGCCAGCCATGAGAGAAATCTCTGCCTGATTTGAGAGTGCCGTGGTTTTTCAGACACATAAGGGGTAGTTCTGATTTCATGCTCACACCATGCACTGAAATCAGCGAGCCTTAGGAGTGAGACAAATGCAGTGGAGCTCAAGGACACTGCTTGTGGCTGGCACTTGAATGGAAGAGATGGGCACAGCTGTACTCCGTGCTGAGCTCCTGCTATAGCAAGGAGGATTCTGATTCCCTTGCCATGAGGATGTGAGGTGGTGTGGGGCTGCACTGCTGCACTCAGCATCTCACACTAGGGAGTGTGAAGGAGGAGCACAGCAGCTGTGGCAAATACATGGGTGAAGCATCTAAGTACAATCCTTAGCCCAAAGTGTGTGGTATGTTTTGGACCATGGCAGGATCAACCATCCACAGTCCACAGAACACTGCTTTTAAATATGTAGATATATTCTTCAGAAAAGTCATTTCACATGGCTAAAATGTATGGTTCTGAGTGGTCGTAGTAGCTAGTTAGAAACAGTTCAGTTGTTATGTTAATTCTATTACTCAGTACCTTAACTACATAATTAATTCCTTTCTAAGATTGTGGTGCACCTCCAGTTCAAAGCATTTAAGAGAGCAAATGTAGTATTCTAAGTTTATCATCATTGTTATTATGACATAGTCTATATTACTTTCTGGTCTCTTGGCTTCCCAATGTCTTTGCTTTGGCTATATATTTTTTCTTAAATAAGTAAAATCCTGTGAAATTTAAAAACTGATATCTCAACATCTGTAAAATTCTGACTTTTTTTCTTTTTAAATTTTTTTTTTCTTTTAAAAATTCTTTTCAATCCTCTTTACATACTTTTAATTTTTTTCTCCATACATAGCATTGGTTAACCTTTAATAAGAGCATGCTTGCTGTAAAATTGAAATACATGTACCAACAGCAAATACTGAATGGGATAGGCAAGGATATGACCTGATTTATGCCTCTGTCTAAGCAAGATATTTTTTTTCTTACCTTACCTCAGACATTGACAGGACAGGCCTGAGAGGTGGAAGTACCTAGACATAAGGTATGGAATTGCACTAAGAAGCTGTGCTTCAATAAATTCCAAAGGCCTGTGCATACCTGCTTGCTTTGATAACCTTGTGAGATCTGAAGGGGAAAAATGTTTTGCTTATTATTTTTTTATTGACATCCTTATCTATTTTATTTTGCAGAAGTGTCTCATCCTAACAGCTGTGTAACTTCTGCCTGGTTTGCAGCCTCTCATCCTTCAGGCACACGGGGCAGGGAGTGTTGCAGGATGGCTCTTGGTCAAGCAGGCTGAGGACCAGAGTCAAATAATCTAAAGTTCACTAAAGCCTCTATGTTCCCCTGTCAGCAAAGATTTTGGGAAGGTGTGTCTCTGGCTTTGTGTACAAATGTAGGCCAAGTGTTCACAGAAACACAGATCTCTGGTTTAAAGCTGGATCTCATGACTTATTCCCCAGTTCTGCTCAGCATCCTCCCACAAACTCAAGTGGATTAGCCAGCTATTGACTTTTTCATTCAAGCCCTCAGAAATCACAGTAAAATTAAAGCTTATGCAATTCTGATGGCTCATAAATGGTCCATAAAATGTCAGTTAGTTGTAGGTGACCATAAACTGCTTTTAACACTTATTTTCATTTTAATTTGCATCATTTGCATCATTTTCTGTGAGTAGTCAGACTGCTATTATCAGCCTTAAATAAGATCAGTGTTCTCAGATTTTGACATGTCAATCTCTACTTTAAAAACCCTCAGAAGTTTTTCTTTTGTTTGTCCTTTTCTGACAAAAAGAGATTTTAATTCCCCATTGTGGACGCTAGAATATCTCAGAGCTTTTGATTTCAGTCTTCTAACTTCAAGGTAAAAATAAGCTGAAAAAACAGAAAAAAAATCTTACCCACAGTTTGTAGACCCCAAAAGTCTGTGTGAGTGGACAGGTATACAGCTTGCTCCAATTTCCAATATTGATATTCGATATCAATATTGGATAATTTTTGACATTAGAGGATATTTTCCCTTTTCTAATTGCAAGGGGTACAAATAAATGTTTACAATTTGTCATCACTCAAAAATAGGTAAACAATTTAAAACTTCTGTCAGGCTCACTAAGTTTACAGATCAAATTTTCTTCCTCAGCAACAGGGAGTGAGCACATAGGGCTGTCAGCTGGCTGTAGGCACTGGGGATAAGGGTGAAGCTGTGCCTTGGTACAGCTGCACAGGAGTATTCCTTCACAGAATCATTTCCACTGCAGCCACAGAAGAAGTGGGTTTAATTTCTGAAGTTATCTCTGCTTACTACCCTAGGAAATGCCTTTTTTTTTTTTTTGTATGGTGAAATTTTCTCACTGATTTTCCAGAGTTATTTTTTTTTTAATTTTCATACTTTATTAATGCTCCTTTTTTCCCTCAATTTAAATAAACATTTGAACAATTCATGAGAAGAATACAGTCATGCCCTCATACCTCTTAAGAATTTGCCTTCTTCTCAGAATAAAGCCTTTGACTTCAGAGAGCTTCTTTAAAAGTAAAATAGACGTTTGTTATTTTTTTTTTTTAATTTTGGTTCTAGGATTTCTTCAGTCAAGTATGATATATTTAAAAAGGTTTTTCTTCCACATTTGTTGAGGATAAAAATATGGAGGAATAAACAAAAAGTCCCAACATCTAAAAGCTAAAGTACTTTCTCCAGATAACACCTGAATAATAGTTTCTTTCTGCTTTGAATGGAAAGATGACAAATTTAAAACAGAGTAGCATTGGTAATCTGGACCAAACGTTTGAACACACTTGAAAAAGCCCAGCAAAATTATTTTATGATGCCTTTCTGTCTGTATTTTTTGAGTCATTTCATGTATCTGCAGGCATCACAGGAGCCCTAGGACCCTTTAGTTTCTTTTTCCAGTGTTACTGTGTTCTGTCACCAGCATTAACAGCATCAAGCTGCCAGCAAGCAGAGTCGCTTTAGCAATAACGAAATGTCACTCCCATTACAGAACAATGTGGCATTTAATGATTTAATGGGCCTATGCAAAGTTTATTTGCATTATTATTCCACTGCAATGATTTTTCCTGGCAGTCAAAGCTGCCAAAAATATCACTGAATGTTAATTTAGATGAAATTTAAAGGCAGCCACATAGGGAGTGACCTGAAATCAAAGCTCTTGGTCCAAGCCTTCAAATGAGGCTGCCCTGGAGGGTGTAATTAGAATCTTCCTTTCACCTCCCAGGCTTCAAATCTGAGGAGAGGACATGGCAAAAAACGGCCCCCACAATAAGCAGGAGATGTGTCATTCTCAGAAGCAAAAATCAGAGTAACATAATTAGCTGGCAGAGGCAGAAATACCCCTGGATTTAGCTGTCATTAACACAGTTAATTAAATATCAGAAAATATTACATGAAAATATTCTGGGGGGAAAAAAGAAGAAGATTCTATTTCACATTGGTGGAAATTTTAGCAAACTTTAGTCATCTTTCAGTGTTTATCTCTATCCAAACATTAGCAATTCTAACTGTATTGGTCCTTTAGTTATTTGAGTGAAAGTTGTCAGGTGCATTAATTAATTAATTAATTAATACTGAGCTTCACAGCTGGGATGGTTTCCCACCTGAGAAACAAAATATTTTTACTGGCATATATATGATGATTGTACCAGAAAGGAAGAAACCAGTGACTTTTAAAGTCCTTGGTTTTGCCTGGCTCTCCAAATAAACAGAAACTCCACAAGAGGAGTTTAAACCAGGGGCCTTTTTTCAGTTTGCACAGTGCCATGTGAAGACTTGAACAGTTGGTTTTGTTCAGTTGTTTTGTTTTTTTCTTAGGTACCAATTTGTTGAATGAAGAATGAGGATTCAAATAAACGTAAAAAAAAAAAAAAGGGTTAGTTTGTGAGAAAAAGTGATACATTTTTGGATGTGGAGGTTATTTTTCCCTGTAATTTTATAAGCATTTTGATAGTTTTTGTGAGATGTAAATATTTTAAAATTTAACTACTGAAATTCAAATACTGATTAAATTTAAAAACCCCCAAAAATGAAACAAAAAAACCAACAAAAATGCCTTGAAAGAAAGACAGTAAAGTATCAGAGGAACAATGGGTGAGAAGAGAAGGAAAGAACATTTTCTTTTGATTTTGCTTGGAAGAAAATAAACACACTGTTCCACTCTGTCAATAAATACAAACCAATAAGCTGCTATAATTCTGCTCCAGTTCCATTGTGATAACACTATTTTGTGTTATCTGTAACACAGGTAGCACAAAAGAATATTTAAATCATGTGTGAGGATGCCAATGAACCACAATCTAACAAACATTCACGTCTGAGGAGCTGCCTTCTCCTCTTAATACAATATATAACTAGAAAACACAAAGCCAGATTTACTGAAGGTTTCTTTTATTTCTTAAAATTAGGAACCAATTAGTACCAGCTTTAGCTAAAAACAAACAAACAAACAAAACTCAAACAAACCCAACTACCCAAACCAACAAGCCAAGCAAAACAAGATAGGGTTTTATATCTCCCTGACAGAAAATAAAGGAATATGAAGAACATGAATCTGAAAATGGCATGGCAACATTATTACAGAAAGAGGACAAAAAGGAGAAGCATGAAGTTGTGCATAGAAGTGAAAATAAAAAGTATCCACTGCAGACAGATGTCAATTTTTTTTAAAGCAACCTTTCAATACCTTGGTTGGAAGGCTAATTAACTCCACAGCAGGATCCAGACTGAAATCAGCTCTTTGCTCACTGTAATCTTTAGGATCACGGTTTTCTCAGGGCCTGTGCAAAACAACTCATGCAACTGCATTCAGCCACCCTGCGCTTATGCACAATGATGGTGTCTTTAATTATTTGCTGGAATGGTATTGTTCTGACTGGAAGCCTGGTGGACAAGTGACTTTTGGACAGGGCTGGAAAGAAATTCTTGGCAGCAGAGCCTCTGCCATGCTGGCTGCAATAGGGAAGACACAGCAAATGCAGCAGGGAGCTTCAGGAAAAGCTGATTTTGTGAATGGGGAGTTGGATTTTTTCCTTCTCCCTGATCATGTGTCAGCAGCAGCTGCCTTCAGACTGTAGATTTCTGTCCCTAGGTGACTGTAGATTTCCTCTGCATCTTCATAGGTGTCCACCTACATCTGTTTCTTCTCCCAGGAGATTTTTTTTTGGCTCAAACTGTAAAATTAGTGTGCATTTCTGTGATCTAACTACTGAGTTTAGAAATATATTGTGTGAAGAGCCATGAGTTACATGTGGGCAGCAAACAAGTACTCACACCTTGATGTGTGCCTGGGATATCTACAGTCATATTGGGAGAAATTAGTGCTGAAATCAGAATTTTCAACTGAAAAAGTTATTGTGAATATTTTTTTAAAATATTTTCAATTTATTCAAACCCTCAGCACTTTACTGTGCTGAGGGTTTGAAATAGATTACTACTTTTCCATGACAATAGCATTACAATAGGTATCAAAGACTGGTTCTTAACTTTTGTATTACTGATTCTGATGCAATCAAGAGTGGTAAATAAATTTGTGGTGGCATCAATAGTGCTCAGACCCCTTCCCAATGTGTGATGTTGCACACATATAATATATGTGTGTAATATATATATTTTTTAATTATTTTTATTTTATATATTTATATATAATATATTAGTATATGTAATATATATAATATATATTATATTATGTATAATATATACTATATATTATATATATTATATATACTATATATTATATAGTATAATATATATACTATATACTATATAATATATTGCAGTTCTACATCCTGCTGCCATAGCTTGCCCTCAGATGTAACTCTATTGCTATTCAGAGCTGCATAATTTAGACAAGCCCTTTTCTACTGAAAAGAATCTGATTTTACTGGAGATTAAGGATTACTGGGTAGAGTTGTAGAACAACAAAGTGAGGAACCAAATGAATTTCCAGTCCAAACTCACTTCAGCCATTTAAAAATTAAGTCTTCATAGCAGGAGTCAAGGCAAGTAGGCAATGGTGGGAGATCTGTTCTTCCAAAAAGTGAGTAATTTCAATTATTTTAGACATTTCTCTTGAGAGGGGATGAATTATGCTCTGTATAATGTGCTCACTTCCACATGCCCATCCATGCTGGGCCTGGATGACTAGATTGCATTAATCACCTTTGTTATCATAGCTGAAGTTAGAGTAAATGATGCATGACTGTATTCTGATGTACTTCAGTGCTCAGGCACTGCAGGCCCTCTAAGAGGCTGTTATCTTCAAAAGGATGAGACATATTTATTTTCCAAGATTTTTAAGACCCAGTACCTCAGAAAAATAAGCAAAACCAAAAAATCACCTGTTTTTTCATTCTAGTGTTTGTAATTAGCAATTTTTTTTCTACAGATCCGCTTGCAGAGGAATGGCATTGTCTTTTATATAAACACTGAATAGAATGTATTTTTATTAAAAAATAAAAAGAGAAAAGTAAATGGCAAAAAATAAGTCACAGGTCTAGGTAGCTAAATGTTTCTGTCAATTATTTCTGGGAGATTATTGCTTTAAATGGAAAAGGACAAAGCATGAAAAATTAAAAAATCATGAAGAAACCCTGAGAATTTTGAAAACAGAAAAATCCTCTATGGAAAAAATCTTTCAACATGCCATGTAAAATTCACTTCTATTTCTGATTTCAGAATGTCTCAAGCTTATAATAAGAGGCTGTTGAGATAAGTTTTTTTCCCATTAACTGGCGAGAAACAAAGCCAAAGCAAAAATTGCAAGTTGTTTTACTTGTGTGCTGACACTTTTACCATGAGGAAAGCTTTCTTCTCCAGAGGAGCAACAAAAACTGGCCCATAAAGCAGAGAAATGAAAACCTTCCAAGGCAGCACTTTACCTCTGGGAAACAAATTTAAAACTAACGAGCAGACAAAGCCCCCAGCTACTCCTGCATTTGTATCCTGGTTAACCAAGAGCGTGTCACAAGCATCCACAGCTGCTCTGCTTTTCTGAACACAGCAGACAAATGAAAAGGCACTTTAGCAGCAAATGGGACTCAGTCTGTCTCCAAGGAGGTCAGTGCTGTTTCTTGAGTTTACTGGCTGCAAAATTGGCTGAGAGGTTATTGGAATATGAATCCCAATATTACCAGTTAGATGGTGCCTGGGCCAGTCTGACCCTCGCTGCTGGGCCAAAGGCAGCAACTGCGGTGTATCACCCCAGAGACACCTTGGCTTGCTGGTGGTTGCAGCTGGGCACTGAACAAGTCCAGGCTTGTTACTTGTTGTAGGAACCCCGTTTACCTCAGGAGGAGAGCTTCAGGCGATGGTGAAGAGAAAAAGGAGATGGATTCTAATGGAGGGTTTAAATCCAGAGGTTTATTCCATGGTTACAGAGGTCTGAACGTGAGCAACTGCTCCAACAGAATCCTGACTGCATGGCTCGATTCACCTTTCAAGCTCAGGGACAAGGGGAGGGGAGGGAACAGGTGAGCCACCAACCAGGTGAGAGGGGCAGGGTCTCAAGGGACGAGGGACACCCAGACAGGCCAATGACCCCCAGGCCTGAGGGGCATCCTTTGAACTTGACCAAACACACGACGCCTTGCTGGAATGTTAAGCCTGATTGACAGGACTCACTCAGCATGGGGGCAAGGGGGAAGGGAGAGAGGGGTATTGGCACACCTGGGGAAGTGACCTGGAAGCTTAAGACACACCGCAACAAGAGGTAACATCTTTTCTAGCCTTCATGCTAAGCTGTCATGAAATACTTTGAGTGCTTTTGATAACCCACTGACATATGCCAATTATGCTCTGCAGTGGTATTAACCTCTGAAAGATGCTCAAATGTGACCCATAATTAGAATTTGACATAAAAAATGAACTGTAATGGGGTTGCTTAAGTACAGTTCCCTGACATCTGAGAATTTCAAAAGAACAGTGGACTGCCAAGTTGTCTTGCTTCTTCTCAAGTAATTGAGAAGGATTGTTGTTTGCTGACAGGAAATCTCCCTTTTGTGCAGTCAAGTACAAGGGTTGTGTTTGCCAGACTTTGAAGATGAAAAGTTTAATATGGAATGGGGGCTTATGCCTGCCCCTTGCCCTGAAACAGGCTGCCTGGGTAGGCTCTGACATATCCTCACATTTTTACTTTGCTGAGTGTTTGGCAGTCAAAGCTGAAACATATCAAAGAACCAAAATTACTTCTGTGTTCTGACATAAATTGTGAGTTACCGTGGCACTTCAGTTTTGTAGAGAAACCATTAATGCCTATTTGAAATGTACAAAAATAAGTTAAAAAAGGAAAAAAAAAAGATGTTTCAGATCATTTAATGAACTGATCTACCAATTAGGACAGCAAATATAAGTTTATCCTCACATCACATCACAACACATGAAAAGCTCTTAGATTATCAGTCTCATTTCACATAGAGAGCCTGATCTGTTGGGATACAGGCTCAGGCCAGCTGCTCAAATGTGACCATTTTATGTCACCTGAGATGCTGCTTGACCTCCAGGTGAGTGCGTACTTCCCACAGACAGATGTTGTATCAAACCAGCCTCACACAGATGTTCTGAGCAGCCCAAATGGAACAGCTGAACCCAACTGTAAGGGACTTTATAACTGAAGTGGGAAATTAACTACATTTCAACAAAGCCTCTCTTGTTCTTAGCCATTACCTGCATCCCATTGTTCTTCACACACTCCAAAAATCTCCTGGAGAACAACCCTGGCCCCCTCTTGCCCTTCCTTCCACCCTGCAGAGCCCTGCAGTCATTCCTGATGTGTTAAAGGTTTTCCTCACCAGTACCATTGGTACTCCCCCATGACATCCTGGTACCTGCAGCTCTGATTATGGGCTTTTTTCTCTGTATTAAGCAAAGCAAGAACCAACCAAAAAAATTAACAAATTAAAAATAAATAGATTAGATAGATAGATAGATAGATAGATAGATAGATAGATAGATAGATAGATAGATAATATTGCTGCTGTTTTCTGGCAGGGACATGGATAACCTTGCCAACAAGACTTTCTGCTCTGTTTGGTCTTGGTGGTTTTGTTGCTGCTCCTTTATTCCCTGAATAACAACCAGGGAATGTCAGAAGCGAAAGACAGGCATATTTATGCCATGTCTGCTAGAGCAGAATAAATAAGTGGTTGTGACTGCTGCCTTCTTGTGCCACACAAAGATGTAAATCACCCTGTACCTGAGCTCAGAATTGTCCTCGGGCCCTCACTCTGTGAGTGGGAAGAGATAAAATGAACTTTCATTAAAAAGAAAGAAAAAAAGTCACCCTGTCGTGGCCCATCACTCTTTCTCATGACATCCACAGCTGTACTACTTTAGCAGACCTGCCTCTGAGGAGGAAAAATAAACTTTGGGAAATGTTGTACAATGACAACTTCATATTTTTGTTAATTCCATGCAAGGGTGTAAGAAATTGCAGAGGCTTGGTGTGTGTCTCCTTTACAGGCTGTGTTGGGAGAGAGGCAGGTAATTTCTTCAGCATAACAATCAAATCAAGTGAGTCTGTTGGCTGCCATCAAGACATTGACAGGATGTCAGGGAGGCAAAGTTTGGAGGGAAAAGGAATATCCGCTCCCTGAAATGCTCAGCCAACACTTAGGAATGAATAACCTATATGAGACTTTTTGCAACTTTTTCTTTGTGAATCAACCCTAAATGTATTGAAATGTTCTGCAGTGCATTAGTTAACTAAGAATAATAATCCTAGCATTGTATTTTTGCAATTCCTCTGCTGTACCTGATGCACAATCTGTTGATTGCGACTTATTCTGGATTTTAATTACTCAGGTAATTTTGCATTCCTAAAATATTGATGGTCCACTGATGCTCATTGAATCTGGTTTTAAAGTTGGCTTTCTACAAATATTTTTCAATATTTGTCCACAAATACATTCTTGAATAATTTTACAGGGAAATTTGGTAAGATATTAATGTAAACATACACAGAAGACACCCCTTCACTAAAAATTCTATCTTCAGTGTTAGCTGTATACAGAAAAGTATTTTAAAAGAAGATTCAAAATACAGGACTTTAAATGTTTGGAAATGCCAGATTAATGAAAGTATGAGAATTATACATCTTACCTTTCACTGTGTCTTTCCTTCAGCCCTTTTTTGTTAATTTTCAAGTTTTGGTATGGTTTGGAAATTATTATTGTTGTTGTTATCCTTCTTTATTTTTTTCCTACCACAAGCATTTATTACATTTGAAACAATTTATTACTTTATACATTTATTACATTTGAAAACAATTGAAAAATTCACCTGGTAACATTCCTTAATTTTGTTCATTTTTGACTTAAGGCTCCCAAAACCATGCAACTATTGGGAAAAAATATTAATGAACAATTTCTAGTCCTAGAAATATTGGTATATTTATGTATAATTACGAATAACACTTTTAGCTGAAATTAATAAATTAATACATGGAAAGCAATGTATGGAAGAAAAAATTAAACATTTTGGATATGATACATCTCCACCGATGTGTAGACTTTCTTTAGAAATATTACTAAAACATGATTGTGAAGAAGAAGAAAGGACTGTTCAGAAAAATAAAATTTAAACTAAAAATAAAGTTTAAAAATGTGCAGAACTTTTGGCCATTCAGCTGCCACAATCTCTGTAGGAAGGTTTCCAGGGACATTACATACAGAATATTTCCAAAATTGTCCAAATATATGTGTACTTCCAAGTGCAAACTGTATTTACAGAACAAGTATTTTCTCATAGCAAATTGCACCTTCATGTATCAATCTGTGCATTGTACATGAAACTGCCTCAGCTTTTTGGTGTACCATCCAAAAATATTCATTTTAGATGTCAGTGGGAAAACTTTCCTCGGGTGGGTTTTGGAATGGATCAAATTATAGCTTAGTGAAGTACATAATTTTTGCAACCATCTATATGCAAAAAAATACAAGAGGATAACTTTATATGCCTGTGCTTCTAAAAAAAGGTTGTCAGTTGCTGCCATCAAAAAAGACAGCCAAAATCATAGGAATACAAGAGCAGCAAATGTGTGATGCTGGCATGACAACTACCACTTGAGCTCTGGGGAGCTGAGAGGAAGAGGTGCACACACAGAGCAAGGGCTGAGAGAGAAAACTTTGTGCAGGGCAAAATGGAATTAAACCAATCTGCCTCAAATATTTCCAAGGAAAGATCCAAGGAATTTTGTGTAGTCACTGTTTGATGCTGAAAAATGCTAAGAAATATGAAGGAAAGGACAAAGAAAAAATCACTGTCCTATAGTACTTCTGGGGTGTTTGAAAGGAAAGGTAACACCCCTTCTGAATCCAAGTTTCCATCCCAGTTTACTTGAAAACAGAAGAATTTCCATGTTATTTAAGCTGAAGTTAGTCAGGGATGCAATGATGACATCTTTATATGACAAGTTGTTTTTTAGGATAAATGCCTTTCTTGTGTTTCCACAGCTTGATTCTGTTATGAGCAAAATTTGTGGAATAAAAGGGACACCCAGAAAAAGAAGCAGCTTCAGTGTCTGGGTCTATCACTGGACTGGTTTCACCTCAGCACACAAATGAGGAGGTAAAAGGTTTGGCCCCATAGTTCTCAAAGTCAAAAAACCGAACCAGACTAAACAAGACCTTATTGATCACTTCTTATGCCACGAAAGAAGCTTAAAAGTGAGGATAAATTCTGAGATATAAGGATTTTTTTCACTTCAGCTACTGAACATATTAAAACTACTCATCCTTGATAAGGTTAGATTGTAAAGCAAGAGAAGCAGAGACAAGACTCAATGATTGGGTACATGTGAGGCAACCCTATGAGGATAAAATATGCCACAATCAGAGTTGTAGCTTCATGGCTTGGTGACAGTTATTCCTGTAAATGGAGAAAAGTAACAAGAAATTACAAATCAAAATCATCCAGAATCAGACAACATGCTTTAAATTACTCTGTAAGTGATTTGCATGGCTGCCTCACTGATCATCTTACAAAGAGTAGCAAACTGAATGCACAATCTCTACCTCTTAACTTTCCCTCACTCCCAAAAATAGTGTTAGGGAGATCTTTATTTGGCTTGTACAATTCATACATTTTACATGAAATTCCTTCTACTACACTCTCTGCTTCAAACAAAACATTTCCCTGTGCTGAAACCAGTGTGGCTTGATGAGGGAAGGAGAAAGCTAAGGGAATTAATAATTTAACAGAGGACCTCTGGAACCAGGAGGGAGCCAGGAAATCACTGCAATGTGGTTTAAGATCCAGAAGACAATTAGAACTTGGATAATAATAATAATAATAAAAAAAATCAGAAGCATCAAGGTCTATAAAAGGCTTTGCAGATACTTCCAAAGTGAAAAGAAGAAAATATAAAAACAGATTCTCTCTACCTAACAGAACAGGAAATTCAGTAAGGAGTGCTGCAAGCTCATGTTCTCAGAGAGCTCCCTGATTCAATTTTTACACAAAGACACTCAGAGGCAACCAGATGCTTAATGCAATTATATTAACAGTGCGCAGGTGTGCAGATCAGGGTAGGAGAAAAGAAAGAGGTAATTTTAGTGTATTACAGAATTTATGGCAGGGGTATTTTTGTGTGCAGGGCCTGATGAAAATCATGGAGAGGGCTAGTAAAAACAAATTCTTAACTTAGAATTTAATTGTTGTTGCTACTGAAAGAGAAGGAGGTCCCATGAGACCAGAAAAATGTGGGAGCTTTTATTAAAAAAAATAACATAGAGAGATAAAGGCTGAGAATGAAGATGATTCAAGCTAATTTCATTAACAGGAAATAGACTTAAATGTTTAAAAAATAATAACAATATATAAGCATGTAGGAGAAAGTAACAAAAAATTAAGAGTTTGTTTGAGAAGTAACTTCAAGCAAATAAATATTAATTTTGGCATGGTTACTGGTACAAACATAAACAGAGGTGCAGTACTGTCTTAAATTCCGTAAGGCCTGTGATATCAACCCATAGAAATAGGAAATATAGGTTGGATAAGGAAAAATAGTTCTGGGCATATTGTCATAAAATGGGCATATAATTTGCTGAAAAAAATATGTTTAGATCTGTCTGTAATGGTAAAAAAATAAAGGCAAAGCAGGTTACAGTATCTTCTATGCCCAATTGTGTGTCATTATTTCCAATAAGGATTCAGATTATGAAAATTATAATAGACTTATAAAATACACAGAAAAGACCCAAAACTTTTCAGAAGGCAGGAACAAATCAGAATAATCTCAGCAAGCTGGAGAAATAATCTAAAATTGAGGGAAAAATCAGATAAAGTCAAAGGTGAAGTCTGTAAGAAGAACGAAAGAAGAAGAGCATAATTTAAAAAGAGTAGACTCATAGGAAGTTGTGCAAGAAAAGTATGGTGAATTGTAATGAGATGGGAAATCAACATGAAATAGTTACAAAAACTCCCAAGTCTCACTCTGGGATATTTTACAGAAAGCACATTTACCAGGCCAGAAAAAAAATTTTTCTACAAACTCAGGTGAGATTTGAGAACAAATAGGAATTTTAAGGAGGAAAATAATAAGGAAAAAACTTTTTCCCTAAACTCAGGTGAGAATAATGTCCAGTTTAGACAGATGGTTTTGGGGATCATTGAAAAATGAAGTTCAAAGGAATGATATTGTAAAGATCTGGTTGAAGTCCAGAAAAAGGAAGATGAAGTGCCATGTCTGGTGTAACCCTATGTTACATTTTCCCCTATGTTTACTCAGCAAAGTGAAGAACCAACTGGCTCCATTTTCAGAAACATTTTAAATAAGAAAGTAAAAAATATATTTGTCTGTCAATTAAGTTACAGAAAAAAGGGAGTTTAGGAGGGAGGCTCTGGGCTCATCTTTACAAAATTACTAATAATAACAACAATAATAACAAATTACTAATAAAAAGAAACATGTTGCTGCGACACACACATGGGAGCTGATAGAAAATAACCAGGATGGTTCTCCCCAGATAGGGAATCTCCACCTGCAGGTCAGCCAAGCCCCTGCTCTGTTTCACTGCAGATAACAGGAATTTCCAATTCTCAGATATGTGAGCAGGGGCTTCACACCAAAGGAAATAATAGCTCTCCATGTCACTGTGGTGGTCCTGTGTCACAGACACATTTTATGAAAAATCCTTTCCTTAGGATTTTTCCTCCTGAGAAGCTGAGAGGCCTCAGGAACAAAATGTAAACAATGGTTATCTGCTGCTGTGGAATGCAACAGGTGCATCTGTGATTGGCCTCATGTGGTTGTTTCTAATTAATGGCCAATCACAGTCAGCTGGCTCAGACTTTGTCCAAGACACAACCTTTTGTTATCATTCTTGCTTTTCTATTCTTAGCTAGCCTTCTGATGAAATCCTTTTTCTATTCTTTTAGTATAGTTCTAATATAATATATATCATAAAATAATGAATCAGCCTTCTGAAACATGGAGTCAGATCCTCGTCTCTTCCCTCATCCTCGGACCCCTGTGAACACCGTCACAGCACTGGGAACAGAATGTCACTTGCTCATTAGTGTAGATATTTCCATAACTGAGACTGTCAAAAGAGGCACAATAAATATTATTTGGGGGTTCAGACTCACTGATTTCTTGGAGCAGGTTAAAGCTGTGATTCATGAAGCTTCTTAAGCAGCTTGTGACTTGTGCTTTTGAGTCATCTCTCAAACTGAGTGTTTTATTGTAAGTACATGTGTAGAATGTAATTACCTCCCTTAGGGTCTGGTGCACCCCAAAATTCGTGATAGAACTCTCTTGCCTTTTGCACACAAAACCAGGAGAGGCATAACATCAGAAAACACATTTCAGGAAATAATTATTTATTTGGACTGGATTGCCAGGAGCACCCCTGTGCACATCTCAGGCCTTGCCTCTTTCTGTGTGCTGCTCACACTTTAATCCAACAGCCCATGGCAATCACTGCTCCAAGCCCATGATCCTGCTCTAGCTTTCCCTGGTCTTGTTCATATGGGAACACACCTCTACCTACCAACTCCACTTTCCTGCACCCCATTCTAGGCACACATCTTTTCCTTCCTATTATTATTAGAACTAAAAAAATCTCTTTTGACTCTACAGTAACAAACCCCTCAGTGATTCCTGTGTATATCAAAATGACAAATATTTTTAAAACTCCAGGGAAAAACACATCATCATCTCACACATTCCAAATTAAACAGTTTCACTTCTCCCAGGTACTGGGTTTCATTTTTCACTTCTTTAGTCCTTGCTTAATCATTTTCCCATTTTGATTTGGTAGGGCTTGACATCTACTTTTGAGTGAAGACAAGAGTCATGGAGAATATATTTATTCTATTAGACAGGAGGCCTTAAAAATAACATGGGCTTATGATGCTGAATGTGGTGCCAGGAACCAAAGCACAAATCTGCTTAAAGAACCAGAAAGTTTTATTAATATTTCCAAACACAAAATGAAATTCCACCTTCAAGTTATATCCTGTGAGATCAATGATAATTACATTTGCTTTGCAAGGATAAACACCTCATCTCATTGAACATGCTTTCTTTTTCATCCTTCCTGCATGGAATAGGTTGAGTATCCCTGTGTATTGCTTTGGGAGGTACATGCCAGCAAATAAAAAAGTTGATGAGAACACATAAAGCTCACTGATGATTATGACATAAAACTCAATGCACTTCCGAAATGCATAAAATAACTAGGTTTTTAAATAAATTACAATTAAAAAAACCAACAACGTGATTTATTGGTCGTGATGTGGATGTACAGGAGAGGACAAGAGTTCTCTGATTCATTCTGAGTGCACATACCTATTAAATAATCCTGAGGAATATAAAAAGCAGCAATGTAGTTTGAAACCCATTACAAAAACAAAGTTAAGGATTTCTAAAAGGTGACACTAAAGGATGAAGTAATAAAATGTATGGCTCATAAGGACATTAACACAAACAATCTTTAAACCCAGCTTTTTTTGGAAAGAGAAATACATCAGCATTCAGACATTTCTGACATGGACATGTCATATGAATGGAAGGACTGACTGTACTTTCCCCTAGAGTGATGAATTCCTGATAATTAGAGAGACCAGGAGAATTAGGCAGTGATTTGACAGGCCCATCATTAGATCTGAGGATGTAAATAGCCTGATGCACTATTTGAATTGTGTCATTATCAAAACATGAATAAAGAAATGTGAAAACTTTTAATTTATTCAGTCTAAAATCAGAAGGCAATGTACAATAAGGAGCTATTGTTATAAACATTCATTTTTCAGAGACTCAACCCCCACAGCTCATATAGATTCATTGAGTTTCAGAAAACTGCTTTTATCAGAACAATTTTGACTTTAACACTGTTTATTTAATATGTGGAGAAGGTCCAGAAGAAAAATTAACAATCCCAGAATAAAAACAATTACATCAGAGTTCTATAAATTCTCAGCATGAATCTTCTGTAGGTAGAAAGTTTATTTATGACTTGGAGTGGAATGATGTGCTTTTATTTGTTGCAGCAATCTTGTGTGGGAAGTAGATAACTCAAAAATGCATGCTTTTAATTATATTTTGCAGTGGATCCATGTAAATGGGAGTTTGTGGTTTCTTGTAGGATGTTTTATGATTAATCATTACATAATGTGTTCTGATGATATCATGTAAAGAAAAAAAGCCCTTGAAGAGATTTTTTGTAATGAATAATTTGCTATATTACATTTTATTTAAGATTAGAAAATTTTGGTAAAACTTAATATTTAGATGGTAATATTATAGGAACACTATATCTCCAAACTAGAATTCAGGTTGGTCATTGCAAATTAAAATTGGGTTTAAATACAGAGTTTCAGTAAATAAAAAGTTGCATTCGTTTTAAGTATCAGAAGGTTCTGGAGACAAAATACAATGCTGTTCTTATTGTTTTTATAATTATCTTCATAAATTTGAACAGTTTTTAAAGCCCAGTCTAAAATTCTACTCACTTGGATCAGCCTTCTTCAATTCCATATTAACTGGTGGCCTAGTCCAAGAAGAACTGAAAATATATTTTAATGCATGGCAACCAAGCATAAGAGGATCAGTTAAAGCAGTTCACTATCTGAATTCTGTAATTGATTTTAAAAAAATCTCTGCATAACTTTTTCTCATTTCTCAGAGCTTAATTTAGCTGTGTCTCAGTATCAGAATAATTTATTCCCTAGAAATAATACACACACACACACACACAAAAAAAGTTTGGAAAGAGAAAATTTTGGGCTGTATCCTCCATTGCATGAATGGAATAAGAAGAATTTTTCCAATACATATTGCATTATAGTGAATTCTCATTTAGTTCTTCCCCAGAGCTAGAAATCAATTGAAGTATTTGGATTTATGCCAGTTTATATTGGTTTAGATTCAGCGTTTTGATGTAGAGACTTCTGACTAAGAAATCATAATGATCCTGAATTTATTAGCATATGCTGAGTTCCTAAACATGTTTTGAAGGTATCAAGGTTCTTTTAGACATGCAAAAGTTGAACAGGAAAGAGACAATCAAAACATGAACTGAACTGTAATCTATGCAACAAAAGTTTTGATCTAAGAGTTATTAATCTTGTTTCTTGAAAAGAAACAGAGAAGAGAAGATTTCTCTGTTGGAGAAATCCAACAGAATTTAAGAAAACTGCCTTACCATTAAGTAATTCAGTGCCAGCTTCTTGTACAAAAGAACACAGCAGTATGAAAGGGGAAGATCTGGTTTTTCACTTAAAGAAATATTGTATGGTTTGTTTCCATTATTGTTCCAATTCAGTCAGTCTTTATCACAAAGCATCCTCCCTGCTATCTGAGGGAAATTATACAATAACTCCTTTGTATGCCTTCTCTTGAATGTTAAAAATAATTATTATGTGCTTTCCCAGAGCTCTCTACCACTGTTTAGAGAGGATCTCAGCAAGTCATGGCCTTATCACAGAGTGAACAATGTTTTGTGAGCAATATACCTACTATCTGTGAGAATAAAGGTACAATTTGTGCTTTTGCCTTGGCTTGCTGGCAACCATTGCACAGCACAATCTGTGAGGGACTCGCTTCAGTGGTACCACTTCACTTGCCATTCAAAAAAGAGAAAGATAAAGAAAGAGATGGGGTAAACTCCATCTAACCTGTGCCATTCAAGCACAGGAAGCATTCAAACCTCTCCTAAGTGTAACAACAAAACTGTCACTGTCATATTTTCTGAAAAATCCCGTCACCAGGATTTCTTCTCCTGGGAAGGTAAGAAGCGTTAGAGAAAAATGAAAACAATAATTATCTGATTTGCTTCTCCTGTGTTTTGCTGCCTTGGAATGTGGTTTGGACATTGTTTACCAACTGGTCATTGTTTCATTAGTTTCATGTGAATTGTTTTAACTTAATGACCAATCCCAGCCAGCTGTGTTGGGGCTCTGGAGAGAGTCATGAATTTTTCATTAGTATCTTGTTAAACCTTTTGTATCCTTTCTCTATTCTTTAGTATAGTTTAGTATACCATTCTATAGTGTAATGTAATGTAATGTAATTTAATGTAATGTAATGTAAGCCTTCTAAGAACATGGAGTCAGATTCATCTTTCCTTCCCATGACAGGAGACCCAGAAAATACCACACATCTTCATTCCAGTCCAAAGGTTACAATCTAATGCATAAAGTAGCTTCTTACCACAAGGAACAAGACATCAAACTGGGATGGGGAGACTTGGGGTAACATCAAAATTAGCAGTTAATCCCTTGTCAGCACAGTGATGTGTTTGACTTTCAATAACAACTAAGCATAACTGGTTAAAAATGTCCTGAGTTTCCACACCCAAGGAGAGGCAGAATGTGCCAGTCTTATAAAAATAGTCATGTGTTTCACAGAATATAATATCTGATTTTGCATTGTCAGACTACGTATCAGGCACACAAGGAAATCAACAGGAAGAGAGAAGAAAGGTAATCTGAAGAAAAAGCAAGGGTAAAGTACCAGTCTTCTGTGGCAGGATTTCTAGCAGATTTAGAGTTGTGGTACAGCCAAGCTGGTGCAGAAAATGGATTTTCACTCAAGATGCAAGAAATATTTGTATGTTACTGAAACTCTGACCACTAAATAATAATGTTCTAGATTATTATATTTTTAATGGAAGATGTTAATACTCAAACTGTGACCAACACGTTGCCTGTTTGTCTGGTTTAGTGGAATCACTGATTCTGAAATTCGGTTTTCTTCTGTCTCTGTTGTATCTGGCCAGTTTGAAATGAAAACTGACCCCCTTGCTGGGCTCAGAGGTATGTAATTCCTGGGAAAGAACTTTGTGTTTGTGTTTCATCATTTTAATAACTGGTGTGCAATGCAAGGTGCTGTTAGCAATGGTTTTTGTTTCCCAAAGGATATGATCTAAGGAAGGTTTGCAGTAACTCTTTTAACTATTTATAAATTGGTTGAAGGAACTGAATTTGGTTTTAGATTTTATTTTTGCATACTTCTTAATAATGAAGATATTTTTAATATGTGAGACCAAGGTGTACAGTGGTCCTGATCTATTTTATTTGAATGACTGAAATTCCTGGGCTGATAACAATTTGCTCCCTTTAATGCTTTGAACTGGAGGTGCACCCCAATCTTACAAAGGAATTAACTGCAGGAATTATAGCATCTTGTGGTGGGCAAAACATTCAGCTTCAAGAAACCATTTTAATGGTGATTAACTGCCTGCTGATGCCAGTTAAAGGTTACAAGGCAAATTCTTTCAGCAGCCATAAAGTGGCATTCACATTCCTTGACTTTATCCACCTGACTTAGGTACCAAGAATGAGGAATTTAATCTCCACGAGATGCCCTTGAGCAAGGTGAGTGAAAGCAATTTAGAAGCCCCTGGAGGGTAATTCAGAGGGCATGAAGTTGAGGCATTCCACATTAGGTGGAATTAAGCAGAGTGGATGTTTAAGAGACAGCCTTGTGACTTGCTGGGGATCAGCCTGAAGCACTGTAACACTTGCTTTCCCTACAATGAACCTAGCCAGATTTGTGGAGCCCTCTGCCCCTTTATTAAAGATTATTTGTGCCAGGCCTAATTAAATGCCTGGGAGGACATAAAGAAATAAGGCAGAAAATTTCAAGTTCAGTAAAGAAACTAAAAATTTAGTTTAATTAGAGAAAAACATAGTGGGGGAAAAAAAGGCAACCTAAAGAAGTGCTTCAGAGGTATCCAGTCAAAACTCAGCTTTATCCTCAAAGTGCAAGCTTTTAATATTGCATGAATTATAAATTATGGAATGTAACATTCAGAAGATTTCCAGACATTTCCCTGCTGGTATATAATCTTCTATCACTCATTTTCACCTTGTGCTTATATTTATATCATCCTCTGCAGCACAGAATTGACTTCAGCCCATGACAATGCCTTCAGCGCTGTTTTTAAACTCAAGACTCAGCATTGTTGTAATCAAAATGTAACAGAAAAAAAATTGTGGTGTAAGTGAGAAATATTTTAGCTATAGATTATATCAACACAGATTTTACATTTCCCTCATTTTACAACAAATCAATATATTAAGCACTATATATTAAAAAAGTCTAAACTTTCATGGTGATCAGCAAATTTACAACACTTGCAAAATAACTTGACTAACTGGCATGTCCAAACTTCCCAATTTTCTGGTTTATATCACAGCTGGTTTTAACTGAAATGGGTTCAGTTAATGTCAGTTTATATCATTGAGGGACATCCTTATGCTCCTTTTGAGTCTTCTCCTTTGGTTTCTTTTACTCCAACAGAGATTTCATTATAATTTTTCATCCTTACAAGAACAACAAACCTTTGTTTGCTCACCTAATGTAAATTCAATTGCTCTTTTGATCTCTCCTACCAGCCTATGCCAGAAATGTGCAGTGATGACTTTAGGCCTGAAATTTCCTGTCTGCCTTGGGCAACAAATACACCAAAAACGCTGAAACCACTTAGATCAAACAATCCAAACAATCTTAATAGCCACCTACTCACTTACAGAGAATTGAGCTCCATTTTCTTCTCTTCCTCTCTCCATTTATTTCAAAGGACAACAAAGTGGTAGTGTGGGCTATTATTTTCTGGGTTTGCCTTCCTTTAATGTATCCTATTTTTATTGAACCTTCTGAAAGCTGGGTATCATCTATCCAGGGCCACTAGCTTGTTTTGTGGAAAAACATATGGTCTGATGACTAAGGGGAATTCATTAGAGGGACAGAGGCAACTTAAAAATTACAATCTTAGACTCCAAACCTCAGTTCAACAATTTTATGATTATTCTTGTACTGGTTTAGTAAATGTGATGCTGAAAGCAGGGAGAGGATATGTGAATTCAGCTTCTGTTCACCCTCAGCACCCCCAGTTCCTCAGCCAGTTCCTTGCCCTCCTCTTTGGGGAGGAACCTCTGGCAGGTACCATCAGTACGTGCACAATGGTTTGAGCTTCAGCTGGAATCTCCCTTGGATTGTACAGCTGCTCCTTTGCCTATAATGCTCTCATACAACCTTCTTCTTGCTAATTGCTTCCCAGAACAGCTCACAGACAAAAGACATTGGAGGGGAAAGCCTTCTAAATGCATGAGCTCTCTTAGTTGTATTACCATGAGTGTTTTAGGCACCAAACTTTTCAGCATTTTTACTGGGGTGAGAGGTGCTGGAAGGTCCCTCATTGTTCCAGCTGTGCCTAAAATGTTTTCAAGAGACAAGCACCAGTGTGCTACAAACAAAAATTCACATCTGTAGCCATATTTCAAAACAGGTGTTATTTGTTCACTATATTAGATCTGCTTGTATTCTTTTACAAATTCCCAAAGAGAAAACATATTTGTCTGAGCAGGGATAGAAGTCTCTTAAACAATACAAACATGTAATCAAACAAAATTGACTCACTGACTGACAGAGTAATAATATTCTGGAGAGTTCGTTTGATCAATCATGTTCTAGTTCTTGTAACACGACTTGGGTGAGGAGAAAAGGACAGTTTTTGTTATTGTAGGTTTTTAGTCTTTATCTGCCACAGGATAACATGATGAAGTACACTCTTCTTGCTCTATTTAAGATAAGGTTAACTCCTTATCCATTTGACCACCTGTAGGATTTCACACTTTTGTGTCACTGAGATGAGGAACTGAAGTGGCCAGTCTGGTATATTGGCGTTGTCTGGCCTGAAACACTTCTGATTTTTGACATGTGATAGTAGCACACTCTGAGTTACTGTGTCCAGACATGACAAGACAAACAGACTGCTGGAGGGTGGATTTTGGGAAAAAAATGCACACTGCTAAAGGCATTCTGCAGCCTGTACAGAGCAAGTTGATTGTCAATTACCTGCTTCTGGCATCCACACCCTGCACTGCCCATTGTTTAGTTCGTGGGTTTATAAAGAGGGAAATAGGCCATTAACTTGGCTTAACGTGACCTATGACAGGGTGTATTGCTTGGGAGTGTCCCTACAGCTGTTTGTGCTGCATAACAGTGATGTTTCTTCCTTCAGTTCAGCACTCTGACAGACATCAGTGAGGTTTTACAATTGTTCAGTTGTCCACAGCTCCCTGGTGGTGCCCAGAAGGATCAGCATCCCCTTGTGCAGAGCTGCTTCGGTTTCAGACACTGCCTTTTACACAGACACTGCCCACAGCTGCCTTCCAGCATCTGTTATGATGCAATTCCTTCAGAAAGAGTAGAAATCACAGTGCTTGATTTCTGGAGCTACAGCTGAGACTCTGCCTGATAAGATTTCATCTATAACACTAAGGAATGTTTCCTGAAGCTTTCTGAGCATCCCAGCTTCTTTAGACAGCTCTATTTTGTTAATCCACACTCTGTATGGTGTTTATATCTTACTGATTTGGGTGAAAAAAATTAAAGTCAATTGTCCATTGCAATAATTAAGTAATTTTTAGGGTCTCTCAAATTGCTTTTGAGTTTTGTTCAGCTATCAGAGGAACATTTACTCACCTGCTTTTATGTCTGTTTTGGTCAGATCATACAGAGACATTCAGAGGAAAACAGAAGTACTTTGTTGGATTAGTCACACAGTTACTTCTAAAAAAGAAAGCTAAGAGTCATTCCTTGTTTGTGCAGCGCCATTACATGTGAAAGAAACATGCTTTGTTAAAGAGCAGGTCAAAGACAAGGGCGCTTCTAATTTCATATCCTTCTTTTGGGAAAGTTCTGTTGGTGAGTGGAAAGGTGGAGCATAAAGTTCTCTGCATCAGAAAGTAGTATTGTTTGATCCAGTCCAGTAAGTTTTGAACTTGGAAATTACTTTTTTTTTTTGTTTTGTTTTACTGAACTGCACTGAAATTAGAATTGTAATGACTTTGAAATTCCTTGGAAGAGTGAGTAAATGTAAAATGCAAGATTCAGAGTATCTATTAATGAGTGTAATTACATAAAAAATGTGTAAAGAATAATGAAGCAGAGAATAAATATTATTGCTTCTTTCTCCTTTTTCCTTGCATTTGTTTGTTTTGTTTTCTGCTTTTTTAACCTCTTCTTTGTTCAGGAAAAAGAGAAAGAAAGGAAGAATGAACAGCATGTGATAAACTGGGCTATCTGATCTGCACTGTCATTTCTCCTCCACCTTACAGGGAGGAAATGATCCAAAAGATGTCAAATCACCTGAATTTTTTTCACAACTCTCAGTAATCTTGAGGTAAGGACCCAAGGTTATGCAAAGTGCCTCCCCTGTTACCACAAGGATTTTATATAGTAGGTCGAAATCCCTTTGAAATTACAATCAATCCTCTCATTTAATTATGGGGAAAAATCTGAGACCTGAAATGAGCATGGTATGTGCAATAAGAAAATATCATTTATGTGTGCTGTTCTGATGCTCCTATAGGCAAATCTTTTTCTGGAGTAACATTCAGGTAACATCTTTAATCACCACTTTTTGCCTTGTCTTTAAGAACACATTTCTATCATTTCTGCCTAACTCATTTCACTTGTCACCAATGCAAAGAGAGCACAATTGATAAAGAGCAGAGAGATAATAATAACAGGCTTTCCAGACTGTCCTCAGGGCGTCTGGTATGACTGCTCTCAAACATCTGGGTGAGCAATTAAACGGGAAGCTCCCTAAAACTAAGCAAGGGTATGTCCTTGGCTCTTGTTCTACTTTAACACTGAGAAAATCAAGCAATTGGAGGTGCCAGGGAGCAGTGTGTGGGGAGGGGGTGAGTCAAAGGTGACCTCCCTTGGGCTGGGCTCTCCCTGAGGGACCCATCTGTATAAAAAAGGGGGATCCAGGACCAGGGAACACCCAGGAGATGGGGACAAATCCATCACTTCATGGCAGAGCTCTGGGAGGGTGAGATAGCCCCTGAAGCCAAGGGCTGCACAGGGACAGGTCAAGGTGAGACAGCAGTTATGAATTTTTGGTACCCCCAGGGCCCTGAAGGAGGGCTCTGAAAGCCTCTCCACACTAAATTGCAATGGAGAGAGTAAAGTGGGTGTAATTGTGACTTACAGGATGTTGCCACAGATCCTTACAAGGAATCCCTATTTTATCTGGGTGTAGGACTTTAGGGAGCTTTGATGTCCATAGCAACTTCAGGGGAAATTGATTTATTTACCATCTGTTTTGGATTGCCAAGAAAATTGTATTCTATTTGCCATCTGTATGGCGGTTGTCTTCTGTTAAGTGGGCAGTTTTCCTTATCTCTTCCACACTCACTCCTCCCTTCTGGGAGACACCTGCTGATTACAGGCCATTGAATGTCACTGCCTGACTGATAAGAACTACAGCAACACATAGTGAGATGTGAGCCCAGAGGGAGGAGCCAAGCATTGCTACTCAGATATAATCTGAGATCTTGGGGCAGCAGAGCAGCTTCTCCACTGGATTCCCAGAGAAACAGCTGCCTCTTCCACTGGATCTTCAGAAGAAGACTCCACCCTTCTACAGGATCCCTGCTCCAACAGAACCACACCTGACACTCCAGGAGCACTGCAGCCACAATTCCAGCTTGACTGCTACCAACACCCTGACCCATAGGGTGTCAGGTTGTGTTCTGACTCTGTCAGTGTTGTTCTAGTTTACTGCATTGTTTATCTTTTTATTTTCTTCCCTAATAAAGAACTGTTATTCCTGCTCCCATATTTTTGCCTGAGAGCCCCTTAATTTCTGATTTATAACAATTTGGAGGGAGGGGGTTTACATTTTCCATTTCAGAGGAGGCTCCTGCCTTCCTTAGCAGACACCTCTCTTTCCAAACCAAGACACCATCAAAATAGCACTTAGTCATGGTGACCTCCCCCCCACCCCCAAAACTGTGCCAACCACTGATTAGAAAAAAATCAGGTGTACACAGACATGCCAAAATCTGGGATGTTGAAGGACTCAAGGCACATTGCTAGTGTTCAGGAGCACATAATCACGGAATGATTATATGCAGGTGCTTTTATTGAAGAGCTCTGGGTGTCAGGGGTACAGATCCAAATCTGACTCGGGTTCGGGTTGAGCATGTTTTTATACCCTTATCATTATATAACTACATATTACTCATTAAACTTATACTGTATACATTGATCTCATCCAAGCATGGACTCTTGTAATCTCCTTCAAACCCCTCAAACATTGCTTCTCATGATTCCTGTTATGATTAAACAATAATCATATCTAATTACCAAACAATCATTAAATTTAATAATCATATCATTTATCATATAACAATTATATAATTTATCATAGTCATTAAATGATTATACAGGTGCAGTTTTGCATGATCCACTAAAGCCCAACATTTTCCCAGGGCCTACCAGGCCCAACTTTTCTTTCTAACTCCCCTGAATATCACACGATTTTAGAAAGACTTTATCCCTATACTATCAACGTGGAGAGAAAGGTGAGGGTGGGCAGAGGGATCCGAGGCAGCAGGACAGCGAAAAACAAAACACAGATGGGAGCCTGTGCTGAGAGGGATAAAAGAGAATTTATGAGAACACGACAGGGTGGCATGGAGCATCAGTGACCTACTGTGTGTGGAGCTGGGCTGGGTGATTTGTGCTGTGAATCAAGGACCATTCCTTGCCTGGATATTCCTTGATATGGCCACATAGGGCCAGCTTCACTATCTGGTGTGTGCTGCCCCAGGAAGGACAGACACTGCCTCTTCCAGGCCATGTGAGCTCTGCCGTCCTGGATGCAGCTATCCAAGGCATTGGATGCTCCCAGGGACTGGCAGAAATGGTGATAAAATCATGCAGCTGTGATGGTTTTTCCTCATGTGAATGCTGTGTGCAGGAGCAAGAGAAAACCACTTGTCCTCAGTGTTTTGCATCCTTGTTGGCCTTGAGTAGAATGTTTGACCATGTCCATTAACTGGGTGTGACCTATACCCTGAGAGATGAAGGAATCCAATGTAGATTATGGCCTTCAGGGATAGGAATAACAATGATTCTTTGCAGAGTTATTATGAACAAATTTTTAAACCAAAACTAAGAAGCCAAACAAAAAACACCAAAAAGGCCCCACCAAAAAAAAAATAACCAAAGCAAAATGAGTCCAGGAAATGAGCAGAGAGGTACACAGGACACCTGAGGCTATGACAGACACACACCTAATTATGACTTCACTTAATCCCCAGGGGTAGCAAATCCCAGGCACCTGTCTATATGTCTGATAGATGGGAATTAGCTTCCCAGCAGGACAACCTGGCATTTTCCTTTGAATAAAAGGAAGCAGGTTCGGGAGGGAGGAGTAGCTCCGTGCGTCATCCCCTGAAAGAACAGAGATGAAAGCTGTGGTTAAAATGCTCCTTCCTAGATTAGGTGTGGAAAAACAAGAGATAGTAGTCAAATCATCATGGAAAAGGAGGACTTTGTGGATCTCCAAGTTTGGATTATGTCATGCATTTCAAAGAGCATAACTTTAAGAGGATCTTTTTAGACTCTTTTTGGTAAAAAGAGCTTCACCCTAGTAGAACCAGCTGATATTTTCACATTAAATGTATATGTGTGCATATACTTGTACATATATTTTCACACATAATCTGAAATGGCAAAGGTTGCCCAGGGACATTAATAGGGACAGTCACTAATTTACTGGAGTGAAGACAGGCTTGTGAAGGGGCCATTTCAATTTTAAAAAAGTTCTTTCTTTTGGAAAGAGAAAAATTAACCTAAAATTGTTTTGGATTTTTAGAAGTGTTTTCTACATAGAAACGACTATGACTTGCAATTTTCTTTCATTCAAATCTATTCTAAAACATACAATAACTTTAAAGGACACTGAGATCCAGAACAACACACTTTCACCATCCTCAAATTATGTTTTCCAACCTGTCAATCAACAAAAAATTAAACTGTTTTTAATATCCCCACCTCAAGGAAATAATTCAGGATTGACAGCAACCAAACACATTAACCATTGTTAGAACTTAAATCTAGTGGAGTTTAATGACATTTTTATCCTATATCCCTAACTGTTGCTGGATTTTACATGCATTTTAAAGGCAGAAAATTCAGTACAATTTGTATCAATTGTAAAGTAAATGGTACACATCAGGAAAAAAAGAAAGTCACAAATACTTCTAAGAAGCAAAGTATTAAAACAAAAGTATTTTTAAATTATTCATTTGTTTACAGGATCTTGATTTAGTCAAATGATTGTCCTCTTTTAAGGGTTTACCAAGATAATTCCCTTACAGTTATTAATCTCTCCTGTATTTAAAGACCATTAATTCCTCAGCTGTTTAAGGTATGATTCCTCATGAAATTTCTTAATTAACTCCTGCAAACACTATTACTTTTCATTTATCATACTTGAAGCTAATTAACTTACATGTTTTTTAAGGGCCTTGGAAAAAGTAACTATATGAAAGAATTGGGGGTTTTTATCAGTTAATTGGATGAGACAAAGTGATAATGCATGTTCTGCTTCATGTTTTTATTTTGATTACCACATGGTGAATAGCAGTATTGAATAACTGAGTGTAAAACTGAAAACACAACTTGGCCTTCAAGCAGCAACAACTTATTATTTTAGTAATACCTCCTAGGACTATGCATAGAAGAAAAAAATAAAAAGGAAAAAAAGTTGGGTCAATCTAGAACAGATTCTTCTAATTAAAATGTTTTGATTTACTGAATAAAGGTTTTAATGGGTTTGGAGTTTTTTTTACATGAAAATGGTTATTTCAAGAAGAAAAGTCAACCATTCATGCATTGGCCAAATATGCCCAAAGCAAAAAAAAAAAAAAATTTCCAGTATTGAAAATTAATATTTGAATTAACATTACAATGCAATACTTTGATAGTTATTAACAAAAGAAAAGAGCTTGTCCTTTTCTGTCACCTTTTATTAAAATTCAGAGGACTTGATTTATTTTTATTTTTTAATATATTTTATATATTTTATTTGATTTATATTTATTTATTTTTATTTTTATATATTTTTACATATATATTTATTTCCAATTAATTTGAATGTTTTGTTGGTAAGTTCAACACTTAAAATTCACTTTAAGTTTTATTTTCACTATCAGAATAATTATTTTTTTCTTAACATGTGCCCTCATTTGATTTAATAATGAACCCAAGGTTTTGCACAAAACAACCAGCTTTTGTTGTTGTAAAATTTGTTTTTGTCTGTCCTAGGTACAGAGAAAAGGTTAAATATTATAAATTATAATTAACAAATTATAAAATGTCCACAAGAAGAATAAAAAAAGAAAAAAACAACAACTGCATTGTCTTTTTAATCTTCTGTGTAGAAATCACTTCTAGGAACTTTGGGTATTTGAGTCAGAGTTGTAACACCTGACCCTGAGTGGCAGCAATCAGCAGCAGCAGATGTACCCTGCTGCTCTGCAAGGACAATTCTCATCTTCCTCCAGAAGCTCAGGGAAAAGATTTCTGCTGAGAAGAACTCTTCCCAAGTTTTATTTAAAATACCATGCCTAACCATCTCTCTGACAGCATTTTCATTTTTTATCTGAGTTTTTAGGTCGGACTTACTGACAGAAAAGAGATTCTCCCTGGTTTCCTCCTATTTCAGCTGCAGCTCAGCAGGTCTGGTGTTTGCTGTGGGAGCAGCTTCAGCTGCATGCAGCACCAGCCAGGAACCCTGTCCATCTTCCAGGCTGATTTCCAGAGCAGGGAAATCTGCAGGCTGCACCCCAGCCTTATCTGCATGCAGAAAAAAGGCCAAAGCAGCACACAGAGCCTTTCAAACCCCATCATTTATCCAGGGCTGTGTCTCTGCAGAGATAAGCTCCCAGAGGTGCCTGCCCAGGGGTTGTGCCAGGGTAGGAGGTGTGCTGTGGGGCACAGCCTGAGCTCAGGATGCTGACACCTTTTCAAAAGCTCTGTGGTGAGTTCATGGATACAGCAGTAATGTCAGGCAGGCCTGAGGAGCTGGACAAAGAGGAAAAAACAGACATGGAAACTCTAGCTACCAGTGCAACCCAGAAGTGGCAGAAAATCACTTCTCCACTGTTGGGGAAGATGAAACAGGAAAGCCTTATAAATATGATTGCCTGGCAAAAGATTTTGAGAATATGGAAACTGTAAGCGAGATTGAAGTGAAAGCAAGCTTTGAGATACCTTAGTTACTGAACAACTGGAAAACAATGGTGTGGTGGACTGAAGGTAATCCCCTTTTGATGAAACAACACCCTCTGCTTGCAGACAGGCCCAAGGGTCAGTGCAGACCCTACTAGCTTGGCAGAAGGGGTCCCAAGAGTAGTTTTTAGGGTTTAAAATGTAACACAGTATGGTAATGTAGTGATTCTTATAGGCTGTATGTAAATGCTATAGGATTTGTATGTTGTACTAGATTGGTTAGTGAGAACTAGAATATTCAACACAGAAGATTTATTGTATTGTAACAGGAACTTCGCTCTCTTACCTTTTTTACTCCTTTACGCTCTTACCCTCTTACTCACTTTCCCCCTAATCCTCTCTACCCCTCTCTTCTCTCGGGCCTGCTCCGAGCTGTGGCTGGCAGCTCCAAGCAGGGCCCTGCACCCAGGCCCTCTGCAATAAACCACAAGTTCCACAACCTGGCTGCAGAGATCTCTTGTCTCCATCCATCCCAAGCGTCCTACCCCCTGATGCTCCTACACTCCACCTTACTACTTGGTGGTGTTTAAAAGATGTGTCCCAGAACCACATTGATTCTGATGAGATATCAATAAGAATTGTTTTCTTTCCCCAGAGGACAGATCATTACTATATAAGCAGCTGCTGAAGAGAATGCAAGTCTAGAACAGCAGCAGAGCAGCGAGAGTTTCTTTCTCCAATAGGAATTTCTCTGATTTGGGCAGTCTTCATAAAACATGTGCTACTATTAAAAAAATCATATTTAAAAACCCAAACACAAACAGACTGAAAAAAGATAAGCACAATAGGTAATCCCACATTTCTATCATGCATCTGTATTCAACTTCCACAAGTGGTAGAAGTCTCTCGAGAAATCAATTCACTTCACATCATATACAGTGAATTTTGAGTTCTTGAAATAAATAGATCAGTGGCATAAATGTTGAATGTTTAACTTCTGTCCCAATTAATAACACCTACTTACAGTGCAACCTAGATTCACTGACAGAATAATATTTCTTATGCAAAAACCATCTTTACAACTTCTACCTTTCTTCCAAGAACTGATTACGTGGATATGTGCAAGACTTTCTTAGAAAACCCTTAGAAAAGGGTTTAAAGGAATCTCCTGCTCTTTCAGGAAACAAAAGGTACTGAGTGTAATTGCTTCATTCTGAATTGTTTAAAGTCAGTTTAAAATGCCATTTAAAATATTAAAGGCAAACCTTTCTGTTAATTAATTATAATTAGGTACTTTTTGCTTAGTCTCTAATTTAATCGGATTTTCAACAGACAGTACCTCCTGCATAAATATTACACTTTTTAGTGTCATTTCAGCTTTGTTAGCAGAGCCTCACCAGATAAAGAAGAAATAATGATTTCTTCACATGCATCTCAAGAGAAGCCCATTTCTCACAGGAATTCATCATCAGAGTCTCCAGCTTTGACCAAGGCAATCATCACTCAGTAAAAAGGAGTTCCACAGGCACTTGTGGGTGTGAATATTTGACCCCAGCTGGGTCCCCTGGGGACATTAAACACTCGGGTAAGACACTGAGGGGACACAAACCCCTCCTGGGCAGCAGCCAGGGAAGCCTGAGGAGCTGGAGATGGATTTTCAGAGGATGGGAGCTGCTGTCCAGCAGCTCTGTAGGGCAATTACAGAGACAAAGGATGGATGCATGAGTGCAGGCTCTGAGAAATGTCATTTGAAGTGAGAACTTGGTAATAAGAGTCATAAAGTTTGTATTCCATGGCTAATTTTATTACTCTCCTAGTGAGACTCATTGAAAAAAACATAATTCAGAAGTGACTTTTATGAGAAATTTTATGTGAAAATGGAGATTAATTTTGAAGCTAATGTTGTGATGCTAACTTTGTGATGTTGGAGTGAAAAGAAGAATTCCAGCTTTTCTATGCTGGCTTACAGTGGTGCAGTCTTTCTGGAGGCATGACACTTTAGGAAGACTTGAAGTTGTCTGAGGCTAATTGGTGTTGCTTCAATTGCATTTGGGATTTATTTAATATTCTTGAGGGACATGGAGTGAGAGAAAAAGGGGTTGAGCATGTAGCACCCAATCAGCTTCTAAATGGTTTTTTAAAGCATTTTGCCACAATCTGTGGGACTAGAAGCCCATTTCACATTTTCAAAGAAATGTTTATTCTTCCATGGGTCTTTGAATTGGGTATTGTGGCTATATGGAAAACATTAAATGGTTAGGAATTGTTTTAAAATCTGATTCGACAACAGTGGTACTATCATGAGATTATGAAACAGTTAGGCTGTGTTTTGTAAGTCTTTGCAACATGATCAGTGGCACAAATATTCATGTACTCAATGAGTACAAGAGTAAAATACAGTGGCAGAAACAGCAACACTCAGATCCATCAGGGATTTGTGACCTACTGGGCACACTGTTTATTAGCAGTGATCTAGTCATCTCTTGCCAGTGACAAACTCATTTACCGACCTCACAGTGATACTGTGAAAAATATTCCATGCTTTCTTATTTCAGAGAAGTTTCTGGAGCTCCATATGAATGCTTTGAATGCCTATCTAAATAATTTACTGATCAGAAAGTTTTATCAGAAGGCAAAGAAATAGGGGAGGTTCCCTTCTCTGGCCCAGTGGATAATGTAGGGACAGAGAGACCTGTATGATTTCTACATTGCCCCAAGGAAAAAGAACTAGTTCAGGAATCTTCCATCGGGTACGAGAAGATTGTGAACTACACAGATATCATGCAGTTTATTAATTTATTAATCTGTTTAATTTCATTTCCCTCCTCAAACTTTCAGTGAAGGACAAAATCAAACAAGACCTCTTACAGCAGGAAGAAGACAACACCAAGAACCTCAGGGTCTGACCTAGCCTTGATTTTATGTAATGGCAGTGGTTCACTACATGGAGGAAGAAGTGGGTTTTAAAATCTCCAGCCCTGTGAGCCCTTAGACTGGCTATATTTCAATTTGGATAGAAGAGGCTACTATGGTAACCCTCTTTGTGTTGCTAGGGCAACCATTTAATAACAATTAGTTCCTTTAAAAGTAATTCACCTTTAATGGAGAATTAAAGATTACACCCAACTCTTCCAAAAGGTGTGAAGGATGGAGTCACACTACCATTCATAACAATTAATAAAACAACCTTTTTTCCTTTTGTTTCTTTGGGGTTTTTTAAACAAGGAAGCACAATTGCTCCTCTTGCCACATATATTTACGCAACTTGCATCCCATGTACCATCTCCACAATATTTTTGTGCTTGCAAAAGATACATTTGACATAAAACGTTAACAGGGCTGCACCAATTCAGATCTCTCAAATGACCTTCATGTCCTCATGGCATTCTGCTCTCCCACTCTTTGGTATGGGGAGTCTTCAGGCCCATGGCTGAACTGGGCACTTGAAACAACTTTCAAAGTTAGGAACATTTTAATTCAGGTCTCTAAGCTGCAGAGCTGAGCTGTGAATTTTGCAACGTGGGAAATGTCACTTTGTATACTCAATTAAATGACAGTTCAACAGTTGGGAAATTTGAGTCTGAATCCATACTTGCTTCCTAATTTATCCACCAAGAATACAACTTTTATAGAAAATATTCTCTAAGCATCTCACTGCTCATCAGGGGTTGGAAGTGAAGGCTGAGAAAACCCTCCCGCTCATGAAATTTTACCTTTGGTTGTAGCCATGATATTTTCTGAAAAATCCTTTCCTTAGGATTTTTTCTCCTGAGAAGCTGAGAGGCCTCAGAAACAAAATGCAAACAATGATTATCTGCTGCTGTGGAATGCAACAGGTGCATCTGTGATTGGTCTCATGTGGTTGTTTCTAATTAATGGCCAATCACAGTCAGCTGGCTCGAACTCTGTCTGAGCCACAAGCTTTTGTTATCATTTTTGCGTTTCTATTCTTAGCTAGCCTTCTGACGAAATCCTTTCTTCTATTCTTTTAGTATAGTTCTAATATAATATATATCATAAAATAATGAATCAGCCTTCTGAAACATGGAGTCAGATCCTCGTCTCTCCCCTCATCCTCAGACCTCTGCGAACACCGTCACAGTTGGTCACCTCAGTTTAATGGTTAATGTTCAATCACACACTTATAACCCTGAACTGTCTCCTTATGCTCTGGAGCATCTGTATTTCCCTTTAAAACCTCACCTGAGCTGCCTTTGAGAGCCTCTCCTGATAAGCAGAGTGATTCACCCCAAAGCTGACAAGCAGTTTGGCACTGCCCTTGGTGGTGCCCAGAAGATTTGGTGTGCAAGGTGGTTAAAACATTCCTTGTTTTCAGGAGTGAAGCTCAATCCCCACTCTGGGGCTTTGCTACCTGCAGGGTCTCACAGATTTCACACTGGCCTGACATTTTGTTTCAGCTAATCCTAAATCCTGTGGAGAATATGATATTAAAACTTCATCTGCTTTGTGATTTGAGGTTCTATTTGTGACCTCAGATGATAATCTGGGCTGCATGAGGGTGCTGAGAAGCAACATTTCTGCCTCCTCTCCCCTACTCATCCACACTCAGACCTCAGCCAAGGAGATAAGGTCAGTTCATCTGTCACTCCTTCGTGCAGCCACCTGAGGAGGGAGATGATGAGAAATGGGAAACCCTCTGAAACCACTGCCCCCATTGCTCAGATTAGCTGGGAAAAGAAATTACAACAGTGTAAAGGAAATGGGACTGAAAGGAGAAGCACAGCTGAGTCACAACTATTTCAGAGTGTTCAAACACTCTGCTGAGCCCTTCCCACCAAAAAGGTAGACTCTCAATCCCCACAAGCTGAAATGGATAAAAAAATGCATAACTCTGTCCTTGTTGCAACAAGGCTGACACAATTAGCCTGGCAGTCTGATTTTTCATGCCTGTAGCTATTATTGAAGACATTCTTTTGAAATATAACCAAAAAGAAAAGCAAAAGTGCAACAATTTTCTAATCACCATCAATTTCTCTGGCCTTTCATCTCTCATAAAATATTGGGTAACATCTGGCAAGGAACCCTTTTTCCCCTCCCCTCTGGCACTTCTTTTAAAGTGGCACTGATGGATCTATCTGGCTGAGGGCTGTAAAAGGAAAGCAGATGGCACACTTATCACCCAGAATCCAATCCCACAAACTTGTCCTTTACAAGCATCTCTGGTGAGGAAGCAACTTGCTAATGATGGCAATTAGCATCATAGAAATACCAAAAAGGCCAGAACCTTGCAGAAAGTGTTTCTAATAAACTCTGGGATTGATGCCTCTGATGCCAAGCAGGCAGTTAAAACCCATTAGTGTCTAATGTTAATTCATCACAATTTACCAGCTCCTATGGGGCTTTACTTTGGTGCAACAGTAGCTTGCTATTAAATGCTAAATCAAGGAGAAAAAAGAAGAGATCTCTGATTTTTGTAGCAGTACAGGAGTCTCAGATTTTTGTATATCACTCTTATTCTACAGGGACATTGAACATCAAGCTGTCCTGTGTGTATTGTGGTGTGGTGAAAGTCAGTCTTCCTCCTTTGAAGTAACTTTTTCCACCAAAGGAGGGGAGGAGCAGTTCACAACATTTTGGCAGGATGAAACTAATTTCAGTATTGCTCTATTCTGTAATTTTATTCTGTAATTGGACTCCTTCTTGAGAAGGATGCAATGATAGGAACAGAGGTGCCTGGTTAAGAGCAGGACAGGGCTTCTAGGGAGCAGCCGTTTGCAGAAGACTAATTTGGGAGTCCTTGCTGCAGCCTACGTGAATGCAGCACTTTTCCCCAACTTGATGCATAAAGGTTGCTGATACAGAAAATAAATTTAGAGGAAGCAAGCATTCATTATAAACCTTGAATAATAAACCCGATTTTGGCTTTGTACAACTCACAAAGGTATTTTTGTGTCACAACACTGGTAAACTGGGGGGTTTTTTGTGATTTTTTTTTTTTGGGTTTTTGTTTGTTTGGGTTTTTGGGTTTTTTTTGTTTTTGTTTTTGTTTTTTTTGGTTTTTTCGGGTTTTTTTTGTTTAATTGAGGAACTCTCAGTTCCCTTGCAAAACATCTCTCTTTTTCAGCGTGTCTCAGCCTAAATGACTTTTTCCCTAGTAGGTGATGTGGAAAGAAGCAAAACTACGTCTTTGTTTTGACAAATGACCCTGGGTTTTGCTCTAGCATTTCTAAGTAGGATAAATCTAGAAAATCAAAATTATAAAGATTGTCTCAAATTCTTAGCAGTTTGAAAGGTGCAGGGCCTTAACAAGCTTCAAGGAGAATATCAGTTTATTGCTGAGAACTCATCTTCCATTTAAAAATGAATAAAAGTTTATATCTATGCAGCTTTATTACACAGATAAAACACAAATTCCACAACACTTGGTTGAAAAAAACTTATCCAATAAAATCAAAACAAATCAGGGAAATCTGTTGTGAATTCAACCATGTTGAGCTCCAAATGTTCATGTTAGAATTTGCATCTGCATGTTGGTTTTGCAGTAATTTAGAAGCTTCACAGACTCATTTTAACCCAGAAAATGCGGTGGGGTTTTTATTGTGAAGGTGGACATCTTATAGTTTCATGGTTCTTTGCTTTTAAAAGTGAGCCTAAGAGAAAATGAATGCCCAGACACAAGGTAATGAGCAGATAAATGTACACATACATAAATTTCCCATTTCTCTTGAGTGGCTGAGGTCCTGGCACAGAGCAGCAGAGTGTGGTGAGGTTAAAGCAGAGTCTCATCTGTTCTCCTGGCAGACACCGATCAGCACCCACAGCGGCTCTGGGATGAGAGAGTGCCTGTGCAGGCAAACCAGGAGCTGCAGCGGAATTTCTGTGGGATCCCTCTGGCCAGAGAGGTGGAACATCAGTGAGACAGCACCTCACACTGCCAGATTTGTTCAGAAGATCAATGGAAGGCCTCTGTTCACAGGGCAGTCAATCTGTAACCTTTTATAAGCAGTAAATTCCCTTAGCAAGGCGTGAAGAGCAGGAATACAACAGAAATTAATTTGCTTTGATCGCAGCTAGATCTTGACATTTCGTTTCTGTTTTGAGGATAATAACTCCAAATGGTTTGATGTTTTCCCCCTCCTGAGCTATAATATTAATAAGGCACTGTAAGTATAAGAACAGAAATCACTGTAACTTGAAAAATATGAAACTCCATATTCTATAACTCTATAAACATCTTCTTAAGGCATGCTTGATGCAGCTTTGGTCTTGTTCATTGTCTGGTTGGATGATCTCTTTATGATGAAGAATCTTAAGTCTGGTCTCACTTTTCTCTGTAAAAGGAATCTGACCATGGAGGTTTATTAGTGCAGATTGTGGGAATCTCATACAGCACAAACATGAACAATAAAGCTCAGAAAAGTCGCAGCAGCTTGTTCTGAGCATGTCTTGGTGATTGTTACAAAATCATGAATTAAATACCTTGTCTTCCATGTATTCCTTGGCTGATTAGCCCATTGTTTTTCATCACATGCTGTCAGACTATGATTTTGAATAGGTTTATTCACATACATAAAATAAAAAATACATGCAAAAAATCCCAGACAGTGTTTGTCCATTCTGTCTGCTGCAGTCTCAGCTCATCTTTCTGCTTTGATGCCAAGAACATCTGGCAGAAACTGATTGTCAGCAGCTTGTGAAGTAAATAACACCAAAAACATTGGAAACTATCACAAGATAATATAGATGAAAATGGCTGATTGACCAACTGCAGTAAGAATGGATGAGGAAAAGAACTGTGAAGTCACTGAACTGTAAAAAGGAAGAAAACAAATATTAGGTTTGCAGGTGTTCCAAGTCCAAGATGAATAAGTTCTGTGAACAGTTTCTTTTTCCATCTCTGTGTACTGTGCGGGCACACCAGAGACAGAGAAATTAAAGCACCCTTCTTTCCAGATTTGTTGAGCTGCCTTATTTCAAGATCAAGTCCTGAAGTCAGAACTGAATAAGACCAACTGGGGAAAACAGTGGATACCGTCAGAAAACATTTTGTCTTGTCCCCTGTAGTTCCAGGAAGAGATATATAGAATTATAACCCCAAGCCTACTTTGCCTCTCTTTCCTGGTAAATCTTGCTCTATTTAACAGGAAAAAAAAAAAAAAAAAGTGCACTGATTGAAAGAGGTAACAAAAAGAGATCAATGAGGAAAGGAAAATTTCCAGGCATAAGAAAATAAAAAGCTGGTAACAGAGCAATAGAATAAATTACAAGAACATTTCATAAACACAGAAATAAATGGTTTTTATCTTGTGAAGAAGTAACACTGCACATAATGAATTCCAATCAGAATGCAAAACACTTGAGAATGGGTGAGAACTAATTTTCTAAGTGACTTACTTGTCCTCAATGTTTTTTTTATTTAGTTTCTTGGTACAGCAGAGGTTCTGTTGCCACATTAAAGTACAGATCAGCTGTAGTCAAACAGCAGTGTTTTGTATGAGAGTAAAGGATTCACTTCCTTTTATTTTTGTCTGCTTTCTGGTCTTCTGTTATGAAAATTAGTTTTCCCACTTCATGATTTTTCCAGTTCACTTACTGCACTGCTAAAATATTGTTGCTAGCTTGTTTGGTTCTTTTCTTTTTTCATCCTCCAATCTTCCCCTCCTCTGTTATTTCACGTAAAAATCAATGGCCAAATCCTGTTATTCCCATTATTTTGCACATTTCAATTTCCTGTCTGCACTTACCATTTTCATGATACAAATTTTTGTAATTGCTGAATGAAAACAAGACACCTTTATCAGGTTGAACTGTCTAATAGCAAGAGTGTTTAGCAATTTGTACAGCTTGCTCTCAAAGGGTTAAGGGCTGCAATATTGCTGTGGCCTCCTGCTCCATTAGATGGGAGGGGACATGTTCTTTCCCTTCACTCCTCTAACATTAAAAAAAATAAATTAAAAAAAAAAAAAACAAAAAAACCAACCAACCAAACAAAAAACCAACCAAAAAACCCCAACAAACAAAACACCCCTTTAAAAAATATAAAATTTTAACTTGCGGCCATAAGTAATGGACATCACCATGGACTTCCAACAGAAAGAGCTTTCAAGTATGGGACTTGTAAAAATAACATCAGAGCACTCACCAGTATTGAATGCCACGTGTCAAGACATTAATTCATCTCACTCTGGGATGCTCTTTAAGTATATAGAGGGCATTTTAAAGAAAATCCAGTTGCACTTTGAAGACTGTTTTAAAGCATTGGCACAGAATCCATAATTCCTGTGGAGTATAGTTTTGACATGGCAAAAAAGTTCTAATACAGATTGATCCCTGGGTAGGGAGAAGATTTTTTCTGAAGTGAATCCTAACCTAATTCTCAAGTGAGAAAAACATATGGGTTGTAAAATATCGAGGGAAAAACCCCAACAATCTAACAAACAGATTGAACATTCCTAAATGACTGCAGAAAAAATAAATTAAATACTGATAACAGTATAATATGGTTTCACAGTCTAACAGCAATAGTAATATTTAAGTTCATTTTCATAGTTTATTGGTTCTTGTATGAACAGTGCAAGTCCATTTCCTAGAATTGAGATGAGGGTTGAGGGTCTTCAGAAACACTTGAATTTGCCAGATTTTTTTCAACATGTATGTAACATGGGCTTCGAGAAATCAGTGGATTTCGAGCTGCACACACTACCTGTGGACTAGTTGCTATTAATTTAATTTATTTTAATCTAAATGAGAGGCTGATGAAGCACAGTGGCCTGGTGGCTACCCTCAAATTGCATTTCAAAAGTGCCTTCTCCTGGTTTGCTTGTGTTCATCATAACTCATATTCCCATGAAGAATGTTCTTGACTTTGCAAGAAAAATAGTGGTGAAAGAATTAATAAGATGTCAGCAAAGCCTTTTTAAGTTTAAAAGATTTGTTTTAAGTATTCTTTTGAGTCTGAGGATAAGGAACTTCCATTTCACTCCAGCTCAAAAGTTTCATTTTAAGAATAAAAACAGCCACAAAAATAATTTCCTTCCTACGCTCTCTGATGAGGACAACCTCTTCATAAAATTTCTCAGAAGAATATTTTATCAAGAAATTTTACTTCCACACTTGGAATTCAGTTTTAAGATCTATTTGTAGTTGTTGACAACAGATGTCTATGACATAGCATGTCTGAGAGAATGAGTAGATTAGCTCTCTTTTTTGGATACTGGAAACATACAGAACCATTATTCCTGTATATTTGAAATTACTGACTTTGTTAATATAACTGCAATATGATAACAATATGAACTGCTTTGTTAATATGACCTGCTGTCCATAGCATCCTCTGAAGCACTCTGTGTTCCTGGGTCTTTCTTCCTATGTAAAGGCATTGCAGAGTGTCAGTAATTTCAGTCATAAAGATCTCAAAGTTGAAAAGCAAAGCTGAAGTGTGGCTGGACTCCATTTTTGTCCCCTGTAGCTTTATCTTCTGGTATCACTAAAAGGTTCCTGTAAAAAGAAAGGTCTTAATCTGAACTTGAAGTGTGTCTGGCGTTTGGATTCATTGTGACATCTCTGGCAATGACAGCACCACAGCTGGGGACCTTCAGACAATTTCAGAAGGAATAAAGTATTCCTTGCTGTCCTTGTAGCATCTCAGGTGGGAGGGAAAAATAAAAGTCAGCAATTATTTTAATAAGCCTTATACTCCTGGTAACAAAGGTGAGGAACCATCAGCGGAGGATGTGGTCAAGCTGCCACATGGTTCAGCATCACTGCTTACCCCAGTGCTGCCTTATTGCATTTGCAGGGAATGCTCTGATGAAGGCAGGAATGATGCATCTGACTCCATGTTCTCAGAAGGCTAATTTATTACTTTATAATACTATATTATATTAAAGAATACTATACTATACTAAAGAATACAGAAAGGATACTTACTGAATGCTAAAAAGATAATAATGAAAACCCGTGACTCTCTCCAGAGTCCTGACACAGCTTGGCACTGATTGGCCAAAGAGTGAAAACAACTCACAGCAGAATCCAATGAAACAACCACCTGTGGATAAAAAATCTCCAAACACATTCTAGATAAGCAAAAGAGAGGAGAAGCAAATGAGATAAGAATTGTTTTCCTTTTTCTCCTAGGCTTCTCAGCTTCCCAGGAGAAAAATCCTGGGCGAAGGGATTTTTTCAGAGAATGTGAATGCCACACTGCTTTAATTTTCTCTGACTGCTTACTTGACAAAAAACCCAAAAACCACTCAACTGCAAAATTACATGTAAAGCATTGAAAATATCCTGGCAAAAGCCAGTGTTTCCCACACTCCTCCAGATTTGTTGCACCTGATCTTTTTAAGCCAGGTTTAATATCTACAGGACTCTGCAGTTTTGAGGGTTTAAAGCTGCTGCCTGATAGATTGCTTCTGGAACAGCTTCCTAAGAAATAATTTTATGGTCACTGCACACTGCTGGTAGTCTATCATCAGCTGCACCTACAGTCAGCTGTTCATAGTTTACTAACAACATACTCAATATATCTTGATTATATTGGGTGTATTAAAGCCATCTACCTGGAGAACCATAGCCTAATATGACAGGTCTGTGGAGAAAAATCCAGGGTTCATGCTAGATAAAGGGTGCATGCAGGTATTGAGGATTATTCTAGCAAATAATCATTGCCAAACAGGAAACTAGTTCCAGTGCTGAAAAGGTCACTGGCAAATGAAATGTTCTTTAAAAGATTATGCAATTCTTCATATGGGTTTTAATACCAATTTACTGAGCACTGCCTGCAGGTTCACGGAGCTTTAGATCAGATTTTCAAGTTAGTAATGGATAGAGATCTATGTCACTTCTGCAGCCAGAAACTGCTTGAAGTGGAAAGGGGGAAAGCAACATGAAATGACTGCAGTGGGCATTTATCTTGACCAAACCAGTGCTGTCAGCAGAGCCCATCAGAAAGCATTACATTGGGATTGTCCTCAGCATACAACATCATCAATACAGACCTGACCTTTCCCGGGCCTTGGATGGTTCTGGTGCTCTGAGGGATGCAGGTAAATAAACAGATGCCCTCAAAAGATGGTAAATGGCTGCCCTCTCTCTCTTCTGAAGGTGAAAAAAAGAGCTTTCCCATTAACATTTCATCTCCTATCACTTGGTAAAGGGTAGAAAAGCAAAGATAGCACATCTTACTTAATTAAGAGTCCAGTCTACCAGCTTGCTCAATCCAGAAGTGCAGAATTCAACATTTAGATTAAGTTACATGCAATACACAGGAAACTACACTGTACCTCAGATTAGAAGAGCTGGTTGTTTTGAAGCAATTTATATGTTAAAATGAAAAAAAATGTTCTTGGGTTTTAATTAAAAATATTTAAAAGGTCATTTACAGAACTTCTTGCAGAGACTGTAAATGAAAGTTTAGAATTTAAATGAGAAGCTTTTTATTCCCTGTTGTAAATAAGAATTTCCTTATTGGCTGTAAACTTGCTTTTTCAGGGTATGGTTTGAGCCTCAAGCTCTTTATCTATGCAGGTCAATCATATATTAGATTCTTGGAAATATCTTTAATATTTAATTAAAGGGGCCTCAAAACCCCCTCCTGTTTACAGTCATTCTCTTAAAACATTTTATTATTGTTGAAACAGATTCTCCAGCACCAAACATCAGTTTTATTATATTTATAGAATCCATAGTTTTTGTTCCCTACTGTGTTTTCTCCATTCACACCCAGCTGGTTTTTCCCCAGTTAGTGTCACGAATTTGCATTCTCTAGTCTCAAATTTCATTGGACTTTTTTGCTACCTTCTGTTAGTTTGATTTTCCAAGATGCTTGAATTCACTTGATTAATATTTTTCTGAAAAGAATAAAAATCTGCCTCTCATTCTTTCCTTAGAAATACAAGTCTAGACATTTAACATTTTGGCAATGTATCCTTCCATCAATAAATTCCCTCTGACACCTGGCAGAGGCTTTACACTCTTTCTCCTTGACCTATTGCTACTGATGTGCTTCAAAAATATCTAATTAGGTATTTTAGATGTATTAATATCTTCTTTTTGTCCTTCCTCCTGTGAAAGACAACTGCTCACTTTGAAAATTTAAAAGGATTTATTAAACCTTGACAAAAAAAACCAACAAAAGGACTACATAAGGAAAAATTCACAGTGCTGGGAACTGCCCTCATGGATGCCACACGAGGACATTCCTCTGACTGCCTTGGAGGGCTCAAGCCCCTGCCAGGGGGCTCAGAGACCTTGGCACGAAGCCAAAGACACCTGTGACTTTGATTTTGACCCATGGAGAAAATTACCAACTTTATGTGAAGATTTACAAGCCGTGAGAGTTTAAATAGAACGATAGTTAGTTTATCACAAGATGAAAAGTAGAATTTTGGGGTTTTTAGAATGGGGGTTCAGAAGCCAAGATGGAGGAATTTGGGCATGCCTTGTCCTTCCTCTTTCTTCTTCTCAGCCTCCATCTTCTGTGTGATGGTGGCACTTTTGGATTGGTTTAGAGTAGGAGCAGACTGTCTAATATAGGTGATAGGTGTTGGAAAATTATTGTAAATAATGTACATGTAGTTTTTAGTATAAAAAGATAACACCACCTCTGGGGCGGTCAGAGTGCCTTGGACTGACCTGCCAGACAGATCTCAGCAGGTCAGGAAAAGAATATCATAGATAACAGAGAATAAATAACCTTAAAAACCAAAGCCAAAGCCAAAGAATACTGACTCCTTTTTCAGGCGCTGGGCTGGGAAAAAGAGACTTTCTAACACCTCGGAGTCATCTCAGCCACAGAAACCCTGAGAATGGCCAGTTCATCTTCAAGATGGATGCTCAGTCCTTTATACCCCTGGGTCTCAGGATCTCTAGCTGGTCAGAGTGACCCTGAGATGTGTTAGAAAGTCTCTTTTCCCAGCCGAGCACCTGAAAAAGGAGTCAGAGCACTTCATTTCTTGGTCTCAAGGCTGTTTATTGTATCTTATCTATAAAATTCTTTCTCTGGCCTGCTGAGGTGTCTGCTCAGCAGGACAGTCCAGGCACTCTGCCTGCCTCAGAGGCAGTGTTATCTTTTGATACTAAAAACTACATGTACAATATTTACAACCGCTTTCCAATACCCATCACCTATGTTAGACAGTGAGCTTCTACTCTAAACCAATCTAAAAATGGCAACATCACAGCAGAAGATGGAGGCCAGGAAGAAGAAGGAGAAAGGCTGGACATGCGCAGATCTTGCCCCCTGAACCCCCATTCCAAAAACTCAAAAATCTATTTTTTCACCTTGTGATAAATTCACTATCATTCTACTTAAACGTTCGTGGCTTGTAATTGTTCATATAAGTTTAGTAATTGTTTTTTCCGAGGGCTAAATCAAAGGCACAGGGGCTTTGTGCCCAGATCTCTGAGCCCCCTGGGCAGGGGCTCGAGTCCTCCAGGGCAGCCAGAGGAATTCCCTGGGTTCTGACACCTGGGGGTTGCATCACCCAGCCCTGACCCCTCCCAAGGTCTGTCACTCAGCTCTTCTTTGCCATTTATCAGTGGAGATGCTTTCTTGTCACTGGATTGGAGGTCAGGTGTTGCCATGCTGCCCCCCTGAGCACCCCCAAGCTTTTCCATTCCCCACTGCCCCATGCCAGGGACACCTGTGCAGCTCCTTTGTACCTGTCCTGGACAGCCCAGGCTGTGTGATGGCAGCAACACAGGGGGAAAGGGAACTGTGGGGAGAGCAGAGGGCATCTAAACTGCAATAACATAACTGTACAGCACTAAAGCTTTTCTTAATGTTCACACAATAGTTATCCCTTAATTGTGAGAGCAAATCATCTCATTATCCATCTATAACACTCCTAAGCTCCTTCTGGAGTTGGTCCCTGATCACACCTCACTTTCCTTCCCCCCGAAGGTTTGTGCTCCAGCGATCAGGGCTGCACAGTCTGGCACGGCAGCTCCACAGGGGGAGTCAGCACAGCTGAAATATGAATATTTCCTCAGTGCTGAACATTTTCACTACACAACAGGCACTGGAACCTGCTTTAGTTTTGACTTTGCAGACTATATTTAAGCACAGGCCTGGTTTACAAAATTTCTGAATGCCCACTCTTCTACCAAAGTCACTCCTGGCACAGCTGCAAAGCTGGCGCTGGGACAGGGGATGGGGATGTCCGAATAACAAATACGAAAATGTTGCTTTTGGAGCCACGCATCCCACCAGCACCTGCTGCATTTCCAATCCTCCAAGGAGCCGTGTGACTACAGACTTCCCAATCCTAATTTTGCATTTCCAGTCCTTAACTCTAGACCTGCGGAATGCCACATGGCTGGGGATCCTCATTGCAGTCCCTATTCTCTCCTTTTTGCCCAGTGATTGCTGGATCAGCACACACTGATCTTTCTTTCTCCTTCTATTGATTGCAGTGATTCTTATTTGCCTGATGAAGAGGTGAAAATTATTGAAAAAAGCAGTGCTGAACAGTCTTACAATGCTACAAATTCTGCTTTAAAGGTCCCTTCAGACACAAAACTGAGCCTTGATTCCTTTCTTATCAGCCTCTACTAGATAGTAAATTGTGAGGTGTTTTCACACTATTTGTTTGTAAAGTAAAACTTGAATCAAAGTTCACAAGCTTGGGGGACACATCTTTTATCATAAACTAGTTTTTATCCTAAGGTAATTATTTATTAATCAATATTGACTTTAATTTTCTGGATTTTTTTGGAAATATATCCAAATTTCTCTTTTGAATAACGTTCATTTTTTTTTTGCACGGCTGGTTGCACTGAAAATATTCCATTACCTACAAAAACAAGTTTACTTTGGTGTAGTCCTCACAATTTTAGAATATAAGTGACTGTGAAACACTCATTAATTTCTTTGCACGATAATTCTGAAGGCTGTGAGCTATTACTTTATGTACTTCCATGATAAGAAATTAGAGACCAAATTACTTCCTACAGAAATGGCAGAAGGGTCAAACAGAAGCTATTTTGTAACAACTTTTGTGAGTGTTTACACAACCACTTGCAGATCAAGGTCTATTTCTTTTTTTTTTTTAATTTTAAGAAGACTTCAGCATTAAATTATTTTTTTGTTTTGAAAATTATTATTTGTTTCATTAGGATAAATCTAGAATGTAGTTAACAGTAATTCCATGCTTTCATAAAATGCTTCCAATTATTAAAATAAAAAAAATAAGCCCCAAACCTATATCTGCTCTTTTTGTGGCATTTTGCTCTCATTGTGCTACTCTTATGTTGTCTGCAAATTGCAGAAATCCTGGAGCAAAACTTCTGGTATCCCTTTATCAAGCTAAACATGCAAAAGTAGTTTAATAGTCTGGAAGATCCTGGGTACAATTTCTGTGCTGTGGTAGGGGTATCTTTCTATTTCTAGAAACTGTAGAAGGACTCTAGAAAAGCAGTTTAGAGAGTGAACATTTAACTCTCCATGGCTAAAATCTGGGAAGACAGAACCTTCCAAGGTGACAGTCTGTGAAGTGTGGCTGCAGAATAGGTGCTGGCATTGAAAATCAGATTTTGCCAGTGGTGAAAGACAACCTCAGAGACAGAGATGCCATTGGAATCTTAGACAAATATCTGGGAAAAAAATCTCAATCATAACCACAAATCTCTCCTGCTCTTTGTGTTTGGATATGCCAAGAAATTAGTTATTTAAGCATTATGAGTGCTGTATAAGGAATCTTGCAATAAAAATACCTATTTGTGAGGTATTTTCAGTTAGACTGAGCTCTTTTTTTCCCTATTTTTGCATTTTTCTCCTCTTGCTTCCACTATTTATGACCACTGCACAAATTCTATACGATGCTTCCAGAAAATGATGTGAAATATGTCACACAGGACTAGAAAGGAGGAAGGGACAGTAATGGAATGTGACCCTGAAAGAAGTCAAGTACCTATGGGAAATACATGAGAATAATTTGAAATAACCTTAGACTCTTATTGATTCTTAAAATACCCAGGCAATGAAGGAAAGTGGCCAGACTTGGGGGGGTTGAGAAGACATGCAGCTCACTTCTGAAAACACAAAGCTTGTCACATTCCACATAAAGCAGGTGAGAGCCTGTTACACACAGGAAAACACATTCCCACCCAAGGAATTTGAGCACTGCTGTTTTCCTCCCCTGCCTTCTCCCTTTTGACTCACTTTTGTACCCACCTCCGTTGCCATTAATATATTGTGAGTCACATTTCATTCCAGATATAGACTCCTGAGCAATGGATGTGAGGTCCCAAAATACTGAGATGACAAACACTCACTAATGCAGCCTAAATTAGATATTTCATCTTAAAATGTTGTTTTTCTCTGTGCAATATGTGAACTGCAGTAGAACAGGACAGAGTTGTGGTTTTATAATGTATTTTTTTAATTCCGTTTCCCAGTGCTTTTTCTGAATACTGGCTTCCTGCAGGATATTTCAATATTTTTCTAAACATAACTTTTGACCTTTGCAGCAGTTCTGGACTCATGGCTTTCACATCATACTGAGTCCCTCTCTATCCTCTAGGCAAAAATGCACTCTGAATTATTTGCCTATTGTCCTGCCTCAAAGAGCCTTGGTCATAAGACTCTCAAAGGTGTTGGTCTGCAGTGACCCTTGACATTTTGTTTTTGGCAAACACTAGGGTATATTTCTCTTTAAGTAGTTTTTACTAAGCAATTAACTCACCCAAAGTCCTGGAGGCACCTACTGACCTGCCATCACCTGTCTTTCCTTCCACTCTTTACAGTTCAGCTTTCTATAGATTCACTCCTCATCCTGATATCCCTTTTATTCTCTCTTTCTCTTGACATAATTACTTGCCAAGATTTTTCTTCCTCTCACATAAATATTTCCTCTCCTGCCTCATTTCATCTTGTGCTGGAATCCAACCCTGGTTCATCCCCATTGCCTTTTCCCCTCAGTCTTCTTTCTGGACTTAGGACACTCCTGGAATAAATGACACAAAAAATTCACTAAACCTTTTCTATCTTTCTTCTCCAGTTAGCAATTCTCCTCACATTTAGTGGATTTTCTCACCCCAACCATCAATCACCTTGATGGTGAGGATATGCCAATAAATTAGTTGTGAGGATCACTGTCTGTGAGGATCCCCCCACTGCAGCCAGGATTTTACTGATTCCATAAATAATCCTCTCAGCCTCCCAAGAGGGACCTGATCAAAGGGAGGGCTTTTGCATTGCTTTTGTCTTCCTATTCTAAAACCATTACTTTTTTAAAGACATGATGGTGTCCCCTGAAATTCAGTACTGCAATTTAGGAGGACGACACGGTACCATGTAGAGAGAGAGAGAAATTTCAGAAAAACTAGAATTTCAAATCTTGACATTACAAATAAAATTAAAACTTAAAATAGTACAGTACATTTTATATAACCAGTAGCAAATGCTTCTTGACTGCCTTTTGCCCAACTCTTAATTTTTCCAATGACCTCACTGTGTAGATTGTCTTCCTTGCACTCTTTTTATCTTCCCTTTTTCCTGCTTTCACTCCTGAGAAAGCTTCCTGGCATGTTTTACCTCACAAATGCATCTTTGTCTTTTACCTCTGAGACATCCCTTTTCTCCACCATTACAGATGCAAGTGATCTATTTCTTGGGTTTGCAATCTAGGTTTAATCTTTAATTTAGAGTGCCTTTTAACACTGACATGTGAGACCTATTTTTAAATTTGACAGGTTCTTTTTCAGCAGTGGTGGTGGTGGTGGGAGCTTGCAGAGCAGTGCAAAGACAGAGTTTCATTGTCCCTTTAAGTCCTTAAAGCCTTGCCATCTCACAATTCAGTTGCTGTGGCATCTTGTTGTCTGTTCCTGTCAGAGGCACTTTTGTGCTGCCAGTGTGCGTGTGGCAGGTTGCTGCTCAGGTCATTTTCCCACTCCATCACTTTGACTTTCACACTCTGCAATTTCTCTCACCTTCTGAGTTGTAGAAGAGAGTCCTTTTTTTTTTTATTTTTTTAATTTTCCAAGCTCTTCAGGTCTTATTGCAGTATCAAGTTGACATTTCCCTCCTGCAGGTGTCTGTGAGGCCAACTTTCATCACGCCCATGTTAAATTCTGAACTTCATGCATTCAGGCATCCAGTGACACCTTCACCTATCTTTTATTTCTCACAGCCTTCCCTAGAAGTCTGGTCATTCCTTTTAAAAACCACTGCTTAACAACCATTCTTCTTTGGTGAGGTGCTCACAAAAGCAGGGACTGCTGGGGTTTGGGTATATTCTGAGATCAGAAGCCAAGCACGCCCACAAATGTTGCCTCATTATTTTCCTTTACTCCTCTCATCTGTTTCTGTCCATCTGTTTTGTCATAAAGTTTAATTCTAATTTCTATGAACAGAAAACAGATTTATATGTTCACACCACCAAACCTACAGCATTTGACACACCAGGATCCTAAACTGTGACTAAAATTCAAAGATGAAGGCCATAGGATAATGTAAACAAATAAAAGTAGATGTAATTATTAGAATAATTCTACCAACATGTTATTGATATAATCATTTCATGATCATTTCATGATCTTTATTTCTAAATTATTCATGTAATTTTCATGGTAATTTAGAAATATTGGTGTTGGGGGTTTTGTCACAACAAACTAATCAAGATTAATTTCTGTATGTGAATCCTGGCACAATTTTGCCATCAACTGTTCATGAAGATTTTCTCTAGAACAGCGTGTAATATTGTGACACAACAAGTGTTAAAAGGGCACATTAACATTCCTGCCAATAATGACAAGAGGGAGTTAATCCATATGTTGATATTCTGTCAATCAAAAGCAAACTGAAAAATAAATCAGTATTTAAGCAAAAAATAATTTATTTTTGTTTATTTTTTTGTTTGGCTGTTGTCCTGACTCATGGCTTTCTGTACTTAATTTGCATAAAAATAAATACCATAGCTCATTGTAGACATGTTGTGCTATGCATGTTAGGAAGATAAATTAAATTTGCTTCTCTTTTTCTGAAAGCTCTTTTTCTTGTTGTATGATCTAATAGTAGGAAGCAGAAAGAACAACAGGTAACTTTTCTCAAAGCCTTTTGTGGAGATCCATACACCTGCTATGTCATTTTTATACATAGACACTTTCTCAGCTCAAATGTCAGGGGCAGAGGTGTGATAGGGGCCCTGGCTACAATGCAAAACCAGCGGAGCAGAATTTTTAAAACGAAACTGTCCTACTGGTTATGTAAAATGTACTGTATTTTTTAAATTTTAATTATTTTTGCAATGTCAGGATTTGAAATTCTAGTGTTTCTGAAATTTCTCTCTCTCTCTACATGGCTACTGTGTCCTCCTAAATTGCAGTACTGCATTTCAAGGGGCACCATCATGTCTTTAAAAGATTTGCTGAATTGAGAGCACAGCTTTATTCATGACAAATCAAGATAATCTTTCCTCTGTATGTCTTGCCTAACAAGGTATTTTGATAAAATATTCTCCTCATGCATAACATCAGAGCCCCTAATGTCCCTAACCTCTGAAACAATTTCTAGAGCAGATAATGAAAGTTGGTGCCTGCATGTCATTTGTGCCTTTGAAAACGTCCCCTGAAGCCCAGTGACACAGTGGAGTGCTGTTCTGACACTGAGTGCTTAGAAGAACAGTCAGTTAATGGTTTGACATTTTCTAATCTGGATGCATGAGATAAATCATAAAAGAAAACCCAGTAAGCTCCCTATACAGGAAAATATCAAATAATTTTGTCTTTTATCTAACCAGGTGTTGTACAGAGTTGGATTTCGCACTGCATTGCTTGGGCAGTTTTGGGAAGTGCTGTCTGTTTCCCTGAATTTGTATATGTATATATGAGGTTCTAACCGGGGAATGTCTCTGCTGACTGCACTGTGCTAACTCAATCCCAGTGTCTGAGCATCTGAATTTCCTAATGGTCAGAAAAGCAGGGTACAGCCATTGCCTTGAAAAAACCCTGATGAAATTAGCCTGACCACTTCTGGCTTGCATAAAAAATATATTGTAATTGATAAAAAACACATATCTATCTTTCTGCATGAATTCTTTGCAGGCCTCCTTGGACTTAAGAGTTCCTAGGGAGAATCTATGATTTGTTCTTGATGTAAAGAATAAAGTGCTGCAGCTGCCCTTCCCCATTCAGCCTGTGGCTGCACAAGTGTGGCAGAGGAAGCTGGAACAAATCCTAACCTGGGAAGTGACAGCTGTGATTGTGTACAAAATTTCATCTTAGCCTCCTCAGTCACTGGCAGGATTCTTGATGACTTTTAATGTGTCAGGCAGAAGCAAGAGCAATCCTGAGCCCAGTTCAGTGGCAAATTTCTCACTGACCACAGTGAGGACAGATTTTCTCTCTGGGACCTCCCTCTCAGATATTACCACACAAATCTGCTCTATCTGCTTCCCTTTCAGAAAGGAGGCCAATCATCTCCTCGGGGATCAGCAGCAGCAGAGAAGACCTCTAAGGTTAACTCAGTAATTTTACGGAATTTTATGGAATTTTATGGAACAGTTACTAATTTACCTCTTTCTGTTGGACTCCTGGTATGAGGGCAAACAAGATCTATGCCACTTGTTGGGTGGAAGGCAAGAACTTGTTTGTGCTGTGGCTGTTATTACAGGTAGTTTTTGACTGATATAAACAAGAATGTAATGTATAACAGATAGAAAAGTAACAAACAATACAGCCCTCTAATGGTAAAAGTGAATGTTAATGTTTCAAAGAATAAATAACAATTGCAAGAAAGAATTTTTTTTATAAATCATAAAACCAGTACTGCCCATAATCCTTTCTCTGGTACTATAGAGACCAACTGGACTAAAGTAAAGATGTTAAATGAAAAGAGCAGGTGATGGTGAATCCCAAAGCACAGCAAAAACATGTATCCCTGACCTTGAAAGGCAGCAGAACTGAAAGGGACAGGAGAAACAGGAAGGATGCAATGCTTGCTCTGTGACTGTTTCCATAACCACAGAGCTCACAAACTTGCACTGTGCTTTGGGGGTTCCTTTGCCTGGTTTCAAAAATCAGTCACTCCATTGGGGACATTCTTCTTTCCTCAGCTAAACCAGGATGTGACTTCGGCCTGACTCCTACTTTTGAGTGCCTAAAGCTGCTTTTGCCACTGTGACTGTACTTATGGTAATGCCCTACAGTTTCCAAGGCAGTGATCCTGTGGTGCAATTAAAGCAGCAACTGAAACAAATGGATTTTATTATCTTCATAAATTCGAGAAAACACAGCTGGGTTCGATTAATTAAAACAGGAGATAGTTGGTCACAGGTGCTGCACTGGGAGAGGTTCCTGGCTCTGTTCTTCATCCAGATCTCTGAGCTGTTTGTTCCTAATGCATGCTCAATTTTCCCATTGTGAGTAGTCCAAGGGTGGACAGAAGATGTGTGAGGAACTGGCTGAAGATATTTACTAATAAAGTTGTTTGTGTTGAATTATTTCTGTTGGTATGTGGGGGGAAATCCTCAGGTTTAGGGATATATTTCTCCCTGCAAAGTTTTCTGCTTGTTTTCTATTTTATGCCTTTTGCAAGGGACTATCCCTAAATGAAGGACTGCAGTAACTAGTGAAGCCCTGGCTTGCTGACAATCAAGGTTGAGAGGCTCATCACTATCCCAAAAACATTGTTCTGTTGTCATGCCCCTATAGCAGTCTCTACAAGTCTGGAAACACAGAACATTTCCCCTCTTTCCTCACATTAATGAATGAGAAATTTAATGTAATTTCTGTTTAAATCCAGACCTTCTACCAGAAAGCTTACTGCTGTGTTGGAGCTGGCCAACACAGACTCAGTGTATCATATAAAGATTCCTTAAAAACACCTTTTCACCTGGCTGCTATGGCATTCACATCTTACATCATAAAAATAAGGCCTTCTTCTCCCTTGTCTTTGTAGAAGAGAGCACTGACCCCTCACTGATATAATTGGGTGCTACTAAAAAGAAGCATAATATATGAATGATAAATCCATGAATAAAAGGCTAAACTCTGCTCTTACAGCAACCAGTAAGTAGAGACTTTTCCAATTAGGATCCTCTTTTAATACATTCCTACTTTCAGCTGGATGTATAATTTACTTTCTCTATGATATCAAGTGTTCAAGGCTGATGTATCTTTCAGAATGTTTGTTTAGGCTGCTCTTTGCATAGAGGCATTTAGATACATATAACCCTGATTATTCTGGATGCTGTTACAATTTGAACTGCACATAGAATCTCTTAAGCATTACAGAAGCTGTATATTTAAAACATGACTTAGCAAGACCTATAGGTTTCCATAAAAGACAATAGGTTTTGACTGGTTTGCACCTTTTCTAAAATGGGAAGAGACAGCAAATACTAGTATCAAAGTTTAATTAGAAGTAACTCCAGGAATAAATCCATTAAAATGGCATCAATGGCAATTCAGTGCATTTTTCTGCTACTCTGAGTTTGAAATAGAAGACAGTCAGGTTTCTGCAAACCACTTACTATTATTATAAAATAAAATATTAAAATAGATATAATAAATATTATATAAATATAATTATAATATAATAAGATAATTACATAACATATACTTATATTTATACAATAATATATAAATCTATAAATATCTAGTAACATATATAAATATATAATTTTATAATCTATAATTATATAAATAAATATATATAATAAGATATTATTTTTTTCATGTTGTAACTCAAAAGAAATCCAGGCCAAACATATCATATTTATTCAAGTGAGTGATACAGTGACACAGTAGACATGGAATTTGTCAACTTTGCCGCAGTATGTCCCATACCATATATGCATATGGTGACAGGACAAGGGGGAATGCCTTCAAACTGACAGAGAGTAGTTATTTGTGAGAATTTCTTTACTGTGAGGTGCTGAGGCACTGGAACAGGCTGTCCAGAGCAGCTGTGGCTGCCCCATCCCTGGAAGTGTCCAAGGCCAGGTTGGATGGGGCTCTGAGCAACCTGGTCTGGTGAGAGGTGTCCCTGCCCATGGCAGAGGGTTCATCTTTAAGGTTCCTTCCAACCAAAACTATTCTATGGTTTTGTGATTCCATATCTTACACTCCTGGCTGTTTCCTTTGCTGCAGAGCAAGATGTTGGAAAGTATCAGAGTTTACATGAAATGAAAATAATTTTTCATTTTTCATTCATCATTTTAATGAAAGTAATTCCTCAGCTGTTTACCTTTGAACTGCCATATGAGATGAGACAAAATAAAATACCTAAGGAAATAGTAATGCAAGAGATTTAAATTATATGTCCAAGTCCTACCACTGACTGTCTGAATAAACGTCTTTCTTAGCTTAGTAGGATAAAACTGATTAGTCCTAATTGAGTTTCCAGCAGATACAGTCTCTTTAATTGATCTCCTGTGTAACAAGGTATTTTTCTGAATGAAATTATCTCCTGTGTGTGCAAACATATTTAATAGGAGCAATTGTGCTCACTGAAACTCTTAATGGCTTGAAATTCAGATGGTTTGAAATTTTTAAAGGTTTGAAATTCAGATGGAATTCAGACGCCAATGGAACTTTGAGCGAGTCCTTTTACAAGCATGTGAAGGCAGGTGGGTACTACTAGATCTGAACAAAAGATTTCTCATATCCAGCAAAATCATGGATGCTACAAGAGAAAAAAAACTCTATCTAAGGAAGACAACCAAGACCCTAAAATAGCACCTGCAAAAGGGTTCACTAGAATTAATACACACAAGCAGAGGCCAAATCCCAAACCAGCCCTCTGCTATTTATCACTTTATGCTTCCCTGTCATCAGGATGTCACAGACTCACTGCTATGAACCCAGCTCCATGGGAATGAGCATTTTTCTCACCATCAGTTCAGGTCCATTGAATGGAGAGTGAGTCTATCCAAATCTAAGAGGGTGGAAAAGAAAAGGAAAGGTGTTTAATTGAGCCTGAGGCATCTATCCTCACTCTGGGAGACAAAACAAGCCAGAGGAAAAGCAATAAGGAGAACCTGGGGAACTAAAGGCTGGTGAATCTAACCTCAGTTTTTGGTAAGATTTTGGAGTAAATTCTTGTGTAAACTATAGACAAGAAGTGTTTGGGAGCAGCAAGGATGGATTTAGCAATAGAAAGCACAGCTGATCAATTTGATTTGTTTTCCATGAGGAGATGGCTTGATCCATGCACAAGCAGACACAGCAACAGATGTTGTTTACCCTGACTCCAGGAAGAGTGTCAGCATGGTATTCCATTATGATAAACTGAAGAACTATATTTTGGATAGATGGAGTATAAAGTGGAAAACTGCTGGAATTTTTTTCTTTTCTGGCCTAAAAGGCTGATGGTCAGAGGTTTAAAGTGGCAGCTGGGTGGCACCTCTTGGTGGTTGGCACTGATATTATTTAAAGTCTTCATTAATGCTGGCAGTATAAAATACTCACCCAATGGGCTGCCAAACAGGAGTATATTGGGGGCTGGTTGATATGCTGGGTTGTAGGGCTGCCAATTTGAGGGCCCTTCATAGCCTGGAAATGAGGGTCAACAGGACTCTGGATAATTTCAGCAAGGACAAATGCAAGTCCTGCAATAACCACACAGACTAGAGTAAACTGGACAGCTAAACAGAAATCATGAAGGAAAGGACTTGGGAGTTTTGGTGAACAACAAACTGAATATTAATCACCAGCATGCTCCTGTGGTGCCAGAAACTACAAACTGGATTTTAGTACTGGGATCAGAGACAGCAGGTGGAGGAAGAGATTATCCTGATCCTATAGCACAATTTTGTGCAACATCTTATGCTGGTTAAAAACTGCAAGAGTTTTAAAAAATGTGACTGAGATGAAAAAAAAAAAAAAAAGAAAAAGAAAAAAGAGTGTTTTTACATTCTAATGACCCATAGAAAAAAGTACTTTTAATTTGAACACTTTTCTCATTCATGAGATCTCTTTATTTTGGGGGATCTTGATGTTTTAAAGGGAGGAGACTAGTAATGAGAGAGTCTAATAAACAAGGAAAAATGGGATATTGTCACAGAACCTCAGAAAATAGATCATAAGGCTTGTGTGTTCAGGAATTCATGAAATTCAGGAAATTTTGCAAAAGCTTTGGTGCATCTGCTGTTTTGATGGATGTCTGAGCAAGGAAACAAAAGCCTCCTCTGATAGAAAAGGTTCTCAGCATGGACATGAAAGGAGACATAAAAGCTACCAAGAAAAAGTCCAGTTTTATATTCTTCATATCTTCCAATGCTCTGAGGAAATGGATCATTTCAAAGTTTGAATCTCTCTAAGAAAAGCAGTTGATCCATTACCTGCACCATGATCAGCTGCTGGATCTCTGGATTGCATTTACTGTTTAGGAAAATGAGTGGCAATGTTCATCAGTACTCCTGCCATGCTGAGATTTCCTCTTACAGTGGGTAACAATAGAATTTTTTCCAATATTATTTTCCCAGAATAGTATATCAATGGCTGATTTCAGATATGCTTGCTCCCAAGGAAATTCTGCAGCTTTCTTTTATCTGTCTGATTTTTCACTCCCTGACTGGACTGGAAGTCTACATTGGGTGCATGTTGAAATGATTTTGGTTTTTCTACCATAATGTGGACCTTCAGTTCTGAAGCAAAAAAAAAATTTACTCTCAACTCTCTCTACTCTGACACTGCTGCATTTGCCAGAAATGTTTTGGTATTAGACAAGGCACTCAATAGGACAAACAAATGTTGGCCTAGCCTCAGGTTATTTTAGAGTTTCAAGCAAAGATTCTGCTCATTAATAGTTCCCTTCAAAGCTGTGCAGAGCTTTATGGTCTTGGTGCACTAAGTCAATGTTTTCAGGTACCTCTCTCTTTGCATTGACTCTAGAGGAGGAATTAAAACTCATGTCTGATGAATTCCAATTTTACCAGAAGAAATATGGGATAGATTATCAGAAAGAAAGAAAGCTGTAAAAACAATTCTAGCATAATAGATGGGCTGAACAGAAATTATTTTTATTAAGCCAGTAGCCTCCAAACAGTTCCACAGATTATTCCTGCCCCCAATGTGTTATTAAGATGATTCTTCTGAAATGAAAATCATTGAAATGGATATTAGAAAAAACAGCAGCTCAGAATAATAACCAGCAGCTAAGCTACTGGGTTCTGAGTAAGAATTTCTAATTCTCCTTAAGCTCTTCTCAAATTCCTCTTGATATGGCCAAAGACATCCACAAATTGGAAAAGCTTCAGCCTGCAGAATATGGCTTATGTGCTTTGTGTGAGGAAGAGCCAGCACAGCTTCACAGCTCCTCACAGCTCTCCCAGCAGCGTCTGAAGTGACCAAAACCTCAAAACCAAGTGGCTTCTTAGACAATCTTATCTTTAATAGGTAAATCCAATATTATTCATCACCCTGCTCAGAGTGATTATGGTTTCCCTGGCAGCTGTATTGCTCAAAAAGCCCAGGGTTTTTGTTCTAAAGTGAACTTCTAGTGGAACCACATATAAGAAGAGCTGTAACATTTAAAATGAGAAAAGTTATTTTTCTTACATGCACAAAGAACAAACAGTGGTTTCTACAGCCCACTGGGTTTGTGGGTGTCATGGTTGAGCAGAGCAGCACAGGATATGTTGCATTTTGGAGGTTTCTAGCCAAGGACCTTGCAGAGAGTTGTTTCAGTTCAACAACTGTGCAGCTCTATTGCCAAGAGAGCTATTGTGCTGCTATTGTTATACAATTTAATTTTTCTGCCCAGATAAGGAATTATCTAGTAATGAACCCTGTTACACAGATGTGGTCATTTATATTATAAATGGTGACAATAATTTCTGTCTGTGAGGCACTTGTACATCATGCAAGGTATTGCAGTCTCACAGGATTAAACATGCTCTCTGTTCCAAATCACTGGCCAACATAATTTATGACATGGGGCTCCTTTTTGCTCTATTCAGCTCCTTCAAACCCCTTCATCTCTTCAGAAGACTTTGGCATGTTTCCTTCTGTGCTCTTCCCTCCTAGTTTTTCTAATTTTTACTTTCATTTTGCATAAATTATTTCACTATAACGAAAAAGAGATGATGAAAACCAACTGGTGTGAATAAAACACCTAATGATTTTCATGGAACAGAGCAATTGTTGTTCAGGTTCTTTCTCTGTGGAAATGTTCTGTCATCAGACACCACCCTGAACTGCCACCTACTGCCTGGTGTGTTTGTGCTTTGTTTTAAAGCATTCATTGTGGAAAATGTAATTTTTCACTCAAGGCCTTGATCCTGCTGAGGGTTGTCTTGACAATGAGTTATCCAAAATTCTCCACAGGGCAGGAAGCTAAACCCCTGCGCCAACAAAAGGAAAATGAGGAGAGTTATCATTTGTACTCCCACTGTTTAAAAGGAAAACTTCAAAGGTAAAGGCAAAATTGAATCAGAGGGGGAAGCACAACTCACTCAGGTCAGCAATTTTAACCACATGTAACCAGTGTGAGATCTTGCACCTGCAGAGGCCCTGAAACAATAGCTCAGGGTGGGATTAACCACGGCACTTATCTCTGCTGAAAGTACATAAACAGAGTACAGACGTGGATTTAGCTGCAACCCTCTCCCCTGAATTCCTCTGCCAAGGGATGCAGGTGCCGGTAGCACAAGGCTTAGCTCCAGTGCAGCCCAGATACAAACTCTGGGGATAAATTTCAGAGCAAGGTTTCATTGTGAGAAAGAAGTCTAGGGAAGCCCACAGGGTCACGCAAAGTAAAGAAGCTGAAACTATGAACTCACAGCAGCTTGAGGGTCTGAGAGGATAAACACCAGCATGGAGACCTGGTGTGTAAACCCATGAAAGAAACACCAGGGAGCCATAAGACACTAAAATAACAATATCAAGGCTTGACCCGCCCACTGCCTGACCTGCAAACTCTCAGGGGCTTCTTATTGGGAACTGAGGGCACATGAATTGTTTAGAATAAATCTTTGGTAAGTGAAGCTGTTCTTTGCATGTATTGGCTGGCAAATTACTTTGGTTTTCCAAGTAATCTATGAAGCACTTGAACAAACGCTAAAGGCTGCCTGAGTAAAATGATCCAGAGTTAAAACAGCAATATTGAAAAGAGCTTTGTCAATTTTACTTTGTTTTTCCATTTGGAAAATCGCTATCAGCTTCTGTTTTCTATACTAAGCTCTGACTGATCAGATGGGAGTATAAACCAACAGAGGAAAAAATATAAATCAACTCTATCAACTAGAATACTTCACTAAAGTAATTTGTTTAGTTTTACTTCCCACACTATGTAGAAGAAACCCTTTAAATTGGCAACTCCTCTTCCACCACATTTGCAGCCTTTTATATTTCTGATGTACTCTTTGTTGTTCTTATCTCAATCTAAAACTCTTAAACTTGATATAGAGTTCATGGATAGGAATAAAAAGTCTAACATTGAACTTTATATTTGATAGAGAAATAGGAGAAATATAAATGAGATGATACCGACAAAAGTGTTGATCCAACCAGTGGAGAAAAATATGTGAATTGATCTGTCTTTGAAATTAATTGATCTTTGAAAATCTGATGAAATTGTGCAAAAAATAAAATTATTTTCTGATCAATTTCTATCTTTCTTTAACTAAAGGAATTGTGAGTTGAACAAAGCCAAATCTTATTTAATCATTAGAAGCCCTTTAGAAAGATGGCAGCTAAGCTCTGTAGAACTTATTTAACATTCAGACTATTTTTATTATAAAAGCATTTATTTTATTTATTTTTTTGCTTAGATAGAAGAAATATGACAGAGGTGGGAGACAAGACATCTTATTTCAATGAATATTTAGAAAGTTCTTAGGCTGTATTGTGGAAGGCAAGTGAAAATGCTACCCCATAAAATGAATGTGCAGTGTGTAAAATGTAGAATATCAAGTGTCTTCAGCTTACTGTAGTAGAATATAAGATGTAGTGGATGTGTTTTAGGGTAAAATTATGCACTGCCTGCTCTGAGAGCAAGCAATGGGAATGGAAATATTGAAATGTAATAATGCCCTCTATTGAAAATCAGATGAGAAGAAACATGTCCACAGCTGTTTTGTTCTCAGGTCTTTATGTGGCCTGACATTTCTAGCCAGACTAGCAGGCAGCAGCTGCACCACGTTGGGAGCTACACTAACAAAGATTGCTCTCCTGTAGAGCTGAGCCATCAGGACAAACTTCTGAACATTTCTGGCATGAAACTGAGACCTTTGCTAGGATCCTTCTGCAGCCTGGATGGAGAAAAAAGAAGCTGACACCTTGCAGGCTCCTTTCAAACAGGTTTGAAATACTCTGTGCCCTCCTCTGCTGGCCCTCACACTGTAAACAATGCACCTACATCTTTGATTTTTACACCTCTGATACCCCAGGCGTGGTTGGAACACACCTAGCTGTGTTCCACACCTCACCTCAACACCTCTTCTTTCCTCTTTAATGCTCTCCCCATGTCTAGGAGTGTCACAGACATTTTTTCATAAAATCCTTTCTTTTAGGATTTGTCCTTTCTGGGAAGCTGAGGCCCCAGAAGAAGAATGTAAACAATAATTATCTGCTGATGTAACAGGTGCATCTGTGATTGGTCTTCTGTGAGTGTTTGGATTTGCTGACCACTCACGGGAGAGTTTGTCCTTGCTTTCTGCTGGACACAGAACTTTGTTATTCATTCTTTCCTATTCTATTCTTAGCTTAGCAAGCTTCTGCAACATCTCGCTCTATTCCTTTGAGTATGGTCATAATGTATTATATATCATATATCAATAAATCCAGCCTTCTGATCATGAACCAAGATTCTCGTCCATCTCTCTCACCCTGGGAACCCTCATCAAGTCACTGCAATACAGGACCCTTTACAATTCTGCCTTAGAACTGTGGTGAAGCCTCTGCAGGTGTGAGAGCTGGGCAGGAGGGCAAATGCATTTTTGTGCCCTCCGTGCTGAAAAGGTACCTAGCAATTTAACTCTCGTGCGATTTCATTCAGTGCCGGATTTCTACCGGCTGATTTATGGCCTGGAAAGGCTCGGGGATGGCCTTGAAGAGCTCGCGCTTCAAAGGACGAGAAGAAGCTTCAGGTTTTTTCTTTATCTTCAGTATTTATTAGTTGTTTATCTAAAAGATTTTCTCTCGGCCCGACAGCATGTCAGCCATGGGCACACTGAGAGCCCCCTAGGCCGTCACCTATCTTTATACTCAAAATTACATATACGATATTTACCTTTTTCCCCCAATACCTGTCACCCTTATTGATCAGTGCACTTCTAGTAATAACCAATCCCAAAGTGCCAACATCACCACAGAAGATGGAGGCGAAGAAGAAGAAGAAGAAGAAGAAGGACAGGACATGCCCCAATTCCTCCATCTTACTTCTTTAGACCGCCCTGTACAGAAATCCTAAACCTTGTGTTTTATACTCTAATTAACTTATCCCTTCACCATTCACCCAGTGAAATCCTCCCATCCTCATACAGGTGTCGTCTCCCTTGTAGGATCAAAGTCCAGCCACCAGACACTTCTGGCAATGTTCCAGGACTCCCGAGCCCTCCAAGGGTGGTCTCGGTCTCTCGGCACATCCGTCCTGAGGTGCTGAGATCCCACAATTCAGCTCCCAGCAAAAGGCACACCATGGGGTGGATGTGGGGTCTGACAAATCCACTTTGACCATGCAATGGATAAAATACAGGTACAGAAACAGGCAGAGACTTCATGGGAGAATCACCTTGCTCAGAAGGCCATGACAGCATGGCTTTGACTGCCTCACCTCTCTGTGTAGGGTCTGACAAGATTTACAGGAGTCTCTTCATCTTTGGCTGATGCCCAGCAGTAATTTCAGTGCATTCCCTCTGTTTCCAGTTAATGTAACCCAACCTTACAGACAGAAGCCAAGAAAACCCTTCAATGATGTTTGTGAATACCCTCTGACTGCTACAATGTGCTTTTCAGTGCTAAAAATCCCACTCTGGTCTTACAAAGACTGCCCTTTTACAGGACTCCAGTGCTTTGTTTTTAAACCAAACATTTCTGAATTAGGAGCCTTCTGGAAGTGCATTTTACTTCTGTTCCTAGGTTTGAGTCTTTCTATTCCTCCACAAAAATAACTGGTGAATTACATGAGCAAACTGTCCCTTGCATCCCAAGAAATCCAGTTCAGGCTGTCTCACAAAGATAAATGTATCAACACAACAGCTTTCACATATCACTTGCAAATAAGACATAATTATGTAATTTTGAGATTTAAAGTAAACCTGGAATAAGATAATAAGTTTGCTTCCCTTAGAAATGATTTTAGGGATTCTGTAGCAAGAACTGAATATGAAATTATAGTAGTTTTTTCACTAGTATAATATTCTGCATCACTGCTTATTGTCAGATGAATATTTTGAACAAATTTCTCTGTCCAGACAGTGTGATATCCTGAGACCGTTTCAAGATTCTTTGTGGTCATATTTTAAAATAAATATGTGCAGAGAAAACACTTTTTGAAAACAATATGCTCCAAGTACAAAATCAATGTTTTCCTTGATTGCATGTCTACCCAGAAGAAAAGTTCTAGTTCATTTACAGGCTATTAGATTCAAACCAGAAATGACTGGATGAAATTCACTGAGTCAGATGAAGTGGTAAGTCAGAACAGATAATGCTTATGTCTTAAAAGATATTAAGTATTTTAGAAAGAAAAAAAAAACCCTGGTAATGTAGATGGATATGTAGCACAATTTTTTGTTTTTCTGAAGGGAAAGAGTGACAGCTCAAGTCTAGAAATACACCTTTCCCTCAGAGATCTGTTTGGTTTCTCAGACTAGCAGTACAATTCTACATATTTGCAAAGGGTAAGAACTGGAGCTGAAAATTTGGGCACTGATTCATCAAGATACCTAAGAATGAACTCAGTCTTAAAATTGCTCTAATCAAAGACAAAGTTTTTGGTGCTACTGCCTAGTTTTAGAAAGCAAATTTAGCACTAATGAAAAGGTGCCAGAATTAAACATATGAGAACTGTCATCTCTGTGGAGCAAAAAAAAAATTACATAAGAAGAAGAAAAGAAAGTTTTATGGGCCTTTCTTGCCCACCCCATCCTCATCACCCCTACCCCCATGTGTTTAAACTTAATTTAATTCCTGATGCAGTGTTTGAGGTTCTCAGTGGCAATTTTAGCTCACACCAGCAATGGTGGTGCTGTATTGAACAAATTCTGACTAATAATGGAAAAGGCAGCTTGTTGTTCTAGCCAGTCCTCTTGACCAGCCTGTTCCCTGAAGAGTTCAGCATCCTTTTTACCCCTTCTTGTCCCAGATTCATTGCTTGGACTTGTTTTCCAAGGTTCCCACATTAGCAACACCTCAGCACAATGTCTGCTGGGTTTTTCTCTCTCTCAGAACAAGTCAGGACACTTGTGTGACTGACAGGTTTAATTAGGAGTAGCTGGAGCATGATGCAATCAAATGCACAAAGGTGACAAAGAGAAATGAGAGCTGGGGTGGATTATTGGTGCCTTTAGCACCCTCATAAGCTTCCAAAGGTGCTAGGCTGTGAAAAAAAGGGTATTTTTGGTAGAAAATGTTCAGAAGGGTCATGGTTTCTTAACAAGGGAACAGTTTTAATAAATAGTAATGAGTAGCTTAACTGAGACCCCAAATTTTATTCTGTAACAATTCCCTGCCTTTGGCGTTGATAAGCTTCTCATCAGTACCAAGTATCAACATGTCTCTAATGCAACACTGAAAACCAAAATTCTTCTGTGTGTTATGATCAGGGAAGGAACTTTGGTGGGGGTTGGTTTGGAATGTTTTTGGTTTTTTTCAGGGTGTGTTTTCCACAGTGTCCTACTACACTGAATAAAAATTCTGCAGCTTCTGCAAGCTCTTACCTGAATTTGATGAAGACGTGCACTGTCATGAGTTATCCTGCTCCCACAGGACAGGACAGGCAATCAGCCCACACTTCCCACATGGGACACAGGGAGAATTGCAGACCCTACCCTGAAAACACTGCAGAATTTCTACAGCTCCTCAGGAAGCAGGATTCAGCTGGAGAAAGAAATGGGAGACACATGCAATTTTCCTCTCCCACATTTCCGTCTCTGACTGTGCCTGGAAGATGCACATGGCATAAAGGCAAGGAGTGGGTAGTTCTTCCTGAATGCTGGCCTTCTTTGGAGATATGAGTAGTTGCAGGATTTAGATGAATTTGTCTAATGTTTGAATGGGCTAATAATTTCTATACTCGTGACATTCTGGAGAAAAAATTCCAGAATTGCCAAATCACCATTGAAAAAATACTTCCCTGTGAATAAGTTTTGAGATTTCATTTATATTATTATGACTAATTTTGTGTCGGCAACCAATTTTATTATCTCACTAATTTCCCCTTCTTTCTGATCATTTATGATTATGAGGAAAAGCACAAGCTCTACAAAGACTCCTGAGTGAAAATATCAATGGCAAGCCATTTATTTACATTTGCAATAGCTTTTCAAAACTTCAATAATTGAATTGAAATTCAATAATGCTATATTAACTAAGGCCCTTTTATTGCTTGCTTGTTAGCTGCTACAAAGAATCTGACAGATCTGCGGTGTGTGACAAAAATGTTGATTTTTCCCCAAAGTTTTACACTTGTATATCAGAAACAATTCCTGTTTTATTATTATAAAGTCTGCCAGTTTTCCTGCTGTGGAAATCAGATTTACTGAGATGTATTTTTGTGAAATCACTCTTAAAAACTGGCATAACTTTCTCTGTTTTTTGATCAAAGCCTTACTGAATCCTTTAATAAACAATTCAAAGATTATTATCAATTATATAAATTTGTTCTGAATATCTCTTCTGCCAATATTTCCTTTTCTAAAAGGCTCTCAAGATTTTACCTGGATGCAGGACTCTCTTTTAAACCTCTCCATAGTGAAAACTGGGGTACAACCTCAAAAATTATTTTTCACTTTTTCCTTTTCCCTTTTACACCTGGATGATTTTCTGTTTTGGCTGATTTTCTGTTTTGCTTTCTGCTTTGATGTATTTTGAAAAATTCCTATTAAGTTTTCCTGCCTTCAGCAGGCTTCTTATCAAGGACATTACTGATGTGCCTCCTTGCCATTCTGTGCTGCTTTCTGTTCTTTTTTTTTTTTACATTTCTTATTTGGACAAAAGAAGGAATGCAAATGCTTATTTTTCGTCTCAATTCACCATTGCCTGGCAGTAGGATGAAGGGAAAACACTTCACTGGACTCTTGGAAGAAATCCCTTCATAGCGAAATAGGGAGGTTTGGGAGACAGTTCTTTGAAGAAAAAGAAGCTTTTGGGGGCAACTGCTGCCCTGAAATGGTACAACTCCACTCACAGTGCTTCCACACACTGAGAAACAGAATTGTTTTTAAACTGTAGGTATAACCTTTGAGTACAGATTTTATATACTGCGCGAAATACGAGCTGCTGAGTGACATTTGCCTAAAATGTCACCTTCTAAACTCCTGAATTAGAACTGAATCACTAAAGAAAGCACTTAAAACTCTCCATTAAACAGTCACACTGGTTACTAAATTTCCTAGGCATTTTTTGTGGATGAATTTTTGCAGATTTTTGGAGGGAAAGTATGAATTAGTCAAGCAGTGGTAGTCACTGAAACAACTTCACCTGGGCACAGCAGCAAAAGAAGGAACAGTCCTACAAGTAGGGGCAAAGGTTTGTTTTGACTCTTCAGGCTTATCACAGCAGTCACTGCATGGCTCCTGTCCAACATGCTCATGGTCTTTTCAGTTTATTTTTCATTGTTAAATCTCCCCTTTTTAATTTTTACCTTTTACTTTTACTCATGCACAGTGCTGGACCAAGAACTCAGACCCAAGGCAAGTGAGAAATCCTGTCATCCACCTCCAGGGCTTGGTGAAATTCCACTTTGTTCAGCTTCCAACATCATGTAATCTGTATCTAATAAAACAGCAGCATAGCACTTGGTATTGCTAAAACATTTGTAAGCACTTTACTCAATTTATAAAATATATTCAAACTTAGCTGTATGTGGAATAGATAGAAATTGAAGCACTTGACATTTTAAATCACTTGGTGCCAATTCTTTCGTTGCACTGGGTTTTTTCCCATTTCAAAACCAGAAAATAATTACGTGCAGTTTTTTCTCCCAATTATATAAAACTCTTCAAATGGGTGTTCTCAGGAGTTCACCAGCTGCTATAAGGAAAATTAACCCTACCCCAGCCAAAAATACCCTGTAAAATACCCCCCACCCCCACTTATTTTACGGCATTGGACAGCGTGGGAGCTGATGTCAAGTGATCAAGAAGGTGCAGTTAGAGTTTCAGGGAGTTCACAAAGGTCACCAGATGTTCTTCTGACAACACAGCTGGGCTCTGACTCTTTCTACAATATCTGACAAATCAATTTTCAAACAGTAAGCCCCACATTTAAGGAAATATCTGAAAAAGGTTTGCAAAGCAATCTGCAGGGGACTACACCTGCTGACAGCTTCAAAGCCTTTGAAGAACAGTGGGACTCAGATCTCCCTCTGGCACATTTTCATTTTGTAGTCACAGAAGGTTCTTCCTACAGTTGAGCCTGCATGGGATGCAGTAAAACTGTTTTTCTGTTCTACATGGGCCAAATAATTTAATTTCAGCATGAAGGTTGTCTGCAGCAGTACCCCTACCTGGTGAAGTAGCAAGGCCTGAATTTTAAAGCAGTCTGGTTTCATCTCTTTTCTTTACTTACTTACTTTTGTATAATATTGGCTCTTTCATTAATATATTCACATAAACTTAGTTCTTGAATCTTCATCCAAGCTCACAGTGGTAAATCCAGAATGAGTAGTAGGGTTCTGAACACAAAACTGCTGCTTTGGTACTGGCATGACAATGACATCATACACTCTTGGCCCCTAGGGACGGAAAGTATAAAGAAAAGGGGAAAAATAAAACTCTAATAAAGAAAGGTACTTTCAGTAACCTTATGCATAAGAAGAAGTACCAAGCTTGACCCATGTGATACAGCAACTGTAAAATTTTTAAGGAAATGGAAGAGAAATTAGATTTACCTCTTTCTGGAGGAGAATATGAAGAGCATAAACGCAAGTGATGCTGTAAGCTGAGGTGACTGCTAAATAACATGGGAATTTAAATTATTTTCCCAATAGAACAGAAGCAAACATACATTCAAACAGGTTTATTTTTCAGAAAATAACTTTAGCATAAATTACAATTACATTCCTAAAAAACACCCCATATACACACAAGAGGATGCATGGTATAATTCCTTTTCTTATTTCCTCATATCCAGTGTATTAATTAAATTTGAATACTAGTTTCAGACTCTTTCTAATGGGGAGATCTGAAGAGACATCTTCAAATTGAAGATTTAAATTTGAAGTAAGTACAAATTTTTAGTTCTGCAAAGCAAAAATTTTCAGGACAAGGGTCCTGAATTTCTTCTTCAGAGTGCTTTGAATATATTGGGAATTGTTTATCTTCTCTAGAGGACCTAATTCCTAAACTGCAAAGGAAAAGCAAATTATAAATATTCATCTTCTCCATTATTCATATAAACATTAGCTGAAACTCTGCATATTTAATTTTTTTTTTAAATAAATCTTCCCAGAAAGGCTAAGGATCTCTTATTCCAAGACACAGGTGCAGAGCTTTAAAACTGTGAGATGCAAGTACTGACAGAAAAAGAAACTGGTTAAAACTGAGTTCATTACTTGTCTACTATAACACAGCATAAGGCAAATTTTGCAAAAAACAAGCAGAAAAGAATGCCTGGAGAAAGAAAACTGTGTTTACAAAATGAAATATGGGATCTTGGCTTTCCCTCAAAATGTTATTTGTGACTGTGGTCACAAGGGTTTTCAGGATGAGAGAGAGACGAGAATGTTGATTCCATGATCAGAAGGCTTGATTTATTATTTTATGATATATATATTATATTATGACTATACTAAAAATAAATAGAAGGAAAAGTTCTCAGAAGGCTAGCTAAGCTAAGAATAGAGAAGAATGATAACAAAGGAGCTCTCTCTGACTCTGTCCGAGAGAGCTGGGTCCTTGGTTGGCCATTAATTGTAAACATCCAAGATGGGCCAATCACAGGTGCACCTGTTGCATTCCACAGCAGCAGATAACCATTGTTTACATTCTTTTTCTGGGGCCTGAGCTTCCCAGAAGGGAAAACCCTGAAGAAAGGATCTTTATGAAAAGATGTCTGCGACAGTTACTAACACTCGCTGCTCTCACTCTTGCCACGCACAAATCCGCACTCGACCTCCCGTAATGCGCCTGTAGCCCGGTGGCTGTCCTGGCAGGCAGCTCCCCCAGAGCCCTCTCAGCATTCTGCTCAGCCTCATGCTTCCCAGCACTGCTGGCAGTGGCCAGCACCACACCAGCTGAGCCCCCAAACTCAGATTTACGTGGCACAGGATGAGCTGGGGCTCCCAGACCCACTCGTGGCATCTGCTCTCCTGAGCCAATGGTGCAAGTGCTTGGTGCCTCCCATCACGGAGCTGCATCTAGCCCTGGCTATTCAAATGCTTAATTGCTCCTTTCATTTGCCCCAAAAGGAGACCATTTAGCTTGTCCTTCGGCTTTTCTTAAGTCAGTAACTAGCAGCAATGATTAATTTATTCCAGTATAATACAATTGCAGTTAGGTATCATAGACAACTTTTAAAATACCATCTCTTTTTTTCACAGAAAGTTAATTCAGATACACTGTCAAAATGCTTGCTTTACATCCAAGACTCCTAATAGCAACATCTTGGAACAAACTAAGGAATATGTCAGCAATACAGTCAAGAGGAAAAACAGATTCACCACTGCTAATTTGGCATTAACTTGCAGCTCACTTTACTTGACAGCTTAAAGAGCCACCCAAAGCCATTTTCAAGTTTTTCTCTTTATCTTATCTTTATCCTTGTTTAATCTATCATATATCTATCTATCTATCTATCTATCTATCTATCTATCAATCTATCATCTATCTATCTATCTATCTATCTATCTATCTATCTATCCTTGTTTAATCTATCTATCTATCTATCTATCTATCTATCTATCTATCTATCTATCTATCTTTACATATTTATTTTCCTCTATCTATTTTTTGATGCTACTGTAAATTAAGACTATCAGTATTTCATAGAGCGAATTTGGGGATTTAGGCACTTTCAGATGCCTGCAGGGTTAATTGCACATCATCAAAGTAGGAAATAGACTAGTAATCCTCTGACACTAATTATACTTTGAAATCTCTCTAGTGACTGGTCCTGTCCTGGTGTCTGATGAACAATAAGGCTTGAAAAAAACCGTGGAAGGTAGATTTCCTTACAACTTTTAAATAGTGATATGAAGTGGGCGGCAAAGAGATCAAGTTCCTTGCTCAGTGCTGTGAGTCAATGATAAACTCTGAAATGTACCCAAAATGACCCACAGCAGGTTCCCTTCCATTAACTGCCAGGCTATATTTTCTCAGATATTGAATTAAGAGATTCACAAGTCTTCTCTTTTCCACTGTGGAATACAAAGGATCAGTAATTGGAGGTAGGCAGACTTTTTTATTTTTGTTTTATGAAGCTGTATAATGTTTCATAATTAAGAAATTTCTTGATAGGAAATTTCTGGGTCTTATGGTTTTGCAAAGGTTTAGAGCATTATGGAGCATGGACCTATTCTGCTGTTTTTGCTCTTATTTTTATGAAAAAAAAAAAAAAAAAAAAACAAACAACAAAAAAGAAAGAACACACACAAAAAAGAGAAATTTTTAGCTTGAGCTCATTTGTTTTGCCTCTACTTTAAAGATGTGGACTGGAAGATAAAAAACTGAAATCTTCAGACATGTTCTTTTTCAAAGGTAGCAATTATGAACAAATTGGTTTGAGAAAGGCAGAGAGAATGGCCTTTCATTATGAGGATTTCAGAAGGAGAAACTTCTCCCCAGAAAAATATGAAGCAATTGTTTATTTCTTTCAGTCATTGTTAATAAAATGGAAGTACTGCTTTACAAAACTGCAGGAGAAGTACTGTCAGAAATCTCTCTTCAGTTGAGACATCAATATAATGTATTCAATTTTTCATTCACATCTCATTCTTCTTTTCCATTAACATCAGCACTATTTTTAGACCCAGACTGCCATGGTGTGGTGTTTGTGTCTGGGACAGAGTTAATTTTCTTCACAGTAGTTAGTACAGGCTATGTTTTTGCTTTGTGCTGGAAATACTGTTTTTGCTGCAGAAGTTGGAAAGCTGCTGCTCTGCTGGGTAAGGGCCTTTTCTGCCTCTCCCCCCACAGGGAGTGGGCTGGGGGTGCAAGAGAAGCTGTGAGGAGGCACAGCCAGGAGAGCTGATCCCCATTGACCAAGGCATATCCCATACTGAGCATTGTCATGCCCACTGGGCAAAGCTAGGGAAGGGAGAAGAGGGGGAGGGATGGATGTTGGGAGGGATGGAGTTTTTCTTCCCAAGTCACCTTCGCCTGGGATGGCACCCTGCTTTCCTGGGGATGGCTGAGCTCCTGCCTGCCCATGGGAAATAGGAAATGAATGCCTTGCTTGGCTTTGCTTGTGTGTGTGGCTTTTGCTTTACCTGTCCATGAGATATTTCACTTCTACTCTTCTGATTCTCTCTCCCATCCCACCAGGGCAAGTGAGTGAGAAGCAGTGTAGAGGGTAATAGCCAGGTGGGGTAAACCAAAACACTCAGCAAGCACTTGTGAGGGAAAGAGCTGCTACAAAACAAGGGGCAAAGTCTCGAGTGGTCTCAGCAGAGAACTGCACACTCTAGTGCCATAATGGTGATGAATACCTTTCCCCTCACTCTGATGAAGCAAAATAATGGAAAATGACCTTAGCACTGAAGCTCTTCAGCCTCTTAAGTGTTTGTTTCATATCCTTTGATGATATTTGTCAATCAATTTCTGTTACACAATGTAACAAAGAGTGGGAACCTGGTTTTGCATAGCAAACTCAATGGGCCTTGCAGCTCCAGTGACTGTGACCTGGAATTCTAAAGCTCTTCATGTGCCTGCCATCTGATATCTCCTGATATTTCCTAGCAGACTGACAGCTTTTCAGACCTCCAGCACACTGGTGACTTCCAAGCACTACTAAAAGCATGTTCAACACATCTAGAAACAGCATTAGGATGATTCCCAGGTACATGCTCACTATGCAATACCCTTCCTTGACCTCAAGTGTTGTCTACTGGTGTTTGCCAGCCCTCCACTGAGCAAGAAGTGTGTTGGATCAATTAATGCATGCTCAGCATCCTCTCTTAGTATTTTATGACTTTATTATTCACAGGCAGTGAACTTCAGTGAGCAAGTTCAGTCTTTCCCAGGAGATGCATGATGCATTTTGGTATAACATAGAATCCTACATATTTCCCACATCTACTCACTAAATGTGAAAGACTCTTTAAGGCAAACTTGTGTTGGTATTAAGAAAGTTTAATACATTAAAATAACTCAAACAAAACCCCTGAATTTGAACTGAGAGTTTTAGAAGGAAAAACAAGCTTTTGAGAATTGAATCATTGTTTTTCAAAAGGCTTTAGACACTTAGGAGTTCAAGTCTCCCTGTTTTGCAATGAATATTAAGCTTTCACAGGTTGTGGATGATTGTAAAAATTAAGATAAATGTCCCAAATTACTGGAGTGCTTTTATGATGTTTCCACTAAATCACTGTGCAACCCACTGCTCACAAATCAGAGCAGGATTGTGTTTTACATACTTGCTTCTCACTGACAAGAAAAAGATTTCACCTTTCTTTTCACAACAGTAATCATAATGTGTTAGTATAACTTAAAGGGTCACAGGCTTTTATTTTCATAATCAGCCTATGGTTTATGTGAATTACAAAGCAGAAAAGTGCCGTTAACAATTCAGTTCACAGAACTCCCATAGTTATCCTACGTGACATTTTAAATCTAGTATTAAAGCAAATAGTCTAGCCATAATAAAAGAAAGATTATGGATGTTGTAGTGCATGAATTATTGAGAAAAATTATTCTAGCCAAGATAAAATGGAGAGTAGTGGAAATCATCCCCTTATTCTACTTCTATCTATAAAGTCAGCTTAGATCAAATGAGGTAATTTTAAGCTTTGATCAAAGATTTGTTTAAGACAAAAAATTTTGCTGAAATATTAAGAAAATCTTATCTAGTGTTTCAAGCTGGATAACACAGAAAGCATTACAAACAAAGAGGATGTCCCACATTACCCCTGTGCAGCTGTGGGGCAAACAGGGCAGCTCTTCTGATGATCAGCGTTTAGCACAGCACTTAAACTTCTCAGTCATGCTGGAACCCCTGACTGAAATCTCAGTGGGCTGAAACAGGAAACATCAGGCTTGCCAGTGTTGTTAAAGTAGCAAAGCAAAACTTCAGCAAACCAGAACTTTCTGATTTCATAGTTAGGTTACTTATTTGCAGCTAAATCCCAGAACTTTAGTGAATCTTTTCCATGTAATACATAAAATTCACAGTCTTCCTGGGAGAAACTCAGCTACCCAGTAAAGGTAGGAAAGTCTGTACATGGTTAGTAGCTGCTTGTGCCTCAGTTTACCCACCTGGAAAATTAATACTAATAACATCTGCTTTCCATCTCTGATTTTATTCAAGATTTTATAAGCGAGGTCTTGACATACAGAGGTTCAAATGAGCAATAGATATTATTACACATTTTCACTTCTGCCATTTATTTAGGTTTTCTAATAGCAGATTCCCAACAAGGACAAGTAGGCAGAGCAAAACAGAACATTCAAGATGAGCCACACAAAGCCACAGAAAAGAGGCTGGTCTGAAATAAAAAATCTCTAACATACCTAAGGAAAAGTCTTTGGCATGGAGTTGCTTCTTGTAAGTTGGAATTTTCCAAGCTCAAATTTTTCCCTGCACTGCAATCCCAAAAGTACAGTCCTGCCTCTTGCCTGGCTAACACAGTTGCAACCTTGTGGCCACACCACTTTGAGTGTTGGCATCTTCCCACAACCTTGTGGCACAGGCAGCACCAGCACCTGCCCCTCCGGGTGCCTCAGCTCTGCCAACAAAGTTCAAGTGACACTGGCTTTTCTCCTCTCAAATTGTGTGAATGCTTGCTGGAAACTGCATCACAGGGAAATGGTTTTGCCAGATGGCAGAGGATGGTTTGGATCTTGCTGGCCATTTTCCATCAGTATTTATATATTTTTGCCTTTCACCTGAATGCCATGCTTTGGCACATCTAAATAAACACTGGCAGCCTGTGCCCTGCCTCATGCCCACACCCAGCAAGGAGATGTTCCCAAGTGCAAGGCATCAGGTTCCTGCCAGCTTAAGGATGCAGATCTCTGTCTGACTGAAATGTCAGATACTATATTAAAAGGTAGCAGATTGTGGTGATAATGAAGTGCTGCAGCCTGTCGCTATGTTACCAACTGCTCTGAACTGACATGTCAGAAGGAACAGCAAGGAAAATGCCCAGAATCCCTGTTTGGATCCCCTTCCCACGCCTACCACCGACTGAACTATTTTAAATATTTACAGATATAGCCAGCATGTTTCTTTATAAACAAAGCCTCAAATGATAAATAGATAAATATGTTACCCCAGCAAGCCTGCTGTCTAAAATCATCCTCTTGCCTCTCCAGTTTGGCTGAGATTGCATCCTTCACTCTTCACAGAGGAGCATTGCTTAGGGAATGGGCATTTCTCTGCCCCTTCTCTGTCCCTTAAAGAGACTAACCTACCCCAGCACTGTGTTCAAAAGCAGATTGTAAAAAGTAAAGGAGATGTTTTCCTGCTCACTGGAGATGAGGTGAGAGCTGTGGATGCTCTTTTAAAAGGGAGGGGGACACTCTCTCTCCCTCAGCCTGCAGATTTTACCTGTTATTGCCTTATTTATACAGAGTTAGCGTCACCATCCTCTGCAATGAGTGTTGCTGGATAATACAACTGGATGCAGCTGGCCTGTGGGAGTGAGGGCAGAAGGAAGGAGGGTGATGTACAAGGGCAGAGCCAATGCCTTGCTTTCATCGAGTACAGAGCAGCACAGAGCTCCCAGCAAGCCAAATTCCTTCCCTTTCCTCAGCAAACCCACCTACTGTGCCAAGCAGAAAACACTCCCAACCAAACTGCTTCTGCTCCCACGGCAATTTTCATAGATAAAGAGAACAAAGCAGAGTCCTTATCATGATGCCAGGGATTCACTGTGACTTGCCTGGCAATTTTGATATGAGATGAGTCTTCATCACAGGCCATGCTTGCTGAGGAGAGATTGTGTTTGGAAGAGCACCACGTCAGGATGGGTCTCTGTGCTCATTGGCCCCAATGCCATTTTTATAACTCTCTCCTCAGTCAAGAAAACAAACTGCTTGGAGTCATGATTTTTTCCTCCTGCCCACTATGCAGAAATTGAATTCTTGATTATTTTACCAGCTGTAGGTAAATTTTCAGTTCTATAAAATGGTAGGTTCTCCCAACACTATGTAAAGTGATCTGTTCTTTTAAAACCTACAGCATTTAAATTAGAAACAGGTTCATTTTCTGCTAAAATATCTAACATATCATTATCCTAATTCAGCAGTAAAATATTTTAAACTGGTTTTGGGTGAAAGTAAATTTGTACTAAAAATACACAGCAGATACATTTTCAAGAGCTATCTTCATTATGCAAGTAATTTTGTTGTTTGTGAAAATTGCACCCAAATAGCAGTGGCTGCCAGGCATTAAACTCCAATAAAGAATTTTTTTCTAAATGATATGAATGTAAGCATCATGAGGAGAGTGTCTGGATTTCTGCAGGGTACAACCCCAAAGCTCCAGGTGCCAGATGAAATGAAGGAAACAATGTGATATTATTTGCTGCTACTTGACATGGTACTCCATAGGTAGTGGGGAACAGAATTAAAATAAAAAAAAGACAAACCAAAACCACCCAAACCCCACAATTCCAGGTACTCCTGACTGTGTTTGGAAACAAATTGCTCAGGGCATAACTGAAGCTGTGTGCACTGAGGAGAGTCCAGCTACTGTCCCCATCCTTCTGGTGGTAAGGGCACACAGTGGCAACAGCTGTACTAAAAAGGAGGGGGAAACAGGCATTTCACAAAATTTCTGATTAGCAGTGCATGAAAGCTTCGTGGTCTATCACACTTTATCAATCCTATTTACCTCATGACATATGCCATCAGTTGTTGTTGCTCCTCCCACGCAACTCAGAGGAAAATTGGCAGAACTTCTGCATGCAATGCCAGGGCACACCAATATCTTACAGGTGCTGTATTTGCTTCTCTCTCAGCTTCATTTTCTGTTCCTCCTTCTTGCACCTACACCTGTGAATGGGCAGAATCCAGATAAATATTCTTTATTCTTCAGGCTCTGCTTAGCAACAGCTGCCATCAGGTGTATTTGGATAGGGTAATATTGCATAAAAAGGAAATAAAGAGACTTTCAGGGCCAACTTCAGTGGTCTACAGCAGCTTGCAGGGGTACTGTAGAAGGCTGGGTTTGCTAGAACAGGGCGTCAGGGGAATGTGTGTGCTTTCTTACAAGAGATAATTACTAAAGACAAGGTATTGTTAGTCCAAAACAGCTGAGGAATGTCCACTGCTCGAGGTTTTCCAGATGTCAGCCAGGTATATTTTAGGCATGAGGTGCCAATATGAGCCTGATGATTAAATAAGATCCCTTCCAGCCCTATTTTCTATGACTGTATAATTCTGACATATATTTTAATATATTTTCTGCTCCCTAAAGCAGAGGAAATGCTGCTGTACAGTTCTTTAACAATATTTCATGGTATATTTTTATTGACAGCAAGGTCTCTGGAGTGTAAGATGTCAGGTACTCTCACTCAAATACAAATAATAAAATAGGGTTTTTTCTCCTCTATTAATTCCACTTAGTCCTTTCTTCCCTTCCTGCAGACATGTTCCTGATTTACATAATTGGAGAAGAGAGTTTTGTTTTCCCCTTTCCAGCAGAAAGTTTTGTTGTTTTTTTTCCCCCACGGGAATTCAGTGCATGAGTTTAACAACATCAGCCTGGTAGATAGAAATGTGCCTTTTAACTTTGTCTTAAGAGAAAACCTAGAGGAAAAACGTGAAAGAAAAACAACTCTAAATGAAAAGTGCAAGGTAACTGCTACTCCACAGTGGATCATTGGCAGAATATTGTTAAGGTCTGTCTGCATGAGCAAGGCTTGTAATGAAACAAATTGTCAGGGCCTTCAGATAGTTTGTTGTAATGAGGAGAAGTCTTCTGTGGTCAAGTCTCTTGACTCTACTTGTTTTTCTCCATTTACTGGCAGGGTGTGTTTTGTAGATGAACCAGTATTGGTAGATGGCAGACAAGCACATGTGCACTCAGCTGGACACCCAGGAGCCTCAGCAAATTGTGAGATATCCATAAGACCAAAGGAAGCATTGTCTAGGTAAATTTTGGCCATAGGGAAATCTGGTAAAACAACAGTCTCTGACATCCAAAGGCTTGACAAATGCTGTGTACATGGGAGCTGATAACTTTATGTTCTCTGTTTTTCTGAGCCTGAGATGTCCTTTGCATTGTTAAAATTCCTAGGGGCATTCTGAGTTACCAGCAAAAGAAAAGCTCACAGATGTATCTACATTTCTCTTTATGCTGGGAAAGCAACAGAATTAATTTTCCAGCTTATAATCAATAACTCCAATACTACAGTGGGAGAAGGAGCATTTAAATTATTATAGAAATGTAATTTCATAAATGCAATTTGTCTTAGATATCAACTTACACCGTGTGCTTTAATTTCACAAAGTCAGTGCAGTAGGACAGAGGCATCTGTGAATCTTTCCCACTGTGCCCAGGCTCTGTACAGAGACTTTGTTCTTTTTCAGTTTTCAAAAGTGCAGCTCTTACTCTATGCAAGAAAAAGAAGAATATTCCTTGGTGTTTTCAGCTTCTATAGTGCTTCCTTGACTTGGCTTGATGCTCTTATAGTAAGAGAAAAAAATAAATTATTTGGTTAAAAAGTTGTCCATCTCTTCCCTCTGCTTTTGAAGCATCCAAAACATGTGCCAGGGAGGAATATTACAGGGAGTTACAGAAAGATAAAATGGATATGTAATCAAACAGATCCAAAGATGGCATGGAAGAGAGTGAGAAAAAGCTGCTCTCTCTCTGCAGCCAGAACTTTTCTCCTGGGTTTTCTCAGTTGAAAACACACTTAGATGCAAATTCTTTTGTGTTGGACAGTGGATGATAATAAGATTGTTGAGATAGATTGCAGACTGACAGTGAGCATGAAAGTTATTGGTTCAGAATGGAAATGAAGAGGGTTTTTTTGTTTTTTTGTTTTTTTTTCTTGAGAGTACAGATGGGCAAAGTGCAATGAATTGATTTGGAATTGAGCAGATCTCTAAGGAAAACAGCCTGCAAAAGAGGGCAAACTGTGTGGCTTCCAGCAGGCTCAGCCCCTTACTGCCAAGCTTGCATCCATATCCAAACCAGAGTCAGCCATCTGCTGCAGAATGAAGATCACCTCCACCACCAGGAACATCCAGACTTAAATGGTTCAAAGTCCCCACTTTTCATCTGACAGCACAATGGTGGCTTTAGAAATCAGAGTTTCTGATTGAAACAGATTGGTGATCTAACTTAGTAGTATCCCCAGTAGTTATTAGGATCAAATTTACCCTCTGAGCATTTCATTTCAGTGCACTGGAAGGTTGCCCAGAGAAGCTGTGGATGCCCCAATTCTGGAAGTGTTTAAGGACAGATTGGAAGGAATAGTGGAATAGTGAAAGGTGTCCTTGCCCATGGCAAGGGAGGGTTGGAACTAGATGACCCTTAGGGTCTTTTCCAATGCAAACCATTCCCTGATTTTATGATCTTTTTATAATATTTCATCTAGAAAATTTCTTAAAGATTAACAGTGGTCTCAAGTAAAAAGAAGTTTCTGAGAAGTTACACTAATACCCACAGTAATATGGAACCACTATCCTACCATTCCTTGTAAAAACATAAACAAATATCCCAAAAAAGTGTATAAAAAGGGGATTTCTAGTAGAAGTACTGCAAGCAAATTTCTAATCAGTTCTGATTCTTCAAATAACAGAGGATCAGAACAGCATCACAACAAATTAAGTACATGACAAATATAAAAGGGGAAATAGGACAAATCTGGTTTATTTTTCTTGATGGCTTGCATTCCATACTTGCTAAGTTATTATTTTTTATAATAGCCAATATTACTTTAATTTTCAGGGTCTGTGATAATGCAAATGTACTTTTTAAAAAATAAAAATTAGATCCCATTGTTCCCTTGGGACAATTTTAGGCAGGATAACTTCAGCTTGCTTAAATGGGTTCACTGAAATGATAAATTGCAGCATTTATAAAAGTAGCCATTGTACCCAAAGGCAGATGCTGTCCTTTACTACACTGAAGTATTTTGTAAAAACATGATGAACAGTAATCAAACATTATTATAAAAATGATATAAGTTGCATGTTTGTTTATCAAAAAGAGTCTGTTTCACATTCTGCCAGAATCCTGGCAGAAACACTGCTAGAGCCATTTAGGAGCATATAAACAAATTAGTAATTTGGAAGATAAGCTCAGATCAATAAATGTTAGATCAGTTGGGTCTCTCAAAAAAAAAAAAAAATGGATGGAAGGCACAACACAGATGGGCCTCTTAATGGATTGAAAAGGTGAAAGTGATTAGAGGTAAGATTATTCTGCACTCTGATAAGATGTGCTCAATGCCTTCCTGACAGGTGATTACTAGTATGGGATAGAAGAGAATTATACTTCCAGTTATTTCTAGAATATCTGCTGGTATAAGAGTTTGTGCAAAGATGTGTGAGCATCTACATGCCAAATATCACCCCACACACGCTTTCAAAAAGATAATGTTGCAGAAAATGTTGGATTCAGTCTACAGATTCCTGGATTGTATTCACTGTGGTATTGTCAGAGAGATGGGTGACCTTGCATCAAACGCTGTTACTTCTCTATACCTCAATTTCTTCATTTCCAATATTATGACAATCACACTGACTTTGTCATGGACTGTATTGAGATCTGATGATGAAAAGTATTTCATGTTAATGGACTGAAAATCACTTACAGCTATTTCTCACTAGTGTGAGTTGGTTAAAGTAAGAGCCATGGGTTTGATTTTTGTCAGTGCCAGGGTTTTTACCTCCTTCTCAGCACACTGCTTTTCACTGAACTTTTCTTTCCTATGGCATTGTGTTACAATTTAGGAGCCTTATCAGATCACAGCACTTGCACAGAGAACACAGAAAGGTTTCATTACCCCAAAGAACTCAGAGATCCATAATGGGAGTTTTCAGTGCATTTTTGTCAGATACATTTGTACCCTTTAGCATTGCTTTCTCCACAACATTTCCAATATTCCAAACTTTCATGTTTTTCCCTGTGAGTCTCAGAAACGCAAGGGGAAGGAAGAAAGAAGAGAAAGTCTCTCTCTTGGCTGTTCACTGATTCCTTTTCACACTCCCAGTCTAGCAGGCCCTGAACAGCTACCTGCCTGACTGGCCTCAGGATCTTCATGCCCATCAAAAGCTTTATTGTCGGATGGTTATTTGGTACCTTTTTAAATATTTCCATATGCAAAAAGAATCTGAATAACACCTGACAGCCACCATATGCACAGTCTGTAGACACAAAAACATTTTCAAATTCTGCTACTAACAACACATTGATCAATAACTTTTCTTATTAGCAAAATATGAAATAGAAAAAGAGTGAGATGAGAATATATGCATAAAGTGGACCTTCTTTCCAATACTCAATTTTTTACTCTTTCCAATACTCAATTCAGGATGAGATGTGTGAGTTCCTCAGGTTTTTCCTTATCCTCTCTAAGTGCCATGTTGCATGGGTTTAATGGAAGAAAAAAGGGTCACAAAAAGAACAAATTACATGGCAGCATTACTGTCACCTGTGTAAAGAAAGTATTGCAGTGGCACCTTGCAATGTTGTATCTAGTTTATTGTTTTTCTTTGAAGAACCATATTCAAATACTAGAGAAGAACATGCTTATTTTACCAAGTCTGCAGTCTGGGTTTTGCAGCAAAGACTCTTCTCAAGAGTTTCTGAGCTTTAGGCTTTAACCTGTACCACAGAGTAAAGGAGGTAAAAACAGAGGTAGAAATGTCAGAACAAACTGTCTGGGACCATTGGGCAGAGGACATGGAGATAATGCTGGGGAAAAGATGCTTAACTGGTATTAAAGTCAAGGATAATTTATGAACAGCACCAAAATTATTTTTTTCCAAATAAAACTTGCAGACTGACAGTGAGCTTGCATAATTCAATTATTTTTCTTCTTTTTCTATAAAATAATATACTGCATGCAAAATATTTATACAGTACACAAAAAAAAAAAAATTAGGGAGTACTAGGACTGAGAAGACCTTTTCAGTTGTGCATCTTCCCTTTGTGCAGTTCTGCTCCTACATAGTCCCTTAAGCTTTCATTTCATGCTTACAACTGTTTTTCTCAGCAGGAACCTTTCCTCAAACAAAGAAGTCTCAAGCCTCTCTGGAGAGTGTGTTTAAGCACTCCTGCCTGAGGTCCAGGCCATCAGCTCAATAGACCATTCCAAATGATCTCGTTTTATGTGTTGCTGCACATCAAGAGCCTTGCCAGGGCCAAGTGGCACGACACAGCTGTGCTTTTCCAACTGTTTTAGACAGAAGGAAAATGAAACTTTTGAAACAGCAAAATAAAATATTGAAATGAAGAAAAAAACCAAAAAAAGACACACATCTGGTAAAATCTAAACAAAAGGAGAGTGTTAGTGAGGCCTCATTGACTCCAGGGTATACTGATGCAAAGGGCTCTGATTGTTACAGCTCAGAAGATGCATTTCATGTAGTGCACCCTGCTCCACATTGAAGTGTGTTTTTCTTTCTATAACTGCTTCTTACCAAGCTTTCTCAGCCAGCACATTGCTGCTGCTCAGGGATCACACTTCCTCATGTCCCTGAGCAATGCCAGCACAAATTTTTACTGTAGGAGCTCATCAGATATCAGGCCTTTTAGGGGCCAGTTCAAGAAGACACAAAGGAAGAACAGTTTGATTCCCTTTCTCCTTTTATCTCTTTAAGATATGACAGTACACTGTGCAAAACTCCCTGAGTACAGAACCAGCTCCAGCTATAGCTTAACACTTCAGTTCTTTGGCTTTTTTTTTACCTTAAGCTTTGACATAATTCTTTTCATGCCTTAGCAGATGTAACTACAATAATTAGAGGCAGCTCCTGGAATGAGCTTCAAGGATAATTGCCTGGGTACTTGCAAAATAAGGGACAAAAAGGGGAAAAGAATATTATCTTCTTGGCTTTGCTAAACAGAATCAGTAACTTCAACACTATATTTGTTTACCTGTGCACTTCCACATAAAGTCATCCTCAGATGTACAGTGAATTTTTATGAGGCTTTTGACTCTTATGTGCATATTAAACAAAAAGGGTGCAGGAAACTGTCCTGTACTTAGGTTATGTAACAGGTGAACAGGGAACTGAGCCAAAGATTTGCTATAAAGTTACAAATTAGCCTCTGTTTCTTCCTGCAATTTCATTCAGGATCTAGGAAATGTTTCCCTTTACTATAACTGGGAAATATCCTGGGTTAAATTTACATTGCATAGAGGGTTAACTTAAATTCTCAGTGGGGAAGGAATGGTTACTAAGGCAACAGGAGCATGCATTTGATACCGTTTATTCAAGTCTGCAACCTCATGCTCATTACCTATCACATTGTTTTTTTCATAGTCCCTCTAAAATGGATGTTGCCAGAACCACCTTACTTTGACCTAAGTAGCAAGACATGAACTAATGTGAAAAGACCTTGCACCTACTATCAGTATATTAAAATACTTCTTGAGAAGTAGAGATCTTTTTATCTGAAGAACAACTTTTACTTGCACGGAATAAAAAAATATCCAAAAAGCATTTGTAAACACAGTTCTGAAGGAGTTCTGAGCTAGAAAACAGCAGATCATATTGTGATTTCCTGAAAAAAACCTGTGAAATTAGCAAAACTGAAATACCCACTACCCCTTAGCAGGTACTGAGCACTGACAGGTCAGAACTGCCTGCAGGAGAAGGTTAAGAGCATCTGGCTGTACACATTGTTGAAGACCATGAATAATATTAAATGTTTGAGATTAAAGTGGAGCACTTATGTCTCTCTATGTTTTTCTCCCATGTTAGACGATAATAATACATTTATTATGAGAATTTATTATCAGAATGAGAATGTATATGCTAGTTTTGTTTTGTAGTAGTTAATAGAGGTCAGGAATGTTATGACAAGAACTTGCAAGAAGCAGTACACATTGTAGAACACAATAGCACTTCACAAAGCTCTTAGGACACCCTTGTGTAGCCTCCCATAAGATCACAGAATCAAATACACATAGCAATTCATCTCTAAGCTTATTCAAAACTCTCTCATTCAGAAATTAAATGTCAACATAAATGGATGCTTTAACTTGAACAAAAAAATATATATACTTTGAAAATGCTTCCTTGAGAGTGAATTTCTTTTCCCTTTATTATCATCAGATTGTGTTATTTCATTTAATTTAGACTTTTAAACCATTCTAATATAAGTATGTGATATTATCCAAAATGTACATGACACACATGAACACAGTGTTTTATTTTAATAGCATATAAATTTGACAGTGCAATTAACAAGGTCTGTTCATGGAAAGTGTGAGCTTGCCTCACTGTTTTTTAACACCCTACCAGAAAAAAGTAAGGATCAGCTGGATAATCTCAGTTTTCTACTTCAGTAACCTTTCAGAAGGCAAGACATCAAGTTAGTCCTTTTGTAAATTAGGCCTTAAATGCCCAATGCTTTCCATAATTTGGAGTCAGGCCTCTAAGTCTGTCACATTTCCTCATCCATGGAATTTACACCTTTGCAGTCTCAATGTTCCCAAGTATAACAGAGACATATCTATCATCCATCTAAAAGAATTGTGCTATTGAAGTAAAGGATCTCATTGTCTGCATCTAAATGAGCCTATGAAAGAAGGAGCACTCAGTTATTGAAACAGAAGGAAATTTCGTGTTCTGAATTACATATTACAGACAAGTACAAAGCACAGATTTGATCTTACATTCATCAATCTGCTTTAAAAAAATCAATACATATTTTGTTTAAGCTAAAATCTCACATCTTATAATATCCTTGACTTTAGATGTATGAAATCACAGTGATTTGAATGCTCCCTGTAACACCACATTGGCCTAAACAGAAGAATCATTCAATCAGTTCAAAAAGTCATTGCAGGAAAAATTAAGGACTTAGTATGGGTTCCAGACTTTTTCTTTTGCTTTTATTAAATTCTTGTAAATATTCCATTCTTTAAAAGCAGCTGTCACATGAAGCATGGGTTTTAGTAGCATTTGAAACTCTAAGTCCTTGTTGAGGTCTTTAAATTATTTAGCCTAAACCCCAAAGCCTGCAAAGAGGGCAAACTGAGTGGCCCTCCTTGACCCTCAAGGAGAAGGCTTGAGATGCTCTGGAGCTGTAATTTCTCAATAGAAATCTCACAGGAGTCAGGGGCAGGGCTGAAAAGAGCATTCATAGAAGTTGTGCTACCCAGATTTACTTTATTGCCTTGTCTTGTATGGCACTGGAAACTTGGGAAGTGGCAGCACAAAATTTCTTGGTAGCTTGGTGACTGGGAGCATTTGAACTCTGATTGCTTGCCAGTGAGTATGACAGTCATCAAAGACAAACAGAAAGTGAGTGAATACCAAATAACTGTAATCAAGTAAGTGGGGTTCCTCAATTCTGTGATGTGTGCAGGTTGTTATTTGCACTGAAGACTAAAAAGAAATGTGGACAGGGCTCAGCAGAAAGCAATAAGTGTAGATTTTCCTGTGTCAGAGATTAATTGAATATTTAGAGCCACAGTCCTGCAAAGGCATGACATCTGTGACTTGTCACCTGAACTTCTCACTGCATAACTGGAATTTGCTTCAAAACAAGAGCTCTGGGCATTTATTTTTTTTTTTTTTTATAATTTCTTTTTGACATTACTACTGTAAGGAGAACAGGTCACTCTTTAGTTGTTCTCTACATTAATTCAGATTATTTTAATTAACTGAAGAAATTATGTCTAAGAAAATACCAACAAGTAGAGTTCAAGGGGCTTGGGATTTTACGGGTGACAGGTTGGTTTTGTTTTGTTTTGTTTTCATAGAAAGCAGAGCAAACAATCTCATGGTAGAAAGAGGAGAGCTAACTAAAATCTGGACAGATAATCTTATTCTTTTTGAAGGGTTGCTTTTTAAAGTGTAGCACCACAATTAGATTATTCCACCAAGTTTAATGAAGTGGGTCAGTTAAACCAGTGTCTCTCTGTCTCTTATCTAGTGAAAATCTGGAGTGACTTTTGGAAGGAAAAAAGTGTCTGAAACAATTTTTAATAGATATTACCTAATTCTGGAATAAAAAAATTGAAAGATGTTGATAACGTTTTTGATAATTTGAAAATATTTCTTGCATTCTTGCTTGGCAGAAGAGCACCATCTACTGATCATGACTCTGAAATTCCTGTATGATGTTTCCTTTGCATGTGTTTTATTTGTGTGCAACATCATGAGCTTAACTCCAGAAGTTCTGGATGACTCTTGAACACATGTGAAAGAAAGCACACATGTGTACCTTCAGCCATCAGCTAATGCCACTGTGATGTTTGATTGTTTTAGCAGCCAGCAGCACCTTAGCAGCAGGCAGCAAGCTCAGCTTCAGATCCAAGGCACAGAGGGCCCCAGGGAGGATTCTCCCAGCCTTATCTCACAACTCAGGGGTGGTAGCCAAGGCTGGAGAGCCTGCGTGTGCACTCAGGGCCTTAACTGCAGCAAGAAAGCTTAGCTATAAATGGGTTTTCTTTGCTCATTTTTCTGTACTTTTGATAGGGTTTGAGTTCTTAAAAAGCTCTAGTGGTGTTCTGAGAAACAATTTCAGAAAACTGGTGTGCTGGTGATTGCTGTCATCCTATGAGTGATGGGACTATTTCCCCAGTGTCTCACACCTGATGTGATTGTGATGATTGTCTCTAAACCAGAATGTGAGGAGCTGAACCAAGAGCTCCCACAGCTGACTGCACAGCTAGAGCTTGAAATGCCAGCTAGATCTGCATGACTGGCACCCTTGCCCTCTGTGGGTCTGGCACAGAGTGGAATTCATTTCATATCTATTATGTGCTCATGCAATTATGCCTCTCTGTGAGTCACTGGAGAATTATATATTCCTCATCCATCATCTATTTCTCATGTATTGTCCTTGTCAGGCCACAGCACAGCAGCTAGAGCTGAAAGGTATCATTACTCAATAATTTCTTGCTTGACTCAGCCTCCAGTTTTTGAATTTCTAGTCCCAGGGACATGTATTCATGGGAACATCTCAATTGGCCGGGGGAGGAGTTGTTTAAAGAACATTTCTAGATGTTGTAGCTCCAGGGTAAAAACTTAAAGTCATGACTCATTTGCATTCAAGATACTCCACCACCCTGCCTATAAATAAAATCATCAGTCTTTTGGGTTTGAGGGTTTTTTTAATTATACACTGGAACTTTTATTGAACAGGTTTCCATTTCTCCCGGCAGGGTAGATGATTGTTTCTTTATTCCTGTATGCAAAGACTGAAAAATCTCTTTCCTCCATTAAAAGAAAAACGAAAACCTGAAAGACGGATATGGCACAGCCTCTCTGACCTGCACCATCATCTGACTGACCTCATGATGAAACAGTTGAAAGCTGAGTCCAAGTCAAATATAAGTTGCCTGTATATATAAATATACTGAAGGAGTGGAGAAAAAAGAATAAAGCAGAGCCATTTACATGAGTAAAACCAGAGGCTCTAAGGTGTGTGGTCAGATATTAAGCAGATGAATTACAGCCATCTGTAGGTTTATATATATCACTGTGTGAGATAATTCCAAGGTATATGATAAATGCATAGACAGGGCTTGCAGATCACCTTTTGTTGAAATGCAGGATTAGGTTGCAATGCTAGGATGGAATGAATGGCTAAATGGGTCAGGAAATGCAGTTTCATGCATCTACAAGTAAAAGAAAGTGTGGTTGAATGATCTTTTTATTTTTTAATTTAAAGTATTTCAAATTTCCATGGTTGGTTTGTTGGAGGAGCATCCCATTGTTATTTTGCACATAAAGAAAATTTTGCTTTTATTTTCTGTTTTCTAGCTAGCCCTCAATGTCTCTGATTCCCTCCCCTTGTGCCAAGGGTCTTGTGGAGTTACTCTAGAGAGGAACAAGCCATAGATGTTTAGATTCATATATTAAATTAGAACATCCATCATCAGACCATGCCACGAAAGTAAGGACCACTTTCTCATTTTATTGGAAATGCAGAAACAATATTCACTGAGGTGGGGACAGGGTCCTGCATTATTGTGTCACCCTGGGAGGGTGACAGAGCCCTCAACTCCAACCTGTGATTCATTCTGCCCTTCAGCCCTGCTGCTCAGAGGCCTTTTGTAGGTTTATCTCTTCTGGTTCTCCTGGGGCTCGCCTTCCTTATGCTTTAAAGTTTCCCTCTTTCTGCTGAGGAGCACTTTTAGGAGAAGGGGGTGCCCTGGAGTGCATTCTGGAGTTCACTCTGAGCCCAGTAGTGCCTGACATCTCCCCGATCCAGCTGCTGTTGCAATATGGGGTCAATATGAACCACTATAAGCCAACCACTTCTTCTAGTCATAGCTACATTTGAAAATTTGGCCTTAAACAACCTGACTTACACAGTGAGTCGGGGATGCTTTCTGTTTTTCTGTCAAAAATGTAGTAGGCTATAGATCTGAGAAGTCCAGAGGGCTTTGGGATACAGCCACTAAGAGGAGACAGAAGACACTGGAAGTTATTATGGAAAACATGTTTTCAACAACTTTATTTAACAATAAAGTGCACCTCCACCAGGTAAGATTTGAGATAAAAGGCTACCTTTTTTTTTTTTTTTTTTTGAGGTAGGCAATTACACTTGAAAGGTCATAAGTCTTACTAAATTTTTGGCAAGCTTACTGCCCTGCAGTTCTGATTTCTTATTACATATTGTTCAATACATGTCAAGTGCAGAATACATTGTGTATCTATTTCGTGCTATAATAGTGCAGGTCTCCATGGCAAGACAAAAGAGTCCTGGATAATTACAGCTTCTCAGAAACCTTGAAACCACATCACAGATTATAAGAGATATTTTACTAAAATAAAGCAAAGAAAATGGGCAGAACTAAAATCAAAATGTACAGATCAAACACAATAAAATTTTAACAGAAGTTTTAGTAGATGGTTTTCTGGCTCCATCTGGTGTTTATTTTACAAAATTTCTACCTCAAGGCAGTAGGATTTCCCTTTCCAGCTGGACACGGGAAATGAAGAGTGGTATTAAAAAGACAGTTAAACATACATATTCTGAGAACTTACATTCAAAGTTGTATATTATTATTGTGGAAGTAAAAAGAGAATAATTTTTAAAATTAGTTTTTATATCCTGTGACTTAAATAATTTTCATGTCTGAGAAAAGTCTTCTATAGCAAACTTATGATTTCTCCTTAGGATACCAGTTAGAATGCCAAAATACTATTCCTCCCTACCAACCTTGCTTTGCTTGCATCCTCATGATGGCTAAATCAATACTACTCCTTTAGTCAAATAAACTCTCAGATATTTGCAACACAATTATCATAAGTTTTCACATCAAACATTTCATTGGTGCTGCTTTCAGATCTGACAATCACATATTTACTGCCTGTACAGAAAAATCAGCTGCTTCACTTGGTCTGTAATAGTTTCTAGGAGGAGTTGATCCACCCCTGTCCCAGGGGTTGAAGCCACACTAATGAGTCTTTAGTTTCCTGGGCATTCTTTTGGGCTCTTCTTGGAGATGTGTCTGACATTTGCTCTCTTCCAGTCATTAAAGATATCCTCTGATCTCCATAACTTTTAATTATAAATTTTAATATTATAGATACTGGCTCTGCAGCACAGTCAGCCACTTCCTCTCACATGGGGGCAAATTTTGTCCAGGCACATAGACTCATGGGGATATCAGAATATAAACTCTTCTTTGTTAGTAATTTTCACAATATTATGACAGAACATCCTTCTTTTCCACTGAGTCTAACATATAAACATCCTTGTCCTAGTATGTTCATAACCCAGCAAACTCATTGTAAAAGCAGGGTAAATGAAATGTTACCCTTTAAAAAAGATATTCTCACTTTCTATAGAGTGGAGTACATATATACTGCACATGTTCTATAAAAACAACATTAAATCAACATGAATGCATCTTCAAATATGATTTAGCAATTGAGAAAAATGCTGAGTAGCCAGTACTTCCTGACAAACAAGCCGCCTGCATTCCTCAGGGGCTTGATTGTACTTGCAGAATACCAGAGTATAATAGATAACATTGAGAAAGTCTACCCTAGCAGCAAAAAAAGTAGGTTTAGGTTGGTTTTTTGGGATTTTTGGTTTAGCTTCTCCCCACAAGGCCCCATTTATAAAAGCATAATTGTTACATTTATAGCTACCAGGCTGAGCTCTTCCTTCCACTAACGTGTGCCATCCGCAGCACCACCCTCTACACTCTCTGACCCAAAATGATTCAGCATTGGCTGATGCAAATGGAATAGTTTTACTTTAAAGGAAAAAAAAATAAAATTGGCAGTCCTCTAAATGTCACAGAGGAAATTTATGGCATGTAAGAAAATAACCATGTAGAGTAACGTTGAGCCAAGACTCAACACATGTTGTATTCATTATAGCCCAAGCATAATAACAACATTTTTAATGAACCTTATCTCCCTGTGATGATTCTGTGGAGGCATTATAACTACTAAAAGCCTTGTTTGCCCCATCTGGTTTCTGACATGTGCTCAGGCTGGTGTCTAATATAATCTCAGTGCTCTGATCCTGCAGGCAAGGAGAAGCCTTCAGTATTAGGAAAATAGTTTTTAGCAGCTCATTTGTTCTTCTTTCCAGAACAAAGCTCATTTGTGAGACCCCTGGAAGAGTCAGTCATTCCAGAGGACAAGGAAGCCCAGCCCTGGCTCTTGTGCCATTCAAATCATTGTGTCACTTCCAGCTGTCAGCTCTCTCTCAGGGACGGAAGAACACAACAGCTTTGGGACACCCTGAAATTCAGGAGAAAGTGGTCTCAAGTCTTACCAGAACAACAACAACCAAAAAAAGGTGTTACTTAGTATCTTTCTGTGCTTTTTTTCCTGAAGTGGGCAGGAGATACTTTACTTCACCAAGGTACTTCCCTCAGAAAGGAAGATGCTACATATTTTCTCTTAGATGGAGCATTGGAGCTTTCTGGGAACCGAGATGTAATGTGAGTTAACTTGCTTTCAGAGTAGTTTCCCAAGAGCTAAAAAATATATTTCATGAGGGAGTTTTGTTTAGTTTTGTTTTTTTGTTTGTGATTTTTTTTTTGTTTTGTTTGAGATGAGGATTAGTGGGATTCCTAAGAGGGATGGGCTTGAAAATTGGTCAAAGAAGCTTCGGGGTTTTGTTTGTTTTGTTTTGTTTTGTTTTGTTTTGTTTTGTTTTTTGGGGGGGGGTTGTCTGTTTGTTTTGTTTTTTTCTTGTTCTTTTTTTTTTTTTTTTTTGTGTGTGTGTGTGGTTTTTTTAGAGTTTTTTATTAGGTTTTTTTGTTTGGTGTTTTTATTTTTGGGGTGGTGGTCGGGGGAAGAGTTTTGAAATAAATTGCGATAAAGCCTGCGATCCCTTAATGACTCGCAGCTAGAGAACTCTTCCTAACTGATATTTACTGCCCAAAACTCAATTAATTAAGTGTAGCCATTAAAAGAAGCTGAACCCAAAGTGATTCACAAAGAACAACTACTCATGCAACCGAAAAAAAAGAAACAAAACAAATCAAAACCAACCAACAACCACCGCTCGGCACCCCCGCGCAGCCCCTCAGGAGGGGCCGGAATGGCGCGGTCTCGGCTCCCCCTCACGCCGGGGCGCGGCGGGGCCGGGCCGGAGCCTTCCCCCGGCCATGGCGGCGAGGGCGGGCCCGGAAGGGGAGCAGCCGCCGCCCGCCTCACTTCCCCGGCTGTCGGGCGGGGCAGCAGCGCGGGCAGCGGGCGGGCACCATGCTGCAGTTCTTGGTAAGGCTCTGGGCTCCGAGACGCGGCTCCGCGCCGCCGCCATGGCACGGCACGGCGGGGTCGCTGCCCGGCTGAGGGGAAAGGGCGCGGTGTCCGGCCACCCTCGGGCCCCTGTCACCGGGGCGGCTGCGCTCGGTGTTGGCTCCCCGGCGGCGCCCCATTCTTGGGCGGCTTCCCTTCTCCTTCTCCTTCTGCCGCTCCTTCACACCCGTCCCCCTTGTTCTCGCAGAACGGTGCCGTAAAGCTGCTCTGAAAATGGAGTTTCACGGCTTGTTTTTCCTCCAAGCCGTGCTCTCAATTTGCCTTGGAGATTGTGCTTGCTCACGGTGATGCTCCCCCTTGCTGCTCAAATTTCTTTGTGTAAGCAGAAATGCCTCTCTCCTTTAGAGTGAGAGCAGCCCATGCCGTTTTGTACACTCTTGAAAGTGTACCGCCGGAGATGTGGGGTTTTATATATGGAAATTAAAGCAAGGAATCGCGTTTCATTACTGCCCCGAAGAACAGCAGAATTATTAGACTGAATATGAGACTTCATCTTGCTTTGGGGTGAGGTAATGCAGCAGGCCAGTGAGTTTCATAGCAGGTGGAGATACAGAGCAAGAAATGATGGCCTGTTGTAAATTGGGATAGTCTTGCCTGGTTGTATATAATAAATAAATAAATGAGGCCTATTTCTCATCCCAGCTTCATAATAACAAGTATGAAAGGCTCAGTCATTTCTGTAGCTGTTTATAATCCCCTGTGCACCCAATTTAAACCTTCAGTAAGGCTAAATGTGGTTAGCCTCTCAAAGTTTATGTTTATCAGCTCTACTGCTTTCTGCTAATGGGGATTTTGTTTTGTTTTTTTTTTTTTTTTTGTTTTTTTTTTTTCTAGATGAAAATACTTTACAATTACAGCTTCTTATTAGTGCATAACCATTACACAAAAGTTGTACTAATTCTGGGTTTGTTCCCTGCTTGGGTGTAGATTGGATGTTTGACTCTTGCTCTCCCTGGTTAGGGCTGTAGCAGAGAGATAAAGGAATAATCTCACAAACCTTGTGTTTTTGCAGGCCACAGTTAAGCTTTAAATAAGCCATTTGTTTACAAAGCACCTTGAAATGCTGGGTGGAAACTGGAAGAGCCTGAACTCTCATCAGTCCTGTTGTTTTTAGTGAATGTGCACATTTTCATTGGCTTGTGTTTTGCTTTCCATATAATTGAAGTCTTAAGTAGTGATTTTTTTTTTCCTCACTGCTGGAATTGTTAGCTCTAAAAATAAATGTAGCTGGGTGGATGCAGTGCTGGACTTTCCAATAAAGGAGTGCAGTTTAAGGGAGCACTGATCTCAGTATTATCTTAACTGAGTAAGGGTTGTCTCTCAACAGAATATAACATATATTGAAGAGGTTCTGGGTTAAAAGCCTAGAACACTGCTAATAAACAAGGATCTGGTTTGTGCTTCCAAGTGGCTTCCCTGACCCTGCTAAAGATACAGGAAATTCTCCTCTTTTAGAGTGATACTCTGAATTAAAAGGAGTCACAGGTCTGGTTTTCATCAGTGCATTATTTGCCAGTATCTCCCACAGTACCTACTTAGCTGATAATTGAAACTGCAAGAGCATATGATAACAGGACAGTACACACAGGACTAATTCTTCTTAAATTGTTAAAGCTAAGTTTAAAAAGGTAATTATAGGAATATAAAGATATAATAAATATAAGGAATAAGACCAAAAATGGGTTTAAGAAAACACTGAAGTAATTTGCAGTCAGAGTTCATTTGACAGCTCTCAGCCAATTTTAGTTTTCTATAGATAGATTTTCACCAGTGCTGCTTATGGAATGTGGATCACAGAAAGGATGAGCTGTGCTGCTTTGGGCCTGGAAAAGATGTCTGGTCATTAAGTGCTGGCAAAGTTGTTTTGTAGACTGTGGTTTTATTTTCCTTAAATAGTCTTATTTTGATAGCAGTGACCCTGAGCAATAACAGTTTTTTAAGATAGAACTATCCTCAGCTGTTACAAAGAGTGGTTTGTCTGCTAACAATGAAGAAAAGCACAATATTAGCAGTGTCTCCTGTTTAAAATAGTTAAATGAGCTTTCATGGTATAGGGCAGATTTATTTTGAAGTGTAAAAACAAAAATAAAATGTAGGATACTGAGCAGGTGCTGAATGGAAATCTCATCACCTGCCTTTGAAGAGAGGAACTTTATTTACTCTAGAAGTGTTCTTATGCTTGAGGATTTTCCTCAGCTGGCAGACAGGGTCTGGGCCAGAAGCTGTGCTTGTGTTTTACTCTTGCTCTGCTTCCAGAGTGCATTTTTACGGACACCCTTCATCAATTATAAGTTTGCACAATTGTCAGAAGAGGTTGTGCCCAGCTTCCAGCCAACTGTACTGCCTTGGAGGAGCCCCTAGGTCAGAGTGGATTTGGCTGAGAATTAATCTCTTGGGGTCAGAAGGGTTTGTCTGGAAGATGCCCAGCTGTTGCTGCAGAAGAGAAGAAGCGGGTTTACATCAGTTTAAGTTCATGTTGTGAAGTTTTGGTTTTTCTTTTACTTCAAACTAAGACATGTGTGTCCCTTTCCAACCCTGAGCACTGTTGTAGTTGGGTGTTGCTTTAGGCTTTCCCATCATGGACCAAGAGCTCTGGGATGTGTAGGTCCCTGCTGCTGTCTCCCCTATTTTTTTAGGAATTACTGCCTTTGTGGATGTTTAGAGAACCTTACAAGGATGAACACAGCTTGATCCATATAGTCCTTGGGGATGTGGATTGAAAAACAAAACTGTGTGGTGTTTTGGAAATGATATCAAAGTGTTTCTGATGAGGAAGATGGGGAAAATTGCACCTCTCTGGATGAAAGATGAGAAATTTCGTAGAAGTAGAGTTGCAACTCATTAAATAACTTGCAATATCCCTTTTTTTTATTTTAGCCAATAAGCTTTTGATGCAAGGATGTTAACTCTTCTCCCTTTCTTCCTTTTTAGCTTGGTTTTACTCTTGGCAACGTGGTTGGGATGTATCTGGCTCAGAACTATGATGTGAGTATCTTGCTATTCTCAGAGGCAGACCTGTCCTGAACTGAAAATAAATGACTGTTTACCCTCAGTTAGAATTGAATCAGTCTTTCTTTTGATGGTTTATCAAACAGAACAAAATGCAGATCATGCTGACTTGAGTTACAGGAGAACTGAGACTTCTTCAGGAAGAATTATCTCACAGAAAGAGTGGTCAGCCATTGGAACAGGCTGCACAGGGAAGTGATGGAGTCACCATCCCTGGAGGTGTTCAAGGAATGACTGGGCATGGCACTTAATGCTCTGGTCAAGTTAACAAAATGCTGATTGTTCAAAGGTGGGACTCTGTGATCTTGGACTTTTCCAACCTTAATTGCAAAAAACAAAAAAGTGTAACCAAAAAATCACCTGTAGTAGTGTAGTGCTTAAAACCTAAACTTCTGTTCAGTCCTAGAGCCCAGCCTTCTACAGGCAAAGACAGGAGAAACAGAAAAGGTTGATCAATTGCTCATGGATTTTATCAGCACTAAATACTGGTTTCCTGACTCAGATACCCTGTCTTCTTAAAGTGTTCTCCACTTAGTATAACTGTTAGTAAAAATCCTCAAAGTATGTGAAATGTCTTTCTTCTGGACTCATAATGAAAATAAGTTTTGCCAGCTTTTTTTTGTAAATGTGATACTTTCTCCTACTTCAAAAGTGTATTGACCTGCAATTTTTATTTCCTTCTTTTCTCACAGTGAGAAAAGAAAGAGAACTTTGTTTTTTCAGTTCTCAGTTAACAGTCTTCCAGGTGAGAGGGCAGAGGAAAAATATTTCAAGCTGAGCCTTCAAAACATGCTTTTACTTTCTGCCAAGTCAGCAGAATCCCTTGTAAGAGCAGTGCCACTTTACTTACTGGCTAGAGGAGTTCATAACATTTAACATATAAATATTTTTAAATTCTTAGGCAATCTGTATTAGCCTTAATAAAAGAAACAAAGTTTTTGAGGCATCATTGGTGTTTATGTTTTGCTTTCTTCTCGTCTTCAGTATTGAAGTAATCTTGCTTAAGAAAAAAAAATCTTATATTTTGCTTTGTTTATGCACAAACTTTGGTGATTTTTTCTGTCAGTCAGTCCAGCAAAAAGGAGTAATGAAAGGCTGTTTCTGTTCAATACATGTTTTACAGTGTTACAAAAATGTAGTCCTAAGAATATATTTGGATGTATCAATATGTATCACAAGCATTGCTTTTCTGGCAGCACTGATAAAGTTTTGCCACAAGAGGGGGACTCAGGCTTTTGATTTGCTAGAAGTAGTTGCCTGGAAAAGCAACACTGATTTGAAACATGAACATGGAAATTTTACTGCTGGTGTTGAAGGTGATTGGTTTGAGGTGACATTTAATATAAGCTTGTCATAATGAGGTCCTAATTCTGCAGCTGTACACACAATGTGCTTAGCAATAAGTACATGGAGGGTTCTGCTGACAGTGGTGGAGTTCTCTTGGTTTAGTTTAAATGTCAGGCATGTTACAGGCTGGGCTCTTAATTTCATTTGCTCAAACAGATTCATTCTGAAAAGGAAGGTAAGAGGAACTTGTTACAAATTCTGTGAGCCTCAGACCATTTAATAAGAGAACTGCATTCTGTTTGGATTAGCTTCTGCTCTGTGGTCAGGTTACATATGAAGTGAAAACCCAGGAATTTTTTTTTTTCACAGCTAAGAGTGGAAAATTTGCTTTAATTTTGTTTTAATCATACTTTATCACTTCCCAGTTTTAGCTAGTCATAATCTTTGCTATTAAGAGCTTCAGCTTTTTTTCCCTTTCAAGTGATCAAAATTTACTGTTGGATTATTTTATCAAAATTATTTTATTTGTAAGAGAAAGCTGAAGATTTGGAGCTCACAAGCAGTAAATTGAATTTTCATTCAAGTGTGAAACTGCAAAAAGGTGCCAATTTGCAATGCAGTAGAATTCCCCAGTGAGGAATTTGGTTTCCCACAAGATGAACCAGAAGAAATATTTCTTAATAAATTTCTTGAGAACATATTTGATGCTCTTGAACATCTCTTTTCTCTCGGGATATGACCAGTATAGTACAATCTAATTTCCCCTTTGAAATCCTGTGCATCAGTGTTTACATCTGCTTATTCTTGGCAGTTTGTCTTCTTTCAGTCAGGAAGCCAAACTGGTCATGCTAAATTTCCTGTAAGCTGATCCTTTTTCCTTCCTCCTGCTCCCATCACTGACTTATAGCCTTAATAATCTAAGTATTTCCTGAAACCTCATTGAGGTGCTCTCATCTGCTGTTTGCCTGATACTGCTTACATTTAATCTCTGTGCAAGGCAACAGATACTGGAAATATCTCTTAAAAACCAGTTTAAACTTTATGGAGTTTCTTGCTATGTATATGGCATTGTCTTTCCTGATGAAACTCATGTAGCCACAGATTTTTTTATAGTGTGGGGTTTGATTGTTTTGTTTTCTCTTTAAAGATTCCTAACATTGCAAAGAAGCTGGAAGATTTTAAGAAGGATGTGGAAGCCAAGAAGAAACCTCCTAATGACAAGTCCTGAAAGAGAAATGTTCCCCAGGTCAACTCTGTGTGTGCAGCAAGGATGCAATTTTTACCTTTCAGGCAGCAAAGGTCAAGTAGAGGGTTGGCATGGGAGGTTGCTCCACTCTTAGTCTCCTAGAACTGGAATATCCTTTTGAAAGGGTGGCTGTGAACTTTTCCTGGGACTGATTTTCAAGGGTTTCAGAATTTGGATTTGCAACTGATGCGTGACTGGATGGTATAATTTGTATTTTTCAGTATTTCTTCTCCTAATATTTTGTAACCTGTTTTTACCTGATCCAACTGGAGTGCTTTTGGTCCTGTTACAATTGTAACCTCACACTTGATAATACCCTAGCTCTTAGAACAGCACAAAGGAAATTAAATGCATCAAGGAGTAACTTTCAGAGTTTCTTGTCTTTTGTTGTGAGCAGTGGTACTTCACTGTCCTTAAGTCACACACACAAGCAAAGTAACAAAAGCAGCCATTAAAACCCCTGGTGTGTAAGAACTCATCCATTGTAGAGCTCTTGTCTTCTGCTTGAAACCATAATTCTGCAAAAATCCTGTTGTAAATCCTGAAAGAAAAATTGTAATGATTTGAATAGATGTCAATCTTATTAATTCAAGAATCTATCAAATAATTTTTATCCCTTAAAATGGAAGAGGTCTATCAACTTTATAACATGGTTTAAATGACTGAGTGCTCTTGACAATTTTTTGCAGGACATGAAGAACACAGAAAAGTGCCAGGAAGATGTTCTTGCTCTTATGGAGAATGCCTGATGATGAAGTGCTACAGACAAGCACAGAGAATGACCTCCATTTGTTCAGGCTCTAGATTAAAGCATACCTAGAGTGCTTCTCCATTAATGTTTTAATTAGGATGAGGATTGTGGCTTCAAAGTTGTTTGTCCTTTTACTATGTTTTCATTCTCATCATGGGAAACCCACATGGAGCACATGGTCTGCATTCCTCTCAGAAGAGACTAAATCAGAAGATGTGCTTTGATCTCTAATGGGTGTTTAGTCCATTAGACAGGTCTAGGGGCACTCAGAAGAACCCAAGCTCTGGGCACTAATTGTCTTGCTTTGTCAGTGAAATGTGCTGTTTGATATAAACATAGCATCAAAGCTTTAAAGTACAGAACTCTGTGTACCCATTGTAATTTTCACTCTCTACCCCAAAGCCTTTAATTTTTGTTATATCTGAGTGGCTCCCAAGTTCAGGAGTTCTCACTGGATCCAGTAAAGACACATTTACAGAGTACCACACACCAAACAGTTGCATCCTTTGCCAAAGTTTGGTGGTGACAGAGTTCTTCCACAATGCATTCCTGAAACAGAGGAAAGTATTCCTCATGCAAAGATTCTCCTCCTTAAGCAATATAAATATGTATAAGGAATATTTCACCTGTAATTTTAAATCCTTCCTTTCACCTCTGCCCTGAAATGTGTAGCTGACATAAAAGCTTTCAGTCTTTGCAGAGAATTACTTGGGAAGTTTAAACGCCAACTCAAGTCAGACAATCTTAGTAGTGATGCAACCAATTTTCTCCACAGGAAACACTCCAAGAAACTCTGACAGGGAGAAATGGTTGTACCACCTGAACCCAGCTATCAGAAGCCCTGTGGTAGCAGCATGTGTGGAAGATACCCAGAGAGATTTCCATTACCTTCAGACCTGACTGAAGGAATTTTCTTCCATGCCCAAAAGTGTTTCCCTAGAGTGATAGTGCTGCACAGCTGTTTTGATGTTTTCATGAACATGATGAACTTAAGTTTGCCCCAACTTCCTCTCCCTCCCCTCCCTTTCCTATTCTTGAGCATTGAAAAATACTGTCTCTAACCCATTCATTTTTCTTTGCTTGTCATGTAAAATTATATTAGTGTTTAAAATTGGATTATTTCTTTGCTCAAACATATCTTATGTTCTTCCCTTTCTTTACATGAGGATGAGAAGTGAGATGGTGTTCAAAATCTCTGTGTTTATTGCCAAACAGGCTAGTTACTCTAAAAGTGTTTTTGGAGCTGACTCTTCAGCTAAGCATTCCAAGCAGATGTTAGAATTCTTTTTTTTTTTCCTATCATATTAGGAAGTGAAAAGCTGCAGCTGTAATGCTGTAGAAAAAATATGTGCTCATTAATATTAAAGACGAGATTTTTGAGGTGTTTCACACTATTGGCAACACTTTCCATTTTAGCTCAAGCTGGGTTTTTTCCTCCCACATAGTACACTGTAAATCTGGATAACTTAACACAGCTGATGTGGACTTTGCAAATTCTGTATAACACATTTTACCTAGCCTGAGGTTGTCCTAGGTGATACTAAAATTTCACCTTACCTTTCAGAGGGTGAGCACAGATAATGAGTGCTTGATGCAGGACTTGCATCTGGTGGCTCAGAATGCTTTGGATGCACTGGTGTCATAGCAGGGCACAGAAGATGGATGCTCCATGAAGTTACTTATGAGCAAGTTTCCCATTTAACATGGACTCTGTGAATGTCCATTTCAAATGCCTATGTGGATAGCTAAAGTTGCCAGCTAATATATACAGGCTTCCTTCCTTTCCTGGAAACAGTTTTGTTCATGTATTGATTCTTTTGAGACATATTCTGGAGCTGAAGGTTCAAGGAAAAATGGGAGGAAAGGAATATATGAGCTACTGACAGACTTGTAAAACATTTACTATGGGTTGAGAGTGTTATCCTGTGTTGAAAAATGCTGCCCTAAGGCCCTTCTGCCATTAAACAGTCAAGGGTTAAAAACCAAAATAAACAAAAAGCCAGACAGCAAAGCTACTTATTAGCTTATTGGGTGCCAGAACCAAATAAAGTTGGTGGATGCACCTCAGAGAAGTTCACTAATGTGAATGTTAATTGGTTTTACATCCCAAAACCACAGCCCACTGCCTCGTGCACCTACCTGGTGGGCATGGCAGTGACAAGTGCCAGCAGCGGTGAATGTGGAAGTGTGCCAAGAGCACCAAAACAGGAGAAACAGTCTGTTGGGGAAAGTCCTTGCCTGAGTCCACTCCAAATGCCTCTGTACCAATCTTGTGAGACACAAGCTATGCCAGAGCCTCCTGGAAATGTTTCTGAAGAAATATTGTTTGAGATGTGCAAGAGCTATTTCATTTGCCTCCTGCTATTGCTGTTCTTACTGAAGAGCATTGCTGGGCACCCTGTTTGATTTGTGAGTAATCCCAGGTCTCCCTAAGGCTGGCTGGAATGCCAGCTGCTGGTCTCTCACAAATGAGAATATCCCATGTTTGTATCCCCTGGGAAATCTCTGGGATAGCAAGGTGTGGTGGGAGCTGAGCAGAGCTGAGAAATCAGCATTAGGAGGGCAGAGAGTGATTTGTTGCTGAGCAGCAAAGCAATTGGAAGATGCTGGTGGATGAAGCATGAAGTGAAAAGGATTAGAAGATGAGTGCAAGTGAAAGGTGCAGAGCAGCTAAAGCCCTGGGAAGAAATCAAACCAGAAAATTTATTGGCAGGGGGAGAATGATCAAAAGTAACTTTAGGCACTGTGAACAAAGAGAGGTTCTGCTTGCTGTGTGTAGGGACAACACTGTTGGCATTGCCGACATGCCCACCCACTGTAGTGCTTGTCCTGGAGGAAGTTGCCTCCAGGTGCCAAATGTTGGTGAACAGACATTGCATTTCCTCTCCTGCTCCTGGGGCTTCAGGATGGAGCTCCTGTCAGGGGAGCCCAGAGTGCCTCTGCTTTGAGAACCATTTTGGGGTCTGTGTTCAGAGCAGCCTCCTGCTGGGGAGCAGGGAGACACCCAGAGCAGGGAGGGGAGCAGGGAGACACCCAGAGCAGGGAGGGGAGCAGGGAGACACCCAGAGCAAGGAGGGGAGCAGGGAAACACCCAGAGCAGGGAGGGGAGCAGGGAGACACCCAGAGCAAGGAGGGGAGCAGGGAAACACCCAGAGCAGGGAGGGGAGCAGAAAGGATGAGGGGGCTCTGCATGGCAGAGGCTGCCCTGAGCTTTGTGTGCTGGAGTGCAGCAGAGCAGCAGGATCAGGGTGAGGGGAACACAGGAACAGGTGAGCTGGGAGAAGAGTTGGAAAAGTGAGGCCAAGGTCTTGTTTTATGCATCGGGGATGGTTTAAGTGACTGATGCACAGAAACACTTTGCTATTCAAAACGAAATTTACAGAAACTACCAGGAATAGCAATTGTTTTGCTAAAGGATGCAGCTTCCTGCTTTTGGAACCAGGGTTAAGACATGCTTTTTGTTTTTTTTCCCGTATTTCTTTCTCACTTCTGCCAGCCTATGACCTTTTATTGTACCTGTTTATTTTCAATATGAGTCTGTGGGATCCCTCTGTTTTGACAGAAGCAGTAAACCAAAACCTCCTTCTGTCTCAACCCTGCTTCTCTAAAGTTTTGGTGGGTTATGGGTGAAATATATCCAATTTGTATGCTCATGGAGCACCAGGATGTGCAGTAGTGAATAATTTATTTTATTGACATTTTATTTTTACAGAATACATTCACTTTTAGAGAGCCTAGATTAAAAATGGAAAGCATAAAAATTCATTAAAGTGTATGTGTGATTACATGAGATTCAATCATTCTAATATACAGCTTAAATGTATTGACATTAAAGAAATTATTAAAAACTGGACATAATACATGAGAAGACTTAATGAGTGTCACAGAGATCCAGTCAGGAAAGCAGGGCATTCACTTTATTGATAAGAGATAAAGAGATTGGCCTTTTGGCTTGGTGGTTATTTCCTTCATGCCACAGTTTCCTACATTTGAAGTTCCTGCTCTCTGGGCTGCTAGAGAGCAGGGTGTGTGAGATTCAAGTGAATGCACAGGAAGGGGAGATACACCAGCACCACTCCACTTCAGCCCTCTCCCTTCTTACTCATGGAGCAGCACTGAGTGCCATCAGGAGTGGGACTTGCTCAGTCAGGGAAATCATAAGTGCATAATTAAACAGCAGCTAAAGAGACAGGAGAGTGATAGGGGCTGTTGGCCTGATATGGTTTTGCTGGTCACAGCTTCCCCTGCTGAAAGAGCTCCCACTGCAGTAATGATGAAGAAGGTCTTGAACAAAACTTTCTGTTCCTGAAACTCTTCCTTCCAAAGCTGAGACTGCAAGTACTGCAATATTAGAAATTTATACTAGTGCTGTGTGGGAAAAAACCCCATATTCTCCTTCCAAGGAGATTTCTCCTTCTTCTCTGGAGGTTTCTGTTATCCCTTTGAAGCGCTGTAGCTGGTAGTAGGTAGCTGGATTTCTCTCCAGGTCATATGAATTAGGTGGAAAAATGGCTTTTGCAAAAAAGTGATAAGTCATTGCAAAAAAACAAGAATAATTTGCCTTCAAAAGAAGTAGGCTTATAAAACTCCTCTGGATTTGGGAATAAGGCTCAGCCTACATTCAGTGTAGGAGTCAATAGCAGGACTGAATGTGCTGCTGCTGAGTACAGCAGTGTCTGTGTACTTGTCTTCTGCCACTGGAGTCCTGCATACAAGTCCTATGTAACTGCTCTAAGGCATGAAAAAGCTATAGGGAAATAACTTGGAGGAGTGGATTTTTTCTGACTTATGGTGTCCCAGAGAAAGCAACAAGAGAGCAAAGCTAATCTCTCCTTTTAACTCACACTGATTTTCAGAACTGAAAAGCTGTTGCAAAAGACCTCCCAGTGGATTTTCTTCATAGTTTTACAATGGATCCTGCTTCAAGCTTCCTTCTTTCTTTCATATGTGAGATGTAGGTTCAATATTTTGTCCCAACTTGCTTTGGTCTTGCACTTTTGCTCTTTTTTTCATTGGAGATTACATTTGGCTTGTGATGTTGCTGACTGCTGCCCATTCTGGAAAGGTGTTCAGCTGGAAGAGCCTAATTCCCCACGTGTTGATGGCCACCATGACAACAGCCAAGCCAATCAAATTTACACCCAGGCCAGCTTTCACCTGCAAAAGCAAAAAGAAAAACAGAGCAACTGAATGAAAAAAATGGTTTATTTTAACATAGGGAAAAAAAAAGGCAGTTTGTACAATTTATACTGACTCATATATAGTGTGATAATTTATGTGTAGTGATTTCTAGAGCAAAAAGAAAAAGCATAAATGAGAGCATATGTGTCAGGGTATATGTTGCAGTATTCAGGAATGATGCGTTCATTGTGAACTGCTGAGTTTGTCACTTGGACTTCTCAATCAGATAATCAGAATGGGGAGTTAAACCACACATAACAGAGTGATACACGACTTGCTGTGGAGCTATGTGATAAATCTAATTTCTTATGCTCTCTTGTGCTTGTCTTAGTAGGCCAGTGCAAAAAAGATTCCATACTCCTAAAGCTCTTTAGACCATTACATTAATAAAAAAAAATACAAATAAGAAATGTATGCATCCTACAGATCTGTGTTCTTAACCTGACAGCTCTACTGTGTAAGAGCAGTTCAGATATCACTACTTAATATTAGCAGCAATATTATTTTTATTATTATTGTTGGTCTTGGTTTTTTACTACTACTACTACTACTATTATTATTATTATTGTTGTTGTTGTTATTATTACTATCTGCTTGATGTGGGAGGATACAGCCAGTGCCAAGACTCACCATATCTTTGATCTGGCAGTGCCCGTAGCTGAAGACAATGGCATTTGGAGGGTTACCCACGGGCAGCATCACCGCAAATGAGATGCACATGGTGACAGGAATCAGGGTGTATAAAGGGTTGATAAGCAGGGTTTCTGACTGGAAGAACAGAGGGAGAGAAGTGTTTCACCTGATCAATAAAAGTCACAGCTGATAATGGCTATGAAAGGACCCTCTCTGCTGTGAATCACATCTGCCTAATTTCTAAACTTAAGCGTGAAAGTATTTTTTGGTTGGTTGGGTTTTTTAGAGCAATGCCATAATTTTGAGCTGGTCATGCTCCAGGGATCTCTCTTGAGACATTTCACACTGAGGGAGGGTGGAGTTTGCTACTATTAGGACACTTTTGCTCTTTCTCCCACTTGTTCTCTGTGACATTCTGTTTAACACTGACTGCAGCTTCAGTCTTCATCCACTAGAAGTCACAACAGGTTAACACAAAGAACTTGTTTCTTCTAGTTGCTGAATATGCTGAGACCATTATGTGATGTCCTCCTGAATACTGGTTAGGAGAACCAGGTGTTCATGATCTAAATTTTCATGGTGAGAAGGCAGAGATGATGGAATATATTTTACAGTGGGCCAAAGAATGAAGTTTTCAGTGGTGGTAAAATTTTCCATTTTAATTTGCATTGCTTTGGCCCAGTTTTATATGAGAGGGAAAGGGAAGGATAAACAAGGCTACAATCATTTGGGGGAGGGAAGTGTCTCCAGGTTACTTTTGCAATCTGAAAAGAGAGTCTGCCTTAAGATGGCAGTTCACACTACAAGTAGATTACTGCTCTAAATATTTTTCAGGAGAATCTCTTTCTGCAAGGAGCAGAAGCAAATTTGAACTCCTAAGCCACAGAAACACCATTACATATTGTGATTTGACCCTACTTAATATTAACTCAGAACTGTTCACATAATATGCTTTGGGACAATCCCATAAAATAGTTATAATAGGGAAAGATGATTAATGACCTCCATTCTTAGACAGAAAAGTTTCACATTATATTAAAAAGAAAAGGAAATTTTCTGTAACTGCTATTCCAATATAAAATTAATTTACTCTCTCTTTCTTCTACCTTTGTCAATAGCATCCTGATTTTTTTCTGCCCTTACAAACATCTCTGCTTTCCACAGTAGAAGACAGTATGCTTTACCAGATCAACCCCTTGAACACTTCTAAATCTGAAATAAAATTCAGCACTCCGTTCTTTTCTCACAAGTAGGGAGCAGGTGACTTCTAAGTAATGAACAACACATTTAAAATAACATTAACAAAAACATCTTGAGTTTCATGTGAAATTCACCTAACTTGTTAATTCCATAATCACCTTTTCTTGTACCTGGCATATGAATTCCTTAGTGCACTTTGTCTGAGAAGTATTATAAATTCCATGATTCTAAAACATTCTTTTGGCTGCTCAATTATGTTTTTTTCCTAGCTTCAAGACTACAGAACAGTAGCTTGGGAACTGAGGCTGGGTTGCATGTGGACAGAGTGCCAAGACCCTGACATCCTGAAAATTCCCACAAGCCTGTAAGGAAACAACAGACTAAAAATGTCACTGTTTTGACTCACCATGCTGCATAAAATAGGCAGAAAGATGGTTATGGTTGCTGGATTACTAACAAATTCTGTTACTATGGACACCAAAATGCAAGCCAGCAGAGTTACAGCCCAGGAGGGAAGGCTGCTCAGGGAGAGCATCTGACGTCCAATCCATGTGGAGAGGCCAGAGGTCTGGGGAAAGGACAGAAGTGCAAGAATTACTAAATATTTGGTATGTTTGTCAAACAGATTCTTCTTTCTGTGGCAGTTTACGTCAGAGAATCCCACCAGCAAATAAACAAAGTTCAGGTCAATGCTTTCTGCATTTCCTTTTGCTCAGTAAACTAGATTTCACTGCAGTGAAAGACATATATTGAGCGCAGGGAGTGCTGCCTACTGCATTATGTACAAACTTTAAAGTATCCACATCATAAATCCAAATTGGGAAGCATGCAAAGGAATAAAAGAGCAAGTTGATAATATGTTTAGGAAGGAGGATTTAAAAAAATCTACACCATTACCTTGCATCCAGCTGCTAATGCATAACCTCCACCAACCAACACTACAATCTCCCAGGGCATGGTCTTCTGAAAGTCCTTCCAGGTAATGATTGGCTCCAGTGGGTTAATTTCTGCTGACTTTTCACCATCTCCTATATCAAATAAAGTGTGTGACCAGTATTATACTGCCCTTTTAGCAAAGACCTTCACGTTTTTCACAAGAATAGAATGACTGAAGATGCATGGGACTACCTGAGAGAGAGGCAAACAAGCAGTGCAAGCCTGTTTCTCTGGATAATCTGGCCTCACAAAATGCAGCATATCAATTCCAAACATTTTGACTTTCTCTTGGCTGCTCTGTTAATGTAAACAGTTGTAAATCCCTGTGTCCTCATGTTACAGCTTTTTGAGGGACTGTGTGCTGTGTTGTGATATGCATGTGCATATATCTGTAGACCACAGAGATGGTGTTACAATGGGATTATATTATCAAAGAAGGGCTATGAAGTAGGCCATGATGCTTGATAAAGTGCATTTAGGCCCCTAGATTTTATCTGAGGACATTGGAGTTTTTTCAGTGCTTCAGTATTTTCTTAAAGGAGGAGTTATAGAGTGTCATATTTTCCTAAAACCTGTACAATATATGACAGCATAAAAATATGTGTTTCTATACATTTATAATCTTTACATAAGACTGTGCAGGCAATTCTGCTTTCATACAGCCCTGCTGAAAGACTGGTGCAGCAAACTGATCAAACCACTGAGTGCTACCCAAACAGAAATGTGAAATAATCTCATTATCAAGAAGACTGTGAGAGAAGCATTGCACAAAATTGAAATGTTGTCTGGCACTCTATGACCTGTTTTATGTTTATCTTAAGACATTACAGTGATTTCCACTGTATAAGTGATGAGTAATTTTTTTGCTGGGGTTTATCTTGAGCTGATTTTGCATTCAAAAATAGAGAACTCCATCTAAACCTTTCCCAAAGCTCAGTCCCGAAGTCTAATAACTGCTAGCCCGGAAGAGATGTCAGTCTCAGATTGAAGTTTGTCATCTTCTGGAGGAGACAATTTGAATTACAGCAAAGGAAAAGGGGGTCTGATGTAGGTAGGGCTGGTATCCTTGACTTACCAGCATAAAAGTATCTTCTTGGGACTTTTTACAGACAAAAAATAACAAAAAATAATTAGACATTGAAAAATGCACCCATTCTCTTTCTTAGTGCATTCTCCTCACCTTTTTTCCTTTTTCCAAAACATGGCTTTTTTGCTGGAATCAGGAAAAGGAGAAACCCAAGAAATACAGAGACAGTAGCATCAGTCCGGTAACCTTTCCTAAGGAAAAAATAGCAACTTTTTCATAAAAAAAAACATTTCCAAACATTAACAGAAACATTTCCAAACCAGGTACATAGCTCCAAGCACATTTCTGCAGGTACAGTTGTATTCCCACATCTGAAGTCACACTAACAGCATACTAGAAAAATATGCCTGCATATCAAGGGTACAAATTGGATTTTTTCCCATTTATTAAACTGAATCTGGTACGCAACTTCAATCACAGGTCAACAATTTTCAATATTCTGGTTGAAAAACAAATAATCCCTTTTGGTTTACAAATCTATTAACTTGGAGGTACAAAAAAATACTGTGTTTACTGTAGTGTAAGAAACAGTAAACACATTCTGGGGAAAAGCCAAACCCAGGTGATCCTTTAGAAATGAACTGTAGATTGATTTTAAATTAAATGTTTAAAAGGCTTTCTGTAAAAGTATTCTGAGGAGCACCAAACTCCAGTGATCATCAGAAAATCACAGTATTAGAAATGGTTTTTCTGTCAAAATTGGAATGAAAAATTAAAGTAATTTTATACAGTAGCAATATAAAGAAAACTTACATTCAAATCACTTATTCTTTGATGTGCAAAGTGTGTTTTAGTAAGCTTTAATATAATGTGTTTCAAATTATTTAAAATAAAAGAAAAATTATTTTATTTAGTCACCATTCTCAGCAATATTTAATTGAACGGACATTTTCTTGATAAAACACTTTTTGTCAAAAATTTAATTTCAATTATAGTTGCAATATATTATAGTGAAAACTTCTTTATGAATGCACTAAAATGTTTTAACCTCAAAATCTGACCCTCCTATTCTTTTACATTTGAAATGGTTTAATTTACTTTCTCTACTTAACTCACTTTGAATACTGAGAAAGAATGGAATTTTTCACTATAAAAAAATATATAATTTAAGAAAAAAAATCCTAATTTTTGAATAAAGACTCAATTTTTCATTGCTTCATTAAATGTGTCTGATGATGTCTTAGGGGGAAAAAAATTGTAGAAAGTCATAAGAAGCAAAGTTGTATTCCTGTGCAGTAGTTATGGGGATTTTACTCACTTCTCAAAAAAAGATGACCATCCTGGCACAAAGCCAGGCTCACGAGTGAACCAGAGCAAGGTCATCAGGATGAAGAAGAATCCGGTCACCATCTCGGGGTAGCTAGAAATAAAAACCAGAGAAAGAAAGCAAGGAAGTAATTCCAAGGTCTGTCTGAAAACTCAAGAGCAACTTCCAGAAGTAAGAAAGTAGAAACTGGCTTTAAAAAAGGATAAAAAAATATATGAAAAATAGCAAGGGAGATTATTTTGAATTAAAGAATTCTAGATTTGGGTCCCAGCTGGGAACCATCTAAACCCTGTAAGAAATAGGCTAAAAATATCCATCTGTATTTGCAATGCTATCATTCATGGGCAAGACCTGAAGGAAAATATTTCTAAATGCTCGTTGTGTATTTGCATTATTATCTGATTAAATGTGTTAACAAGGTGAAGTTCATATTAGCATTCCACTGTAAACACATTCTCCTGCATTTTTTAGAAGGATAGAAAGCCTAAGAGCAAATGACAATGTAAATTAGCACAGATGGTGCACACAAGGTGACTTGAGGATACCTGAGGTGGCTTGAGGATTTTTAATTTAGCATAGATTTAAATTAAGAGTGATTTCATATTTAGGCACAGCCTGAACAACAGTTTAGTTTCAGAGTTTATCATATTCAGGCAGTTGATCTGTCAATATTTCAGTTAAAAAACACAAAAATATTTTGTGAAGAAGGAATTCTGTGCCATATCAGCCCTTTTGGAAAAGAAAATGTTGCCAAATAATCTTTTCAAGAGACATTTCTTGCCATTGTGCATAAATATTATAGGCAACTGGGAAAGCTGGACGACCCATGGCATGGGAAAAAGCCTTTTTTGAACTTATATCCACTAAAATAAGTATGTGCATGAATTAGGAGAAGGGGTCCTTCAGGGTTCAAAGACAAACCTGGACTCAGATGACCTTTGAACCCTGGAATAAACTCAAATCTTTCCTTTCTTTTCCCTTTTTCCTCACAAATAAATGAGTTGCATGTTAGCACGCATGCTTGTAACAAAGCCTTTGATTTTAGCTCATTTTTGCATTTAGTTCTATTTCTATACTGGAGGGGAGAAAAAAAGAGCTGAGAATTTTAGAATAAGCTACATGAGCCCAAGGCAACATGGAGGGCAGTAGGAGACAATGAGAGACAAATTCCCAAGGAAGGCAGGTCTGGTTTACCTAACATTTCCCAGTTTCTTGTATTCCTGTTGAATTCTTCTCTCTGACATTTCTTCCCGTTTGGTCTTCTTCTTCTTGCTCACGGAACAAGTCTCTTTAAAACTGAGATAGCATGATAAAATTAGGCAAGAGCATAAAGAGGGAGGGAAAAAGTAATTTAAAAAATCTCCAGCAATGGGGTAGACTGAAAATTCTGGTATCAGGGACTGTTGGGAGAAGATGTGACTGAGGCAAGGCCTCATGGCAATGCAAAAGGAAATTACTGTGCATGCTATTTGATTAATCTGATTTCAAGTTCTTTTAAGATTCAACTCTAGATATAGTTGGAAGGTTCCCAGGGTGCTCTGACTAGTGCTGATTGGTATCACTGAGCCATCTTGAGCCATGGCTGGGCTCCCTCTGCGTAGGCTTCCTCAAGGAGCTGCCAGAAACCTCCCAAAGCTACAGCTAGTGTCTATCATCACGTGGAGAGATTGTGACAGAGGTCAGCTATCAATAGAAATTTTTCATGGGCTAGCTATGCTTTCCTGGGTTATCCAACATATTTGGGGTCTGCTCTGGCTTTTGAGACCATATTTGCCTTGAGTATTCAGGATTCATAATGAGGGAAAGCTGTGCTTGGGATCCCATTAGCTGCCACGACCTGTCTGCTTCTGCTTATACTGTCATAGTAACATTTGTTTATAAATCAGGCACAGCCAGAAAAGCACTATAGAGGCCAGCAGAGTCACCCTGGTGTTTTGCCCAGGTGAAAAATGCCTGTACTTCTGCCAGGGACATGAAAACACATTTCCTAGCTGGATATATTGAGCCTCCTATACACTTGTGTGGATGTTAAGTGAATCCCTTAGTTTATTCAGTTTTCCTTCATTCTGTAAGAAAGCATGGACATTCTTAATTGAAATTAAGATGCTTTCAAGCTCACTTTAACCCTCTCCTTTTCTTCTTTCCAGAAGTGTTACCTAGCTGTGCTTTGAGCCACAGATCCCCCCTTTTTCCCTCCAGCTGTACCCTCTGTCACACAGAGGTGTAACAGGATCTAAGCCAGTCTAAAAGAGGCAGCAGCAGTGACTCAGGTACCATGGAAGCACAACTTTTATGGCTCTTTAAGGTGATAATAGATGCTTTTATGGTCCTTGCTATTTTAATATCTCATTGGGTACCTCATTAGGCACCAAGCTGTAGCCCTGGCCAAACCATAGACTGCAATCTCCCTCAATGTATCTGCTTAAGGCCAGATCCTCAAATTTCTTTGCATTGCTCAAGATCCAGACAGGCCCTGTCTGGTCAAGAGAAGGGCTTACCCAGGGGTTGCATTTCACATGTAATGTGAAATATGGAACACAATTTTTTAGCTCACTTAGCATTGCTCTTCATCTATAATAATTTCAAATTTCCTTGCAAATCTTGCTGTTAGACTTTAGTAAAATCTATCAGCAGGGAGAGATGAGGCTGGAAGAGCCCTCCAGGCTGGAAGAGAAGAGCTCTATGGTTTATAAAGGACAGCTCTGTGGTAACTTCCACCCTTAGCTCTTCTCTGCTGGCAATGATCCTTTGATGAGTCCATTCTCTTTCACCCTTGACCTGCTCTAGGGCCTTAAAGTCTGGAATGCTGTTCCAGCTAAGCCAGGCAATAACAGATTAATAGCACAGGGCTTCCTAGGAAAATAACATTATGGGGATTCATTAAACATTTATGCAAAAGCATTAGGCAGCTGTTTCAACAGGTTCCAAGTGTTTCCAGGCTCAGGAGGATGTGAAGGCAGAGAATTGAAGCCCAGCTCCCAACATAATATATTCTTTAATGAAGTGCAGTGAATAAAGTCAGAGATTAAGGAGCCTTGGAATCAACTACTTCTCAAGAAGTCAATAATGCTTCAGTCTCTGGTATTATTTAGAAAAACATTAATCAGCATGAAGTCTTGGATGCAATGTGGAATTTCAATTTTTGTTTTAAAACCAAATTAATTGAGGGTCATGTTAGGACCTGTTTCTCCTCAAGATTAAAAGAAAAAAGTGGCAGAGGGAATTTATATTAGCCTTTTAATTTGGAGCTATAAGACTCAGAGACTGACTAGGAGAGGCATGGAGCCATTCACCTCTAAATTACTTCTTCAAATCTAGTCAAGGTCAGCAGCAGGCAGAACTCATTATCAATTTATTCATTGTCCTGGGTGAAATAGTGATGTCAATTCAGTTTACTTTTAAGAGTGAACTAAATCAAATTAAGGCAAATTTAATTCAGAGCAAATGTGTCTGCATCACATTTCAATGCAGATTAACAAATCCATTCTAAATGCACACATTTGGCAGTTTTCATTAACTTTGTAAAGACAATATGTGGTACAAATGACCTAGAAGACTGAAACTTTTTCTTATTTTGGGGCTTAGGGACTAGTATTAAATGTATTTGTCTCTTAGGCTGTGAGTCCCTTCCACTTTAAAGAGAAATATATATGGAGTCTATTTACCTTTAATTTTAATTGGTTTTATGTTAATTTCATTGAGCTGGAGGCAGATCTGAAAAGTAACTTTTTCACTTGCAGGTTTTTTCTATTAATCTTTTAAACTGTGCTTTTCCAAAAAGACTTATAACAATATATTTGAGCCATGAGGGAATCGTGGCTCAAAATTGTCATAAGAGTGAAAAAAATCCCAAATCAGTTGAATGCTTAGTATGGATTTCTGTCAGCAATACCTGGGCACTTCAATCTCAAGTAGCAACACTCTGCACTGCTGTCTGTGCAGGGCAGTTAAGTGAGATTTCCTCTGGAAATTTTTCTGGCAACAAGAAGGAAATTGTGCCTTAAATTCTGTCATTTGCCAGTCAAAACTTCTTTATGAGACACATTTGAGAGGAGATGCAGATGCCCTGCTTTTGTAATTTGTGTATCTTGAACAACTTTCACTCACTTGCAGCCCAAGAACAGCCAGTGCAGCCAGAACCAAGTCAGCACCAACATGATGAGGGAGATGGGGAAACTGAACAAAAACCAGGTTCCAAAATTCACCACTTCAGCTTTTGGGTACTGGCTGTAAATTAAAAAAGAGGATGCATGAGAAGTTAGAACAGTACAGGGAGAGGAACCTCCAACAGACATAGCTGCAAACACATCTATGGGCATGTTTTTCTGTCATGGGGTGAGAGAAAAGTTCCATCAGTTTGCTTTTGCAAACAGCTGCATTACCTGTGCAGAGTGAAACCAACAGAAAAATAGTGCAGCTCTCCAAACTTTTAATACCAGATGGTCTGGATTGTTTGGTCAGCTTCAAAAACACTTGGAGATACCTGAAGTGAAACTCCATCCCTGCTTGTGGTTTATATTAAAGCTTCTTTTAGGTTGGCAGTCTTCAGAATTATTTCACCCAGAACCTCTTTCTATGTTTTCTCATGGGCCACACAAATGTTGACTGCATTCTGCTGTGCTCTGATAAAGATGTTGGATGTGTGCATTTGATGCAACTCTCATAAAACCAAAATCTTGGAAAATTCTGTAAAGTCCAAATCTTTGGATTAAGCATGACTTTTGAACTCAGTCTTCTGTGCTACCACCATTTAAGAGAGAGAAATGAGAGATATCAAGGCACTAGTGGTAGCAGTAGATAGTCAGAATCAGATTTGAGCTTGGATGTGTTTCTGTGCATGATAAGTGCCACCATGTCCTGACAGAAAAACATTCCTGTTTCTGACATTGAAACATTCATGTCTTTGGGAGCCCTGGGCCTATGATAAAGGAGATATTTAGGTGATCACAGAGCTGCTTCTCATCTTCTCTGAAGCAAATGCATAAGGCCACATATCTAAGTTGGTTGTTTGGGTTTTTTTGCACTACATGTTGAGCAGCTGTTTTTATGACATCTCTTCTTTTGTATTTCTTTGTATTTGCTCTATCTTCACAGCTTTAGTGTTTACTTTTCTAGAGTGCCTGCTGCCTTTCATGATAACCACTCTGTCAAATCAAAAGAAGTTCCTGGAGAAACTTCAATGTTACCACACTGAGAAGTTTTTAATTTGCGTGAAGGAAAGACACGAGTATGCAGTAACCTTCAAACATTAACCATTGGTAATAACATTACAGGAAGAAGCAAATTTTCCTTCAAGGACAGTGTTCTTTCTAGGGTTCCTTGAGGTAGGAAATGACCCACAAGGATGATGATGATGATCTCACCCTGAGTAGTTTTTTGCATGAGAGAAAGACATGGGTATGTAGCAACCTTCAAACATTAACCATTGGTAATAAGATTAGAGTAGAGGAAGAAACAAATTTTCCTTCAGGGAGAGTGTTCTTCCTAGGGTTCCTTGAAGTAGGAAATGACTCACAAGGATGATAATGACCTCACCAAACCCAATGCCACTTACTTGTTGAAGTGCTCGAGGAAGATGAGGCTGGTGGAGGTGCCGATGATGGTGGTCAGCCCGCCGATGGTGGCTGCGTAGGAGATGCTCAGCGAGAGGCATTTGCACACCATGTGGTCGTGCCTGCTCTGGTACCTGCTGCTCAGCTCCGAGGGCTCGGGGGGCAGCACCAGGATCTGAGCCTGTGGGGGGACACAGTCACAGGCAGAGCAGGTGAGCAGAACAGCAGCCCAGCTTGCTCTAATGCCAGAGTGATACGGTGTCGCCACATTTCACAGAGAAAAGCGAGGCACAATTTTTCCCAAGGATCTCTGAGATTCACATTACCTTAACCTCAGAGAATGAAAACACAATTCTTAGCACTTGCTGTGCCTGTGTTGTGCCAAAGTAGAACGCAACATGGAGATTGTTTAGCCAAAGTGAGGATGTTTTGTTTCCTTGTGTGTCGGGACTGTTGGGTGACAGTCACGAGATTCTGGGCAGTGTGAGCAGTTGTGTGCAGAGTTGAGTGATTGGCAGATTCAGTTTAGATGAAATATATATAGTATAGTATAATAAAGTAATTAATTAGCCTTCTGATATCCATGGAGTCAGATACATTCTCTCTCCCCTTTGTTCGAGGCGTCTTTGATTTGCTATAATGCAGGGCCCAGAGAAGCAACAGGTTTGTGTAAGAGAGGCCAGGTTTTTCTTCACAGGGATTAACTGGGATCAGTCCTGGAAACTTGTCCCAGGGCCTAAAATGGCCTGGTCTGTGACAAAAATGTAGGACAAGCAGTAATCAGGCTTCTGGCTAAGGTTTGGGCCAGCTCCAGGTCTGACTGGAATATCAGTGGGATACCAAAATCCTTTGAGGGCTGCAGGGACGGGATTCCAACACTGAGCAGAAGGAATCCATAATCCTTGAGGCTTAGGAGCAGCCACCACACAAAGGCTTGGTGAACTTTTCACACTTAAACAAGCTCAGGGCCTCTAATTATGGATGGAGTGCTGGGGATCTCAAAACGGAATGGAAAAGGCTGAGCGATGGGAATAAGGAAGGAAAAGATGCCAGAAAATTTTGCTCCAAAAGAAGCTTTCATATCAGTGACAGGAAAGTGTCTATGTTGGTAGATCAAGTCCTTATACTGGGAAAAAAGGTAGAACGAGGAAAAAGATAGCAAGTGGCTCAGAAAAGCTTGTTACATTTACTAATTTTTGTTTTGATTTATTTTTGAACTGTGAACGCAAATTCATGTGTTGATTTTAGCCTATTTTTTCATGCCCACAAACTTATGCCATTAAGGCATTACAAAATTGTCATCCTAACAGCAATCTCTTCTTGGATCCACTCAAGAGAAGTAGAAATACTGCAATGAATTGATTTAATGGAGGATTTTGAGGCTGGATATTTTGGAAGACAAAAAGGAAGTGGATACTAAGAGTACCCAACAAAGTGGCTGAACAGATTAATGGTCTGCTTTTTTCATTCTGAGTAGGGTTTTTTTGTGCCAGGGGTTGTTATTTTTGAGTTGGGCTATTTTCCAAGGAGGATTTGCAGAAACAAAGTGGCTATTACATTACAGTCAAATAATAAAGGAAACTTGTGATCACATCACTGGACGTAAAGCTAAATGAATTGTCCCAGCCATTGGGGAAGGGTCTTGTGAAGAAACCTGTGATGGGTGCACCTAAATGGGAGCAAGAACTGGCAAAGGGCCAAGCTGGGGCTGTGCTGAGGTGATGGAGAATGATTCCTTTCAGGGAAACAGTAGGGAGCAGGTGATGTTCACACCTGATTTTTGCCTCACCCCCAGGTCTAACATTTCCTTACCTGAGGCAGGTGCTGCCCATTGCTGGTAGAATTCATTGTTCCAATAGGGTTGGCTATCATGTGCACACCATTCATACCCTGCAAGGCGGAAAATGCCTTTGGATTAGCCTTTCTTGTGTTCCATGGGGCACTTGTGAATTTGTGATGCTTTGTAAAGGTGACTGGGTAGCAGGCTTTTGGGGCAAAAAAGGAAAAAGAAAAAAACGTTCCAAAACTACAAGAAAATCCAATGCACTAAAATCAACTGTTAATTTTAAATTGGAGGAAAAAAATTAAACTCCCTGTTTTGTTTTTTTTTTTCTTTTTATTTTTAAGTGATTTTAAAGTCAAATTATAATGAGATTAGGTTTTCCTCTGGCCTGTCTGAGACTCTAACAGGTCCCTTGAGCCTGTGACTTTGTGATGTGTACAGGCTGCAGCAGCTTCAGAGTTCTCAGCTTCAGAATCCAGCAATACTGGAACAACAAAAGATCATATCTGGATTTGCTGGAAACCATATGGAATTGTTGGTTCTCTGACTGGATCTCAGGATCTCCAGCAAGGAGTACAACAGGCTTATATTGTTTTGTAATTCTCTTTTTGCTGCTTTGGAGCTAATGTTCCCCAATTGATTTGTGCTACCAGGCTGACAGGTTAAATACAAAGCAGGACATTCTGCAATACCTAATTTCTGCCCACAACCACCACACATTTGAAATAAAGGCACCAGCAGTTTTTTTTCAGAGCAGTGTGCATTTTGCTCTACTGGTTCCTGCACTAGAAGACAGGGTAGCATAGAAGATACCACCTATGACAATACCTTTGAGTGCACCAAGGAGCTCAAGTCAGTAGTAGAAGCACTAAAAACAAAGAAAGGAAAATATGCTTTAAAAATGCCTGTTCATCCAGCTTCTGCAAGAGAGACATATCATGGGGAGGAGGGGAGAACTAGTGCCTACTGAAATGCTGAATAACACTTATTAAAACCTCTTATGTGGGCTCTTGGCCAAAAAGTAAGTCATTATTATATTTCACAGCTCAATCTCTAGCTGTGTAACAGTGGAATTCCACCTCCATGCAACAAAAAAATTGTTTCTTGGTAGTATTTACCCCATTCTAGGAGAGGACCCCATTCTCTGTGGAGTGGAGGGGATCACCAGGAAATCCAGCATCACTACTGCCTGTTCAAGTTCTTCCTCTGCCAATTTTTCCAAGGCTGTTTCTGACTCCCCACCTGTACCACATTAAAGCCTTTCCTAAAACCTGCCCTGTGTGGCATGTGGGTCATGCAAAAAATCCACTGAACTTACTTCCAGATTATGTGCTACTTTTCCTGGCAATTTCAAAGCTCTTTTTCAAGTAATCCCATTTTAATAATAGTTCTGTTTGAAATATCGCACATACACTCTTCAGTAGGGGTTAAAGGGATTAATGGCACAATGCCAATCTGAAGATTTGATTCTATATAGAAAGTATGGCTGGATAAAAAGAGATAAGAGAGGGAATATTGGAGAACCCAAATAGTCTCTAGACTAATGAGAAAACTATTTAGATCTTTTCAGTTAACTTAAAGCCATCAACCTGTACTATTTGAATTTTATAATATTTGTTTTAAAGCATATTAAAATTTAAAGTAAAAGAAACTTGTTTCTCTTTTGTTTTGAGCAGTTGCAAATACAGAAGGAGCTCAAAAAGAGACTGTGCAATTTTGTTCCCACACTTCATAAGATGCTCCTCAGAATTGGCCTATAATAAATTTTTAGAACATTAGCTTTGTATACTGTCTTGTATATCTTGAACTGATGCTTAATTAGATCGTTTGACAAAGAAATTATTCCTGTACTTGATTTACCTTTCTCCTTACTAGATTCTTCCCCAAACAGAAACTGCTGGTGTTTCAAAACTGTGAAGAAATTAGTCTATATTTAAAGAGATCTTCTACAAATTTTGTAAGGGAGGAGGGGTGGTTTTTTGTGGGTTCTCCCTTGTCCATATCCCCCTGCCCTCCACTCTCATCTCTCTTTAGGCAGGCAGTTCAGATTTTCTCCAGGAATGCTCTGTAAGTGATGTCCCTCTGGATATGTCCTGTGGGCAGTCTGCGCTGTACTTGGATCCTCTTCATCTCTGTTCCTTCAGGGGAACAGAATAAAAACCTGTGGACAGCCCTTTCTTACACAGCACAAACTCAGATTTCAAAAGAACTTTTAAACCCCTAGAAATATTTTCCTTCTCCCTAAAATATCCACAGTGTTAAAAAATAAATGAATGCTGCAGATTTTAGTGAGATGCAGAGCAGTGCATTAATCCCATTTATCATGTAAGCCTTCCTTGTCAGTCACATGTGACACATTCACTTGAAAGATTCTGCTTGCCCTTCCTGCCTCTACTCCTGGGTTCATCTCATTGCAACCTGTGCAGGGCTCAAATGTCCAGTCCTGGTGTACAGGGGTCATTCTTACTCCTCATTGATGAAGATAAGCTCCAGGGAAGGCTGGCCGTGCTTTTCACCGAGACCTGCAACAGAGGAGCAGAGAGAGCCCTTGGGGGAACAACTGAGCTCAGCCCCTGGCTCACACCGCTGCACCTGGAGGGCCTGCTGTAAAAACAAAAGCTTTGTCCAAACACTCTCAGGTGCTCCCTTGTTGTGGCATTTTATTATTTTGTATTGTACTGATCATGTGCATCTGGCAATTAAAAGACTGTGATACCTACGTGTGATAGACAAGGTTGAACGAAATAATTTTCAGCCTGGAAACTGTAAAGTGAGAGAAAAGAGAGATTCTTTTCTTCCTAAGCCTTCTTCTTCTGGGAAGGAATGAATAAAGTGAACCTTACAGTTCTTATCAATTTTTTATTATGGGATTGTCAAGAGAAAACTTCTGAGCCTCTTCTAAATTTCCTTGACTTTATTCCCAAAGGTTTCCTTCCAACCCTGTAAAATGCTATGACCAAGAGTTTATGACACACAGCTACAGCAGATGCCCTGATTCAGTATAAATAATTTCCCAACTCCAAATTTTCCATCACTTATAAAATTTACTTTGAAAGGAATATCATAGCACAAAAAGGAATATCAGAACACAAAAAGGAATATCAGAGTACAAGGAGTACATATCAGTGGTTTTGGCAGTATAAGCCAGAGAGATCTGACCTGCATAGAATTTCAGTAAAATGTATCAACAAGTGAGGTCACTGACAAACAAATGAGCAGAGAGTGAATGCCAATACTGACAAATACCTATGGGCTTGTTTTCCTCAGCAGTGGTGCTGCCTGCAGCCGTGATGGCCTCGCACTCCTCCTCAGCATTCACCAGCTCCTGGAGCACCGCCTCCACGATGGGCATCACCATGGCTGTGCTGGAGGTGTTGGAGAGCCACATGGAGAGCACCGTGGTGCAGCACATAAAGCAGAGCAGCAGCCTGGGGTGCAGGGCAGGGAAACACGGGGAGTCGGAGGCGGCAGAAAAAGGAGTGAAAATGTGTAAGCTGTCAAACTCTGAAAGGAAAGACGAGTACGAAAAATGCCCCAAACCAAGGCAGATTTAAACCAAGGTAGATTTTGGCCATGGATGGGAAGATCAGAGTGGATTCAAGCTGCTGCTCCCAGCCTCAGCCTGCCCCAAAGCCAAGGGTTCACTCACATGCCTGGCTTGGCTCCAGCCATCATCACCATGCGCAGGGCGATTCGCTTGTGGAGATTCCACTTTTCTACAGAAGCTGCCACACAAATCACACCCATGAGGAGCAGGGTTGTGTTCTTGAAATATTCAGCAGCCACCTGCATTAAGGGCCAGGGGGGAAGCAGACAGTTAAAAAAGCAGTAAATACATAGAAATCATCCTGAATGAGAAGAAATATAGCATAGTGCATTTTTGCTCCCTCAAGTAAGAATGACAGGGAAGCTGAAGAAAATGAAGAATTCATAAATCAAAATATTCTCTTTAATATTTTTCTTGTTGTGTTTACAAATAAGGCTCTGTCCCCTGTTGTTTATAGGCCTCTGAGTTTTGGAGAGATCAAGAGAAATGTTATATTTGCAAGCAGGATGTTCAGTGCCTGCAGTGAGTCAGTCATACTCAGCTAGGCTCAGATGGAAACAAGCACAGACAAAAGTGCACTGAAGGCAGCTTATTCATGTGCTTCCTCTGCTTTTTTTCCTTCTGGAGGTGTTGTTTATCTTGCCTATCTTTATTCTGTCTTGTTCAGCTTTTGGGAAAAATGTGGCATTCCTAGAACTTACTGCATCAGAATAAAAGTCCTTTGGGACTTGCTCTTTGAATGCAATAAAAAAGGGTTGGTATGTTTCTGCAGTGATCCACAAATCCTGTGTCAAAACTTGTCACATTGGAAATCCATTTCCATTTTATCAGGAAAAGAGGGAAAAGTTTCAAGACTAAGAACTTTTATTTAAAGACAATGAGCAAAACCCATCACTGCCTCAGGAAAATATTCAAAAATATTTAAAATATCCAAAGCAGGAATTGTGGATGTAGGTCTTACTATAATATGAGAAGATATTCTGTGAAGCAACTGCAAAAATGACAAATTAAGCAAACCATAAAATTCTTACTGAAACATACACACATAATTCTGTAAAAACAAACAAAATGGGAGAAAATAAGAGTTACAAAGATATGCTTGGGGTCTAGCAAAATTTTTCATTTCATTTTTATGAAAACATTCCTAAGCTGTTGCTGGAATATTTTTCAAAAAATGTAATTTCTTCAGTGTAAAACTAGTTCTCTGATGAAATGTAGATGCTAGCATTTTAAAACAATTAAAATCAGAGGAAGCAATAATTTTTTTCCATTGTCCTCAGTTATACTGATGCTCCTCCATAAAATTCAAGAATGACAAAAATGTTATTTTATGAAATTTGCTACAAGTTATGTATTCAATGACACTTATTCAATAAGTCCCTATGGTGACTAAATAGACTTGGCCATCACAATTGTGTGCCAGAACTTTTAAATATCACCTTTTTGACTTTCTTCCACTGGTTTCTTTCTCATCAATTTTCTTTATTTTCCTGCTACCTTTTCGAAAAATAATGAGGTGAAGGAAGGAAATCCATCAATCCAGCAGCATGAAGAATCTGGGTTTTTTTCTCCTTTATTCCTTTCACAGCCATTTTGGAGAAATAAGTGAATGCTGACAGTCTCATTAATACCAGCATACATATATGGTTCATGCTCCTAAGCCCCTGTGAGTAATTTGTAGCTTAAATAGTAGTAATTTTCTAGGCAAGAGTCAATCCAGAACAGCAGATTGGAAATAATGCTCCAGAGTTGTTTACTTTTGCATGCAGGGATTTATTTCAACTCCTAAAACAAATAATACATTCTTTGCAGTAGTCTTACTGTCACTTTATTTGCTATTGCGTTGAATGTCTCTCAGGCTGACATTAAATTTCCTTCTCCAATGTGCTGCCAAATTTTTAATGAAAATGCCCAACTACTTTACCTTTATGTTAGGAAAAAAAGATTGTGAAAATACTGAATTGTGTTGGTATGAAAATGCATCTCATTTTATTACAAAACTTGGGGGAATAAGCAGTCATTAAACTCCCAGCTCACGCTTGTTTCTATCCATTTATGGGTATTCCCAGTGCTAGATTGTGAGAGAAATCCAACAATTTTATGTTTGCTACATATTCCTCTGCATTCTTATCTGTATTACTCATCCTTAAATCAAATGTGCTGTCCCCTCACTTCCCCAAAAAGAGATAGAAAAAGGCAGGGGGAAAAAAAGTTGCAGAGAAAATAAAATAAATTGTTGGCATATAATGAAAGAAATTAACATTCAAAAAAACCTCAAGTAAGCAAATTCAGGACTGATCATAGAAACTTTTCTGTACAGCTACTCCTTTGCCTAAAAACTTTTGGCTACAGTGCAGCAGTAGGTTACAGCTTTGAAAAAAGGCTAGGCATTCATCTGGATAACAAAATTATCCAGCCTTTTCCAATAAATGGTAACTTGTTTTAGCATATATAGCCTCTTGCCTTTTATGGCATCCACAATAAATAAAATTGCAAGGAAACTTGACAGTGAATCCTTTGGCTGCTGCTCACATGGATTTGAGGAGGGCAGATGTGACCGTGTTCACAGGGCTCTGAGGATGAGGGACGAGATGAGAATGTGACTCCATGTTTCAGCAGGCTTGATTTATTATTTTATTATATATATTATATTAAAACTATACTAAAAGAATAGAAGAAAGGATTTCATCAGAAGGCTAGCTAAGAATAGAAAAGGAATGAATAACAAAGGCTTGTGTCTTGGACAGAGAGTCTGAGCCAGCTGACTGTGATTGGCCATTAATTAGAAACAACCACATGAGACCAATCCCAGATGCACCTGTTGCATTCCACAGCAGCAGATAATCAATGTTTACATTTTGTTCCTGAGGCCTCTCAGCTTCTCAGGAGAAAAAATCCTAAGGAAAGGATTTTTCATAAAAAACGTGTCTGTGACAGGCAGAGGTGGGATCCTGTGGTGCAATAGGTGTTGGTCATTGTTGGTGATGCAGGAGCTGAAAGGATGGACACCTCTCCTGGCTCTTGTAGCCTGTCTCATATCCTACATCTATCTTCAGATGAAGAAAGGGCTGGTGGGACCCATTTGCACCTTACAGGATGAACACTTCTGCCTCCCATGCCTCCAAGTCTTGCTGCTGCACTAAGATCAGCCTCATTCACATAATTAGCTGAGGGCAAGAACATAACATGATAAAAACACACAATGGTCTGACCTCGCTGGACTTCATGACCCCAAAGAGAGGATACAGGAAGGCAGGAACCAAGGCTGCTGCCCCAAGGGGCACTGCTTCAGAGACCCAGTACACAGCTGTCACCACGAGCACGTAGGCACACGAGGCTTCCTGCAGGGACAAGCACAGAGGATGAGTGTTACTGCCCCACCCCATGCTGTGGAGAGCACTGGGAACTCACCCTTAGGATTCTTCAGACTGTGGGTGCCCTGGTTTAAAAAAAAAAATCCAAAAAGGAGTGCATTGGGACCTCCAAAGGTGCAGCTGTTTGGGTGTGAAATCTTGGCTACCTTCTGAAAGGAGAGAGTCAGAAGATGAGGTGAATGAAAGTTTTCACATATAATCCAAAGCAAAGCATTGGGATAAGCCCATTTATCAGCAAAACAATGGCATAAAGTGCATTTGCAAATTTGTTTGTTTTCCATAATCCAATATTTACCAGGCACTTAATCACGACTCCTCAAATTAGACCTGTTGACCTGTTATCTCAGCATATTTGTCTCTCCAGTCCTGGACAAACACAGGAACTGGTAGTTTTCAGGACTGTGACGGTGTTCACAGGGGTTCTTGGATGAGGGAAGAGATGAGGATCTGACTCCATGTTTCAGAAGGTTTGGTTTATTATTTTATGATATATATTACATTAAAACTATACTAAAAGAAAAGAAGAAAGGATTTCATCAGAAGGCTAGCTAAGAATAGAATAGGAAAGAAGAATGATAACAAAGGCTTGTGGCTCGGGCTCTCTGTCTGAGCCAGCTGACTGTGATTGGCCATTAATTAGAAACAACCACATGAGACCAATCACAGATGCACCTGTTGCATTCCACAGCAGCAGATAATCATTGTTTACATTTTGTTCCTGAGGCCTCTCAGCTTCTCAGGAGGAAAAATCCTAAAGAAAAGATTTTCCATAAAGGATGTCTGCGACACAGGACCAGATGAGAGCATTCATATTTGCCATAAAACTGCCTTCTAGTTATTTTGGGAAATACTCTGGAAACTTAGGCTTGGGGGTTTTTCGTTGTTTTTTTAGTTTGTTGGGGTTTTTTTAAGCAATGTGCAAACACTTTTTTCAGCTGATCTTATTTGCTCAGATAATTCCTACAGACCTTTGGAAGAAGACCACAGGACTGAGGGGTTGGAGGCAATGGAGTTAATCAAACAAATTTGCTGCTGTCCAAGGTTCTGGTTGAAAAAGGCATGACAGCATCATGGTGAGCAGTCATGGGGAGCTGGGGTATGACAGAGAAAAGTGCTATCTGCTGAATATTCTTACAGGAAAACACAGCTAGTGAATGGAAGTCTTCTGGTCCATTTCTTTAGAAACGTCTTTATTTATGGCTCTCATTGGAGCTCTCCTTAAGCTCAGTTTCTTATACTTAGCAGTAGTTTCTGTACTTGGAGACCTGGGGATGTCTGCTGGTAATAACTACAGAAACTATCCTCAAGAAAAGGTTTTTCCTTTTCTTTCCCTTTTCTCAAATTTGAAGCCAAGTCCTGCACTTGCCTTAACCTGCTGTTCTATGGCAGTTAATAGGTCTGCACTGATTTATTCCACCTATAAATTTATCTGTTCCTCATTTTGCACCAGATGCTCCATGTGAACCTATCAAGCCGTATGGAGTCACAGCTCACAAATGGCTATTGTTTAGAAAATTCACTGTTCACATATGCTATTTGAGTCTCTTAAAATATAATTTTATATATTATACATCCATCCTGGCTGGATGACTTCTAAATAAAGCACTTTTCAAGAGGCCTCACAAGCAATTCTCACAGATCTTGTGCAAATCAAAGAGGATGTTTTACATTTCACTGTTTTCAATCAGTTTTGTGAACAAGGTGGTAAAGCCTAGTGAAATTATACAGGGATGTGGGTTCAATGGAATTAATCAATAGCTTGTATTTAAATTCATCTTTAGAGCTGTCGTTTTTTCATTACCTCTAAAAAAGAGCCACAATCAGATGTTCATCTTTGTTTTTGAAGTACAGCTTATAGTAACAACAGGCATAACACAGCCCAGAGAGGAAGTTAGGATAGGTTGATATGTACAATTTCCTTTACTTGTGCAAGAATTGTAGCCAAAGTTACTCAGAAGCTTGGATTCAAATTAGCTGCCAGTTCTTGCTCTGACTCCTGCTTCAGAAAAGTGTAACCTTAAACAATTATAATTCAACAAAGCTAGGGTGGGTTTATATTGGATATTGGGGAAAATGTCTTCAGTTGTAGGGTGAAACTTAGCTCTGAATTAGCCAACTTGCTGCTCAGTCACGTTTAACTAAATTATACCTCAAGGTTAATATTCCACAGAGAGCAGAGCATGGGGCCTTTTTTGTGACCTTGTGACTCCAACACATTTTTAATTTTTAACTCATTAGCTTCTGTTAATGTTTTCATGGGTTCTGCATCAGATTCAGCAGTTGCCTGAGGAGAAAAATAACTTCTAATTAAAGAAGAATCAATGATTTTTTAATTTTAGAGCAGTCCAGATGTAAGATCCAAGGGGTATCCAAACCATTTTCTCACTCCAAAAATATACTTCTCTCTAATTTCTTTGAGCAATTATGTCATTTTCTATTACTCCTCTGTGTGTGGCAAAAAAAGTGGGCTGGTAGTGAAAATGGGACAGGACAGAGGGAATTTGCATCTCTACCAAAACCTTACTGGGATGGGCACTAAGTCTTTGTGTTTCCTATACACAAGGCTGTACCCATTTTTCAAAAGAAAAAACCCAAATAAATTACATTTTTAAATGGTACAAAACTGTAACCAAGTACTGGGAAAGCCAAGCTTGCTAATCTCCACTAAAAACTTAATCGGCTTGTCTGGCAACTTTATTTATTTTCTCTGCTGGTTTCCAAGAGAAACCATATTAATCTCTTCTATTTAATTAAACTGAGTTTATATATTTAATTAATGGTTACCAGAGCTACTAAGTATTGCACTGAAGCTGTGGCAGTGTAATTTTAACTGTTTCAGCCTCTTCACTTGTTGTTTCACAGCTGAAAAATTCTGTTAAACCCACCTCAGAGCTTGAAGCAGGAAAAGAGAAACATGTGATGGTTGGAGGGACTATCATCTAATTATCTCTTCAGTCAGCCCCTTGGGTTAAAAGAGTTGAAAGGAATCCATGGCTAAAAACTCCACACTAAGGGTCATGCATAAAACTTCTGTAACTAAAATATCCAAGGATCTCAGAATGATTAAGAGGAAGAATAAATTCTATATGTTGGAAATTTGCCCACTTATTTGCCCATTTTATATCTTTCATGCAGACATGTGGTTAAGCTCTGCAAAGAGGTAGTCCAGCCTCTGGGATAACATCTTTGATTTTATGGGATCATGCTGAAATTCCATCCTTCAGCTTGCGTAAATAAAACCAAAGGTGAAAGAAAACGAGTCAACTGTGGCTCTCCAGAGCATGTTCTGTGCTTTAGGGTCCATTCTGCTGATTTGGCACATCAAGGTGCCACCATGCCCTGATAATACATTCTCACAGCTCTGCCAGCAGGTGGCTTTCAGGAGTCATCCAAATGTCCTTGACCGGATGCAGGGTGGCCACAACAACATTGGTTACAGAAAGCCTGTCCCCAACTGACTGAAATCATGTGGCATGATCTCTGGTGGCTTCATGGCCAAAAAAAAAGAAAAAAAAAAAGTGGATAAAGTTTACAAAAAAGAAGAAAAAATGCTCACATGTCATTGTAAACAATGAAGGAAATAAGGACAGAATGAAAAAGACCCTCAGGCTGTAAAGCACACACTTTTTTTTACCTTAAAGGCATTCATATATGTCCAAACATGTGGGACAAGTTCAGTCATAACTCCAGAAGGGGAAAAAGAATTTGAGCAAATTTTCTCAAATTTATTCTTCACCCAACCATTTCTTTTCACAAATTAATATGAAAGAAGCTGTGGACTTTATTCCCATTAGCAGCATCTACCAACAATTCCTACTCCTTGTTCTCTCTCTGATCTCTCTGTACATGCCACTACACATGTAATGCTCCTTTAACATTTTCAGAGATGTGCTGGTATCATCAAAGAAACTGCAAGCTGATTCCCTGCTGAAATGCAGCTATAAATGACCTGGTAATTTCAATCTCTATAAAAAAGACAAAAACCCTAATATAATTGCAAAAAACACAAGCATCTGGGCAGGCATCAAATTAAATCTTCATATTTAAAAAATAATCATAGTCAGTGGGTTGTAACAAAATAAAATCTACACAAAAGCACTTGGATAGTGTACTGTTGGCTGAGTTTAGATGGTGTAGATGTTTTCTTAATAGCACTATAAATATTTGTCCAGCTCTTGGTAAGGTTGCCAGCTGTGCTTTACCCTCTGTGGTCACTCACATATCTACAAAGTGGATGTAAATCTCCCCTGGATGGATTATCACATCACTTTGCAGCAAAGCAGGACGACGAGGTGCAGAGTAACAGTGCAGACCAGCTTGTACTGTACAACAGCAACTCCTGCAGCAATGCTGCCAGTGAACTCCTGCTTCAGCAGCCACAAGGTGCTTTAAATCCCCTGGCTGAGCATGCCAGGGAGCATCTCTTCCCATGTCACCCTTCCAGTGGCATCAGGGGAGATTAAACCCCTCTGCAGAACAAGCCTGTGTGACAGGCTGAGCCTTTCTGTTCCCTGAAGAGCACAATTGTCTGTTATTCATCCCCTCTCTCGAGATAAAAGAGATGAAAAAGCACTCTAAGAGAACAGCCAAGACACGTGGAAGTTCAAAGCAGGAAAACTCAAAGTGCAACACACACAGTTCAGTGGTGCAGGAATGTTTCCTTGTTATGAATTCTGGTTTATTTTCCAAATGAAATGTTACTGTTTTGTTTTTGAAATCAGCTATGCAATTTCCAATCCTTTGCATTTCTATTGGGTAAAGTACCAGCATTCATAAATCCCCTGATACTTTAAGGAAGAATGAATCTTTAGCAGGGTAGAGGGTGGAATTGGATATTGCTGCACTTTTTGGACAGATTTATGTCTAGGTCTATGGGGAAGGACAAGCTGCAGATTTTTAATACATTGCAGATTTTGATAAATTAAACATCACCACCTCTCTAAGACAGAAAATGTTGCTATGGGACACAAAATAAAACAATATGGACACTGGAACTTCCAAGGTAAAAAGAAGGGAAGTTTAATATCTGACTCCAACATTTATAGATTTTCAAAAGTGACAGTGGATTGGAGGATGGCAGTGTCACCTCTCCAATGACACTGGACAAACCAAGAGTCCATCAAATTTCTCCTCCTCCAGAAAAGAATGTAAACCAATAATTATTTACATAAAACTGTGTGAGAAAGTTCGTTAAAAGAATGTAAACATCAGAAGGCTTAGAAGGACTGAGAAGAACAGGGCAACCGAAAAACATTGCTATTTTATGAGTTAGAAAGAGATCCAGCATTTCTGCTTCAAAGCAGTGCTTTTCTAGCTTCACCTGGCTCTGCTTGTGACACAACTCAAGGCAGCTCTAGCTCTTAGTGATGGTTTCTCAGTGACCCTCACAGTCCTTCAAAGATGAGTCTTTGATTTTTCTAAGATCTGTGCTTCTTGACATCTTTGTCTTTCCTTCTGCACTCCGCAAACTTAATCAGCAGGACTGCCTGCTGCACTCAGAGGCTTTGTTAAAAAGAAAATGAAAATGTACTTACACTGCTGGGGTATATGAGTGGCAGAGGAAGCAGCAGTAGTGGAATGAGAACAACGAGCAGGAGATTTCTGGATCGGAGGATCTCCTTCATCACTGCCATGCTCCTTCTGGTGCCTTTCTTCTCCTTCATGTTCTTCTCTGGTTCCTCAGATATTCCAATTTTCATGCCACGTTTTTCTTCACCTGTGCCTGGATTTCCCTCAAAAAACTCTCACAACCTCATCTCCTATCCCCACAGCCACCTAAAATATCTTTCTTGCTTTATTTATTCTTCAATCTGTTGTTTTGAAAAGGTTTTTCAATTAAAAATACATTCAGTTTAGGTAGGGCTCACCAGCCCATCTGAACTATTATCACACCATAACATGCAGAGGTTTGCAAGTTGGAGCATAGTGATCTTTTGACAAATTTTCTTTTCAATTCAGACTCACAGTTGTAGATATGTTGTATCCTTATTCCCATGTCTTATAAAGATTTTTTCTTCCATCATCTAGTGGTGTTATTTCCTTTTTCATAAACCAGGCAAGATATGTTTTGAGCTGCTGCTTTTCCTCTTGTTTGATAGTCTGAAAATCTCAAACACAGTTTCTTTCCTTCTGGACGATTACTGAACCAAACAATTTATTTTCCAATGCATAGAAGTAAATTTTCAGGTACTTCTTCTTTAAAGAAAAGACCAAACCCCGCCTCCATTTGTAGGTCCTTCAGATTTTATTTCCTTGCTTCTATTTTGTATCTACCTTTACCCTACTTTTGCCCTGAGCTTGGAATTCACAGGGCAGTAATTCCAACATGGATTATACTTGATCTCAAGACAAACATTTGTTAAAAAGCTACAGGCAACTCTAATTCACCAATGAGGACTGCAGAAGGTAGAAGTTGCTCCACCCATTGTCCCAAACCCAGTCAGAACATTTGAGAAAATCAACAGCCTTCTGACATTCTTACAAATATATAAAAAGACCTTTTTTTAGGCTGCAGAACAGTTTGTTATTGTTGCAAGGTCCCTTTACTGATGATAAATAAATAGTTGTTGTTTTCTGAACAGTATCTTTTGTCTTTGTGTTTGTTCCATCTTTGTGTTTGTTCCATCCTTGAATGTCACTAATTCAGAAGGCAGGGGCTGATCTCTGTACTGACTCCAGTGCCTTGAGTAACCACAGGATTCCAAATCAAAATGACAATTTTTAGACTTTCTACTCTTGTCTTCTAGGGGGAAAAAACCATTTCTCCAACTCATATGTTATTAATGCTTTTTTTGTGGGGCAGAAAGCACTGGAGATTTAGGTTACATGCACCATCTGTATATTCACCATACAGATTTAGGTTACATGCACCAAATGTATATTTGCCCTGTATCTCATAGGAAGAACACATCTAGGATTTTCCATGCCCCCCAAACTTGCTTGCCTGTCTTCTGCCAGAAGTCTAAGATACAACTATTAATTTCAGGAAGAATTCACCGTGCACATGAGAGATGAATTGAGAGAGCTCTTAGGTAAATTTAACAACTAGATCTGGAAAAAAAGGTATAGTTAATGTGAAGATTTTGGGTTGGCCGATACAGCTCAGGATCTCCTTTTTCAACAGTTTCAGAGAAACTAAGTAAACAACCAAAAAGGGCTCTAAAATGTTAATGAAATGAAAATTTGTTTTATTTTAAATGGAAAAAATATAATCTTACTTCATATTTTTATGATCCATAAGGTCAAAGGGTGGATAAAATGTGCTATTTAGGGGCAATGATTTTCTAACCTGTGAGATAAGAACTGCCCATAAAGAAGATTCAGTCCAATGTGATAAGACAAAAACTGAGATAGGAGAATACAACCTACATCTCAAGCAATACTGAGAAGTGCCTTAAGCCCAGGGAACTTTCCTGAAGGCCAAGTGCTCCATCTCACCTGAAGCCTGGAAAAAGGAGGGACCCTCATTTCTGTTTGTTATCTCCTTCAGAGGGAAGGGCTGTTCTCTCTTCTCTCCAGTAGCACTGTCCTCATGCAGAGTTTCACAGTCTGAGAGAAGCAATTACTCAAGCTGAAGTTGCAAAATAGTAAATCTACTGCTGGAATCAATACGATGCAAAGGCAAGGACTTATGTAGAATGTTTTTATTATTACATTGAGAGTTCTCTGTTAAATTAACCTGGGCAGTCCAAGCACTTTCCCAAGGAATAAATCTTTTTCTTACATTACACACAGTAAAAGAAGGAGGGAAACAAACTCATAATACCTTTATTTTCTGTTGAGGACATAAATGTTTCAGTTACCAATTTGTAAGTACGGTAAGGGATGTATGCCATAGGGAATTATAAAATATTTAAAAATATCTGTAATTCTTTTTTATGGGATATTTTTTGATTAGCAAACTGTGCTGAGCAGTCCTGTTGTGGGGTGAGGAGCATGGCTGGGAGGTATTTCTCTGATTGGGGAGACAGCAATTAATATTTGCTCTAGTTGTCTGATAGCAATTACTATTTGCTCTAGTTCTGTTTCTTGTGATTTTTGCAGATGGGGAGTAGCTGGCTATGAGGCATTTCTGAATTGCCCTGGTTCCACTTATGAATTGCCCTGGTTCCACCACTGCTCTTCCAGCAAGTGGTGTTTCAGGGAGCCCAGAAGCAGAAAGCTGGAAAGGCAATGTTGCACTCGGTGGCATTTTCCCTTCATGTGTTTACAAAGCATGGAAGGGGGGAATAAATCACAAGCAGATCATCAGGGTTAAAGCTGAGGGCTCAGAGGGCACGTGGGCGGGAAAGCAAGGCTGCTCTGGGGCTGCTGAGCTCTGTGTGTGCAAGCAGAGGAGACACAAAGGTTTGTGGCACACAGCTTTGTGCCTGAGGTTTGCGGTTTCCTTTGCCATCTGCCAGACAGGCTTTGGAGATGGCCAACAAAATTCTTCAGGTACAAAAGTGCACTTACACATTTTTGTGTCTAAATGAACGTGCACTCTCATATACACAAATCCAGAAACTCCTGGGGGAAACAAGACTGAGTCTGTCTTTTATAAGCCCTTTGTCCAGCTGCTAATGCCATGGCCAGACTGCCCCAAGGCTGCTGTGCCTCCCCAAACCCACAAACTGGGTTTGCTTGCCAAACCCAGGGCTCTGACTGCTTGCACTGTGCTCTGGGTGGATTTTTTCAGCTCCAATCCCTGAAAAACCCCTGTCAAGGGACACAGAAAAATTAATTCCTTTTGCTCAAGTGATGAAAAAGCAGTTAAACATGATTCAGAACTTGGGCTGGAATCCTTAGGTATGTTTTAGTCTCAGGGATTTGTGATTTGGACCTGCATCCTTAATATATTATGCACTAGAAAAACAGAGAATGATGATATGAAAGGATGAAATAAATGTTCAGCTATTTTCCCATGGTTTGGAAGCAGAAGCACCTCTAATATCAATAGAAAAACAGAGTTTGTATCTCCTGTGCACAAACATCCAGAGGTTTGATTTAGAAGAGTTTGGATTCTTGAAAGCTAGTCACTCTTCTGACAAAATAGATCTCCTTTTTCTGTGCATTTTCCTTTCATGACTTTTTGGGAGTTCATTATAATTGGTTGCAGTATTGCTACAGTTTTTCCTTTGCTGGTCCCAAACTCATAATTTGCACCACTGAATTGGTAAATAGCCTTTTCTGCCAAGTGGTCAGATGCAATTGTTCACTGACTGAACAATTTGGGATTTTTCTATGCACTGAGCACTCATGTGCACACACATGCATGAACACAGACACACACACACACACAAACACAAGGATACTGAAATGAACATTTTACTGTTATAAAAAGAGAGCCACAGTGCCAAATTCAGCACCAGGTATGTTTTAATGCACCTTCCTCCCTTGCCTCAGTGAGATTCTGGAGCACAGGTTTAGATGACCTATGTTCAAGTGATAGAACCAGGAAAAATGTGTCATTATTAAATTAAATAGGGCTTTTGTCTTGCCTTGGATTCCAATGAGGAAAAATACATGTTCCTTTCAAAAAAAACCAAAAAAACAAAACAAAACAAAACAAAAACAAAAAAACCCCAAAACAAAAAAAAAAAAAAAAAAAAAAAAAACCAAAAAACAAGCAGCAGAAGCAAAGTCATTTGCAAATAATGAAAGAATCATTGCAGACTGTTTGGGAGGACAGCTCCAGGAAGCAGGGAATACGTTCACAGGCATTGTTTGCTGCTGGTCCTCACAATGCCCTTTGTCTTCTGAAAATGTTATTGCAATTAAACACTGGCTCAGCCAAATAAAATGAATCAGAGTGTGCTTATTTATGAGAACATTTGGAATGGATAATATGTGGCATAATTTCTGAAGGCTGAAGGTTATGAAACCTCTTCCTTTTACAGCAGGCCTTCATCTCTGTGTCATATTCTTTTACTGACCAGCCAAAACATGAACTTGTTTCTCCAGCTAGGAAAGCAGCACTCTCCAGCATTTACACACCAGCATGAGAGCACAAGAACAGTATATTTATGTATTGCTTATAGGAAACCCAAAGGATGAATCAAGGCTTTGCCTGATCTGTCTGGGTGTGCACCAAACTGCCTCCTTTTCCTGTCACAGAAGGCGCCTCCAAGCCAGCACAAAAATCGAATTCTCAGGGCTGAAGACGTTTTTCACCGTTTAGCATGGAACTAGAAAGAGGACTCCACAAGAGGGAGCCAGAAAACGAACAATCTTTCACGAAGCAGGCTATGAAACTCTTTAGAGAATAAAGTGGTGGGCGTGCTACGAGGTGTCCTTCACCAGCCAGGGCACTGGCTGAGCTGCCGCTCCCCTTCCACTACGAGGGCTGCTTGCTGTAGGACAGCATCAAGTCGTTCTTCAGGGCTTTGTAGAGGTTGACAAAGGACTCAGCCCAGGTGTCCTTCTGGTGCCCCTGAGACTGGGCAGCTCTGTAGGCCGTGTAGACCATGGTCAGCACTGTCCTCTCAAAGTCCTCCTTCTTGAGGACCCTGGGGTAGGAGGACAGCCTGCTGCTCAGCCTGCGGATCTCCGGGATGCTCTTGGGGATGATCTCGTTGCAGATGGTGTCAAACTCAGCAGCCTTCCTCAGGGAGGCCAGCTCCTCATCCTTGATGGAGATCCTCTGACCTTTGTCGATGTCGAGCTCAGCTAAAAGAAACTGGTACAAAATCAGAACACAGAAAGCTATTTATTTTCTCCAAGAGACTCTAGACAGAGTACATGTCAATTAACAACATGTCCTTGGGTATTTAATTTTTGTCAAATGAGGACAGCTGCACTGTCTGGAGGTGGGGGAGATCAGAAAGTTGCTGTGTGCTCCCATCTTTCTGGTGAACTATCACACAGCCTTGGGTTTACTGCTGGGATGAATAAAAGTGACACAAAGCCAGATAATGGATAACTCAATTATGGGCAGTACCCCCAGTCCTGGTTAAGGTTTAAGGAACCATATACTGAACCTCATAAAGCAGAACCACATCCTCCAGGGAGTTCTGTAACACTGGGTTCAGGAAGGCAGCTGAGGACCTCTTGAATCTCTGAGAAGCTGGGAAAAGCACAGCTGGAAAACAGCAATGGGAAAAGAGAGTTTGCATAAGGTGTGCCAGACACTGACAAAAAGCAGCACTTTTCAACAGCAGAATCAAATAAAAAAAATGCCTCTTGCAAAATCTTGCTGTACAGAACGGCCTTTGGCTGTAAATGAAATGTCTGGCAAGGATTGCTTTGGCCTTGACTGACCAAGGATGGAGGTTAGCTGGATCCACAAGGTGCCTGACACAGGGTGCTTTGTTATCCAAGCCTGGGACTCTGAGCTGCACCATCAGAGGGGAAAGGAGTAATGATAATGGCAGCATTAACATTGTCTAAAATACAGGCCCTTTTCCTGGATTCTGAAAAGGGAAATCAGTACTGATACTCAACAAAAATTACTTTATTTGGTCCATTCTTGTGACGGTGTTCACAGGGGTCTTAGGATGAGGGAAGAGACATAGATCTGACTCCATGTTTCAGAAGGCTTGATTTATGATTTTATGATATATATTACATTAAAACTATACTAAAAGAATAGAAGAAAAGGTTTCATCAGAAGGTTAGCTAAGCTAAGAATAGAAAGGAATGATAACAAAGGCAGCTGTCTTGGACTCTTTGTCTGGGCTGTGATTGGCCATTAATTAGAAACATTCAACATGGGCCAATCACAGATGCACCTGTTGCATTCCACAGCAGCAGATAATCAACGTTTACATTTTGTTCCTGAGGCCTCTCAGCTTCTCAGGAGGAAAAATCCTAAGGAAAGGATTTTTCATGAAAAGAAGTCTGCGACACATTCTTCTACTGCCATTCTTCTGAGAGTCTACATTTCTCCTGGTTTCAATTGCCTAAAAGTTGATCTCTCCTTATTTATTAGATCTCCCAGAGAGTAACCAGCTCATCTGTCCTGGGCATTTGCACTTGGAAGGAGTGACTCACCCAGATGTCTGTGTCACTTCACTGAGCCTGTTACCAGCTTAGACACAGCAGCTACATCCAGTGAGGTAATCCCAGCTTAGTGTGGCTCTAATACTCTGCAGTGTAATAACTGGAAAAAACCAGAGCCTGCTACCATCAGGTATCTGTTCAGCACTGTGAAGTGCACTGCACTGTCACAGGGAAATGAGACAGGAAACAGATGGACAGTCCCTGAACTCAGCACCCCAGTGAAATACAGCATGTGTGGAAGCAGTGACCTGGACAGTCCAGGGTACAGAAAATATCTGATGCTGCTTTAGAGAAGACCTAAATGCTTTGAGTTATTAACTAGGTTACAAACCATCCATGTACTGTTAAAAAGTCTAAATTACTTTCAGAGCAGAAGGGAAAAAACTCTGTTTAATATTTTATTTGTATATTATTTAGATTTTGATGTTTGGGTAATCATAATTTGAATTTGTTGGATTTTTTTCTAATATTCAGGAATAGGAAGGGTTTGGTTTTTTAACTTGCGCTTATGTGACTGTTGGTATGTTTCCCATAAACTTCACTTCTCAGCTTTAACTCTGTTTGCCAATAGATAAATTTGGAAACCAGTCTAAGAAAAAAAAGGAAACAAATTCCCCAAATTCTGATAGGCATTATTCCCCTGTCAAAATTCAGATTTTTTAGAGTTATGAGTAACACGTAATGTAACATGCAGCTTACTTTGAATTTTTGGAAGGTTTTAACCCACCCTTCCTCTACCAGATTTTTTTCCATGAAACATTTTTACTGAATCAATTTTGCCTGGTTTTGCCAAAGTTCTTGTGATGGATTTTGCACGTTGACTGTAAAACAACCTGAACATCATTTAAAGCTCTCTCTTCTATGCATGAAAAGAAAGGAAAAGGAAAAGGAAAAGGAAAAGGAAAAGGAAAAGGAAAAGGAAAAGGAAAAGGAAAAGGAAAAGGAAAAGGAAAGGAAAAGGGAAAAGAAAAAAAGGCTGGAGCAAATGTAATTATTTTATGGAAAAGCTGTCCCAACTCTCTGACTACATGGTTCGTCAGACATTTTGCCTCTTTAGGGTTACCCAAGAAGATCATATATATGAATTTGAATTCCTCTTAATGCAGCCCTGCTTCCTGCACCATTGGCAACTGCTGACTTTGTTATAGTTTGGCTTGTTAATGATATTTAAATTCTAGTAGAGCAAGAAGAGAGAAACCAGAGCCTCAGGACCTTTATTATCCTGCATATGGAAAATGAATCATGATAATGCTAGGTATGAAGCAATTCCTACCTGATGATACAAAGGGTATTTTGGCCTTAAATTAGCTAGAGAAAAAGTATTTTGTTGAATTTCAATGAACATTCTGTAGTTAGATAGAGTAGTTAGGATGGGTTTCAGGCATAGCTGCTCCATCCCTGGTGTTTCCCTCTCTTGCTCAGAGCTTTGCTCAGGCACACAGGAGCTGCTCCATTTTTTACTCTTGACAATTCAAGGATGCAGCTGAGTGCATGTGAAGCACTTGAAACTTCAAGCACTAATTGCTGAGTAATTAAAAACTTTTATTACTGGGCAATTAAAACTCTAATTACTTAGCAGCTGGCAGAAATCCAGTCCATAATGATGACTATTCATTTTTATCCCTTTTAGCTTTTAGATGCCCTTTTGGTGAAAAACAGCCTCAGAGCATGGAGTACCTCTACATCTGCAGATGGTTTACACCTCAAATATCCCCTGAGCCATGGGAGAAGTGTCTGTGGCATCTTACTTTCAGTGCTGCCATGCTTCTTGTCATCACACTGATTGCTTTTAAGCTCCAATCCAAGCAGAGATTCCCACCGTGGAGCTGAGCTGGGGGACACCATCTTCAGCCCATCACCACTCACCCTGAAAACCTCAGCAAAGGAACTCTCACAAAAATGAATGCCAGGCTATTGACTTGCTGAGTCACAAGTAACACCTCAGGAAGAAGAAGGGTTTGTTAGGAGATTCAAAGGGACAAGGGCTTGGGGTACTCTGTGATGAGAAGGGATTTTAATGTGTATCAGAAGCACGCCAGCCTCTGTAGCACTGACTCCCTCGTCTCATTATCTCATTCCCAAAACACATTAAAGTATGTTACAGTTCTTAGAGACTCTACTCAGAAAGTCTTTCAGAGCTCGTTTGTATTTGTCATGGTTATCTGATTTTCCTGATCTGCATTTTATTCAGTCCTTCCCTCTCTCTTCCTACCTGCTCAGTAGTCAAATCCTTCCACCATCACTCCCTCCACAGTCCTCTCCATGAATTCAGGAGTTCCTCCAAGTCTGTATGAACACTTGGAGCAAGCAGTCTGATTTTCATTGTACTGACTTGACATGTGTCAGTTAAGTACAAAAGCTGAGATACAGAAAGATTTTTCAGTCAGTTTCTGCATTTAATGATTGCAAATTCCACTTGAAGCTTTTTTACTGACTTTTACTTCTTCCTGCATTTACTTCCATCTCTGACATGAGTTGTCTGGGGACATCAAAAAACAGCAGCAGAGTTTATAACCCTTTACTAATTTCTTTTTCAAGGCCCTTCTCTATAAAGCTCTTAAGCAACTGGAGATGCAGAATTTATGTTGTTGCATGATTTTATGTTGCTATTGCAGCCAATTCATTTCAATGGAATGAACATCTAAGGAGCAGAGATTCCCAATTAGTATTGACAGAGAAAGCCAGTGAAGTCAGTGGAGAGTCTCCAATTGATTTATTGTTTTTATTTCTCTTACAAATGTGTTAAGACATCTCCAATGTAGATATGGGCGCTTCTGTCTCAAGGGCTGATCTGTCATGTAACAAAAAACTTACGATTTACAGAGACAAGTTAGGAAAAATAAGCTTTTCATTGTCCTTACTGAAAACATTTCTATTGTATATCTATATATAACTGCTCATCCTCTTCCAAATCCCTTCTGCAGAGGGGCCCTGGGAGTTCTGCCTTGCTGTCTGCTCAGGGCTCAGGGCTGGATCAGAGAGAGCAGCATATCTGAGCACAGGCACCCCTTCCAGGCCCCCTGGCTGGCCCTGCTTGGCCTGGAGTGCATCACCACTGCCTCTCCTGGGGACTGCAGGCAGCCCACACCTCTCCTGATAAGGATGGTTAAAAGTGCCCTTCAAAACTGGCACAGAAATCTCCATTTTCTCCTGGCTGCAGGAGCTCATCCAGTCTCCTACTGCTCTGTTGACTCAATTCCACAATTCCACTCTCTGACTCAATTCCACTCTCCTTCCAGACTACCCAAGCTCTTAAACAAATAAAAAAAAAAAGCCATGTTTGCCAACTCATTGACCTGCTTCTAACCACTTAGCTAAAGCATCTTCATGGCTTAAACAAAACATCGCATTTGAGGCTGACAATAGCCTCATTTTAAAGATGTTTTCATCTCTCTTAAGAGATTCTGCCAGAATCTCCTGCACTTCATTAGCTGTGTGGTAAATATTTGTGATCCTCTCCCAGGTTTTCCCTGCAGTTTGATTGGTGAGGGTACAGATGTTTAGTTTTGCTTCCCAGTCCGTGCATCTGTTCATTATTTCCCAGTTGCTTCCTGTGCTGTGTTTGCTCAATAAGCACAGAGCATAGCTGCAGGAGTTCTCAGTTATTTGTGCATCATCAATGCCCTTTCCTTCCCCTATGAAAAGGTGTGAAACACAATTTGGGACCGGTACAGACCATTGCTCCAAAGCAAGTACAACTCCCCAGGGCTCTATGGCCTGAACAGTTTAATTGGGGTTAAGACTCAGAAGGAATGATTCTGATTGCTTTATCTCATTGCTTTAGAAGGACACCTTTCATGAAGGACAGGAGGAGCACAGGAGCAAGAAGGACTTCATTCTTCAAGATGGATTCAAGTTTTTGCCAAAGAAAAGAAACAAAACTCAGCATTGTCCATGAAGTGATGGTATAGGCAGATATATCAGCCATTATAATTAATGCCATGCAAAAAATGATGAGTGGTCCAGGCTGCCCGAATCCATTTTATTGCAGAGACTGCTGGGCAGTTCCTAGAAGCTGTTGTTTTGGATTTCAGGGCAAATGCCTGAAATGCTCACAAGAGGATTCTTGTGTGGGTGACTGCACACTGGAGCAGATTGTCCAGAGGGGTTGTGGAATCTCCTGCACTGGAGATATTTAAAATTGTCTGAACACAACCCTGTGCCATGTGCCAGAGAGGTGGCACCAGGTGACCCACTGGCCCTCCCAACTTGGCCCTGGATCTTTCTGGAATCATCTTTCTGGATTGTTCCATAACTGTGTGGAAGCAAAGGTTTGAATGCTCCTTGACCAGGCTGTGCAGAAGAGAAGGGGACGTGAGTGTCAAAGTTTGCATGCACTTGAAAAAAGTTTTTGTTTCATGTTTCTCTTTGATAACCTTGCTTCTGAGGGCTTGCACACAGACCAGAAGTATCTTTTATACATAAAGAACTTTATTTCTGTCTAATGACACTTTGGTGAGTCCATGCTGAGTTACTTCATTTGAATTGTTACTCCAGAGGGAATAACAACTCACTATTCCCTATTTGCTGCCTCAGGCTAACAGGGAAATACCCTTGAAAATACCTTGAAAATGGTACCTTTGCCATTCTGCAGTGGTGTCAAAAGCTGCACTTACACCAGGCTGAGGGGATGTTAACCTGTGACAGGTGTGTCAGGCAGTGAAAGTGGTAATGTAAATCACAAAAAGGGCAGGATTATTAAAGGATTAATGTGTTTTATGCATTTTATTCCTTGTCCTGTGCTTGGCTCATCCCCAGAACATAAGCTTTGGCTACACTCCCTCTCTTGTTTTGCCTTTCTGTATCAAAACTGCTATATCAGAAATCATTGAACACTTTGTCCCAGTCCAGGAGAAATTGGCAGACTGGGGATTTGGAGGAAGAATAAGGGGAATAAAATAGGAGGAATCACATACAAAATCCTAGAAAGACAAGGAACAAAAATGCTGCAGTGCTACAGTTTAGCATCTGAAATTTGTGTCTGGATTTGCAGTTATTGACATAAGTAGCTTCTATGACAACAAATGCAATGCAAGGACTTTTATCCAACTTTGATACATTTAAATCTCCATCATTGGGGGATTAATTCCCAATGCCCCTTCGGAGAACACAGCAGTGGGATGGAGAAAACATTTTAATTACAAAACAACATGAATTAGCACATGTTTAAAAGCAGCTACCAAGAGAATATCATCTTTTTGCCCTCAGTTCACATCCTTGCTATCTTAGTTCCTACGGCTAAACTTAATTCATTGCTGTTGACTAAAAGTGGGAATAGACATTAGCATCATATTTAGTTATTAAGAAAAAAGATATGGTTAAATGAAAGGCTTTGGCTTGAAGAGTTTTGTTAATAAGGATGTAGGAAGTAGATCTCCCTACAAAATTTGGCAACAGGCAATACTGTTCTTAGGAAAAAAAAAACCAAACCAAACTTTAAAACACTTAAAATTAATAGCAGATTGTATTTAATTCCATAGTGCAACATATTATCAGTTTTTTTCAAAGTAAGTTAGATTTTACTAGTTTATCTCCTTTTAAAGAAACAAACACATTCTGAAAGAGTGTCTCAGTTGCATAAAACAGAACTCATTCCTACCTAAAATTTCTGCCCTTCATAAATGACCTGAGATGTGTGAGATTAGATTAATGTGCAACAGAATTCCCATTAAAAAAAATAGAGTGGTAATAGCCTGTCTAGCTATTTGGCACAAGTAAGAAATGCAAAAGTGCATTAGAAAGACAAAAAAAACCATTATGCTTGCAGAAATGGATATTGCTAGAGAAGAAAATGGTTTGCCTGAGCCTGTGTTTGTGAGAGGTGGAGGATATTTACATTCATGGCTTAAGTGAAATGGTTTCAAAGATATCACGAGCACCAACCAACTAAAATGGTCTGAGAATTTATTCCCTCATATGGAATTTCCATTATGCAGCATTTTCACCTGTTCCCAGGCTGAAACAATGTATGCTGTGTTATTTATTCTTCCCTTGGTGTGATAAGGAGGGGTGCCCACCTGGAATTATTTATGCTCATAGGAAAACATTCCAGTCAGCCAGGAGAGGCCTTTAATATGTTGGAGCAAAGTCACTGCAGAAGGTGTGAAGAGAAAAAATGCACCCAGAGAAACTGAAGGAAAGAAGAAGTGAAATAGATCATTTTCTTGTCCTCCAGTTTGCTGCTATATTAGCACAAACTGGGACTAGACAATGGCAAAAACTGTGTGAGTGAAGGGCAGCAATAAAGGAAAGAAATATCAACCCTGCTCCACAGGTTTAACCCACAGGCAATAAATAATTGTGGTTACACAGTTAATTTCAGGCAGAGTTGGGAAATGGGCAAATACTTTTTCTTCCTGTCTTCATTGCAGAGCCACTTCTCCTTCCTGTACGTGTTGCTCACAGTGGTTCACATCCAAAGGAAAGACACCAAGCAGTCTTAATTAAACCCATTTGAAAAAGTTTCCTATTTCACATTTCCTAGTTTCCTACAAATCAACAGGCAAAGGGATACAAAGCTGCTCCAATCTGCTCCTATTTCTCCCAGGAGGCAGCAGGGAAGGGAGTGAGTGAGGGAAGGAAGGAAGAAATACAAGAAATACAGCAGGGTGTTTGTGCTTGGTGCTGAGCTGTGGGGAAACACCCCAGGAGCAGAATGAAGCAATGGAGAGAGAACAAAGGAAACCAGAGCTCTGCTTCATGGGAAAAGACAGAACTGCAGCAGCTCCAAGAGATGGATAATGAGATGATTGGCTCTCACAATTAAGGGATAACTATTGTGTGAACATTAAGAAAAGCTTTAGTGCTGTACAGTTATGTTATTGTAGTTTAGATGCCCTCTGCTCTCCCCACAGTTCCCTTTCCCCCCTGTGTTGCTGCCATCACACAGCCTGGGCTGTCCAGGACAGGTACAAAGGAGCTGCACAGGTGTCCCTGGCATGGGGCAGTGGGGAATGGAAAAGCTTGGGGGTGCTCAGGGGGGCAGCATGGCAACACCTGACCTCCAATCCAGTGACAAGAAAGCATCTCCACTGATAAATGGCAAAGAAGAGCTGAGTGACAGACCTTGGGAGGGGCCAGGGCTGGCTGATGCAACCCCAGGGGTATAAAAGACTGAGCATCCATCTTGAAGATGAACCGGCCATGTGGTATCTACGAGGGCAGTTCTCAACACTGCAACTTATTCCTTATGTACTCCTTTTGTTGTATTTTTGTCAAGGTTTAATAAACCTATTTAAATTTTCAAAGTGAGCAGTTGTTTCTCACAGCACCAAATCACTCTCACCAGTTCTCTGCCCTTTTTATATCAACATCTCAGAGCCCAAAGGGGTGGGCTCAATCCTTGCACCACCTCCCAGGTGCGTATTTCCTCAGAGCTGAGTCACTAGGCAGGCAGGAAAGGTATTCACTCAGGAGTTAAGAATGGCTGGGTTTCCTTTGTGTCTTGGCAGGCAGAGGTGACAGCTTGGCAAGGGTTTTTCTGAGCCTGACCTAATGGAGCTGTGGCTGCAAGGGGCAGCTCCTTCCCTTGGTGCTGACACTGCTTTGTGTGGCCACACAGGCACCTAAGCCAGGAATCTGCCTGGTTGTGAATGAAGGGAAAAAGCAAACAACAACAACAAAAAAAAAAAACAGTGCTAGTTTTCAGCTGTCTCACTTCACAACACATCTGCTACGCCAGCAGCGTTTCCACGTGTGAGAAACTCCCGGTGAGTGCAGTTGTGCTGTGTGCTTGCTGTAGCTGGTGATGATTCAAGTCCTCAGAATACCTAAGAATGGAAATCAGCCCTGCGAGGAAAAGCAGAAGCCCTTCCTCATGCCTGCACACCCTTGATCTAACCACCAGATGGATAAGATCCTTTTTTTTGTTGTTGATGGCCACCTCAACCTGCTAGAGGAGAGGGCTGGCTGCAGGACCATCAGCTGCCAAACACTTCATCCCCTTCTATGCTTACACCCCACTGAGATTTTAACAGAGGAAATTCAACTGGCAGAATGAATATGTAAATTTTTTTTCCCAGACTGGATGAAGAGAAAAGAATCAAAGGTCCAGTTTGAACCACAGACATAGCAGGGAGTAATATGAAATTTTTTTTCATGATCACATGACAGCTCAGAAATGCCAGGGACCCTGGAATTATTCACTTAAGCCATCTGTGAATGGTTTCACTAGCAAATAAATTCAAGTGTCTGACAGTGGGTCTAGGAGCAGTCTCTCTATTTTTATTTAATTAATGTATGAACTGCTTACACATATGAAACAACAAGGTACTCCTCATCCTCACTAAGTATGAGTATGACAGCTCAGAACTGAGGAGAAATAACCATTAGATTGACCATATCTTCTCACTCCAATTGGAAACAACCAGAAATGTCTTCCCTTTTTCTTCAGATTCCCATCCAAATTGAAATAAATGGTTAGGAAGTGAGTACATAAATACCAGTTTTCTGCTTCCTCAGCTCTGGGATTTCACTTGCTCTTCAAAAGCAGGGAAACCCCAGCTGCCTTTCCAGCTGTTCATTGAGCTCCAAATGTCAGTGCACCTGCTGGGGTTTTCTTAATGACATGAATATGTGCTGGATGAGAGAGAGAATAGATCAGCCTTGCCAAGAAAACAACAAAAAAAGGGGTACTGGTTCCTTTTTGTACAAAAATGTATTATTTTTTGGAGGCAATGCCCTTTCAAATCATTGTATGATTTCTAGTAGTGTCAATAAAGGTAAGAAGTCTGAGAAAGGGACTCAAGACCTGAAGATGGATTCAGGTTTGTCTCTGAACTGGACTGCTACAGCTGCTTTGTTACATAAGCAGAGCATGAAGGATGGAAAGCTGGGCTGTATCCCTGCTGAGAGTCAGGGCAAACACATGTTTCTCCAGGAGAGGTGAGTGAGGATCAGCATGGGAAGACATCTATTCTGTCAAGTGCACACCTGTGTGCATGTCTGGGCCCCTTATGTTCATGTCTGCATCTCTGTGGGAATAATACTGAAATATTAGTGAAGCTCAAATATAATCCTCCACTAAATCTGATCAGGGGATTTCAATGTGTGCAGATGTGATGTTGTGCCAAGACAGTCTTTGTGATATTGCCATAAACATAGCATGGAAATGTAAAGGATGAATGTAAAACATGTTGGGTTTAGTGCTGCATCCCCCATTGCACAAATACACACATGGGATTTCCATTTTACAAAGCTGACATTTTTCCGATCTTGTTACTCCAGACTCTCCTAAAACCTGTCTATTTTGAGATCTTTCAGGTTTCAAGATCTGCTGAAATAAAGCTGAGACTGACAGAAAACTGGATTCACCATTAAATACAGAAAGCCTTGCTAAAACCTGGAATGTTGCAAATTGTTTAAGGCTGCTGGACACTGGGTGAGATCCTCAGGTGACCTGAGCTGGCACCAGCAGCCTGTGATGCTGCTCTGCTGGCAGCCAGGCCACAGAGAGCCCTGTGCTGTGAGAGACACAGAGGGATGTGGGATCACAGAGGAGACAAGAACGGTAGAGTCAGGGTTACAGAAATCTTACAGCCAACAGAATAACCCAAATATCCTGTTTCCTCAGGAGAGAGACCTCAAAGGCACAAAATGCTGACAGCTGTGCCTGAAGTTGATGGAAATTCAAAACCTTTCTCAGTCCCTGCCCCTACAGGTGCCATCTCCCAGTGGCTCCCTGCCAATTTTTATTTGTGTTTGATGTATTTGATTCAGTGCTCTTCTTCCTTAATGTACACCCTCCTCTGGAGCCATTTGATCTGAACTTGTAAAATAGATTTTGGCTTATGGGAAAATAATGTAAGTAAATGTTTAAGGAAAAAATGACCTCATCTTCTAAATTTAGGATGAATAAATTTAGAGAAAGGGAGGAAGGCCTGATTTCCACAAAACTCTTTAGCATGCTGCTGACTGGAACCAGCTGGGAGTCAGTTCCTTGGTTTAACTCCTCTGTGTGTGAGGATTGTGTGTGAAGGCATTGTTATTGTGGAGAAGCACTTTAATTAAGATGCTGTGATACTCATTGTAAATCTCATCCTGTTGTTTTCTGCATTTGGGCTTTCCCCTTGCTAGCTCAGAGACTCTGAGGCTTGCATAATGAAATGAGCTTGCTTAGCAAGGTTTTGTTGGTGTGTGGGTTACATCCTGCTGGGGTAAAGTCTTCTGGTCCATCTTGCTTTGGCCTACAGAATCACTCCTTGCCAAAGCTGGACTTCAGCATGTGATCTATCTGCATGACAGATCTTCCTCAGCTTTTTAGTGATGGTGACCTCCCACCTAAGCTTACAGACACCACCTGGTTATGAATATGTGATTGTTAGCCATCTTACATCATCTTTATATGGTTTCCTTTTGTCAAGTTAGGGTAATCATTGTCAGAGATGCTGGAGGTCATTTGTAGGGGTAGACTGACATTTAGTATGGCCACAAAATAAGGCAGGGACTACTTGTCTCCTTATTTATAATTCCAAATGCTAGCCCCATTAATCTTCAAGTTCTGCTTTGACCTCTGAGTGCCAAGGATTAAGGATGGATGAAGGAGAACGAAAACTAACTTGTCATGGCTGAGCTCCCTGGATTAGTAGCTGTTAACCACTTTGGTGGGTCACAGAGACAGGCTGCCATGAGCCACTGGTTTGTTGTGAAAGGAACGCTCAGAAGGTGATTTATAACTTTGCCTGAATAATACATGTGTTAATTTGTCAGCAAAAGCACCCAGAGGGAAATGCACTGGGCTCAGTAAGGCACAGTTTGCTCCCAGCTGGAACTGCAGTGGGAAGGACTGGCACCCTTTTCCACCTCAGCAGGCAGACATCCAGGGGCTGATGAGCTCCAGCCTCAGGTCCAGCAGAGGATTTATCATATATATCCTCTGGTAGCACGAATTCAGCCAGGAGGGAAAAGCTCCTGCGGGAACATCACAAGAGGGTGTGAAAAGCCAGCTGGGCATGTGTTCCAGATTGCAAGATGTATTCCACTACCATCTGTATGGCAGATTATCTTCTGTCAAGTGGGCATTTTGCCTTATCTCTCTCTCTGAGTGACCACAATTTCTCCTCCCTTGGGAGGGGACATCTGCTGATAACAGACTATTGAATGTCACTGCATGGCTGATAAGAACTATAACATCCCACTGTGAGATGCTCCGCCCAGAGGGAGGAGCCAAGCATTGCTACCCAGATATAATCCAGAGGTTTTTGAGACACCAGCACAGCTTTCTCCACTGGATTCCCCAGAGGAACAGCTGCCTCTCCTTCCACTGGATCTTCAGAGATACATCCTTCTCTACAGATTCCCCTTCCTCCAACAGAACCACACCTGACACTCCAGGAGGACTGCAGCCACAATTCCAACTGGACTGCTACCAACACCCTGACCCACAGGGTGTCAGGTTGCGTTCTGACTCTGTCAGTGTTGTTCTAGTGTACTGCATTGTTTATCCATTTTTTTTTTTCTTCCCTATTAAAGAACTGTTATTTACTGCTCCCATATTTTTTGCCTGAGAGCCCCCTAATTTAAAATCTATAGCAATTTGGAGGAGTGGGGAGGGTTTACATTCTCCATTTCAGGGGAGGCTCCTGCCTTCCTTAGCAGACTCCTGTCTTTCCAAACCAAGACAGCATGACACACATTTCCATCTTTGATCATGAAAACAGAAAGGGACTATTTAAGACACGTGACAAGTTGGTTACACTGCTGAATTTGTGCATGTAGAAACTGAGCTCTTTGCCTTGATGGTGCTATTTTACTTCAGAGTCCCTCTGTGTTCCTTTGGAGGATCTGTGCAGATGTTTTTCGGCTCTGGCATTCCCTTTGGCTGGAGCACGCTGGCTGTGAGCAGCACACGCAGGGAGTGGGGCTGACAGAACTGGGTGGTGATGGATTGATGGGCTATGGCACATGCAGTTAGTCATTCAGGGCTTGAAGAGCATCCAGAAATTCCCAGCAAGTGTCCAGCAGCCTGCTCCCAAAATACAGCTTCTGGCTGGGAAAGGAGCATCTTTCTAGGGAAACAAAATTTGTTATGGTATCCCTAACACTTAGGTATTTACCAGGCACATTCTTCAAAACAAGACTTCATCAGCTGAAGCCCACAGCACTTCCCTGCTGTGAACATGGAAAATGCAGCACCATGGCAGCTCTACTGCCCAGCCTGTGTCACTGCCCCATCTCTCTCAGTCCCTCTGCTAAACATCTCCATCCTGCTCTCTGCCTTCCTGCAGGATTCCCTCCATCCCCACAATGCAGCAGTGCCCAGGCCTCAGCCAAGTGGCTGCTGGCTTCCCTCAGAACAGCAGGATGGTTTTAGGGAGAGATCAGATGCTGTGATGCCCATCCATTTAACCCTGGCTTTTCCCAGACGTTCTGTGTGTCAACAGAGCCACATCATCATCACCATCATCATCACCATCACCTTCTCCTGCTGGAGAGCCCAAAGGGCAGGCACACAGTGTCCCCTGCCACTTGGGCCTAACTGGGGCTGGTAGATCTGACTTTTGCTGATTGCATCTGATTCCTGATATGGGATAGCCCAGTGTGGAAAAATCTTTGGATACTTTTCTGTTCTTGTTCCTTTGTGAGGACCCAGCTGAGCTTTATGTTTGCTAAGTACAGGTCAAGGTAGGGCAGCCCCTCTGAGTTCTGTTTATTAAAAACCTGGCAGTAGAAAGCAGCAGAACAAGTAGTGTATACATTTTTTATCATTAGACTATTACCTTCCAAAACTTTCTGCCAAATTGGCATGGTAATCTAGGAAAACAGAAGTTGCTGCAACTATGAAAAATACATGGTTTCACTCAACACATGCTGTACTATATTAGGAGGTCCACAAATAGTGTTTAACTGGAAATGGAGTGTGTTCGGTGCCAAGGCATGAATAATTACATAAATAAAAAATGAAGCATGTTTTAAATGTCTTTTATTTAAAAGAGGGCTTTAAACATGAACTCTGAGACATAAAATCTGTGCTTAATAAATAAATTCAATAAACACTTTGTGTTTCTTCAGAGTCAAGCATAAACAAAACAGTAATGTCAATGCTGTGAGCATTATGAAAACCAGGGAGAAAACTGAGGGCTTTCAAAACTTGATCCATCCCTCCAGGGACTGATAGGGAGCTACAAGGACTTGTGCAGTTGTGGTGCTGTTTTTATGACTGATGTTAATGGGAAATGCTGTAAAACTGCAAGATTCCTGCAGCTTCTGTGGAAAAAAACTAGGCTGTTTCTTGGGCAGTGGCAAGAGTCTTTTTGCCTACATAGTGTAGAAGATCAAAGGGAGGGGTTAAAAAAAGTGAAGAAATCCTGCCACACTGATGATTCAGTAGCAGTAACTTTAATTTTCATACTGTGACTAGAGGTCAATTGCCCAGACTGGAAGCTCTCAGTATCCTGGTAGGATGGGAGCCTGTTGGGGACTAGAAGTAAACTTGAGTCCTGCTTACATGAGAAAAAGGCAGAGTCCCAAAGGAAAGTAGCCATTCCAAGAGGCTGAGAGGCAGATGGGTAAGATGGAGACCAGCTGTGGCACATGGGCATCTGCTGAAGTGTGGGTTCAAGTGAGGATGCATGCCATGCTGACAAAGGAGACAATGCTACTCTAATCTTGATGTGGTGCACTTTAGTATTTCCCATCCATATTCATACATTTTCTCTCTCTTTGCACCTTTCCTTTACCTTCATTTTTCCTCTCCTTTCCACCATTTTCATTTTTACCTCCATCCTTTTCTTTCTCAGCATATCTGTCCTTTGCCTTTGCCTCTGTTTCCCTCTCTGTGGCTCAAACAATCTCTGCCAGATTGGAAAGCCCCTGCTCTTCCCAAGACAGAGATCAGAAGCATCAAGGTCATTTTTGTGGCACACCACCACCTGCCAAATGGATGGAGATGATTAAATCCCAATGTTCTGGCTTGCAGCAGATATCCACATCCATTTCTTGCTCTCTTTACAATTAGGCAGAACCACTCTGAAGTGTTTTGCTTCCCCTGTGTCAGGCAGGTGCCACAGAAGCTCCCATGAGTTTGGGTCACCAAGGTGAGACTGAATCACAGCATTGTCCTTCCACTGTCCCATTTCCTCCCAAATAACCTCCGAGCACTCAACAACTTATTTTTCCCTTTCTCAGCATCTTTTTTTCAGCTACCCACCTGGCTCCTCCTGAGCAGAGGGACACTCAGTGGTTTGGAGCCTGGCCCCTGGCTGCTGACCTGGATTCCCTGTGGCCAGGGAGGAATTTCCAGAGGCCCAGTGGTATGCAGGCTGCTCTCAGGGGAACTGGGGGGGGCTGCCAAACCCAACCAGCAAACTGGGCCAGGAAAGGCCTCACATATGCTTTCACCAGAGGAAAGGAATGCTTGTGGAAACTGGGAGTAGTGGAGCTTTTTTAACTTTGCTTCTCTCCTCCTCCCACTCTCAGCCTCCAGCCCGGCTCTGAGCCTGTGCTGTAACAAGCCCTGGGACAGGAGAGAAGGGCACACAGGTTATTGCTGCAGCCTGAGCACCTCAGGGAGGGCGAAGGGGGCTACTGGCTGAGGACTGGGCCTGGCAACACCACAGTCTGTGCTGCAGATTGGGGCTGGTTTAATGTATCTGGATGAGCAAGCATGCTGTAGGGGATATATTGTAAAGCTGCCATCGCAACTCTCAAATTAAACAGAATTTGGGTCTAATGAGAGAGAGGCACAACAGAGACATATAGGATCCCTGCACTGACTTTCTTCCCTTCCAGTTAGAGGGAAAACTCCAGTTAGAGGGATAACAGTGCCCTTAGGGCTTTTTGGTTTGTGTTAAATAACAAGTGTCATTTGCTGCTTATTCTCAAGCTGCCTTTTTTTTTTATTATTTTAATGATGCTCTGTGGCATTCACATTCTCTGAAAAATCCCTTCGCCGAGGATTTTTCTCCTGAGAAGCTGAGAAGCCTCAGAGAAAAATGAAAACAATAATTATCTCATTTGCTTCTCCTGTGTTGTGCTCATGTGGACCGTGTTTGGAAATTGTTTATCCAACAGGTGGTTGTTTCATTGGTTGCTGATGTGGGTTGTTTTCACTCATTGGCTAATCAGTGCCAAGCTGTGTCGGGATTCTGAAGAGAGTCACGAGGTTTCATTATTATTTTTTAGCATTCTCTAAGTATCCTTTCTGTATCCTTTAGTGTACTTTAATATTGTGACCTTTAATATAATATAGTATCACAAAATAATAAATTAGCCTTCAGAGAACATGGAGTCAGATTCATCGTTCCTTCCTTCATCAGGGCACCCCATAAATGCAATAATGCTTTGATACATTTCCCCCTCTGCTTTGCAGCACCTGCTCTCTGTACAGCGGACCCTGCATCACCTTCACCCATGCCAGTGGCATTTTGCTGATAAACCCTTTAAATAACAAATGCCTGCTTTGGGCTGGAAAATTTTTAAAAAGCAAGGAGACAAAATATCAAATAATGAATTGTGACCTCACTCCTGAGAGCAGAAAAACTACTGTTGACTTTGTCATGCTGGTTTGCACGCTGAAGTGCTTTTGAAGTTAACACAAGGGCCAGGTTTGTGCCCTTCAAACCACGACACTCCCTGAGCTCCCTGTTTTGCTGCTGCCAGGTCCATGTACCCAGCTGGCTTCTCTGCATCCTGGATGGACTCAGCTCCCCTCAGCAGAGCCCTGGGCTGCAGGACATTCACAGAGCCCTGTGCCTGTGGGCAATCACCAGTTCCTCCTCCTGGGCTTGCCCCGTGGGTCCTGCCCTGCCTTGAACCCGGGCACAGGCACTGCTGCAGAATTAATTGCTGCCCCACTCACTTCTTTAGCTCAGCAATTTACATCTTGCCTGTCACCAGCTGAATAATCAGAGCCTCTGCAGCCTGGTGATGTTCATTAAGGCCTGCTGGCTTCCCTTTCAATTAGATTGTACCATTCAGTGCTTCTGACAGGATTCCTTTCTGTCTGAGAAGTCATTGCACTCCTGCTGAATTTGGCACGATCCACCCCAGGAAAACAAGAAAAAGCACTTTGTGCTTCAGAAACAGAATTAAAAAATAAAATAACCACAGCTATTAACAATACACAGGACTAAACACACACGCAGCCATCCTGAAGAGATCTGGGGCAAGGCATTTAATGACTCTGTGCCTCACAACAAAAAAGGATGCTAATATTTCCTCTCTTTAATTACACTGAAAGTTCTCTGGAGAAGGACTCAGGTTGTTTACTCAGATTCTTTTTATTCTGTGTGTTTGCATAATGCCAGGTGTAGGAGTGTGTTTTTTGCTGATGGAGTGACAAAACTATTCTTTGTCCCCCTAAAAGGAAAGAAGCCTAAAAGTTTCTTTCCTTGATTAAACGAAAACACTTTATAAGACTCAGAAGATTTCACCCCAAACTTAAGGATAGCTAATTAGACAAAAGCCCAAAAGCCTCACCTAGGCAATTTAATAGAAAAAGAAGAGAACAAAGAAATAAATTGCTTTTGTAAAGTGTTTTACGAAAAACCTCTTACACCTAACTCAGTTTTTCTGCGTGTTATTTTGCCTTTTATTAAACCTTTTTGTTTCCAGCACTGCAACAGAAGTCATCCTGCTGATTTTTATGCCCCCAAAAGTAGCTAAGCTATCTTAGGTGTGTTATAGACCTCCAAAAGCTTATGAAGCTCAAAGAATTTACTAAAACAGCCAGGTACCATTGAGGAGTGTGAGCCCAGCATTTAAGGTAACCAGGAGAGGTCTCACAGTATTTTACACTCTTTTTATGAGCTCTTTCATTCACCACAGAGCTGCCTCTCCTCTGGAAGAGAACACTGGCTGGCCCAGAGGCACTAAGGGCAGTGAGATGGTTGTTAGGGGTGAGGTGGAGGGAGATATTTCCAGGTGAAAGTGGAAGGATGAGCTTAAAGGGCAGGAGGTGTTTCCCAGATGGGCTTTGCTGGGGCAGGAGGAATTCGTGCAGACTCAGATCCCAGAACAGCTCCACCCCTGGAAATGGGGCATACAGATGTGACACTACAGCATGCAGGAATTCTGAGAAAGATGACCAAAGTGGCAGCAAATGTATGATTTACCAGCCCTCAGTCCTGGGATGGAACTGGGATCACCAAGAAGATTCTACAGGTGCCACTTTCAGCAAACTGATCTCATTAGGTCTAGGACATATCAAAGAGAAAACAGCTTTACTTCTTGTGTCTTCCTCTTGTTGTTTACTCAGGTTTCCTCAAAATTGTCTAGTTCCTGTCTCTTTTTAACTTTTACTGTGTGAGCAGTAAGCTTTAGCCATTTTTGGCTGCTTCCTGTGGTGAATAAAGTCTCAGAATCACTTAGATCCTTCCTTCCTAACAGCATGACTGCTTTTAAAGAGTACAAAATCCTTCTGTGATCTAAACTAAAATGTGAAAACTTCCATAATCTATCTTCCCTCTGGTCTCATCAGAGCATCTTTCCCCCAGAAGAGCTTGGAAACTTTAATTTTATTTTTTTTTTAAGCATCCTTTACATGTCTTTCAGGTTACCACTGTGAATTCTGATTCAGGGATGATCCTCCATGCAGCCTAAATTAATTAAGTCTGGCCCTAAAGGAGCATTTGGGGAATCAGGGCATGCTAGAATGGATTTTGATTACAGTCACAGCCCTGCCTAACTGGATATTTATCCTACCACGGTTAAAATCCATTCAGAGACTGTGATAGTCCAGCTACCTTTGCAACACCTAGCAGCTTTACTAACAACTAGTGCAAAAAAACTGAAAAACTTAAAACTAGTAAAAAAAAGTAAAAACTAAAGCAAAAAGTAAAACCTGAAAGTAAAAACTAGTAAAAATCCTCCCCAGACCTTCTTTAGGAGATGACTTCGTTTCTTCACAGACAGAGTTGCAATATTTGGTGCAGAAATAATTTTCATCAGGGGACTCCAGCCCACAAACATGCATTCCCAGGAACTGATCAGACTCATGGAATGGGCTCAGGGTAGGTGGGGAAAACCCCTGCAGGAGATCAATCACCTTTTGCAGCTCCAATGAGGTTGTTGGCATAGACCCAACAGGCAGGGAAACTGGGGCAATTGAGGCAGTTTTCCAAGTGATCACGAGAGCCAAAGGAAAGGGAAATATTGCATTTTCTTCATAAGAAATAACATACTTTTCACAGCTAGGCTTAGACAGAGTTGGTGCTGTTCCTTAGCATTTCATCTCTTTCATTTGCACTGCACATTTTAAGAATTGGATAACAAAGTCTTTATAGAAATTTATAGAAATTAAAAGAAGTTGGATAGACATTACAATCTAAAAATTTCTGGTCGCTGGACTGGCTGATGTAACCTTGTCACATATCCAATAACACTGACCATAACTTGGTTTACTGAAGGACCACTGGGTACCTAAATGTGTATGTGTTTGACCATTTTTGTTGCAATTACAGGCTGTGTTTGGGCCACATTCCCCTTGCTCATGCTCTCCAAGCCAAAAAAGTCACCCAAGAGTTGCTGTCAGTGGTGGCATCCCAGAAGCTGCTCAAGCAGGGAGTGCCTGGCTGTAGGGATGCAATATGAGATGCAGCAGGGAAGAGAGGGAAATAGGAAGAAAAGGAGTGGGGATAAAGGGCATGCTCTAATTTCTGAGGCACTCAATCTTTGCACACACAGCAGAGATCAGCAGCAACCAAATCAGCACAGAGATTAGAACATATCAAGCAGTGCTTCCTTACAAAAGTATTGGCTGGATTTCTAGCAACTGTGGCATTCACATTGTCTGGAAGAATCCCTTCATCCAGGATTTTTCTCCTGGGAAGCTAAAAAGCCTCAGAGAAAAAGGAAAAAAATAATTATCTCATTTGTTTCTCCTCTGTTTTGCTTGTCTGGAATGTGTTTGGAGATTGTTTACCCACAGGTGATTGTTTCATTGGATTCTGGTGTGAGTTGTTTTCACTTAATGGCCAATTGGGGCCAAGCTGTGTCAGGACTCTGGAAGAGGTGACAAGTTTTCATTATTATCTTGTTAGCCTTCTCTAAGTATCCTTTCTGTATTCTCTAGTATAGTTTAGTATAGTATTCTTTTATATAATATAGTACCATAAAATAATAAATTATCCTTCTGAGAACGTGGAGTCAGATTCATCATTCCTTCCTTCGTCTGGGGGGAACACAAATACAATAAGCATCAGCCAGTCTCTCTTCTACACAGTCTCCCCTCTCCTGGCCCTGCAGAGCTGCCAGCCTGCTCAGGCTAAGCCCACGAGCAGAAGTGCCAGGCCAAAGTTGCTCAGGCAGCAGCTGCTCCATCACCAAACCCAAAAACAGCTCCCACCACACCAAATACTGAGAGCCTGCAATGTTGCGGGGAAATTAAAGAGGATGGACTTTCTGCTCTTTCAAGCAATTCCTTCTGCAAAAAAGCTTTAAGGAGAGCAGACTGTTCCCCTGGTGCTCTCCAACAGCCATTTCACTCTCACCAGCCACTAGAGACTGGGTAGAAAATAATGCACATGGACCAGAGAGATCTGATGGGACTGTAGTGATGCTTTTGAGGTCTGGAAGGAACAGCACAAAAACTCCCCAAAAGCATGAGACCTCTGTGGTGCTGATATATCCTTTTGACAGTGATGGGTGAAAAGCATTCTACCTTCTTATTTTATGTTTTATTTTAACATTTCCTTTTCCAGCCTCCACTGAGGGGTGAACTCACCCTTGCTGCTGCTCCTGCACTGTCCAAAAGCCACAACCATAGTAAATCTGCATCTTCCCACCCTGAGCAAACACACAGCAAGGATGCTACTGTTTGTGTGTTCCATTTATTAGAATCAGGCAGCCTTTACAGCAAATAAACTCCTGCCAGCTGAGATGTGCCAGTAAGGATTGCCTTAGGGTTTCTCCTCAGGGAACAGACAACTCTTGTAAGGCTCATAAGGCTGGCTTCTGCTCTCCAGTGGATTGGTACTTCTCAAAGTTTGATGGAAGCAACCAGCAAGCAGTGACACAGGTTGCCATGGCTTCATGGAAGGGGTTTTTTGCTTATTTTTGTTGTTAAAACCCAGGATTTGTTCCTTGGTTTCTTCAGAAGAAACATCTCTTTAAATCTGGAATTCTTATTTGGAAGCTGAAGAATTTATATAATCTCACCTCTGCCATTGCATAGGGAATAATACTTAGTCAGTAGAGACTTGTAATTACCTTTTTTCTTTACCTTTTTTCCCTAGACAGAAGGTCCACAAAATCTGAGAGGATACTTCCATGCAGCTGAGCCTACAAAAGGCTCAAGGAAACTTGAGGTGATGACAAGAAAATTATTTCATCATCATTCAGTATCTTTTCTTTGTTATTTTAAACACACCCATCCTAGGGAGTAAGTTTTGCCTGTGACTTCTGGACCTGTACCCACAGCTCAGTTGAGGCAGGCTCAATTGAGAAGTGTGTGTGAGATTTTCAATGCAAAAGGCTGAGGCAGTTTAAAAAGAAAAAGGAATGAATAAAGCCCTCTGTTTTCCTGCCAGAAATGTTTTTCTTTTTTTTCTTTTTTTAAATTTTTTTCCCCACTCGTTGATGCTTCCAATCAAAGGGAAAAAGGAGTTCGCAGTCAGCACAAGTGTGTTCATCTTTTCTCATGCCTGAGCTCTTCTTGAGCCAAAGCTTGAATGATTGGTTACAAGGGCTGGGGATCCCAGGCTGCCCCAGTGCTTCCCATGGAAAAATGGCCAGAGCCAGACATTGCTGTGTACAATATTGACTGCTCATTTCTGCTGCAGACCACAACTGCTGGCAATTAAAGCAAGGCCTTTGCCCCGCTGTTTGTAAACAATCTGGATGACAAGTCAACATGGAGATGACACACAGATCTGTCTTTCATTTCCCTCACACCAGATGCTGATCTGTCTTTGGGTGTTCACTGCAAAACTCAAACCAGGACTCGGATAAGGCTTAAATGACTGAAGTTTAACCTAAACAAGGCTCAGTTGTCATTTGCGGAGGGAGGGAAGAGCTCTGAGTAGGCAGAAGAATGTGTCATTGCTCAGTACTCAAATTTTATCCTAGGTTTCTAAGCAATTCAAAAATTAAGACAGTGCTTGGACCCTCTCAAGGTACTGCAGATTTGGTTGGGTTGACACACAGGTCAAGGGAGTGAAGGTTCAGTTACTGCTGAAGGAGTTGTGCCTCTAATACAACTTTAGAGCAGAATTGTCCCAGCAGATGTGGAAAAGAAACCTGGTTTCCTCCTCAGAAAATGCCTGCATACACTATTTGTGACAACTGAACTCCTTATCACAACAGGGAATGAATCTTCTCTTCCCTCTGAAGCCTCCAAAAATAAGTGCTAGAGCTTCCAGCTTGAAAAAAAAAAATCTGCTTTCTCAAAAGGCACAATATAGAGTTCTGATGTTTTTCTTTAAATATTCATGGTGATTAAAACTGAACTTTAATAGTTGCATGAATTCCTTTTAGGGTTGTGATGTTGTTTAATTAAAATGAGTGTGTAAGCAAAAGTGAAGGATATAAAACTGAATAGTGATTATTACATGAAATTGAACTCCTTTTTCTTAATTTTTTTTCCATTTCTTAGGCAATGTGACATCATTCTTCCAAAGGGTGGGGCTGTGGGTTTTTTTTTATTAGTATATACAGATCTAGTTCTGATTTTCTCACATTTTTGTGTCACCCCTGGAACAACAAATTCTTACCTACAGAATTACAGGATCTTATGACAAATATTGGTGCTATTTCCAGTCTTATACCAGAAGAGAAAAGTGAGGTACATGCAGGTACAATGACTCATGCAATATCAGCCAAGAGTCTGATGAAAAAGTTGTGCAAAGAACTTTTACCATGGCGAGCCCCAGGCCAAAGCCCTGCCAGTGAGCTCCCACTAACAGGGATTTTTGAAAGGAATAATTAAGCACTGTAAGGAAAAATTAAGCAGCCTGAGCTGGATTGTTTAGCTCTTCATTAATTCCCTCAACCATTCCCTCTACTACAAAATCAAAACCAAACCCAAATGTCAGACTGGACTGGTACCAGCTATAATGAGGAGACTGGAATAGGGAGGAAGGCATTTAAATGCTCTATTTTTTTAGCAGGCTCCGGTTCCTTTAAATGTCTGTGAATCTCAATATCAGAACCAAAGAAATCTTTTGGGAGGTGTTTCCTTTCTCCACTTCCAGCAGCTCCTGAACCATTGCCAAATACCAGAGGAGAGAATAAAACCAAAAAAGGGAAAGGACATCATCACCAGCAGGATGCTTTGAAGCAAGCATCTCCTGTGCCATCCAGCAGTCCCCAAACATTCCATAGGCTGCTGCCACACTTTAAAAACATTACAAATATGTCACAGCTGTGTATTGTCAGATTGGCAGCTGAAGCCTGATAAGACACCAGGTCACCTCCTCTGTGTCACCTGTGCTCCCCTGCCAGGGTAGGGCAGCAGCATTCCCAGGCACCTTGCACAATCCAGGCATTCTTTGCTTTACTATTGCCAGGTATCTTCCTGCCAGAGCAGATTATGCCACCTGGGACTGCACAGGCTTTCACTTTAAGGTTTCATAAGCTATATTTTTTTTTGTTAATGCAGAAGAAAAATGAGAAAGAAGAAGGGAAAAAGTGCAAGAATGTAATTCTGGTTCTTGGGCTATTTAATATAATTTTTTTAATAACAGAATACATATATCATTTTACCTTTTTGCACTTTTCATGTGTATTTTTTATTTATCTATATATTTTTAGTTGACCTGTTTAGCGGAGAAAAAAAAATCCAGAGTTGGAGGGAAAAATTATGATTGTATATATACATATATATATATATATATATATACACATACATGTATAATGCAACATAATTTGAGACCAAATCTACAACTGAAATTTTTCCCTTAAATAGTTTTTCAGGTTGAAATCTTACCTCTGCTCCATCTGTGGGTCACAGTGGCATAAGCACTGCAATAGAACAGCAGCAGCACCAGAGTCTTCCAAGGCATCCTTCTCTTTAAAATACGTATGTCTAGCTGTACAGTAGCTTTTTTTTTATTTTCCCAGCTCCTTTCTTTTCAGGAATAAGTGATGGCTTTTCCTCTCCCCCTCCCCCTTTGCAGAAGAACCTGCCTGTTCTTCTGAGTGGAGCTGAAGTCAGCGCACAGCTCCTCTCCCAAACCAAGTCTCCTCGGGATCAGGAAACTTACTTTCACAGACAGACTTTGTTTTTATCCACATCTGGAATGACTCATAGTGCATGTGAGTTTGCTGGCAGCTGGGTGAATAAATATCATTACATTTTTGCAGTTGAGTTTCATTTGTTATATGGGCCAGTTGGAATTTATTTTCGTCCAATAAACAGCCACAAGAAGCTTCATTAAAAGGGACTCTGGAATTGTAGCTACTCCTCTGTGACACAGGGGGCTGCACACTCACTAACCCCTGTCCCAGGCCAATCCCTCCCCTGGAATGATGGACAGCTGCCCTCAGACACTGCAGTCAGGGAGTGGGGCATGAGCTCTGCAAGAACATTTTGCTACTGTGATTCATATAATCACTCCTTTATTAAGAACATACCATGCTGCCTTTAGATTTCAGTTCTAGGCAAGACAGCTCCTGGCATTTTCCTCCATTTGGCCACTATGGATGACAGGAAGGTCCAAATCTTTAACTGGCTCTCCTCAATGGAACTTTGAGGAACACTGAACAACCCTAAGGACAGGCTACATCAGCCAGGCTGAATGCCTCCACATTCAGCTGAGAAAAATAAAGGCTGAAGCTGAGAAAAATAAAAGGCTACTGATAGACATCTCCTGGCTGATGTTGGTGCCAAGGAACTCAACTCTGGGAGGGTCTATCCCAGGCTGAGTCAGCATGGAGGAAGCTGCAGGTATTTGCTGTCCCTGACACAGCTTCGGAATCATGGGGTGCATTTTGGGAATACGGCACCAAAATAACAGCAGGCTGATATGTTGGAACATACTGATAAAAAATAGGAATACAAGGAGTATTTACAAAACCAAGGGGTAGGGGATACTCCATTTAGTACCTAGAAGTGATGGGTCTAATTCTCTGATTTTTATGGGTGAGAGTAAGCCAGTAACAAATCCACAGGCATCCATGAATTACGCTGGCACGTAAGAAAGGAGACTGCAGCTCAGAAGGTATAAATAGAAGGATTAAGGCAAAGGATCAAGAGCTGGAATGACAGAGGGCACTGTGGCTCAGGGTTAATGTGCACTGGCAGGAAGGCATGGAGAAAACCTGTTAAACTCCTGTGTGCCTGATGCCAACATCTGGCCTTAGCCTCAGTCCCCTCATTCCTGCCTGTGCCAGCTGAAACACCAACTGTAAAGGAAGGAGGAGGGTCAAATGAGGTTGTCTTGCTCAAGGCAGTTCCACTTCTTTTCCTACATGCACAGATTTTCCTATGCTCAGACTGCCCCAGGTTACTCCCACATGAACAGCACATGAATGCAGGACAGTATTTTACATGCCAGGGAGATGACAAAAGGGGCAATTCAAGTGGAGGGTGGCTCAGCAGCTCTCTCTGTGAACACTGCTGTTACCATGGCATATGAGGGGTGGGTCTGAATGCAGGCTTAAATTTAGGTGTGGGCTCACTCCTGTGACTGTCCAGAAATTACAGAGCTGGAGGAAACTGAGCTCTGTCTTCCCTAGAGAGGGGGAGAGAGAAAGAGAAAGGCTTATTTGTTCTTTATTCAGGTCATTTAAGATAGGATTTGTTCTTTAAGGAGGTAGATTCAGCCACCAGCTTCCCCAGCTCTGAGGTGATGTGTATCATCTTTTCATAAAAGATGTCACAGACATCTTTTATGAAAAAGCCTTTCCTTAGGATTTTTTCTCCTGAGAATCTGAGAGGCCTCAGGAAAAAAATCTAAGCAATGATTATCTGCTGCTGTGGAATGCAACAGGTGCATCTGTGATTGGTCTCATGTTGGTTGTTTCTAATTAATGGCCAATCACAGTCAGCTGGCTTAGACTCTCTATCGGAGCCACAAGCTTTTGTTATCATTCTTTCTTTTGCTATTCTTAGCTAGCCTTCTGATGAAATCCTCTCTTCTATTCTTTTAGTATAGTTTTAATATATATCATAAAATAATAAATCAAGCCTTCTGAAACATGGAGTCAGATCCTCGTCTCTTCCCTCATCCTCGGACCCCTGGAATATTTGGTCACAGGATGATCTTAATGTCAGCATGGTCTGGGAACAAGGTGTTTCAAAGTCAGGTAACCAAGGGAGGCACACTACAGGCCTGAGAAAAGGAAGAAAATTGTGCCAGAACCTAAAATCCTGTGGGGTGACAAAGGAACATCTTTACAGTGTTATTTGGAGTGTGGATGGAAACTTCTGAGGTGCTGTATAATGTAATTTATTACATTTAAGGTAACAACAGCTGATAAGAGAGGATTAAGGAGGTCAGACAGGCTGCATCCCCCCTAAACCAGAATCAGAGACATGTTCTAGAGAGACCCCTTTGGAATGGCTCTCTCTTCTGGCTGGCAGCAATGGGACACTTCCTCTGTTTTTTAATTGTCACTGATTTATGTATGCAGCTTAGAAAGGCTGAGGAGAAGAGTCCCAGGAATTCCCTTGCCTGATTTCCCCCTACTTCCAGCCCTGGAGCAAGGACCCTGGGAGCAATGGAGGAGTTGCAGCTGAGACAGAAGAGGTGTGTGGTAAAACAGACATATAGATCAAAGGGACATGAGAGTATGAAATTATTACTGAGCTCTCCTTTTCCAGGCCCTGGAGAAGTTGCTCTGAAGTTACATAATATATTTTTTTAATTGTTATTTATTTCTCCCTAATCTGAGTCTGGCTACAGAATCCTCCTCTCCAGCAGCCTCTTCCTCATCTGAGCTCAAACAATCTCTACCCACATCCCACACAGCAGTGCAGTCTTCAGGCACTACAGCTTTGAGTGCCTACCTCCATGTACCCCAAATTTCCCTGTAAGACTGTGAATGATGCACTCACATCTGTTTTATTACAGGAAATTCAGCAGCTGTAAATACAGGAGGCCCACAGAAAATAAAGAATGCTTTCTCTGTAGCACCTCCTCAAGAACTGAAAATGTCCCTTCCTCCCCTCCTTAAAACTTTAAAATATTTTTCTCTCTTATATGGATATATATACACACACACACAGAGTCCAAGCCTCCCTACTAAAAAACCCTCCAGAGGAAGCCAGGAAATAAATCTTTCAAGCATCCTCAAGGCACTTCAACTGTATAACTCCTATTCATCTCATGACTATATTTTATTAGATACTTGCTCAATTTCAGCTCAAGGCAGTTCCTGTCTATGCTGGAGGTTTGAATCACTGCAACTATAATGAATGCTGAAGTAGGGTAGAAATCCTTGCTATTTATAAATATTAACCATGGCTACATTGCTTTGGAAGTATGAACAGGGGAGGTTTAGAGTGCAGAATTCATCCTGAAGATGCACCCAGAAGGAGAGGGTGCCATGCTGCTGCAGCCAGGAGGCTCAGGGCTGGTGCCTGGGCAATATTTGGGTTTTAAATCAGTGTAGTGCTAGACTTCAGTGTCACAGTTATGTAAGGTGAATATTTGTGTTTTACCAAGTCTCACAAATTCAGGTGTTGGGGCTGCAGGTCCTCTGGTGCTCCCAGTACCTGTGAGACCTCTCAGGCCCAGGGAAGGTGTGACTGCTGCCCCTGGCAGGCTTTTTGAGGTGAAAATGGACATTTCTGTAACTGCAATGACCAGATACTAACTAGCAAATATTCCATTTGAGTCCTGCATCCTGATGCTGTCAGTGACTGCTGTTCCCACACAGTCCTTTGGAAAAACCTTGAAATAGGGCAGGGTGGAAAGGAGTGCGTGAGGAGCCAACAGGGAGCTGTCAGCTGCACTTTGCAGCACAGGAAGGGTGAGAGCAGGGCTTGTAGTGGTACTCCAAAGCTTTCTTCCCATCACAGATGCCATCATGGTGGAAAAACAATTTCAGCCAGCTGGATACATAGAAATCCTGAATTTCTCAGGAGATGCTCTGGAGTGACCAGTGTATCAAGTGGGGTGTCCCTTGTGTTCTTTTTAGTATCTCGTGGTGTGAAATAACATAATCTAAAAAGTGACTGGAAGGGGAAGCAAGGCAATGGGTGATCAGGAGCCTGTGGGTCTCCCAAGGAAAATAATCTCTGTTTCACTGGAGAATACCAGCTCATGCTACCAGCTCTAGCTCTGGTGGGAAGGCAGGATTCCAGTCTGCCCTGACTCCCCAGTCACTGTGAGTGTCCCTTGCAAATCTTCTGTCAAACAGACAGATTATTTTTTTAAAGATGTTTCAATAGGAAAACAGAGTGCACATGGAAAGTTCCTCTGAGCAAGAGTCTCTGCTCTGCAGCCAGAGCCCTGCCCTGTGCCATGGGCACTGCAGATCTGCCTGCCAACAGTGTGGAACAACGTGCCTGACACAGACACTGCTGTCCTGCCCACCACGGGGATGGAGAAATGGAGACATGCACCCAGAGTGACTCACACCCTGAAGGAACTGATGGTGGAGCTGGGGCAGACACTGAGAACAGATCCATTCCTCTGCCCAAATTGTAAAGGGCTGCTCTGACAGTGCAGGAGCTCACACAGCACCACTGCCATCTGCCAAAGAGAGAAAGAGGAAAAGAAATACCCTCTTAACAAGGAGAACAAAGAGAGCGGAAACAACAGCTGTGCACAAGCTCCTAGGAAAAGAAAATATCTTTTTAAACTAGGCTACTGGCATTTGAGCCCCATAGTCCATAATGACTACTGCTGGCCTTTCAGCTGAGCTTGCAGCTTCCTGCAGCAACAATTTGGATGTCAGAATCCCACCAAGCCTCAGAGAAGCCAGGATGGACCTTGTATGACAACACAGTGCCATGAGTTGGAACTGGAAGGAACTTTAGGGCACCTTTCAGTTGTCCTTGTGGCCCAGAGCTCCCTTGTTGCCTTCATCCAGCTGCCTGAGCTCCCATTCACAGGAGCACTTGGATGCTGAGCGGATCCTTCACAGATTTACATTTAACTGGCTGAAATTTAAATTCTGCACATGCAGCTTTGCAGATATCTGAATTCCTTGTGTGCCTGAGCTTCCCCTGTGAGGCTTCTTAAATGCTTGTATCACTGTATCTACCTTAAAAAACAGAGCTTCTTACTTCCTAGTTCATATTTCAAACAAAATGTTGAGGCTTGTCTTACTACTCACAAAACCATATGAGTGCAAAGGCCCCTCTCAAGCCCCATGTTGCACATTTCAGTTTTTTCCATATATTCAGGAAGCAGATGGGGAACATATTTTGCTCTGTGACTTGTGTGTTTGAGAAGCTGTCTGCTTTATAAGGTGTCCTGGCTCAGCACATTCTCTGCCTGAGGAGATGTGGATACACACCACAAAAAACTCCCCTAAGACCCAAATTACAGGATCTTCTGGGCTGGAGCTTTTCAGCTCTGCTGCTGAATCTCTTACTATCTGTGGGAGGTAATGAAATATTTATTGTGGCGGGGAGAAGGAAAAGGAGGGTGGTGCTTTTTGCCATGATCACAGCACTCACAAGGAAGATGCAGGTTTTACTGCCCAACCATCTTTTGTATTTGGAAGCAGGATACATTCCATCAGTACTGCATTACTCACCAAGCTCATATAAAAGATGAAAGTTTAAGTTGCTTCAAGTAGAAGAGATATTTGAATCCAGGTTCTTGGTTCTTACTTGAATATGTTAAGTATCTAAGAAAAGCTCTCCTGCTTTAGACAAAAATTAGGGAGAGGACTCATGTTTGCAATGAACACTTGAGCAGAGAAATAACTCCACTAGCTTTAAGCTCCAAAGAGACACAAAATTTAATACTCCCCTCTCTTCTTGGTATTTCCTCTTGACTAGCTTAGAGAGTCTCTGTGTTTCAGTGTTTCAGCCTGGATTATGTGAAACATTCTCAGAAATCAGGCTTTCTCCCCAGGCACTGTGCAGATAGCCCAGATACTGAAACTGGAGCTGTGAATACAGCTCAGAGTGATGTTCAGAGTTTCAGCTCAGAGTTTCACCCCAGCAACAGTGAGCCAGAGTCTTCCCTAAACCAAAACTTCATAAAAAATGGTGTTTCAGCAAAGCAGCTCTGGTCAAATGTGTGTTAGACTACGTAGAAATTAATGATGCCACCTCATGGTGCAGATGCTTTTTGTGTTCAGTGCCTCAAGCATCAGTCAGGGTGCTGCTGCTGGCAGCAATCTGCAGTGGCAGGAGCATGGAGACAGGAGAATGAGTCAGCAATCAGCAGGATCCAGCACAGAAATCAAATGGGATGCTGATTTCCTTCTCTTGCTGCACCTTATAAAGTGCAGACTGCTATCTTTCCTTGTGGCTGCTTGGGCATTGCTGCTGTAAATCACTACAGCTACACCTCAGAGGTACAGCTATGCCTCTCTGAGGATTAATACCAGCTTATAAGCATGCAAGCCTTGCTGGCTAAAGCAGAATGAGCCTTTTGGGTTGTTTAACTTTCCACAGATCCCATCAGCTCTGCTTTGTTGCAACCTGTTGGCTGCCAGTGTAAGCTCCAGTGGCACGAAGCCAATGGAAACTCCAGGGCCATGACTTACAGAAAGTGCTGTTAGCAGTGCTACTGTAAAACAGGGTCTGAAATGCAGCAGACAAGAAATATCTGCCACAAATCACTGCTAATATCATAAAGGAAGGTCAGCTATGCAGAGCATTTCCTGCTTTTCAGCCTGCAAAGCCAGTAATGACAGCAGTGAACGTTCATTATTAAATCCTCAGAACTGCAGGGGAAAAAAGTCTCCTCAGTAAATGTTATGAAATGTTAAATCCAAAGCAAAATAAAAACAGAGCTTTACAATGCAAACTCAGAAATAACTGGTGCTATCTCAGGAGCAGAGTGAAACACCAAATGCTGAACACAATCTCATTTCCACTCATTATCAAGAATAGCCAGACCAGCGCATTCTAGAGATTTTACATTTTAGTTCAGAGTCTATGATTCGGCAGCTTATCGAAACTGCGGATAAAATTGTTCTGGGGTAAGGAGAGAAACAAAGACTCTGGCTAATAATTATAAAATTGAGAGATTAGAGACACAAAAAGAATGGATTAGGTGGTGATAGTATTAGAGGTGGGTAGCAATGAAGTAGCATTGCATGCAGGCTCAGACTGGGGTGGGATGAGATTGGATCATGCAAAGGGGATGACAGAAGAGGGGAAGGGTGAGGAGAGGGTGCCAGATGCAGGTGAGGTTATGGCACCAGCAAACAGACACAGGAGCTGGACAGAGTCAAAAGGGAAGTGCAGTGTGAAAGTTTGGTTCATGATCTGAAAACTTTTATCTGCTTCTTCTGCCTTTCAACACACTGATATTGCCACTTGTTTACTCCAGGGCAGCACTGGTGGGGTATTGTATTTGTGTTTCCCCCAGACCAAGGAAGGAATGATGAATCTGACTCCACGTCCGCAGAAGGCTAATTTATTATTTTATGATACTATAATATATTAAAGAATACTAAACTGAGCTATACTAAAGAATACAGAAAGGATACTTACAGAAGGCTAAAAAGATAATAATGAAAACTTGTGACTCTCTCTAGAGTCCCAACACAACTTGGCCCCAATTGGCCAATGATTTAAACAACCTGCAGCAGAATCCAATGAAACAATCACCTGTTGGATTTACAATTGCCAAACACATTCCAGAAGAGCGAAACACAGGAGAAGCAAATGAGATTATTATTGTTTTCATTTTTTTTTTCTGAAGCTCCTCAGCTTCCCAGAAGAAAAATCCTGGGTGAAGGGATTTTTCAGAGAATGTGAACGCAACACTGGGGCTCTTCAGGGAAGGATGGGGGACTAAATACAGGAGAGATGAGAGAACAACTCAAACTATTTCCTTCAGGCTGAAGACGAAGTGGGGTTCAGCTCTTCCCTTCTTCCTGTGAACAAAGCAAGGGGAGATGCACCAGGTGATCTGCAAAGCAATGCCTGACCCTCCAGACACCAAACACTTCTCTCTGGAAAATGGCATTCCCTACCACACCAAGCCTTTTTACACTGAGAAATCACAAACCAATTGCATTTTCCCTACAGAACGAAAACTGACAGCTTCTAGTCTCCCAAATAAGACCCTTAAACCAGTTTGCAGTTAGGTGGGATGCAGGAAGTCAAAACATCCTCAAAAAATGGGAGGCCTGAGGTGTATGTGGCACCTCAGATCCACTGAGAATGTGCAGATCTTTAGAGAGGCAAGAGTTACTTTTCTTTGCTACCAGTAGACCTGGCTGTCACACCTCCAGGGAAACAATCCATCATTTCCAGAAACGGCAAAGTTTTCAAATATGAGAACAACTTTGTGGCAAAGGTCTTCAAGAGTAATTCAGGGATACTTCCATTTCTTTCTTTGTGTGATGGAGGCGAACATTTGCTTCAGGTAAAAGGCAAACTTTGAGTAAAACACTGACATTTTTTCTGCCCTGTTTACCTGTGAGCAGTAAAGGAAGGACAACAGTGCCCTTGTTCCTTGTCTGTTTATCTCTTTAGACTCTAAAATCCCTCAGCCACAGCCTGTCTGTGCCATCCTAAGCACAGAAATCACCTCTGCTGATGCCCTGGGGTGCTTTAGATGTCTGACCAATCCCCCATTCTGTGCCTATGACTGCAATGAGCCACCAAGAGGAAGGAAGGGAGAGAGGAATTTTCACTTAATTTTATTCAAACAGGTCCCACCATGAAGCATTCCAAGCTGACATGACCAACAGCAATATTGAGCACACAGATTTGTTGAGAAGCCTTAGGAGATGAAAAAAGTGACCAGATTCTTCAGGTTAAAAATCAAGACACCTGTTTCACATGTAGAGAGGACACATAAGAGAGACTGCAGATCTACTCACCTCTCCAGGACTTTCTTTGGCTGCCTTTAGTGAAACAGCAACTACATCATAGTGATAAGAGCTGAGACACAGCTTTACTGACAGCACAGAAAATAACATGCAGGTTGGAGAGGAAAAGGAGGTCAGAACCCATTAAGTTTCCTAGGTTGCACAGACTCAAGTAAAAATCAATAACTTGAACCCATTAAGTGCTGGATTTTTGTTCAAAACACATTTTTTTCGGACCTGTGAACCACAATTTTTCTTGATAAACAACTGTAAAGTGAATAGCATCTTAAAGCCCTAGACTGTATCTCGGGCTTCAAGAGAGGACTGAACTCATTGATCTAACAACTCAGGCTTATAGCTAAAATCTGTCCAGGATGCAAGATTTGATCAAGGATGAAGAAGCAAAGGTGAGTAAGCACCGGTAAAGTGAGGTGAGAAAGCACAGGTAATGCCCTGGCTTTAAAAGGGCCCCCATAACTTTGTACTTTAAATCACTACAACTTTCAAGAGACTCTTCCCAGCTCTTCCCTGGCTCTCTGCTGGGGCTCACAGGGCATCCCCTCAGCCTGTGTGCACACAGGTGGTGGGGCAGGGGTGGATTCAACATTCCAGCCATCCTCCCAGGCTCCTGGAGCTGCCTCTGCCTGTCCTGGGGCACCTCCCCATCCCCAGCAGCTGCAGGCACCCAGTGCCACGTTGCATGACAGCATAAAACACTGCACTGTGGTGACACAACTGCCTCAGGGCCTTCATAAAACTGTTTCTCACAGTGCCAGCTTCCCAAAAAAAATCCCAGAATAAACCAAAACAAACAGATTGTGGGAGTGAATAACAGGCACGAAACAGAGTTCTTTCTCTTCCAGAAAAATAATGGATGCATACAGCGGGCAATTCCCTTGCTGGAGAGGTCTGAAACCTCTGAAGTTAATGTATATTCCAGCTAATGGGAGTTGTAATCATTGGCACCAGGCCCACGTTTAGCTCAGTACCAGCCCTAGCACAAGGGAGGCATTCAGAGGCAGCTCACATCCCAGGGCAGGAGAAATGAGCTGCCAATTGTGTCAGACTGCTGCCTCAGGAGGGGGGGAAACTGAGCTTCTGCTGCTGCTGCCTGCCTCGTTTCTCTGATCCCTCCCAGAACAGGCTGCCCCTGCTGTGCTAGCACCCACAAACCACTCAAATTTATAGCACAGCATTCTTATTATCTGCAAGGATTCCTCGGTCGTGTCACAGTGTAGGGGTGACAACACAACCAAATACCTCTCTTGCTGCTGAGGAGGGTGTGGGCTGGTTCCTCTCTGAGGTGCTCTCACTTTCTTCTTCAGCTTGGCACAAAAGCTTGAGGGCAAATGAATGGAAAAAGCAGGAAATTCTCACCTCCTCAGTTTTTCTTGAGGAGCTATAGGTGGAGGCATGTACACATGTCTGTCTGTGATCATACTGCAGGACACTGCTGACAGCAGCTTCCTCAGCCAGGGGACAAGCTCTCTTCCATGCCTATGAATCCCAGCAGTGCAGAATCTACTGCAACCTTCCCTCTCTGATGGGGGTCACTCACCAGAGGCTGTATCAGCTACTCCTTTGCACCCTGGGCTGTTTTGGACTGTCTGGTCAGTCACAAGATTTTGTTATCATTCCTTTCAAGCCTTCTGATGAAACACTTTCTTCTATTCTTTTAGTATAGTTTTAATATATCATTATCTTTTAGTATAATGTTGATCATAAAATAATAGATCAGCCTTCTGACACATGGAGTCAAGATTCTCATCTCTTCCCTCAGGACCCTTGTGAACACCACCACACAGAGGTCTGGGTTGAACTGCAGAGCATGGCTGGAGATGAGGAAAAAAGTGCAGAAAATCCATTTTAGCACAATGCTCTGAGAATTTAGCCACAACATGACTCTGGAGCTTTACAGCCTCAGGATGCTGGTCATTTCCAGCTTGCTGTTTCCACAAAAGCTCATTCACCAAGGTTCTTACTGCACCATGAATACCCCTACTCCTCCCTCCTGGACACCAGGACAAGCCTGTGCTTCACGTTGGGGGATGAGGACAGGCTCATTGGCCAGCAGGGCTTCACTCACTCCTGAGCCTCATTACAGCCCTGGGGCCCCTCTTGGCCAATTTGCTGCTCAGGATGGGGCAACTGGGAACTGCTTGGCCTGGAGCTGCTCCTCCAGGTCAGATCTTGTGCCCTGTGCTAGCAAAGGGGTGCCAGGCTGGCTGGGTACAGGAAACACACGTGGCAAATTTTATCTGAGCACAGGTAGGCTCGAGTGCAGTGACAAAACCAGCTCTGTGCACAGAGTGTGCTAGCAGGTTGTAAAGGAACCAGAGAAGGCTTTAAAATAGAGTAGGAAAAGTTGTTCAGATAACAATCCTCTTGGGACCACTCCTACATCCCAGTGACCTCTAATTGTAGATCTATGTCACTATTAAAGTCAGTATCAGATCACCTCCTTCTGTGACCTGTGAAATTTCTCAATTATTAAATTCCAACAAAGTGTCCAGATGAATGGAGAGTTCCAAAAATTATGTACATTTCACTTCCAACAGGTCCCTCGGTGTCCTCACATGATGCTGGCTGTTGGCAGCAGAAATGAGGGGAAGCAAAATTAACCCTGTACTCTTAAGGGCTGGATTGAATGGTTATGCCACGTTTGAGTTAAAATAGGAGAATAAGGCAAGGAGACAGATTGGGCAGAAACAGATTCTGGGGAGTAACAAAAAACAGATTAAATGTAAATGTTAATAAACTGGGGAAGCAGGAAAAAAAATTAACATAATCCTTTATGAAATTATAAAAAGATGGCTGATCCCTTCTTTTTTCCTTCTCTCTTTCAGCCACTGTCTTTTTTATTTTTATTTTGACAGTAAGCCTAATAGAAAACCAACAGCTGAGCTAAGTTGCTGAAACATTGGACAGCAAAGGGAAAAAATGAAGGCAGCTTTGCAGATTTTACAGGTTACTGCCTCTGTGACAATAACCTCTTTTATTCCCTCCACCCCCTCCCTCTGGGGATGTGCATGGCCTGCTGTCTTTAGCTGGAGAGCAGAAAGACACTGAGCAGATAACTGGTTTCAAGCATGTGTCCCAGGGTGATAATAGTGCTGACGTTATTCTAATTTTTCTTAATAAACCAGGGCTTGGTCCTGAAACACCCTCTTGGGCAAGAGGCCCAAACTTATTTCAGGAGCCCTATTTTAATCCCAAAATATTATTTGCAACAGAGCTGTTAGGTCTTCGTGGATAGCTGAATGGGGCAGAACTTTGTGTTTGGTGGTTGCCAAGCAGAAAGGAGAAAGGACATTGTGAAAAATGCGTATTTTATGATTGGCTTTTTGCAAATATTAAAATGAATATTATATGTGTTGTGTTAGAAGGTTATGCTGTGTTAATTCTCTTAGGTAGTATGCTAAATATAGTTTTAGGTTATAAAAAATGTTAAAATAGAAACTATGCTATGTAGGATACTTTTTTTAAAGAAAGGACTTGCAGTGAGATAGCAGCCACAGGACACCTAAATCTTTCAGAGAAAGAGGATTTATCGCCCTCTTATCAGAAGAAATGAACTTCTTCCCGCCTCGCTCAGGCTTGAAGACGCTGTTAGAATTATGAGGAAGAAGTTGAGGATAACCAGACAGAATCCTGTGTTTGAATGGAATTTATGCATTGTGTATGAGGTGTATGAATATGCAACAGGCTGTTGTTTTTAAGGGTTAATCCTTTGTTAACGTGTGTCCTTTTTCGGGCTTATTTTGCCCAGAAAAAGGTACCCAGACCATCTGTAACTCTTTGTTCTCATTGTCTCATATTGTCCTCATTCAAACTGTCCAAATTATTATTACTCTGATGGCATTACTATTTTTATAACCATTTTATTACTATTAAACTTTTAAAATTTTAAAACCAAGTGACTGGCGTTTTTCACAACATTCAAAGGTGGTGCAGAGCGTCTCCCACCATAACCCACAGCTGCAAATTAGGGAGGATTCACATTCTCCAGCAGCTGTCCTTGCCTCTGCCTGCCCCCCTGTCCCACAGTCTCCTCCAGCAGTGCCTTGCTTCCTCCTGGCATCCAGCCCTGGGGCTGAAGGAATGGCAGCAGCAGAGGTGGGCTGGGAGCCAAGCACTGCACGCCAGGTTTGTGGCTTTGCAGTTTACCTGTGGTGGTTTACTCTGCCTCCCCCTTTGCCCAAATGCTCTTCTTAGTTTACTCCTAATTATAACCAATGCCATCTCTCTGTGGTTCCCTGTGGCTTGTTAACTAGCCTGTGAGGAATTACTGAATTCCAGGACAGCAGAGAAGACCTTTGTGCCAAAACCTTCCCCATGTTGTCTCTCTGTCCCATGTGGACACCACCAGAGGAGAAGCAGCTGACCCCCGTTGGCACAAAAGGCAACAAAAACGTTCAGGACCCCACCCAAGGCTATTGAAGTAATTAGAAGGACGCCCCAAGGGCTATTAGTCAGTCTCATAAAGAGCACATACTTCTAAAATTAGTTGTCACCACCTTGGCAGGGGAAGGAAAAATGAGTATAATACAGCTGGTGGCTGTGTCAGCCTGAATCTTGTCTGCACGGTTAAAGCAAGATCCTATGTGGAGCAGCCTCTGACCTGGATTAGCAATTTCCTCACCTGGCTGTTGCTCCCTGTTATAAATGATCAAATCGGTAGTCAAATTTATAAAAAAAAAATTAACAAAGATTTATTAAATTGTTAACAAAATAGAATTTCAAGGAAAAAACCACCACAGCCTCGGGCAGTGTTGAACCCGGGTTTTAGCGCTGGGTGAACCTGGATCCGACAGACAAAGTGACAGCATTTCCCCAGTGGCTCACCCCGAATGCTTCAAGCAGCTAGGTTATATACAGTTTATTCTGCCTGAGGCAGGGATGACCACATTCCTTTGTGTGTCTTCACATGTAGAACTGGATCCATACATGTGCAGGAACAGACAAAGGTAGGTCCAGGAGTCCAGATGAATGTCTGAGCATCTAGGCAGAGTCTGTATTCATATGTAGCAGAGTGACACCAGTTCTTGAGCAAGGCAGATGTAATCTTCCCAGAAGACATAACTTTGGACTTTTACAATATTTTATACATATATAGCATGAATTATCTCTACCATATACTATACTCCCTGGAATCTGCTTGGGATTCAGCTGGCATCCTCTCTCCTTGCTTTGAGGAGACAGACCAACCTGTACAAGTGCAGAAGGACATCTCCAGCCCTCAGGCCCTTTCCCAACAGCTCCTATGCCACTCCCAGCCCCACAAAGGGCGGAATAATTTCCCTGAATTCAGGTGGGAAAGCTCTGTAAGAGACCTAGGGCTGGGACCACGGGCGGTGCTGGGGCGTGCTGACACCTGGAGCAGGCTAACGCGGAATTACACACCCTGGAGCCAAAGCTGCTCAGTGCCTGCTGGGTCCCGGCACTCCATGTCCCAGCTGGTGCCACTGGGATATACAAGGTGGGAGGAGAGGTGGAAGCCTCCTGCAGTGGCAGGAACAGGCTGGGCAGAGGAACAGAAGCTTTCTGTTATAGATGGATAATGAGATGATTGGCTCTCACAATTAAAAGATCACTATTGTGTGAATATTAAGAAAAGCTTTAGTGCTGTACAGTTATGTTATTGTAGTTTAGATGCCCTCTGCTCTCCCCACAGTTCCCTTTCCCCCCTGTGTTGCTGCCATCACACAGCCTGGGCTGTCCAGGACAGGTACAAAGAAGCTGCACAGGTGTCCCTGGCATGGGGCAGTGGGGAATGGAAAAGCTTGGGGGTGCTCAGGGGGGCAGCATGGCAACACCTGACCTCCAATCCAGTGACAAGAAAGCATCTCCACTGATAAATGGCCAAGAAGAGCTGACTGACAGGCTTTGGGATGGGCCAGCGTTGGCTGATATCTTTTATACACCCCAGGGGTATCAAAGCCTGAGCATCCATCTAAGACAAACTGGCCATGTGGTATCCACAAAGGGCAGTTCTCAACACTGCAGTTTTTTCCTTATTTAGTCCTTTGTAGTATTTTTGTTAAGGTTTAATAAACCTTTTTAAATGTTCCAAGTGAGCAGTTGTCTCTCACATCTCTGTGCACAGGTGCTCTGCAGCCTCAGTGACACCTGGAAAGGAACGTGGAACGTGCTCCTGCTGTCTCCATGGCAGGTCAATGCAGGAAGGAGTTCCACTGTGGTTTGGAGGCCCTTTTTTAAAATGAGGAAAGTTGTGTTTAGTCAAGGAAAAAAGCACACTTCTTCCACCCACACAGAGATTCATTTTCCAGGTTTTCCAGCTTGGCACTAAGTTATGAATCCCATTTAAATGAACTGTTTGTTCTTTACAAGGTAGCATAACATAGACTTTTTTTTTTTTTTAAAGCTGTTTGTGGTGAGAAAATGACACCATATTTGGTGTCTGTGCTAGCTAGAAAAGTATGTTGTTTGTTGCATGCTTGTTGCATTTGGTTTTAATTGGAGAAAATTCATGTCGTATTCTTTACAGCTTTTATGACCACTTGCCTGGGCCTGGAGCTGTTTTTGTATTTAAGATCTCTTGTCCCACAATTCCATGAAATTCCCTTTTTCCTGAAAGGGAGATTTCAATACATGACTGATTGCAAGAATAAAATTCTGCCTACAGGATAAAAACCCTTCTAACAATATCTGTAACTATGTGAGGGCTACATATTGTCAAAAGAAAGAAAATATCTCTGAAGTACAGATCAGTATTTGCAGACCCATTGGAAAATGTTGAGAAATAAGACAATGTGCAGTGTGAAAACAAATCTCAAATTGTGAGGTGGGAAGAAAATATTGTAGCTCAAATGAGCAAGCTCTGTGCTGGGACTGGATCTGTTGTGAGCTCACTATGATGGGTGGCTGCTGCCAAAAGAGGGTGAAGGAGGGACGGGGACTGGGCCCCAATCCTGATGAAATTCAATAAATAAATTGGACTTCAAATTCAGAGGGTCTCATTTAATTTGAAAGATGCATTTCCCACTTTCTGATAGCTCCAGACTTTCAGACCTCCTTAAACTTTTTTTTCAGGTTTTGGACCAAGTTTTTTGTTACTTCTTCTTGAAATAGGAGGCACAAGTTAGTTTCTCCTGTTTCAAAGTTTAGGTAAGATTAAAGGCTTGAGTTTGAATCCATTAGGAAAAAAAATTAGAAATGCTATTTAAATCATTATTTTGAGGACCACCATAAATGTACTTTCCCAAAATACAATAAAGCTTTTTAAAAAGCATTTCTAAAATATACCACAATTAAAATGTGAAATTACTTAGTAACAAGTATTTTCTCTATCATGAAACATGATCCATATGCTGTATACTTTAACCACAAGAAGTCTGTTCTCCTGAATTTGCAGATTTGTACAATTTATTTTATAAACATTTAAAGGAAACAAGCAATTACATTCCTTGTGGCTGGGTGAATACAGAAAGAAAAATGTAGATTTGGATATAGATGCAATTTGTTAAGGCTTTTGAAGCCTAAATCTGTCTGAAATAAAAGGAAATAATAATAATAATAATAAATAGCTAAAAAAATAATTAGAAAGACTGAACTTGAAATAATACTAAAGTGCTTCCATTCTGAATTGGCTAATATTGCATTTCCAACTGGCTCATGGTGCTCTGCAGCTGGATCACACATACTTATTCTTGGAAAATTCCATATTTTAGGATGCCCTCCACACTGCCATGCAACCAGGTATTAGATGTACAAAATACCAGTGTGTGAGCACTGCTGGAGCAGGCACACAGCATCCCTGCTCTGCTCCCCACTGCTCCTGGAGCCTCTCCACACATCCCAACAATCTACTGGGTGGCAGGAGAAGGCACTTTTAGGGCGGGCCATCTTCATGCTTGGAATTTAACCATCCTTGGAATTTACCCCATCCTGTCAAACATCAAAAGGAACTTTGAAAGTCCTACAAAGGCGATCTATGGTAAAGCATCAGTCAGATATTTGGGTCCAATCAATTCTATATTTGCTCCAGTGAGCCTCTAATGATGTGGTGACTTACACATTTGGGAAGCTGTCCCATCTTGGTAAATGATGCAAATTTATGGTGAATTTGACAAGACTTTTCTAAATTTGTTACAAAATTCATTTTCCTCATTGTTACAGCTGCTCTACACATCTTCCAGGTAACCTGAAGCTCCTGACAGAATGAAACAGCGTTAAAGCATTTCTTCATTGTGAGGGTGGTGAGAGACACTGGCACAGATTGCTCAGAGAAGCTGTGGATGCCCCATCCCTGGAAGTGCTGAATGAGAAACATGATCTAGTGGGAAGTGTACATTCCCATGGAGGGAACTGGATGATATTTAAGGTCCCTTCCAAATCAAACCATTCCTTGTTCTATGATTCTGAAGATAACAGGAACATATCAGCTACCTCAAAATCTCTGATCATACCTGTAGCCATGATATTTTCTGAAAAATCCCTTTGCTAGGATTTTTCTCCTGAGAAGCTGAGAGGCCTCAGGAACAAAATGCAAACAATTATTATCTGCTGCTGTGGAATGCAACAGGTGCATCTGTGATTGGTCTCATGTGGTTTTTTCCAATTAATGGTCAATCACAGTCAGCTGTCTCGGATTCTTGGTAAGACACAAGATTTTGTTATTCTTTCCATTTTTTTTCTATTCCTTGCTAGCCTTCTGATGAAATCCTTTCTAATATTCTTTTAGTATAGTTTTAATATAACATATATAATAAAATAATAAATCAGCCTTCTGAAACATGGAGTCAGATCCTCGTCTCTTCCCTCTTCCTGGGACCCCTGTGAACACCACCACACATACCTAAACTCATACATGGCAAATATTTGCCACCATCAAAAGGCTTTCAGCCTTTCTGGAAATGAGGAAAATCTCAGCAGAAATGGAACCTTCATAGCCCTATGGGTGTTAGAAATGAAAATATAAAGAGATCTCCAAGACTCGGGGCACAGTTATGTGAGCAGATGGGCACAGGTAAGGCACCCTTCACAGCAGTGTGGTGGAAAAATGTACTCAGTACCACAAAACCTGCTGAGTTCACAGGAATTCATACTCTGTGCCTTTGGCTCTGCCACTACATTTGTATAATACCTCACACCAGCTTTGTTTTTATGGCTGTGCAAAGCAGACATGAAAACATAAAGCCGCTTTAACCACAGTGGCTGCACTTTCAGAAGGTGCAGCTGAGATTAATGTATCTCATAAAACAGTGTCTCATTATCAAGACATCAGTAGTTCAATCTGAAGCCACACAGGAAAGAAGAAAATGATAAAATATTGCACTCTTTAAAAAAAACAAACAAACAAAAAAACCCAAAAAACCAGTAGTCTCACTTTTCCCCCATTATCTTTAACACAGGGTTGCCAAGGGTTTCTAGTAAAAAAAAAGTCTAAATGAAAACTTCTAGGACTGTTCCAGGAAGAAGCTGTTATGGGTTTGTCTGAAAGACAAGCTTCTGTAGGCAAGAAAAGGTCTGAGTTTGTGTTGATTTATTAGATAATTTAGCTCTCAGGTGTTTTAATGTTTGCTTTGATTGCTGACTCAAACACAGGCAAGTTAAGCTTAGAAATGGTTCAGCAGAGAAATGGCAGCAAGAATTGCACTTGGTGCCTTTCTGCTTTCTATATTCATTTGTAAATGTCTTATGTTTTAAGACTCTCAGGTTCATTAACTCATTTTGTAATTGAGCAGTATACACACAAAGAGCCTGCATTTTCTTTTTACTTACAGCTTTGAAATTACAAACACCATTGAAGCACACAGATAATTGATCATGTATTCCTGGCAAAGTAAGACTGGTAATTTAGTTCTTTATGCCTCAAGATGCTTCATGTCTATATAAGAATCGTGGTGAAGCTGTGTTATTACTGCCTTCAAAGCTCCAAAAGCTTTTGCAAGGAGCAGTAAACCCATCTGTGTATGGCTCACTTCTGAGCTAGGAAAAAGGGACATTATATTGATGAGAAAATCTTTTGCCATGCTGGGCTGAAGACCCAGCCTCGTGTACCTCTTTCCACTGTTAGTTCATTGTTCTGGGTGAGTACTGGCAGTCTGACACAGATCCCAGTGTAGGGAACATAATTTTTGGGACAGAGAATGGGTGAAGAGAAATTTTGACATCTAGGGACCCTGGTTTAACTGCAAGGGAGTTTGTGCCAGGATCCAGAGGCCCACATGGAACACTTGACTGGCGTCCCAGCGGAAAATCCTGGTTTGAATAAATGGCACACCCAATGGCTGGTCAAACCACCAGGTAACTTCACTCTCCTCTCAAGATGCTTTCTGGTTTTCTTTTTTATGAGACCTGCAGGAGCAGATGTTTCTGGGTTCCAGCTCCAGTAGTTACACCTGAGATGTTTAATGCTTCCTGCATTCCTTGGACTTAACTTTGAAAGTATCCCTGGGCTGAGGAAGAGAATTGACTAGGTGATTCCCCAGAGTCCCTTCTGGACTGAATTTTTCTATGATTCTGTGGCCTCATAGAATGGTGTGAACAGACCCAGCTTAGAGTGTTTAAACTGTCCGGTTGCATGCCCATTTTTTTGGTTTTTTTTTACTTTTTACTTGTTGATGTAGTGGGTAAAGTTGTTGATTGTACAAATACACTGTAGTATGACAGAGGAATTGCTTGAGCAGAAAGAAGAACAAAGACATTTCCTAGATAAATATTCCCTGCATGGGAAATGGCCTTTTATCATTACACACCTCAAATAGCTGATGAATCCCATCTATGTTTCTGGGAAGGATCCTTCTGAAATATGGGAAGCATGGATTCTGGAAATAGCCCTAACACAGGAAATGCCATGAGCTATTCAAAGGCATTTTTCTCATGACAGTGCATGACAGCATTCACAGGACCAACAGCAAGAATGAAATACTTTAATAATTTTCAGCAGGGTAAATCAGTTGCTTTTGATGACAGTCATTCCTAGGCTGACTGCACTGAGTGGAACTATTCCATGACAGCAAGTCTGCACTGTCCTTCCCAGCCACTCAGCAGATGTGCTGTTTTATAGCACTAAATGGCCTTGGGTGTTACATTGCTTTTATGGCAATATCAATAATTGCTGAACTCGGGGGTGAAGAGCATTTTCAGAGCTCTCAGACTGTAATAAAACTAGGTTGTGATAATGCATTAAGTATGGACCTTCTTAAGAGATGTCTCAGATGCTGAAGATTTGGATGGAAATCTGGGATGTAATAGCCAGTTTCATGTGAGGCCGTTTTTTCCCTATAATTCTTCTGCGTTCCAAGATTATTGTAACTCTCATGTTGATAGCTGAACATCTCTTTATAGAAAGATTGTAAAAGAAACATCATGAGTGCAGAAACAAGGAGAGAACATTCCCATCACTGCCACAGTTGATAACCTGAGATTGAAGTGGTTTATTTCCTTTTAAATCAGAGGGCTTGCTTGCTTTCATATGAACCTTGAATCACAGCAGGCTTAAGTATTTCCTGCATTGTAACCCCAAGCATAAATTACACAGTATAAAAAGCTATTTGTCTTTCACTAGTGCAGTGCCTTCTCTAGTTCTCCCCCTGTTCTCTGTCATTTGGTGGAAACCATATTTGATGGGGTAGAATGAAAAAAAAAAAAATTCTTTTTTCTTTTTGGCTGCTTTGTTTTGTAAAATACTTGTCTTTTAAGACTCATCTGCATTCTGGTCTGTTTCTGCTCCCAGATGGTGCATTTCACAGGCATGGTTCCTGATAATTTTAAAAAGCCTTTTATTAAGCCAAAATAATTGGGAGGGGAGGGAAAGATTAAGCTACAAAGAGAATAAATAAAAGATTCATTTTTCCTTAAACAGATGCTGTTGAAAGAAAGACTGATGGTGAATGTGGTGGTAAATATTTTCAGCAGGAAAGGTCAGTGACAATACCAAATTCTCATAAAACTCTTGCTTCAGTAAATGCAGCAATGAAATGAAAGAAGATATTAATATCTGCTATGTGCTTTTAAGACCCATTGCAATAATAATATTGGGCACCTCTTGTGAGCTTGGAGTGGCTATCAGAATGTTTATTGTTGTACTTGTCCTCCTCAAACAGCACTGAAAATAAAAGTGGTATAAATCTGGAAATAAATGTGTTCTTTACATGTCCTTGATTTCAAGTAATTATCCAAACATACCCACAGTGCTACTCTCCAGTTACCTTTGGACTTTTTGTACTGGGAAGTTGAATGTGAATCTTTCATGTGAAACCAAATATAACAGCTCTATTCTTTGCATGAAAGAGCTGAAGTATTTAGTAATTGATTTTATATGTAAATATAAATGTATCTATATGCATAGAAAAAATTCACTGAATCAATTGTTAGATAAATTGCTATACTGCTGTATCAGAATCATTACTGGTTGGGGTTGAAGGGACATCTAGAGATCATCTAGTCCAGCCCTCTTGTTAAAGCAGGTTCACCTAGCACATTGCAGCATTGCTGATCTACATGCTGGTAATTAAGTCACAAACCTCATAAAGCAGTGAACCTAGGCCCTCTCTTAATTGAAGCACTGTTATTTCACTTGCTGCATGTTCCTTGGTGATCATCCCAACTCCAACTAAGTAATTCCATGGGAAGGTAACTAGAGAACACTGACTCCACCTGTTACAGAGTAAACAAACCCTAAAAGCCCAGTGTCTGGATAAAAAATGCTGGAAGAGAAAAATATTCTTCTTTTCACATCCAGAAAAGAATACTTATAAGCTTCATATGGAAATGGTACTTGATGTTTTATATAAGAATAGTTTCCGGGACACCATGAGTGATAGAAACTCTTCCTTAAGCATAGCTACTCTCTAAACAGGATAATAGTGGTAGGCAAGAGAGTGATGTGTTTTAGTTATTAAAGGAAATATATCTACTTTTACCATAATAAACATGGAATAACCTGAGTGTGACAATTTTTAATACTCTGTGTTGCAGACATATTTTATGAAAAATCCTTTCCTTAGGATTTTTCCTCCTGAGAAGCTGAGAGGCCTCAGGAACAAAATGTAAGGAATGATTGTCTGCTGCTGCTGGAATACAACAGGTGCATCTGTGATTGGCCCATGTTGGTTGTTTCTAATGAATGGCCAATCACAGTCAGCTGGCTCAGACAGAGAGTCCTAGACAGAGCCTTTGTTATCATTCTTTCCTATTCTATTCTTAGCTAGCCTTCTGATGAAATCCTTTCTTCTATTCTTTAGTATAGTTTTAATATATGTCATAAAATAATAAATCAGCCTTCTGAAACATGAAGTCACATCCTCATCTCTTCCCTCAACCAAAAACTCCTGTGAACACTGTCACAACTCTGAATCAGTTTTGGTTGATAAAGTTATAAAAGACTGAAAGAGAGAAGTGAGAATGTGCCTTAATGAGGGATGACAAAGGAATAAACTAGAAAAATGTGGTGCTATGGAAAAGTTCCTTTTTAAAGGAAGCAACCTGGCTGTGTCAATGTGTGTGGATAATTGCAGGATGGGTCTGTTTTCAGATACCAAACTCCAGCTACACGTCTGCTCTGCCAGTCCTGAGATCAGCCCTCAAAGAAGCCCTGAAGCAGGAGAATCTTGTTGAGAGGGCATGGAGGACACAGTTTATGTATGCAGTGACTGTTGTGACTCAGGAGGAATCACAACTGAAGGAGCTGTGCTCTCCAAAAAGCAGCAAATTGGAAAGCCTGGAGAATCAGCCAAGGATAGAGACTGGGGACTCATTTGCCTACTGAAAATCTCAGAAATACACTGTTCAGCCTGTGCTGGACCTGCTGAGATAGCCTGAGGTACAAGTTATTTGTCCTGATAGTGCAAGGACTGCAATGCACAGATCTGTCAGAGACCAAAATCATCTGTGGCGTCTCCCCTCCACACAGGGTCCTTTAAGTGAGGTGATGGCTGGGAAGGGTGACCAGGCAGGCCACAGTTAGCCTGCCCAGTGTGCAGGTTGCATGGCACTAATGGCACTAATCCCTTTAAATCCTGAAACAATGGCCTTGTATTTAAATTGCAAGCTCCTTAGCAGAGGATTATTCTTTGTCACATTTTCCCTTCCTACCCCTGGGACTTCACATGATCGCAAAGCATCCTTCCCAGTTGCAGCACAAAAGTGCTGCTCTAAACTCAGGTGAGATCTGAGCTCACTCTGCTCCTCAGGAAGCAGTGTTAACAGGATTTAATGTGCCACCTCCAGGGATTGCTGTCCCAAGAATTCCTTATTCTGGAGGTGTCACACTCGGTGCCACCCTGCCAGGGATGCACATAGGGTAACTCTCCCTCCTTCTCCCAGGAACAGAAAGGTCTCACTGGGCAGGGCAATACAGCAGGCAAGGAGCCTGGAACCTCCTCTCTGCCAGGCACAGATTAGGCTGGAAATTAATGTTTGACCTTTACATCTGCTTCCTCTTGAAAACAAAGAACGAAAAAATGCCCAGCCCGCACGCATTTCTCAGCAGCTTGCCCTGTGAATGCTCACTGAACACAAGCCCTTGCTCCTTTCTTACCCAAAATCAGCCCAGCTTCCCCTTGCTGCTACAACTGCTCATTGCCAAGTCTGTGTTAGTCTGCAAATAATGTGAAAGAAAGATCTGAGTTCTCTGAGGTGTGTGTTTCTCACTCTCCTTACCTGCTGAGATCAGGACACCAGAGAATGGACACTAAATATGAATTACTAACCTGGCCACAGTTCAAAAAGCAACAATAAAAAGCAGCCCTTAGCAGTAGGTATTAACTGCTCCAATACTATTGTTATAAATAAAGGCAGAAAGAATGAAATGAATATATGAAAATACCTTTAATAAGGTTTTCAACAATAGCAGCTGCTCAGTGACACTAAGCCATGATCAAATAAAAAATTTCAGCCCCTCAGGAACTAAATGGAAAACCAATAAATAATTAATTGTAAACCAAATAAAAATACACTTGCTAATGTGTCATAAATAAACCCCCAAGGTAAGGACTTCTTGATGATTTACTGAATGCATGTCAAGGAGCAACACTTGGAGTCAGGTTTATTGCATTTACTGTGGGTCTGGGTGCAAAATCCCATCATGTCCCAGGCAGTGCAGTGACACAGGCAGGTGGTGGCATGTGCCCTTCCTCTCAGGCAGGCAGAAAAACCTTGTTCTGGCTCAGCCAAATACCAAAGGATGGGAATCATGACTTGAATCTGCTAAAAAGACCCAATCCTGGAGTTAGGAACTGGAGACTTGTCTCTTCTAAGAGAAGCCTTATATTTTCACACAAGGTGGTAAAGCAAATTTGACGAGATAGTTATTCTTTTATAAAGTAACCTGTCGCAGACAACTTTTATGAAAAATACTTTCCTTAGGATTTTTTCTCCTGAGAAGCTGAGAGGCCTCAGGAACAAAATGTAAAAACTGATTATCTGCTGCTGTGGAATGCAACAGGTGCATCTGTGATTGGCTCATCTTGGATGTTTGCAATTAATGGCCAATCACAGTCAGCTGGCTCAGACAGAGAGCCAAGCCACAAACCTTTGTTATCAGTTCCTTCCTATTCTATTCTTAGCTAGCCTTCTGATGAAATCCTTCCTTCTATTCTTTTAGTATAGTTTTAACGTAATATATATCATAAAATAATAAATCAAGCCTTCTGAAACATGGAGTCAGATCCCTATTTCTTCCCTCAATCCAAGAATCCCTGTGAACACCGTCACAGTAACCCAAAGTATTCAGCCAAGAAATCCTTTTTTTTCCTCAGTTGATTCCCTTTGTCCCCTTTAACTCAATGGAGGAATACTGTTTTCTACTTTTCTCTAGTCCTGGCATAGTTCAGTGAGTCCAAGCAAAATCACACTTACATCAGAAAACTGACTAATCCAACTGTAGATGGACCTCAACAACTCTGTGTTGGGAAATTCTGCTGTAATTTCTTCAGACCAGCAGCAGATTATCAGGCCATAAGATTGGTACTTACCTAAATTCTATGTCCTTTTGCAGTCTGGGACCTTTAAAATCTTGTGGTTTTGTTCCTAAACAAGAGAAGGCCTTTCAAAAATTATTTTTAGTCTTTCCCTGCGTGTTTACATATCTAAATAACTTAAAAGTTCATTCTGTTGTAGTGTAAGCAGTTTTGACACTTTGTCATTTGTCACACAACTCATGACTGTCCCAGTCTTTGATCCTGTGGACTGAACACCCAGGGCACTGGCACTGCAACTGAAACTGGGGAATTGCACATGTGAAAACATTAAGGAACATTTGTGAGTTCAGGAGACTTGCTTTAGGGTCAGGAGATATAATGTCATCTCTGTGCAAACAAAATTTATTTTTTTCATGGCTTGTGAGGGGAACAAAGGCCATGGAAAGAGAAAAGTGAAACTTGGGGGCATCTGTTTTCACTGAGTGCCGAGACAGAGGTACAGTGCTCTATCATCAGTGCAATCATCCTAGGGCCTTGTAGGGGAACAATTGCAGCACTGCAGTGCAGCCTTTTTTCTTTCCTCTACTCATCTGTAGATGAATTTGGCTATAGAACAAACATGTGGAAGAAAGGTGGATCCAAATTTTAAAAAAGTGTAATCAAACTACTAGAAAATTGATATGGAGTGTATCTCTTGATGGGAGAACATCAAGGAAATATTATAATCTTTGGTGTTTGCAGGTGTCTGGGGAGCAGCACAAAGGTTTAAATGTGCATCTGTGGAATCATGAAGGTGTTAATATGACACATAAATCAAGCACAGATTTTTCAGCACAAAATCCTACATAACATTCAGCCTTTGTAAATATTGGAAATGCACCGGCCTGAGCTTGCTTGCTTTGCAGAGGGAAATGAGAGCAGTGCAAAGTTTCACTGATCAGGATAACAATATCTGGCAAGACTGAATTCTCAAGACAGTCTGGGAAACTCCAGCCAAGAAAAATTCTGTGGTCTGCTTCTCAAGAACGATGCGGTTTAAAGGACACAGACTGAAAAGTGCCTGTGCAACTCATCCATAGCACAACCTAGCACCAACTGGATCCGGCCTCACAAAGCAGATGCCAGCGCCAGTGCAGAAAAGGGAGAAGCTCTCTTACACAACGGGCTGGGGCTGGTGGAAACTACTATGAGCTGAAATAAGGTCATCTACTTTTCCTTTCTGGAAGATAGTGAAAATTAGAAAAAATTGCCAGTCAGGGTAGTTGGAGTTTGGATTTAAAGCCTCAATGAACTGGTTTTAAACCATATGATAATATCTTTCCTTCATCTGCTGGTGGCTATTGGATAAGGTGATCAGTCCCACACCTTTACCCACTTTTGGGACCTTCACTGGCTCCCCCATGCTGTGACCATGGGCTGTGAGGCTGTGCAAGGGGGAAAACAGCCCATCCCATGCCAAATTGCTGCAGCCGGTTTTTTGTTTGTTTGTTTGTTTTCTTTTGTTTGGTTGGGTTTTTTAAACAACCTGGTATTCAAGCAGAACTTGTCACTAGGAAGAGTAGAGGGCAGTTTTCCTAGAGAGTTGGGGCAGGAGAAGAGATGGTGTGCCTTAGAAGTGAGCCTGTTAAAACTCCTGTGGCTGGGAGGTTGCCAGGACTCTGGAGGAAATGAATAAATCCAGCTGAAAGTCAGAAGAGGCAAGTATCAGTGGACTTATATGTCATTTCTTCATGGGCTAGACTGAAAAACTAAAGGAAGACAATTGAAATAATGTAATGTGTGGATTTGACAGCAACAATTTGTATATTCTGAATATTTGAAAGGAGCAATTTTGTTATGAGAAGCAATATTTTAACAAGAGATGAGAGTAAAACCCTATCCCAAGATTTGGGAGATTAAAATTTGCTCAAATTTGGTGGTTTGGCACTGTCTTAAGTTGAATAGCTTGGACTGGGAAAGGGGCCAGTAGAATGTCTATTGCCAGGAGAAACAAAGAATGAGAGGTACGGGATGTAGCCAGTGAACATCAACTGGTGGCCCATGACAGCTTATGATGACCTGGGAGCTCTGAACCTGTAAATTTTATTCTCTTTCCTCCAAAGACCTTTCTGTCTGTTCCCCAGCACTTGTCATGGGCTCCCCAAGCTCAGTGAATGATCTCAAGGCCCTGTTTTAGTCAGAGACTATAGGAATTAAAAATGTTTCTTGGTCAAAACTCACATGTAGTTATATTTTTAGAAAGGTCAAAACCAACAGGGAGGAATTTAAATCAAATATGGAGGAATGTTATTGCAATTTTTTTAAATCACACTAGTTAGCCTGTGCATGAAAAGGAAGCCAAGCAAGCAGGATACAATCAAACATCTGTGCTGAATTGACAAAGAGGCCATTCAGCAGTGGGAATATGTAGTTGCTACTGGCCTGATTAGGTCTTTATTCAAATACATTCCCATTTCCTTCAGCAGAGTTGATGCTGTCATCAGAGGAAGCCCCAATTAATAGAGCTAAAAGCCTGAGCCTCCCTAAGTGAAGCTCACCAATGCATGATGTGCTCAGGATAGGTTTACATAATCCATCTTCCCATGCTAAAAAGCCTATTGCAGCATGGTGCTGGAGCTGACTCCTTACTAATTCCTTGTCTCAGTATCCAGATCCCAACTTTGTGGCTCATTTTCTGTTCTGTCTGCTTTAACAAACCCCTGCTGCACTTTGCTGCAAAGGGCTTGGTGCTGGTACAGGCTGACACCCTCCTGCACCAGCAGCACCAGCACCTTCACGGCTGCCCTGAGTATGAAGGCTGCAGGTGCCAAGAGCCTTGTTGCCAAGGCTGGCTCTGCTTTTCCTGCATGCCACTGTGTGCCACAAGGCAGCTTTGGTTGAGAGGATGGTGTGTGATTGATGTTTGTCATCCTCCGCCCTTCCTGGCAACCCCAGGCAAAGGAGATGCTCTGCCAAAAACCCCAAACCTTCAGAGCTCTCCCTGCCTGAGTCAGCCTGGGAACAACATTAGTGTGGCTGCTCAGCATTCTGCCCAGGCTCACCTCAGCAAACACATGAGCAGCAGTTTGGCAAAATCAGGACAAATCAATGGAGTGAAGAATACATTGCTGAGGGCACAAATACACCACGTGCTGTGGCATTCACATTCTCTGAAAAAATCCCTTCGCCCAGGATTTTTCTCCTGGGAAGTTGAGAAGCCTCAGAGAAAAGGAAAACAATTCTTATCTAATTTGCTTCTCCTGTGTTGTGCTCATGTGGAATGTGTTTGGAGATTGTTTACCCACAGGTGATTATTTCATTGGATTCTGGTGCGAGTTGTTTTCATTCATTGGTCAATTAGGGCCAAGCTGTGTCAGGACTCTTTACAGGGTAATGAGTTTTCATTATTGTCTTTTAGTATTCAGTAAGTATCCTTTCTGTACTCTTTAGTATAGTATAGTATTCTTTAATATAATATAGTATCATAAAATAATAAATTAACTTTCTGAGAACATGGAGTCAGATGCATCATTTCCTGCCTTCCTCAGGGCGCCTGCAAATACAATAATGTGCAGTTTTACTTTGGACTAGACATAATGTCAAGGTTTAACCACACAACTGCTCGTTCCCCCTGGGTGGGCTGGGAGAGAATTGGAAGAGTAGAAATGAATGTCCCTCCTCTTCCTTCTGCTTCCCCTAGTTTATGTGCCCAGCATGGCAACATTTGGTCTGAGGTATCCCTCTGACCAATTCCAGCTGTGTCTCCTCCCAGCTCTTTGTGCACTCCCAGCCCAGTTGCTGGTGGGGTGATGAGAGTGGCAAGAAGGTCTTTTCTCTGCGTAAATTCTGCTCAGCAATTACCAAAACATCCCTGTGTTATCAACACTGTTTCCAGCACAAATCCAAAGCATGGCCCCATAACAGTGAAGAACATTTAACTCTTATCTCAGCCCAAACCAGCACAGGCCGGTCTGGGGTCCTGAACCAAACATCCCCAATGTCAGCGTGGCCGTAGCCAAGTGCTGATTCAATCTTCAAACATTGCAGAGAAATCCTTTACTTTGCTCTCTGGAGCCCCTCTCTCTGTATTGACTTCAGGGAACAGAATGCCCTGAATCTCCATCTTAGCTGAAAGTTCAGTGCCTTGATTCTTGCCCTACTCCCTGGACCTACTCTCACTTAAAGTAGGTTCTGTCAACATTTTGGGCATATCACATGAACTTTCTTTTTGTTTTGATGCTTGACCTTCTTATTTTGTGCTGTCCTTATTCTTGATGTAAAAATAACAAACCAGACTAAAAATTTTCTCCCTGCCATTGGACCCTCCCTTATATCTCAAGGGATTGTTAATAAAAAAGGGAAGCTTTCCAAGCAGCAAAAAACATAAGTTTTCAGACTTCCTTTTTTGTTGCTTATTAAGACTTCCGACAGTCTCTTATTTTTATTTTTTTTAATATCCTTTTTCCTTCCACTGTTTAGCATCTCTCAGTTGCTTTTATATTTAAAGCACATGTGTCCCAAATATGATTTTAGGGCACTGCATCTTGTCCTGACCCAAGTTCTTGTTTGTTTTCTTCTTTTGCATTCAAGAATTTTCTTCCATACTTTGCCTTATTTAAGTGGCTGTGGGAAAGCAGTGCAGCTAATCAGACACATCTGATGCTTTTTCCTGTCAAAGGGTGAGCCCAGCTGTGAAGCTTGAGCAGCTTGGGCTGTCCAGAGCTCCTTAACCTCACCCTTTAGAAGCAGTGTGCTGCAATTATTGAAGTATTGTTGATAGAGGGGCTAAGAGGGGACTTTGGGCTCCCTCCCCAACACCAGGGCCAGGCTGGAATAGTGGGAAAGCACTGCAGGCACTGGAGAAGGGAGGACCCAGCACAGACTGGTACCACCTATTCTTTTCTAGGACACTGGGCTGCTTTCCCACTGTTTTTTCTCTGACCCACAAATTCAAGTCCCTTTTCTCTCATCTTTCCTGCCTCATGGAGCCTCTTGCAGCAGGATTCCTGAGCAACAGCAGCCCAGTAATACTCATGTCCAAACGTCTGTTTGAAAAGCACCACTGTTCCAAGCTATATAAATAATCCAAGGATTTGCTGTGAAGCGTTTGAACTCTGACCAAGACGTTTGTTGCTATTATCTAGGTTTTATTTTTTACTGCTAATACAACAGGATTCTTGTGGATACAAAGTCTTGTGGGCTTGCTATGAGCCAAGAATCACAGAGACTGATGCTCTGATGATACAAGTTTTCTTCTGCCAGTTCTGAGAGTCTTCTTTTCCCTTAATTTTCATTTATGTCTCTTCTGATTCTGATCAATCTGCATATTCTTTTCTTATAAAGGTTCCAAATCAGGATGGTACAAGTTAGCTGGCCTATGCTGCTTTATTTTGGGTAAGAATTAGCCCACTGTGGAAGTTCACAGTTGGCAGTGAAAAATCTGCCAGGCTGGCACTTTTCAGTAATAAATCACCTGGCTGAGTTTGTCTTCTTAGTCTCAGAACTACAAAGCCCACATAAGTGTTTAGGTCAGGAAGCTGAAATTGTCTTTTGAAGGTTTTGGTCCTTCACTATTCAGGCTGGGGACTTCCCTTTACTGAATATTCCCTCAAATATCTGATCATGGAAGCACCTGCCTTTCAGTTTGCATAATGTATGGGAAGGTATGGTTTGATATTTTCTACATTTTCCCACAAGATGGCACAATTTTCTTATGAACAGTGCATGCTAAAGCATGGAATGCTTTCTGCTCTGACAGTAATACAAGGAACTGACATACTCTGCACAGGTCAGGTGCTTTATTTTGCTCAGAATTAGTTGATTTGCCCTGACTAGGTGTCTTGGAGAATTTTGCTTTCTCCCTCATCTTCTTGTTGGTTCTTCTCCAAGTCCTAAGAGGACCTGTGTCCATGGCATGACAAGGTGGGCTTCCCACAGCATTGTGTAAGTGGCATGAAAATATCTACAAGAAATCTCAGATGCTGTTTTTTGTTGGTTTTTTTTTTTTTTTTTTGAATGGGAGAAAAATAGAATATTTCATAGAATACTAGGTCTTTAACACTGTTTTGGACAAGTTATTAGCCAAAGTCACAACACTGAGTAGCCCTGTCACAGAAAGCAAAGAACCCCACAGTAGCATCAGTATTCAAGAGAGTGAGCTGTTGCATCCCCCTACTCCCCTATTCACATTAATAGTTTATTCCCCTTTTCCCCTCCTTTAGTCTCAATAAAGAAGAATTTTGCCTGGAAAAAGAGTCAATTACATCAAGTGCAAAGGAATTATTTTAGGGAGAAGGAGAAAGAGGGAGTTCATTTTTCAGTACCCTACCCAGTGCCTGAGTGTGTTGAGTCAATTTGTGCAGGGGCTGGAGGAGAAGGACCTGGGAGAAGCTGGCAGCTGATCAGCTGCTCTCCTCTTCTCTGCAAGTTGTTTTTTTCCCCTCAGACCTACTAACAGGCACTGAAAAGTAGGCTCAGGATTGGTGCTTTTCTTTTTTCTTGCACACTATTAACTTGTATGCTCTTCCTTAAAGTTTGCTGTGGATTGTTTTTTGGAATAAAACACATGCTGACCTGCTGCAACAGGTTTCAGTGTCTAAGACTCAGAATTGCTCCACTCTGGGTAGGAATGTCCTGTTCCTGTGCCTCTTTCATGCCAGTACATCCCTTCTCCCAGACAGAATGACTGCAGGACACAATCATCTCTTCAGAAATATGTTCTACTTGAACCCTTCAAATCCTATTATGTCAGAATTCACATGACTTCTTTCTCATGCTCCACTACAGGCCAGACTCCTTTATCCCACCCTGAACTTCCCCTAGGTCACTGCAGCTTCATGCCAAAGCAAGTGGCAAGCCAGGAGCCTGCAGCACCCCTGGCAGAGATGTATGCTCATTTTGAATTGACTTCAACTAAAACTCCAACTGAGTTCAGCAAGACAAACATTCTAATTTGGGAACATCAACATTGTTCATTTCAGTCAAGAATGTTAAAAGAAAATATGTCAGCTTTACAACATGTTATTTTAAAAAATGGTGAAGTACCACCATGTGACAGTGTTCACAGGGGTCTGAGGATGAGGGAAGAGATGAGGATCTTACTCCATGTTTCAGAAGGCTTGATTTATTATTTTATGATATATATTACATTAAAACTATACTAAAAGAATAGAAGAGAGGATTTCATGAGAAGGCTAGCTAATAGTAGAACAGAAAAGAATGATAACAAAGGCTTGTGTCTCGGACAGAGTCTGAGCCAGCTGGCTGTGATTGGCCATTAATTAGAAACAACCACATGAGACCAATCACGGATGCACCTGTTGCATTCCACAGCAGCAGATAATCATTGTTTACATTTTGTTCCTGAGGCCTCTCAGCTTCTCAGGAGGAAAAATCCTAAGGAAAGGATTTTCCATAAAAGATGTCTTTTATGGAACACCAGCACAGTTCCTCTGGGATGGAAATTGTGATTCACACTTAGCCTGTCCATAGGCAGAGAGAACCAGTGTGTGAGGGATCCAGAAAAGGACTTTTTGAGCCAAAGCAAGGGAAGGAATGTTGAAGGGCTTTGCTGTTCAAGGCCTTTGCTGCTGAAGGACTCATCTGGAAGACAGCATCCAAGGAACCAAGTGATTTTGCACAATGCCACATGATGAGATGATGGGGGCAGTTCAGATTTTCATAGTCTCTGGCACTTATAATGCCACCACTGTACAGCCCCCTAAATACTTGTTTGAGGTGAATGATAATGACTGAGTGGCCTAAGAGTGATGCAACATTCCTTCCATCAATCCCCCATCCATTCCCAAGTCTTCCAGTGAGGCAGGAGCCAATGGAACAGGGAAATTTTGTCCTTGATTTCTCCACAGAACACTCTAACCCTTGCTCTTGCTAAATTGTCAACTTCTATCTCACTACTTGAATTTCTCAGGGGTTTATAGACTTTTATTGTTACTATTTTAGTCTTAAGTGTTTGGATAACTAAAACTGAGTAATTCCACCTCTCTCTTCATTCCAGTCTCCTGTTTCAAGGCTTTACTTACATTTCTGCTGCTACATGATCTTTGCCAGCAAGCTCTGCAGAAGAAGAGTGGCTGTAGAGAGGATAAGATGCCATTTCTAAGACAGACTTTAAGAGATGCTGTTGGGGATTGATAATTGTTCAGTCACCTCAAACAATCTTTCCTTCCTGCTCTTCTTCATTCTCAGCACTTGGGATTTAAATGTATTCAAGTCATGGAGAGATAAAGGAATGAATGTGATTGCAAGATTTTGTCTCCTGTGTCTCAAGCACAAGCGAGCTTCCTCCTGAGCAAGGTTATTCTTTTCAGGGTGGGGAAGGATAAGGAGATTCTGTTTTGTTTTGTTTTGTTTTGTTTTGTTTTGTTTTGTTTTGTTTTGTTTTGTTTTACTCAGGATCCAAATGCCAAATAAGGAACTTCATACAATATCAACTCAGGGATCCCAAGCACAGAATTATAGGGTTTCATCCAACGGTGTAGTTGGATGAAAGGGATGAAAATCCTTGCAGCCATCACTTAGATGTGTGACATTGGACCTGGTAATTTCCCTGCAGCTGGTGGGAGCCAACCTCCAGATCTCCTTGCTGCTTTTAACAACAGAATGAGGAAATCTCTTTGTAGCTAGAACTTTAGAGACAAAATGCTTAAACACAAGGAACAGTGATCAGCTTCTTGACCTCAGGCCAGTTTGCAGGGTGGAGAATTAGGTCCATGCTGAGATCTGAAAGTCACTTAATGAAGCAAATAGAAAGGCACTTAGTGAAACAACCAGACTTTGCCAAGCTGGGGAAATAAAGCAGTCCCAAGTGAAGCTCGTGGAGCATGAATGATGCATTGGCATTGTCAACTTGGTAGAGCATCCAGCATACTAAATTAAATACATTTGAAACAGAAGATGGTAAGAAACATGAATTCAGGGAGTACAAAACATCATCTCATGGTGACTAAATTAATGACTTCATTTTACAGCTGGGAAGACCTCACTGGATAACCTCATTTTATCTGATCTTTCAAGAGCAGGCACCATTCACTCTGACAAATTATGTGTAGGCATACTTGGGCAGGGCTGTAGCAGAAGATGAATGGATGTAGTGGATGGCTGGCCATGTGACAGCTCAGAAACCCTGGGAAGAGCTCTGGTTCCACCTCAGAGGCAAACCCAAAAGTTCTGCAGCACTGAAATTTTGACCCATATTTAGAGCACTCTGTTGTATCACTGATAGTTACTAGTCATTATTAACATTATGTTTAATTGCAAGGAAGATGTGTTTATATGAAGCTTCAGTAACTTTCAGTGGCATTCACATTCTCTGAAAAAATCCCTTCACCCAGGATTTTTCTCCTGGGAAGCTGAGAAGTCTCAGAGAAAAGGGAAACAATTCTTATCTCATTTGCTTCTCCTGTGTTGTGCTTGTCTGGAATGTGTTTGGAGATTGTTTATCCAACAGGTGATTGTTTCATTGGTTTCTGGTGTGAGTTGTTTTCACTCTTTGGCCAACTGGGGCCAAGCTGTGTCGGGACTCTGGAAAGAGTCACAAGTTTTTATTATTTTTTTAGCCTTCTGTAAGTATCCTTTCTGTATTCTTTACTTTAGTATAGCATAGTATTCTCTAATATAATATAGTATCATAAAGTAATAAATGAGCCTTCTGAGAACATGGAGTCAGATGCATCATTTCCTCCCTGCCACAAGAGTCCCTGCAAATACAATAAATAACCTTTTGCAAAAATCCTGGTGTGCTCAGTTGAGCTGCCTAAACTTGATATCACACAAAGTTTACTATTTGGCCTTTGGATACTGAGTAAAACAAACCACATCCAGGTGCCATCTCAATTTTTCCAGTGTGACTCCCAGCTTTGACAGGAAGAAGACTAAAACTGTGTGTAATAATAACAGTGCCATCCCTTTTTGACATTGTTGTGAATATTAATAACTAAACAAAGTTGTATTGGGCATACAGAACAGCACTTTCTAACCTGCAGAGAGAATAGATTGCCTAAAGATGGTAATTCAGGAAGATAAATTTGGATCTCAACTAAAGGGCACCTCAGTAATGTAAATGGTAATGCTTCTCTCTGTGGATTTTACCTTTTACGAGTACACATTTCCAATTTCTCTGTCCCTCTATAGACTGAGGAATATGCATTAACATATAGCTTCTTATTGTTCCCATCAGATGCTCACTCTCAGAGCTGCTCTGACCAGGATTGTAGTGAAACTAAATTAAATTTACATATTTCAGAATATATTCCAGCTGTTGGTTTTTGTTTGGTGGAGTTTTAATTCAAGTTAACTTTCTAGAACCAAGTCCGTCAAAAAGAAAGAAAATAAAAAAGGGGTCAGTGTAGCAGCAAATCCTTTGCATTTAAACACCCCTAATGTAATAATCTAGACCTCAGCCAAAAGGCTAATCCAGGCTTGTACTGTCCCAGTGGGGAAACTTTAGCAATATTACAGAAACCATGGTGAAAATCTTATGAAAGGTAGAATATCTCATGTGCTGAAAAAGGCAGAGTTGCTCCAGGCTTAGAAATGATTGCTCTTTCTGCTTTTTAATATTAGAAATATCCAGGACAATGCAGCAATTTATTTCTTTCTGCTGCTGTAAGGTGGAATATGAAAATCTATCAATGTCCTGCCTGCAAATTTCTCATTTGTGAAACTCATGTCAGTTCTGTATCCAATGAACATATTTAAGTTTAATTCCTAACAATTATAAAAAAATACATATTTCTCTTTCATGGTAATTGCGAGCATACAAAACTGCATATAAAAAGAAATACATTCTTGTATTTCCTATAGTGAAGGAAATGTCATTTAAATTCCAGAGAAATAACAGTATTTTTTTTGTGTGTGTTTTGAAATGGAGTTCAAGTCAGGCATTGTGCCTTCAGTAGAGCAAAGAGAGCAGCTACTGCAGTTTGCCTTTGACATCCTTCTCAAAAAGTCAAGGTTTAACCTCCAAGATTTTATTTTTTGTCTTCTGGTCCCTTGATGGGGGTTTTTATCATTTACTTTCCCCTGCCAATATGGTCAAAGATTATTAATGGTGATGTTAGCAAGAGATAACATGCAGTGTTCGAGTTTGGGTGGGGTTTTCTTGCCTTGGTAAGGATTTTTGCTTCCGATAATTGTTTTAAATTTGATAATTGTGCATTTCCTGATTCACTTGAAAACATAATAGAAGAGCCAGAAGAGCCTGAAGAGCCTTTTATTTTCTTTTAATGTACATGAATGTGTAGCCCTAGACACTGCTTTAAAATCAATAAGCTGAAAGAAGGACAAGTAAGGCAGAAAAGGAAATAATTAAATAATCCAGAGAGATGGATAGCAAGGCATAGTGAAGGCCTTATGTTATAAAGTTACATTTATTTTGGGCAGTTATGACTAACCCTGTGCTGAGTAATAGGATAGGAGGGAAAACAGGATTTCTCCTGGCTCTGTAGTGTTGACAGGCAGCACTTGCACTTCTTGGAGGTGTATAACCTGGAACTGAACGTCAGGATTTTCAAGGATATTCTTAGAACTGAGCACTTAGTCCCAAGGGAAATTCCTGACTCCTCATTGCTTATTACATGCTTGTTCAACTCCCATTTTTCCATGTGCCAAATCAGAGTCTAATTGCAATATATCCTTGATCTAATCAGCATTCATATGGATTATACAAGGGCAATAACAATGATGATGAAGATGATCAGTATTTTGGTCTTGATCTGCCAAAAGCATTAAGAGGAGTCTTATTTTCAGCATGGACACAGGTTCCATGAAACAAGCCTGTTGTTCCTGCACACATTTGCTCTTTTGGAGGCATCAGCAGCAGCCTCCAGGGCAGGAAAAGCAAGGGGAAGAGAGCAGGGAGCAAGAGCAGTGCCTGGGAGCACCATATAAAGCAGAGGTCACTGTGGGTTCAGGAATTTGGGGGCCCATCTGCCACCAGGCAATGACCTGATTGCTCTCTAGCATACACAACTTGCCGTATGATTTTGAAAAGCATGGGTTATTTTGGCACTTTCTGACCTGCTTCCCAGAAAGCTTTTTGCAGATCCAGGCACTGAGGGTGCTCTGCTGAGACTAGAACCACTCCTACAGCAAAACTTGCTAGGTAATCTACTTTTGGAAAACCAAAAAAAGTTTATCAAGGTTTGAAATGATTTTTCATCATGAAATTGTTGAAGAGTGCTGTGAGATGATTGCCCATCTTGGCCTGACAGTAAGGTGCAGCTCTGTGCTGGTGGAGCCAAACCTGGGAGCTGCCAAGGTGGTACCAGCAGAGGAGCAAGCTGGGCCAAGGGCCTGCAGCAAATAACAGTGCCAAGATCAAATGTGAATTACGTGACCTGGTGCTACTCACAGAGACAAGGGTTTCTGACTCTGAGAGTGATTTCTGACTCTGTCTCTGCAAAGCCACAGGTGAGAATGAATAGCTTCACTGAGGTCTTGGTGTAGATGAAGAGCTTCCCATGTCATGGAGCTGAGATTTTGTGGGTCTCAATTTAGGCTATTAATCTGTTGGAAAGAGAGAAGAAATCACATAAAAGGACTGAAAAGAAAACTTTATCTATGTGTTTCTGGAGTATTTAATTGTATAACCTTTGTGCTTCTGCTTGGAAAAGGAGATAGGATACAGCCTGGCTCTGTCACTGAGCTTTAAAAATAATTTGATTTTAATCTCTGTACTGTCCTACCTAAAAAATAGACTGACTGACAGAAAAGAAAGAGTCAAACTGCAGGACTTTGAACTGCAGCAATCATTACTGTATCAATATAACAAAAGATGAAGCTAGCAGCACTGAGAAACACAGAGACAATTGTGAATAGGCTGATGTAGGTATGAATTGTGCCACAGATTCCTGTAAGGCTCCTAACAAAGGTACAACAGCTGAGCCACAGACCAAGGCACTGTTACTTAAAGGCACTAGAATTGAGAACAATTAGGAAATGAAGCCCAGCATATCCAAGGCATTATGGTATTTTCACAAAATGGGCTTAAATGAGAAGGGAAGGATACAAACCCACAAGTTTTCTTTCTCTTCTTCTTACTTTTGGGAGGTGAAAGAGCACTGCCTTATTGCAATTGTCCTTTCCAAGCCTGGTTAAGTAAAATCCCTGTAGTACAAAGGGTGAAGACCATGAAGACTAAAGTGATGTTTCATTGTTAGCCACAACAACTGCTCCTTGCAGACCAATAGTCAGGAGATGCTAATTCATATCTCAGTCACACATTTCACTCCAGCAATCTGTCCATCCTGCTCTGCAGCAGACAAACCCAGAGTCTGCAGAAGAATCCAGCCAGCTGTGTGCATGCAGTGAGGCTCTGTGCTGGTCCGTGCTGGAATGCTCTGGGTGGTTCTCCAGGGATGAAGCCTCTGGATTTTTGCAGAATTTGTCCTGTGAGTTAGATACAAATGGGAGGCCTCTGCGTGTCAAAAGGGTTTAAAAAGGAGTTCAAAGCTCTGTTATTGTAATGCTTCTTTTATTGATTTTTTTTTTTTAATTATCACCTCAAGTTTGTAGTAGGACTCAGGGTCCAACAAAATCCAATATGTCAGAGCAGTGGCACAGCAGAAAGGCAGCAAAAACCTTTCATATGGACACTGATGGAGGGAAATCTGGAGGGAGAGTCTTGGGAATAGCTTGAAAGATTTCACTCCAAGTCCATAGATTTAAACAGAAAAATTTCCAGGTGACAGGCAACCACTCCAGGGGTTAGGAATGCTGATAACTTACCATCTCCAGATGCATCCTGCCCTGCCCTCAGCTCTTGCAGAGGCAGAAGGTAAGAATGCATCAATTTAGTGGTGACCCAGTTGCTGATCTGCTGACATTTCTCCATAACTGAAGTTCACCATCGCTCCACAGGTCGTTCTTCTGCTGTTGGTGGCCTTTCAGACCACATCTCCCTCTATCTTCTGGGTGGAACAAAATCAGAGAGACCCTAAGAAACAAGGATCACAAACTTCTTTCCTGTGTTCTTGTCCCAGACCAGGGCAGAGTGAACTCTTAAGCACCTTTAAATTGCTCCAAGATGAGCACAGTGGCAGCTTGTTCTTTCCAAAGTTAGCTGTGCTGAGTTGCTCTTTTTTCTCTAACAGGAAAAAAGTGTTGCTCATTGTCAGTGTTGTTCATTGTTAGTGGTACAAAAGCTCATCTCGGAGCTCTGGCAGCTTTTGCAACGTTATCACAATTTTTCATGTAATTGGTATTGGGTTGCATAAGGTAGGGATACAGTAGGAGCAGTGAAGTTTTTTAAAGCACAGACTCCCCTGGTATATTGGCTCTTTTAACCTCCTTTACACAGTGTAGTCTTACCTAATGGAGTTTTCTGGGTGCTCAAATATGAACATTTTATATTTAAAAAAAAATGAAGGAAGAACATTTCCTTTAAAACTGAATGTGTGGGCTGGTACCCGAGCTGAGAAATAAATCATTGTATTATTGTTGTCATTTTCCTTAGACCCAGGAGATATAGTGTGTAAGCTCTATTTTAAAAGTTAACAGATTTTCATATGGAAATATAAGGTAAGATGTTTAAACAACTTTTAACACAAAGAACTGTATAGAAGTATTATTCAAAGCATTATTGATGGAAAAAAATTATCATTGCCCCAGAAATAGCTCCTTGGAAAATATTTTCCCCTACTTGGGAAGCATGAATATTGAACATCTTTTATCATAATCAGCAATTTTTCCACCATTTTGTTGAGGAACAATCACCTTAAATTCTGAATGATCCAATTCTTGTGCCCGTTTCTCATATCAGTCTGGCATAATTACACTTGCAGAAGGATGAAAACACAGCTTTGTGAGCTTATTGTCTCTGAAGTAATTGCTATTTACCCTGGGATATAAAATTTAAATCACATCCTTTCTGACATAGACCTCCTCACCCACAATAGGACACTCTGCAATCACAAGTGAATAAACAAATCTGATGGTTAGTCAGAGGAACCAAGCCTCCAACTCCAGCTTTGTGTCTCATCTTCATTTCCCAAAACCATTCTAAATACAGAAAAAGGTGTCAAGTTACCAACATGCTGAAAATAGAAGCTCCCAAAGCTCCAAGTCAAAAGAAACTCCAAACTCAACCAATTGGCCTTGTGACTTCCAGCCTAGCCCAGCTTGGCCTGGCCCATCCCAAGACAGTGAGATTTGGGTTTCCCAATACTGCAGGTTTTGGGACTGCACTGGGACAGTAGCATGAGCTATAAAAACAAAGCTGTGTGCAGTAATGGGAGACAACTTTTTTTAAAAAATAAAAGTGCTTAATAGGGCCAGTGGAGTGATGCAATTATAGCTGGCACGGTTCCTAGCGAGTGTTTACTTTTACAAGCCAAGTGTTTTTTTGTTAAGACAAATTGTGTCAAGCAGCATGTTCAGCCCACATACTTGTCTATTCCCTGTGAGGATACAAGGGCTGGCCTTGATATCCAAATGAGGTCAGAAGAAAATTTCCATCTCTTGCTGCTTTTAAGAAGTGAAGAAGAGAAAAAGGGACAGGCACAGAGGTCCAGGAGCCCTCTGTGCAGCCTGGGCTGCCCGGACAGTGCAGCTGGAGCTGCTTTGCCAAAAGCCTCCCTGGAAGGTGAGGGACACTCAGAATGAAATCAAAGCCGGCCAGAAGGGACTCAGAGCTTTCAGCAGTAATGTGAGATTGCCAAGGACATAGCTCTGGATGACACACCTAGGGTTATTTTAGCAAATGAGTGTTTCCACTGCAATGTGGATGCTCACAAAGATGCAGCAGCCTGGAGGAAAACAGCATGACTCGATCACAGCGTTATGGGTAAGATAGGTGGTGTTGGGTTGTATAGCTGCATGAGTCACAAGGTAAACTATCCCACATTGCTCCTAAAACAGCTTCAACTTCATAATCAATCAGAAACACTTTTCCCCATTTCCTATTCTCATTCTAACATAATTTGTATGGTAATAGAGCACTGAGGCCTCAATCAGGAAAGCACCAAGCACGGAACAATTGAGGGATTGTTACGATACAATGTTTGTAACAGCTCTTCCCCAAGTACAATTTTATGGGCAGCAAAATGCTACAATCAGGACATAGAACCTATCAAATAAAACCCAAGTTAGGAGAAAACAGCCTAAATGTATTTCCATCAAAAGTACAGGAAGCAATAGGGTTCTCTTAAAGCCTGCCTCACAAAAAGTAAGCACCAGTGAAATTAATCTGTTGTCTGCGTGATGAAGCTGTCCAAGACATTTTTGGGATAATAAATTAGGACTCCTCAGTGCAAATCATAATATATTCTTATGTGCAATAACACAGGCACAGCTGAACTGAAGAATGGCTCAGACACTGAAGTATTGGCCCTTCCCAGTCTCTTCTCTTGTTTTGGAAATCAGTTTAGAAAATCAGATTGATTTTCCTGGGCTACAGGCAGGTTGCAGGCAGACAGCTTTCCTCACTGTTTGTTTGGCTGGTTTTTAATAACATCTTTATACTTTTCCTCCCTTTTTATTCACCATCTGCAGGGCTGCTTGGACAGAGGAAAAGAAGCAGTGTCCTAAGACATTTCTTACCAAGGAGGGGCCATGTCCTGGAATTTGGGTTGGATGGTTCCATGCAGAAGTTGCTCCTCTGTGTGTGGGTTGCTATTTTTATTTCTTTATGATAGCCAGACTGTTTTAATTATTTCAATAACAATAATCATGTGTGCAGGGAAGGGTATTTTCTTGTCTATTGAAGCAGCTGGACAATAATTTCAAGGAGAGGGTAAAGGAAAGGAAATAGCTTTTTTATAGAATTCGTGATACAATTTCTATGGTAATAACACTCAGATTGCTATGTTTGACAAAGAACACATATATGTGTGCGTGTGTATACATATATATATATATATATATATATATATATATATATATATAAAGGAGAAAAACACAAGCAGGACAGAAAAAGTGGCTAAGGAGATTGATGCATTTAAAATGCCAGGTTTAGCCTGAGAGGGTGGGAATAGGTAAGACAGAAATGGCAGCCTGGACTGATTTCTTCCCTGGATACCTGACATGAGAAGCAGTGTTGGCTGCAGCCCAGCTGATGGGACAATTTTTCACAGTTTGACTGCCATCCAAAAGAGCCTGTTGGGTTTCTGTGCTCCATTTGGTTTGTTGCCACAAACAGAGAATAAAGCAGCCAGCAAACACCCAGCATTGCTGACCTCCCCTCTGCAGCTGTTTTATGGCTGCTTCAGCAGATGGGGGCTTTTTGGCGTAAATGTGGAGAGCTTCTGGGATGATGGAATGGTATTTTCACTGTTTTGTCACACAAGCATATTTGGAGGCATATGGGGGATGTGGTCTGGTTCCTCCTGTGTCTGTGATCTCTTAATTTATGCAACACCTGCTGAAGTGAAGGGTGAGATTAATTTTGCTTAAGTCTAAATGCCTGCCAGGTATTTTCCCTGGACTCTTTTCATGCTTGCTGGACAGAATTTGACATTTCTAGCGAGCAGATAGTCTTGATCTCCTCAAGTGTCCCCTTGAGTTTAAGTGAATTATTCAGTGTCTATTTCTCTCCCCTTGACCTCTCAGGGTGGTTAGATAAAGAGCCCAGACATAAATGTCTGTGCTGTAAACAACTTAAATGAGATCCCACAGAAGATGTCTGGGCCTGGCAGAACCATGGTGCATCCATAAGCATCACTCCTGCAGATTGTGGCAGCCTTGTCTCCCCAGGTGAAATGCTTACAAGAAAAACTTTTCAAAACTTTTCAAGAAGAGTTTTCCTGGATCATGGCAATAATACCTACCAAAAAAAAAAAAAAAAAAAAAAAAAAAAAGTGGGAATTTAATGGGCAATGCTTTCTAATTACTAGAATAATGCTAATAATACAGATACTAATACTAATAATATTGTGCCTTGGCTTGCTGTCTTCTCAGTTTGGGTTTTTTCTCCCTGCAAGAAGTCTTTATTTAGATCTTCTGTCACTATGAACTGAGAATGTCAACATTTTGTTAACAGAACTGGAGACACATTTAAAGGAGAAAAACAAACCCACTAGCACTCAGAATATAGTTAAATCTCCTGATTCAGCTTGGGTTTATATCTTTTGTGGAGGGTGAATATGGAGAGAGCATCTGTGCAGGACTGATGTACAACTTCACGAAATAAAATATTATTTCTCCAGGCTACCACTTAAAAGAGATATTATTCCAGTGTCTTCATTTCCATCTTTAAAAGGACATTTTGTTCCCTTTTGATTGCAAATGTATTTCAGAGATGTTTCAACTCTCTTTTCTGCCCTTGTCACCTCTCTAATCACAAAGCCTTGTGGTCTTTTAGGCAGCTGCCAGACATACAGGGCAGGAGCAATGAGACATCATCATGCTTACATCAGAATTAATCTCTTTATGAATAAAGGAGGATGTCAGAATTCCAGGTTTTACATGCTGTTCTAAATACCTTTTTCAGAAAGTAAGACTAATTTATATTATATTATATTATATTATATTATATTATATTATATTATATTATATTATATTATATTATAATATTGAAAAAGTGCCTGAGAAAATGAAGTCCCAAAATTTTCAGAATGTGATTTCATTCTGTTTCCATCTGCAGGGAAAAAGGGGAAAGTTTTCTTCCCCTTTCCCTGAAGGGAAAGACCTTCACAGGTGTAACAATCACTTTATTTCTGCCTCATCAGAATTTGGATTGCTGGGTTTTGTCCACCCCACAAATGGTGTCAATGGGGTCACCTGTGTTTGATCATTAGAGGGAATGCTTGTCCTTATCTGCATCCCACACTTGACTGGAAGTGCAGGGCTCCTCATCAGGCTGGAAGTGATTAATTCAGTAGGAGCATCCTTTTTTTGATGTCAAGGAAAGAAAGGTCAGTGCCAGCAATTGCTGATTAAGTTTAGCAAAGTGAGGAAAGAAGATTAGCAGGATTGAGCTTTGTTACCTCTTGCTTTTTGGTTCAAGTCCTCAGTGAATGAAAAATCATCTGCGCCTGATTAGAATTCATGTCTGTCAGAACATATTTCAAAGAGACACTAACTTCTACATGGCTCAGGCTGAGGTAAGTCTGGAAAATTCACCTTTCTTTACAGAGAGTTCAGCAAAGACAAATGAACATTGATGAGACTGGAAGATTATTGGTTCAGAGGAAGTCAATGAGAAACTTTTCCTGGAGTTTAACTGCAGCCAAGGATTCTTAAGGATGCTGTGGATTTTGACTGCCACTTCTCTACTCCCTTCCATGAATAGCATATGAAAGTAGTACAGAGAAACTTTCTTTAACAATAGCTAGAAGTCCAGGCTTCTTTTTACATAATTTGATTTTTGCCATTATCAGGGAGGTAAGCCCTGGTTATTTCATTCAGGAAATAGCCACACATTTTTTGAGGAGTGTGAAAAATGAACTAGACCCCTTAAAGAAATAAAGCTGATACAAGAAGAAGAAGGGGAAATATCAGCAATATTAAGCCTGCAAAAGTCAAGCTCATTTCTCATGGCCAGTTGCATAAGAGTAAATTTTGGCACAATATTTTTAGGGCAAATATAATACACAGGAGGAGTGGGCATGGAAGCCAGCCTATCTAAGATAACCTGCCTGATACTCAAGGGATTTATTAGCAAACTGCACAGCATGAGAGTGTTCCTGTTGCGTTATTGTGTCTTCCTTTTGTTAGGTATTGACTGATTGCAGTGTCAGCTCATTGCCCCTGAAGAACAGAGAAATTGGAAAAGAGAGGCAGCATTCTGCTTTTCTCGAAAGAGATCTCATTTTCTGTCTGTAGGTTCTAGAAATGTGAACAACAAAAGTAATAGAGAAAATTGAAAAGGGTAAGACAACATCTTAGTTAAAGTTCCATGTGTAACTTGTTATTAGTTATTTGTACAGTTCTACTTACAGCAATTGTAAAGTGCTGAGAACAAATCCCAGAGGATGAACTCCAAAGTATTCCTTAAGGAATTCTTAACCTGACTTAGAAGGGCTGCAAAGTCTCACAAGCCATACATGTGAGAGTGAATTCTATGTATAAAATATTAAATCACTTCTTCCAAGCTAGTCTACAGCTCTGGTACAGCCACCACGTCTCTCATCTTAGAGGAGCTGCTGATGTGATTCCCTTCCATTGGACAGGCAAAAGCAGTCGTGTGTCCTAGGGCAGAAGCAGCAGTGGTGAAGGAAGGAAAGATTTTGAGTGCTGCTCCCATTCATGAAGTGCTGGTTCCCATAAATCATCTGGAAGGTATGTTAGTGCTGTTAGTGTTGTCATGATTTTAGCCTGGAGCATTTCCCTGTGCTCCTGGGAACCTGCAGACAGAGCAGAGGTGGGAGCACCTGGATACTGACAGCCAAAGCCTGTTTGACCAGCTCTGGGCACAAGTGATGTGAGCTGAGCAGGAATAACAAAACAACCTCAGAGAAGTTTGGAAACCAGACTCAGACAAAAGGTTCTGGGAGCCAAAACTCTGGAGAAATAATTCTTTTTGTTTCAGCAATTTCTTTACTCTTTTCCCCTGCCTAGGACTGCACTGTTGCACTTTACATCAGTTTGTTTCCCCTGTGTGTGTTATAATTCAGTTGTTCACTGACACATAACTCAGGTAACCAGGTAGAATGAGTCACTATTCACCACTGGCCATGTCCAAATACCTGATTCCATCTGTCATGAAACAACAGCTGTGAACAGGAGAGCTCCATGAATATCACCATAAAGGATCAGCATGGCAAAGTGAAAGAGAAGCAGAGCAGAGAGAGACTTCAAACATCAACCATTTCCTTGTTTTTCTAGTCTAGAAATGTCTGTTTTCACAGACTGCTTCTGTAAGGCAGAAAAAGAAGCTGGCAGGCACAGAAGGCTGTGGTTGTGGTTGGTTCACCCATGGCAGCAGGAAATAAACATCAGCCTCCATACCTGAATGTCCTTTCTCTGACAGTGTGATAGCATTCTTTTACAGCAAACCCAGAACCAATGCTGAGAAATGTTTTGTCTCTGAAATCTTCCTGTTCTTGAAAATAGACCCAGTGGGACTGGAAGCTGTACCTGTGGGTTTCACAGCCCTTAGGTGATCACTCCTGGAATTTGCTGCTAGGACATATGTCGCAGACATCTTTTCATGAAAATCCTTTCCTTAGGATTTTTTCTTCCTGAGAAGCTGAGAGGCCTCAGGAACAAAATGTAAACATTGATTATCTGCTGCTGTGGAATGCAACAGGTGCATCTGTGATTGGCCCATCTTGGATGCTTATAATTAATGGCCAACCACAGCCCAGTTAGCTTGGACTCTCTGTTCAAGACACAAACTATTATTATTCATTCCTTTCTATTCTTAGCTTAGGTAGCCTTCTGAGATGAAACTTTACCTTCTATTCTTTTTAGTATAGTTTTAATGTAATGTACATCATAAAATAATAAATCAACCTTCTGAACATGGAGTCAACATTCTCGTCTCTTCCCTCACCTGAAAACACCTGTGAACATCATCACAGACAGACTTCCACAAATTCCTCACACCCATGATTTACCCCACTGTGACAAAGCCTGCCCAGTTCTGAATAAAAGTGTAGAAATAGACATTATTTATTTACCTGGGAGCTGGTCAGGATAGAGGTCATTTTTAGAAACTTTCAGCTCTCCAAAACCTACATGGTCTGGTCTCAGTTAGCCCTCAGAAAACATTTCCATTGATAATTCCATGTACCTATGATTTTTTTTCCTGGCAGTTCTTTGCTTTTCTAATCCTTTTCTGCAGTGGTAAAAAGCATTTGATCTGCTACTTATTTTAGATGTTCGATAAGAGAACAGAGTGTAAGAAAGAGAATGGAATATAAATCAGCACAGGATGCTGTTTTCCCCAGATGAATAGCCCTACGTAAATGTGAGGAATCAATATTTGCTAATCAAGTTCATTTATGTGGTGAATCATCTTGGACCCTACAATTTTATTTTAAAGACTAAAGAAAGCCACCGCTTTTAAGATGAATTTTCTTTCCCAAATAAGTTCCATTTAAAAGAATCTCATGAGGAAGTTTCTAGTTTGAACTCATCCAGCTGTAGATTCCTTGTCATGCAAAGTTTTAGGTAACAATAAAACATAATTCTCCATTACTGCTACACTAATATCTAGTTTGACTTCCAGTACAAGTTTTAAAGCACGTGCCAAGCAATTTATTGGGATAATATAAATGAACCTTAAGTGAGATGTTCTTTGCCAGCTGCTAACAGCATTTATTCATTTTTCTCAGAAATTATTTAGGTGAAACATTTCACGTGCTTAAGAAGCTTATAGTAGGCCTATCCAGCATGTATAAGGAATAAAAAATATCAGTAAATTTAAAATAGAAGAAAAAATAACATCCTATGAAAATGTAACTTGCTTAAAGGATTTTTTTTCCTCTCCAGTGGTTTTGCATTCCACAGCCTATGGAGTTCTTTAAACAGGAAAGGAACAGATTTTCTTGGACTTTCTGGCAACTCTCTGAAAGTGAACTCAAAGCAATTTAAATCTCTGAACCCTTCAGTGTTGCCAGCCAGATGAATGAGCGCTGCAGCAGGATGCAACACCTGCAGATGTGTTCTCCCAAGTTTGCGGCTGCCTTCCACAGAACAAACATCCTGAAATGGCTTCTGCAGGTGTCCCACAGAATTCCTGCTGTCCCAGCTCCCCTGCCCGTGGAAAATACCCCACACCCCAGCCCAGGCTCAGACACTGCTGTGGGCAGGGCTGACAAGGTTTTGTCAGGGTAAAACAGTGTCGGCCAGTACAACCAGCCAGGCAGCAGGAATATTTACCTCCCCTCTGTCCCACTCCTCATCTGGGCACATAAAAAGACTCCAGACAGTCAGGACAGCGCCCAGACCTTGATCATTCATAGCCTGGGTGAGAAAAGCAGAAGCCTTTTCCTTGGGATGGTGAGCAATCACAGAAGATCAGGGCTGTGAGGGACCTCAGTCTAATAACCAGTTTATTCATCTGCCCTCAGGCAAGATCTACTGGACTGCCCCAAAAATGAGAGATGGTAATTTAGCTCTAATGTATTATTAAAAGCTATCAGCAACAGGCACACCACAACAGCCAGACAATTTATTCCTGTGTTTTGCTCTACTTTCAGCTGCAATTATTACCAATGCATTTTGCCAGAGGCTTTACCACCATCTTTCTCAAAGCAAAGTTAAAGTCTTAAGAAATCCTACTCATTGGCAGGAAACATATTTTCATTTCCCTTTTATCACTTCTGGAAGATTTTAACACTATTTCAGCAGAGCATGGAGATACCTGAAGGTTCCTCAGTTTGGAAAGATATTTTCTTTAAAAAGTACCAGAAGAATTAGGCTGCCACTGTAAGTTAATAGTCTCAGTTATTTACTGATAAATGTGGGGGATTCACAGGAACAATACTGGAGAATTGTTGTTTGCTGTTTTCTGGATATCTTCCACCTGATTCCAAAGGGTAGCCACCCTTACTGGGGAGGATGTATTTGTTCAATAGTGCAAGATTTTTCACCTAAATAGTAGAAATGGGGAGAAAATTAAGGTGATGATTGGGTTAACCATGCAATGAAGGTGTGTTGAGTGCAATCTCTGACATTACTGTACTTTATGAGAACCGTTCAGATGAATGAATGCCTTAGAGTAATAATCGTAGTTTATATCTGCCCTTATATATCTTCTATAATTCATGATTTTCTCCCTATAACAAACCTGTAATATTTGACTTTGTAACTGTAAAACCCTATAAAATGTGGCTTTATAAAAGGAGACAGCAGACAATAATTAACACAAAACAGACAATTACAGGGGGCAGAGTGATCCCACCTGTGACTGTGGAGCTTTGCAGAGGCAATAGATGAAGCAATGCCTTCCTAGAGGCTGTAATTCCAAAAGAAGTACCAAAGCATGTCTGAGAACAGAGCACTTTGTTTCCCTTCAAACATTCCTTTGCAATTAAATACATTATTATTTTAAAACTCCACCTCTTGCATTGGGAAAGCTTTCAATTCCCACTGCAGAGACAAGGAGGAACATAAAGAAGAGATGGGAAATCAAGCAAAAATGTGACCTGTTGGGATCTTCTATGGCCAATGAAGTAATTAACAGCACAGCTCTTTGCAGCCAGGTGGAACCAGTTTGCAGTGACCCCTGCAATGAGAGGTAGAGACAAGGAAGTCAGGAGAGCAGAGAAACTGGAGGTTTTCAGCTGTCAGAGGAAAATAAATTGGCTGCTCTACCCCTTTCCACTGAGCTGTTGAGTAGGCACATCTTGTGCTTCCCAGCCAGCCAGGCAGGCTGCAGGAAAGGAATGGTTTGGGGACTTTCCATTTTCCCTCCTCAAAATCTTCATTTTCTGAATAATAATGCAGCATGTTTGCTGCAGAAGCCACGAGAAGGGAACAGAGAAAACAGCTGGTTAGAGAGTGAGGCTGTTGGAAACCACCTGCTGAAAATGTGCATGTACACACTTCCTCATTTTTTATTCATGTGGAAAAAAACATTTATTGCCACTGGAACTTTAGGCTGACACATCTGTGATCAGTCTCCTGGGCTACAAGGGTAAGGGAGTCAACTTGTTCTATTACACTGAACATGGTGATTGAATCTTGTATTCTGAGCAGGACAACTTGGCTGAACCAGTAGTTTTAGGGATATAATCTTGATTAGAGTAATCAAGTGATGGCAACCAGTGAAAACCACAATTCTTTATAGAAGCCTGGCAAGAATTTTGCTTGAGCTATAATCAAGTCAATACACCAAGGTGGTGTTTGCCATGCTGTGTGCTGCCTTACTCTGGAAGGCAAAGAACTGATCTCTGGAATCAGAGTATTAACAGAAAATGACTTATTTAATGATATGAGAAACACAGAACAAGTACAAAAGCAGCATCTTGTTCATTTAAGTAAACACTTCTAAAGATCACATTTCAGTATGAAAGCAAAGCTTTCCACAGAACAGCAAGAGTTGAGTGGGCTGGGAGAGATCAGAGGTAAGGGTGACAAGCAGTTGTGGCAGCAGGAAATGTGAGGCACTGTGGATATTTTCCTAGGAACTGAACTGGAACTAGCATTTCCTTCAGTGCTTCACAGAATGAGCCATAAATTCATTTGCAAAATTGTCTGAGCATTTGAACTTGAGCATCTTTGGCTTCAGCTGAAACGGACTTGAAGAGGAAGAAAACTCTAACAGCAAAGAGGAGTTATTTCCACCTTGAGGTCCACACTAATTTTGTTTGCTTTGCTACCCTTTCTACCAATCCTGCTAGATATTAAAAATACCCAACACAGTAAAAATGCAGTCCTTTCCACTGTGGGCTTTGGCATGTGACAATTCCCTGTAGAGACAGCCATGAGATGTGGAATTCCTGAGCTCAGCACGTGCCTAGTGAGGGGAAGAGGAATATGTCTGTTCTCAGTGGTGATCAAAAGGAGATGAAAACGAGGGGTGCTGACTGTGACTTGAAGTGTGGATTTTTTCTGCCCTTCAGAAATAAAAGCCAAAAACTTTTGCTTGTTTATTCTATTACTATTCTAGCGAAGATGTGAAGATAGATGATAAAAACTGTAAACTGGTAAATAATTCAGAAAAACATTCTGATCTAAGAGATACAATTTATATCATTTTAGGAGGGAAAAAAAAGAGAAAACTGCCATAATCTGATTCCTATCATCTCTCTCTTCTGTAACAGTTTTTGTTGAGGCTGAGACAAGCACATCCTTACAAAAATTTATGTGCCCTTTATTTTAATATTTCTGGTTTACAGGCTATCTACTCCAATCAACAGATCAATCATTCCAAAACAAATCATTCCAATGACCAATCATTCCTATGGTTGGAGTGCTATCTCATTAAATTCTGGTTCCCACAATGAAATCTTAATCAATGGTGTGGCAGTTTGGCAATATTTGGAGATATTTGCAACGCTGTCCCAATGACGTTGGCTGCTGTTCATTATGCTCCTGACTGGAAGAAACCTCAGAAAGAAATGAATGAGTTAGCAGTTTGTGTAAGGCAGTATGAGCCAAAGCTCAAAGAAGTTTTAGGGATAAAAAATGAAGGCTTTTGGCTTTAGCAGAACAAAATAAGTGATGCTGAGAGGCTGCCTGTGGCGCTGGATACCCATCATCAATATAAGAAGAAAGGTGCCTGCCAGCCTCAGGAACAGCAGCTCCAAACCTATAATAAAAGCAAGCAACCCCCAACAAGGGGAGAAAGATGAGGACTCCATATTATCAGAAAGCTAATTAAGTACTTTATCATACTATATTATTCTTTACTATATTACACTATATTACAACTGAATCTGCACAAACACTCACTGCACTCAGAATCTTGTGACTGTCAGCCGACAGTCCTGACACACACAAGTGGATTCAGTTGGCCAATGAATCAAAACACTCACACCAGAATCCAATCAAGCAAATTCCTTCAGGTAAATAATCCTCCTCAATGCATTCCACTTGTTCCAAAACACGGGAGCAGCAAATGAGATAAGAATTGTTTTTTCTTTATCTGAGTTTCAAAGAATGTGAATCCCAGAAATATCCTTGGGAAGTTGTACCTTGCTTTTCTCTGTGAACAGAAATGTGGCTACAAAAATCAAAGGGCACAAGCCTCCTTGCCCTGAAGTTGGGTGTCCAGGGAATATGCCCTCCCTTCCTTGGCATGCTGACTATCTGGATAGCTGACCACTCACAGCACCTGACCTATGCTAGAGGGAGTAATGAAATAGTTCCTGTTCTGCTTTCAGAAGTGGCTGAAACAAAGGAGCACCTGTCTGTTTAAGTACAAGAAAAGGGCTTTGAGTTACAGTGAAAAGGCTGAAAGGCAGCAGAAGTTGGTGTATGTTCATCACTTTTCATGTCATGTAGCCTTGTTGTAAATCTGCATAAGGATTTAGGGTCCAAATTTCAGAGGAACTTAAAAAAATAAATACTAAGTAGGTAACCTAATGCTCATATCATTAACTGTCTCATAACCTTTCCATAAAGGCAAATCTTAATTTAAAAAAAAGAAAAAACAGGCAATTATATTAAACTTCTGTCTATATTGTGTTAGCTTTTGCAGTTCAGGGAAAAAAAAAAAACACCCTCATGGTCAGAGGTTGGAAGTGGATGATCTTTTAAGATGCCTTCCAACCTACCCCATTCTGTGATTCTATGGTGATTCCATGAAAAACAACAATTGAAAACACAACCAAAGTGTCTATCAAGACTCAGAACATAAGAGGATAAAATAAAACCTCAACTTGTTATAGAATATTGGAGAAAAAAAAAGAAAAAAGACACAGTACCTAATTCATGCCTATCAGGGGTGGGACAGAGGGAACAACACCCCAGAGTGACTATGTATTCAATGTTTGTGACAGCAGATATTGCTAAGCTACAAAAGAACCTCAGAGATTTTCAGAAGCATCTAATGCCCCTAAAAGTATCCATTAATTTCCTACAATGGAGATATTTTTCACCAGGAGGAACTGCCTCAGCTTGATAAATCAATATTGGATGACTTGGAGCAAATTGAGAAACCGAACCAGCAAAAAACTGCCCAGATCAGATGATATTTATTCAGGAGCTCAAAGCACTTCAGCTGTGGAGCTGCCATGAGATGTGATCTATAGTTCAGCACTGACAAAGTGCTGGAGGAATGAAAGGTGGCAGTGTGGCACCAACCTTACACAAGGGCTCCCTGCCACTGCTGGAAATCACAGAAAAAAATCCCCCAAAGAAGAGAACAAATAGCAAATATTATCTGTATGATCCATGTATCCTCATTCATTTTATCCAGGGAAGACATCCATGTCACCCATCCATGGACACAATCTGTGCTCAAGTGCTGAGTTTGCCATCTTCCAAAAATGGTGGCAACTGTGCTCCTTTGTGAAAGCTCTTCAGCTCTCTCAGTGGGGGAGGAAGGATTCCCTCAGGGACTGATAGTGGTTTAAGGATTGGGAAAGAGAACACTGAACTGAACACAGTGGAAAGGCACCTGTCATGATGCACCCAGGTTCAGTGCTGGGATCTTTATTCTTTAACATATCAATGAATTACATTAAATGGGCTAAAGCGGAGTTAAAGGAGTTTTCAGATAAAACAACAATTTCTGGATACTGAGATCATGTGTGGCCTCCAGCTCTGGCTACTGTGAACTGCTGCAGAAGGATTGCATGATGCCGACTGACCAAGCAATAAAATGGACAATAAAACTCAAGAACAATGACTGTAAAGTAATGCACATGTGCAAATACTAAAACAACCCCCCACAATCCCCACAGAGACTTTTTCATAGATTGTAAACGAGATATTTTCATTCAGGACAGGGCTATTCCACACACTGTACACGCTGCTCAGCGAAGGCCAGCTGGATTTTCCAGTAGGTGTCAAACAGGCAAAAATAGAAGGTTTAGCCAAATAAATGTCTCATTGCTGACACAACTTGGAAGCTTTTCTCTCCTAGTCCCTCCTTCTGAGTTCTTTCCTTCATTGCTGTCCAGCCTTCCCTGCTCTTTCCTCCCACATCCCCTGATCCCAAGTGCCTGACCTCTCCGTCTGGCACTGCGACCTGACGCATCACCGCAGACAAAAGCATTTCTTTTTGTTATTATTTAAGTGACCTTTCTGCCACTGCAGTAAATTGGCTTACTGTGTGTCTGGAGGAGCACCAGCACTGCACAGGCCATCTGGGGTTTGTGAAGCCAGGAGCTGGGGGTGCAGAAGCTGAAAAGAAGGGCAGGACCTTTCCCTCTTGGCAGCAGCGAGCTTTTATCTTGGCTTAAGCTGTATTATGAAATCATAAGCTGGTGCTCATTTCTAAGCATCTGCTCCTGGCCCTGGACAGCAAATTACCTAAATTAATCTTTATTCTAATCCTGCACTGAAATAATTTCACTCAATGAATCAGTCTTGGAAAGCAATATGGATAGTTACCTTCAAACAGTGTAGATAATTCTGTGAACAATGTCCCAGAAATTCAATAGCCTTCTCACATTAAGTCATCATTAAGTTCTCCCAGCACTTCTCCCTGTTTAACAAATCATGAGGAAATTTAACTACAGAAGATTATAAATTTTATATATATGCACAGGTATTTTTGAGTCTCCCAATTTGTTCCTTGTTTGAAGGTGGAATACATCCATCTTTATTGCATTTTCCTCATTCTGAGCACAGAAATAAACATGTTGCTATATTCCCAGCAGAAATGTTATAGCTGAACTCATACAGACATTTTGGAAATGATTTTACCATCATTGTGAAGTCCCATGTGTTGCAAAACTCGTCAAAGAATGAAATGCTTTGGGGATTAATTACAGGCTCTGAGTCATACTTTTATAAAGCTACCACAAAATGGCATCCAAGGAGCACTCAGAGATGAAACCACTTTAAGTTTTGAAATCTTACAGCCTGCGATGACTCTACCTGGAGACAGCCTTTATGCCTCTGCCCTGATGTATCAAATCCAAATTTGGAAATCTGGGGGCCAATCAGTCAAAAACATCCTCAATTTGGGACGAAGACAAGGTCAGCAAAAGAAAATGTCATTCATATAATTACCTGCTCTTTCCTTAGGACAGACAAATACAGGAAAAAACTGCATAAACTTGAATGTTTAAACTGAGGAAATCCCAAGAAATAAAGAGTCTCTGTTCATTTTTCTGAGAATAAGGCACCTTGCACTACTAGACAGTGAGACTCAGGGGGTCCATGCACAAGGCTAAAGAAGCACAAAAAATGGGAACATATCCAATCTGAGTGTATCTGTGCTCTAAATAAAAATGAAACATTTAGCAGGTGTGCTAGCTCATCAGCTGCTATCAACACATTATAAAGAAAATCAAGTTTGGCCCACAATACATATGTGGGCTTTGGTATGGTTGTGCTTGTGTGGGATTTTTTTTACCCTTTTTTTTGGTCTGGAATTGCTATGACCATACTGATCAAAACACCTAGAAGCTTTGCGTGCATTCTTTCTGGTATAGCCTGGCAAAGAACTGGTCCAAACCATTTCAAGTTGTGCCACACCTCTGTTTCATCAGCAGATCTGTATCCAGGTTAGGTGCAAATATAGCCAGGCCTATATGCACTGCTTGATTTTTGTGTGAACAAGAGGCCTGTGAAACCAGGCTACCAGCCTGTCCTAGATGGGAAGATGCTGGAATTTAAATGAGCATTGCAATCCACTGTGGTAACCCTTAGGAAAATAGCCATGGGCAGCTAACAGATTGGTTAAACATGCTTCACCTTCCTGGCCAAAGTGAACTGTGGTAGTGCATTAATATAAACATTTGCATTTAATGTATTACCTCATCCTGGGAAAATGGTCATGAATAAATACAAACTGACCAAATACAAACCCAAGAAGAAATTTTATTCATTTAGTTTATAGTGAGGAAAACACATGATCTTATCCTCTATTCTGCTTTTCAAATATCCTCAGCCTGCGGGAGCCCAGCCAGGCAGCTGTGAAGCCATGACAAATTTCTGCCACAAAACATGAAGCAATGAGCTCAGGAGCCCAAGAGCAGCACCTGGTGCACATCCTAGGGCTGAGATGGTGCAGCTCTGCTCTGGCTCCCACCTTCCCTTTGACTTTGGACAAAATCCTGCCTCTCTCCAGCTTCTGTTTTCTCTCCTGATTTCTGTTTTCCTTCAGTATGTCAGGCATATGATCCAAGGTGCAGAAGTTTGGCTGAAAGACTCCCCTGAAAGACCATTTGGGAATTTAACTAAATGTAACTAAAAAGGAAATTTTAGGTCTGAAATTCACAACCAGACACTACCTAGGGCAAACCCAGCTTTAAAAAGTCTTGTCAAAGAAAACAGTTTTCCTAGTCATGTAGCACTGCTTAAGCGAGGCAACTGTTTGAAGTCCCACTTTTCAGTTAATTCTCAGTTTAATGAGACTTTACAAATTTGAACTTTAAAAAAGGGCATCTTTGTAATCTGGCAGTTCAGCATATGGGTGCTGGGGGAAGGAAAGCTATTTTGCATGTCTATAAAAGCTGGTACCAGAAGCTGACAGTTATGAAATGTGTTTCAAACAGAGCAGAAGCTGTTGGTCTGATGGTAGGCTGTGTGGGGAGCAGGGGGAATATCCAGAAGTGAGTGGGAGGGTTCAGCCTGGCTTCAGCTCTGAGATAATCACAACTGATGTGAGGCAGGAGTGATCAAAGGCCAACACCAGACAAGGGCTGGAAAGAAAATGTTGCCCATTGATATAAAACACATTTATTCTTCACTCCCAACCTCTTAAAGGACATACAATAATAACTTTATTTTAATGGCCTATGGAAGGCTGGGGTGAAGGAATGATCCCCTGCATGGTTTTTGACAGTAGCATTGTGGTAGGTTTGGTGGCCAGAGAAAGTGAAGCTTGGAGCAGAGCTAACATCATTCATCAGAACAGATATAAAACATTTTCAAAGCACAGTTACCTGCAGAGCCTCAGAACCTGGCAGCATACCTGATTTTTCCAAATGTATCAGCAAGGCTAGTAAAAAATGTTGTCTCTCCCTAGAGATCTTGCTTTTCTGAAAATATTGTTCTATACTTCTCTACTATAACAAGTTACAACACAGTTAAATTGTGCAAAAAATGAGATCTGGGGAAATTCTTGTTCCAAGACTGAATAGAACAAGGGAAAGAGAATAACTGCTGATGGACACATCAACTTTTTGCTTCTTAGCAATGTTGAAGGGACACATCTTTTAGAGTTTTGTTCCCTCATCTATTACTGGGTTCAGTGGATGTGACCCAAATGAGACAGAAAGAATAGTTATTCTTAGTATAAAGCAGCCATGAATTTCAGAGGGCAATGCATTCTTAAATGAAATGAGAGGCCCCAGTCAGTCCTAAGCCAAGTAACTGCTCATTTTGGCTGTCAGTGGAGTTATGGCAGTTTGTCAGACAAATATGATTCTTCTCACTTCTCCAGACACTGCCTTACAAAACTGATTCAGGAATACAATGTTTAACACTAGCAGCAGTCATTTAAATTCTTTTCATTTGCCATGCTGGATGAATGATTTCCCACTGGGGCAGGGAGCCAAGTGACTGAGAGCAGAAAGTAAACCCAGGACACCAGAAAGCCAACAGGGGGAACAAAAAATCTGAAGGAAAATGAAAAGTAAAAAAGTAAATAATCAGTAAAAACCCAATAAAAATAAATTTGCCTGTTTTATTACCTGCTGATCCCACTTCTTCCCAATCAGTGCAGGAGGCCACAAGCTAAGCCAGTGTAACTGTATTGTGCTCAGGACTGTGTTTATTCCCTTGATCACAGCCCTTTCCCACTGCTGGGTCTGACAAACCTCTGAAAAACACTTCCCTAGACAAGCAGAATGTGACAAGAAACCAAACTCAGTTCTCCTTTATGACTGATTTTCCTTTAACCCCTGTCATCTTTGAAGGAAATACCAGAGTGGCAAAAGTCACTTGCTGATGTCAAGCACCTTCTGAAAGTAGATTCTAAAACCTGGCCTTCCAAAATAGTCCCAATCTCTGAAAACTGGCTTCAAAAACTGCAGTAAATCAGTCAGCCATCCATTCTCAGCTCTTGTCACAGTAACTCAGAGATACACAGCCATGCTGACGTGCTGAAAGCCAGTGAGATTCCAGAGAAGGCCATCTGCATGCAAAGCTTGCTCTGTTTTTGCTGTCTCAAGTACAGCCTACTTCTGTTTTCTTAAGGGATTTTTGCTTGTGTGCCCATGTATGGCTTGCAGTAGCACTTGCTTGAATCAGGCACAGAAGAAAAGAGGTCTCAAGCACAAGGCTGGAAAAATGCCCCTTAGCACACCCACCCTTTTTGCTCCAAATTTCTTAACAGTGTGGTCATTGCCAGGAAAAGATGATATTTTAGGACTTGGTATTTTTTGTACCTTAAAATAAAGAGATTTATAAGCTTTTATATCCTGATTTCATCCAGTTTCTCTTCCCTCTCTCCTGGTTGTGCCTTTGCTGCTGTTCTTATGCCGACACCTCCTCCTCCTTTTCATTCCATTTCGTGACTATTTTCTCTGGAGATCTTGAACTATCTCTTCTTCTAAAATATTCTGAAAATAATTTATTCTGAGAATAATTTATCTAAAATTTTGCGCTCTGTGCTTTAAATTATGCTGGCCGTGCTGGCACAGAAGATTTCCAAATCTCTGGTTCAAAGAAATGGGGATAAATGGAAGAGTTGTCAAAAATAATGGCAAAACAATTCCAGTGTTCTGTGTCAGGAAGGAGGCTGCTCCAGAGAAGCAGGAATTGCCATCACTTTAAGGGACAACTCGCACTGTATTTTTGGCAAGAAAAGGATCTACAATTGTCATAGCATGACTGCACTAATCTCAAAGCAAGACAAAAGCTGAATCATTATAATTTAGTCTCACAAAAAAATGCATTTCAGGGTCACCCTCCCTGTGCACAACCCACATGCACTATGTTCCTCCCCTTAAAAAAAGTACAAGTGCTCTATTATTAGCAAAGGGCAGCAGCAGAGCAGGGAGGGGAGCACTGGTGGGGCTGGAGAAGGCAGTGCCTGCAGCTGAACACATTTCCTTGCTCTCCAGTGAGCCTGGCCAGGACTTGCACAGCTTTTGGGACCAGCAGCCTGAAGGGACAGGCTCCACAAAGCTGCGGCAGCAAAGCTGCTCTGAGCTTGTTTAAGCAAAGCTCTTCCTCTGAGGCAGAGTCTGAGAGCTCCCCATGGGAAATGTATTTACATATTTGAGTGATACCTCACTGCGAGCACTTCTCAGGACTGTGAATCCTGCAGCTAGGCTAAATCTGGGATCTTGCCATGGTTTCTTTGCTTCTTCCCAGTTACAGGCAGAGAAAAATTCCAACTGATAAACTCTTTTAAAAGCAGCTCTTTTTTTATTACTGCTGAAGGAGAAAGAGGAGCAAGATGAGCTTTAAGTTTCCATCCATCTGGTGGTGAAGTTTGTGACTGTTTTTAGCTCTTGGACCACAGACCATAGGCTTTGAAGACTTGCAGGCCCACACAACTCTCTCTTTGAAAATTGAAGGGGAAAAAACTTCTTTCTTCTAGCTAACAAGGCTGTTTTGAACCATTGAAGCAGGGCAAATCTGTAAGAGCAAAAATCTAGTTGAGGTAAGGTTTGGGGAATCAGCTTTTAATATGGAGTGGTATGGAATGGAAAGCCAATGTATTCTTTAAAGCACAGGACTCAGATTGTGAAAAACACCAATCACTTGGTTTTTTAAAAAATTTAAAAGTTTAATAGTAATAAAATGGTTATAAAAATAGTAATACAATTAGACTAATAGTAATTTTGACAATTTGAATTAGGACAATATGAGACAATAAAAACAAAGAGTTACGGACGTCCGGGTACCTTTTTCTGGGCAGCACGAGCCCGAAAAAGGACCCACGTTAACAGAGGATTAACCCTTAAAAACAACAGCCTGTGGCATATTCATACACGTCATACATGATGCATAAATTCCATTCAAATACAGGATTCTGTCTGGTCATCTTCAGCTTCTTCCTCTGAATCCTAACAGTGCCTTCGAGATGGGAAGAAGTTTGTTTCTTCTGATAAGAGGGCGATAAATTCTTTTTCTCTAAAAGATTTAGGTGTCCTGTGGCTGCTATCTCGCTGCGAGTCCTTTCTTTAAAAAAAGTATCTTACATAGCATAGTTTCTATTTTAACATTTTTTATAACCCAAAACTATATTTAAGATACCACTCAAGAGAATTAAGACAGCACTACTTTCTAACATAACACATATAATATTCATCTTAATATTTGCCAAAAGCCAATCATAAAATACGCATTTTTCACACAGATGTTCCAGGAAAGGTCACTGGATATCTGTGTCACACATAGCTTATGCTGCATTGGACTGGACGACTGACACAAAAGTAAGGGAGGTATAGGAGAGGAGATGCATGGGTAAGAGAGCAGTGCTGGGAGTTTATCAGCAGCATCATCCTGCAGAAATGCACTTCTAGAAAAAGCACAGAACCGAGCTCTATCCCCCACACCCTTTGCAAAGTTTTAACAAAATTCTCTTTTTCTTTTGTGACTGAAATGGAAACGCGCAGAGCCGCGGGTCAGAGGCCGGCTCGGAGCTGTGGCTCACAGCCAGGAGCGCTGTGGTCCCCAGGGCTGCAGCAGCACAGAGCCTGTGGCCACCACAGCAAGGGCAGGCAAGGACACTGCACAGCACCTCGGCGCCAGCTGCTCTGTGCACACAGCAGCTCTGCAGGGTGGAGCCCTGTGACTGTGGTCACAAGGGTTTTGAGGTGAAGAGAGAGACGAGAATGTTGATTCCATGATCAGAAGGCTTGATTTATTATTTTGTGATATATATATTACATTATGACTATACTAAAAAGAATAGAAGGAAAAGTTCTCAGAAGGCTAGCTAAGCTAAGAATAGAGAAGAATGATAACAAAGGAGCTCTCTCTGACTCTGTCCCTGAGAGAGCTCGGTCCTTGGTTGGCCATTAATTGTAAACATCCAAGATGGGCCGATCCCAGATGCACCTGTTGCATTCCACAGCAGCAGATAATCAATGTTTACTTTTTTTTTCTGGGCTCTCAGGTTCCCAGAAGGGAAAATCATAAAGAAAGGATTTTTATGAAAAGATGTCTGCGACAGAGCCCTTAGGTGGAAACCTACATTAGCTCTGAGCTGCTGCAGGAGCTGCACAGGCACTTGGTGGGGATGTGCAAACACCCCTGGGCGCCTTGCTGGAAGGGTTTCCCCGTGGAAGCAGATTTCTTCTTGTTCTGCAGAGCACAGAGGGAGCACAAGGAGCCCTACAGGAAGCCATCAGCAGTCAGAGCTGCCCTGGGGTTCAGAGGGGAAGGTCACACACCTCTCATTTTGCTGATGACTTGTTTTCCACAGGGATGCCGCTGCTGATGAACTACTCAATAGCCAAACCCTGTGCTGTATCTTGTTAGGAAGGATGAAAGTTTGACAAGAAAGTCTCACAGATATGTATGCTTGGCAGAAAGATTTTTAAATGTAGAGTCTGATGAAGGAATAGAGATGGAAGCAAGCTTTGATACAGAGGAAAAGAATTGCTGAGCCAGTCTTACTGGATAACCAGGAGGCAAAGGGTCTGTTAGTTAGAAGGGGTTTTGTGACTTACAGCAAAGGATAAACCCACCTCAAACAAGATGTTTTTATCAAGCAGAAAGAGAGCACAGGCAAACAAGTGTGCAGATGTTGCGAGTAGAAAAAAGGTCTCAGAATTTTCCACTGCAAGAAAACTGAAAAACAACTTCTAGCTTCAACTGTAATGTACTAACTCTCAGTGATTGGAGAATAGTAATGTGAATATGGTAATTATAGTTGTTATGACAGGCTATAGGTAAAAGTTAAGGTATAGATTGGTTCTACTGTATTAAGATGCTCAGCAAAGAAAAGTATATAATGCATTGTAACCAAAACTCAGGGTCTCCAGGGCTGCCTGCAGCTGGAGCTGACAGCTGTGGGCACAGCTCTGTCACCCACAACCCTGGGCTGCTGTAACATCTTGGATGGAATAAACTGCATTTTGGAGAGCCACCTGGAGTCCTTTATCTCTCATTCAGGCTCTTACAGCATCCCCCTAGTCTGGGTCTGCTTCTCTCTCCATAATTGTGCAGCCCCTGGGAGCCAGGGCTGGGAAGCTGAGGGAATGATCAGACTACTGCAAGGCAAGGCAGGGGAGAGCAGGTGGAATTGTAAACAGGCAGAGGGAGGAGGCAGAAAGACCTGAGCACAGAGCTGCTGTTTCCAGCTACTGGCACGGTCAGGTTATTCTGGTCAAGGCCAAAATTACAGCTGAGGCAGAGTGTCCCAGGGAATCCATTATTACTGGAGACAAGAGGAATTGGCACCAGCTGCCTACAAGCATTTGTGTGAGGGAAGTGAGGGCTGGCTGAGGACAGAATTCACCTGTGACCTGGCTGGAGAGAGGGACAGAGAATGCCAGGGACAGTGTGGAGCAGGCCTGAAAGCAAAAAAAAAAAAAGAAAGAAACAAAGAAAAGATTAAAGAATGAAGGAGACAAAGAGAGCAAAAGGGGGTGGGAGAAGGAGTAAAACCACTTCAAAATCCAAAGTGTGTGTTCATCCAGAACAAGGGTACATTGCCTTCTGTCTGTACATACCCAGCTCTCACCTGAGAGGTGCAGCAAGATAAGGCCATGTCCTTGGCAAATCCCTTTATTTTGCTGTGTGTTGTCTGCTAGCTGGAGATGCCTGCTGGCTGTTCCTTTACCATGGGCCTTGTTTGCCTGACCAGGCTGTAAACTTTGAGGTGCTCATGCACCATGTCTGGCAGCAGGCATGGTCCCTGTGCCTCAGAGGAGCCCAAGGAGCTGCTGTAACACAGCAGTGGCACAGACATTTTATGAAAAATCCTTTTCTTAGGATTTTTCCTCCTTAGAAACTGAGAGGCCTCAGGAACAAAATGTAAACAATGATTATCTGCTGCTGTGGAATGCAACAGGTGCATCTGGGATTGGCCCATGCTGGATGTTTGTAATTAATGGCCAATCACAGTCAGCTGGCTCGGACAGAGAGCCTGAGCCACAAGCCTTTGTTATCATTCTTTGCTATTCTATTCTTAGCTAGCCTTCTGGTGAAATCCTTTCTTCTATTCTTTTAGTATAGTTTTAATGTAATATATATCATAAAATAATACATCAAGCCTTCTGAAACAAGGAGTCAGATCCTTGTCTCTTCCCTCATCCTAAGACACCTGTGAACGCGGTCACACATCAGTCCATGAGTTCACTTGAATGTTCTGGTGTCGTTCAGCTGCAGCAGCAGCAAGTCCAGCAGCATCCAGTGGGATGTTGCTGAGCCTGAGGATGCTCTGAAGCTGTTAATACCAAAGCAGAGGATAAAACAAGTGAAGGAAGAAGTGAACTTTCATCTTCATGAGTTCTTAGCAGGGAAGGAAGGAAGAAGAATGGACAAGCAGATAAACAGCACTGAAGTGAACAAGGCACTATGATCTACTGAGGACATGCAGATCTAGGCCCAGAAATCTGGAAATAATCAACATTTTGATGCTCCCAGAGCAGAGCTCTGAAGCAGGCATCCACACTTCTTGCTCAGGCTTTGGTGAGCTCAGGAGCTCTCTGCAAATCTTTTCTTCAAGACCCTGTAATGAGGTCAGCATCATTACTTCCATTTTACAGATGAGGAAACTGAGGCAGAAGGAGGAGAGGTGAGTGAGCCAAACATGCAGCCTGATCCAGCTGCAGGCTTGCTCAAGCTCCTTTTATTATCTCTTCCAAAGAAAAGAGAGCATCATGCATCCAGGAGTGCACACAACCCAAACTTATTTACTTGCTTCATCAGCAACAAACACTGCAATGACATCAGCTAATGCCACTCTTTTCTGAAAGTTATGGTTTGAAGGGATGGGTAAAGTGTTTTCCAAAATCAACAGAGTGCACTAAGAAAGGAAAAAAGAAAATAAGATCTGCTCTACATACAAATTTCACATCAGAGACAGAGCTAATGTTTCCTATGAGCTGGGAAGGGGCAGAGCACAGTCCTGCTAAGCAGAGGGTGGAGTACAACCCTGCTGAAAGTCTTGTTATGATGTTTAGTTTAACAGTTTCAAAGAGAAATGGGAGGGGAGGTATTTTCACCCGGTCTGTGGTTTTATTCTGAAGCAGTGCTAAGGTTGTGGCAATTCCCAGGCTTGTTCTGATCTCCCTGCAGAGTTGTGGCTTAGTGATGGAGATCTGAGGGGTGAAGCTCTGCTTTGTGCAGACTGTTTTTTCACCAGATTCTGGGTGTTGCTGTTCTCTGTTGTACTGCTTGTTTGGTTTCACCTGCCCCTCTCTTATCAGAAAAGCACAATCTACTCTGGTAGACTGCATAAACAGGACCAGAACCTTCAAAACCAGTATTTTTGGTATTTTTCTTTCTGCTATGCGAGCTGAAAAATACACATTTCTGACCTCTAGTGCAAGTCAAATGACTCAGAACTGGAGACAGACTTTAATTGGGACATTTAACCTTAAAACACCATTATATCAAAGTGATATCGTTGACCTTGGGAATTTTTCAGAATGGCCTGTGGTTTTGAAGTGATGGTAGATATAGATAGATAGATAGATAGATAGATAGATAGATAGATAGATAGAGATATAGATAGATAGATAGATAGATAGATAGATTAGATAGATGGATAGATAGATGTAGATAAATAGATAGATATCTATATAAATGTACTTTATTTTTTCTCAGATGAGGTTCACTATCTATACACTGCATGTAGGTCAGGAAAAGCATAGTGAAGATGCAATAAGCTTAAATGTGTTGAAAATAAGGGCTCCCACTGCTAGGGCTCCAATGCTTAAAGCCAAGCTGGAAGAGAAATAAAATTTGTTTCCATGTGAATTTAGTGGAGCAGTAGAGGGAGTCTGATGTGAAAGGACTCTGGGAAGCAGCAGTGGTGGGCAGGGTGTTGGAAAGGCAAACTCCTCTGAAACCTCTCACCCTAAACCACAATTGTTTTAATGAGCTAGGACAGGAACCAGCAATTTACTCACTGTTCTCATGCCCTGAAGGTGCCGGGGCAAACAGCTCATTCCGAAGTGGTTTGCACCTAAAAACACATTAGAATGCTACAGACCCAACGGGACTCCGCAGAGAGATGTTGGGATATTGGCATGCTAATTCTGGTGTCCCACCGGGGAGCCGCTCAATCCATTTCGTAGGAAAACAAAGGGAGAGGTAGTTGCACAATATGCAAAGGCTTTTGTAATTTTCATTAAAGGCTGGAGAATCCCCAGGGTTTTATTTAAGCAGAGAAGCAGCGGGCAAAGCTATTTCAAATGCACACCAGTACCAGGGCCGAATGGGAAATGAACTCACAGTAGCTATAGGTCAGTGAAGGTTGCAAGGTAAAAATAAATAAAATTAAAAAAAAAAAAAAGGAAGACCAGATAATTATCCTTTCTTTCCTAATTGACCCTTGTTTTCAGTTTCTGCCTAGCTTTCCAGCCCTGAGGGAGAATGTGTTTGCAAGACAGATGCCAGGTGATCCAGTTCAAGGTGTCCCATCACTTCTGAAGCAGAAGCAAATTACCTGAACTTGAGAATAAGCTGGCAGCTACAACAAAACCTGCTGCCACTTGTTATTTTTAGATCAAGAAAACGAGATATGTGGCCACAAAGGAAACACCACCTGCATGCTTCGATTGTAAGGCTGAGGACGCTTTTTTTTCCTCTTAAAGGGCACCACTCCCCTATGTAAGGCAGTTTTGACAGGCTTGCAGAAAGTCAGACTGCCCTCTGCAAACCTCTGCAAACTCTAGTGAGTAATGCTGAAACAAATTTAGAAGGAGCTCTCTCTGGTCCTTATAAAGGAACCTGTAGAACTGTGCTTTTCTATGCTTTCTAATGGCTCTGTATTTTTCCTCTTTCCTATGAGAAATAAGGTAATATTAGGTAATATCTAGCAAGATCATAGTTGTTTGGTTTTTTTTTTTTTTTTTTTTTTAGTTACATGGGAAAGAAATTCCTGCTTGGCATTATCTTTAAAATATAATTCTGGAGGAAAAGTAACAATCTAATGTGACTCATAATCTTCTAGTTCTAGGGATAAACCACCTATCCTGCAGGAAAAGGGGTAGTCATAGGTTGATCTAATCCCCACCAATTCCAGACAGTGCATAAAATCTTCCAGCACCACCAGAGGTGGATTCAGAATCAGGAGAAAGAGGGGTTTACATGTTGCACCCAGCCCCTGACTTCAAAGCATGGAAATAATTCTTCCATGTCACAGAAGATCATAAAGAATAGCTTGAACAGGGCATGAAGCAATTACTGTGATGAGCTCTTCACAGCTCCCTGCTTCTCAATCACTCCTCCCAGCCACAGCCTCCCGGAAAAATTTACATTTCTCTCCCATAGCTCAGGCACATATTCTACAGAGCAGGAAGAATGATGGGAAAATTAAATCCACACATTAGACTAAAGTGCTTCCCTGCTCGAGTAAGATGTGCTACATCCACAGGAGAAGGAGAACAAGCCATTGATCACTGTGTCACAGGACAGGATGGAGCTGCTGAATTAGTATTGAGCTGGAGTGCTCCTTCTCTTAGGAAGCCAAGCTGCATTTCACAGGTGTCATTTATAATGAAAGATAAGGTTTGTATTCATCTGCAGGCTGGGTCTATAAGGAGAGATTCACTTCCCTGGCCTCTGAGTCACACTGAAGTGACTGCAGCTCTCCAGCAGGCAGTGTGTTAGCCCCAGCCAAACATCAAACACGAAATGCACAGCAAAGCACCCTCTTGGTGTCCCTTATCATCACATATTCACCTGGGCTATGGCACCTCCTGTCAAAAGTGAGACACTGGAGCGTGACCAGAAGGAGCTTCTGCCTTTGAAAAGGGCTTTGTGTCTTTGAAAAGTGCCTAGTTCACCTGAAACCTCCCCTAGAGAAATTAATGGTGATGCTAAAAGTACTGCCCAAGAGAAGGACTTTTATAGGATGAGGCCTTTCTTCTTCGCAAATGAAAGTTCGTTACAAAATAAAACGAGTTAAAAAAAAAAAAAAAAAGAGGCAAAAAACCACAACCCTGAACTAGTGTCGCAGACATCTTTTATGAAAAATCTTTTCTTTAGGATTTTTCCTCCTGAGAAGCTGAGAGGCCTCAGGAACAAAATGTAAGCAATGATTATCTGCTGCTGTGGAATGCAACAGGTGCATCTGTGATTGGCTCATGTTGGTTGTTTCTAATTAATGGCCAATCACAGTCAGCTGGCTCGGACAGAGAGTCCGAGATACAAGCTTTTGTTATCATTCTTTGCTAATCTATTCTTAGCTAGCCTTCTGGTGAAATCCTTTCTTCTATTCTTTTAGTATAGTTTTAATGTAATATATATCATAAAATAATACATCAAGCCTTCTGAAACATGGAGTCAGATCCTCATCTCTTCCCTCATCCCTGGACCCCTGTGAACACCGTCACAAACTAGATCATGTGTCTGTCATTTGTGACCCAATCTAGGACTGTGTGTTAGAGAGATGTTAGTTATCCTAGTGCTCCAGATGCAGAATTTTATATGTACTTCAAATTAATGCAATAGGAAGCTTAATCCAAGTTGCACTTTCTCTTTCCTATTTTTTGAGCGATTTGACAATGTTCCTGAATGCTGTGTTTAGGGCCTCTGATTGTCTGGATGTGATGCCTGTTTGATGAACCCAAGCTCTGTTTCTAACCCACACTGAGCTTGCCACCACTTTAATAACAGCCCTTGAATAATTCATTGTGCACCTGCACAGAGGCTTCACATGATCTGCTTTGGAGGTGTCACCCCGAGTCACACAGCTCAGCCCTCTCCTTTGCAACAATCCTGATGGTGCTGCCCATCAGGAGCCAGCAGAGCTGCTTGGCATCACCCTCAGAAAGTCAGAAGTTTTCACAGGCTGAGATGCTCAGCAGCTTTACAGTCTCCTCCTCAATCTATCATACAAGCACCAAAGAAGGGAGCAGGACCAGACAGCATGGGGCAGGAGAAGAAGCAGAATAATTGAAACCCTAAATAAGACTATTTTGAAGTTTCATCATCAAAATCTCTGGGTTTTTTTCCATTTCAGTCTTTTGTGATGCATCCCAAAGCTCCTAGGTGTGACTTACACATATAAGGACAGTCAGGTTACCCAGAATGGTTTGGAGCTGGCTTTAAGTCATTCTCAAATATTTAATATTGCAGCTGATGACAATGGCTGCCCTCCAAGGGAATTTGATCCACTAATCCAAAATGCAAAGCAAGGAGACAGCAAAATGAAACTGGTCATTTTTTAATTTTTTTTTTTTTTTTGCCATAGCTGTTTGCGTCACTGCTGCTTATTGCTAGAATTGGCTGAAATAAGGAGTGCTGAAATATATACAAAATAAGCTACACTATTTTTTGCCACAGCAAAAATACTTGGAAACCAAAGCTAAGCATGCAACACTGTTCTCACTAAATTCAGATGAAGATTCAAGTCAGATTCAGCTTTTGGGAACTCTTGCTAGTTCCCAAATGAAATTTCTAAACTTAATAAAGTTTGCTCATTGTCAGATATTCTACTCCAGCCATGGCAGCGGTGAAATTTCATGAAAAGGTAACCCAGGATTCATCTGGCATGGAATACATGGCTCTGCAAATAATACAAAAATAATACAAAATCCAGATCTAAACATGAGTTGCTTTAAATGTGAGATCACGTTGTGAGATCCTTGTGGCTGTCCCATGAAGGGCCAGAGCTGGACTTTGATGGTCCTTGTGTGTTTCTTCCAACTCAGAGTGTTCTGTGGTTCTGTAATTCTGAAAGTTATTATCAGAGCCCACATGGTTTTTCCCACAAGCCTGTTATGTAACAGACTTGTAGAAATAAAGTAAGATCTTGAAGCCAGCTTTTGTTTTCCTTATTTTGCTCATGTTGGGTATAAGAACACTCAGGCATTTTGGGAAGTAACCAAGAATTCTTTCATATACAGAAATTAAAATAAAATTAATTAATAAATGAATTCCCTAAGAGTTAGGGAAATAAATAACAAAACCATTATCTTTTCTCAATATTGCACCTTTCTAAAAGCAAGTAATACTAAAGCTCTGAGGTTTTCTAAGGTTTCCTCTAGTTTTCCTCTCCTTCCCACTTGCTTCTTTTTATCTTAGTTATATCAAAAATATACATTTTATCAGGCAGGAAAGTTTACCTTTCCCTAAAGCCTATTAAAACCAAGTGAACTTTTTATCCTTGAGGTATAGGAGGTCCCTTCTTCAGTTTCCGTGTATCTGATGTCTTCTAGTGCTTCCACAGAGGCCTTCTGAAAATGCAAAATAAATGTGCCCAAGTCAACAGGAAGCAAAAAACCTGGGATACAAAAGGTGCCTGTAGCACCTTTGAACTTTTCTCTGGGTATTTTTAAGAGAGCTCTCTACAAATGAAAAGGGCAGATCTCATAATAGCTGAAACAGGGCTTGAAGACATTTAATATCTCAGCATTAACTATTCATTATGAGGCCATATGGATCGGTTCAATAAATGATGAAAGAAGTTATTGAGAAGCCAAGCCAAGAACACTGGAAAGAAACATTCTCTTACCCAGCTCAGCCACAGACTTACACATTTGTTGTTGAAGACCAAAATGCTCTTAGCTCATTGAAGGCTCTGTGTGTCTATCTAGAGTCTCATAACCATTTTTCCCAGCTTGTGGGAAACAGGTTTCCCATTTTTCTCTTTTTCATTCCTTTTTTTGGCCCTTGCTCTGATGATTGATCTTCCTCTCCTTTCTCATCGTCAGCATGACAAAATCTGTACTAAAAGTGGCACTGGGAGCTGGATGATTGAGGTTGTTCACTGATGATTCAGATCAAACCATGTGTGGCCTGGAACTTGTGCATGAAAAACCTGCATTTTGTCACATCAGGAGATTATAGCTGTCCCAGGTGAGTACAGCACAGCAGATCATTTTTCCAGAAAGGAATATGTTATAGCAGCCATGCTGTTAGGTGCTGAAGTAAGTGTTTTATGCGTTATCAGCTGACAAGCATGGTGAGAACATCCTTAAAATTAGGTACAGTTAAAAGCCCTGCAGAGTCAAAGCTTTATCCCACTTCCAGGTATTCTTAGAGCTGTAATTATTTGTATTTGTTTCCTGTAACTTAATAAAAACCAAGTAACTAGAGAAGAAAAAGCATGGATGTGTTTGCAGCACAATAAAATTTAGAATTAACCAATATTTTGTTAATGTACAGTTGAAATCACCCTCCTGATTATTTACAGCTCCTCGTTTTCTCCCTAATAATGTAGGACTGGCTCAAAGAGGCCACTTTTATGATTGATATGCTTTTGTGTCTTGGAGTCCTTTGAGGTTATGATATTTCTTTGTAAGCAGGGTTGCTTTTCAGGTTTTATACTGCCTCAAATGTGTTTGCTGTAGACACTGGTGTTGTTGAAGGACAATGGTTTATTCAATTATTATTTTGCACTGAGTGATTGGAATTTTGCACTGAGTAGTTTTCATATTGCACTAAGTGGTTTGTTTGTATCACATGGTTTGTTCAGTTCTTCCCTGTCACTGTCCTATTTTCTGAAAAATCCTCTTTGCTGAGGATTCTTCTCCTGGGAAGCTGAGAAGCCTCAGGGAGAAATGAAAACAATAATTATCTGGTTGCTTCTCCCTGTTTTGCTGCTTTGGATGAGGTTGGAGATTGTTTATCCAACAGGTGCATGTTTGATTGCTTTCATGTGAATTGTTTTTACTTAATGGCCAATCACAGCCAGCTGTGTCAAGGCCATAACAGGACAAGGTGAGAGATGAGAATTGACTCCAACTTCTCAGAAGGATGATTTATTATATTATGACACTATATTATACTAAAAGAAATTATATACTAAAACTACACTAAAGAAAGAGAAAGGGGACATCAGAAGGCTAGACAAGAATGAATAACAAAAACCTGTTACTGACCAGAGTCCTGACACAGCTGATGGTGATTGGTCATTAAGTTAGAACAATTCACATGGAACCAATCCAAGATGCACCTGTTGGTAAGCAATGTCCAAACCACATTCCAGGCAATCAGATAATCATTGTTTACATTTATTTTCTGAGGCTTCTCAGCTTCTCAGGAGAAAAATCCTGGCAAAGGGATTTTCCATAAAACATCAAGGTGACATTATAGGTCATATTTGCCTCCATCTTCACCACTGGATAGTTTCCAAAACCCCTATACCCTATAAAAATCTGTCCAGTTCAGGAGAAGAAGCTGTCATTGGGGACCTTTGCAGAAGCTGCCAAGAAAAACATCTCTGTGGAACCTCACACAGGCTTCTCCTCTCTCTCCCTGCTCTGCCAAAGGCACTTAGCAAGCAAAGAGCTGAAATCACAAATGAGCTGATAATCCCTAAAGAGCTGATATCACCCAAGAGCTGAGCTTGCTGAGGCTGCCTGTGGCCCTGGAGCCTGCCTGAGGGGCCTGGGCAGGTCATGATAAACTGGACATCTCTATTTGGATCACCCACAGCAGCTGTTTTTTGGGAGACCCCAAAACACCAGAGCCGCCTCACCAGACGTCCCTGGAGTTATAAATGAATGCTCCGATTTAATAATTAAAGAAATTTATTAAATTATCAAAAGTATAAATTTGGAAAAGGCCACAAGCAATTTGACCCTGAGCCAGGCAATCAGGGAGACTCAGGACTTGGTCTCTATATCACCAGATTCCCTGTGGGTCACCAAGGGTCAGTTCTAAGGGGTCCATTTTTATACAGTCTCTCTGGCTTTGGAAGGGGGTCTTCTTTAGCATATCATCACATTTCCCAGAACCGGTGAAAAATTGCTGGAATCCTATATCAGGTAAACAATTTCCAGGAATGTCTCCTGCTGGGGTTTAGTCAGATGAGAGAAATCCCTTGGAATGTACATTTCTGGATGTACATGTACATCTGGATGTGTCTTCTTGGTGTTTGAATCTTTATCACTTAGTCTGTTGCTATTGCTAAAGCCTATCAAAAATGCCTCCTGCTGGGAGAAATGAGAAATCCTTGGAATTGTACATCTCTGGTGGCAGTGTCTTCCTGGTGGTTTGAATTTCTATCACTTAACTTGCTGTTGCCCAACTTTCATTTGCACATCATTTGCCACTAATAAAAAGACAATAATAACACCAGACTTGTACCTTAAGCACAAATGAATAATAGAAGATAAATTGTCCTGAAATATTTTTTCAAAATTCTGGGAATAGTACCATCATAGCAGAAAAGACAAAGGCTTTTACAATCCAAAATGTTTCTATTAAAGGGTAAAACAATACCCCAGGCCATTTCAAATTAATGGGGCCTTTTAACACACATTTCTTGATATATCTTATTTGTATCTATGAAGTAACACAGAGCTGTGAAGGATGGCCAGAAGTGGTACTCTGCAGAGAAATCTCTGCTGGAGAAGATGGAGAATTTTTATAATTTCAATTAACTAAAATGAATGGGGGAAAACTCCAAAGCAAGTTGGCAAACAGTTTGTTTTTTATAAATCCCATTTTCCTGGAAATAAAGATCCATTAATCAGCAATGATGATTAGTTTCATGGAGGAAACTAAAACCTATTAAAAGCAAACAAAAAAATCCTGTCTAGACTTGTAGACCTGTACAGCTAGAGAAGCACAACCTTAGCACTGTAGATGTAGCTAAGCATGGCATGAGTGATGGCAGAAATCATATCTAAGTGGAAATTGAAATAAACTTTACTTCTAGAAGCTGTTTTCACACTGGAGTACAAATACAGCCAGTGTGAAAAATAAAATATTACACTTTGAAATTAATTAATTACACCAGCATATAGCCTGTGCCTGAGTAAGGCTCAGAACTAACTTTGATCAATTGAACAGCTTTGTGTTTTTAACACTGTTCAACATCCAATATGGCTCTCAGAGCCATTTTTGAGATATTTTTCAGGTGGTTTGCAATCTGTTTTTCATAGACAGAGCTGTCACAGTGACTCAGTAGGATTCTGCAGAGTAGTCAGTGTTAGAATCAATACAAACAGCTGCAGGGGATACATCCTTGGAAGAAAGAAGGAAAAACAACTCCATCTTCAAGATTTATAATTTTCTTTTTAAAATTCCAAACCTTTGTCACTTTTCTTTTTCCATAAGGTGTACACAGAGATTGCCTTCAACAAGCACAACTTCTGAAAACATTTGAAAATATCTGTAAAGTGCGCTGAATTACTCAGTTTCAGAGAGTACAGAGGTAAATCCAAAGCCAACCATTAACAAGCCCAGAAAGGCACCTGAACTTCTAATTCTCAATATGACTTTAAAATATGATAATCCATATAAATTGCATAAATATGCATGCCTTATATACATTTTTTTTTGTCAGGCATGTATTTTAATGCTTTTTTAAAAAGTATATTTAGCTTCACTTAATATATATACACCCCTCAAGAAGATGAAACTTCACAAAATTGCTGGCCTAGGAGGAGTTTGGAAAAAGCACATTGTTGAAAAGGTTTACATGAGTAACTCCTTAAAAAAAAAAAGAAAAGAAAAAAAATGCTTTTAAGAGCATTTTGTGATGGAGACTCCATAGACTTTCTCAGAAATGCTTCAGAAATTCACTATTTCTTGATACCAATTTGATACCCATTTTAGTTTATACCCATTTTTATCTCATCCACCACAGCCATGGAGAAAGACAGCTTCCCTTCCTCTTTGCAGGAGTGTTTTGCATATCAGAAGGGCTGTTATTGCATGTTTTCAGGACCTTTGATCATTGTTGCTGCTTTCCTCTGCTTTCAGAGCACTCAGAGTTTATCCTGCTGGAACTGAGGACTTTTGATCTCTCAGAACTATTTGAAGTGGCAGCTGATGCCAAACATTAGCCTGCTATAAGCTGTTTACCTGTGTGCTTTGTATCACAGAGCAGAGACACCAGTGTTTGGCCAGCACTTCTGGACACCCCTATAAGGCCCTAAATAGATTTAGTACCAGCAAGCCCCAGAGGAACTTGACTAAGAATTTGGAGACTGTGAATTTTCCTTCTATTTCTGTTCTTGACCATGGTGCTTTTATCTCCAAGTATCTGCTTCCTCTCTCAAACCTCCCACATGCAAATGGTGCTTAAGAACCAGGCATTACTAATTTTGTTTTTCAGCTCTTTGCCCATGCTATCATTGTGTTGGGGAACTCTAGCAAAGTTGATACATTTCCATTCAAAGTATTCCTTCAAATTCCAAAGGAATGGTTTGTATTCACAGACTGATGATAAGTAATTGAAACACAAGACACTCTGATGGCTTGTCACAGGCTGTTTGAGATGTCAGCCTGCTGGAAACCTTGGATTTTCAGTTTGCAATGGAGTTCTGGAACATATTGCAGAGATACAAGCTCACTCCATTCTGGGGCCTGCAAAATTAATGATGTGTCCCAGCTTAGTTTAGATGGAGATGAAGTCGTGCATGGAGGCTGCCTGAACAGCCACTGGTAATTTGTTGTTTGCTACTAGAGGCAGGGGCAGGGAATCAATTCATTCATTCAGGAAAGGAATCGATTGCTCCCCTAAGCATATGTTTACCCTTGTAAAGAGCAGTTTATGGAGTAGGATGCTTCGCAGGGACTTTGGGGAAAACGAGAACTTTTAATTGCCTGACCATTTACACATTTGGGATTCTTGCATTCTCTTGCTTCCTTTGAAGTCAGAGTCCCGAGCCCCCAAGGACTGTAAAGTTACAGGATAATTACTGATTGTTAAGGAATTATGCTTTGTAAAATAATTGTCCCTATAGTTTCTTCTCTATTGCCCCTCACCCCTGGTAGCCAATTGATTTTAAAGAAGAGAAACTTCTGGAGACAAAATGTCTAAGTTTTCCAATGACTTCACAAGAAGCTATTAAAGAAATGTGGCAATCAGCACGGATAAAAGTCGTGGCACAGTTTGAAACTGGAGACAGAAAGAACTGGACATCAGGAGCCATTTCTCACTACTGACAGAGGTTAATACTGGAGTGACCTAGGGACCAGCTTCAGGAGAGAGCTGAGCACATTCAACCCACGAATTAAGGAATTGAAAGGGAAGGTGAGCACCAAGGTGACCGTGTCCCCTAGATTATTCTAGATTCTTGTGGCCACTGGCATTTTCAATAAACTTTGGAAAGACCCAGCAAAGACCTGGGGAATGTGCCAGATGTGATGAATCCACAGACAGCTACAATTTTTGTCAGTACTGTCAATTAAGAAAGAAAATTTTGCTTCTTCTCCCTAACAGCAGTTAAATTAGTGTGTCAGGGTTATCATAGTTTTGCTGCTGTTGTTAGGCTGCATTTTCTGCTATTTCAGCTCTCTTTAGGGCCAGGTGAGAAGTACTGCTAACGCAGGAAAAGAGGTTGGGGCTCAAACCACAATGAGGAGAGGGGGGGGAATTCTGCTTTTTCAGCAGCATTTGTTATTTTAACTGTTTCACCAAACCACAGCACAGATGATTTGTCTGAAGATCAAACAAAATAACAAGGAAATCAGCTCTCCTGAATCCAGAGATGGCCATTCAACCATTTGGAACGCAATTCTTCTCAGCAGAGGAAACCACTGAACAGCAATATTCTCCTGGCTGTGTCTCCACAGTGCCTTTTTGTGCGTATCTCTAACTCTCCCACCACTGCTGCAATTTGTAGAAGCCAGGACAGCTCATGTCACACCACTGGCATAAGGACCCTTCACACCAGACCCCAATATGCCACTCTTTAAATAAATTTTCCTCTCCCTTCAGTGTGGGAGGCTCTTTTCTTGGGCCAACATCCTTTTGCATGGGAAACCATTCTCTTTCAAAAGACCAGCCATAGATAGATAAATATTAGAGACTCTTTACCTGCATAGATGAATTTGGTTTGCCAGTCACTGAGGAATGGAAGTGAAAGAAATCTGCATTTTGAACTGAGAATATTCCTCCTGTAGAAAAACTGCCCATTAAAAAAAGCCCCAAAGTCACACCAAAAACACTCACAGAACAAAGAATCAGTAATATGAACACAAGAACTGAAGCCCACACACATCAGTTGCCATTGGCCATTACACCATTTGAACTGCTTTGGTATTCAGAGTGAACACACACTTGTTCTCTCCAATATTTGACTGAATGTTTGTGCATACAGCAAGAGAAGTTCTGTAAACTTTTCAAAGTTTAGCGGAGAAAACCAGAAAAATTTAATTTATTTTGAAATATTTTTTTTGGAATTTATAGTCCTTCTCCTTTGACTCGTGGAAGCTCATCAAGCAAGGCGTGCAAGACCATAGAGTATAGAAGGTGTTCAGCAGAGCTTAAAGCAGTCCTGGAGGTGACAGCTGTGAAAAATGAAGTCATTTGCAGCCACCCTATGCAGGCAGTCCTGCCACTGAGAGGCAGGGAGCTGCCTCAAGGACAGGAGAGCCCACAGCTTTGTCACAGTGGATTAGCTCACCTTCAGCCAGATAGATTTGTACTTCCCAGCCTCCACTGGGATTGCTGGCTCCGGAGTGCAGAGAGCGTAGTGCTTGTTTATTGCATTGAAATAGGCATTTATCTTTGTTATTTCTGTATTCAGGATTGCTGCCTTGGGTGAGTGGCTCTCAGACTTTTCTGTGTTATTTCTGTATTCAGGATTGTTGCCTTGGGTGAGTGGCTCTCAAACTTTTCTCCGTAATCGAACCAGAAGGAAGTTTCACAACCTCAAGCCAGCTGTATGTAAATTAAGAGAATGTGGTCATTCTCAAAAAAAGACAAGAGTCTGAAAGTGTAGAAAGTCTGTGGAAAGTAGCTCTTGGTAATTATTGTTTGCTTATACACTGCTAATTTTAAATAGGCTTTTGCATTTTAGAAGTGCTGCTGTGCTTGCCTGTTTCGGGAAGAAACATTACAACTGCTTTCCTGTGCATTTTGCAATACTATATTTCACAATGCTCTTTCAACTCAGCAGAATATAGTGGTTTTACAGTTCAAGGTTAAATAATAGCACCATTTGGAAAGCAAATATTGAGCCAAAGAACTTCAAAGCTGCAACATTCACTAATTCAGCTTCCATGTATTTAAAACAGTCTAAACTTCCATGTATTTAAAACTATTTAAAACTACAATAAAATAAAAAAAGCTAAATGAAAAAGCACAATTAATTAATTTGAAAATATTATCTGAAGTTTGGGCTAGTTTCTCTTGTTCTCTCCCAAACTGCAGCACAAAAAGTCCCCTGAACTTTATCAGCTTTTGCCTTACTATACTGAGTCAAAGCTGTCTGCAGCAGAAGCTACTGGACTGTGTAAACATGAAATTTATTAGTGAATGCATTGCAAGAGACACTCATTGCTTTCCTTTCCTGTAGGGTTAAAACTCTTTCTTTTGCCCCAGCCACAAAGAAAGCTTTGCTGCAAGAAAAATTTTGTTAACCAAATTTTTTGCAATGCACACTGTGCATTATTTTCCTTTTATTGTGTTACCTGATAATTTTCTGGTTTCCCTAATAACACTAAAAATATTCTGCTTTGCCCTTCTTATTTCTATATTACCTCTAGAGATGTTTTCTGTAGCATCACTTTCCAATGCAATTTCCTCCAGAACTCAGCAATTCATAATCAAAAAGAGAGCAATGGTTTGGACCCAGCTGCTGCGACAGCACAGCCACATGAACTGCACATAACCCTGCACACTTCAGCTTCTTCTTTTGTGTTTATTAAAAAGTCCTCCCCACCGAGGCTCCACTTTTTAACCACATCTTATTTTCCAGCCAAGCATTATTTCTTGACATGCAAGCAGGAGAAATTCAGAGTTGTTCAACTTGGCAGTAATACCCTGGGCAATTGCATTGCACAGGTTAACAGTGCTTAAACTCATGAGCATTTCCTCCTTCTGATCCTACCTTCCCAGAGGGAAATCACAACTGGCAAGGTCAAACCAAGTCTTGTCAAGGAGGGACTTGCTAAATAACTGTGAAACTGAGGGAGGCACAGATTTTCTGGGCCCTGAGTTTATTTATATGTTGGAGAACCAGAAATCAACAAAATTCTCTTTTTTGCTCTCCCTACATACTTCTTGTATGAGTCTGAATTCCTCTGCTGAAAAAACAACTTGTTGCAGGAACAACACTCAGAGTTCAACTTTATCTTTGCAAGACCTAAACGCCACAGATTAAGACAGTGAAACTATTTAACACCCTCCCTAATATTTCCCCCTGGTATTTCTCAAGTGAGGGAAGCACTACATCTCACAGGAGTAGAAATGATGAAAGTTTTTGGGAAGTGCTGGCCTCCTGTAGACACTTGGCTTCGATATCTATGAAAAGAACACCACACAGAAACATTTGCCTCCTGACATGGTGGCAAACAGAGCAGATACATTTTGCTTATACACAAACATTTGAGGCTGAGTATCTCATAACTCTTTGATGTAGTCACACAACCTTGGGGAAACCAGTTATAAGATGCTACCAGTACTGGCATAGGTATCAAAACACCAATAAGAACTTAAGTAAGTGGCAGAAACACAAAGTCATTTTTCTGGTTGTTTTTGTTCATTGGTTGGTTTTCTTTTTTTTTGTTTCTTTGTCTTTCTCTTTTTTTTTTTTTTTTTTTGTAGTTAGCTTTTTTTTTTTTTTATTTTGAGAGGGGAGGGTAGGAGGTTGTTTATTTGTTTTGCATTTGGAAAGGAAGTGGCAGAATACCAAGGTTATTTTCATACCAGCTTTTAATGTTTCTTACCAGCTGCCTCTCAAACCAAAGTATAACCATTTAATTCCTCATTACAAAGAAATTGTTGGGATTAAACAGCCCTAAGTTACTCAGTTATCAAGAGGAAATTCTTACATGTTGGGTACCAATTGTGATAACAGTGATGTCTGATGTGATCCATTTACGTAGCATTCAGTTTTTACAAAAACTTCATCAGTTCTTATTCTTATCTAACCCTGCCAAAGATATAAAGTATCAATTTTTAACCACAAAATTTTATCAAAGTCCAGGAAAATCAGGGAAATTTCTACCTCTTATTACCTGCTAATCAATGGTCCATGAGTAAGATGAATTACCTTCTCTCTTTCTTCCTAAATGAAAGAATAGTAATTAAAGGGAAAAAAAAAAATCTACTTCTGTGTTAGGTACTACTCTGACTGTTTACATATACAGAAGTTTCCCTCAGGCAACAAGGAATTATTCTATTTTAATCAAAGTACATACACAACACGACTCCCAGCTTTAGAAGACCCAAAAGATACAGAATAATGAATTCATCTACCATTACAGATAGATGAATTTTTGAACACAAAGGAAAAACCTGACTGAATTCCTCATTATGACAAAAGAAACCCTGAAAAATAATCCCAACTGCTGACAATATAATAAAAAGTGACATTTCTTACTATTAACCTGTCAAAAAATAGATCTAGTATAATTTCAAAGCCTCTGCAAGACAAGCTTTGTATTTGTTCTTAGTCAAATACTTTCCAAAGTTGAATCCCTGACTAGATACCTGCCTTCATCACTGCTGCACTTACAGGAAATAAAACTTAAAAAGAAACTTGCTACTCTCTCAGTGTGCATCCACAGTGATTCCTTCATGGGACTGCTGGCAAGAGTGACAAAGCTTCACACTGGGGGTTTTGGCCACAGAACCTTTGGAGAAACATTCCAAACCCTCAGAAAATCACTGAGGGCTGACCCATCCATGGGTGCACCCTAGCACATGTGCCTACTGCCTGGCAAAGATTTGAGCATTTCCTTGGGAGAGATTCCAGTAGGATTTGCTTTTTTTTCTGCAGGAAGTTTTCACCAGGCAGGTCAAACTCACATAAGCTGTTTCAAATCAGCATTTCCTCACTTTGGTATTTTATCACTAGATAAAAATAAACATAGATAAACAATCTGGTTGAAATCTTTTTTTTAAAGGTAACAGCTTTCTGCCTAGATGGCCATGAGATTATTGATGGGTTTTCCCAGTCACAGAGTGTCACAGCTCCTCTCCAGAGTGAAAGTCTTGTGTGTGCAGCAGGCAGCTCTGCACTGGCATGGGCCTCTGCTTCACAGCAAAACTGCAGGGCAATAAAATCAGCATTTTCCACCCCAAATGGCTGAGGAGCAAGAGACACCTAAGATCTTCTGAAAAAAAAAAAAAAAAAAACAAACAACTAATAAAACCCAATTCACAGAGAACATGTTTCATCTCTCATTTTGAAGCAGGAAGGCAATGGAATCTATGTTCAGCATGAACATACACAAGTATTACCAAACACTTAAACTCAAAATATAACAAAAGACAACCATTTTAATTAATTAGATTATATCTCACAGATGCACAAAAAAATTCTTATTCATTAAATTAGCAGGTGCTCAGATTTGTCAAACACAAAACCTGAATGCAATACACCTTTCTTTGCCTTACTTCAGCATGTACTGCCCTCCAACTCCCTAATCTACAGCTCAGATTTTTATAAACTTGGCTTATAATTGTTACTGAAAAGCATTTAGTCTCCAATAGAAACTGTGAAGAAATCAGCCTGAAATAGAAACTGGTCTGTGAAAAACTACTCAGTCGCTAAGGGATCTTATTTTTTATCCTTCACTTGCCTGCCTTGTTCATTGGTGCAATATTTTAAAATCCTGCAAAGCCAAACTCTAGTTCCTCTTGGGCTCCTATTTTTTTAAAGAAAGGATGGCCAATATATATTCAGCTTTTTATAGTGAGAACACAGCCTCAGAAGGGTTACACCTCCTTATTAAGTGTACAGGTTATGCAGCCTCATTGCTGTAGGCTGGATTTATTCTTTTCAAGTTACTGTTTAATATGGCTCTGTAAATATTTAAATGTAGAGCTACCTCCAGCAATTTCATTAATTTATAATTCCAGGTCTTGTTCTTATGTTTTTAGCCTCTGACACTAGAAATTTGTGTGTGTTTCCTCCATCTGTCTCATCTCTAAATGCGCTCTTCTGTGCTTCTGAGAACATTACTGATAGTGACTGCAAATTGCACTAAGAAACCCTTTTAGGTGTATCAAGACCTGAGAGATAATCCTCCCATCAGCTTACACCTTAAGTGAACAAAAGAGAAGGAAAGAAGTCGATAACTGAAATACAGAGAAGTCTGTGTGATGCCTAGAGAGGCTACCTAGAACAGAAGCTGGACAGTGTTACAGGAATAAAGTAGTTATTTATTAAAAAGCCTTCCAAGGATACACCTTGGGCAGTACAAGAGCCCAGCAATGGCTCCATCCAAGACGGTCCCAAGTTTTGACACTTTTATAAGTTTTAGTCCATTTACATATAGGATGGAAAAGGATTGTTTGGTCTGACTAAACTGTGAAGAGAACTTGCTAGCACTTTATATGAAGTTCAGAGTTACACACTAATGCATCATGCGCACAGTCACAAAAAAAACCAAAACCAAAAACCAGCTGCTGTTGTATTGATCCCAGTTCTAGTGGCAGCTCACCAATATCTCAAAAACTGTCCCAGATTTATCTATGGTAGGGGGTGCAGCAGTAATTGTTCATAGCAATCTATCAAAAGTATTGATCCTTCAGCACTAATGTTCTTGTATAACAGATACTCACAGGCTAATTTTTTTTGGTTTTTTTGCCAAAATATTGTAGAAGATAATTTTTTGTTGTAAAAGGTGAAATTATTGCTTCAAAAAGAGCAATTAAAAACTCTTTAAAATAGTGTTGCAACAAAAAGCTCATCAAAATATTTATAAGTAAGGAGAATGAACTTTGAGAAAGACTTCTGGAATGTAAAACCAAAATTTATTTGTCATAGATCTGGTTTGGTGGCTGCACTGAGAAGTTGGCAACAACCAACCAACAAGATATTTTGTGTCAATCAAACAGATCTCTTAGTTTTCCACTGAAAATAATACAAGAATAAATAAAAAGAATAATTAAAGAAAAAAGAAAAAGGTGGCTGGACATGGTCACAAGAGGCTGCTACTCAAAACAAAAGGCTACATATCTTAATTAAAAGTGCATTTCAAAAGGAAAGAGGAAGCATAACTTCCATGAAGAGTTACATACTTTTCAAGACTTCCCACCTCCAAATACTTTTCAGACAAGAGTTAAAACATTAATCCAAACTAGATCTTGTTTATTTTGTGACAAAAGCTTAAGTTGAACAAACTGAATGTTCTTTCAAATGCAATGAGGAATTACTTTCATTTAGAGGAAAAATAATATGAAACACACAGAAAGAAATGTTTCAGAAGTGAATTATTTAATATATGCACCAAAATTGAGCTCGCCAGCCAAGAAACTATTTTTGAGGCTGAGTTTTGGACCCTTCAAATTTATGTTCAGCTTGAGAGAACTGAAATAAATTTTCCTTTAATTAATTTTGATAAACGGATTGAGACATGCAGTCTGTTGTGGTTTTGGCACACTGTCCTGCCTCTTAACTTGAATGGCCACGAGATGAACCTCAGTGCATGAAAGCCTCTATTCTTAATTTTGAAACGTTGCAAAATTGTGTAGTAAACAAGGAGTGACTGAAAAGCACAGAAGAATCCTGTGTTCTGTGGCAGCCTGCAGTGCACCCACCCCAGAGACATTCAGGACATGGGAGAGTGGAGAGGTGCACTCAGGTGTTCTCCCAACACCACCTGAAGAGTGAAGACACAAGAGACTCCGGGATTTCTATTTAAAAGAAGGCTCTCCAAAACAACATTAGGTCACGATAGCAAGCAATGGTATTTGAATGCAACACTTCCAGGTTTAAAATTAGAAAACATTGTTTTGACTGCTAAGGTGGGAAGAGAAGAGCCCTCATCCTAGGAAAAAATGTTCATTTACTTCCAAGCAAACAGAAATTGCATGGGTTTGAGGACTCTGAAGGCACTGCATGAAACCAAGTGCTTTTCAAACACTCATCTAGGAAGTTTATGGCATAGCTTAGAGTTGAAAGCTGTTTCCAGATGTCACATCATGAGAAAAAACATAAATATTTTGAGGAGAGCTCTGAGAGTATAGTGTTCTCCAAACTGAGAGAAACAATCAAGTGGTGCAATTGAAAAAAACTCTTTTCATGGCCCAACATCCTTTTGCATGGGAAACCATTCTCTTTCAAAAGACCAGCCATAGACAGATAAATATTAGAGACTCTTTACCTGCATAGATGAATTTGGTTTGCCAGTCACTGAGGAATGGAAGTGAAAGAAATCTGCATTTTGAACTGAGAATATTCCTCCTGTAGAAAAACTGCCCATTAAAAAAAGCCCCAAAGTCACACCAAAAACACTCACAGAACAAAGAATCAGTAATATGAACACAAGAACTGAAGCCCACACACATCAGTTGCCATTGGCCATTACATTTGAACTGCTTTGGTATTCAGAGTGAACACACTCTTGTTCTCTCCAATATTTGACTGTAAGGTTGTGCCTACAGCAAGAGAAGTTCTGTAAACTTTTCAAAGTTTAGCAGAGAAAACCAGAAAAATTTAATTTATTTTGAAATATTTTTTTGATATTTATAGTTCTTCTACTTTGACACATCTTCCTGTACTTTTCTTTATAAGTGTCTATTTAAAAATAAATCATATCAAACACTTCAGGCAATTAGAGTCAAATCTCTACTGACAAGCAAAGTTAAAAAAGGAAGTCCTGACAAAGTCACTGCAAAGATGTCACAAGAATAATGAATAAACATTTCTATACAATTTTATTCATACTTCACAGCTGCGATTTCTGTTAATAACTGTTTTCAATTTCTTTGATGAAGGAGAAAGCAATTTGCTTCAGTCTTCACAGGTAATAGAAGGAACATTCCTCTCTGTACAGACTGTCTCTTAGAATTTAACATGAATAGAAGATCTTCAACCTTAACCATTTAAACAGGAAAAGCAAGACTACAAGGCCACAAAAATTATCAAAACCCCTTTAAATGAGTGTACTTTAAAACCCCCTAAAACAACCAAAAAGAACATTATATATTTAGTTTTCAAAGCAGCTTCCATTCCATGTTTCTTATAAGCAGCAGCTAAACAGTTTAATCACTGTACATGTGAGCTGGAACTTAGATCCCTTTGAGGCAAATAAAAAGTTGTAGCCTGAGGTTAATAAAACACAGGAATAGAAAAAGAAATGAAACTCCAAATTCTCATATCGCACAATTCAAGTTTATTCCATTCATTCTTGCAACACAAACTTAAAAATACAGTATCATTTAGCATTCTGATGTCTATGAACCATGATAATGATGAACCCAACTGTGTCAAAACAGTTAACAATGGTGAAAAGAGAAAGTCAAATATCAAAATGCACAGAGCACTAATTTTTCTTCTGTCACTGCGTAGAAAGATGATTGTTTATCCATTTACAAAATATAATTAAGACAAGTTTGTTTTGAAATTTTGCATGCAACACTGCAATTGCTTGACCTAGGACACTCTCTTCTTGCCAGCCTCTTCTACAAATAATCAATGTTATGTTCAGTTCCATTTAACTATTGTACTCCTTTTCTCATTTGCTCCCTGTAAGAAAAAGGGAGCAGAGGGTACAAAATTGAAAATATACTTAAGTTTATAACTTATTCAGCAAAATTTCAAAGGAAAAGGTTTAAGAACAGAGTGGATTTCCAAGTATATGCAATTCCAGTCTGACAAAGTATTTAAATTCTGTTTATAGAATGAAAAATAATTTACAGTTTGGTATTTTTATCTAGTTAGGACCTACTCAAAGATAGAGGAAGCCACCCATTATTTTTCACAAAATAGCTAACAAGAAAGAAACAAATGAACAAGCCCAGTCTTGAGACAATTACAAATGTATAAGCTTTTGTTTTTACCTTTTTTTTTTTTTTAATCCTGGGCAAAATGATTAAACACCTGTTATGTAGTGCAAAAAGCATAAAAGTATTTCTTCTTTAAAAGCCAAACATTAAAACATTAAATGCCATCTTTTTAACTCTCTCAAAAGGCAGCTTGGGTATATATTACAGCCAAATTAACACTTGACTCACTGAAGTCTGTTTGCTTCTTTTTCCCCCCCAGGGTGAAGTAAGAAAAAATAAGGTGTCCCCATAATTGTAGAAAAAGGGAGGCAAAATTGCCTCAGTGAATCTCCAGAAGAGTTAGTACAAAGATGGTGTTTCTTTGCTCACTTAAATGAGAGTTAAAGGGAAGGGCAGGAAAGAATACAGAAGAAGAAAAAAAAAAAAACAAAAATACAAAACCACTATGGCCAGACAACTTGATACTAATCAACACAAAAAACTTGAATAATCAAGTTCTCCACGTAAAAACAGATTGCAGTTTTCTAGACTAGTATTTGAATAGCTAAGTATTTAATAGCATAATATGGAGGCAAATTGATGCCAAAGATTGTTACTTTCATAGCTGAATGAAGAGTTAAACCTATAGTCTGTGTTCACACTATTACAATGACATGACAATCCAGCACTGATCAGAGATAAGATTAAAGAGTCCTCTTATAAATAGTTATCAAAAGCATTGTTCACCAAATATTCTTGTTCTTTTATCAGCAGTTCATCAATTGATTTATTACTGATTTCCAACCTTCTGTTCTTCCTTGCCATCTATCTCCAAGAAACAGAGTAATTGCACTGTGCAGTTTATGGCCAGAGTTGATTGTTTTCTCCACTGCTTTTCCTTTGCTATGTGTAGATGTAAATCAGTTCCTGCTCTCACTTTACACTCTCAATGCAATGCATTTCATATCCGAGACATTCAATCCTAATATGCAAGTTTATTCAAGTAAAACTAAATCTCCATTAAATACGAGTGGTAGTCACCAGTCTACTTCTATATATCCTCTCAACAGTGATACCAAAATAATATCAGCTATTTTTTAAAAGAATTCATGAGAAGTTATATTATATACATTTGTTTTTCTGTACTCTGTTTGTTACCAGAAAGTTTGAAATCTGTATTTCAAGAGAGAGGAAGATGTAGAGTTTGTGGAATAGAGCCTGTTACTCAGTTTTAAGTGAACCAGGAGTCTAATGAAAGTTTTCAGGATGAAAGCCAGCAGCTCAGATATTCCTGAGGACCACAAGGTGTGACAGGAGTGCCTACAACATCATTGAATACCTTCCCATCAATGTTCAAGACTGTCATACTAGTATAGTAAATCTTATCTAAAAGTCAATGGTTAATGTGATATGGTCACACTGGGAGCTTCCAGAACAAGCCTCATGCCTTAATGGAATTTAAGAGGTTCGTCCATTTGACAATGAAACACTCATTTGAAGATATGCACAGTTTAAAAAAATTCTGTAGTAGTTAGAGCAAGTTAAGACTTCTGCTTGTACATCTTCCTGCTTCTACATCTGAACTTAGAAAGGTTCTATGTTTACCAGAAAAGTTTAGCAACAATATTCAGCTGATCTGAATGGCTAAATAACTACTGTTCATTTTCCACATTTGCCTTGATTATCCTTGTGTACCAAACAGCCTGGAGCTTTCACACGTGTCCAGGAATTTTATGCTGATGTGGTGAGTAAAGAAATTTCATCTTACATTCCTTTTGGAAAAAAAACTACAGTGAAATTTTGATGTCTCTCTCAAAAGTAGTTACTTAAAATGTCTGTCCTGGACTGAAACAAATATGGGATAGAAAGCCTTCAAATTCAAGCATCCAAAAGTACCTTGGCAGATATTACGGAGTGTAACACCACCATGCCTCAGCTGGTCTTTCTTGGTTTGCTCAAGAGTCAGAAAACATTAGTGTGACATCCAATTAGTCAATATAAAGAACAGCTCCAATAACTAGTATCAAAAGTCCTCAAAACTGCAACAAAAGCTTTAGGCAGAAGAAGAATAAAGCTACCCAGTGAGAGAGAAGAGAGAAGAGCAACCCAGCCACCTAAATTACTACACTTCAGATTATGGCAGACACTAGGAGCATGGGACTATTGTCCCCTTCACAATTAGTTTCAGGTACATAGCACAGTACTTCCATCTAAAGGAAGTACTTCCATCCATCTAAAAAATCTTAGTACTAATCTAGGAGGCTTACAAGCCAAATATTCAGCATGATCTGTCTTCCTTCTTCCATTTTCACTAGAAATGGGAAGAGATTGTGCACTGGAAAGAAGTCCTAGAGGGACACTGCTCATAATACTTTTCAACCCTCTCCAACCCGATTATCTTTGATAGAAGCCCCTAACTAACTCATAAAGAATTTCCCTCCCCCCAAAGTATTTAGCTGAAGAAGCTGGAAGATGCAAAGAGTGACAGACAGGCAGCAGTGTGAGGCCACAGGAGAGACATTTAAGATATCAGTCCATCCATCACTGAAGAAGAGTCTTGATTGCCTGGTTGTCAGTGGCTTCAAAGGCAGTTAGTCCATCTGGGCCTTTCACACTCTTATCAGCACCCTGGAAACACAATGGGAAGGACTGTCAGTTCATAAAGCCAGGCTAAATCAGTACAAATTGTGTCAAAAGATACAAAATTTGAATCATTATATTGATTACATACAGCTTTTCACTGCAGTGCCTTGTTTTCATTCAGAAACCAACCAGACAAGATTTATGTACAGAACTTTTCAGCATGCAGCTAATCTGAGTTTCCAACTTGGTCATTTAAAAATAAGGAAAAAAGCCACAATTTTTGTTACACAGAAAGTTGCAAGTCAAACAAATTATCAGTTAATCTTAGATGCATTTCTTATTTCCAGCAACTACTACTCTTACAAAAGCAAAAATTCAGTGTTACACACTTCTACAAAATCTACAGTGCAAGAAGCTCTCACATGCTAAATTACACAGGTAATACCTGAAAGAACTGATTTACTAACAAATCATACTATATTAGTTCTATGTCATAAAATGACCACACTCATCAAGGATCGTGCTTCTCTTCCATTCTGAAAAAAAAGTCCTTATTGATATATCACAAAAACACCACCACAAAATCATTCCAAGTCCAAAACCGCTCAGGTTTGTTTTGAAAGAGTTACATCTACACTTAAAAGGCAACCAAACAGAACAGGGAGGCAACAGGAAAATGAAGGATAATGCACCAAGTGGATAAATTGGAGGATAATGCACCAACTGGATAAATCAAAGAATTAGAATAAACTGCTGCAAGTAAGCACAAGCACTGTGCCAGATTTATGGGAGGAGAACAAAAGAAGGGAAACAGAGTGATTAACTAGTCATGTTTGCTTTGAGCACTGTGTAATCACATTCATGAAAGGGAAAACAGGCTAAACTGTAAACAGGGTAGCTAAATAAGGGGACAAAAGTTATTAGAGATCACAGGACTGATTTCAGAACAACTCTGCAAGATGATATGCAAATCTCACTTGAAAATGACAGGAAAAACACTTTGGGTACAAACACATTTTGTCAAAAGTGTGTACAGCAGAGGCTTGTCTTCAGTTTATGCATAAGCTCTCCACAGAGTAGGTACAAATCCCTTCTCAATTACAAGGAAGATTGTTAGTTACTATTAAGGACACTGAAGAGTTTAAGGACATAACGTACCTAGAATTTCCATAGTTTCTTCACTAATTAAACACACAAATCCCCACTGAACTTCCATACATAATACCATGTCTGTTCCCAAGACAACTCTCAGTTCCCTAAACTTCTCTAACAGTCTAATAAACTGGATCTGATCCCACTGTGATGTGCTACCAATGCTACTTTTCACAATGCAGCATATTTCCCTCTCTGAAATTTGTACACTCTTTACTTGAATGTACTCAACCTGCCATTTGAAAAAGATGGTTTTGCAGTGGTTTTTATGGCAGCACTGCCAGTCTTGTGGTCCACTGGCTGAACTGATCCTCTTGGAGCTGCTCATCTTCCTTGTGGCCCCTAGAGACTCTCAGTGCAAGAGATGCATTGAGCTCACTCCAGTGACAGGAGCAATTTTTAGTATTTTGTCTCTCCTATCACTATGTAACATCCTTGGCCCAAACAGTACAAGGATGTTGCAGTTCTCTGGCATATGAACATGAGCTGAATTAGCCTGTTCCCAACAAATGACAGTTTGGTTACTGCAAAGACACACTTGGGCTGAAACCATGGGAACACGGCTTGTAAAACATTTATTTTTCCCCTAAGAGAACCCCAAGAGATTTAGCAGGTATACAACACTTGTAATCTTAGTTGTCCAGGGAAAAGAAAGGCAAATAAGAGTACAAATAGCTTCTTCTGCAGGTGTTGATTATTTCTACTGTTTAGACAGCACTCAGATTAAAATCTGCGTGGAAATCAAGAAGGCTTCAAAGCTGTTCATTGATGGAAAATCCTGATTTGAAGAAAAATGGAACTATCGAATAATTGACCTGACAGAATTTAAAGAACTTTAATTCATAAAACTCTCCACCAATGTACCAGCACTTAGGGTACCAAAGATAACAGTTAACTGGGGTAACTTTGAAGAATAAAGAGAGGTTTTAATCTTAACATAGGACTGCTCTCCCCCCTCAGAAAAATACTTCAGAAGAATTATTGACATTCAAGACCTGTGTTTCTAAACCAGCTTTATTGAATGTAGGATAAGAGGGTCATGACTACCTAAGGAGGACACCGTTTATTAAACTCAGTACTAATAAATTTAGAAAATTGGCCATTAGCTAGACAGAAAGACTCCTGCCTACATTCAATAAAAAGAGAAGGAAACAATAAAGGTCAGGTCAAGAGGACTTTAATTTGTAGAAGTACAACACTGCCTGGAAGCAACTTTATTAAAAAACTCATGGAAGTACAATGATTTCATAGTATTCTCCACTTCCCCAAAGTAAAAAGTTCCTAATATTTGTGTTATGTTCTACTCTGAAAATACACATACACAAATAAATATAAACCCTCTCTCCTGGGCAGGGTAATAACAAACAAGGATGTTTGCCCACTTAAGTCAGCAGGCAAAGCACAAATGTTAAACAGGCTCTGAGAGCCACACATGAGCTACTTGGCTCCAGCTGCAGCTCTGGAAAAAACCCAAAGCAACAAGGACAGAAGCCATGATGAGAGCTGAGCTCCCACCAAACTGTGAAACCAGAACTGGGGGCACTAAACGAAGCTGGGAGAAGACTGGTTTACACAGCAAGCAGCAAACTGCTAAAAAGAGTTGCCAGATGACACAACAGAGGCAGATGTCTTCTTGTTCAACAAGTACATGGATGAAGTCATGGCCAACAGATCTGCCAACATTCCTGAACAGGGGACAGATGTATGCACCTCTGAAATCCCCAGTACAGCAACCATGAATGAGGGAAATGAGTGAGCAGATGTGGTCATACTCACAGCTCTTCCTTTTGCCACTGTCAGAGAAGAAAAAAGGGGCTAAACTGCCCAGCTTAACAGGATATTTCTTGTAAAACAAAAGCAGAACTATTTTGGAAGTTGAACAAATGGATGAAGTTTGTTGCATCCTATGCAATAGCCCTCATTCTCTAAGCTTTCAAAACTGTTAATTGTCTATTTTAACATATTGGCTTCTCTGACACTAAAAAAATCAAAACTTTTTACATTACAAATCAAACACCAAATTATTAAAGAAAACCAGGGATCAATGTCTGAACCATTTCTTGAAATACTCCTCCTCCTCCCTTCAGTAGCTTGAGAGTCTCACATAAAAGGTTTCCAACACCTCCACAGTCCATTCACCACAAAAAGCAATGGAGAATTTGGCTGAGTAACTGGGAAGAACATTAAACAGTCAGGAATTTTCAGATCTTTCAGTAAGGGCTGACTCCTGATTCCCAGGTATCTGCTACCAAAGAACATATGACTATGGTACAAACAAGGCATGATTAAACTAATGTTTAAACAAGGTTCATAAAATAACTGTGCTAAGAGACAGAACAATCTCTACACATAAGCCCTGCCTCAAACAGACAGAGCTGATAAGCCAACTTCCTGTTTATAAATATTTTATCAGCTAGCCCATGTAAATGGGAGCAATCAACATTTAACTCTGCATGAAGAAATCTGAATGTAATTTATTATTTGAACTAATCTAGGCTGGAAAACCCTCCATACCAGAAATGGAAATAAATCAACATGGGATAAAGGATACCTTATTTTTTGACGATCCTAAATGAAGGATCAATCCTCAGAATAAATTCAAGCAAGTTGGACACACCATTTGAATTGTAAATTAAGAGTCACTGCATTTGTTTACAAAAAAGCATAAGTAGTATCAGACAAGATCAAAGTTAAGTGAAATTCATGCAGCATTAAGGCAGTTAAGGAAAACTTTACCCTGGAAGTGGCATATGAAAGTATTACAAGGAAAGAATTCCTTTGGCCAAATGATTTAAGTGTAATCAAGAAGGAGTGTATGTGAATGGAGAAAAAAGATTGCTTGAATTAACTACTGGCTTGGTAAAATTGATCACTTTTCTAATACAAATCGAAGTGCAAACAGAGACAGATTAAGCTTATTCTCCTCAGGACAAAATTTACAAGCTGTAGGACAGAGAAAGCTTGGCTCACTACTGTTATTTCCCCTCCCTCTGCCAACCCAGATGGGTTCTCGGTCATCTGGCAAGAGTCGAGGGAAACCACACCTCTGAGCAACTTCACAGCAGAGACTGCATCACATGAAGCATTTAAACAGCTGCCAAAGCCAAATCCACTGAAGGAATGCATTTTTTCCCCCCTCACTGATTTGCAGCTCTGCTCTTTAGCTGGAGCCCACAGTACTCTTATGGTCACTGTTACTTTTGCTACACAACAGAAATCCTTCAACTTTCAATTATCTTTCACCATGATCAGAGTACCCTCCCTGTTTTAGCATCTGTTTGATGCTCTGAATATATCATCTGGAGCATCATAATCTTAATGCAAAAAAAAAAATCCCAGTAATATGCTTTGCTAATGGATAACTTGTTCAAAACATTCCTATCTCACCTTTGACAGAAGCAATTTCACACAGGAAACGTGGCCCTCATAGACTGCTGATAGGAGTGGTGTGATATTGTGTTTGTCTGGAGCCTGCAAATTGAGATACAGTTACTTGAAGGACAATTTCATACAGCATTATAATGTTTCACAGAACTTTTTAATTTTCTTTAATCAGCAAGGAAGTAAAAAACAGTAAGGAAGTAAAAATTTAAGAATATTAGCCAGAAATGCATTCCATAGGAATTTTTACCTCTTTTTTAATACAGGAAAGTTATAATTTTAAAAAGAGGTAATAGCAAGATATGTCTTCCACAAGACTTCAAGGTATCACAAAGCTTGTCCATAATTTTAGGCCAATTGTGCAGTTTAGCTGACAAATTTTGCCCAATTTAAAAACACTACTCCTAATTTTCCCATTTCAGAGGCAGCATCACTTCACAAAACAGTTTTGGCTGGAATATTCTTTTGGCTGTCTTCTCTCTAAACTCCAGTCCTGGAAAGAGTAAGAAATGGAACAACTGAAATGCTATTTTTAACTCTTCCCCAGCTAGGAAAATTCCTAAGGAAGAGATAATCTTCCCAGACATCCAGGAGCAAAATCCTGGCATTTTTGTTATGAACTAAAGCTAAGATGTCGTACATGTTAACTTTTGGACAAGCATTCTAAGGCTTGTCAACATTTGGGGTGTATGGTTAAAGTATTTAGGAACTTAACTTCTGGAGGGCTGATATAGCTTAGTCAAATCTTTTCAAAACAAGAAGCCATGCATGTCAAGCTACAGCAAAATGTCTTAAATAAGAAAGAATGCCTCCAAAAAAGAGACACACTTTTTTCAGTGTATCCAAAAAGAATTAAAACATTTAATAAGCATAACTGTGAACTTCTAACCTCTAGAATCCCACCTCTCAAATGTTTTGAAATGCATCAAATTGTTTAGTCTGATTTAGATCATTCAGTGACCATTTAGGCACTTACACCAATCTCTTTGGTGTGTGTGGGAAGACTTTAGGACCCATTTGCAAATACAATAATACGTACATTAATGTCAGCTCCTTTCAAGAGCAAAAATTCCAGAATCTCAAGCTGGCCACAGTCTGCTGCATAGTGAAGAGGCTTCCTCCCACCTTCGAGTGTCCGGTTGACATCTTCACCCTTTAAAATAAACATAATCTCATCAGCAAAATTTTAGAGTTAACACAAGAGGAAGAGCTTGACAGAAATCCAACACCTTTAAGCATGCTGAAGAATGTTCCGCCCAAATATTCCACTCACTGCCCAAGAAAAATGAAAATTAAGTAGTTCAATTTCTATTCCCTCACATCTGCACTTATGACTATAAGACAACATTGATCCCTTGTTCTGTACTGCATCTCAGGTGTCGCTGCACACAAGGTACAAGTGCACTAGGTAACTCGATTTAAAAAACCAAACCAATTAAAAAAAAAAAAAATCATTAGAGCTTGTACATAATGCTCCTCTTGGCTCATTTTGCTTCTCTTGCCCCACAACTAGGATCATAATTATCTGCCTAAGTTCCTTTATCTGCTTCTATGAATACTGGAGCTTTGCATAATGACAAACCAGCTGCATAGAAGTAAGTCAGCATCATAACTACCAGCAAGTGAGTCCAGGCCATCCATAATTTAAAACCCAATTATGAAACTGTCCACCCTGTTTTTTAAATAGCACTTGCCAATTCTACATGATACAAACAAGTCTGAAGAGTCAAGCAGATCAGGCCACAGGAAGTTGTACTCTAATGCCTCTCATACGAGTGGATTGAGACATCTCTTAAGGCGTAAACAAAATTTAATTTACTGAGTACCTAATCAGCTTTGTTTCCTCACCTTGGGTTGTGCAACTAAGGATAAACTGATTTACTGCCCTTCCTTAGTGACAAGAAGTTACTGGAAACCAGCTAGAGACAAGCTGTGTGGTAAGTGGCTTCTTGTTCTTATGTGCAGGGAAACTTAGTGTTTTAGGAAGTGGCTGAATTTTGCATCATACCTCAAGCCCTGTATCTCCACAGAAAAATTATCAGAAGCACCAATTCATACTTCTCTGTAGAGCCCCTGCAGTTCCTCCACTCCTGTCCCAAAGTTTTGGAAAATGCACAGAATAGAGGGATTGACATACATCTTCTAGACATTATTTCCCTTCTAAGAATGGAAGGGAAGATTGCCAGAAGGAAATCTTATTCTGCTTTTGATGTTCTGCATAATCAGAGTTTTACACTACTAGTCAAATAACAAGATGACCTCGTTATTCTCCTCTCTTCTCAACAGAATATTCAATTATTCATCATATACCCTTGTAGCAGATAGTATTGTGATGTAGTTTCTCATTTGCTGAATTTCATTGACAATTAAGTTCCCAATTAAAAAAAAAACACCCAGATCAAAGTAGGCTAAGAGCACATAAATAGTCTGGGAAAGCACATAAAGAAGCAATATACTTATGTTGAACATTAAACTCTACCCATACTTTTATTTGCACATGGACTCTTCCCATAATTTTAAAACAACTGGCATTTACATAACCCATCATGTTTGCGGATACATTAGGGATTGGGTGCACAGGTTTGAGAAGCCAACCACATGAAAGCTACACAATAACCAACCCAAACCAAAAGAAATTTCCAAAAACGCTTGTAAAGCCTGACACATGCCAAGAACACAGCAAGTAAAGGAGCATGGGAGAAGGGTAGGCAAGCTAACTCCTGGGACTGCACATAGTCAAGCCATAAAGTTCACAGTCCAAAGGACAGTTAGAGTCATCACTTCTCAAGATTAGGACAGTCCAGCAAAGCTCTCACTTTCTTAAGCTTATAAATGTTATTTGGCTCACTGGCTTATACGATAGTAATTTTTCTTTTGTTTTTAAAACATAAAACAAAGTTCCTCTGTTCTCTCCCTAAGCTGGCAGTGGAATAAATTCCTGCTGGATGATGAGCTTTCAGAAGGAAAAAAAAAAAATCCAAACTCCTAGTTTCTTAAGATACCCATAAAGATGATGAAAACTTGTTTATAGGGGAGTACCTAGCAAAAGGTTTGCAAATAAAAATGTCTCAAACACAGATTACATGGTGTTGAATATTGGGACTGAGAACACGTATCATTAATATTCCAAGTCAAACATCAGAACATTTTAGTCTGAATTAACAGAACACAGACATCACCTAAGTTACAAAAATTAAATGAAACCAAGAACTCCTATATTCTGCAATAAACCAAGTCAAACATCCAGTTGTTTCACAGGTTTGAAAAGCCACTGTAAAACAAACCACTGAATGTCATGAAGCTTTAACTGGCCTTTCCTACTCCCAGTCCAAGAAATACAGAATTAGGAAGGAAAGATAAACCAATGCATTTAACATGCAGGGATCAAACTCCGGCAAAACCACTTGTTTCAAATGCAGTCACCAACACATATACATTAAAAAAAAACTTGCAGGACTCTTCACAGGTAATTTTTCTCAGGTCTTTAGGTCTCCTATTTATATTGCCTAGGGCATCTCTCTGTAGGACAAGCAGTGTTTTCCAAAGTGAGGTGTGAAAACCCAGAGAAGGGTGCAAGACAATCCACTGGGGTGTGAAAATAAACTATATATTGTACTATTAATAAAATGTAAAAATAGCATTTATTTCACCTTTAGTTCATCTTTAATTTCCATTTTTGGGCATATTTTATAATGGCACATTACACAGTAGAGGAGTACACACTGAAGCTGACTTAAGTATCAAGTCCCAATCCACCTGCTCAGGGCCAGGCTGGATGGGGCTTTAAGCAACCTGGTCTTGTGGAAGGTGCCCCTGCCATGCAGGGGGGTTGGAACTAAATCTTTAGGCATAAGATAAAGACTTGAGCCCCTGCCTCATAAATGAGACAGCTCTGGTGAAGGTGTGGCTGATTATACCAACACGATGAGATGAAGTGGTCTCTCAGGCCCTGTCAGAGGTTGGTGCAGGAAACAGCACACAAGTAAAGACTCAAAGAAAAATATTACCTCTGCATCAAGTTTTCCAGATTTAGTGTGGTTTTGAGTAATACTGGCCAAACATGCCATAAAGAATGTTATGAACAGCAATCTTATGAGGTGATGATTCTCAATACAGAACTCTGAGACAGCAAAGCAACCAATATATTGGTGGGCTGAAATGAAGCTGCTGAAGGGTTTATACTAAAAATCACCATCTCCTACAGAGGCGCATGGTCAGAATCCACAGCAACTGAAAAAATGGACCTTAATTTTTCCTTTACACCCACAGGAGCAAAATCTGCTGTGCACAAGGCCAAAAGTGACAGAATGATTCTTCAAGGAAGTTTTATGGGACTTCTGCCATTTTCTAGAGTCTAACAGAGCAGCAAGGAGGCTAACCTGTATATTTGGAGGAGATAAAATTAAGCCAGGATCAAGGAATCATATCACCCTCAAAATAAAATGTAGCTCCAGTCAAAGGTCAGGCTTCTCCTGAAAGAAGATTATTTTCACTTTCTAGTGTAGACCCACACATTCACTAACAATGGTGCGAATATTTCTGTACAGCTTCAGAAAGTAATTTGCCCAGGCAAAAGAGAAGACATGATCACCTCTATAATGACCTTCCAGAATACACTGAACTTACTCAGTCAGCCATTTAAGGCTAAGTCTGCCATAAACCACATTGGTCACATTTTTCTTTTCAGATCAAAGACCCAGGGCACCAGCTATGTATTAGCACTAAAAACACGTTACACCCATGAAACATCAGTTCCCAGGTATCTGCTTTAATCCCCTCTATTAAAATCTGATTATGAGTAAAGAAAAGCCTCGAATTACTAAGCAAGATGACACAGAAGATTTTTATACCCTATTTCAAAAAGTCACTTAAAATGGCTAACAGAAGAACTTTAAATTTGGAGATCTTAAGGTATCAATGTCAGTTGAAACATGCCTTTCAATTTTTCACTGGAGGACAAGAAAATAAAAACTGGAAACTCACTTCCAAATACTTTTAAGAACTTTGCTTTTTAAGTAACTAAGAGTAGGAATCATTACAGCACACCCTATGAATGCAACTATCACCCACTTTCTGTAATGGAGCAATTTAATCCATAGAAACATCTGTTCTAACTAATTTCTTAAGTGACTACTGTCAAAAATAGTTATTCTTGAACCTGATTCTTTCATTACCCTCTCTCTCACACATTTTCCTTGCTTTACCTTCTCTTGCCAATATACCTACACTAAATCTCTTGTTACATCTCATGTCCTTTTCTTTACCTCTAGTCAAGGCTTTGGCTTTTTAAGTTCCATCCCTGCACACCCTGGGGACGTGTCTGTGCTTTTCTTGGGTACCCACCCCCAAATCCCATTTTTATGCTCCCCTCTTTCTTTCTGAGCTCAGAGAGGAGATCCTGACAGCCAAGCTGCCCTGAATAAGTTGTGCCAAATTTAATTACTTTTTCTTTTGCAGCCCTTGTTAAAAGAATGAACCAGAGTTTGCTGACTCTGTCCCTAATGCACATTATGACATCAGCTCCATGCAAATGAACAAGTTTAGTCATAAAGTACATGTTCTGAAGCTCATTATTTTCCAGGGAGATTAAATAACCACACCTAACTGACTCCATCCTTCAACTGCCCCTGCCTTTCTGCAGCCTTTATTACACAAGGCTGTATTCAATGCCTGCTTTGGTCTCCCTTTATCTGAAAACTCCCTCTTTTCCCAGCTCCTGCCAGTTTCAGAAGCATCAAATGAGCTAAACTCAAGTTTAACCTAATCTAGGTTAAATTTCACCATTAACCTAATCTAGGTTAAACCTAACCCTGTAGCACACTCCAGGTGCTTCAAGCACAGGCTTATTTTGCAGTGGCACAGGAACTGAAACCAAACCTGAGCCAGGTGTTCACGTGAGCACTGTGGTTTGTCAGAAGTGTTGTTCTAGAACATTACTGCCAGGCTACAAATGCCACAGCTCACCCTTCCCTTTAGCACCAGCTTTTCTCCTGTGTGGCAGCAACAGCCTTGCTACTTCCAGCCAAAGTTTGACCCTTCCCACCCCTGCACCAGAATCAGTGGCTGAATGATGAATTCAGTGAGGGAACTAATCAGTGTGAGAATTTATTTGATCATTTCCTTCAACTGTTCCATGACTTGGCATCTGAACACACCAGCAATTAGTAGCTGGGATTTGCACTGCAGTCCTACCACAGGAATAGAAACTGACAATTGTGGCCTCATTAAATCCTATTGCATAGGTTAACTGTATTAGTAGAGCAGTGCCTGTAATACTTATGGCATTAAAATGCTCTTTCAGATTTAGAAACAACTCCACATCCCCATCTGTGCTTATCATGCAAAAATAACTGCATCTCCCCTTTTCATGCATTCCTTCCATTTCAGTTTTAATGAAGGAAATCAGACTAAATGCAGTCTGATGTCCTTAGAGGGCAGGGGAGCCTCTTGCAGGAGCTACTGTGTAATTCCTGTCTTCATTATAATAGGAAAGAAAATAACTCACTGTACAGTCTGCTGCATTACTTCCATCTCTTTGCGCACAAGGGATGGCCACCCTTACAGTGTATTAGATAACTCTGACATTTTAAGCATAGCAACAACTTTGCTGTCTCAGTGTGAAAGAGGAAGAGTAAAAAAATCCTCTTTCTATGAAGAAAAGTTTAAGTCCTATGCATGAGATATTTTGACTATTTTGCTGCACATTGAAAATACTAATACCAAAAACTTCATATTTACTATTTTCTCCACAGGCTTTGTTTATGCTGGCTGTATTTTGCAGTGGAACATACATAACTGAGCTCTGAAATCACTTAAGAACAATCTATTCCTTAGTCTTCTGAAGGAAGAGCAAGCTTGGATAAATCACACCTGTAGAAAAAATTATTAGCCATATACTCAAACAGTTTAGAAAACCATCTTGCACTTCCACAGTGGGTATGTGGATGAACTGATTATGACTTAATCTTCCCCAAACACTCTATTTCATGTTCTCCGAGCTTGAGCATGCTCACGCCCCTTCCATCATTCTCTACTATAACTTTCTTCAGATTCATTCATCACTGGAAAGACTTTTAAAGAAAGCCACAACCCCACTCTCCCACTCCACAAAAATCCACAAACACCAGGTAAACACTCTGAAAATGAAAATACATTAAGTTATTTTTGCCATTCTATTTAAATTCTCAAAATGGTTGTGTTTTAAGTACATAAGCCAAAGCACTTTACTGTTTAACCTGTGTTTGTTTCAGTTGTATGTTCCTGGAGTCTTCAAGTGTTTACTGCTGCCACATGGCAGCTCTGGGACTCATCTAACCAAGTTACATCTCTAGTAAGGAAAATGTAAACACCTTGACTGAGAATCCCTAAAATCAATATCATAGAAACAAATGAAAAAAACACCCATTTTCTACACACAGGTCAATAATTCTACAATTTCTAAAATAACACTGAGCTCAGAAATATTGGCAGCCAAGCACAAACTTCAGTCCATACTCAAACAGCAAAAACAACATGATGTTTTTTATATATCTAATCCATGGGTCATAAACACTGGTGGAAATGAGGGAAAACTTAAATACCACACTTCTGAAATCTGACTAATAATCTAAAAATATAAGGAGAGTTTAATTCTACAAGCTTGTCAGTCTAGTGACTCATGCCATTACAGACTATTTAAGTCTGAAAGGGAACTTTGGAGGTTATGCAGTCTAACATTTGCTCTTATGTAGGTCCAATCAGATCAGGCTGCTCAGCTGAGTTCCACAGACCTCCAAGGACTGAGGATTCCAAAAGTTCTCCAGGCACAAGCACTTTCATTTTGATCATCCTCACAGGGAGTATTTTTTCTCTTACACCTAATCAGAATTTCTTGTATTTGAACTGGAACTTTTGTCTCTTTCACTGTGCACAGCTAAGCAAACTTCTCTATATCCTGCCCTTTTCACTTAAAGATAATTATAAAATCTTCCCAAAAGGAAAAAACCCAAAAACAAACAACAAAACCCAAAAAACCCAAGTACCACAATTAATAACATCAACTTGTGCATCCTTCACCTACCAATAAAACTAGAGGTAAAAAAGCTTTTATAATTTTTTCAGTAGATCCTATACTTCATAAAACAGTTGGTACAGATCTTCCTATGCCTTCCAGATTCCAAACTAATTTCAATTGCACTTCAGCTGTCATACCTCCTCCATCTCTGCATATTTGTACAAGGTTTCTAGATTCCTTCCAGTGGATCATTTTGCTTTCCCCTTCTCAGTAACTCAGAGTATTTGTTATAAATTCCTCAAAGTATGTGACACGAGATGCAAGCTGCAGTATTGAAAAACACTCAGCATTTCTCCTGCTCTCATGTAAGAGAGCTCCAAGTTCTAAAGAAAGGTCCCTGCAGGATCTTCTTCTCTTTAGAGAGGCTGCAGTGCCATCTTATTTGTATTCCAACAGCACAAGTAGAGCTAAGCACAGGTACAGTCTGGGCAGAGAATGGATGGAGAGCTGCTCTGGGGAAAAGGACTGGGGGGTGGTTGGTGGATGAGAAGCTTTGACACATCCCTGAGAGCCAAATGTACCCTGGACCCCAAAGCCATGGGGCCAGCAGGGCAGTTCTGCCCCTCTTCACTCGCCTGGAGTGCTGTGTTCAGCTCTGGGAAACATTTAGATGAGATATTAGGAGGAAATTCTTTACTGAGGGGGTGGTGAGGCACTGGAACAGGTGGCTGTGGATGCCCCATCCCTGGAAGTTTTCAGGGCCAGGGAGGATGGAGCTCTGAGCAGCCTGGTCTAGTGGAAGGTGTCTGTGTCTATGTCAGGGAGGCTGGAGCTAGATGGTGTTTTAAGTTCTTTCCAACCCAACCATTCTATGATTCTATGAAATAACACAGAAAAGAGTAATCTGACCTTTCATCATGGAAACAGAACTTAATGTATCTTTCGTCCTTTGAATTCTTCTTCCACAAATCAGTTGATCAAGCACAGAACTGGAACCTCAAATAGTCTGTTTTCAATTAACTTTGAAGATTTGAGATAAACTAAAACTGATTATGAGCTCAAACACAAAAAGTCAACTCAGCAGACTGAGTTTTACCAATGAAGACTCAACTGCTACTACCCCAATTTTCTCACTTATTGGAATTTTATTGAAACAATCCTTGGGCTTATGTGCAGAAGTACTAGATTTCCCATATGACCTGAACAAGAGTGTTTTCCTGCTCCTCAGTTTGCCTCTGGAAGGATTCTGTACAGATTCCATTCTGGAAACCTTGTTCTCACCTAAAGCACCAATTCACACACTGCCAACCCTAACTGCAAACTGGAATGAAATACACCTACACACCCAAGAGATGCATTTTTGTAAAATATGCTGAAGTAATCTGACAGCATTACAGAATAGCAGCTTGCTGCACAAAAAGAGTCACCTGGTCTGCCCTTTAGGCCTTCACTTCAGTGACCCCAGAACATTCCATCAGTCCAGAACAGCCTCAGAGTCTAAAAAGCAGCACTGACTTTCATGAAGTAGCTTTCATTCTTGCCAAGACAAACTGATTTAGCCAACCAAAATCCATGCTAGCACTTTCACACTCCAGTCCCTGGAGATTACCAATAGGAAATTACTTTAGGTATGAATTACTGAATCCATTTCATGGTGTATCTAAAAAAATATTGCTTTCAAGTGTAAAATTAACATTACTCTAAACACCTTTGACTAGCAGACAAAATAAATTAATTTCTTCTTCCAAGCTGGTTATAAAATTTCTTTTAAATACTTTGTTATGGTAACTGAAATGAGCACCAGCCTGAAGCAGTTTTTGCTGGGTAGAGAGGTTAAATTTCTGCATCTGGACAGGACAGTGACAGGAACTGAAACAGCTTTACATTGATACAGCAGACAGACCCTCACATCATCTGCCTTAATACAAATCTGAAGGTAACTGAACCACCAGTCCAATACTTTAGACAAGGAAATAATTTATGTAAGCTTTTGTGTATTTCATCATAACACTAGTCCAGTGTGCTGATTTCACATTCCCATCTGTTTTAGCTAAGAACAATTCAAATGATCAGCTCTAAATAAGTCAGTGCAATCTATAATTTAAACTTCTGTACATTTTTTTCCTATAAATGGAAAAAAACTCTTGCCATATGATGCCTCAAGGGTTGCAGACCTAAGAACTGGACAGAGTAGATGGAAAAGATAAATTTCACATTTCCACTCAACCTGTTTTATTGAAAAAACTTCTAAAACAATGCATGAGGCCTAAGAAGAAGCAAGAGTATTTTATCATTTCTGCCCAGCAAGTTTATTTAGTCTTAAGTTTTCTTGTCTCTATCTTCTGATTCACAAGAAAAATGACCATGTTTCACTTATAGTCACTAAATATTCCAACCAAGAGCAAGAGTGGAACCTGGTGAAATAACCAGTAACTCAAAGTCTGGGTTAAGCCAAAGAGCAGAAAGGGAAGTAAAAAGATTAATGTTGTAAGCTGTGAATTGTTTATGATTTTGAAGCTGATTTCTTCCGTTAAAAACTTGCAATAAGATCCTGCCAGAGCCAAGGAAATCAACTCACTGCAACTGAAAGTAGGCAGTTCCCACCTGTAACTGCAAAAATTTTGTGCCAGATCCAAATTTTCATGTGAATCCTCTATATTTTAAAAAATTACTTACTTTCAGTCTACACAAAAAAATCACTCAGCCTGCACAGAGACAACAGCTATTGCTGCTCAGTGGTTCAGCATATTCCGACCATTCCAGAGTTCTCCAACTGCAGCCTGAGTGGACAACACTTACCTGCAGACAACTGATCCAAAGCAAATGACCTAGATTTGTTGTGTGGGATAACCACTTTGCACTTGGAGAACTTCAGAAAACCTAGAAGTTTGTTGGTTTTTGTTTAACAGCTGAGTGTGACTGCATTAGCAAAGCCTTCCTACTGATTATTTAATCACATCTTTTCAACTCCTCTGGGTGTTTTATTCCCCGTCCTCTAAATTTTATAACTTGAAGCAAAAAGGAATTTTCTCCCAGATGTCTTCTTTCTACCCTGTATGCTTTGGGAAATATATGGGACAAGCTGATTTAACACCTCCCCCTTATCACATCTTACTGAAACAAACAAAAATAGCAAAAACATCCACAAGAAATCCTGTAGAGATAGTGATCAAAAACCAAATCCAAGTTAACAGATGCTGAGAAGGGAACTTGAACACAGAAAGTTAAATCCCTGTGGAAGAGGCTGAAGACATGAGTATCAAATTTTCATTATTTTTCTGGACTCATTTCTAGTATTTACTATTAGTTTATCCTGCAATATCCAACTGAGCTTCTGTTTAAAAAAAATATGAAAAAAAGGCTACTCAAAGAATTGCAGGACAACATTCCCCCTAAAAGATGCTCATCAGTTTATCAAAAAGGGGTTTCTGTTCTGAGGATAGTGTGTGTCTCCAGCTGGCATGTTGTAGCAAGTTGTACAACCAGAGCAGACAGATGTCTGTCCATGTAAAAAATGGATATCTACTTTGCAGTTCTCTACTTTAGGAGAAGTCTTAATTGCTAATAATAACACCAATACTTGGTCTATGAAAGTTAAGAAAATGAATGATGAACCTGATGATGAATTTTGCCTGTCTTGATATCATATCTAAAGTACTCTGAAAAGCTTTTAAAGCACTGCTACAATTATTCTGGCTTAAGCCAACAAAAAGGTGCTTAACAAGCATACTTTTCAGGTTTTGTTGGTGGTAAACAAGTATCTAGCTTATCCACCATAATCAAATGCAATCTGAAGTCCTTTGTCTCAGTCAAATGAATACAATTCCAGAAACAACTGCTAAATAAACTGAACTACTGAGCCATCTGTGCTTCAGTTGTATCAGCATTTTGGGAGACAAACAAACCTGATACATGAGTTGTTCTGTAGAACAGCAATGAACCAACTGTTTCCTAGCTACAGCTTCTAGAAGCTCATGCTACAATCCCAGCTTCAAAGATGTGCCAAACACTGTTATTGAAAACAGTTGTTCTCCCCCCCCCCCGCCAAAAAATGCTTAACCTGTGTAAGATTTGAGTGAGAAATCATGCAATCCACTCACTACTTGCACTAGCAAGGGATGAAACAGGAATGAAGGGCCCAGTTGTGCAGCTTCTCTTGGCTCCCAGGAATTTCCATTTATAAGTTTGGTCCAAAACTTCCATTTATAAGTTTGTTTCTTAGCTAGGCAACAGCTCAGAGTAATGACAGCAAATAGTTCTGACAGAATAAGCTGCTGCAGAGAAAGGTATCATTGCTCTCTGTTCAGATTACCCTTTAACTGATGAATGTTAGTGCATGAATTATTCTGGATGATGAACTGAAGCAGCCAATGATTAGACACTTCCCAAACTGTCTCTGCTTAGAAAGATTGTTAGAATTCAGAATTAAAGTTCAAATGCTTTAGTTACTGCATCAGGACTCACCTGTCAGCCCTGATATGGAGAGGACAAACAAAAATAAAAGCCTTTAACCATTAATTCTAAAGAACTGCAGATCAATCTAATGCCTTTATACCTTAAGTTGACATAATGTTCAGTGTTAGGCACTGCACCTAGTGCACACGGTGCAGTGTCCATTTTCATAGGCAACACTGAGCTGGCCTAAAGGGATTGGATTTTTTATTGCAAAAATGATTGGCCAGACTTCATATTTTACCAGTGTATTTTGGATGATGTGATTTGCATGATACCTATTCTAAGAGTACACTAAGCAGAAGATATTCCAGCTCACATGGGTGCCAGACAATTGCTAAACAGGAGCCATCAACCATACACAAACCAGAATCAGAGCATTAATTCTGTTTCAGTACTCAACCACCAGCAAACTGACAACAGATGACACGATGAAAACAGAAAAATCTACAAAACAACACCTGTTCCTGCAAAAAGGAATTTTTTTTTCAAGCTTAACATGTCAGAAACTGCTCCAAAAATTAAGCAGCTGAGCAAAGGATCCCAGCCATTGCCATGCATTCTGCATTGAGTGTTAACCGCCAATTAAAACACTTTCAGTTTCTGGAAGAGCCCCACATCAAGTTCTGCATTAAGCTGCTCAGGACATGTTGTCCAAGGAATGAACAGGAAGTGGATGTTTTCCTTTGAGGCAAACACACGGCGCCAGCTGCTGGGTTTCAGTTTCAATAGATGCCAGCTTGGTATCTTGAATTCTCTGCGTGATCTAAAGACACAATAAGTAAAAACCCCTGCAACAATAATAAATATAAATTCTCAAAGCTCAGGTTGTACTGTAGCAGGAAGAGATGAGAGAATAAACAGGAAGATGAGTGTATCTCCCAAAGATTATTGCTATGGTTAAAAATTCCCTGAATTTAAGTGCTTTAATTGGGGCTTAGCACCATAAGCAGGAATTAGCTCTCCAGAAACTGAACAAAAGATATGTCCAAGGCAAAATCAAGTGTTCTATCAAATCCAAAGCAATGAAGCTTAGCTTCTAAAAGGGTTTTCCTATAAGATTAACAAGCGTTATTTTCCTGTGCACAGTGAATTTCCATTTTCTTCATTCAGCAATCCATAAAAAGATACGAAATGTCAAAAGCGGCATTAATGAGTTCTAGAAGTTTTGTACCTTAATGCAGAGTTTTGTTGACATGATGAAGCAGTTGGTGATTGGAGTCATGCAAAAACAAAGCACAGAGGCAAAAACTCGATCAGAAAAGCTATTTTTACATCTATAAAATAAATTCTGCTTTCTAAGCAGTATATACTTAAAAACATATGCATTAACAACTACTGCATGGCTCCTAAAACAGTTATACACATTGGAGTATTCAGCTTCACTATAATACTTTCCTTAAAATTTAAAAGATTGGTATTGTACTTAAGTTTGAAATAATCCACTTACAAAAGTTAAGCTATTTTCTTCAGGAATTACTGTTGAAAATGCTTTAGTAACTACAGTCTATTGACTTGTCACAGACATGGAACGAAACTGTATCTCATGTTATACTCTGATTAGAGGACCCTATTTTGAAAGTAATTATATTTACTGTCATTGTACCGAAGATAAATTTAAATAACAGACAATTACTGTTTTTATCATGAGAAAAATTCAAGTTTTTTAAACTATGCTAAATATCCAAGACTTTAGCCAAGAAACAGTTAACAGCATTACTGAAGTTATTGAGAAGTCAGCAATCCAAGAAATGAAGATTCTCAGAAATGCCTCACTCGAGTACAAAGGATTCTGTGGGGTTTTTTGTGAGTTTGATTTTTCTTAATACAGGGCACAAACAGAAATGCAGATCTCACCTCACAGGAACTCTCCTAGCCTCTTTTTTATTGGACTTGAAATCTTCCACTTTCAATTGCATTACCTGAATCAAGCACTGGAAGCATTTTTGAACCAAGAGAAAAATACTTTTTAAACATTTATTGCCTATGGTATTTGCTTTCATAGTGTCATTAGCAAATCAGTTTAAATGAGAGATGCTGATGGTAACTGTTCTATGGACAGCTCTCTATCTATTGTCTCAAATGGCCTAACAGCTCATCTTTCCTTCTTGAAGCTAATCACTAATTTATAGGTCACAAGTGTGTTCAAAAGCAAGTTCATAAATGACCAGAGTTTGGGAAATGAAAGAACTAGTCATCCAACAGTAATTATCAAGACTTGATCTGAGCACATCAGAAACTCTGAGCACACAATTTGGTTGTATAAAGTGAGTCAGAACATTCTCTGAACTTTGGCTGCAAGTGTGGCAGGGCAATCTCCAGAACACCTATCCAGTGATGTTTTGGTCTGCTCAGCTCATTAGCCACAGCATGCAATTACTCTCTTTGATTTCCAAAGCATAGCTGAAGGCTAAGTGAAAGGATTTCACCATTTCCCTTCAGGCCGGTAACCACTGAGGAAGGCAGCAATGTGTGTAAGCAAAGACAAAACTGCAGACCATATTCTAATTCTTGGTGCAGCAAGAAAGAATTTTTGTGTCTTCCTTTAAAGAAATGCAGTGCCCTTGGCAAACAATGTATCTGAACTGAGCTACAGAATTACACTGCATAAGAAATACTAATAAAGTATGTAAAAATGGGCAAAGTGCTAAAAGCACCAAATCCCAACTCCCTCAAGCGACTTCAAAGCCATATTCATGTGCATTATGAGTTTTCAAGACTGTATTTTTATTTCCCTTCCTACTCCCCCTCATCAGAATTTCAGCTGCTTTTGGGAAAACAAATTATTTGCTACCCTAGTCTTTATTAAAAAGACGAAAAAAACCACAACCCAAAAAAAACCCAAAAAAAACAAACCCACAAAACACACCCAAGTACATTCCAATCAGAGAATTAAGACAAATACTGAAGCTTGTTCAATAGGATTTATTAATACTGATTGCATTCAAAGTCAAAATAGCAACACTACAGATAGCAGTTCCTTAACCATTTAAATGAAAGTATTATTTCCTTCCCCATCTGTGGCCTGTGACTGTAGAATTTGCCATCACTGGTCATGATCAACATAGGCTTTAACACCAGTATACTACAAAAAAGTCAGTCTCCTACCCAGCATCCGATAAAAGTTTAAAATTCACTTTAATATGAACTGTACTGATTTGTACCTACCCCTCCTCATAATGAGCTAAAGCAGAAGAACATCTAATTGTTGAAAACTGCTGAAACTGCAACTTGTAAGAAAAACAACTGTTGTATAACCAACTGGTCAGTTATTGGCACTTATTAATTCCAGCTCATGCTTTTGTCCCTGGCAATAGATCTGTCTATGGAAATGACAACTGCTTCCTTCCACAGAACTGTACTGGGAAATTCAACATTCATTTTACTATGGAATTAAAAATTAGGGATAATTTAACACAAGCCTTCAACTTGAGAAGTGGGGAAATTAGGTAGAAAGAAGTAACTTTGCTCACACTTTTGTGTGGACACACATTCAGAAGTTCAAACAAACATTAACAAGAAACTATAAAAAACATGCTAAATTCAACTGATGCTTCACATAAAACTGGATCCCCATCACTTCAGCAATATAATCATACACATCCCCTGGTTTTCTGCATATTTCCTCAATTTTCTCTTCTGACCTTTAATCAGACATCACAATTCTTGGACATGAGAACCCTCGGTCCACAATGTTCTCCTTGAACTTCAGTAGAATATTTGATCTTCAAATCCTGATATATTACCAGCTGAGCCCATGGTCCTTCAGAAAAACCACACAGAAGTTGTTTGGTCTGTTGAGAAGTACCCAAAGGAATCCTTATTTATGCATTTTGACAGTGCTGCAAGATCCACTCATTCAGGATTTTTTACTTCTATGACCTGCATCACCAATGCCACGGTACCCAAGTCAACAGCACTGCATGATCTTCACATCTAACTCAACTTTCCACATATTATTCCAAATGGATACAGATCCACACCACTGCAGAACTGTTCTCCTGAAGTTTTAGAAAGCTTAGCTCATCTCCTGTAAGCCTTCTGTTGAAGTCAAAATAGCTAATTGAGCTATGCTTGAAAAACAAGGATTTATTAAAGATAAAACTGGTACCACAGGGTAAACTGTGGTTAGAATAAAGGAGGGCAGAAAAAAGAGCAGTACTAGAATTAAGTGTTTTCCTCACACCACTAAATTCTCTGCTTGTTATTCATAACCTATTCCCAACTTTGACTGTCATACTTAGGAATGCATATGCTGTATACCACAAACTTGGACAAAACAGGATATATTTCAGAGATAAAATTTGCTTTCAATTTAGGGAGTGGAATACATTAGTACATCAGCAAAAAGAAAAGAAGATTAAATTCAATGTTTTATTATCTGGTCTTAATATAACTCTACTTTTTGCAGCAAACAGCCATGAGGCACAGGAGAAATCAGCACAGTAAGAACAGCCCAGACAGAATCAAGTAAGTAAGTACTTAACTTGGGTTTTAAGCATGGAAAGGTCAATTATGAATCACTTAGCAATATGTTAAAGCCACCAAGATTTTCAGAGCACAGACACAAACTCAATGAATAAAATCACCATAGCCTGATATCAACATCCCAAAGAAAACATTACATTTTGCAGTTCCAGATTCATGATCATTCAAATGATCACAGCTGGAATGAGCTCTATTTAAATTTCAAATTGAAATGGCTGAAGAATCAATTCCATACTTTCACAAAAAAAAGGGAGAGATTTGAGAATCCTGGGATGTTCATTCAGTCAGTGAGTCACACATTCCATCACAATGCCAGGTTTGCAGGCAAGTTTGTTACTTCATGCTGCTCCTATAAACTACTTAAGAACTGAGGCACAAACTATTAATATCTTTGAATAATTCTTTGCCACATGTCCTCAGATACTCTTGGATCAGACTGGGGAAATTAATTAGCCATCCTGAAGAGGTGGTTTTCAACAACCTCATTCATTTTATTGTGCACACTACTAAGAAGTGGCAGCTGTGCTGTCTGTGTTTTTCTGAAAGTTTTTCTGGTACATTCCCGGGATTTTGGTTAAGAGCAACTCCACCATGAAAATGGAACCTGCTAATGGCAGGTTACAGTAGCAAACAATTATCTTGTTCCATAAAAGAAGGATTTAGGTCATCATGTTAAAATGTGAAAAATGTAAATTGAACGCCAAGCTTAATTAGAACTACCCAGTAAAACAAAATTATCTTTAGCAATCACACTTCAGCAGACTCAACAGTAATCAAGTGGAAAATAACACAACTCCTAGAATCTGCAAATAAAAACAAATCCTCATAGTAAAAGTGCTAACACTGGGGAGTGTTACAGAGATATCCAAGAGGCTCCAGAGGGAATAAGCTCAGTGCAGCAGCTCCCAGATCAGGGATATGCTCCTGGACAAGGCAGTGAGGTCGAGCTGCCCTGCACTGTAATCCAGACAGGCTTCCAGGCTGTCACTCAAGAGCAGGAAACCTGTTACCTGACCAGAGGCAATTCAGGTATCAATGCAGCCATAATAACAATGTGCACTTCAGCATGATGAGATAAGGGGAATTTCAATGTATCCATTATATCTGTAAATCAAGTAATCCTCTCGTATACAGCAACCATTTAAGCACACACTTTCATTTAGTCTGTAACTGAAGGTGTAATAGTCATTGGAATGGACATTGAAGAGAACAGAGGTTATCCCAAAGAATTAAAAGCTATTTATTACTTCATGTTAATCTCTCTTCTTGCAGATATATTTAAGTTTCTTCTCTTTTTCACAACACTTAACTATATCCCTCACTGCTGCTTCTTGTTCAAAAAGTTACTTCTGCACATTTTTTTTATTTTAGCCTCCATAGTTAGTTTAGCAGTTATCAAGTTTTATGCATTTCTCAAGACACATACTCAAACTTCACTATATCCCAAAGAACTGCAGATTGCAGCATCACAGCTTTGTCAGGAACACACAGGTGGTCGCTGTTGGCTAGATGAGTTATTGGAGGTGCTCCAGGAATCTGCTTTTGTTTGTTTTGTTATTTAAAAAAACAAGACTCCACACCAGAAATACCTATGAGGGCCACTTTCTAGAAATACCCATTTCACATCCTACCATAACTTCAACCTCCCAGTCCTCTGAGCAGTAAAAATCTGGTGCTTCCAGCTTTGTTGCCTGTCCTGTCTTCTTATGGTATTAGGCTAGTTGATTTGCCAAACTTAAATGTAAGCAGTGGTAGGTTTAGGAAATGATGCAAAGGATTAAATCAGCTCATGGAAGTGGGGAATTCTCAGTTAAACTATGGGAGATGAAATTACTTCAGAACAAATATTTTGAAGCCTCTACTACAAATCTAAGTTTATCTTGCTAAAAACTTTATGCCTAGTGAATAAAAGAAATTGTACTTCACCTCAGAAATCTACTGGTGATTGGAAATGCTATGTGCACAGGCTGATAGAGAAGTCCTTTCTAAGCAAATGCACAGCTTATCTAATTCCACTGGGGAGGAAGGTTAAAGAAAAGGAGAAAGAGCAAACGCTATTCATATTAAGAAATTCTGTAGGCTTAATACAACTTGCTCTTTGTCTAACTAGTACTTTTTAACCCACTCCCTACCTTGAGGGAGGTAAATTTCTTTCAGCTGCGTGGGTCCTCCTCACCCATTAAACTGCACATTTGATTCACTTGTTCCCATGGAAGTTTCTGCCTTCTTGAGGAATTCTAAAAATTTGAGTGGATGTACGTGGGAAGAGTGCAGAATTCCTTCAATCCTTTAGATTCCTGTAGGCATCTCTGAAGCTAACATATGCTGGCTATATTAAAAAGGGAGACATCAAAGAAAGCAAACAGTAAAAAACTACTTTTTAATCTAGTCATCATAAAAATAGCTGACACTGTACTTGCTAGCATAACACACTAGATACACTATTCCAAGAGAAATTTACATTTACCATAAAGTTGACACTGTTGTAAGTTGAGAAACATAGACACTAATATCATGTCTCTTACAAAAACAGAAATAAGTCTTACGTGGCTATTCAAACTATAAAAATAATCTTTCATATTTTAATAAAATAGAAGTCACCAGTATCTTTCAAATGCAGACTGGCAACACAGATCTCTTTTGCTAAGCAACAGTGCAGTATCACTTGGCATTGTCTGTTTCATTGGCACCCCTCAGAACTACTCTTTCTGTAAAAACTTTTATTCCTGAAGAAAGTACCTTCAGGAGAATGCAAAATCCCTATGTAGAAAAATATGTAACGCAAATGGAGACCCTTGCTTCTGTTTCTGTATCCTTTCTTTGTCCAGGAACTGTTGAAGGAGCAGAAACATTCACATTCTTCTTGGTACTTACTAGCCAAACCTCAGATTAAAAGAAAAAAAAAAAAGATACTTATGACTCCACAGACAGAAACTCCATAGCTTATTACATTATTACACACAAGTGAAGAAAAGTCCAGTCTGATTAAGGGAGTTCAATTCCTACATTCCCACTGATAACATCCATTTATATTATTATTTTTAGAGCACCCAGGGTCACCTAGTTTGCATTTCAAGCCCTGCCATTCAAACATGAAACAAAATCAGAGGTCAAACCCTTCATGTGGTAATTGGTGGCAAAACTGCAAGATCATAGTTAAAGGCTGTATTGTTTCCAAACAAATAATGAGGAAACAAGACTAGAACAAGAAACAAAACAAATGAGAAGCTGGGAACCAAAAGTTTCAGGAAGACAGACAAGGAAGAATTTTATGAAGATGCAGACTGTAAGATATATATGACTGCCTCCCCCATTACAGGGAGAGGAAATTTATGCCACTGCAAAGTTTATATAAGTAAAATTCCTGAACATTAAATCATACTTAGAGCAGGAAAGCAGCAGGGAGCAGAAGCCATGTAACCGATAATGAAGAAAGTCAGAAAGAACATAGAGCACAGAACAGATACTTTCCTGAGAACTCCAGCTACCAAAGCATGATTTGCCTTCACATATTTCATTAATCTCAGAACTGAGAATGTGAAGTTCCAGTTGAGGCTTCACCTACATTCAGATGATTTACAGAGTTCTCTTGCCCCTCCTCAACGTGCATTTCCTTTATACAGTAAAACCCAAACTCATTCTTGTACTCTTCCCTTCCCTGAGGGCACCCCCTCCATTTCATTTACCTTAACAAAACTGACCTACCTGCACCTCTGTGAAACTCACAAAAAAATCAGACAGAAAAAAGATTTACAAACCACTAGGAAGGATAAGGATCAGCCAAAACTCGGTTATATAAGCTTTGCTTCCACAGGAAACCAGGCTAAGAGTTTACTAGTCCACCAATTTGTCAAGGAAACAAAAAGGACTGAAAACATTTGACTTCTTGTAGGTTGTTTAACAACTGAAGACACAACACATACTTGGAAGTGTGAGAAAAGTATGAATAAGATTAGATCACAAACCAACAGAAAACACCCAGAGTTTATTCAACTTCTACATTAGGAGCAGTTCTACAGTGTAAGAGTACTCAAGGATTGCAGGCTCCTTGTACACTAATCATGTAATTCCAGTGAGTATCTCTCTTTTAAGGATGTCTGCCTCATTAGTGCAGTTAGATGAGAGAGTTCAGCCTCTCCACTACAGCAGCATCCAGGCTGGCTCAAGCCTCTTTGAGTAGCAGATGGAACCAAGTATTTGACTGGGCACTGAGGCAGATGAGGAGTGATCACATAAATCCATTTGCTACACGAGTTGCAGTGACACTCAGGAAGAGTGGGAATACAGAAAAACCTTTCTAATTAGCACTGCAGTGAACTTGTAGATAGAAACTGAACCAAGACAATGCCACAGCCTTGAAGCTTTTGCCTCAGCAAAAGATACACAAGGAACCAATAATTACTAGCGTGCAGTGAATTTTCTAGACATGGAAACCATTTAAAAGCAGGAGGAAAATCCAAATATGCTGCTGACACACTCTGCAAATCCCCAAATCTGAGAAGATACTAGACATACCAATGTATTACCCAACCTTTAATACACAGACAGGTACACAACCCTTGGCAAACAGCTGAAGTGGGATAATTGTTCCCAGTTATTTCCTCTAGAACTTTATGGGCAGAGCATGTGAGTGCACAGCCACTTTGATGCAAAGTCCAGAAGCTTAGCTGGAACTGTCAGAGAAGACTATTCAGGCTAAGCTGTTGGACTTTGTACAAAAGCAGCTGGAAGTACTTGCACACTTTTCTTTCTGCCAGGAGCACTACGAGTTTGCAAGTTGACAACTGGAGTAGAAAGAACCTAAATCATCACGGCAAGTTGTGTCAGCATGTGTCAAGCTCCCAAAGACAATCATTAACTTGTTTGGAGATCAAAATAATTACAGGTAAATTAGATGTACACCTCTGCTCTGATGTAACAGCTCCCAGACAATCTCCCTGAACAGCAAGGATTCACTGAAGCAGGACGTTGCCCTTGTGTGCTTTTCTCAGTGACAAGAGAAGGCGAATGAGGACAGAATGCAGCTTTCCAACCCTGCCGTGTACCTGAGGAGTGTTCAGCCATCACACAGGTGTCTGCTGTTCCCGAGCACTCGCCCTGCCCAGCCACCAGCACACTTCCCAGAAGGTTAATGAATTAAGCCTCAGCACACCCGGCAGCTTAGCATCACCCTATTAAGGACGAGCCCTGAGGCACCGAGGGGAAGGATAACCAAACGCAGGCCACAAATCCACACAGGATCAGGGGCCGGGATCCCGCCTGTCAATGCGTTAAGTTTCCCTAGACACGGAATGACTCCAGCGGCATACACGGGGCGGCGGGGGCAGGAGACAAGGAGGAAGCCGAGAGGCCCCGCGGAGGGGGAGGGGGCGCTGGGCTCCGCACGGAGCTCAGCCCACGGCCAGGAGCGCAGCCCGTACCCGCCCGGGCCGCGGCTCCCGCACCCCGGGCCCATCCCGGGGGCTGCGCGCACATCCATCCCTCCCTCCCTCCCTCCCTCCTCCGCCCGCGCCGCCGCCGCCTCCTACCTTGGCCACGTAGTCCTTCACCTCATCCAAGTCTCCGTTTTTGAGGGCCCACATGAACTCCTTGTCGGACATCGCGGCCGCCGGGCGGGGGGACGCGGGCGCTGAGCGGCGAGGGGCCGGCGGCAGCACCGGGAGCGCGGGCGGGCGGGCGGCGGGAGCCCCTCCCCGGCTGCCGGGCGGGGCGGGGCCGGGCTCGGCGCAGCGCGGGAAGGCGCGCGGGCAGCGCGGGGCGGGGCCGGGCCGGGCACGAGGCAGCGCGGGCGGTCCCGCCGGGGCGAGGAGCGGCTTCACTCGCGCGCGGCCGCGCTTCCGCTTCCGGTTCCCGTGTCCGGCCCCCCGCTCCGCCGCGACGCCCACGCGGGACGGCGGCACACGGGGCGCAGAGCGCATGCGCGCGCCGTCGGCGTCCCCGCGTTGCCCCGGATACCACGGGGGGAAAGGGGAGAGCGAGCAGGGAGGGCTGCGCATGCGCCCTGAGACCCGCCCGGGCCCCGCGGTTGCCGTGGAGACGCGGCCTAGGCCGGAACCGCCCGGACCGAACCGTGCCGAGCTCGGCCGGGACTCGGGACCCGCCCTCACAGTCTGTGCCTGCTGCGGGAACCACGTGTCTGAATAGCTGTTCTGCAAACCCCGAGGCTCTAAGCTGCGGGTAATTATCATAATGCTTCCAAAGCAGCAGCGGGGAGACATGAAAGGAAGGATGTGGTGGTTAATTAATATGTTGGCACTCGGCGGTTGCATCTGTTTAACGAAGCCACATGTTTTGCCTACGAAACATGCAGCCTGCTGTGTGACTCAGGCTTGTCTGCCAGCAGGCAGCCGCTCTCCCTAATCCCCCCTGGCAAAGAGCATCCCAAACACCCTCGGAGCTGGAGCTGCTCTGCAGTGCCTGTAGCCGGTCTGAATCACAGAGCAGTTTGGTTGGAAGTGACCTCTGGGATCATCCAGCCTGACCTGTAACCCAGCACCACCATGCCTGCCAGACCATGGCACTGAGTGCCACATCCAGGCTTTCCTTGGACTCCTCCAGGTGACTGGAGATAGTATGAAAATGTGAAAAACGCCAGTCACTTGTTATTAAAATTTTAAAAGTTTAATAGTCATAAAATGGTTATAAAAATAGTAACACAATTAGAGTAATAACAATTTGGACAAATTGAATTAAGACAATATGAGACAATAAAAACAAAGAGTTATGGATGCCTGGGTACCTTTTTCTGGGCATCAGAGCCTGAAAAGGGACACACGTTAACAAAGGATTAACCTTTAAAAACAATAGCCCATTGCATATTCATACATCACATACATAATGCATAAATTCTATTCAAACACAGGATTCTGTCTGGTCAGCGTCAACTTCTTCCCTCTAATCCTAATAGCACCTTCAAGGCGGGAAGAAGTTCGTTTCTTCCGATAAGAGGGCAATAAATTCTTTTTCTCTGAAAGATCTAGGTGTCCTGTGGCTGCTATCTCGCTGCAAGTCCTTTCTTTTAAACAAAGCATCTTACATAGCATAGTTTCTATTTTAATAATTTTTATAACCTAAAACTATATTTAACACAGTACTTAAAAAACTTAATACAGCATAACTTTCTAACACAACACATATAATATTCATTTTAATATTTGCAAAAAGCCAATCATAAAATACATGCGTTTTTCACAAAAACACACAGGTTAGGAAGAATTTCCTTACTATGAGGGTTGTGAGTCACTGGCACGGTTGCCCAAGTGAGACACAACTGCTCACTTTGAAAATTTCAAAAGGTTTATTAAACCTTAACAAAAACACAACAAAAGGACTACATAAGGAAAAAGGTGCAGTGCTGAGAACTGCCTCTCGTGCACACCACATGGCTGGTTCATCTTCAAGATGGATGCTCAGTCTTTGAGCATCCATCCCTGCAACCCAATACCCCTGGGGTTGCACCAGCCAGCCCCAGCTGGGTCTGCCAGTCAGCTCCTCTTGGCCCTTTATCAGTGGAGATGCTTTCTTGTCACTGGATTGGAGGTCAGGTGTTGCCATGCTGCCCCCCTGAGCACCCCCAAGCTTTTCCATTCCCCCCTGCCCCATGCCAGGGACACCTGTGCAGCTCCTTTGTACCTGTCCTGGACAGCCCAGGCTGTGTGATGGCAGCAACACAGGGGGGAAAGGGAACTGTGGGGAGAGCAGAGGGCATCTAAACTACAATAACATAACTGTACAGCACTAAAGCTTTTCTTAATATCACACAATAGTTATCTTTTAATTGTGAGAGCAAATCGTCTCATTATCCATCTATAATGCTAAGGAAGTTAATAGATGTCCCATCCCTGGAAGTGTCAGGACCAAACTGGATAGGGCTTGAAGCAATGTGGTCTAATTTAAGTTGTCCCTGTTCATGGCACAGGGCTTGGAGCTAGATGTATCTTTCAGGTCCTTCCAACCCAAACTATTCTATGATTCTATGAATCCATCGTTCTGTAAGAATGAGTTAAAGTGTAGGGAGACTGCCTTTTGTGGCCCAGTTACTCCCTTTGAGATAAAATACAACTCTCTGCTTACTATTTAAGCTTTGTTTTGAAGTCCTACCTTACTGCTTAAGTGTCCCAATCTGTTTTAATAAATAAATTGGAATTCATTGTTGCAGTCTGTTATATGCTGCTGGTATTCTATAATGTACCCACTTGTATAAATCATAAATACAGCACACAAACAGTCTAGAATAAAAGATAATCTAATTAATTCTGCTATCCACCTAAAAAGAATCAAACCAAGGCAACAAAACTCAAAGAACAAACAACATAAAAATCCAAGAAGGAGATTGGAATACATATTGGTCCCATTGCAGGTTTGATTTAAAAACACGAGTTTGATCTCATACTTGTTATACTCCCTTTGTGTAATCCTGAACAATTCATACCCAACAGCTGTTAGTTCAGCAACAACAGCCAAGCAGTAATATAAAATACCCTCATATAGAACTCAGTCTGTTAAGGAGAAAATAATAAAGGTGACAGATAGCAGCCTAGATAAAGTTATGGAACTGACACAAGAGTGACAAGTGAAAATTGAACAATTCATTTTCTTTCTCTTTATTAGCCTGTATTTGTACTGAAAGAAGAGGGAGTGGAAAGGAAAAGGAAAGAAGAGTTATTTTTTTCTTTCCCAAGGTCAAGTGAAGCTTGCAGTCAGGGAAACTCAACAATTATTGACTGCATTCATTGTGGGACTTGAAGCAGGAGGGGAAGCAGCCAAAGTCAGACATACACCACCCATTCTTTGGTGCTTGTTCATGAATCCCAGTGAGGCTGGGCCTCAGAAAGTCACTTGGGGCCAGCCTTTGGTGGTGGGGAAGGGTGTCAGTCTATGGAAATGCCTTTTCCTTGGACACCGTATAGTAGACACAATTAGCAATTGCTAAGCAAGGGGCTAGCTCTGTAAACTAAACCAAGGGATGATTCAATGTTGACAAATACTCTAAGCCAAATAAAAAGGTGAATAATGGTTTGGAAGTTTGACCCATAATACATAACCAGGCCGGACTTATTTATTAACACAGAGTACTAATCTCCTTTTGGCTATAGGTTTCCTTTATTTCAGTATTATAATTTCCATTGCTTCTTTCCCATCTAAGTGCTGCTGTAGGCACACAGGTGTGGTAATTGGGAGTGGGGCTGTGGCTGAGCCTCATCCCCAATGGGCTACAGCTGTGCAGGACAGGTGAGCAGCATTGAGGGCAATGGGTGCCCAGGGGCACTGACCAATCACCAAGGGGAACAGAGGGCACACATGTGCAATGCATGAGCGTGAGGGGTATAAAAAGTTAAGTTAAGGAGCAGCAAGGGTGGATACTTGCAGCCCTTTGAAGTAGTAGGATGGTGCTCTGTTATGGGTGAATACCTGAAAACTTCTCATGTGTTATGGTGATACTCTGTTTGGGTAAGTCCTTAAAGATTTCTCAAATTGTTTAGTGATACTGTTTTTATTGTGTTCATCTCAACTGTGACATACTACACCCTTTACTTAAAGGAGTGTGCCTGTAAGTTGCTATTATGTTATTCTACTGTCCATAACTAAAGCAAGCTAAAGTCTTTATGCCTTTGTACAAGGCAAGTTACCTTTTATTTCGATTATCTCATCTATGTTTCCAAGAGCAGGCCATAGGAAATGGAGGTGGAGGTTCAAATAGGAAGGAGGTGGAGGTTCAAATAGGAAGGAGGTGGAGGTTCAAATAGGAAGGAGGTGGAGGTTCAAATAGGAAGGAATCTTATGATAATCTGTTATTTCTTTAAATTAAAGTCATAAGATTCTAGACACACAGAATAATTTAGGTTTGAAGGGACCCCTGGAGGTTATACCTGATCTAATCCCTGCTCAAAGCAGGGCTGGTTTAGATGTGGCTGGACAGGGCAACCAGTCAAGTTCTAAGTATCTCAGTGTTATGAAACCACAGCTTTTTTCTGGGAGTTTATTCTGGTGTTTGACTGTTTTCAAAAAAACAAATGAAAAGTCCTTCTTTCTAGTTCCAATTTCACTGCTGTAACTTTATTTGTTACTCCTTGTGCTATCTCTACCTCTTCAAGAGCGTTTTTCTCTATCTTCCCTCTGTGTTCTTGTGAGTTAGGTGAAGATAGTAGTGAGATCCCTCTACCCTAACCTTGTCATCTTAGGGCTAAACAAGGCAATTCCTATGAGCTTTTTGTCACAGGTCAATTGTTTAATCAGCTTATTATCTTGGTCATCTTCCAATGGACTCATCCAACATGCCGCTGTTTTACCCTGGAAGTGCAAACCTGGAAGCAGTACTCCATCTGCAGCATCACAAGAGATGACTAAAAAGGGTCAGTCCTTGATTTTCCTTTGGAGGCTGGGTTTGCCTTCAAGCAAACCTTTGAAATGAAGGGTTAAGCATCAAGGTATCCAACCCTGTGAGTGTCAACACATCTCTGTTCCAAAGCAGGGGCTGTTTAGCACAGCTGAGCATCGCAATCAGGAGACCTTAGCCTGAAGCTTTGCTGATGGGGCCAGAGCCTGAATAGGTTGCAGTTTGGGGTTTTTTCCACAACAGCTTGGGCTTTGCAGTGCTGACACAGGTGAAATCTTCTGCTAGTAAGCAAATGAGAGTTGCATGCATTAGGGGCTGATGCATTATTCCCCTCACAGTTGTTATTGTTAAAGCAATAAACAACTGACTACTAAAAGTGATAGCGATGTGATTTTTTTTTTAGCCAAATGAAAATAAATTATTATTGCATTTTCTCAGCTGCCTAAAGTAACACTGTAAGTGACATTGTAGAATTTTATGAGCACTTAGAAAACAGGAAAATTCCCAGCTCTTTATGAAAGAACTGAATTGCAAATTTCTGTCTTTTGTGGAAATGGTGGCCATTGAGGGAAAGAAAAACCACACCTATGAATGTATTTTTAGCCTAATTCAGAAGAAATCTTTGTGTAAAAGTTGTATTTGGAAAGTGAACATAAATGTCTAATTTAAATGCTGGGTGAAAGATGGACCAGAGAGATTGAGTAATACCAGAAGTAAGACAAAAACCAAGTAAATGTCTAAAAGTTTCAAGGAAGCTGCTTCATGATCTCTTGCTTGCTAGATCTGCAGTTTTCCACTCATGAACTATGTACTTCATTGTGTCTTATGGTTTCCTTACTCTTAATAGGAATTTTCTGTGACCCTTTTTTCCATGGTGGAAAGATCTTACAAGTGGGAGAGACATTGACTGCTGGCTTCCAAATCTTGCTATTTTTGAAAGAGTTTCATATTTTAAGTGTATTAAGCACTATCTGAAACTCTACAGTGTGTATGCTCTGCATGGGTACTGTAAGCTGTCTTTGTTCTAGTAAACACAGAAGTTGTGATTACCAGATACAGAATAAATCTGCTTTAATCAAACCAACAGTTTTCAAGTTCAGAATGTCCAAATTAATCATACAGATTATACACAGGGGATTTAATATTTGAGCATTTGACAACAGTGATGAAAAATTTATGCTCATAGTCCACTCAGTATCATATTTAAATTGGGACTACTGAGGTACTGCTCAGGGTTCCACCCTGAGATCTACATTTTCAGAGCTGTGTGGTGCTGCATTTGTGTAGGCTCATCACAGCTATGCTGGTTGTTCTATAAGCATCAGAAGATAAGCCAAACCAAAATCTGAAAATACTCCAATCAATCAGAACATTTTTTAAAAAAAACCCTCATTCAGTTGTGTGTTTGTGCTAATTGGTGTAGTCTAATACTTTGATGAATATTTTGATTATTCCACTGTGTTTGATAAGCCAAGTATCTCCTTATAACTATAAGGGCAAAGACAGTAAATTCCTTATTTTCTTGGGTTTTGCCTTCTTCACTAGTGGTGCTTAACAAACAAGAAGCAATAGCAGTCACTCTTGCTTTGCCACAGGGAGACTCCATTGTCCCAGCTGTCATTTTTTATGCCTTTGTTTTCCCATCTATAATCCAATACTTTTCTACAATGGAGAGCCTTGAGAATCTCAGATGAAGAATGGAATATCAGTGAAAAATATTGCAACTATTGATGTGGTTTTTCCTGACAATCATATGCTGAGATGCAGAATAGACAAGTCTATGGAATCAGTTACACTTATTACTTATCTTTAGAGAAGAATTGGAAAAAAATAGGATATTTTGTTGACATGTAGATTTCACAAATTGGAACATATCCTGTTTTTTGAGACTTTTTTGTTTCAAAAATTAAATATGCTTGCAAACAGATGCAAGAAAGACCATAGCCACACTACAAATTCTTTTTTGTGGTACAGCTCTGAAAAAATTTAGTTATCTCCATTAATGAAAATGTTCTTGTTTCACAGGAACTAATCATATTCTTATGTCACTTGTATTTCAGTTGTGTCTCCAGTTGGGTTTTTCCTGTAAAAATCTGACAGGTTATATAAACTGAAAATGGTGTGCTTGAGAACTCTCCAGTGTTTTTCAGCTAACCATAATTATTTAATGTCCATTTTTAATCACCTTTTCCTTACTTTGAAGCAGCAGCTGGGGTTTTTAATCTTTTTTTTCCTTCCTTCCTCTCTTTCCATATTTTTCTCTTGTCCATTTCCTGTTTAATACATGGGCTATCCCTTTATGCTAACAGAGGCAGAATTGTGGTAATGCTCTTACCATAATCTATGTAAGAGTTTGTGCCTCCTTTTGCAGAAGGGAATAGCTTTGAGTGGCTGTATATTCATCTTGCTGCATTGGTTGTATGGATTATGAAACATTTTACTCTGTTTGGAGTGCATCTCTGGTGCAGTACAGTCTGGAACAACGTTGTGTTGCAATGCTGCCCCTTCTATCTTTCCAAGGAATGTTTTTGCTGCATTTTCCATGGTCCTAGCAGGCAGTGGAAGGACTAAATGCAATCCTGAATTGAAATGGCTTAAAATTTTATCTTTCATCTTTATAGTGCAGTTACTGAAGGCCCCAGCAAACCTGTAACATTCATTATTCCAGCATTGTAGTGGGAATACTGCAGGAGTATCTCAAGAGAAGATCTGAGCGTTGCTCGGTGTGCTCTGTCAGGCTGCTCCTGTTGTGTGTCACACTCCAGAAGCACAGCTGCTGATGTTTGCAGTGACAGGGTCCAGCCATCACCACTGTTAGCAGACTGCAGCTCTCCATCACTGTGTGCTCTTTGCACAAAAGCATCTGAACTGCTCTTTCTTGTCCTAGGAGATGCCTGCTGGAGCAGTGGAGCCAGCTCAGGTGCCTCTGCTCTGTGCTGTCCCATGCCTCCCACGGTGCCTGCAGTACTCCCAGTAATGGAAAAGATGGGCTGTGGTAGCCCCTCCGGATTCTCATGGTTTATTTGTACTTTCAGTTAACCAGCGTTCTGCTAATAGGGTACTTCTGTTTATTTCTTTAGCAGATTAATGAAGTTAAAGTCTCAACCTGGAAAAGGAGAGGTAGAGTCCTCTGCCTGGAATATTTCTGCAGCTATAGACAATCTTAAAGCTTTGTGCTCATCCCTCATGATTTGGCAGAGCTGCTTTTTATCCATGCTTTTCTCCATCCAGCCAATATGCTCAGGGGCTCTGTCAGTTTTCTTGTGGTGGTGCCTACTCTGTCTCTGCCAGAGAGGATAGAATATAGGAGCAGTGTGCTAATATAGCCTCTCTGGATAAAGCAACACATGCTGTGTATGTCTTATCCCATATCTCTTCCCTCTTTCTGGAATGGTCTCCCTTATCTTGCAGAACCACTAATGGCACCTGATTGAGTATTTAGAGTGTTTTCTCACAGTTCTCATTTGAAGGGCAATTGCAGATTACATTATGTACATGCTAATAACAAAGCCTGTGCACAGAGATGTGACATCTTTCTCTATCCATCCACCAGGTGTTACTCTCTAATTTTGAGCTGCTATTCAATGTGAAATTCAGGATGTAGTAGTGGAGCTAAAATACAAGTTAGAGAAAAAGAATGAATTTTCCTATGTCTGTGTGTTCTTGTTCCTCTTCATGGAAACTGATGAACAGTTGATCCTCTGATTTGTTTGTTTGGGGGTTGTTTTGAGGGATTCTTGTTTATTTTTTGAATCTAAGGAAATGGAAGTATACATGGATTTTGGCTTTGCATATGGTTTAGAAGTACTAAAACAGCAATGCCACACATATATAATGTATGGGGACACAGGCTCCAGAGCATACTTCAGAAGCGCTTTTCAATTTGCCTCTGTAGACCCTGTTCATAGTGGTAAGAAGCAAATAATCAAGTTAGTATTAGCCACAGTTTCAGAAACACTTTTAGGTTGTTACAGACAGCAATTACACCTTAATTTTTGTGTGTCTATTTGGACATAAACCAGAACAGAGGAGTTCTCAGCTTTTTCTGCTTTGTGTAAATTTGGTTCTGACATTGAAACAGCTAAATGGATTAGAACTTACGTTTTAATATCTGTTAGAGATTACATCAGCTGTCAGAAATCAGCAAGTATTAAAAGATTAGCATATTCTCTTAATGAGTAACGTGTTTGCATGTTTTCTCTTTATTTCCCATCATATTGTGGCAAGTACATGTAAATTTTTTGTTTGTTTTTGTCTAATGCCATTAAGGACTTAGTTCAGACAGCTGTCTCAGTCTAGTAGATGGCAAGTGCCTATACAGATTTTGGTAAATTTGAGTTAAGTGATATTTCTCCTGGATGTGCTGTTTTTCACAGAACTATCAGAGAACAGATATCACTAAATATTACAGAGCTATATAAATATTACAGATTTACAGATCTATACTGAATTTTGAATGTGGGAGATACAGTTTGATGTGAAGCTTAGTAAACGTTACTGAGTTTTCAATCATCTCTTCTGTTTACTGTGGACATGGTAGCTGATAGAAAATATGGCTATTTGCAAGGGAGTAAACAAACCAAAGCTATTGTGGCCTTCTTGTTGATAACTAAGCCTACCCTAATGTCAGTGTTGGTGAAATTACTTTGGATGCTTCCTGGGAAATAAGCTTCCAGGAAATATAGAAGTGCTGTTGGAGCACATAGCTCCAAATCAGGCAGGATGATGAGTGCACCAGGTAGTGAAGTGGCACAGGGGAGAAAGACGCATGATTATTTGTGGAAATTCTCTGAATCGTTCTCTGAAGTACAAGATGCCATCTAGTCTTTGAGCTTACAGCCCTGTAGAGGATGCAGGGGAAAAGGAGTATCCATATCAGAGGAGAGGGATATTTTTGACAGAAGTAGCACTTTTCCTGTGGCCAGGAAAGCCTATTAGGCTAAAGGAGGCTGTGGCAGCTGCAGGTCAGCTCTCCCACTGAGTGGTGCCTCTGGTTTTGTGACAGGGAGGGGTCACCTGTGAGCTTGATGTCCCTGAGGACATCACCAGAACACTGACAACTGACTGAGAGATTCAGGGAAGCAGCTGCTGAGCAGTTGTGCTCATTTCAGTATGATATTCTACGTGTATTCTGAGACTGGGACTGCAGTTCTCATGCGGCCTCCTTCAGAGGAGGAAAAAAAGTGTTAGTGTTTTTCTGTATATATTGTCCTGTCCAGACACCTTAGTATAACAAAAGCAAGGTGGAAAACCTGTTTCACATGGCAGCTGAAGATAAGTAAATTTGGGGTAGATTTTAGCATTTTCTGAGTGTTTGTTCAGCAACTGTGTTTACTGGGAACAACTTCAGTTTATATAGAACACCTGTATTTACCTGCACACCTGTTTTCTATCTAATAAACTCTTTTCTCTCTGATAATTTCATACCAGTGCATGTGATCTGTCTTGAATGTATCAGTTTAAGTATATATAATCAGTTTTGCTTCCTGACATGTAAAGTAGCCAGTTTTTTTTTTAATGTGTCACTCTGGTCCCTCATTTCTCTTGCTAATGACACTGAGCAATCTCCCTTCTCATTGTGTCCATGATTATACCCCGCCTGACCTCTAGTGGATTTTTCCCGAAGTGAATCTCCTGCGTGCAGAGAGTGCAATACGAAGAGAAGCTAAATGGGATTTCAGGAGCGTGCCAGTGGCATCCCAGTACGTATCAGCCGGGATGTGGCCAGCAGGACCAGGGAACTGATTGTCCCCATGTGCTGGGAGCTGGTGAGGCCACATCTCGAGTGCTGTGTCCAGTTTTGGACCTTTCACTACAAGAAAGACATGGACACACCTGCTGGAGTGTATCCAGAGGAGGGGCAGTGGAGCTGGGGAAGGAGGTAGAGCACAAATCCTATGAAAGGGAGCTGGGGGTGGAGAAAAGGAGACCTTACTGCTCTTACAACTCTCTGAAAGGAGGTTGTGGCCAGGTGAGGTTTGGTCTCTTCTCCCAAGGAAACAGGCAATAGGAGAAGAGGAAATGGGCTTAAGTTGTCCAGCAGGGTTTAGGTTGGATATTAGGAAAAATTTCCTTACTGAAAGAGTTGATGAGCATTGGAACAGATTGTCCAGGGAAATGGTGGAATCACCATCCCTGGAGGTAAAAGACATGTAAATATGGCACTTAAGAACATGGTTAAGTTGTAGGACTTTACATCATTAAGTTAGTAGTTGGATTAGATGATTTTAGTGGTATTTTCCAACCGAAATTATTTTATGATTCTTTCTCAGGGTTGTTGTGTAGTTGTGTGTGATTAAAGACTTGAAACCCCTAGCATGAGTTTAGTCTTACCTTCTACATCTGTTGAGCTGAAATAATACCTCTCCACCTTTATAAAGTACTTTAAAATCTATGGATAAATTTTTCATGGGTTTAGATTGACTTGATGAAGCAGAGATAAAGAAGTTGGACACAAATAGAAGTTATCCTGACCTAAGGTTATAAAGCAGGAATGACCTTCTTGAGCTGTGTTAGGGTGTGTGTACTCTGTGTGTTATGTCCATATTTATCACACACCACTGCCTGGGTACTCAAAGGTTGTCTCTATTGCTTGTAAAATCAAATGAAGCCATCATTGTAATTATAGGTCTTATCTCTTTGCAGGTCTGTTTATGTGCATGTATGTGTAAGTTATGCAGAGAAGTGTTAGAACATATTTCTGCAGGTTGAATCTTCATGCAGATTTCTGCTTGCTTTAATCCTATTTCAGTGGGTGCACAATCAGCCTGACGTCCTCAAACCTGGTTTTCCTATGAGGATTAGTCATGTTCCTTTTCTGGGAATTTGAACCTTTCATAACTGTCTGCTTACTTAAAAAGTGCTATAACGAACTATGGATGAAGCATAAATAATTCATATTCACCAGAACAGACATGTTCATAACCAAGTCACCTAAGAAAGGAATGGGCAGGTATTCACACTGCTCTTCCAGTATCTTGTATCTCAGCAGCTCAGCTCTGCAAATTCCCAGATGCTGCTGCACTTTTCTATCCAGAATCTTGCTGGCTACATTTGCCTTGCTAATATAAAAATTTTGCTTTTCAGTATGTACCTAATCCTAAAAATGATCTCTGTGTATAGGTTTTTCTCCCAGAAGAATGAATGTGGCTTTAAAATGGTTAATGTTGGTGCCTGCACCAATTTCTTTTGGTAATGATTTTAATATAAGCAGTTCAGCTTAGAAATGTTAGCATTACTGATTTCTTTTAGCCTGGTATTAATGTTTGCTGTCTGTATTGCAATACTAAAATTGGTAGGATAAGCCTTCCTGCATTTGGAAGAGGTTTCTGGTTGATAGATCCACCAGACTGGGTAATGGTGTAAAATCCCAGTGCATCATGGTCTGAACATCTGAAAGGGAATAAGTTTTCCTATGCAAGTAGGGAGAGAAAATAGGAGAAAATGTGGGAATGTACTCTGAGAAACAGTAAACAGATTTTTTTTCTTTTTCTCTGGAGCCTGTCCCTGTTGTACCTAACTAGTTCTTTAATATATTAAATTTTAAATTTAATTTTCTGTTATTGAACCTTGCATGGTTGATGAACCAGCACAGTATTTGAAGCATTACCTTAGTAAACTGCAGATTTGGAGCTGAGCTGAATGTTCTCTGTAATATTCCACACTACCATCAATGGGTAGCTGTTCCATTTGCCTGCAGTTAGGGGAGTTTTACTCCATAACCATCTGACATCAAAAGGGTAACTAATGGTTGAAGTCAGCATCATAAGAATAGAATCTGAATTAAAACTCTAATTAATAAAAAAAATTAGTGGATGAATCATGATGTTGGAGGCATAAAACTTCTGTAATCTATTGGCAGTTCTCATATTAGTGACTTTTATAGCCTTGGGCTAGTAATATTAAACATTTTCTGTCAAGACTTTCTGAATCTGGCAGTTGTGTAATTGAAGTAGCTGTGCAGAGTTTGGCCATCATAAATTGGCTTTACCTGCTTGAGATCATTATTGAGAGTAGATTAAAAATGCAAGGTCAAGCACTTCTAAATTAGGGTGTACCGCACTTATTATTGTCCTCTTTATTATTATTAACCAGTGCCTAAAATTTAGCAAAATTAAGAAGTGGGATAATGAGGAGTCAGCCTTAATTAAAATCACCATTTGCAGCTGCTGTAAGAAAAAATATATATACAGGAAAAGAGTAAACACAGCTTTAGTCTTGCTAGCTAGCAGTGATTCCAGCTGTTTGGTTCATTTTCTAAGAAGCTAAGAACTGGATTTAATCTGCACTGATGTTTTGAAGTGATTTTGTTTTACTAGCGAACATCATATAAACCATAGTATTCCCTGTCCATGATTCATTATGTATCTAAAATGATACAATGCCCTGTATTTGGGAGTCATATATATTTTACTGCTGTCCTTAAAGGAGCAATTCCAATTGGAGGAAGCAGAAAGGGTTAATTTATAGATGTCAGTGCAGCACCTGTAATGGGATGCAGATGGAAGCTTTGTTCTGTTATCCTGTCAGTAAACTGCCTGTGCCTTCTGCAAAAAGACAGATTCTGCATTACCTTCCTGTCAGAGTGGATGGAGGTGGCAGTTAGCTCGAGCTCCCATCCTTAATGCAATGTTAGTGTTAATTTTGGAGGAGTTAGCACTGTGAGAAATGCTTGGAGATATTTTTGGGGAGTGCCATGGTGATTTTGTGCCCTTTTAAATGAGATGATACCAGACCGTGTTCATCTGAAAGCTGTTCTGCATGGGGGTGGAGAGGTGAGAGAAGAGAGGGATGGTGCAGGATCCTCCTTGAACCTCAACAGGAAAAACAAATGTCTTAAGAGAACTGCTTTAATAGGAAAAAATAATAATAAGAATATAGAAGGCCAGTAAATCTCATTTCCTTTCACATTTGTCACACTGTTTGTGTAGCATCTGATGGAGCCTGGGTAGATTTTCCCACAGCATTGCGCAGAGCAGAGAAAAATTCTCCCTTTTTGTCATTCAAGCTAGTATATAACAAAAAAACCCCCTCTGTTCCTACAGGATGCTCTCATGAGAACTTCTTGCTGCACTTTTAGTTAAAGGCAAGGTGTGGAAGGCAGAGGATGCCAGGGCAGACACCACATGGGATCTGCCCACAGGTTCCAGTGAAAGGAGGGCATGGAGATGCTCAGAGCTGGAGCAGCTCTGCTCTGAAGACAGACTGAGAGAGCTGGGGTTGTTTCTTCTGTAGAAGAGAAGGCTCTGGGGAGACCCTGGTGCACCTTCCAGTGCCTGAAGGGAGCCAAAGAGAGCTGGAGAGGCCCTTTTTACAAGGGATGTACTGGCTTTAAACTGAAAGAAGGCAGGTGTAGATTAGATATTAAAGGAGAGGAAAAGATATGTTTAAACTCTCATTGCTATAGCTTCTCTTCAAACCTGCAAACCTCAGCAGAGACCACAGAAAAATTAACATTGTTTTGTGCAGTGTGTTGCCAGCACAGGGACTGAATAGCTAATCCCAAAGGACTGTCATTTCTTTCCCTGGTTTTCTCATGGCATTACAGGAAGTTGTGATTTTTTCTCACCAATACATGCACGTTTTCTCCTGTTTCCTGGCTTTGCTTTATTAGTATTTTCTGTGTTTAAACCATGTTTTTCGGACTAAGCCTTTCAGATGCAGGAAAATCTGTAGAAATGCTGTTTTTGTATAAAGCACTTCTGACAGGCTATAGAATTTTCATGCAGTGTTCTATAGAGTTTCAATATTTTTTTTCCAGATCAGAAGCTAGGATTTCACTCCATGCATTGCAAACTCTAACAAAACTTCAGGCATAAACTTTGGAATGCATGGAACATTTAAAATTTTCTCCCTAATATGTCCAAGGAGTGAATTATAATGAAAATTAAGTGAAAAATTGGCACTTATAATTTTAAGAAGTCTATTAAAATAATGGTAGCTTTCAAACTGTGTACAAATTTTATGGTCAAACATCCCTAAGATATTAGGGGATGCAAAATCCCTCTTTCAGTTTCTGCAATTTCAAGGTAACTTTTCAGTTCTTACTATAGGAATGGAAGGGATCAAGTAGCCAGAAATGACAAGGTACATTATAAAATCTGTGATGATGGCCAAATTTTAGACTTCAGCTCTCTAGAAAATCCCTATTTGCTGTCAGGTTCAAAAAGAAAGCTATTGTGCTTGAGGGAGCCAGGTTGGCTACAACCAGCTGGAGAAGGTGAAAATGACACCCTGTGTTGTCACTGCCACTTGTGGTGGATTGCAAAGGGATGAGAAGCAGGCTGTGTGTGAAGGTCATCAGCACCACTGTTTATTTTGTCCCAAAAGCAGCAGTGGTGACTGCATCCATGCGTCTGTCAAGTCTTGGCCACTCTGTGTGAGCTTCATCCTTCTGACTTCTCCTTCACTGCTCCGTGCATAAAGGGCTTTTGTCTGTCTTTGACAGGGCTTGTCTCTGACATTTTCTCCTGATAAACCTGCTGAGGGGCCATCACCTGTGGAGTCATGGGCTGAGATCACAAAATGGAGCAGAATCAGGGACCCTGTGTTGCTGCCAAGGGGCTGGTTACCCATCAGTAAACATTGAGTAAAACACTGTCCTGCCAAGTGGCACAATCTGCACCCAAAGCCCAGGGCTGGGGGTTTTCCCACCTACGTGATCTGAAGCACCAGGAATGCCACTTGTCTGATGGGAAGATGCATTGCTGTCTTGCACCTCAGAAAAAGAATTCTAAAATGTCAGTGTGTGCTTAGCAGGATGGCTGAAGGTGTTTACTGAATCTGGTTTCTAGCATGAATTTTGTTAACTGAAGCATTTGTTTGTGTTTCCCAACTGAAATCTCATTTTAGATGTCCCTCGAATCTGAAAGGATTCCCATCCTGCTTCTGGACTGTGATTGGACCCATCTCTAGTCCCTACAGATCTTTAATCTGTGACTTTTTTTCCCCCCCCCCCCCAAGGTTTATAGCTATGTGATATGATAGGTGTTAAGTTTCAATGTAGAAAACAAAGCTCAGTTTTTAAATAGGAGCTTTGAAGAACCTATAAAATATACAATGCTATTTTGTGAATCAAATTTTCATTTAATACAACTTTTCATGTATGGACAGGCTTCCTTTGATCTGTATTTATTATCTGTCACTGGCCTTGAAATGAGAAATATAACTACTTTGATATATGGATTTGAAAGGTTGTCTAGTTTCATGGTAGCTTCTCTAAGTTACCATTGCATGCTTTGCTGAAGTGCTATTTGCAACTTTCTGAAGGGATGTCTGTGTGCTCTGGGGTAGTTAAAACTTTAGTTTTTTCATTGTATGGATATACATGTGAGAGACAGGCACTATTTCACTTTCCTCTCTGCAGACAATCATTAAAACAGTCCAGCACTCTTTTCATTGGCATGTGAAGGTCCCTCATTCAACCTCTTATTCAGACTTTTAGAAACCACCCTAAGTCACTTCTTCCTTAACCTTAACATGACTCATGACATTTAGTTTTATCTGCAGCTGAATTTCTCAGACAGAAGATAAACTTACATGCTTGCTGCTTTGCTTATTGCATGGTATATACTTCAGGTATATACCTGAGGGCTTCTGAAAATGTCTCTATGACCCAACCCAAAAGTTCATGTACCAATGGGAGTCTTTCCTGTACCTTGGCATGAAAGAGCCTGAGAAGATTCCATATGCAGAATATGACCCTTTGCACTTTGTGGTACATCCAGAGACTTGCACCTGACAGTTTAGGAGAGCAATTCCCTAAGTGCTTTTATTCCTTCAGCCTCCCTATAAGGAGGCAGAGGATTGGGAGAAGTAAATAAGGTACTTATCTGGGGAAACAGTCCAAAAAGTAATGCTTTCAGGTACTTTCTGTACTTTGTTTCAGCCAAAGGCACTGCTGTCTTGCTCCCTGGTAGGAAAGGACAGTTTTTCACTATGGCAAATAACATTCTCTGCTGTTGACCCACCATTTATCTTATGCAGATAGTTAACATTTATATATATATATATATTGCCACTTTTGTCAAGGCAATTTATTCTTCATATGGTTTCTTGGACCTCTTTTCTTCACCAACGTCACTGGCTAAAACACCCGTCTCTATTAATCACAGCTAGGTGTGCAGATTTATAGTGCATCAGCTGTACTTTTATGGTACCTCCTTTATTTTTGAGTCATCCATCTCAAGACAACTGACTGAAGCAGGACAAAACAAAAATATAAGTACTATTATAAGTACTCTGCAACTGAAATAATCCCTTTTCAAAAAATGCTGAAGGAGATTGGCAAGGATATGGCAATGAAATATAAGTTCATTATTGATCATGATAGAGAGAGCTGGGAGGGGAAAAATACTGCCTTGTATGGGTGTATTCATATATAACAGGCAGAAGGGGAAGATAGGCTTCTTAAATTGAAAACAATAAGCTATGTGTTTCTGGATGGCTGAAGTTGAAAGAGTGGGAAAGAAGATTCAAATTGTAGACATAAGTTTTTTGAGTGAATGTGTTGTAGTAATTTTTTTCTTTTTGGTAACTGATTCTCTGCAATTACTTGCAGTAGCAAGGTTATTTTCTATAGCCTTTTGTTTTGCTTGCTTGTGATATTTTTTTGTGAGCTCCTTACTCAACCATTTCTTTCTGCAGTGCCCAGTGATTTTTCTGTGAGGAGAAAGGACTGTGCTCTGGTGGGCTCTTAAGCTGCTGCAGCTTAAAAGGGCAGCAACAACAGGGCCTTTGTCAGACCTCAGCTGTGCTTGGGTTAACTGACAAAAATATTTGCCTTTGGAATGTAAAGTTCAGATCAGCTGTGGAACATGTTAATGTGCCAATTCAGCAGGGAAGAGAAGCGTGCCCTTTACCATACATTCTTTCTCCTGGTTTTAAGATATTTCTTCAGCCTTGCGTAAGTGCGGGCAAGGAAGTTGAAATCTTCTGCTGGATTGGGGTCTGTATGTGAAAGGTAGAGTTATAATATGAATAAGGAGGAAGTGAATTTAAAATCCAGAGGAAAAGGCAAGAAAATCCTTTTGGTACTGTTATGCTACTGTCACACAAAGCCTGTTTTGCTCAAAACAATGAGTGTGATGCAGCTCCCAAAGAGCAAATCCAATGACAAGGAGTCATAGCTTTTCATTGTATTTGCTTGAATATGTAGCAATTTGAGACCCAAGTGAATAATTCACAACAAACAATTTATCTCATGAGTTTTTCTTAAATCATGAGCGAATTTTCTTAAATATCTATGAGTGAATTGTAGCTCCCCAGTATTCATTTTTCAGTGAGTGCATTTTTAAAATTTTATTTTTCAGGTTTGTGATAAACAGAAGTGCTTTAAATACACACTGTGTTGTAATTGATCATTTAAAGTTGGCAATTTGTGTTCTATAACTCTTCAAGATGCTCTTTTGCCTCCATTGTCTCATTCTAAATGTGATGGGGACACTCAGTGGGGCTAGAACTTTGGGATTTTCCCAAAGAAAAGTCTCCTCCATCGCTTGCGTTTTTACTCTAAATAGACTAAATATGAATGAAAACGTGATAAAACCTGTAGGGAAACTATGGGAAATCTTCCCATAGAGAGATAACTGGCAGAATTGTTGAAAGAGCTGATTTGAGTTTCTGGGCATCCTATCCATTTACCTGATAGATTATATTTAATTTTCCTGCTTTGGAGGTATCTTTTCTTTCAGTCTCTTTTCCCCCTGCTTTCCACATACACACACATCCTTCCCTCCATGTCAGTCTAAAATCCTCCTGTAACACAAAAACAAGAACAGGCACAAATATTACTGAAGTGAATTTCATTGAAACTATCAATGAACATTGGTGGATATTTTTCTTCCACTCTGGTTTTTAGTTCTTGTGGTACTAGAAAAGAGCTGTGTTCATGTTATGGCTGAGGGAGGTATGGAAAGATATTGAAATCTTCTTCTGCAAAAGGATATTCCATCCAAAGGAAGAAATCACAAGCTAGTGAAACAAGGAGAGGAGCAGAAGGAAGGGAAAGCAAGAGGATTATTTTGCCAGATGCTCCCTTGCAGTTCATTGATTATATGGAGTTATTCTAATGCAGGGTATTAACTTTTCCAGCTGGGGTTGTGCCTGCCTAATTATGACAGTATTAGTGCAAGTGGGAAAGAGGTCTGGGGCTTGAGGGTTCAGATAAGGATTCAGAAATCTAGGGATCACTCTTCAGTTATGTCTGGGGCACCTTTGCTATTTCAGACAAGTCTTTTATCATCCCATCTTTGCATTCTTCATGTGCAAGATGGTGTCTATCCCATTTTCTTACCAGCTGTCATACCTGCATTCTCTGCAGTCCTCATGGGTAGGAACTAGTTCTGACACAAACTGGTCACTTTAACTGTCAGAGTTGTGGGTAAAGTTAATTATTTAGCAACACACCTTATATTCAAAGCCTGTCTGCCTGCTGGGAAGTGCCCTTAGCCACCTTCAATTCAGCAAGAGTGCAGCCTTCCTCATTCTACTGCTTTTGGCTTCTTACCATCATCTGTTTCTGCATGGGACCTATTTCATCTCCTACCCTCAAATGTGATCTATCCTTTACTCTCCAGGACATTCTGAGAGTTTCTCAGCAAGGAAAGATCCTGCCACTCATTGTGGAAAAATAACAGTAACTCATACAGTGATCAAGCTCTCTTCTAAAAGCCATCTAATATTTTCTTAGAATAAAATGTCTTCAAGAAAAGTGTATCACAAAATCAGTGAGCCCAAAATGTGTGTGCCCTTTTTCCCAGCCTTAGTGTTTCCAGGTTCTAAGAAGGCTGATTATCCTTAGTTCCCTCCACAGGCTGCCTGTCAGCTTGGCATCACTTCTGGTAATTGACCTTCCATTCCTTCTTTGAAGTGCTTTAAAACACTTACAGTTCTTTTGATCTACAGCCTGCTGATTTAGTTAGGAAGTTGATTGCTATCTGCTGGAGCTGGGATGCTTGAAACAAACAGCTTCTCTGCCACATTTTAAGCACAGTGAGTGTCTCCTGTCTCCCCTTGATAGGTTGTGCAGCTTTTCTGCATGCATTCCAAAAACCCTGAATCAGTTTTTAATCAGTCAGTTCCTGCAAGGCACAGTCATACTTCACTCTAAGTCTGCAGTAACTAACATGTGGACAATATTCTGCCCAGAAATACATGAGAACCTGCAATATTGCTGCTATGACTGCATAAAGGAGTCCTTTCCAGTTCCTTCACTGCAGATTATCAAGGCTGTGCAGGCAAGTGTTAGAGTCACCAACCTTTTAAATTGATTTCTGGATAGTTTTGATGGGTAACCTCTAGCTCCTGTATTGTGTACAGTGAATTACAGTTCACTTTATCTACTGCTTTAATTATTTTGTAAATCTTTATCTCACTTTCCATTTTCCTGTTGAAGGGTTTGGTCCTTTTTAGCATCTTCTCATCAAGCAGCTTCACCACCACCATGATCCTCTTAGTTATTCTCCTCCATACCTTCTCTAACTCTGCTACAGCCTTCTTGAGTTGAGGGGTCAGAACCTATCACTGGACTCAGCATATGGGCAAACAAAGGTTCTAACAGTAACAAAATAAAGTCCTTTGTCTTGCTCTCAGTACTTTTCCAAGTGATATCAACTTTTTTTCTTTTATTGATTTGCTGACATAATGAATTGATGGTCTCAACTGTTTCTGGGGTCTTTTTAGTGCACTCTGTGTCAGTTCAGGTTTTGATATCCTGCAGCCATGGTTCAGGTTATTCTTTGCCTATATTCATTGCCTTCATTTGTAGTGAAACATGCTTGTGCTCCTGCAAAACATTTTTCTACCACTTTAATTTTTGAAGTTTGAGTTCTGCACTATTGTCCATTTGATCACTTGCAAATCTCTCAGATCAGGAGACAGCTTTCCACCAGAAAGAATCACATCCCCAGCTTGTGTACAAAACCTTTGTGCCAGACCAGATGGGCAGCCACTCCTGCCATACCTGTTCAGGATCATGCTTTTGTGCGGGGCTTAAAACTCATGGCCTTAGCAGTTTGACTTAGCACAGCTGCTAGAAAATTCAGCACCAGAGCAACTACACTTACCCTCACTTCCTTCCATGGAGCCAAAGAAAATCAGCTCATGTCTGTGTAATGTCACATTAATTCTTCTAACATATTGTATCTTGAAAAATGAGCACAGCACCTTTGAGTTAAAAGTCATGTTCCAGTCCTTGCTCTCAGCTCTGTTATTCTCTGGAGCTTAATCTTTGCCTTCAATATTATTATATATAAAATTTCAACTTTTATAATGGCTTTAATTTTTAAAGCAAGCAAAGTCCAGGTTTTTAATTGTCCAGGTGAAAAGGATCCCAACTACCATTTTAGCTTCCACCAAGGTTTCCATGAGTACAAATATTCCAGTTCTTACAACAGGTGGTTAAAATTCATCATTCATCAAATCAGGATAAAATTCATCATGCTGTCCTGTGATTTTAGCAGAGCACATCAGATGATGCAAAGAGAGCACATTTGGGTGTAACATGCTAACCCTCACAGATGGCTCTGCAATGGTTAGCCTAAGTCAGCCCTGCTTTATGGGGGAAAAAAGATGAAGTAAACAAGCCTGTGATCATGGAGAAAATCTTTGCTGTGTCCTAAAATGAAAGTCTATTGTAGAAACTTTTAGAAGATCCAGATGTCTTAGCTAGCATTTTCTTAGCTGAAATTATGCCCCTTTATGCCTTAATGTACATGAAGTTAGTGTTTAATGTTTCTTCTCTATGGCTTTAGGGGATAAATTTCTTAATTTTTTAACAATCAGCAGAAACCACAGCTTTTCCACCACAAAGGAATTAAATATATGCACCAACTTAATGAATGCATTTCCAGTGACATTTGTCTTTGATGAGCCTGCAGCAGATTCATAGTCCAAAGATGTCTTTTGTTCAGAATGACATGCTTTCTAATTTTTTACGACATTCTACCATCCTGCACTTTAAAATTAGCAGGTGGAGCTTTTCACAGCCTCAGATGTCATTTAAATGCCTAATTTGTGCAGAAAGTAAACGGGAATGAGATATATAGTTGTCATTCATGCCCTTGAATTTTTTTTTTCTGCTCTTATTGGTCCTCATAAATTGTTTGCTGTCTATTTAAAAAGAGGTCCCAGGAACCTTGTGGAACTTCCCATGCAAATGGGTACCTTGTTATTGACCTGAGCAGAAATGCTTGGCAGGATTTTATGCTTCCACAAGGTGCACTAAACCAGCAGTCATGGCTTTAAATATGGGTCCTGAGTGCTCTGGAAGATGCTTTCCAGGCTGCAGCAGGGAGTTGGGCTGCTGACATTTACTGTCAGCAAAGACAATGAAGCAGGTCCTAAGAGTGCCTTTGGGTGTTCGGAGGAGGCAGCAATAAGCACACCCCTTGGAGCCATTCCCTGCCTCATTTGTTATTGCTCTGTCAAAAACATTTGTCAATGAAGACTGATTTTCAATAGAACCACGTTTGGGAGTCTGGCAGTAAAGAGCTATAATATGAAGCATCTTTAAAGGTAAATCAATTTTGTGGCCTAATCAACTGAACAGCATCCCTTTGGCTTCAGCATCAGAACTGCTGCTGTATATTAATCTTCAGAGTTTTTGTTTCATTTTTCTTCTTTCTCAGGGAAAAGATGTACTTGAGTAGTATTTCTTTTGCAGGAAAGACAGATGTGTATAAATAACTGTGAACACAGCAGCAATTTGTAACAAAAAAGGGCAACCAGAAACTCATTTTAACTCTTTATCATTCAGGGAAAAGCTTTAGACATAGTAATTAATGATGGATATATCGATATCTAACAAGGCATCTGCCTTGTTAGATATACTTAGAAGCAAACAGTAAAAAAAAAAAAAAATTAATGAGTTAAACATTGTCTTATCAGCTTTGGTTTACCTGCATGTTATCTTAAAATGCATAACAAATATCCCCAAGATTGATTTGACAATGATTTGAGAAACTTAATTTTGGGGCAAATATTACTTAAACCTTAGAGGCCTAGACCAGTGAAATTTTACAGGTGCTCAACCTATTCTATTCTATTTTCTTTTGGTGTTTTGGTGCCTAAATCCTTCTCTGGTCTCCAGACTCTTAATCTAAGATCTATTGAAAAAATAGCCTTTCCGTTTTTGTAGGGAATTATAGTCTTTCTTAAACAATACATTTGGACAAAACAAGCATATGGTTTCCTTTAAATCTCATTGCATATGTGATTAATTGAAATGGTGATTTTTAACTGGGGCCTGAAACTAAAGATGTTTCTCCTGGATTAAGGCTGTAAGAAATTCTACTGATAACATTTGTCAGTATTTCTCACTTAGAAGTATAAAATGGATGGAAGACATTTTGAGACACTGCCATATTCGTCCTATTCAGAGCTGGTTTGCTTTATGGATTTGGGTTTTTTCCCCAGAACCCACAGTGCAGTCAAAACTACATTGTGCTGAAGGAAAAGGCTCTTAAAATTTATTAGTCTTATCACTTCAACTACATAACCTTATTTTATGTTCATTTGATGCACCTCATCAAAAATAGAACAAGATATTGGCTTCAAATTAAGAAAGAAAATTAATACTCACTGATCCACTATAAGATAATAAAAGTTGTCATTTATGACAATAACCACTTCTGATTTATGAGGTATTTTCTTTATGCTGTACTAAGATAAAAATAAAGTGAAAGATTTGGAATTTACCTTTTTATGGTAATACTAGAAGTCGTTAGAAGTAATCAGGATGAATTCTGAATTGGATTCCATAGGTAGCCTGCAGGAATTTATTGATTTTATTGGTCTTTCTCTGCTTTCCTACCTCTGACTCCTGAAAGGAATAAAAACACACCACAGAGGTAGAACTGAATTTCTGAGCTAAAGACGTTCACTCACTGCACTGTTGAGAATTTTCCTGGAGGAAAGTGAAACCAGTGTATGTTACTAACAATGAAGCCCTGAAAAATGATCTTGAACAGGACTCCAGTGGTGCATGGGATTCTACCTGTTCTGTTAGGCAAAGCAGTAAAAACTGTCTAAATTCAGATGTCTTCATGTAAGCTCCCCAGGCAGTTTAATGATTTTATCCTTTGTTTCAGATGTTTGGAAACTGTATTTCATCTGACCATTTCAATGTGGGAAGAAAAAATCACCAGCCAGCTAAGCAGAGGAGATAGTCCAGGTTAGTAGGCAGTGAAAAATCCTGGTTTTTGCAGTTTTTCTTCCATAATAATACATAGCTTCTGTGTGTTCTGATAGATGCATGAAACTTCAAACCTAGATCTGCCCTTTCCTGCTCATACATCCTGGTCCATTATCCATCAGAGTATTTTCATCAATTTCATTTAAGACTGATAATTGCATATTCTCCAGAGCAAAGATGGGTTTATCTTTGTAAATGTCTGAGCAGTGCTGCTTGCACCTAAACCACTTCAATAATGAATACTCATCCTTAGAGTCACCTACTTGTGTTTTTGTCTCAAGGCTAAAGAAAAAAGCTGTCTGCAGAGATCTTTTTGACTGCGGTAAAACTCCATGTCAAGCAGAGATCTTTGCTCTATGTAAAGATGAACAGTTGTCACTTAAGATACTTCTACAAAGAAGATCTATTACTTACTTCCAGAGTGAAATGGCAATTATTGAAATCTTAATAGTGGAATCCCCAGTTTGCAATTAAGAGTACCTCTGTTAGAGCAGGTGACAATAGCAAAGATTAAATTGATTTTTTTTTTTTTTGCACTGCAGTTTTTCCTGGAGAAATGTTATAGATCGTAGCTGGAAATTACTAGGCTTGAATAGCAATTATTCCAGATGCATAAATAATAATAAAACCAAATATTATCATCCAGTGGTGTATAACTTAAGGTGTGTAAATATATAAACTGCACTGCCTTGTATACATGTATAAGTATATACACTTAAAAATATGATTATATTTTGTAAAAAATATATTATATGTATTCTAAATATTCATAATTAATGAAATGTTAAGGCTACAAAAGCTTCTAAGATTCAAAAGCCAAAGAAAACTTGTTTCAGGTTTTTTCTTTTCTCTGTGCACTTGCGTTGTTGCATCACATATTTTTATGCTAATTTTGGTGGAAACAATGCTTAGGGAATCACTTGACCAGAATGTTATATCACCTCATAAAAGTTTTCCAGAAACAGTGGTTTCAAAAGCAATTTTGTTCTGCTAGATTTGCTGAAGAATGGGCTGTAGAGGATAAGAAACATTTACTCATAAATACTTGTAAGATTGTCCTGGATAAATTTCTGTTCTTCTGGCTGTGACTGCTCATGTGTATGCAGGTAGTGGGAGATACTGTAGGGGAAATAGATTACTTTAGCTTAATACTTGAGATGTTTGAGTAGACAGAGGAATTGAGGGGTTTTTTTTCCTGCTTTGCTGGAGGACAGTTGGAACAAGGAAAACAAGTTACCTCAGCCTCATAATCCAGTTATATATGGAGATAAAAGGAAATGTTGCTATAATTCAGTTAAAAAGTCAATCAAGAAAGAGGCATAAATCCAGTAGAAACAAGACTTTATCAATTTTTGTCCTTGCAGTAAGATTTGTTTCCATGGGAAATCCTAAAGAAGAAAAAAATTGTTTATTCAATGACTGGACCCAATACTGATTTAGTTTTCTCTTTTTTTTTTTTTTTTAGTTGGTTATCTGGTGGGATACTTTGAGTCCTTCCCTCCCTTTCTCTAATGTAAACAGAATTATTCATTTCCTTGGGGTGTTTTCATTACACAGCCATTCTATTAACTTGGGACTTTACATTCCTTCATGGATGTAGGTGTGCAGCATCTCAGTGACTTGAAGAGTTTATCATGCACATCTGACACAACTGCAGTGGAGGCAGAGGGATTGAGCCCCCTCAGTATTTCGTTTTGGAGCCTTGTGCTTGCTTTCTGCCAGTACATTTCTTGTTTCTTTGTACATGTTTCCAAATTTTTTTTGTGGTAACATCAGATTAATAGTCTAATAGATTAAATGTCTGATTCTCTGAGGAAATAATTTGTGTGGTTTAGTAGGTGAAAGTGTTGACCAGTACTATGGCATCTATTACTTTTTCTTTTCCCACAGGAAAAGGATGTGTCACAAGTGATTTTGTAACACAACTGATTTCCTCCTCTTTGTTTTATGCTGACTGCCTTCCCCTTGCAAACTGAGAGATTTTGCCTGTTATACTCCCCCTTCCCTGCAAATCTGCCCCCCATGAGTTACACACAGAGACCAAATCCTGAATATGTCTGGAAAAATGTTGGAGCAGCTGACCTGAGATCTGTATATTGTTGTACAGCCCTTGTGTGACAGTGCTCTGGTTGTTTTTGTCTCAGTGCAGCAAATGAGATAAACTCTGCTGTTTGCTTTAATTAGCTACACTTAATTAAAAGATGATCTTATCTCTATGCAGAGTTTCTACCAAAGCACATATTTAATGGATCTACTGTCATCTTTCAGTCCCAAATTCTACAAAAACCCTTAAACACATGCTCAGATTGAGCTTTGCTTTAATTAAAGTCACAACTCTGGATGTTTCTGGTCCTTTCCTAATGGACCAGAATGGGCTGGGTTTTCTCAGAACACCATCCCTTTCCACAAATCTGGATCTTGCTGAGAACAGGGGCTGAAATAATCCATGTTTTTCCATAATTATAGACAATAGATGAGTTATTTTCTTGATGACTAGGAGAAGCATCATTGCTCTCCCTATTTGCCTTGTATAAACATATTTTCACACTGACAGCTCTTGTGAAGGGGAGCAGTGTGACTGCGTTCAAAGGGTCTGAGGATGAGGGAAGAGACGAGGATCTGACTCCATGTTTCAGAAGGCTTGATTTATTATTTTATGATATATATTATTTTAAAACTATACTAAAAGAATAGAAAAGAGGATTTCATCAGAAGGCTAGCTAAGAATAGAAAAAGAATGATAACAAAGGTTTGTGGCTTGGACAGAATCTGAGCCAGCTGGACTGTGATTGGCCATTAATTAGAAACAACCACATGAGGCCAATCACAGATGCACCTGTTGCATTCCACAGCAGCAGATAATCATTGTTTACATTTTGTTCCTGAGGCCTCTCAGCTTTTCAGGAGGAAAAATCCGAAGGAAAGGATTTTTCATAAAAGATGTCTGTGACAGAGCAGTGACTGTGTCACTCCTGCAGTAGTGAGTGGAAGCAGTTTCTTGGACATCCTGCAGAAAAGACAAGTGTGGTCAGAGACAGCAACAGAGCAGTTACTGTGCAGTACCTGGGGATGGGCACAGGATGCAGAGAAATGGAATAGAAAGGAAAAAGAGGAGCAGGGGAGTGAGATGTTGTAAGAATTTAAATAAAAAAACTCAAGGGTACTTCTATATACTCTTTTTTCACTTTTTATCAAAGTGTAGAAAAAAACTTCAAGTGTTTTGAGTTTCTTTGCTCTTGTTCTAAACTCCTTGGTGTTCATAATTATCCTTTAAATGATAATGAAAATGAATTTAAATGATTAGATGAAAATGACTAAACTGTTGATTGGCATGATTTTTTTTTTGTTTATCTTCTGTAGCTAGTGGATATACTGGAACTGATTTTCTTTTCTCTTTGTTGTTCAAACATTCTTAAAAGCTGTCAGCTTTGCTGACATTTCAGTTGGAAATTTTCCCATCAAATTATATATTATTGTAGCATTTCAATTTTTTGTTTTGATGGTGTTGGGATACCTGGGGCTTTTCAATCAAAAAAAAAAGTTTGGAAATTAATGCATAGATATTCTATATAAAAGGCTTGACACTAAGATAAAAACAAAAAAAACCTTCTCCTTTATGAAAACAAAATATTTTGATCCATTCCCATTATTTTAATACTCTGCTGCTCACCAGCTTGTGTTTACTTCACAGCACAGCTGCTTCATTTGTAGTTCTCCCTGCTAGTTAAAAAATAAAATACAGTGCCACTCAATTAAACCTTTTCTGTCTGCTACCTGCCCTGCCATTCACTCAGCTTTTAGTCACTTAACCTTCCCCATGTCAGCTCCCAGGGGCTGTGCCCTCCAACACAATGAAGGTCTCCCATGAGTTCCACCTACACAGATGCTGAGGTTATAATTGTCGTGGAACTCATTTGCAGTTTTGCTGAGGAATAGATTTAGCCCTGCCTTTCACTGAGTGTTCATTTATAGGGATGTTAGGAGCAGCCTTGGCTTTAACTAAGTGTTCAGTATTGTTGGGCTATGTTTTACAGACTCATTGGGCAACAGCAGGGAGCACAGCACATGTCTACAGGCAGGACAATTGCAGTCCTTCTGCAAACAGAATTGGTGAGAGTCAGACATGTGGGTAACAAAAGCAGGGCTCCAGACCAATTACTTTGAAGTTATGTCCTATGACTGAGTGGAAGGCAATTTACTGTAGTTGAGAAAAGTATTTTCCAGCTTCAGAGTAGCAAACTTACCCAGCATGGGCAAAGATAATGAGATCACTTTTGACTTTTGGAAGGAGTTTTCCTGTTCTCTCTTTCAACAGTTGTAGATTATTTTTTTGTTATTCAGTTCTGGACTTCTCAACAAAATTAATCCCTCCCCATCCTAAATGAAGTCAGTGAGAGGCTGTTATTTTTTCTGGATCTAGTGATCCATGACAGTGTATGTTGGGGCAACATATTAATTGTGGGATTAAATTCTGTGCTTACTGTGACTGATTTTGCCACAAATTCAGAAAACTCTACAATGTATTTTCTTTGCTGTGTTTCTGGTTATCTTCATTCTGTTGTGTAGCACTCCACCATATATTGATGGTGGTATTGATAAAATTAAGCAGAATACCCTTCTTCCAGCATTTCTTACTAATTCTGGTATGTCAACCATGTTGAAAGACACATAAAATATTTATAGGCAACATCTTTTATTTTTCATTTATTTAACGGAATACTTAGAAAATGTATTTTTTTTTTTCCAAGGAATTTATGAGCCTTTTACTGTGAGGATATAAATAAGAGCACACACACAGGGAGGTTTATTAGAGTCCATATGCCATCTCAGTTTCAGGTTTGTCTCAAAGAAAACCTGACCAAGAACAAGATTCAAAGTGCCAGCAAAGGTCTTGGAGAGTTTCCTAGACTAACAAATACCACTGAGGCCAGTTGCTTTCTTTAAGCCATCTTATCAAACATTTAAAAAGCTTTCCTGGGATTCAGAAAAGTTTTCCAACTCTTCAGAAAATGAAGCACAACCAGAAACAGATTTTTCCTGTTATGTCAGCAGAACAAGCATTAACTTGTCAGTAACCTGGAGATAAGAAGGTTCACAGGAGGATCTTTTCAGATATAAATATCTGATGGCAGGGGATGAGGAGGCAGCCAGACTCTTCTCTGGAACACCCATTGAAAGGACAACAGGCAATGAGCAGAAATTAAAATTCAGAAAACGCAGAGCGCAAGAAAATGCGTTTTTACCATGAGCATGGTCAAACACTGGAGCCAACTTCCCAGAGAAGATTCAATCTCATGAGTGGGTCTATTAAAAATATGGCTGGACATGACTCCAGGCTGCATGCTGTAGGTGACTCCTGCTAGAGCAGCAGAATTTGACTGGATGATCCCATTCTATCTCAACTGTTCTGTGTGCAGTAGCCACTCTTTGGACACTCGAAGTTATAGCATGTGTTGCAGTTCAGGAAAACTTTTGGTGTCCATAGAAACCCTTTATCTTCTTCAGATTGTAGAAAACAAAATGAGACAAGTGTGTGGAAGAGAGTCAAAATGGTCTGGGATTCCTGAAGTGGTCTTAGTTTGTGATGTAGCAATATTTTGTTTAATCAGGAACACAGTGGAAAATTGACTGAAGCCAGAGTCTGAGTTTCTGCTGAATTCCCCAGCTATCCAAGCAGTTCCAAAGATTTTTGGTTTTTATCCTAAATTAAATCCAAGTCAATTTGAATTTGTGATGCCTGCCTTTTTGACCATTAGAACATTAAGGTGGGTAATGCCTCAATGCTTTCAGAGGATTGCTTTGCACTGCTTTCTTGTTCCACTTGAGAATCTCCTAACAGGCTACAGGGTCACTTCCTTACTTTCAAATGCCATCAAATCTCAAGTATTCTGTCTGGAACATTTGGAAATGTGATAAGGACCAATCTCAGGTCACCTCATCTTTGAGAGCAAGGAACATGTGGACTAGTCACATCTCTAAGGAGCAGCAGAGGAATCCCTCACATTCCAAGGAAGATGGAAGGGATGTGTTGAAGGCTAAACCACTACAGGGGTCCTGGACACTGGAATGCTTCAAGAACAATTGAAGTGCAAGGGAAGAGCAATAATATGTAGGGTTTAAAAAGCTGTTGAGAACACCTCAGGTAAAAATCATAAAAGTTCAGGTAATTCCTGAGTTAGGTGGCTATTGAAGGTGCTTTTAAAAATTATGTTGGAAAGAAGCATTAACAGAAGCAGTTATGCCAAATTCGGATACTTATATCTTACTGCATGTGAAACTAAAGGAGTTGCTCAGAGCCTGTGGATCTGTCAGGGGAAAAAATACTACTAGATCTTCTGAATTCCAGCTGGGTCACCTCATCATTGTGACTGATGTCACAGGAAGTGGAGTCTTGTGTTTACAGCCAGGATGAACAGAAATTGCAAAAGACTAAAGTAGCCAAGGTAGCTATACCCTTGGAGTTTTCCTAAAAATGTAAATATTTCTTGGATTCATTTGTGGTCCCCTTTTTGGCACCATTGGGAGCTGCACTTTCAACACTTTCTGAGGAAATGACAAATGATGGGTTAATGGCACTGAAAATGAAGACAACTTTTGTGATTTTATGATGGCCTTTCTTTTAAAAAGTATTGGAAAGAGGTATTTCAGAGAAGTGTTATAATCCCACTTTCTGAGGAGTTGTGGAACTTGAAGACTTCTGCAGTTTGAATCTAGTAAGAACTCATCAGTTTACATGAGCTGCTGTGCTTGGCATATTGTCTGGAAAATCCAGACAGCTGCTGGGAACATGGTGTTTGCCACACATTTCATCTTTGCCCTTGGCAGCAAGCTCCTGTGACAAAGTACCTGTGAAATTCCAGAAACCACACAGAAGATACATACACACCTCCTAGTTTGTCTGAAGAACTTGAGTACTGCAAAAATAAAAAATATTAAAGTCTCAATAAGAAAAAGGAGAAAAAGGCTCCTTTTCAGCTCATCCTTTGAGTCTTGTAGAGCTCATTTCAGTCAGCAGGATAGGAGAGTCCTTAGATAGAAGAGCTTGGATGCTTGTAGTTGAAAGAAAGATGCTGCATATAAAAGCAGTCTCAATAAAATAATTCCTGAATTTTGTAAGAACTGAGAAGAAACTGTTTAAAAATTGCTCAAAAATCTGCTGTGATTCAGGAACTATTTGGAAAAAGGAGTTGAGGTGTTGCAAGTTATTTTTGCTCCTTTTCTGTAGCTAATGCTTGTTGCTTACCTGGTCTTTGTTACCACTGCAGACTTTAGCAAGATGAGTGGCATTCAGATGAAAGACTTGTAAGCAGTGTTGATGATTTTATTTTTTCCCTCAACAGCTGGACAACTCATTCTGCTATCCAGTCTTCCATCCTGCAGGCAATACAAAAAAGACTTTCAAACAGAGTTTGGAGTATGAGCTGGTCAGATTTATTCTTTGATTTTCTGTGCCTATGGAGACACAGCATTGATGTCAACTGGTTACTGAGGAATTTCTGGGCTAGGAATAAGGTGCAGGCTCTTGTTTGTTCCAGAATAATAACCACCATGCTCACCCACAATCACTGGCAAGGAAAATCTGATAGAATTGATGCGGCGGAGGGGGGGGGATCTTTACTTTTACAGGTTTGTATTATTAAACTTTAAACACAACATGCTGCATTGTGAAATAATTCTCTGTGGTGCAATTAAATAACTACTACTTCTTTTGGTTTTTACATTTCCAACTTGCATAGAAGTTTGCCCATTGCTGTTTTGAAAGAAGAGTAAGTGTATCTTGAAGGCTTTCTAATCATCTAAATCTGCTGTACCTGATGATTTCAGTTAAAATCATTAGATGATTCAGATGAGATTGGAAAATAGAATTATTTCAGAAGTAGAAAAATGTGAACTAAGGTGGCTGTGTGGCTCTGACTCTTGTGATGCTTATGACATTTCTGGTCATCATCAGCCTCAGTGACTGATGTCACTTAGTGGACTTAAAGAAATAGAGCAATAAAATATTCTCTACCACAGCTGCAGGAGGTTAAATGCATTAGGGAGCTGCCTCAGATGGGCAGAGCTAGAGAGAGTGAGAGATAGAGGAAGGACAAGCTGGGTGTTCTATGATGAAAGTCAGGGAGGACTTCTCTTGTTGCTGAGTCACTCAAGACAGAGTCCAAGCTGGATATATGACTCATTCCCAGAAGGACTAAGATGAGACTCCCTGTTATGGTCTCTGCTGTGCTCCAGAGGTCCCTGGAACTTTGTTTGATGTAATGTTAGTGATGCTGGAGGGTTTATGTTATTTTCAGACCAGCAGCTTTATGACAACATCTGCAGAAGGAGGAGAAATAAAGAACTGCACTGAGCAAACACAATATTTTTGAAAGGACTTGGGGAGTCAGACACCAAGAGGAGCTCTGTAAGCATCTCAGAGTGTCTCATTATGTCCCTCACCATCCTCACTGAACTGTCCCTGGCCTCAGGAAGACTAGAGGAATGTTTGGCTGCTGGCATGCCTTCCCTTTTGATCATCATGCTGAGTGATAGTTCCTCATACATTGTTATCTGTCAGGAGATATCTGTCTCCTATCTTGCCTTAAATTCATTTCTCTGGGGCCAGGAGCAGACTGAATAATTAGCTCTGCATGGGGATCTGAATCCATCACTGCAAGGGCAGCAGTCCTTCAGTGACAAGGCTGAGACTGTCACAGCCAGATGGAAAGGGAAGGAAGCCTTTCTGTTCTGAAACGTGTGTATAGTTTCTGACATGCCCAAGTTATCATGCAACATCCTTCTGCTTCTTATCAGCCCACTTATGACAGACTTTTGTTATTTTCCTTCACTAGGCTTAAAATTAAGATAAATACAACTCACATTAGCTTGACTTCTTTCTGTGCTTTGTAGATCAGGTCAGACAACCCTATCTATAAAAGACATTTGGTTTCAAGGTTGTTTTAGAGAGTAATGCAATTCCTAAAGCAAGAATCAGCAGTGATAAATTTTCAGTTTTGCTGAAGGGCTTTTTCTTGGTATCTCATAATTGCTATACAGCTTCCTGAAATGAAGCCATATTTAGCTCCAATTTCTTTTAAACTTTTTTTTGGGAGGATGGGGATCTTTTATAATTTAAAACTGGAAATACTTAAGCATTTATTTGCCTTATTGGAGTTGGTTGATATAATTTGGGTTTCAGGCATGCATTCAATGCAGCAAAGACATGACTGGAAGATGCTATCCTAAGTTTCAGAGAGATCCATCTTATCCAGTTGAGTTGGCCTGGCTGGTCTGCCTAAACTTCATAAAGTTGGTTTGAGCTGTGAAAGAGGATACCATTTTCAATCAGTTTTGGTGCAGAGCTTTAGAGCTTTGTACCTATACAGCCAAATAATACATCTCCACTTAATCAGTGCAAAGACTTTAGTTTCAGGGCTGCCTGAAACACAGTCAAGATGCAACGTGGTAAATTACAATTTTTGGCTTTTCACCAGCAGGAACTCCTTGGTCAAGAGTTCTTCTACAGGTAAATATTAATTTTGATGACAAAAGGAAAAATTACTTAGGCATTTGCTGTAATGTGTTAACTCCTTTGAAAGTATATTGTGATTATGCCTATGTTGAAGTAAGTCTGCTAGGAGAATTACTGCATTACCTGAAAATTCCCTCAAATTCATCCCTGAAACTTTATCCTCTCTGGGGCTTCCTATTAATCGTGTTCACAGTGTGGAAGAATATGTTAAATCCAAAATATTTTCAGTACTGGTATTTTAATCAAATGAGAGACATCCCTCATGGATGCTTAACCAGAGACTTAAAAATCTGCATTTAAATTGATATTCTAAAATCTACAACCCAAGAGACTGTGAGTACCTTTTTCAGTCATATTGTACATGAAGATCGTGATGCTCTAACTTATTTGTCATAACTTACTAGCTATCAGGAATCCAAATTGATGATTTAGATAAAAAGAGAAAAATGAGGTTTGAGAAAATATTTTGCACTTTCCCAGCATGAATATCTGCACAAACTGTAGCAAAATGGTGAACTACTGGTTGTACAAAAATGTAACTCTCTGATATTCACCACAAACTGGGGCTGTCCTCCACTGGTACAAACTGGCACCACTGGGTATTGAGGCAAATAGCACAAGAAAAGGCTCTGTCTCTCTGGAAATATTTCCCCTAGTGTTTTCCTGTGTTATCAAGGTGACTTATTTTGAGGCATCAGATGTTATCCCTTGCAATGGGAAAGCAGTTGTGTACTTGGATCTGGAGAGCAAATCCCATTCCCCAAGTGCTTCCCAGTGTCTCTCCTGGCCTTAATGAGAGCACACAATTAAGTGGGAAGCAAAACCAACTCTGCTCTTCTTCCAGGGCTTTCATTAGCTAGGAGAAAACAATTGAAAAGCAAACCAAACAAAAAACCAAACCAAAAAACCCCACCATAGCCTTAATTTTCCAAGGGGTCTGATAACATCTGCAGCTGGTGGCTTGATCTGCTTTCCATAAAACCCTGGAATGACTCCACAGGCAACACCAGGGTTTCAGTAATTTGATTATTTTCTATATATTGGTGCTTCCACTCCACAATACAAAAAAAAAAAATTGTTTGCATACCTGAAAACTGGAAAGTCAGAGAACCTTCCATCATCAAACATGCACCTAGGAAAAAAGGTAGTATGGCCCAGAAGAAGGAAATTGTGTTATGCCTAGTTATAAAGTGTGTATGTTAGAGTTCTTTGAGCAAACAAGTGAATAATTCACAATCTTTTTAAGCTTATTCACCTGTTCTGCTTCAAAATTTTAGGACAATGAATTTGTAATTGGCTCTAAGATCCCTAGAAGCTTTTACAGTTTTAACTGGGCATTAGAATATAATTAAAAAAAAATAAAAACCAAAAAACCAAACCAAACTAAAAAAGGTAAAGATCCCTTGTAAAGATCTGGTTGCTTGAGCTCAATGCTTATTTATCACAACAAATGTACCTGTGAGTGGGTGGTCACAAGAAGAACACCAAAGTGTTTTCTTCTCCTGCACTGCACCCTCATCCTTTGCAGGTAACACTGAATTCCCTTTGCATGTCCTAGGAGAGATTGGTGATGGGAGTCTCACATTTTTGTTCCTGACAGGTGCAAGTGGCAGGTACACTATAAATCACTATAATCTGTGCCAGTTTTAATTTCAGACTGCTTTGGTAATCTGCTCTTACTAATCCTAGCAATTTAGAATGTACTTTCAGAGTTTTCTGGGAGGATTTACAGGTAAGGCAAAGGACAAGGTTTACACTGGAGCATATGAAAGTCATATTGTGTGTTTATATTACACAGATGTCATCATGTACCTGAAAATCATATAAACTGTAAAAATAATAAAATTGGGTATTATATGTTCTAATAATGATTAGAACAAACCCAAACAAAACACAGCAGTGATAAACCCCTCCCTATTGCTTTGAAGTAGTGTAATTATGACTAAGTGAAAGGCATAAAAGTTCAGCAATCAATCTGAGAAAATGTCATGGTTTTTTTTCAAAAGGATTGTGAGGAAAAAGATTCAAAGCACCTCAGTAACTTGCATTCGCCTACTTTATCTTAGTGTCACACAATATTTGATATCATATGCTACTTTATTCCTCACCAAACTTCTAACCAAAGTTTTACTCCACACATTGCAGGCTAAAACTCCTCGAGCAATGCCCCTTTAACTCAAATATATATCTTTATTTAGGAACATGTTATAGAAATCTATGCTTTGGCTGCCTCAGTTATGCCTTTCAGCTCTGCAGAAACAGCACCTGATCATGTTCTAGCGGTGTCAGAAAACTGCATCAGGAAAACTTGCAGCCATAGTCCTTTCTCTATAGAGAATCACTCTATTGTACACCAAGATTAAATCTCCTCCCCCCAAGTATAAACGAAAAAATATAATTTCCTCTTTTGTTAGGTATAAAAAACTCAAAAAAACCTACCCCCAAAAACCAAAAAAATTATTAAGATATCCAAAGGAGTAAATAATACATTTTTGCGGCACCCAGCTTCATTTTCTAGATTCTCACTGTAACTGGGGGTGGGATCCTCACCTAGAGGTGCTGAACTATCCTCTAGAAAATGCTTGGTCTTTGTGCCCTTAAGAGAGCAACCAGTGTTCAGATGGCCCCTAGTGACCTAATTTAAGCAGGTTTATTTAGGTGCCCAAAGCTGTGACACTCCTTCTAAACGTGCCGTGTCTCTCCCACAAGTCGTTTGTTGTTAATTTATGAGATCGTGCTGAGTGGAATCATTAAAAAAAAAAAAAACAAAACAACAAAAAAGTCACAAAAAAAAAAAATGTCTAGAAGCTGAGAAGCTAGGAAAGAAATTTGGTATAAATGGCTGTCTGGTAGAAGAAAGACTGTTCAGAGCCCAAGCAGAGGAAAACCATCCAGGCAAGGCTTTGGTGCCTAGGCTTGCTGTAGAATGTTTTATTGCTCTCCAAGCACTGTTTGAGGGCACAGGAGTTGGTCCTCAGTGGCCAAGTTTTGTTTTTGTGCCATGGGAGCTCTGCACTGGTGCTCTGCTCAGTGTGGGCTGCAGAATCCATCCCTCCCTCCATCCCAGCAGCTTCTGCAGTCCTGCCTGAGCTCCTCCTGCTGCTCTGCTTTTCTTGGGGTGTGTGCTAAACCTGGCTCTGCTTGTAAGAATTTCTTTGACTCAAGCACTGATAGATGGCAATTAATGGCGGCCCTCGTTAGTGCCTGGAGAATGTTGAAAATATCTCTGAAATGCTTTCTCTTGGATTAAGCTATACATCACTTTGGTTAAGCAGAATATTTTAATGTCACTATAGGACATGAAGTAAACTGGTGCAGACACTGGAACCTCTAAGGTAAAAAGAAGGGAAGTTCAATTTCTGACTCCAACACTTAAAGATTTTCAAAAATGACAGTGAATTGAAGGGTGACAGTGACACCTTTCCAATGGCCCTGGACAAATCAACAGTCCATCAAATTTCTCCTCCTCCAGAAAAGACTGTAAAGCAGTAATTATTTAGAGAAAAGCACGTGAGAAAATTCATTACAAGAATGTAAACATCAGAAGACTTAGAAGCACTTAGAAGAACAGGGCAAAAATTTTAATTCTAAGCCTTTTTTTCCCACTAGTTATTTGCCTAGGAGAAGTTTTTTGAGTTTTTTGTTTGTTTGTGATTTTTAAAAATTTAAAAATAACAAATGCTTCATCAAAATGAGAATTTTCTTTAGGAAATGAGATATGTTACTAAAAAGCAATTTTTCCACCTTTTAATATCAAAACTATCTGCTGAACACCATGCCGGTTGTCATGTGGTTTTGTTTCTCCTCATTCTTTTTCCCAGCTAAATGTTCTGGATCAAACTATGGTTACACAACTCTAGTATATATAATGTCTGTTTTCAAGAGGTTGGGCTGGTTGAGCCAGATTGGATGTGAGACTGAATCAGTCACTGTGCAGTGGCCTGAAAAGAATGTTAACATGGGTTTTACTAGCAATATGTGAACTTCAGTGACCTATAATGATTAAAAAAATCCTCAGATGGCAGAAAGGTTATGCTAAACTGCAGTGGCAGTGACTTTTCTGGGCCATATTATGAAAATAACAGAAATTCTTCCCGTGTTCTCCCCAAAAGTAAAACAAAAAGAGGAAAAAAATTATTTCCAATATGTACAGGAAACAGCAAATCTAGGACATGAGCATAGTTTTGACAATACTGTATGGCAATTTAATATATTTTAGCTAAGCAGAAATACAAATCTTTTTGATGTTTAAATATATGTGATTAGCAAAGAAACAATTTCACACATTTTGCCAGTATTCTCATCTCTTTATAGATTATGTTGAAGCAGAATGGAAAAAAGGGAAATTCAAAGATAGGTAGTATTTGAAATGGGTCATTTAGTCTAGGAATTAAATGTACTGGTGTTAACATCTGAAGACACCCCTATATTAGAGAGGAGATCAAGGCTGTCATGTGTTTCTTTTAGTTTAAAGGCAATGGAAGTGGAAATTCAGTTTAGTAATCTTGAAAATGTATCTAAAACTAAGCAACCAAGATATGGATGGGGGACTTCAGAAAGCAAAGGCAGTCTGTGTACATCTGTGTATAATGTTTTGTAAGGAAAATAAATGAGTGGTTCAACAGAGAGGGAGGATGTAAAACTCTTTTTATTGTGGTAAAAACAATTCTCTGCAGATGAAACTACAAATATAGAATCTTTTATTGCATTTATAAATGAGGAAGTTCAATTAGCTAAAGTGCTGCATCTCATCAGCAAGTTTTTCCAAAGCATTAATGTTGATCTGACAGTCCCACTGATGTCATTGCCCAGCCTGTACTGATTTCAATACAGAAACTTTAAACCCACTGGTGAAACTTTTTAACAAACTTAATCCTCTTTGATTTGTTATATGGCACAACCCCTGGGAAAGGCAGTGTGGCATTTGGTGACTTTAATTTGACAGGGGGGCTCGATAACTTTTAGGCAATGACCATTTCATGTGTAGTCTTGAAATTTCAGTTTAGCTCTTTTGGCTGCAGCTAAAGAATAATTATGTGTTTTTTTTTTTTTTTTTGTATAATTCCTCTAAAGAGAAGCTTTTCCAGTAGTATAGTTTGTTTTCATTTCATTGTCTTCCATAATGTAGGTCTGCATGTGTTCATGTATACTGTGATAAAGTGCAATCTGATAAAGTGCTTAAATATCTTAATATTTTCTCTGAATATTAAAAGTCAAAGAAAATCAATTTCAGGCCACCAGGCTATTCCAGACAGGGGATGAAAAGGTCTCTGCTCCTGAGATCATCTGCAGTGTAGTCAGTGATCAAGCACAGAGGGTGATGAGCCTGTAGGCATTAGGCTACAAGCCAAGATTTTGTGACCTTCCGAATCTCTTTCTGGCCCTTTAAAAAGTAAATATAAAACTTTGAAGGTGGATTCCTGTCCTCACAGCTGTGGCTCACTCCACTGACCCCTGCCACTGATTCTGTCTGTCCTGACTGATGACTTGAAAGTGAAGTTCAGCCACCTCCTCTGATTAATTCCCTGCAGCAAACCACACTCCATTCAAATTACTGCATAGTTGAGAAGAAGAAACATGTAACGATTTTATACCAGAAATCAGAGGCTGGAAAATTGCTTTGGAAGGCTGAGAATGCTTTCCTGGACACTCTGTTTGCAGTAAATATCATTCACATTTAGTAACATAGTGACTTTGGGATGTGAGGATACTGGGAATGTAACTCACAAACTGGACCCAAGAATTTTTTTGTGGTTTTGAAATGCTCATTTTTGCACCAGTCACTGGTTAACACTTTAAAGTTGGAGCAATGACATCTCCAGGCTCCCTGAGCATGTGCAACTTGTAAAAGTTTGGTGGTTTAAACACAGGACTTCTTAAACAAATTGTATTTGACTCCATTTCAGCAGCAGAGACTTTTGTAGCAGCACATCGAAAAAACAGAAACATAGAAGATGTCCTGTAAGTTGTTTCAGCCTATGCTGAAAATCCATCAGATCTAAGAGATTGTTGTAGTAGAGACAGACAGAAATGACACACTGAGAAATGTAGCAAAAGCTTGGTTTTGTGCTGTATGTTCTCCTTTTTTTATACAGTTCTACTGACCTCCTGTGTGACTCCAATTGGTTAGTAGTTTTCTTGCCAATTATCCTATTGGTTAGTAAAAGGTATTTTTCTTGTCCATGAAATCTCTCTATTCTTAAATTGTTTACATATTTTCTTCACTGATTCTCATGGGACAGATTTAATGTTTATGCAGGTGCTAGTTGTATTTTTACCCAGGAATAGATTGTTATGTTAACGAGCTGTTCACACCAGGATTGTTTTCACATGGGAACTTGCAAAGTTTTTTCTTTGCTTAGAAGAAATTACAAGCCACTGATCTAACAGAGCAGGCCTGATTTTATGAGACCTTTCTTTTATCACTTTTCTAACTTTTCTACCTTAGTGCAACAGTTAAGCAGTCAGGGACTGCATCAGTGCTCAGGTAGGCACCTCCAAGAAGTGTCCACCTTTTTCAGGATCAGTTAATCCAGTGTGTGGCACCTGGGAGTGCAGGGAGCACTGGTTTTGTGTAGCACATCAGTTTGTGGTCCAGTTCCTCTGCAGCCAGGAAAGGAATCTATGCTGCCTTCAGAAAAGCTACTTTATAAAAATTCTCAAAGACATAAACTAATGAATAAATTTAGCACTTTTATCCTCAAAGTATACTACTTCTCCTAGCTTTCAAAGCCAGGCACTTTTTAATTTTAGGGGTTTTTTTTAACCTCTCTCTTTTCCTTCACCCATTATTTCACATCACATAATCTATAATCAAGTAGTCCTTGCAGTCTCTCACATTCTTTCAGATCTGTGCTCTCCCCCACATCATCTTGGTAGGCTTCACCTACCTCATGTCTATCTATTTGAATAAAGCAAAGGTAAATTGGCTTTCTCACAGGAAAATGGCAAACTTGGGCAGACAACTTGGACAAAGACAAAATTTGTGTGAATGAGTTTGCAAAAGCCCTGCAGTGTCATGGGGAAGGTCAGGCAGGGGAGAAAGGAGTAATCTATGCCCAAGGAGTGGCATCAGCAGAACAGATTACCCATTTCCAATTTAGCCACTTCTGTACTGAAAGTGCTGATGGTTGGTCATGTGGATATTCCCAACATCTTCATCTGGACTGTCAGTAAAAGATATAATCACTTATGTAAGGAAGGACGTCCTGAGAGAGGCTCTGAGGCTGCGCATCCCTCCAGCTCCACTGTTAGCTACCCTTGTGATATCTTTGCATTGCATTACATTAAAAAAAAAAGATTTTTTTTCTGTTTAGTACAGAATTTTAATCTGCTTCTTGCTGGGAATTACACTGCCTGCAGAATCCCTTTTCATTCCCTGTCCCAAGACTATTTAGTGATGTTGACGTGCCTTATTGAATTGCAGCTTTGTTCCAAAGGCTTCACTTTGGAAGAGTATGAAATGATCTCTGCTATTCATTTGTAAAACAGTTTGAGATGAGAGTTATTGTATGTGGTTAGTCTTATTGTTGATTTTTAAGTCTGAATACCAATTATCTACAAAGGATGTACATTTTGTTGGTTTCTAGCCTGCTTGCCCACATACCTTTCATTCCTCCCAGTAGTTTTTGAGGCTATTGCATTCTTGTTATAATTCAGGGAGCTGAAAGATCTTGAATTCCCAGTATCCTTGTGATACTGGGAATGGGGTGAGGGGATGGATACAAGCAGTACTGGTAGAAAAGCAAGAACTCTGCCCCTTGCCCATTCACAGAGGACAGCCATGGGGCACCTTTTTCTTGCCAGGCCTTAAACACAGAATTTCCAGGCAGGAGTGAACTAATAGAGGCTGCAAAAAAAGCTGTGCTTGGGAACATGGGAGTGCTATAAAAGATGTGGGGGTTGACTGCAGGTATTTGTGTCCTTATCTGTCCCACTGCTCATGAAATGCTGCCTGTCCACGTTTAGTGTTTGAATGTATTTCAGTTGGTGCTTAGTAGGTTTATAACATTTTATGCCTGGATCTGTAGAAAATGTGGCATTTGGAGCTCCAGTTAAAAAAGAGAAAACAGGGATATAAGTAGATCAAGAGGACACAGGAACACTGGTTTTTACTGCTGTGATTTATCTGTGGGGCCAGTCTGCTGTTGAAACTTTAAGGACCTCTGCTGTATATGACAACATTCCAGTGACAGAAAAGCAAACAATGCAAAGTGCATAGTTGTGAGGCAGGGAGAGAGAAGTGGCTCTTTTGCTCACCATCATTGCAGATCAGCCTTATAAATCTAACAAGAAAAAGACCCTTTTTTTTTATGTAGGCCCTTCTGATATTCATGAACATTACAGAGTTTATCACACAAGTGTAGTTTGTGTTAAATGTGCCCCAATGATTATACTTGGCAGGCTTTGGCACATTATTTTAATATTTGTTGATCTTTGCTGCTATATTCCTCAGCTCCATCTTGGAATGTGTGCCCCATATTAACAGGCAAATGAAATACTTGCTTTAGTCAAGTGTAAACAAATTATTCCTTCCCGACTGTGAAAGCTGTGAAGAAAGCTGGCCTGTAGTACGTAATTAAAAATACATGTTTTAGATAAACATAGTGGCTCAGTGTTTTTACTGTGTTCGTCATCTCAAATGTGCCATCTGTGGATGATGGGTGAGGGAGTTATATATAGAAATAGGCTCACTGTGTACAGACTTCCTTAATTTTATGGGACTACAAATGCATTGACATTTCCTGGTGGCTTAAAAGAGGCAGTAAATTGCAATCTCACTTTGCTGGTGTGTGCCCTGTTAACCAATACCTTAGGAAAAGTGTTATTTTCTTTTTAACTAATTGTAGGTTAAGGAGAAGAATAAAGGAATAAAATACCCAAATTTCTCAGAGTCTATGAGCAAAGTCAGAACAGGAGATTCAGATTGTGAAGAGCTGTATAAAGGTTGCTTGTGCATTTATTGTTATTTTTTATTTTTGCTTTCTAAAAATATTTGTTCATAAAAAGAGCAAATTTGAAGCACAAAAGGTCTTGGCTGTACAGAATGAGAACTCAAGGAGAATTGAATAAGTATTACTCTATAAACCTGGCACTACAAATTAAATTCAAGTCTTTGGGACACAGAAAGGAAAAAAAAAAGTACTTCTGATCTTTATACAGGTCAATACATTTCAATGCTGAGGATTCACAGCAAACTGCAAAGAGAAAAGTGGGGATAAATACCCCTTTGCAGAAATTCTTAAGTCTGGCATCAAGCTACTAATTGCATTCAACCAAGTAAAATAAAGCTTGAGAACTAATCATAAACAACAAAAACAAAAAAAAAAAAAAGTCTGAATTCAGCCTGAATTATGCTTCCTATTCAATAGGCAGCATTTGTTCACTTGAATGCATTGAATGGGTAATTGACTGGGACTGTTTGTGATAAGTTATGAGGGGAGTGTTTGTTAGATGGCCTGAAATAACTGCCTTTTATGCACATTAGGGTGTTTAGCATGCCTTTTTTTATCATTCAAGATTTTTGTGTAGATGCTTATATGGCTCTTTTCCTCCTGCTCATGTATCATGTATTGTGGAATCAACAGCTAAGTGATCAAGAATGTAAAATAATCCCTTCTCCCACAAACTAAAGCATGAAATGAACTAAGTGCTGCTTGCACTAGGTTTCTTTTGTTATTTGTGAGTTATGGGAAGTGAATGGATGTAAGAGTGGCTTAGCCCACCTCTGGGAATGGCCATTTCTTGTCCTGGCATTGTGAAACAAGCAGGAGATGATCTCAGGCACTGTTTGAGAAGACCAGGTATAAACCAGCAGGGTTTATTGTGTTAATGGCAAGGTGCCATGCATGTCTGACTTTTGAGGATATTTGTTCAATTCTGAGCACTGTTATAAGTGAAAAAAACATCACTTGTCTAGGGAGAATAGTTACAATTTCCTTAAAATTTCTTTAAGCTGTGTAGTGTTTGCTGTAGTTTTAAGTTTTAGCAAGCATGTCCTATGGCAATGAATTTCTTCCTTTCTGTTTAGTTTCTAAATTTGCAAGCAAAATTCCTGCTGGATTCAGTGAAGAGAAAAGAAGCCAACTGGCTGACTGAAATACTCACAATAAAATACTGTAGGGACTAATCATGGGAGACACTGGACCATTTATCTACATATTTTATACCTGTGCTGAAGAAAACAATTTCCAAAATTAGGACCCATCAGTGAGAAGTTAATATTTGACTTCACCCTTGCCTGTGAAGTTAAATATTTTGGGTTTGGATACAGTTTTCAGTCATGCATGTTCTTGATAAAAAAACCAAAGTCTTGCCTGCTTTTCTAAATTACCTGCTCCTCCTTGTGGCTCTTTTACCAGTTTTTTAGTTCACAGAGCTGTCCCTTTGAAGGAGACCCATTAAAACAGATGTCAAAAGTTTCAGTCCAATCTGAGGTTTCATTTTTTAATTAATATTAATAATTGTGAATGCTGGTTTTTTGCTGTCCTGTTTTTTATTAATGATGTTATTTCTATTTTAAATTCAAGGCAATGACTTAATACCTATCTAGAAATGACAGGCTATGAGCTCAGCTGAGCTCAGAAAGGTTGGAATTAGGTGGGACCACATCCAGCTTGTTGCTGTATCTAAGGTCTCTGATTGCTTAATATTCTTCTAGAGGCAATTGCAGGATTGGGCTTTTGCATGGAGGTAGAAGTAAGGCAATAAATACTAACAGATTTATTAGTTTATGTTCAGCTACAGCTTAGAGCTATTAAAGATTTATACTTGCTATTTTTAAAGCCCTGTACTTAATAACTTGCTATAAAAATTAAAAAAAAAAAGCATTGACTGAAAAGTCTATAAAAATAATATTGGCATGCGAAGGAAATTAAAGTTGTCATTTAAGGGCCAATATGACTGAGTATAAAATTTTGAATTATAGTCAAGAAACACAGTTTTTGTTAACACATCTGTGCCACACGTCTGACTTTGGTCTTGATCTTCCAGTTTCCTGCTGTTTCACAGTCACTTTCCAACACCTCTGAAGCACTGTAGGCTCAGATGTTTTTGGAGCAGGCTGTGCTGGATTTTCAAAGAAACAGAGCTGTAATTTCCTGCACTGAATTTTTCACTCTTAGTACTGTTTTTTTCATGTTTCATAATAGAAAATAGTTTACAAGCTTCATTTTTGTCTCTCCTGTTTAAAGCCAAAGCAGCAGGTCACTGTCTGCATTGGTTGGATCTCTCTGCCAGGGCTGACTGACCAGGAGTTGATGGAGTTTCCACATCTCTGGTTGCACAGTCTGCCCCAAGGGCTTAGCAGAGCAAGAGTGATCCCTGCAAGGGATTCAGTTTTCTACCCTTTAGGCTGCCACCTGTTTGGAGAAAATAGAAAGAAAATTTTCTTGCCCTGATTTTTTAAGATTTTCTAAGCCTTCTGATGTTTACAATCTTGTAATGAACTTTCTCACACAACTTATGTAAATAACTTATTGGTTTGCATTCTTTATTGGAGGAGGAGAAATTTGATGGACTGTTGGTTTGTCCAGTGTCATTGGAGAGGTGGCACTTTCACCCTCCAATCCAGTGTCACTTTTGGAAACCTATAAATGCTGGAGTCAGAAATTAAAAAAGTCTCTTTTTACCTTGAAAGAGCAGCGTGTCTGTGTCGTGTTATTTCGTGTCCAACAGTGACAACATTTTTTCAGGACTTCTAGGAAATAAATGCTACAAATGCATCAGTTATTTACTTGAGCTGCTTGCCAAGCACTGTGTAGAAGCTGGTCTGGAGAAACAAACCCAAAGTGTGACCTTCTCTGCTACAGAAGAGGAAGATCCATCCATGCATGCATGGACAAAAGCCACTTCTGGGCAGTCAGTTGCCTGCTGTGGCTCCTGTGACAGCTTTCTAATTGACAGCTTTTATGAGGACATTCTTCTGATGGATAAAATAGCAGAATTAGACTATTTTTTTGAGTTTTCCTCCCTGTCACCACCTCTTGTGCAATATAACTTTGTCTCCATTTTATGGATGGAGGGGACAAAAAATTTCTGACTTTTTGCCTTTTCCAGAAAGCTTTAGCAAGTGCAGTTCCTACAGAAGAGGCAGTGCAGCTGCTTTGTATTTCTGTGTGATTTAGTGATGCATATACACAAAGGGAGCAGCCTTTTGATAATCTTTATTTCAATAACCTAGCTGCAACACACTGATTTAAACTGAGGGAAGAATGGGCTGAGATGCTCAATGATAACAGTTCAATTAGTTCCTGTGCTCTCATCAGAGGCTTAACAATCATCAGAGATTAACAAATCTCCTGCCATGGCCTCAGAGGTGTGTGCAGCAGCAAGCAAGCTTATCTCAGGTATGGAGGAACTAGAAACTTGGGTTTGCAGGAAGAGAAGGCAGAAAGGATGTTGGATGGAAATTGCTTGGCATGTAGCTGCAAGAGCAAGCACCCACCTGCCTTCTCTCTATTCCTAAACTCTATCCTGAAGAATTCCTCCACCATCCTTGGGCTCTTGATTTCTGTCCTGAATTTCTGTGATCCTCTGTATTGGAGACTCCTTAGTTGATCAGTTTGAATTTCTACACTGAACAGCTGTGAACCATTTCTGTCCTGAATTTCCTGTGATCCCTCTGTATTGGAGACTCCTTAGTTGATCAGTTTGAATTTCTACACTGAACAGCTGGGCTTGTGGGGTAAGTGATGTGAGGAAGTCATGCTATGGGGTCTCCCAACTGCATCTATTTTGGAACTGGGAGATCACAGTGGCAAAAGAAACAGACCTGTAAAAATAGTACTAGATATACACCTAGGCTTAAATGCTGCAACAATGAGAGTGAGTTACAGACACCTGGCTTTCCTCCTCAGCATGAGTGAATTGGTTTACTGCACGTTTAGAATAAATGATTTAATTATAAAAAGTTAGCTGTAAGCCTGACTCAGGCCAGGAGCAATACATCTAAGCAATTTATTCAGTACTTCTAAAATATTGATGTTATGATATGTATAATATAGAAGTTTATGTGTTTATTTTTCAGGTTTTTTTTAGCCTGAGTCATCATCTTCCACTGCAGTCAGTGCACAGACAGCAGCAGCTATCAGTCAGTGCATTAAGATTCTGGCTCCTTTTTATACTTCCAAAATTAAAGGTCTGTGTTTCACTCACGACTACCTGGCAGCTCTGAGTCATAGGCATGTGGAAGTCCCTCAGGACACCCCACAGATGTTCCCCACAGGTCACCCACAGCCAGCTCCAGCCACGTTTCAGCCAGATGGAAAGTCAGGAACGTTGGCCTTGAGCCTGTTCTTAATGTACAGTGTTGTAGTTCTGCTCACCAAAATTAAAGACTTATGAGGAGAGGGAAAAACCAAGTGCCAAAACCAATAATCTAGGTTTTAATTTTAGTAATTGGAATTGACTGTAAAACACAGGGTGGGAGTTTCCTTTTCCTTTTTGCATAATGTTTGCTCTCCTAATGTCGTACAGACACCTTTTTTGTAATGTCTCTCTCCTCAGCTGAAAACTGTTGAAAAAATTCAGTGGAAAGTATTTGCTCTTTTGTTTCTAATATGAAAGTAAACCAAAATTCTTTGTCATAATGTTATGCTGCTAGACATACAAATGCCTAGGGGGCACACAGATATTAGGATCAATGTTGGAGACTCATGGAAAGCTCAGCTGATCAATGATCATTTTGCCTTCCCTGACTCTTGGTTGAATGTCCCTTCATTTAAAAGTCCCTTGAGATGAAGAAGATAAATAAATTTGCTTCCAGTAAAGCTGATGTCTAGTTTTAATATTTATTTCCAGATAAGCATAAAAGACCATAATTTGGTTTTCATTTTATGCTTAGTGAAAAGAGATAAATATGTACATTTTTATGGAGAGGAAATAGGCAACGTAAAATGCATCTGGAGACAGGCACTTTTATGACATGCAATTAGCATATTTCTGTTTCATTACTTGTGTTATTTTAATTGGTTGTGAAACTGCAGCTCTGAGTTTTTATCATCAGAAAAATCAAGTGGTTGTTTTACAATTTTAATGAAGTCCAAGAATTTGCATACATAGTTTTGACCAGGAGCACAAATTCAAGTCCAAACCTTTCAGCTCCTTGTAGGGTGCCTACCATGAAGTAAAGGGTGATAGCTACTTATTAATCATCACTCCAAGGCCCTGGCTCCTGTGTTTTACTATTACTGAGCAAAACCCCATCCCAGTTCACAGGCTAAAGACAGCATCACGCAGGTGTGTAAAGGATAATGTTTCTGAGCTCAGAAACTTTGGGCCTTTAAGCACAAGCAAGGCCCCTGTGGTACAAAGAGGTCATGTATTGTAGGAGGCTCCCAAGGGATTTCCAGACATGTTGAAGCCTTTTTTTAAAGCCAAATGCTCTGCATCAGAAATCATCTCACTGTATGAATATGGGTGAAGTGAGGATTGGGTTTGGCCTCCCAGATGAGGATTAGGCAGTGACCTTGTACATTAGAGACAAAATTATGGCAAGGGAGCCCTTGCTATAATTAATTCATTTTACACTGCCAGATTTAGTACTCTGGGGCTGAACTAGGTGCATTCTTCAACTCTTCAGGCAAGCAGCTTGAGTCTTCCATGCCTGAGATTTCGTTTAATTATTTATATTATTTTTACATTTATTACTACTGGTTTTGCACAGTTATGTACCTGTATGACTAATAAACTCATTAATGAAGATCCTTTCTGCTATTGCACCACCAAAAATGTTTTACCAGGTGTCTGGACCCGCTGGAAGTCATACAGAGACAGATGAGAGAAAGCACACTCATGCTTTCAGAAATTTTAGGAAATTCTATTCTAGCACCTTCCTTCATTGTTATCTTCTTTTCTTTTATTTCCCAATTTAATTCTGACTTCTTATCTTCACAGCATTTCTGTTCCATTAAGTCTATTGTTTTCTATCCTCTTTTTATTTCTTTTTTTCCTTTACTTATGCCCCTCTTTCTCTTATCATCTCTGATTTTATAATAGTCAGAGTTGAGAATTGTCACATAACCAGTATCTTCACCCTATTTATCTGTGTAACTCCTTTTCTGTAAATGACCGTTCTTGGATTACCCAGCTACCATGCTTGTTTAGTTATAAAAGAAGGGATAGGAAAAATTATATGTGAACTTTTCATTTTTTCACAACTACTGGAGTTCAGCTCCAGGTTGTGCAGGATGGGATTCACCAGTGGCTGCAAATTCTTCAGTCCCTGTGTCTACAGCCTGCCTCCATTCCCACCCCACTCTCATCTACCTCTACTCCTTCCTTGCCTCTCGGGCTCTCTCGCTGCTCAGAATGACCCTGAGAAGAGTTAGAAAGTCTCTTTTCCCAGCCCAGTGGTCGAAGAAGGAGTCAGAGCTCTTCATTTCTTGGTTTAAGGTTGTTTATTGTTTCTTATCTATAAAATATTTTCTCCTGTCTAGACGAGGTCTGCTCAGCTGGACAGTCCGAGGCACTCTGCCTGCCCCTGAGTGGTGTTATCTTTTTGTACTAAAAACTACCTGTACAATGTTTACAATCACTTTCCAATACCTATCACCTATGTTAGACAGTGAGCTTCTACTCTAAACCAGTCTAAAAGTGCCAACATCACAGCAGAAGATGGAGGCCAAGAAGAAGAAGGAGAAAGGCTGGACATCTGGACATGCCCAGATCCTCCATTTTGCCCCCTGAAACCCCATTCTAAAACCCAAAAAATTATATTTTTTCACTTTGTGATAAATTCACTATCATTCTACTCAAACTTTCACGGCCGGTAATTCTTCATATAAGGCTGGTAATTGTTTTTTCCAAGGGCTAAATCAAAGGCACAGGGCTCTTGGGCTCTGTGCCAAGGTCTCTGAGCCCCCTGGGCAGGGTCTGGAATCCTCCAGGGTAGCCAGAGGAATTCCCTGGATTCTGACACATGCCCTCTCCTTAATCTCCTGTTTATGGTTTTCTCCTGCAGTTCCCCATCTCCATTGTTCAATTCTTCCTTCTCTTCTGCTGCCTTCTGCCTCCTGTTTACAATCCTAATCTCTTCCCAGTTTCTCTGCATCCTTGCCCTGTTTTGCCCCTACAGCCTTCCCCACTGCTGTGCCCCTGCTGTTGAACAAGACCTGGGCACCACTGAGGGGGGATTTCTGCTCTCCAGTCTGGGCTCAGCCCAGCATCAAGGCACACACAGACCAGAAAAGAATTTATCCTGCCCTCAGGAGGGCTGGAGCACAGAGGCTAAACTTCCCATGTCTTTCTGCACTCTTCACAGGAAAAAAAAGTAAAGTAAAGGGAGTGAGAGCTGCACCTGAGTGCAAAACAGCCCTGCAGAATATCTCTGAGGCTCTGCCACTAACCTCCTTCCCTTCTGAAAGAGAGAGAAGATGCTGAAGAGAAAGTCCTGCTCTGTCCCTGAAGACCCAGGTAAGAACATTTCACTGCAGACAGGGTCTCTGAGTGTTAAACAAATTTCAATCATATCTTTGCAGAGAAATTTTTCAAAGCCTGTAACCAAATGTGGAAGAAATTTCCTAGGAGCTCTAAGATGCACATCATGTATGCCATATGCATAAGAGTGCAAGGGAAAAAAGGGAAGCAGCTCTGCCAAATTTCAAGTGTCATCTTCAAAGGAATTCCCTATGAAATGGTTGTTAGGGCTTATTTCAAATGGGCAAACCAAGTAAATTTTCCCCTTCTTGTTCTCTGAAGTACCCAGGCTATATTTGGCACTGCATTCCAAAACTATTTGCCTTATCTTCTGGCTTCCCTGGGCTTAGGTGAGATTTAAAAGAAGTGTGCACATGTTAGTGCTGGCTAGTGTGACACATCCATGCCCTTCATGAAATGAATTTTGGTCAGTTAGCATTGTTCTTCAAAGACTTGCTATATCTTTAATCATGTGGTGTAGATGAAACACCACATGATTAAAGATACAGCAACAATGCCTGAAGGCAAATTTGGGCAATTTTGTCCAAAGTGACATCAAGGAATTTCCCGACTACTCCTCACTTATCAAAAAGAACCATAAATAGTAGGGGACACTGAGATTGCTGCAAAACAAGATTGTTTTGCCTCATAATCCAGGAATCTGGGAAAATCACCCTACTCACATCTCAGTGACTAATTTTTATGTGATGTGACACATTTCCATACTGCTGAATGATGAGGTTGCCTTCATGCAACCACCTGTGGGTTAAAAAAAAAAAAAAAAAAAAAAAAAGAGACTATTCAACTGCACAATGCACTGAACAGGAGCAGGGAGAGCTAAAATTTCATCTTTTCATGCAAAGTACCAGGAAAAGTTTAAATGAAGAGTCATCACTCTGGAAGGGGAATAGGGAACAGCACTCCACTACTCCCCTACCCTGGAGCACACACAGAGCTCCCTGAGAAGGGTAATTTCTCAACATTGTAGGAATATAGAAAGTTAAGTGTTCTTGAAACAGAACACAAGATCAACAGCTTCCACCCCAAAATTATGTCCTGCTGCTTGGTAATGCAGAAGCCTCAGTTCCAATCACATTTCTCAGGTGCTGCTGGGAGAGGAAGGAGAAGACTGAGCATGGGAGTGATGCTCATGTTGGAATTCACTTTCCTCCAAGGAATCTGCCTTTGAAATTGAGCTGTTCATGCTCATAGAGACGTTTGAGAGGCAGCAGACATGAGAAAAATTGATTTTGGCTCAGTAAATGTTTTTAGTCCATGGTTAGATCTGTCTGTGATAGTAAAATAAAGTGATGTGGCTTCATGAGAGTACTTCTGTGATCTGAATTTAACTTTCACCTGAGCAAATGCAGTTTGAATCAGTTACAAAAATATTGGCTACACAAAATTGCTAAAAATTTTCCACAGAAAATGTGAGAATTTCAGCATCCTGAAAAGCCAGTGTTGCAAAGCTATTACAGAAAAATGCTCACAAATGTATTGGGGTCGTGAGAAATGCATTTATTTTTCAGGGGATTTTACTTTTATTTTAAAATTTCACTCTTTAAAATCAATGCAATTTCTAAATGCAGTTTTAAAATGCTTTATTCCAGACATTTAAATATTTCATAAGCAAGGGTTTTTTAATAGCATTTCTAATTAGATTTGTCAGAGTGCATTTTGGTAAATATTTAATCAGCTCCTAATAAAATTAATAAGAAAATTTTATTCTCTCCCTCTAAGACTACATTAGCTTCAAGAAATAGTTTAATTATGAGGTATTTAAAATAAAATGTGAAATAAGTATAGATTATTGTTATAATTTATGTATGCTGCAGGCTCAGGGATATATACATGTAATGTGGGGAACTGTGGAAGAGAGTCTTTGTGCCCTCAGCAGAAAGCTATCTAGGAAAATTGGTGTGGCCTCAGCAATTGTATTTACATCAATCAGGACAAAAATTTAATCACAACCCAAATACTTCTCTGTAAATTTGATGAAATTACCTGATTTTCAGCCACAAGCAGTTAAACCCATTCTGGTTATTATCACTATTTACAGAGCTCTTCTGTATTTTGAAACTTTGGAAGATTTAGGTATTATGAAAGCATGGATGCTTTGCTTAACAGCATGGAGCAACAGGCCTCCACAATCTCTGAGCATTGTCTCTCTGATCAGATTTGATAAACACTGAGAAGGTTTTAAAAGGGATTACCTTAGGGTGAGGAAGGAGACACAAGAGAGAGTCTGAAATTTTGTTTTTATGGCTGTGGTAGTTATTAGAAATAGGTGGAATCTGAGTCAGATAGGGGATGAGCCTTGCAAAACAATGGAAAAAGTTGCATGATTCTGATTTCTTCAATTTTAACAGCATTTTCCTCTTAATTTATTTTATACTTTCATAACTACCAGACCTGCTTGGACCTGAGTCATTTTAATGAGGTTTACAATGATTGTTTTCTACTCTTCTAATATCTCCAGCTAAGTCACTAAATTAGAGCAGCACATTCTCACAGATGTGAATTGAAGAAGAAGAAAAATCTGGGCAGGATCTCATTCCTCAAAAGAAGGCACAGCCCCTCACTTTCCATGGTGAGCACTGTGCAAAGCCTGTTATTGTAGGAAAACGAAAATTACTGTACAAACCATCTTGCATGCAGCTTCTGCCCCATGTCTGAAACTTGACTGAGTGTACATCTACTTAGAATTAGATAAATTTTCATGATCTAAAAAATATATTTCCACTTTGATGTTTTAGTCTATGCAGTGAAATCTCCTGAAATCCAGATGTGATATGTTTTCTGGTCATAACAGTGTAAAAAATACTTAAATGACTTTTTAGAAAATGGAAATGATGGCTTGATGGCTCTTTACTATGAAGAGTAATTTTACTTCCACTCAGATGGTTCTCTTAATATTATGCAAAGCCAGATTTGTCTAATATAAATTAGCCATTTAAATGAACTGGCTCTTGAAACCTTGTAATTAGTCTGAAAATGAAATTTCCATGGACACCAGGGCTTGTTTCCTTGTTTTGAGCTAAATATTTTCTGATTCAGTCCCATATAAATAAATCATAGATATGTCTGTGTCTGAAAACTAATGCTTGCTGAAAATACCCCCGGAAACCCAGGCTGATGGCAGTATAAAAGAACAGATTAAATGGTTCTGATTCCTTTTAAATTGGAGGCTAGAAATGTGTCTCTCAACCACAAATACTGTGGATCTGTCTGCCTTGGTGTCTTTTAGATAAATATACTTTGTTTTGATCCAGAACAACAATACCCTTTAGTTGGCATTTAGATTTATGATCAAGGAGTATTTTAGTGCAGTACATTAATTCTATGCCACATCTACTTTCTTATAAAGAGTCTCATATTTTGTTTTATTTGTTTGGTTTTGTTTGCTACTTTGCCTGCTTATTTGCAGTGTCCAGAAAACAGAGCAAGAGTGAGTAATTGCTGGACTCTCCCATCCAGGGCCAAGACCGACTGCTGTGCACATTTCTCAGCCTGAAGCATTAATCCTCTTGGGGTTTTGTGATCCACAGGCAGGAGCTCCACCACATAAATCCCTCCATGTGCATTTCCCATCAGCTGGCAAGAGCTGTGCTCAGCTCCTCACAAAAGGGCCTCTATTTTTCCTTGAGTACAGTGAAGGGTGAATTGAAATACAAATGTGAAGCACCATCCTTGCAGGCCCTCTGCCTCGGGTGCTTTCAGTGGTTGCAGCACTGTGCTGTGGTTTGGATTTAGCAGTCCTCCAGATAAGTTTACTGACCCCTAATATAACTGTATTTTCATTACTTTTTGAAGAATATTGGTTTGATTATGTGTTGAGCTGTAATGCCTCTCACTGTACCTTAGTACAAGACTATTCCCAGACTGTAGACTCTGACTTTTCCAGGGAGAGGAAGAGAGATTTGCCAAGCATCACCACATTCATTACCTGTGACACACACTGCTGGGAGCCCTTTAGTTCCTATGTTCAGCTGCAGAGAGGTGTTTTTAAGTAATAAATATTTCATAAAAATTTCATGTGAAAAATATCAGATGAGGAATTTTAATACAAGATAAGTGGCAGCCATTACACACAGCTGCTATAAGCTGCAAAAATCTTTGCCTTACATGACACCTCCCTCTGAGGGAGTTATGTATAACAAAGTGCTGTTATGCTGCACTGCCCACATCTACAAAGCTTGGAGATGAGCTGAGGCTACAAGTTTTACCTTATCCTTGTTAGGGTGTGACAGGTTGGAGCATGGCTGGTCAGGGTAAACATGCCTGTGGTCCTGGCCTCAGATCCTAGCAGGCTTGCAGAGAAACTCAGTATTTTCTTATGCTCAAGCAAAAAAACAAACAAAAAGAAAGAAATCTCTTCTAAACTGACTATTTTTCTAGTTTGCAAGAGAGCAAAAGAACAAGGGTTTCCTAATTTGTATTGCAGCAGGAGGAATCTGTCCTCCATGTATTGGTCAAAATCCTTTCTGTCATTACTTTGTGGAAGTGTTTGCCTTCCTTCCCCAAAGATATGTATAATGAAGATGTAAGGCAATGTAAGATTAAGGGGCAGAATGTGTATTACTATTATTATTATTATTATTATTATTCACATACATAAGTACCAAAATCAAGAGTAATGATATCACATTCTACTGCCAGAGCAGCCAAATTGCACCACCAGCTCTGCCCCTTTCTGTATTTATATATCTATATTTCAGTGTATTACACACACACATTCAGTGAGTGATGGTCTGTGCCCTGATGATGGAAAGCAGGCACTGAGACTCTGGGAGGAATCTGTCAGGAACAGGATAAACATCATCATCTCTGCTCTACAGTCTCTGTGACCCCAGCTCTGGAGATGTGTGTGGCTTCTAAATTTATCTCAATACATGAAGACACTCAAATATATCCCTAACTTTTAAGGAGCTGATTAAGCCTCACTGCAAATTTTGTTCATGCATACTTAGATGCTTAACTGCTTTTATAAATTATGTTTATAATTATAAATGATAATGTTTTTATCAATTATGTTCATAATTATGTTTATGGCCAAAGCCAGCTGTGAATTTGGGTTCAGACAACGTCCAGGCTAGATACAAACATTTGCATGTAGCCTCCAACCACCCTTCCTCTCCATCCTGGTATTTCCCATGACATGAAATATGTGAGTGGTCAGTGGGTGCCCAGTGCTTGTTTAGTTCTCTGTGTGCATGACTGCATCCTTTGATGTGAATATTGAATTTACATCTCTCACCAGAGGCAGGGCCTGACTGCCCAGCCACTTCAGAGATCTGCTGCAATGCCTCTGTGTTACCTTTTCCTTATCAGCTGACAATTAGCACCTTTTCATGATTAGATGGCAACAATATAGCTGGATGCTATTACAGAATTTCTTCAAGGGGGACAAAAATAATTTGACAAGCTTTTCTTCATTGGTCATGCGTTTCCTCTGGGCTGTTGGAGCTCTGAGGGCACAATAAGCCATGATGGCCCTAATCAGTCTCACATGGGATCTCTTCCAAAAGTGGGGCTCATTGACCCAGTGTGGACAGGATCTGGGAGAGAGAGGGTTTGAGGCAGCAGGACCAGGTTAACAGGCAGAAGAAATCACCAGTGCCAGCTCTCCCAGCATGTCCCCGTGCTCCCACCTTCTGTGATGCTGGCAGGGACAATCTGCTATAATTTCTGTGCCAAAAAAGTAATACCAGTTTCTTTCTCCCAGTATCAAGATTAGCTTTAGCACAAAACTACTGTGCCTTTACTGGGGACTATTTTAAGGATTTTTTTCTTTTTTTTTTTGACTACTTAAATTTCAAAGTTTTCCCTCATCTTCAGATTTGCAAACACAAGCCGCACTCACTGCAGTGTGGTGCTCTACCTTTCATTTTACTCCCTGTGTTGTTAATGAGGAAAGACATTAGCAGTCAGCATTGACTTTTATAATCCTCCAGCTCAGAGCTCATGCTGTGAAATGCTCAGAGTCCCTGGAAGACAGATAGTACCCCTGCTCCAGAGAGAATCCAACCCCTGTGATAACTGCTCACACTGCTTGAGCGCTGCTGGTCCCTGCTAGGATCATGCTCCTGGACAATGAAGTTCTTCAGCAGATGGAAAAGACCAAGGAGGATATTACAGATGGTGGAAGGGAAATCTGGAAAAGACATCAAATATGTTCTTTGAAAACAAGCTTTTCTAGTTAATGCTACATATGCAGTGTTCCAGATGTATAATTCTACTTTTTCCCTTGGTTATCCGCAAAATCTAAAAATAGCAGTTGACTAATCTGCAGCTATTTGGGGGAAATTAGTCTTGTAAGTCCTGAACAGATGCACATTATTTTGATAGGTGGGACCTTCATCTGCCATATAGCTCTGTTTTCCTAATTAATTTTATCCTCTCTGGGTTTTTAAAAAAAGTTATGAAAGGAAGGCTTCATGGCAGTACCTAAGTCTGACCTGAGCATAGGCAGGCACCAAACAAGATTTGTACCTGTCACCCTGATGTCATTGCAAACTTTTTTCACTCTCACCTGTGTTATTGCTGTGCTGGTTTCTGAAACTACTCACATAATGAAAGGTCCCCAAGAGATGCATATTAAACCAGGCACATTTAAATCAATAAGTGGATGGAATTAGCAAGGCTGAATAGTCCCTGCATGGATTTAAATGTGCTTCTATCTTCAGCTTTCTTCGTACAAAGACTGGAAATTGTGGTTTTTTCCTATTCTGTAGGTAGTACCAGGGCCATCCCCTCTGTGGGAGAGTTTGTAATGGGAACATCTCACCTTTTACAAAAGCTCCTGGACTTCTTGTGTACAGAGCTGGGCTCTGCAGATTCCTTGCAGCTTACTTCACATTGCTTCTTACTACTGGCAATGACTAGAATAAATGTCTTCTGTCAGATTTAAATTAAAGAAATTCTGGAAGCACTTACTCTGGAAGCAAATTTTGACTTGTTGGTTCAAGCATGACTTTAGTGACCTCCAAAAGTGCAAGAGAATGGAAAAGATCTTGGTTATTACAAAAAGTACACAGAAAAACAAACAATGGAATGCTTTGCTATCCCAGAAATATTCTAAATGGCACTGCAGCCACGTCCTTTCACCCTGCTAAGTACTTTATATACTCCAGATTCCCCAAGCAATATTATAAGGTATAAAACTGTTTTCTAAAGATATGTAAACAAGCAATATAGATTTTAGAGGGTACTGCACAGCCCAAGAGGGAGAAAGAAATTATAGTACCTTATTTTGAAATTAAAGGTAATCAGATCAACTGATATGAAACCTATCTGTTTGCAGCTTTCATTATATTGTTAGCACTTAAGGAAAAAGGGAGAAAGAGCTAAAATAAATGTATATTAGTATTATTAGAGTATATTAGTTAGGGAAAACAGTGTGTGTGCTGGAGGAATGAAATTACTCAATATAAAAATATAAAACACTATTTGATTTTTGCATGAAAATATGATGCATTTCAAGGCACTGCAGAAGCAGGACCATTTGTTAGGAAAAGTAGGGTCTCAGGAAACAAAGACATTTCATTTCAAATCCAATCCGAGTCAGTACATGGAATATGGTGGAGCTGTCAGTCACAGCCCATTGCAGTATGAAATAAAGTCCTGTCTTTGATGGACCTATTAAATACTTTGTCGGATCTACTATTAAGCACTAACATTTACAAACTTTTTCCCTCCCTAACAAGTTAATGTTTGAACTTGTCTAATAAACAGTGGACAATACTCACTATTTCCATCAGGTTTAGGGCACTGTAATTTTCTAACAATCAAGGTTGTCTTAATCCCTTCTTGATTATACTGTGGGTTACCACTGGAGCAGTTCACATGAGTGATGCCATAGGATTAATGCTAAAAGCAAACTCTGGCAGTGTCATTTTTGGCATTATGGGGACAAGCTGTACCCAGACAGGACAAACCTGTGTTGTTGGGAATGCAGCAGCTCCACGGGATGGAGCTGCAGCTGTTGATAAATTACCTGTCTGGAGTTTTTTTGTCCTTTGGCCTCAGCATCATGGAATGAATCCATATCAAATTGTGTGAATGGAGAGGATGTGTGGAACAAACAAAGAACCACCTACCCAGCAAAGTAACCACATACCGAAGTCATCACACTTGGTATTTGGAGAAGTATCAAAAAAAAATATAGGAAAAGACTAAAACCACAGGACAGAGAGAAATGGAGCTTTTCAAAATCTGTCCAGTATTTAGCATTCTGTGGGTTGTTTGCTTGAAAACTCTGCCAAAGAGATGTGAGCACAGAAGTGAGCAGTGTGTTGCTCTTTCAAGAACAAATCCAGTGTCTGGCATTGTGGGTAAAGTACAGAGGGAGAAGGAACCCACTTATGAACTGGTTAGCTTGTCATTTTCCAACTGCTCAGGGGTGACAGCATCCCGGAAAACTGAATGCATAAATACCAAAATGGGAATGGGTGGAACATAGAAATACAATAGCAAGTGTTTCCCTGAAAGGCAATGAAAGTGTGATGCAGAGAATGAGCTGTTCTGGCTATCAGGGGAGATGAACATTAATCAAAGACCTTTGCATTACCCGTGTGAGCACTCCTCAAACCCCAGTGAAGCCACAGAGTGACACTAATGTTTAGAAGTTTGGTGGAAGCTGAGTGCCCAACTCACTTTGCCACTGGTGAAGTTTTACCAGTGTTTTGAGGAAAAATGGAAAAGGTGACTCTATGACACAATAGCTAATAGGGTTAAGGCATGTGGCATGGCACTGGCAGTGGGGACAGCTTTTACATGAGCTTTACAGGATCTGTTTCTCCCATGGTGAATAAGACATGGAAGCTACAAGCCCAAGTACTACTCTGAAAAATGTTTCTCTGAAAAATGTGGACGTTTCTTTAAGTCATGTAATTAGAATCATTGAATCATGGGATGGTTTGGGTTGGAAGGGACCTTAAGGAATATCTTTTTCCAACTCCCCTGCCCTGGGCAGGGACACCTTTCACTAGATCAGGTTGCTCAGAGCTGCATTCAACCAAGTCTTTAACTTCCAGGGAAGGGACATCCAGAGCTCCTCTGGACAACCTGTTCCAGTGCTTCACCACCCTCAAATTAAAGACTTTTTTCCTCCTATCTAATCTAAACCTGCCCTATTTCAGTTTGAAGCCATTTCTCCTTATCCTGTCACTACATGCTCTTGTAAAAAGTCTCCCCATCTTTCTTGTCAGTTCACCTCAGGTACCACTTGAATTAGAGATAATCTGAAAAAATAAACATATAACTGGGCAGTACCAATTTCACAAGGAATCAGGAACTCCAACAGCTGGGAGTGATGAGGGAGGGAAAGGGCAGGGAAATTTAAAATCCCATCCCTGAAAAGTAGTTGAAGCCACAAGGAGTGTTTGTAAATAGACTCCCCAATATTACAGTAATGTGGCACAGAGCTACCAGGAAACAAGGCATGTGTTCTCCCAGAACAAGATATAATCTAATCTGTATTAGTAAATTACAGGGACATGGTCAGAAAAAAAACAAAAAGAGACTTTCTTAAACTGCCCAGTATGACTTTAAACAGATAGTGATGGCTCAATGTCTGCTCTGGTAAAAAAGGTAAAACACCTTGTTTGTAATTCAAATAGGAAATGTTAAATGATTCCAGTGGTCCCCCAGGTCAGATCTACCCTTCCTCATCCCTTTTGCACCCTCTCTGTTCTTTCAGGGTTGCTGGCTTTGTCATCATGCTGCACTAAGCCCTTTTTCCACCTTCATGTGCTAATTTCTGAACTTGTTTTGAAAAGCAACCCCTTCCTGAGAGAACAGGCTGCTGTTGCCAGCAGCTCTACGCCATACCAACATCTTGTTATTTTTTCAAATAGCCACTCCACGTCCTTATTCCTTCAGAGGCTTTGGAGGAAGGTTGTTTGATGGAGCTGGAAAAAATACTTCATTTTCTCTCCCAACTGTTCTTCATTTCGAGTTGCTTCTTTTCCACTAGGTGCCACTGAAGGCTAGGGGAGCAAATAAACCTTCTGAAGAGAATCTGCCTTGCCTGAAAACCCAGAGCTCCCGAGTTTCCTGCTAACTTGGGACTGGAGTTCTAAAGTGATCTAAAGCTTGTGGAAGTTGAATTCCTGATTATAGCCTGTTATGTTAAAGGTTGTACTTTTCTCTCCCTGGAAGATGCAGTCCTTGGAGGGACATAATAAATGCACCAGAAATCCATATGGGAATTAGACATTGGCAACTCTGTGAGCATCCCTTTGTGTGATTGTGGGGCTGCTGCTCAGGCCCTGGCCAGCTGGACATGGCTCACAGTGCCTGGAGATGGCTCACAGTGCCTTAGGGTCATGGAGCACTAGAAGGGATAAGGGCACCTCTGGCTCTTCCTTCTCCTGATCCAGCACTGCCTCTAAGAGCCAAACCTGCCGCTCTTTAAATTAGCAGCAGGTTTGTCTTGCAACTGTGGAGCAGAGAATGGCCATGAGAATTTGCCAGGAATTTTAATATCTATGCATCATCTTTTAACACATCACTGATGATGGACGGAAAAGTTTATGGAATTTTACATGATGAGTAAAATTCAAGTGTTGAAATAAATCTATTTTAAAATGAGAGCAGTATAAAAACACTGACATTGATTCAGATTTAATTTCTCAAGTCTGACAGCTACAGAAAGGCCCAGCAAACTTTTGTTTCAAATTCCCTCACTCCTCCTAAAGAAAATTTTACTACATTCAGAGTACTCAAACCCAAGATTCATAGCAATCTAAAGTTATGCAGTAAGGGAGGTATAGAGGTATGTAAAATTGGTATATAATCTAAAGTTTGGTATTCAGAAATACCTTCTAAATAGAAGAAAACTTCACTTGTGAATGTGAGGAGAGTAAATGAAGTTACTTTTGGAGTAAATGGGGTATTTTTTCACCTGCCTGGTGTATGCTATTTGTGGTCCTCTGTGGGTCAGTAGATGCACTCACAAGGTAACAAGCAGAATAAGCCAAAGGAATAACAGAATTTAGCAGCAGAATTCCCCACCTTCCTATCATCCTCTAGTTACAAATTGACCAGCCAAGCTCAATCCCTTGTTTTAAATCCTCTTTGGAAGTGGAGACTGGATACAGAGACATTCACAAAATGGCTCTGTCCACTCTCTTTGAGCTCAGACTGCCTGAGGACAGCCTAGAAAAGGAAATGCAATTACTCTTCTGAGAACTTGACATCTCCTGTGGGTGTTTGTCTCCTGTAGCTGTTATTGTCCTCTAAGGAGAAGTCATGCAGCATCCTTGGAGGTGGTGCCACAAATACAACTTCACTGGCAAGCCTGAAATTTTAAGGAAGGTTTAAAAGGGAAAAGAAAGCCCCACAGTCCCAGATAGGTCAGTGGATATAATTCTGGATATATAGCACATGGTTTTCATTTACCTTTGAGAAATCAATGTGCTTCTCTGTTCCTCCGATTCTCTCTGTATGAGATACTGCTCATATTTTAATTTTTTAACCTTTATTCAGTGGTTTATGGCCCACAAGTAAAAAGTGCTCTGTGACAACTATGTCAGCATTGCCACAGTCATTGTAATCTAAGGAGAAAAATCTAAGGTTTGCTAATGAGTTTGTGAAACTAAAAACTTGCTTATTTTATTCACATTTAATCCCACAGCTACATGAAAATTTTGACTTTTTCATGATAATTGAAAAAAACCCAAAACCACCAAGTAAAAATAAAATGAAGTGCAAGACTTTCAATGCCAGATTTTTGTATATTCACTGTGCAGCACTATAAGTTATTTTCCTTTTCCTCTCACCAGATTTCTCAGTAGATCCTAAGCATGGACTTTCCTTACAACAGTTTCCATTTCCCATGTCCCTTAACATATTAGCATCATCCCCAAAGAGGAGGATGCCAAGAGCTATATCCTATCAGCTTGCTGAATATAATTTCTGTTGATACATGGATTCTCAGTGGTGTAAAAATCATAGTGGGACAAAGAAGAATCAAAGTTTCTTAGATATGATACCTCATCTCCTGTGGTGATTCCTGCAGGAAACAGTGCGCACCTTTTTTAATATGCTGTTAGTTCACATTCAAAGTTGAAAAAATCAGCTGAAGGCACAGTGCTGGACTGTATCATTTGTGATAGAGCTGTGTTTGGGTGAAACAAGGATGTATAGATTTATTCAGTTTGACACTGTACCCAACAGCTTGCCCTCACAGTCTTTGTGAGCTGTCAGCTCTTCCCATCCATCAACCTTAACGGCATTCTGTTCCAGCAGTGTTATTATCTGTTTTATCTTTCTTTCTGTTGCACCTGGCAGACGAATGATGCCTTTTGATGGATTTTCACTTACCTCTATTGTTTTCCTTCCTGTCCCTTTTAAATAAATATCCTATTGAGTGCAAACCTGGAAGGATTTCAGAGCAAATTTCACTAGCAGGGATAAACAGAATTTTTAACGTTTATTCTCTTCAAGCATTAATGGGTTTGTGCTGTGTATCAGTGTCTCTGTGTTGATGCCATGTATCTATGACAAGTATACAGTGTGGAGCAAATTCAGAATGTCTTGCTTTGTCCATACTGAGCTTTGCAGACAGCATCCTGTTGGAAGGAAAAGGAGCTATGCAGAACAAAGTTTAGAATGTGTATGGCCTTTAAGAACTTGTGGAGACCTAAGGGAGTGTAGAGGAGAAATCCTCAGCTGTGTTGTCAGTTCCAAACTGGACTTTTCTGCTCTAGTAGCAGTGGGATCTGTGTCAGTCCTGGGAACAGGTCAGCAAGACCAGAGCAGTGTTTGGTCAGGAACTTTCTGTTGGGGAAGATGAAACAGGAAAGCCTTATGAATATGATTGCCTGGCAAAAGATCTTGAGAATATGGAAACTGTAAGCGAGATTGAAATGAAAGCAAGCTTTGAGATACCAAGCCTTAGTTACTGAACAACTGGAAAACAATGGTGTGGCCAGATGAAGGCAATCTCCTTTTGGTTAAAGAGTACCCTCTGCTTGCAGACAGGCCCAAGGGTCAGAGCAGACCCTACTAGCTTGGCAGAAGGGGTCCAAAGAGTAGGTTTTAGGGTTTAAAATGTAACACAGTATGGTAATGTATTGATTCTTATAGGCTGTATGTAAATGCTATAGGATTTGTATATTGTACTAGATTGGTTAGTGAGAATTAGAATATTCAGCACAGAAGAAGAGTTGTTGTATTGCAACAGGAACCTCACTCTCTTATCCTCTCTTTTACTCTCTCATCCTCTTTACCATGCTCTTCCCTTCTTTCTCTTTACCACTTTCTTTACTTCTCTCGGGCCTGCTCTGAGCTGTGGCTGGCAGCTCCCAGCAGGGCCCTGCACCCAGGCCCTCTGCAATAAACCCCAAATTCCACGACCTGGCTTCAGACATCTCTCATCTCTGTCCATCCAGACCACCCTACCCCATCACTCCCACACTTTCCATGCACAGGGGCTGAAGATAACAAAGTTAGGCTCTCTCAAACACCTCCTGGTAACCAGGGGGAGGCTGTGGCCAGGCTGCTCATAGGCAGATGTCAGCAGAGCTGATGTTGTGCAGTGCTCACAGCTCAGGAGGCTGCCAGCAGCTGCCCTGCTGCACACAGGGCTCTGCTCTGCTCTGGGCAGCACAGGGAGCTCACTGTGTGCCTGCTGACATCCCTGAGCTGGGCTTGTTCCAGCCCTAACCCTAAACAGGGAATTTGCAGCCCTTGGGTGCTGCAGCACCTTGGCTGGGCTGGGAATGTCTGCATGCCCTGGCTGCTGCCTCTCACTGTCAGTCCCTTTTAACCATTACTGCCTGAGCTTGGTGTCAGGAATATCCCCAAAAGGGGTTTTACTTGCTGTGGAATAGGTTGTAAGAAGCAAGATTTCCCCAAGGGAGCTCCCATTTTTTAACTTCAGCTTCCCCCTTGGCAAGAAAGAAGTCGGTATCGTTTGTTTTCTCTGTAAACACAAAATGAAGCCCTTCTACAGCAGCTCAGGTTTCTGTGGATTTCTGGATAATTTTTTCCCTTTCATTGTTGTCTAAACAGACTGAAAGGACACAGAAAAAAGAATGCAGCAGATATCTAGTATTTTGTAAGGCCAGTTGACATTGCTTAGGCTTTTGCTTCCAGAGGGCTACAAAGGCTGCCCTGAAACAATTGGGTGGTTTCCAATAAAAAAGGTGGACCTAGGCCCTTTTATCTATTCACATCACTAGGAGCTACCACACATCCCTTTCATGTTTAATCAATGATCTCTATTGCTTTGTTATATATAAAGCAAAAAGCAAATATTGAAATTGATTAGGTGAAGCACTTAGCTAAGGAGACTTGCCAAGTAATAAACCTGATTTTTCAGAAGACCAAACAAACAGCTTTTTTTTTTCCCATATAATTTCAAATTAATGGTTTTTATCAGTATGAACAATTTCTAATCTCATGAGTGTGTGAGAAGATGACTAGAATAAATAAATGCAGAGATGCAGAGATAAAATTAAATATTGATTGCTGACCTGACTGTAGAAGTTGACTAAGCTAGGTTCTTCATAGATAACTGCTGATTACTCCTTGGTCATCCTTAAATTTCCTTCCAAATTTGAGCCCAAAGTGTTAGTGGGTGAGTGGCATATTTATGCTCACAAAGAACAGTCTTGATGTCTGTATGAGAAAGTGAGAGGGGAAAAGTTTTTTCTATTCCCTTTATGTGAGATTCATGCTGATCACAGGTAATGGGGCAGATTCTCTTTCTTGCAGAGCCCCATTACTCTTTGTCTCCAGCCCTGTGAATGCTGCAGCTCAAACATTCAGCACCTGAATGAGTGCAGGGGGCCCCAGGCTACAGACATATGTGCCTCATCATGTTCAGAGCCTGCAGAAAGCCAGAAACTGAATTGTGGCATCAAATTTTCTTGTAGTCCTCCATCAGACAAATAGCAGAACAGTCATGTTCTATTTATTATTTAAATCCTGTGTGAATGTCACATTCAGACCCTAAAGTGGCAATTTTGGGACCAATTTTATTTTTTTCCAGGTGGACAGTTAATAGAACCTGGAGAATTGGATCAGTGAAGCTAGGTAAGCAAGAGTTAATAGCATTAATCAGAAAGACAACAGACTCAATAATAATTCTTGCAAAAGCCTGTTAAATCCCTGCAGCTAATTGTATGTTGTTATTATAAACTGCTTGCCAACTTCTAGTTATGACTAATTTCAAGAGGCTCGTTTTTATTGCAACCGTGTTTGAATTTATTTATTTATTCAATAGTTGAAATGTTTCAGTTAAAGAATCTTAATTTCAACTGAAAGTATTTCAATCTACTGCCTTCCCTTCTCTGGCATAATTAGAAGAATCAGAACATGTTGTTGCAACTAACAACAGCAAGAAAGTAAGTTATGTTGAAAATTTCCTGTGGTACAGGAATGGCTTCAAAGTGGGTGACAATAAAAATGCAAAATGCATTGAGAAAGGTTTGTGGTGACAGTTATGGACTTGAAGTATTTAATCCACTGTGGATTGCTGCAGCCAGCCTTGCTTTGCACTCTAGAAAGGGCAAAAGCAAATGAAAACCACTGGCATACAAAAAGTTAATAATGGACTATACCTGCAAAGCTGGAGCTGTTTCAATCTGCTGGCTGCACATCAAACACTGTCAACAAAAAGATGTTTATTAAATTAAAAAAGGAAATGGACAGTCAAGTAAGAGGTTTCAGTTGATTTGTGAAACCTTTTAGTTATCAGAGGCAAGGGAAACTAGGTCATCTGCAGGCAAGTCAATGGTCTATAAAGAAATAAATCTGGTATTGATAGCCCAAAATCAAAAGGAAGGTGGACAGTTCTTCGGTGAATAAATACCTTCCTTTTTTGAGCAGTGTAACACTTAACCCTGCTGGCATTAAAAGTTTGTTCATGATGCTTCTGAGGACAAACTTTAAAAAATCACCAGTGGTTTGGGGCCCTTATTTTTCCAGCTGTTGGACAAAAGGAAGACTGAGCTTTGAAGGAGAGAATTAAAGTGGGGTGCCTCTGAGGCATTTCCATTTGGGCTGCTCAAAATTCAATATTCCCACACTAAGAGCCAGCTTTGCCAAATTGATGTGATGAGCACCAACACACTCAAAGACTGTTGCTTCAAGTTGCCTTCTGTGTCTGGAGGACAGTGTCCTGCCAGCTCTGTGCATATTTACTGGGAAAATAATGTTTATATATGTTCTACACAGCAAATAATGAAATTTGTCTATCTTCATGCTTAATTTTTTTCCAAAAGAATCTGAAATCTGCATCTTAGAATCAAGCAATCAAACAACAAACAAAAACCCAAAATAAATAAATAGAAGGTATATTTTTAGCTTGTTTTGGTGCCAAGAAGCAGTACTTTCCAGCACAGTGGCCATAAATATGCAAATTCTGATTATTAGCTAAATGCATGTTTTTCTACAGACGTAACATAAGATTTGCAAACCTCAAATCATCTGAATTTAAAAAAAATTGTAAACATTCCCTAAAAAATGTCATAAATGCTAGTTTATGTCATTAATGATTTCTCTGGTTTGGGCTCCCATGCATGTTACAAAACAGCTGCAGTATGAAGGATGTGAAAATGTCCTTACATTCTGTAGTTTCTCTGTTAGTCCCCCTGATAAAGAAATGTTACAGCAAAAAAAAATGTTGCTTCTTTCAGTGATGTCACAGTTAAGATCATTCTTCAGAAATGTCGTGATTTGACATTACTGAGACATGAGGTTTTGTTCTTACAAAGGCCCTTTCTTATTCTTTTTCTTTCAGTAGTGATTTTCTTGATTCATTTTTCCTCATGTTGATTATTTATGGAGCATGAAAAAGCAGTAAAAATACTGATTTTCCCTCTGTTAAAGTTTGTTTGCTAACTGCCCACTGATAAGTGGTGAAAATGTCACCAAAAGGTATGTGGCAATAGTTTCTTTTTATTTGCTTGGTCTGCATTTATGATTCTTATTTTTTATCTGAGTCTTCTTATTTTGTATTTTATGAACTTGGTGACATGGATTTACAAGTGAAGATTATTTTTCAGCCTGTATCTAACATCAAAAGATGTTCTGAGAAATCATATTACATTTTTCAGCTTATGATTTGTTTATCACATACTTGTATATAAACATGGTGCTGAACCCAAATCAGAGACAGCCTAACATCTATTTGTGATTAATCTTGCTAATAATCCCCCCAATGAAAATTGCTTTTGGATCTTTCAGCATGATTTGACTTGTCGTTACTGTTGCTGTCTCTTCCTTGATCTCCAGAATACAGAACATTGCAGCTTCAGTTCTAAAAAAAGGATTATTTCTTCCTTAATCTCTTGTCAACCTGTCTGTCAGAGGGGCACCTTCTGGGTTCTCCTTAGGGGCACAGGACAGGAATGCTGTAGAGCAGAAACAGAAGAGACCTTTGTGGCTTCCCAGACAAGGAACCTAATTCACTTCCATGCTGTGTTCTGCCTGTTCCTAAATAGCAAGGGAAAATTTCTGGTAAGAGAGTGCACTGATCTTTCCTCATATTCTGGCTCCAGTAGGCTGGAAAGGCAGTAAAAAGCAAGGAAGTTGATTGCATGGAGTATAAAATAGTATATTACTATAATATTATTAGCAGTATTTCTCTTCTCTTCAGTATCTTTCTTCTGAAGAGCCTACATAAACGATGAAGAAAAAGATTTTCAAATGGCTCTTCATCCTGAGACCATCAGCAGTAGCTGAGTTTGTGACATCATCACTGAATATATTGTTTATGTGGCTGAACTGGTTAAAGCTATGCAACTGCAAGGTACAGAAGGCACCAGCTTAAAAATGGTGTGAGGGGAATGAAATATGCAACATGCTTGTGAACCTCATTTGCTTCGACAATTTGGAATTCCTGTGGAGGCTGCTATGATTTGATTAATTGTGTTTGAAAAGCTCTTGGGACCAGAAGGTTGAAGTTGGGCTTGTTATATCTCAACAAACTAGCACCAACTTGGAATGTGGTTTTTTTTTTTGTTGTTTTTTTTTTGCTCAGTTGCAGTTTTCCTTTAAATTGGAAAAGAAATTAGGATCTCTGAGGTCAGGAAGCCTCACCTCAGTCCCTGCAGGAAACACAGAGCACATTCTATTGGAGTTTATTTCCAGATATGTGGATGGCAAGAAAGCAATCAGGGGCACTCAGCACAGCTTTGCCCAGGGCAAATGCTCCTTGCCTGGGCTGGTGAAATGACCCAGCTCTGAAGGTGAGGAGTGTGGTGGGTGTAGTGATTGGGTTGCTCCTTGTCACGGGTCTAGATGGCACCAGATCATCACTCCCCAGCACTGTGCCATTACCAGAAAATCAGAACTCTCATTCTGAAAGATGAGTAGGTAATCACTTAACTCATCCTCTTCAAAACCTCCACAGCCTTCCCCTGTGTTCATCTGAGATCACCAAACCCCAAAGTACCTGAGCCACTCATGCCAGAAATGCACTCACTGAAAAGCACAAAATGTGCCGTGTTTAAGCACAGCTTAAATATAACCATGGAAAGTTCTAGAGAGAACACAAGAGCTCATACAGCATCACTGGAAAATCCAGACTCTTCCACTTTCCAAAGCAAATCATCTGAGACTGCAGATTGTGTTGCTGGTTAAGCCTTGCTGGAAATTTTTTTCCTGGCTGCTTTCCCCAGCTGTGGAAAGTTCTCCTGTTTTTTGAACATAGATTTGCTTTGCTACTTCCTCCCTGGCTACTTTAAATGGACATTACCTAAAGCTGACTAAACCAGATTTGGCTGGTAAATCTCTTCTAAGCAGCTTGCATTGAAAGCTAATGCACAATTCACAGCATTCTTTACTCCTGGAATTAAGTCATTATATTTGTCATTACTCTGAAATTCTCCTGGGAATTCTGGAGCCTGCCTCAGTTTTGACAAGATTAGGGAAACAGTGGCCCCAGTTTCTGACCATACATATGCATAGACTCTCTAGCCCTACTTTCTGCCTTTTTTTCAATAAAGTTTGGGCACCTTGCATCTCTTTAGAGATTAGACAGCAAAATGGCTCTTCCAGGAGATAAGGATTTGAAGGTGGGTTCAGTTCAGTTCTCCTGTTGTTGGCAACAACCTTGTAGGGAAATTGCTTTTCCCTTTGTACACTGGGCTCAGGACCTTCCCTACCTTTCCACAGGCTGGGGTGGTCCAAAACTGAGCCCTGCAGGTCTGTTGGCAACTCCTGTTAGAGAGGGAGGCTGTGTCACAGAGGGATGTGGGTCAGTATCACCAGAATCTTTGGGTTCATGCCATGCATGAGCCCAAGCCATTGCTAAGTCATGTCCTGCTGGACTGAAGAAGGTATAGGTGTATTTCACCAGGTTATTCCTCAAAACACTGAGCAAGAGAGCTGGCAGCATCCCTCAGAACTTTCATCCTTCAAGTCTTATACCTGCCTGAAAAACCCTGCTGCAATTATGGTGTGTTGAAATGGCCAAGATGCTTGGTTCCCTAAGCCAGTGAAGTCTATGGCATGTGAAAAACAAATCATGTGTGCTTGGATAAAAGGTAGCACAGGTGACCAGAGAACGTTTATGTTCAGGTGAAAGGAAAACATCAATATAGAGACTACTACTAGTACCACTACTACTGGTTTGTCTTAACAGCAGGAAAAAACACTGGGAATTGTGTCTTCCCCTAAGCAATGCATGCATTCCTCATGTTAACAACTGTCTGCACAAGTGTTTTACCTCTTCTGCTCTTCAGTGGCCTATGTTTTTAAGTCTTTTCTCTCTTCATGCTTCTCATTTCTTTGGTGACAGCCCTTAACCCACAGTCTCCTCTGAAGTAAGATCAGTGTTTCAGATTAAAACTGGAAGCACAGGAATAGGACCTTTGCACCTTGTAATAAATTAAAACTGTGGCAAAGGCCCAGTTATTCTTTGTCTTAAGGTTACTGTCTTGTGTGTGGTCCAGGTTTCATACAGTTACTATTCCCACTACTGTCAGTTTAGCTGCACTACTGATGTGCAAACACTGAACAAACCAGGTGGGAAGGGTTTGTCTAATGCACTGTTCTCCATCTGGAGTAGCTCTGTTACTACAGGTTCATGCCTCAGCCATTGAAGCCTGGGTCAGATGTCATTTACAAAATAGTTCCTGCACAGGCTACCAGATGAAGGAGGAAGCATTCCTGCCTGCTGGAGCTTTGTTCCAAGATGCCTTATATAGCAGTTTTCAGAAAGAAGGGAGGAGGAGATGCAATTGTAGTTCTTATTTAAAAGGCAGCACTAGTCTCTGTAGCTGAAGACTAAAAAGGTTTGGGCAAGGTACTGAGCACTTGGGAGGCAGATTTATTCAGCAGTCAGGTTCTCTCCTTTGGAGAGGGAGATGTCTACCTTATTTCTGTCTACTTAGTCCAAAGCCTTAAAACAGTGCTAGCACTGAGTTCTGGGAGCAGTACAGCCATCCTAGAGGAAAGTTAATTGTGCTTCAGAGGTAATTTTAGACACCTCAGAAGTTCTTGGTTTGAAAGGCATCAATAGTAACTTGAGCTAGGGTTAGGAAAAGAGGAAAGTTTTATGGTTCCTTTTCCCCTGGGAGCAAAGGACAGGAAAATGTCTTAAACAAAAGACAGATATTTCATTAGAAGAACGGAAATTCTCCCTGCCTGAAGAATAACTGTGCCATGGGAAGGTGCTTTGTTCTTGGAACTCTTCTGTATAAAAGTGGGGTCAGAGCTTGTGTCTCTAGATCTACTACTCCTGGCAGGCATTTTTATCTTTGCATTCATTTGCCTTGCTAAATTACTTCATTTCAAATGTATCTTAGGGAAAAGCCATAGCAGGGGAATTCTGCCTTTTGTAAGAAATTTGGTTCCTAGCTTTGTGCTAAAGCTAATGGATATCATTGCCTACCTTCCTGTAGAAATCCCTTGAGAAAAAAAAAAAAAAGAAGAAAGAAAAAATGTTTGTGTCTCACACAGCATTGCAATGTTTGCAACTGTGTGCTTTCAAATAGCTCTTTCTCTCAACCCATGGCTTCTGTGAGATTGTTATTGCCTTTATCTAATGCCCTCAGATTCCTGATTGATAATTCATTTCCACATTTTCTTTTGAACCTGCAGTCATTCAATTTTAGTGCTTTCATTTATTACAAGAGGAGAATTCCAAACATGGAAATTCTCTCTCTTTGCCCAAGGTACAGCAGCGAGGCATCAGATGTTTCTATTGAGTTTCAAGTCTGATTGCTCCATCATGCATGTTAAAAGCTCTAGTAAAAGCAAGCATGCATACAAATCTGAACTTATTTGAGTAGAGCTTTCTTCCATGAGGCTGTTGGGCTGGGTATAAAAACCCAGGAGGAAAAAGATTCCTGCAGTGTTTTTGATCTTTATCATGTTTCAGGGAAGAATTTTTTCCATAAGCATTTTTTCACTGAGGTGTGTGTGGGGGAATATTTTCTATTAAGTTGAAGACAGTACAGCTTAATTTCAGGGTCACCTGCTGGCACTTGACAGTTGATGCTACTGTTAGAGCAGACCCTCAGTAGCACACCAAGAATCAACACCTTACAAAAACAAAAAAAATCCAACAGCTTTGAAAGAGGAAAAGGCAATTAAATACTCCTAGTATATGAATAAATTTTATCTTTACAGTTAAAAACTTGCTTGGTTTCATGTCACATGTTTGGGGGTCAGAAGGGGAATCTGAATTGACTGAGAGGCTGAAAAGATGCTGCCAATTTTATGAAGTGATCAATGGCTTAGATGAAAGCATTCCCTTGCTCATCGCAGCCTGTTCTCTTTGATTAAAATGATAAAGTGAACTGTCTTGCACTGCTAAAAATAAAAAAGATGTAACTGGGAGGATGTTTCAGGCAGCACTACCCCAAGCCACATCTGCCTCGAGGATGAGCAGCTGTCAGACAGTGTAATGTGCTGTTTCCTTTGCTCATCTATACCTCAAATGAGCCTCTGGGCTGCAACTGGTTGTGCTGCACATGGCAGCAACAAATCTCATCCTAGGGGTTCATATGCCAGGAAAAGGCTTTATTATTCCTCACTGGGATAATGACTCTCTGCTTCTTTTTGTATTTTTTAATTGTCTTCCTCCTTCATATCTAATTTTCTTTCTTCTGCCCCCCACCATAAGCAGTAGAAATGAAAACCTATGTCCTTTATGCACTTTCCTCCTCAACAGCCTGAGTTCTGAGCATGTAGGCTGTCCCTAAATGGATGTTTTATGATAACCATCTTTGTCCTGATTGCTATCCATAGTGATAAATTTCCCTTGCTGTGCCCTGGAGGGGTGAGCTATTGGTTAGTATGGGTCTTAAGCTCTGTATCTTTTTCTGTGTTATCTCTGCCAATGCTTCCTCTTGAAATGGCAGTCTGCCCATGGGTTTTGCTTCTGTCCACCAATATTTGGTCTCTCCCAAGAACATGTATTTTCTGTTCATCTGTGTCCACTTTCCTATAAAATCTGATGGGTTTTTTTTGAAGGTCTCTGTAGCTGTTTTCCAATATGAGGCCCCTCCTCTGCCTTTTTCCTGGGTCTTTCCTCTTGCGGAGAGCTGACTCTTTAAATGTTAGCAGGCCACATTTTGTGTGCCCTTTGTGCAATTCTTAGAGGCAGCTTTCAATCACAAAATGAAATCCAGTGAGAATCAGCACAGATGTGCAGCCTGTGAAATAAAAAGCAAGTACTAATGAGCAAGAAAAGTATAAATTCACTACATGCAAGGGATTGGGAAGATAGATACTATTTCGTTTTTCAGTCAGAATTAGCAGTCTTTGGGCATTAGGAAGAATGAATGTTTTCTATATGAAGATATGAATACATGCACTCATAGAAGAATGTGCTTCATTCTAACCCTAACTGTTGGCAGTGCCCCCAGAATAAATAGAGTAACTTGCATTGTGTCTATAAAATCTGTCTGCATTGTCATTAAAGGAGAAAGCAGGGAAGAGCCTCCATCCATCTTGTCCTCCACTGTATGAGTGTTTAGTCCACTTTTAGCAGAGTGAGCACAGCCTCTACATCCCATAGTGGAGCTAGGTCTTATTTAAGTATTGATAATAACATAAAAGCTCCAGACTTTTGTGCCTAATCTGCGCTTACTGGTTGTACCTGAAACTACTGGCACTGGAACAAGTATTTGACATGTGTAGCTGGAGACAGGGCTGCAATTTCAGCATGAGATCCCTGAAAATCACTGATTCCAAAATGCTTATCAACACATGGGTTTCGTGCTAAGCAGAAAATGTTAAATCATGCATCAGAATAAACTTTCAACAAAGATTTATCAAACTGAAAAAAGAAATGTCTTAGAGTGCTGCTGTAGCTCAGGCAGGAAAAGTGATATTAGAGTGGGTTTGGCAAAAATGGCTCAATGCTGATAATTAAAAAAAAATACTAGAGAAGAGGGATTGCTCATATATATAACACAGACAGATGTGATAATAACTTCAAATGAAGCTTGCTGTGACACTGTAGCACTCAAAATCAATATTTCCAGCTGAATAAAATCACATAAAAGATAAAAAGTGCAACAAAATTTGCCAATTTCATAAATAATAACTCCATCTGACACACTTGATAAGAGTTAACTGGAAATAGGAGAGAGAAAAGAAAATCTGGATGGAAAAAACTGGGCAGCACATTAGCGTAAAATTTTGACCAAAGAATAAAGCAGCAAAACCAGAGAACCAATTGCACTTGAAATCACCATTAAAACCTGTCAGTCCTAGATTTCAAAATGAAAAGCTTAATAAATCTCTTTGTTGAGAAAATTACATAACAAAAAAACCAACACATTAATTGCAGTCAGAAAAATTATCTATTCTGGTTCATCAATTCTTCCAAAGGAAGATACTTTAACCTAACTTTTCCATTTGTACATCACCTGGGCTAAGTGATCATTTCTTCAAATGGGAAATTCTGGAGTTTCAGGTGTTCTGTGCTGCAGCATTCATGACCAAGTGCACTTTTCCCAATCCTTGGAAACAACTTCAAACACAGCATCATCATGAGTATCATACTCAAATGGGAAAGCTGCCTGATTTTCTCTCTGAGAAGTGAACTATCTTGATCACCATAAAAACTGCTACAAAGAAGAATACTGGAAACTCTATGACCTTGTTCAATCCTTGTTATAAAAGGAGGAATTTAAAAAACCCAAACAAACAAAGAAACAACATGATGCAGACAAATGACTGAGAAAAGAAAAAAAAAGGAATGGAAACAGTTTGTGTCTCTATCCTGACTCTCATTAGCCTTTATGTGAGTGGTCTTTCAGTCAGACAAAACCAAAAGAATAAAGAATGTCTTGTAAGGCACAAATGTGTGCTATGAATTGAAGACCTTATCCTTCCACAATCTGAACTAGACTGATCTCAAAGAAATTTATACTCACTAAACACAACCTGCTCTAATAAGCAATGCTATTTTGCAGTCCCAAAGCTAACAATCAAGACCAAAATCTTAATTCTATCTAGAATTGAGCACAGCTTCTGTTCCATAAGCTCCAGCCTCACAGTATATGTGTCTGACTTAGAAGTAACTATCAATACATAGCAAGAAGAAAAATACACCAACATATAGATGGGCTCCAGCCCCAGGGAAGTAACTCTCTGGCATCCAATTCTCCAGCAGAACTGCTCTTGTGACCTTTCTCAAGGTTTTTAAAGCTCCTCTGACAACATAATGGAACTTGGGCAAATTATTTATGGAATTATAGAACCATTTAGACTGGAAAGGACCTCATGAGGTTTCTAGTCAAACTCCTGCTCAAAACAGAGTCAATGCTGAATTTAGACTGTGTTACTTATGGGTTCATGGAGGCAGGTCTTGTAAACCTCAAAGGAGAGAGATCCCACAATCACATAGCCTTGCTCCAGTGCTTAATTATGCCCATGGTATTTTTTTTTTCATTTTATCTGAACACAATTAACACTGTGTCAATTCATTACCATTTTCTCTCAGTCTTCTCCGGTGCTTTTCAGCAAAGAGCTTTGTTCTCTCTTTATGTTATTGAGTTTACTGGCAGACTGCTATCACTTCTTCCCAAAAATTTCCTTTCTCCACTCTGATGATCTCCATTCCCTCAGCCTTTCCCACAGGACATGTGCTTCAGTGACACTGGATACCCACTGGAATCACATGAGCAAACACACACACTGCAGTAGCAGCTTCCATGCTGCTCTCTGTGGGATGCTCACCTCAGCCAAAGAGCAAACATTTCCAATTCCTCACTTCCCAAAATGGTGTAATTCCAAAATAAAGCCCCAACGCTTCACACAGTGTCCCACACCATAAGGCTGGCATGTCCTCTGATATCACTACCACTAGTAAATAATCCTAAACAATGTAGACTGGGGTTCAAGAGCTGTGATTGTCTGCAGAACACAAATAATATTTTTCCTTAGGTTGGTCATTCCAACAATCTAGTGACAGTTTCCACTGCTGGTTTTGTGGCATGTCTGGCCAGTTCTAGTGGCTCCAGAACTGAGGATAACAGCTGAGTGATGCCTAATGGACAGCAGATGTAATTATCAATGCTCTGTTGGCTTCCTCTGGAATGTCAAGTATCAGGTTGATTTTTCTTTGATTTCTAGAAGTTTTTCATTTCATAAAATAAATTTTCTTCAGTATTCTATGCTACAGGCAAGGGATACTTCCACGTGTTGAAAGACCTCCTATTCCTTTCAACCTATGGACATTGTGGAATTGTCTTACTGAGGAGTGCTCAAACCAGGTCTGAGGAACTTGATTTCAAACTGCATAATTCCCTGGAGTAGCAGCCTAACTCCCTTTTAGCAGTTGCAATGTTCACACAGTTAACCTTGCGCTCCAGGTTTATCTGTTTATGACAGATAAGGGAAGATAAAAGATAATTTAACAATGATTTACAGCTGTCTTTTAAACCCTCAATAGCAAAACTCAGATGCCACCTTTTGTCAAGATGCTTGATACTCTTGTTAAAACGCTTTGTCACTCTTGTTTTTTCTTAAGAGAGATGAATTGGGAAGGAGTCCTCTAGACCTTTTCTCACAGCACCTGTGTTATCACATTTGTCTGCTTGGTTACTTACAAGATGTTTTCTCAAGGCTGATTTACCTTCACTGATCTGTTCATATGAATTTGGCCTCTCAGACTGGCCCAGCTCAATCAGGTCTGATGACAGTGCCAAGTAATATTCCCATTTCTCAAGTGAGCACACTTCCTCAGGAGTGCCAGGGAACCATGATGGAAATGGCAATGCAGGTCCTGTAAATTGCATGATAAATTTAGTTTGGGATCCAGTGCTTGGGAAGGGATGTCTGAAGCAGAAGCAGAGACCAAGTACAAGAATGACAACGTAACCCAAGGGGAAATATGGGAGATCCTGCAGCAGCAATATTTGGATGGTTTCATTCCTCCATCTCCATTCCAGAATAAGGCTGTCAACAACATTCTGCACCATCAACCTCTATTTTTGGACTTTTGGACTACCTGGATCAAATAAGAAGAAAATAAACCCCATCATTGTTCTTAGTAAGAGCCTTTTTTTTTTTTGTTGTTGCATGTGTTAGGGGTAGCATTTGAATAGCAATGGAAGGAATTCTGTACTTCCTAATTGTGCTGTGCAATTGCTTGTCTACAGGGTTGTATTGTATAGAAAAGCCACCAATGGATAAAATTAAATTTTAAAATTCATTTTAACACTTTTATTACCTTTATATTATCTTTTATAAGTTCTTTCAGTGATACTTTCATACTACAAGCCTATTTTGCCATTTTGTTGTTTCAGTATGAGGAGGAAAATGTAATGGGTTAATTTGTACTAGTAATGCCAAGGTACCTGGAAGGTTTCCATGGTCAAAAGGGTAGAAATCAAATTCTACTTGTATTGATTTTGGACTTATTTTTATTCAGTTCTAATCCATCATGGACTTACTCTTTATTTTCTGATCACTGAGTGCTATGAAGGAGAACTCACAAATCCTTTAGGGTTATGGTAGGGGCCAAGGTAAACAGAAGTGAACTCTACAGCAAATCAGTTGGCTCTGAGGAAGCTCAGCCATCATCCTCCTAATACCTGGGATGGGTTTGCTGCCCTCCTGTCCCTCACAGACAGACTCTGGGATTAGGAGCTCCCAGCCCAGCCCTGTATTTTGCTAAAGGAACTTTAGCAAATCAAAGTTCCTTTTAACAAATGAAAGCACTGGTCTGTTTATTCCCCAGAGAGTGATATTTTAATAAGAAGCAGGAACTAATGGTCTGAAGTGGTTGTGCACCAAAATGCAGTAAGTTTCTTAAAACAGGGCTGAGCTGGAGCACAAAATGTTCACAGGTCTGGGTGATTGCAAGAGCCTGGCTGTTGAAAGGCACTCCAACATCAAATACAGCAAAGAATATTCAGCTGAATTCTTTTTTTTCTTTTTTTCCCTTTTCCCCTTGATTTTTTGGTTAAATTTCTGTACCTCTCTTATAACCCTTCTGAGTTTTGTGTGGCCCCAGCTGATAACAGCATGCATCAAAAACCACAAAATGTCTTATGTGGGATTATTTTGTACTTCTTTGATGAATATGTTACAAAAATAGCAGTACATTCATTTGAAGGTATTCTTCTCTCCTTCCATAATCACTATAAGAATTTACTTAGTGAGCTACCCTTTTTCATCAAATTGTAGGACTGGTGAAAGTTATATATGACAGAAATCAATTTATTCAAACAATGCCTCAATGTGGGTCTCTGCTAATTAAATCTGGATATATTCAAGATGTGGTAAGCATGGTCTGTCAATTTAATCCTGATGCCTATTTTCTAGTAAATATTTGTGGCTTTCACTCCTTCATTCAGGACAGCAGGTTTGTTGGTGAGAGGGAGAATGCAACACACTCTGTTCATTTTAGTTTTAGAGCAGTATGTACACATCAATCTGGATGGCTCTGGCTATTTCACCACATTCTTTGAGCATAAAATCTGATTTGTTTGCTTCATTAGGTAGTCTGATTTTACGCTCAGTACTAGTCATTAATAAACCAAAATTAAATGTGAAAAGTGAATGGAGTTTGGCTAATGAAGTTTTGATACAGTAAAAAAAATGTAGTGGGAAGGCCATTACATTATTTTTTCTGAGGGAAAGTAGATTTCCTTACAGCACTCTTTAGGAAAACAAGATTTTCTGAAACAGAATAATTTTCTGGATTGGGGCTTTTGTTTGCTTTGGTTGTAAACCAAATAACTCAGGTTTACTTACAGCTTGTTTGACTCAATCACAGCTTCAGCCTGAGCCTAGATGGCCTTTCAGAAAATGTGCTTCAAGAAAATGCATTTTGTTGGGTGAGTCCATCCACAAGTAGATTTTGTTAATCCTCAGGAGCTTGAATCCCAGCTGAGCTTGAATTTTTCTATTTTCAATGTAACATTAAATCTGAGATTTTTTTTTTTTTTTGGTATGGTCTATCCTCCTCTACAGAATTACTCCCATTCACTGACATTGATGTAGCATGTTCTTTTAGACTGAAATACTTGATTTTCATTGTACATTTGTGCTGCTTTTGGCTGGGATAGAATCAGTTTTCTCCATGGTAGGTGGTGCAGGGCTGTGGTTTGGATTTGTGCTGGGAATGGTGTCAATAATTCAGGGATATTTTCATGGCTGCTCAGCAAAGTGGGCTGGAGGTGCACAAAGGGTTGGGAGGGGACACAGTGGGACAGCTGACCCCAGTTGGCCAAAGGGACATTGCAGACCATAAGATATCATGCTCAGCAAATAAAGCTGGGGAAGAAAGAGAAAGTAGGGGAATGTTTGGAGTGATGGAGCTTTTACTTTACCTGTTAAACTCTTTATCCCAGCCCATAAGTTATCTTCCTTTCACTCTTCCAACTCTCTCCTCCCACCAGCAATGAGCCAGTGGCTGTGTGGGGCTTTGCTGCCAGCTGGGGTAAAACCCCAATAATCCTTTTCACAACTGTGCAAAATGTATAAGAAAAAGAAAGTCAATTGTTACATAAAATTTCTCCAAAGACACATATGTATTACTAATATTGTAAATGTTTCCTTACAGTTTATGGTCACTGTAATGAAATTAAACCAGTATAAAACTAGTATGCTCCTGTCATCAGCACTGATAAAGAGACAAAAAAATCAGCACAGTTTTGCTTTGCAGGGGTGTGCATCAAATTTCCAGTGTTAGGGACATTTCTGCTAGCAAAGATTGTGATCTCAGATTCTCTCCTCCTTTAAGAGGTCAATGATAAATGCCTCTCATACTCCTGAGTTAAGCTTCTGTCAAAGTCTCTCTTGTATATTCCATTTCTTTATGATTACATTTCATATCTGTGTGGCAGAATCTCCAACAGTCACCTCAGAAATGGATTTGTATTTTCTTAACACTGCAACAGGTTCAGTATTGAGAAGACAAGAGAGGTTACTGCAGCTCAAACTATCCAGAAAACTTGTCACTGGAATTCACTTTTAACACAAAAGTTTGTTTCACAGCAGAAGAATAATGGATGAGCAAGAGCATTGAGCTTCTTCCCTTTCAAAATATAATTTTAAAAGAGGGAGAAATAGTGGTTGTGCAATATTGGTGTGTCTAATGTTGCTTTTCAAAGCATACCGAGGTACCAAATCACAACTTAGAAGGTTCCCCCCATCAAGGAGATATATCAAACAGAAACAGAATCCAACTCAAGTCACTACGTTTTTGTGGAACTTTGTCATTTTTCCAGCAGCTGGTGCAACACATTGACTTGCTTTAGTGTAATTAACATCCTTAAAAAGAGCACTTACTACATAAAGATCTAACAAGGATATCAGAGTTCAGAAAACACCAGATGGATTCTGAATCCTTTTGGAAAAACAAGAAAGCAAGCTAATATTGTCAGGGCCATATCCATAGTGTGGATATATCCTGTGAAGTCCCTCCAGACCAAATTCCCAATGCAATTAATCTGCATGGAGAAACAGTCAGCTTGGATTTAACTAAGTAAAGCATTAATGTTTTCAGCAACAAACCCAACTGTACTAACAAGCTGATGGTGAAGGATGATCATCAGTTTCCCTGCTTAAATAAACCCTGTGAGGCAAAGCAAATTGCAACATTCTACTGGTCTGAAGCCCAGTTTCCCTTCTGTCTACTTTTTATCTCAAAAATATAAGAATTCAAAGAAAAAAATATCTTTTTGATACTGGAAAGCTGCTGAGAAATCCCTTTGGGCTTGGCAGAGGCCATCTGTCACCCACACGTGCGAGTGGCTGTCCCTCAGTTAGTGAGGGACACCAAACACTCAGCCACAGCCAGCCCCAGCTCCTGGCAGGAGGTGACAAACTGCAGAGAGACAATTGGAAGCCCAGGAGCTCAGCTATGGCCCAGGCAAATCTGGCCACAAGCATCTGTGGTTCCTGAAAGCCAAACAAGGAATTCCTTCACCACTTCCCATGGCCAGGCAGGAGTTCAGCCTTCCCCAGGAAAGCAGGAGTCCATAATTTATAACAAATTCAGAGGAAGACAAACTCCATCACTCCAAATATCCCCCTACTTTCTCTTTCTTCCCCAGCTGTATATGCTGAGCAGGATATCTTATGGTCTGCCATGTCCCTTTGGCCAGTTGGGTTCAGCTGTCCCACTATGTCCCCTCCTAACTCCTTGTGCACCTCCAGCCCACTTTGCTGGTGATTGGGGTGAGGCAGAAAAGGCTTTGAGACATTGCAAGCTCTGCTCAGTAGCAATGAAAATATCCCTGAATTATTGACACCATTGCCAGCACAAATCCAAACCACAGCCCTGCACCACCTACTGTGGAGAAAACTGATTATAACCTAGTCAAAAGCAGCACAAATGTGCAATGAAAACCAAATATTTCAGTCTAAAAGAGCATGCTACATTAATGTCAGTGAATGGAATGCTGCAGCAGCTCAGTCTTCTAAGATGTATGCTTCTTTATTTTCAGTCCTGTGACTGTCTAAGGTTTGGTGCTTGAGTTTATTCTATGTAGTTACTTCTCTTCAGTAAGAATCCTGCACGACAGCAGCTGCAGCAGGTGAAAATAAAAACACCAACTAACAGGCTTGGAGCCTATTGTATGTGCAGGGATGCCTAGAGGAAGGCAGGAATGATGCATCTGACCCCATGCTCTCAGAAGGCTAATTTCTTACTTTATAATAATATTTTATATTTAAAAACAGTGTATTAAACTATACTAAAGAATTCAGAAAGGATGCTTACAGAAGGCTAAAAAGATAATGATGAAAACTTGTGACTCTTTCCAGAGTGTCAGCACAGCTTGGCCCTGTGGGACTCACAGCAGAACCCAGTGAAACAATCACCTGGGGTAAACAATCTCCAAACACATTCCACATGAGCACAACACAGGAGAAGCAAATGAGATAAGAATTGGTTTAATTTTCCTCTGAGGCTCCTAGGCTTCCCAGGAGAAAAATCCTGGGTGAAGGGATTTTTTCAGAGAATGTGAATGCCACAGGAGCCCACCCCCTTTCAAAGGGGATTTCAAACCTCATGTCTGGATCTGTAAGCTCATCTATCAGTCACAGAATATTTCTGGCACTTTTGCTACAGCATTTCATTGAGGTTTGTGATGTGCACTTAAGAAAAATTAACATCTGACCCAAAACTTGGTGACTGTGGTGTCTCCTGAAATGGTGTGGCACAACAAATGAAAATGAATGAATAGTGCTGTTAATGTAAGCTCAGATGTGATAATTAAAACTCCATGGTATATGCAATTGCCTGTTCCAGGGGAGGGAGTGAGGAGGTCTCTCTGTCAGGCTGCTGGCTGCAGAGCCCTGCTGTCAGCAGTCTGGATGAGGAGATATTTGATATTTGAAGAAGAGGTGGTGCACCCTTTCAGGTCACGTTTTTTCTTCAGACATGTGGTTATTAGTTAAAAGGTTGTTAGGAAACCACAGAGATGCCAGGCACAGGGCAGGTGCTTCATAGCAGGGCCACAATGTGTTTCAGAAGAGACACTGAGCATTTTACATTCCCTCCTTTTGCCAGCTGGTTGAAATTGTGCTAAATTGTGTTTTGAGTCTTCAGGAAAATACATATAAATCTGCTTTTCTACCTCTTTTAAATTATTCATCAGGGAGAACAATGAGTCAGATTGGGGCCATCAGCATCAACAAACAAAATAAAATACAAAATTAATATAGTACTTCTCAGTCTGTCAGGATTCATCTCAGGAACTTAGTGACATGCAGTAATACTAATTCCAGGAGATTCACAGTACACCAGAAAGGCTGAATAAGTCCACGAAGCTAAGAGTATCCAAAATTGCTATAATAAATATTGTTAAACCTCAGTGTTTTAGAGACATGTAAAACATTAAGCTTCTGGATGTAAACCATCCACTTGGAATTAGAAACTGGGAAGATACCCAGGGGATAATAAGTCTTATTGTACTTTTTACAGCAGTAATCAAAACATAGAGGCATTGAAACATGGAGACTCCACGGGCTCATGGAACCAGTATGATCATTTAAATTGACAATCACCCTGTTTCTAAGTGTTCTTATCTCTAAAATGAGCTAAATATGTGCCTGTGGAATTTCATCATTTGCATTGTTGCTCACCAACCTGAAGGAAATGAGAAAATAAAAAAATCAACACATTTTTCTCCAAAAAGACATTTGATATTCTAACAGTGCTCTCTGTTTTCATTCCTTCTCTTTTGTTTTATTTTCAAGTTTTAACTAAGCAGCGTTCTTTTTCTTGGGTTTATTATTTAAATAAAGAGCCTGAGAGCTGAGATCAAGTAACGAAAATGTCATTGCTGAGATTTATAAAGTTATACTGCACCGTGTTATTAACTACACAAAGGCCTGAGACAACAACAGATAATTGCAAAAGTGTTTTCTCTTTGCATATTATTAATTATAAGTAATTGATACCAGAGCTCAAGATAAAATCAGATAGAAATTCAGTTTGTTATTGAGATCTTAGTATGCCCAAATCTGTACTATGAATTGATTCTATTACCAAAGTCCTGATTTAGGAATGTTCTTTAATTTTTTTTCTCTAGCCTTTCAATTTACCCAATTATACATTTACTGAGACTAAAATGAAAATATGTGACTGTGTCAGAGTGTTTTCTCCAGCAGAGTGATCTGGGAATTTTGTCTTTTTTTCAGAAGAAATACCAAAGAGCATTGAAAGAAAATGAGCAATTACAAACAAATAATTAAGCATTACTTCAAGTTGAGTGTTTCTGAGAAAACTCAAAAAATATTAGTCACATAACATACTAGATATTGCATAAGATCACATTATGAGCTTTTTCTTCACCTCTCCTTCTCAGTTCACCAGTAAAGAGACAAGACAGAACTCCCATTTATGGATAAAGAAAAGCAGCATGGAATGCAATACTTCCACTTCTTTGTAGAGTTTATGCAATATTCTTTTGGGGAAAAGAAAACAAAATAACTCTGTTTTCATGGAGCATCAGATACTTTAAATTATGGAGAAGCATTTTCTAAATTCCTGTGATTTACATTTTGACCAGTATAGTTGAGAAATAAATGCACCATCATCATGCGAATCAACCAGTGCAAGGAATTCATAAACAAGGACAAAAATAAAAGAAAATAGCACCAGCAACTGCAGCATCTTTGCATTGCAAGTCACAGAGATGCTTTTCTAATGCAGAATGAGCATCAATATATCAGATAGAAATGGGCACCAGGAGTGACAATATTTGGGATTGCCTAGAAGCCAAAGAAAACAGAGACATGGCTCTTGACTTGCATACAAGACCTAACAGGATCCCAGATTTTCTGGCAACCAAAACAGTTTTTGATTTGGTTTTAGGTCATAGCATAAAGATGGCAAGGAACGTTATTTTTGTTCTTTGCTCTGGACAAAATTCTTCTATATTTGTTTAAAAATGGCCTGGATTTCCACAAGTGCTTAGAAACTTTTTCTAGGACTTTGAAGTAGCTCAAAATACTTTTTACAGGTTCTTGCACAGATACTGTAGCATTGGTTTTGACTTAGCTTAACATTTTAGTTTAATGCTTTTGACTATAAAATTATTCCTCCTTTCTAGTCAGTTTGACTCCCAGCAGGGTTTAAGTGGGAGAAAAAAGCTTCTGGGAGGAAACAGAGAAATCAAGTGGATAAGCTTTAGCAGTAAAATGCTATTAAATAATGGATACCAGGGACAATGTTAAGATTTATTTTCTGCATAGGTATGGAAGGCAATGGATAAAAAAAGCACTTGCAGGCAAGATAGATAAGCATGCAATTTAAGTTCTGGCAAACCTACACTGTGACAAAAACAAATTGTTTCAAGTTTGCTGTACCTCAGTCTCCAGTTCAGAGCAGCTAGCCAGAGCCTCTTCCCTCCTAAGAAATCTCACTTCTCCTGAATCCTGGGTTTCCATGGTTATGTGAAAACACACATATAATTTCTTCTGTCAGGTAAAATACCTGGGAAGGCACCTGATGGTTATGTATGTGAAGAAGCCATTGATTAAATGTTTATCTCTAAGAAAATATCTGTATGGCCATGCACAATTTCTGCTCACTCCGGTCTTTCAGTTGGGGTAAAACCAGCACAAAACCATTGGGCTGAAAGAGCTTCTTGCAGGAGTAGCTGGCAAACTTTTAAATGTTGTTGGTTTGGGATCTTTTTTGTGTATGTGTTTTTTATTTTTGTGTTCGGTATTTTTTGGAGTTTTTGGGGTTTTGTTTTTTGTTTTTTGGTTTTTTGACTCTTCTAGCATTTGCTTTACACTAATACTTGTCATCACAGGTGTCAGGGAAGAGAATAAAAATAGAATCAAATTGAGAGTCAGATAAATGAAATTACTTGTCTAAGGATCTTCCCAATGATGCAGCCAGAAACAGAATCCAAATCCTTGCAGTTATCTGCTGTCCAAAAGGGATTATATGACCACCTGATATTTGTCATTGTGTCATTCTTTTGCCTGGATTTAAGAGAACTGTTCTCTCCTCTGTAATCCTTGCCATTTTCCTGAAACATCCTCTCAAAATCTGTAGTTGAGGTCCCAACCTGCCTTTTTTTCACCTGCCTAGTGAGAGATTCAGCCCAGTAGGATCTGGTCCCACGGCAATCTTCAAAAGAAACTCCTAATTGCATTGTCTGAGTAAACAGATGCACTGTCAAATGCTTAAACTAAGATTACACACACAGCCCTATGTTCAGAGCCTCACTGTGCTCTGCAGCCTAATTGAAAAAATACTCTGAAATTCCCTCTGCAGCCCAGTGAAATCTTGGTGGATCCTGGACTGTCTGTCAGGTAGACATTAACTGAAAACAAGGCAAATGTGTGAGAGACACGGAATATTCTCTCTCTGGTAAAAATGAGGCTATAGGATAGAATTTATGGTGTCTGCCTTGATGGCAGGCCCTTTTGGATCGGAGGCTTAAAGGAAACCTGCAAAATGAGGTTCTTTCAAAAGGTGATTTCCAAAGCAAATCTGTCACAAATGCACTGAAGTCTGTGACAAAGTGCTTTTAGCTGGATGGAATTTTTGTGATGTTCAGGGGAAGCAAAATTAGTTTCTGAACCTGGCATGTGTTTGTCATCATGGTCTAAAAGGGGGGCTTTACTGCTAGGAAGAAGAAGAACTTCACCCCCCTGTCTCTCTAGCATCCTCTAGAAGGGTTGCCCTGCTGGCTTTGGGGTTGAATAGAAGGGAGGCAAAGGGCTGTGATAATGAAATGTCCTTGTCCCCATGGTTAGGAGTGAGTTCATACACTATTTTGTTTCCAGAGGAAATTCTCCTACTAATATCCTGCTGGCAGATTTTCTCCTGATTAGAATTCATTCTGTCCCCTAGAGATGCCATGTTTGTGATGTGTCCCCACGGGGAATGCAGAAATGCTTCATCAGAAGGGGCTCCTCAAGCAAAGATGTACCAGCTCTGAACTATACAGTGCAGGCACCATTCTATTTTCTCTTTGCTGCCTATCTCTTCTCAGAAAACAGCAGCCTACAGCTCTGAGCATCCTTTTGTAGAGAGCAGTTTTGTCATTTCTATTGTTAGTGCAATTCTTTTAAGATAAAAAACTCCTTATGATTAAGGACCTTCAATGGCTATGCAGCAGAATCATGCCCTCTAAATCAACAACTGCTGCTCAGAATATTCTCTTCCAGAGAAAAACAAAGCAGAGCCCTCCTCCCCCAACTAAATCCCTCACAGGGGACATAACTTTGGAGTAAATTAATGTGGTGGTGTGCACAGGGGTCCCAGGATGAGGGAAGAGATGAGAATGTTGACTCCATGTTTCAGAAGGCTTGATTTATTATTTGATAATATATATTATATTAAAATTATGCTAAAAGAATAGAAGGAAGGATTTCATCAGAAGGCTAGCTAAGAATAGAAAAAGAATGATAACAAAGGCTTGTGACTGACCCAGACAGTCCGGACAGCTGGACTGTGATTGGACATTCATTAGAAACAACCACATGAGACTAATCACAGATGCACCTGTAGCATTCCACAGCAGCAGATAATCATTGTTTGCATTTTGTTCCTGAGGCCTCTCAGATTCTCAGGAGGAAAAATCCTAAAGAAAGGATTTTTCATAAAATATCATGGCTACAAATTCATTTGCAGAATCCCTGCTCTTTTTTTGCCTGGTTCTAGTCATTGAGTCAAGCTAGCAATTGAGAAGCAGGTATCACTGTTAAAATATAAAGAAAATGTTTTGTTTTTCTCTGGGGAGACAATGAAATATGGCACCACATTTATTCATGCTGTGCTTCTCAGGTTGGCTTGCTCAGTTCTCTAATCAGGTAGCTCTGGGTGATTTCTTCCACTGATGATTTTTTTTCATCCAACTGTATAAAAAAACCGAAACAAAACAAAACCAAAGATGTTTTACAAATACCTAAAGAACACAAAGATGATTTATTTTCAGATCATTTTGACTGTGCTTGACCCAGAATTGTGAGAGTTATAGGAAGGTCAGGAGAGTATTTCCAAACTTTGATTTCATAAATCATAGAAAATGTTATTTTTTTACCAAAAATTCATGTTGAATGGCATTTATTTTGTTATTTTCTGTTGATCATTAGCGTTCACCTTTGAAGAATCAAGTTAGGGACACAAACATCAGCAGGCAGCTCAAGCAGCCAAACTTGTAACATAGGTACAGAAAAAATTGAAATATACAATGAACTTCTCACAAAACAGCCAGCGACTGAATGCCTGTTTTTCATGCTAAAGTAAACTTAGAAAGGAAACCAAGATTAAAAGCTTGTAAAATAATATTATGCTAACTCCAGGAAGAATATTATTTATAAAGTTTCTGAATAGGTTTGCTTGATGGTCCAGTCTACCCATTAGTGTGGCTAGGGTACTGCTAATTGACTCATGATAATTAATTTGTTCTTAAAGCATGAATAGTGCTCTGGGTGCTTAGCAAACAATCCAGGTGGCTGTAAAGGCAGGAGACTTGCTGTGAGGAGACTTATGGTCTAATTAGCTAACAGTAATACGTTCCAGGATCACAGTGCCAAAAAAGAGCCATCTTTATCAGGCTCCATTTTAATCTTTCTGTAATAGAAAAAAAATTATAAAACTCTTTCTGCATTCTTCATGGCACCAATTTGGGAGCAACTGAGAGCATTGCTAGTGAGCCCTCATAGCAATATTTGGTATATTGGAGCAGAGGAGGGAGAGCAAACATTCCCTGCTGCTAATGGGATGTGGTGGTTTGGATGGGATGTGAGAAATTAAAATTCTGGGATGTGAGCTGAAAATGATGTCATCCTCTCAAAAGAAATTGGGGATGTGGAGGGTTTTCTGGAAACTAAACCTCTAAAAAGCTTACATTTCTGCATTTGAGAACCCAAAACAAACCAAAAACCCCACACATAGGTGTGGCTCTGGACCACTGCAGTTTTAATTTCCAGCTGGATGTTGTTGCACTGACCTGAGGGCACATCTACTCCTGGCCACTGCAGATTTCACAACCATGTGGACATATACATATTAAAAATGCTGGGGGACAAATGTGCCATCTGCATACATTAATCAAGAAGGATATTTTTTATTCATCTGGTGAAGCACAGGGGAGAATTTATCCCTGATATTCTGAGTTACAGTGAGTACATATGTGACATGTATATTTAGAAATCCATCTTTCTGCACTTCAGGCCAAGTCAAAATAAACTTATTTTAGCAATATTTTCTACCTTGCAGCCCTGGGTAATCTTTCATGGCCCTTTTTTCCGGATGCTGAACTACAGCCTGCTAGCAAAGCATGTTGGCCATAGCTTTTCATAGGGCTTACTCTGAGAGACAGCCTCAGTGCTTGTGGCAGTGTTGTAGAACCCTGGTTTGCTACCCACTGTCTTTGGGAGAAGAGCAGAGGGCTGTCTAAGTCCTCTCCATGGATATCAGTGGAGTACAATGGCTCTTCTGAGAAAAGCAAGATGCATTCCAAGATCTGGATTTCCATGTCTTTGTACTTTTGGGGGTTATACCTTCCTTAAATCCATCACCTCTTCCTCTACTAAATAAAACTTCTCTTCCCTCTCACCCATTCTTGGTAATTTCTTAATCAAATTTTCATTTCTAAGCAGATTAAACATATTTTATATTAACAACATAGATCTGAGCATGAGAAGAAACCCTGCTAAGGTGAACCCTGAACTTTGCTACTTCCTCCTGAATCAGCACAGTAGAACTGCTCAGTGCTGTATCTCTGTGCAGTGTAAATCTGACCTAAAGCTGACTTGTTCTCAGGTGTTTTCATTTTGGGCTGCAAACTCACCTTCTGCTTCACAGCTTGTCAAACACCTGCTCAGACAGAGAAACATCTTCTATATGCCTTCAGGGTGGAACATTATTTACTGTTAGTGGGAAACTGCCAATCAATTCACTTCATTCCCAGAAAACCAACACCCAAACCCTTGTGGCAGCCCCTACAGGATCCTCTTGAAGTGCTCAGTTTGCACAGGAATCCTTCTCTTTGGTGGCTGTCTGTGCCCACTGCTTATCTGCAGGTGCACCCACAGGCACTGGCTGCTGCTTTTCTGTTGTCCCTCCTGAGTGAAGAAGCTCAGCTGCAGGAGAAAAACTTGAAAACTCTTGATTTCTGTTCTTCCAGACAACAGGGGTGGAATTTCACTTGACCTGTTCTGATGTACCATACTAAGCACTGCACGATCCTCAACATTTTGCAGTGTCCTGAGATACCAACATCTGAGATACCAACACTCTGATGCTGGATAAACCACCTTCATCTTTGCTTTCCTTACAAACAGAGCATGACATAACGATTTTTATTTATGTCTCTGCATAGTTAGAGATATGTATCTGTTAATGTGGAACTTTACAGCTAAAGAAGTGCTCACCTGGACTTTATGAAGCCCCTTTTGAATTATAGACATTGCTGAGGCTGTAGTGAGGTCTGACAGGCACGTTGTTTCTTTAGTTCTCAAACACTTTTACCTTGATAAGGATTTTCCAATCAGTGCCTTCCATTATCTTCCAAAAATGTTAATTGAAGACTTATTCACATCAAACACTTCTATCTTATCTGAAGGAGGTGTGTGGAACAGAGTTTCAGTACAATAGAAATACTAATATTCTGAGACTGTAATTATATTCACACTTCATGCACTGCTAGAATGACTTGCAAGTTAAAGTTATCAAAGGCTGCAGTTGTGTCTCTGGATTAGTGATGAAGAAATACTTAATATCAGCTAGGAGATGGGAATGTCCCAAACTTTGACATGGGATTTCTATTATTTAGCACTATTTACAAAATATAAAGTCTTACACTTTTCTCAGGAAATTAATATTCATCTGATATGGAGGAAAAATGGTTTTCTCAGGAATAAGATTCCTTTTCTTAAAGATCAAGAGAAAACACTTTTCTGGACACCCTTTCTATTTCAGAAGGAAAAGAAAAGCATGGATAAATTTTTACTCTAACATTGAAGGTTATCTGATTCAAGTTCTTTGGAGAGTTTTCTTGGTTGGTGCTGTTGGGTTCATGCTTTGATGGCCACAAGTTCTGAGCCTGCCCTGCCCATCCTCCTGACCCTCCAGCAGGGCAGGAGGGACCCAGCCCAGCCCAGCAGCCACTGCTGGGACATCTCCTGACTTCTCAGCTCTGAGGTTTGGGCAGCACAGAGCTGCAGAGCACCCGTGCAGCAGCCTGAGTGACACCATCTTTGCACTAGTAAATGATAAATGCAAAAATGTAAAAGTAAATGATAAATGGCCTGAGTTTCTTGCTTTTTTCCATTGGTTTCAGAGTACATTGAAGTTATTTAGTTTTCTCTATGATGTCATTATTTGCTGTCTCACTGGGACAATGAAAATTGCCTGAGCTTCCCTGGACAGAAAGGGAAATAGGAAGGGGATGCTCATCTTCATTCTGCTTCACTCTTATTTCTTCAGATACAGCCAAAGTCTGACCATGTCCAGGGGCCAGAAAGTGGTGCAGTGCAAAATTATTTGGAAGATAGGACTGAAAATGCTATTGCTGTTGCAGCTATGATGAATATTCTAACTTAGGAATTGGTATTCCAGTTTCTCCTCTCTACAGAGATATGAGATACTTCCAAGGGGCCTTTGGGATGCAGGACATGGAAAAGGGACTACAGGAGACTACACAAGACAGAACCTCTTGTTTTCAGTGGAGAAATAGAGCAACACTGAAGTTTGATAAATAAACTGTCAGTGGACCATTTTAAAAGTTGTTGCCACAAAAGCCATGAAACACATATGAGCAGAATGTCACTGGGGAAGAGTCACAAAACTTTCTTGTTTCCTTCCCCCCAGCAGACTTTGCATGGACTGCAGATCTGCACTGCATGAATTTCCTCTGAGGTATGAGTTGTTATCCTACCAAAGAGTGTAGAAATCCCTTTATGACCTTAGTTTTAGAAGTCTGACTGTGGAATTTTGGAAAGAGAAAAATTAAAGTAGATACAGATCTTTGATTTTTATCCTCATTATTAAGTAAGTAAGAGCTGGGAGAAAGTCAGGACTTTCAGAGCTCACTTAAAATAAGTTGCTGTTCCAGATGCCAGGCTGGAAAAGTAAAGCTGACAGAAAGTACTGAAATTAAGCAATTGAGGGAGCTGTGCTCATTAGCACTAATAATGAGTAGGATTATACTTAAAGGTAGTACTGGACTCACAGAGGTCAGCAGCAGACCTCAGATTAACCTAAATGGGACAGAATCAAAGACATTAGTGATTCCTGCAGTTCTCTGAAATATTTCAAGCAGCAGCAGCAGTATTTCTTGATTACTAATTACAAATTATGGACATGAAAAACTCTAATTTAAAGTGAAGTTGCTCCTAGTGAAGTAGGGCTGCATTGATTAATTGATTAATTCAGGACTCCTCCTGCTGGGCAGGTATGACACACCCAGAAGCAAGGCAAACTCCAATGAAATAAGATATAAATTAAGATTTTATTTGTCTACTTACCTTTCTGTAAAAATCTTCCTCTGCAGCTAAAGGATATCATGTTTTAGGATGGTACCCTTACACTTCTGGAGAAGGATGCCCTGGGTTTGTTTGCTGCTGAAGTCAGTACTTATTGATACACCTGTGTTTGTCAGGCACTGCTCTTTTTGTCTGAAGAGATGAGTTCAAGAATGTGTGGGAAACTGCCTCAAGATTATTCAGTTCCCATCTTCTTTCCTGAGGATGCCAAAAAGCTGAAGGATTACATGATGTGTCTGTATTTTTGTTGAGTATAAACCAGCAACAAGCTTGTCCTAACAGTCAAAGGGAGCTCAGACACTTCTGACTTCTGGCAATTGTTGACTTGAATTAGGTTCAACTCAGTGGCATGCTCCAAACACTCTTTATCTCTTGGACAGTTATTTCATAATTATTTTTAATCCCTTCAAACAAACTTTATTGGGCAGGAGAATACATGTGCTTTTGGGGTTGCATAACTCTGAATTGAAATTGTTTAGGATTTTGAAATCAACAAATCATGGACATAGAGTTTTGATAAACACTTAAAGAAGAGAGAGACTCTTTAAAAAGAAATTTGCTCCCAAGTCTCTGTGAGAACTTGAGAATTAGTCTGAACTAATTTCTAAGGTCTAAGGTCCAAAGTAGGAAGCATAACTGCTGCTTTGATAACCAGGATTGCTTTCAAATCCATACTGCCTGCTACAAGAATAGCAGGAGGATGCAGTACAGAGCCAAGGGGTCACTCCTTGGAGAGTGTGCCCTAAAGCCAGCTGAGGAACGGGGAATGGGATGCAGGAGCAGCCCTGCACCGCTGATCTGCAGCTCCCTTTGACACAGCTTTGCTCCGGGGGTGCTTACAGCAATGTCACACACTTGTGAGGATAATGAACTACTGAAACATGCCTTTGCCTTGATCCACAGCACTTCCTTTTCAACACAGAGGAGAACTTAGGAGAAAAAGAATAATTATTTTCTTATCAAACGTTGCCAGTGTTTTTTATCTTCCTCTGAGGCAAAGATGATGTGGAGTAAAACAGAAGTGTTGCCTTTGCTGCTCTCTGCTAATAGAGAGCAGCTTGTATCACCTTCATGCTGCTACTGAAACACAAGATGTGTTGAATTACAGAAGCAAAATTGTGAAAGAGGCTTCAGGGAAGGTCTAAAGCATGATGGAGTATTCTGTGAAGCTCTTTCCCAGCTGTTTGTCTAATCTTATAATTTATAGGCAGCTGGTAAATATTTCCATAGTTTTATCAGTCAGCCAGCTCTGATGCTCCAGAAGTCATAAAGCTCTTAATAATGCTCGTTCTGTTACAAATGGGAATAAATTCCTCTGAGTTCATCCTCCAAGAGCCTTCTTGGCTCACATGATCACCATTTATTGTAATACCTTATGTAATTAATTATCATATTGACTGCAACAGCCCACCTTCTTTTTTTCCTTTTTAATCTCACTCTTCCAATTTTTTTTAAACTAAAGTGAACTTTGCTGTTATTGAAGTTATATTTTAGAGACAATTTATTCTTATAGCTCTTCTCCAAAATCTTTGTTTTCCTCTCAGATATTGACATTTCAGTTTTATTCTTTGATATCTCAGGCCCTTAAATTTAGACTTTCTTTTTTAAAAAGAAGCAAAACTGAGACTGTCAGGAAACCAAACAATTCTAAGGGATTCAGCTTCAAGAAAAATGCCACATATCGTGAAGTTAGTGATTAAAATTGCAAAAGCTGGCAGCATGACAATTGCAGGTGATGAATATGTATGCCAAGGCTTTCCAGACATAGTAATTAACAGATTGAGGTGCCTGAATGCTGCATGCAACCAATTTAGAAATGAAGGTAACTCTTCAGCTTTAGGATTTGTTCTGTCTGAATATCCAAACACAGGAGGCACAGCTGAAACCCACAGAAAACTAATGACAGAGCAGACTGGTTTGAGCACCTTCAGCAGGTGTGGGCAATAGCTGCCCATTGGTAACAGGTGTTTCTAATTTAAAAAAGGCATTTTAAGATGTGGTTGTGCAGGGCTGTAGCTCCTCTCAGCAATGTCTCCTCATACCAGAGGAGCCTCACGGTGGCCAGAGAATGCTGGCGCCTGCATGGACATACTATGTGTGCAAAAGCCACAGCCTGGACTCCTGAGCAGCAGCAGTTCCCCTCTCATCACTGGATATCTGCCCACTGCTTTTTAGGTAAGCTGGAAATATGGTTATGCCATAGGTATTTTTTTTATAATAAGAAGACAAAACAAAAAGCAAAAGAGAATTGCAGTTTTTCTCACTTCTTTTCCCTTTGCACTTCTGTTGTACCAGCAATGTTACAGATGCTTTCCTTTCATTTACAAAGTTCAAATACTTTTATTTTTCTTTTCTTCCTGACAGTATTCCTAACAATCATTTGCCTTATCTTTTTTTTCCTTTGTGTGTAAAGCCATGGTCTGTGAATTTTCCTAGACCTTATTTGTATCTGCCTTCACAACTTCCACTGGCAAGAAATTCCATAGCCAGTCTGCAAAGTGATTGTTTATTAGGCTGCTTAAACAAAGCTGGTGGATTCAGTTTGTCCCCCTTGTTATAGTGGATGGTGAATAACAGATCTGCAGGCACCATTCTTCTCTGAAGAAACAGAGATCTGATACTCTGGTACAAATCAAACATTTTAGCTTGACACTGTGTCAGGGAACAGAAGTGGAAGAAATAAGAAAAGTAGATTTTGTGGGATATTCTAGATTAATTAGCGTAAAGCAGGCACAGTTTAAATTTGGTCAGATAGGGATTTATGAGTGATAGCAGGAAACTATTCATAGAATTGTCAAGAGTGAATTATGTCAAACCAATCTAATTTTCTTCTACAATGTGGTTACAAGACTTGTAGGTGAGAGAGAAACAGAAGATGACATGTGACTTAAAGCTTTAAGCAAATCTCACATGAATTAAGAGGCAGAAATATGGTTTTGATGAAACTTTTAGTGGGTGAGAGTAAAATGGGTGGAAAACCAAAGCTAGACACAGAATAATGATCAGTGCTGAGCAATGGCAGGAGAGGCAAGGGGCAGACACTGATTACCAAAAGCTCCCCTTGAACCACAACAATGAGAGAATTTTACTGTGTGGGTTGCACAGAGAGGCTGTGGAGTCTTCCTCACTGGAGATACTTCAGAACCATAATTTCAAAATCTTAAAAGTTTACACTCTGATTATTTCTGGTGAGGAAGACTGATGGTGCAGTTGTGTTTGTCAACTCTCAAATTAGCAGTCTCACAGATCTTTTTCCTTTTGAAGGCGTGTTAATATAAAGCCGAGAGGAAAACAGAAAAAAAAAATCACCCAAACCCTACAGAGTCATATATTAGTCAGGCAAAGTCACAGAGAAGATTCAAACAGCTTGGTGTGTTTGATTGAAGAAATAAGATATGTAGATGAAAGAAGATCCTGAAGCTTTTGATCCCTTTTATATGTTCTTGCTTGGGTGTTGAGAATTTGGACATAAGAACATTTCAGTGTACTTCTGTCTCTGTTTTAAGCAGAATTTCTGCAGCAGGACCAATCAGGGGAAAATGTCATCTGATATTTAGCATCAATATGGAGGCACATGGGATGTGTAAATATGCCAGATTAATGCATGTTAGATTTTTCATTTGCTCTTCCACCAGAAGTTGCCTGCAAGGGTAGTCTGATGCTGTGGACAAATCAAGAAACTCATATTTTTGTCTATGGCCATTTGATAGTAAACTGAATGAAAGGTGTCTCCTTTTTAAGCCAAGAATGAAAAACCTCCCTGTGTCCTAGGTGGAAAAAGGGAAATCAAGTTAACCAGAAAGGTCATATGAAATTCCTCAGGGCCTCAAATTCATCTTCTGTGACACAGGTGCTTTCCTGTATTGGCTGGTAATTTGATAATATTTGCACAATACATGCATCACACTTCATTACATTTTCTCAGCAAACACAATAAATTGTGTCTATTTTGTGTTTTAAAATGTTCATATCTTAAATAACTGATGTAGTTTTTGGCTAACAGCTTGCAGATGTTGTAAAAAAAGCAAAAAATTCTGGAAAAATTTGTTGTAAAAACAACTTGCAGGGGTTGAAAAGAATGGGGGGAAAATATCAGTTCTAGCACTCTTGAAAGAAGGAAATAATACTTTGTCTCTTTCTTGTGTACTCTCACAAAGAATTACCTTAAAATCTCTGAGAATGGAAAAGGTACTCTTGAGTGCTGTCTGTGTCTGACTGGGTGAGGAAAGGTCTCTAGTGAAAGGACGTGAACATATGTTTTTTTAAATATATAAGAGTAACCTGTTTTAGTTTAGAAAAGGGTTGAGTTCTCTGATTGTGATCCCCTTTTAAGCAGATCTGTAATGTGCAAACCTGACCCTGTCCCCAGAACTTTTCCTCTTGGCATATTGTAGCTTATCCTAAAGAAACATTCACTGAATATTGCTGTGGTTTCAGCAGAAAGCAGCTTTCTTTTTCCTTGCTGCTCTTTTACACAGCAGTGGCATAAATCTGAGCATACCTAGCTTTTCAGATTAACTAACAGCTTCTTTGCAAAATCTGTTAAGACATTAACTTGTTTAGGTATTAGCGCAATTATCTATTAATCTGCCCAAGCCCAAAGAAGGTGAGCTGCACAATCTTGAAGATTTATATATTAGGTTCCCTAGGTTGTTCCAATGAAAATTATCATAAATCACAGCCCTTGAGTATTTTCTTAACAATTGTTTAGCCAGTGCACGCTAATGAACTCTCCTCATTTATTTACCCAAAATACCTTACCAAGGGAAAAAGGAAGTGGCAGAGACAAAGCATCATGTTTTCAGGCCATCCTTAGAGATTTTCCAAGGTGCCAGAAGCTGCAGGTGTTCTTTGCATTAAATTGCATGCAGTTTATCCAAGGGGAATATCATTCTGTATCAATTGAAAAGAGCAAACAAGCCCCAGCCTGGGAGTCTTGCCTCTGAGCTAACAATAATTCTTTCTCAGAAGCCCACTAAAGATTACAGGTATTTTCCATGATTTGTGCACCTTTTTTGGAAACCCACACTTTCAGTCCAGAAAGATTTTAAAGAACCACATCTCTGGTGCTAAAAGCATCTCTCCCTGAAAACCCTTCCCTGGCCCCCAGCTGATGTGGTAGGTGGGCATGCTGAGTGCCCACCCTCCCAGGCATGCCAAGGATCCCCCTGAGCAGCCTTTGTGCTCCTTTGGCACCTGCCTGCTGCCCCTGCATGAGGGGGGAACCCCAGCAGCCATTCCACAGGGATGGGGCAGGTTCCTGCTGCCATTGCCACCCCTGCTGTGCCTCTGTGCCTTTGCCATTTCTGCCAAAGTTGTGCCAAAATTTGCAATGTGCTGGAACCAGCTTGGGTAAAACTTAGGGGTAATGCCACTAAAAGGTTGTATAACCCCACAGGGGGTTGTAACAAAATAAGAGTGAACTGTAATGGATATTTACAGAAGGAGGAGTGAGGTACATGGTTTTGCTGTCCCCTAGTAGTGTCCATCATTTAAAAGCTTGCATTTTCTGAAATGACTGGTTTGTATTTTCCCTCCAGTTGTCTGTTTACTGTAGTGTTTTAGTTTGCTGATCATCCATAAAAATAACCCCACATCAACTCCCATACGAGGGCCCACATGTGAAATTGCATTTTCTGAAGTGGGTGAAAATGTTCCCCTGTTGCTAAATGGCAGACTACACTTGCCTGCTGACACTGGTATTAAAGAAATAAATAGAAGCAGGCCAGTAAGAATTATAGGTGAGATAATAGGTTTTTCACAGGGCATTACTAAAAGAGATTAGATTGGTTGCTACACAGAACATTAATTCTGTAGCTATACCCTGAGCAGTGTACAAAGTTTAAATTGATTTATCTCGGGAGCATCCAAGAACAGTCACTTCATAGAATTTTTTTTTTCTTCCTTACTTATTAAATGATGCACCTCATAGCACTCATTTATTGATTTATTATTCTACTTCTTTCCACTGCATGGGGCATAGTGCTATCAAGACTTCAGTAGGTTAGCACCTGTCTCCCCTCCTTTGTTTCCTTTGGGTCCTGGTAATGGGAATCCTTTGGAAGTGTTCTAAATCAGGACTGCAGTTTGGGCTGAATATGAGAAATGGATTAGGTCAGTGCCATTTGCAGAATAATATATTGAGTGTCTTTGAAGATACTGAACTCAAGTGTATGGATCTCCAGAATGTTTGTCATGCTAAGAAAGTGTGTCCTTGCTTTTGAATTCTCCTGCTTCAGCTCCCAGCTCCTGGCTACAGCTGCCCAGCAGGACAGCAGCTTGCCCTGCCAGTGTCCTGTGCTGTTCTGTCTGCCACACAAACTCCAGATCAGTAGGATTTGTGTTGGAGTTCTTACCTCATGCTTCAGCTCTTGGAGTCTTTTCCCACCTTCCCTCTGCTGCCTCTCACTATTCTCTTCAAGCCTTCTCCCCTGTGCCTCCTCTAATAGCAGGTGTGGCACATCCTCACAATGCTGGACTCCTGCTCTTAAAGGGTTTCTGAGCTCTGCCTCTTACAGCTTGATGCAATACAATTGAGCCAGCAGCTCTAATCCACTTCCATACAGAATCTTTCCTAATCTCCTCATTAGGATGCCCCAGTGCTGGCCTGGATGGAGCTCTCCGAGATAGCAGTACACTTTTGCTGCTGGAGAATACTCACTTTAGAAACTTCTAAAGCCTCTGGTTTTTGTATAAACTCAAAGTTTGTATTTCTTGTGTGGCTGGTGAAAAACAGATCAGGAAATTAGGATCCTGCTTAGAAGAACAAGGTATAACTTTCCATTTCTTCATGTTCTTCTGGAGGGAAGTGTCAGCTCTGAGAGTGGAGGTTCAGGTTGTGATCCAGCACTGTGAGTAGCTGACATGAGCTGCCTGTAACTTTCCTTGATTGTCTAAAGCAAGATGTCCAGCTCTGTGGCCTGGGCTGCCCTTTGTTTGTGGCTGCTCTGTGTGTTACCATAAAACCACTGCTTGATCCTTGTGCTCAGCATCGCAGCACAAAGAGGCAGCCAGGATATTTTGGCTTGAAACTTGTATTTTAATTTTTAAAGAACATTGATTGTCAGGATTTCAGAGGTGTCAGTGGGTGAAATAATGATCTGAGTGCTGAATGAGTCTGCCCAGGCAGGGAGAGCTGAGGTGAGGAGGACTCAGCAGGAGAGATCTTCCTGTGCTGGGAGAGAAACACCCACAGCCCCACTGTGTGGGACTTCCTGCAGGATTAGGGACTTAACTCCATGCTGCCTGATGTTTAATTGAATAATGGAATCTGCTGCTGTGCTTGTGTATTTATATACATTTTTTTTAATAAAGAACAACATAAAAATATATGTATTTGCACAATCTTAATAGCTTAAGCATATCTGTATATACCTTTCCACAGTGATAGTGGACTACTTTGTCAAATATATTCCCTAAGCAGAGACAGGCTCCATTTGACTTTGGATAGGGATAGAGGGTTAGGGAGATCCATATAATTGTAAATATTTCTTCTGACTATTAGGTAAATGGTTGTCCCCTGTCAGTCTAGTGGGAATATCTAGAGTGATGCCAAAGAGAAAGTCTTACTTTTTTTGTGCCCTCTCTCCTGCAGGCAAACAAAGCTCCTTTTGAAAACATTTTGTAGGAACAAAATTTTAAAAAGTTTAGAAAGATACTAAATAATTTAGTGAAGTTAAGAGCTCTGAAATAAGCAAAAGCATTAGTAACAAATATATCTAGGTTCCTTGACAATGTTTATTTAATGCTTTTCAGTATTTGATAAAAATGAATATTGATTAAATAATTAATAGCATTTATTAAGCACACATAGTCAGGTTAATTAGATTGTATTATTTGAGTAAGGAATTAGATATTAAAAATTCAAGTCTTGTGCCAATATCTGGCCTCACAAAGCATCACAGGGAAAGGGCCAGTTCCCCTATCTAAGAAACTCTATTGTTTTGAACACATCTTCAGTCCTAACATGTACAGCCTGAGGGATGGCAGAGAACACAAATGTTCCATCTCCTCTGCAGGTCATGTGTAATTGCAATAGATGCTGTCATGGAATGGAATTAGGTGATAAATAAGACCATACAAACTGAATAAAAATAAAAATCTTGATTTTTCTTATCTACACATAAATGCTGGTTAATTCCTAGAAAAGGCAAAAGGGTAATAATTGGACATTTTTGCTGCTAATGAACAAATCTTGCTAAGGAGCACTATAATGAAACATAACCATATAAATAAATTAGACTATTTAATAGTAATTTAGGGCATTTCCCAGTAGTTTACTGGTACTATTCCCTAAAATGTTCCTTATGCAACATCAGTGCAATGCTTAAAAGACAGCACTTCCCAAGTGGAGCTCCTGTTCCATTGGTAACAGCCAGAATTCCCACTTAGAGCCTCCCCTGTTTTTCTCACAGCCTCCCCTAGTTCTTCTCCTTCCTGTGATTTTAGGTGAAGAAAAGGGTTTTCTACAGGATGCTCATTCCCTGGTGTGTCAGGAGTAAAGGTAGGGCTACACTCTCATGCAGAATGTTGTGTCCCTTTGGAATCTGTGTCTGGAAAACAGCTGAAACCACAGGAACTTGTGAGCTACAGCCATTCAGAAAAAGGTTTAGAGGAAGCAGAAAGGAAATAGTTAGGTTGGGCTATGGTAAGGAAGAGTAGAACATACTTCAACCACAAGCAGCTTACCCCAGAGCCCTTTCCAAGCTTTCTGTACTTAGATAGATGATTAAAAAATAATCTCCCTTTCCTCCTGCAAGTTTGACAGCTTTGGGGGCTGGGGATTGGGTTTGAACTGATACAGATGTGTGCATCTGGCATCTCACTTCTTCTATTTCCTTTGTTCTTAATGTCTCTAACACCTTCAAAGCCACACCCTTGAGGCAGATCAAATTTTGATGCTTTGTTTGAATGCTGCATATTATTATTCAATACTGGCACCACAAAGTATATGGAAGTCTTTTCCCAAAATTCATTTAAATGCATGTATGTAGGGAAAATATATACAATAGAACATGCAAGTCCTGACACTCATGGAGATGGTCTAATGCAGCTTCCAAGGCCATGTAGATGAAGTTTTAAAAATTAAACTAGACCCATGGCATACAACTCAATGTCAAAAATGGTACCTATGCGTGCCCACTTTAAGTGAATGTTTTTATACACCCCAGCATTTTAAGTGTCCCTCCTTTAGCCTGGACACCCTGTGGATATTCATACAGAGAAAAAGGACAGATTTGACTGTGCTGTTGCTGCAAGCAGTTGACACTGCTCCTTCTGTAGTCCTGCTGAGTACTCTGCCTTAGCACCTTGAATGATGCAATCACTCCTATCAAAATTATTATATCATCCTGTCTCAGCACAAGCATCTCCCCTCTCACTCCCATGAAAATCTGGACTCTCATGACCTGGAGGAGCTTTACATCATTTAAACTGCAAAGACCACCCCTCCCTACTGGTGTGTGCGTGGCTCTGGCATTACATAACCGGTGCCAAGATGCTTTCTTTTGGGATCCCTTTTTGGTAGAAGCAGACTTCAGTAGAGAACAGGAACAGCGCTTTCAGGTCTGCAGGAGTCATGGCTATGGCAGAGACATTGAGACCAGTCTAAATAAAACAAATCCCCATTAGCAGCACACCAGGGTCATGCAGATTTTTGTCCAGCACAGACCCTTCTCAATCTGAGCCAGGGAGGTTGGATTTTTGCCTTCCCACTTTGCTCTTTGTGACATTTCCACCTCTCAGTCTCTGCTATGTTTTCTTTCTGCCATTATTGACCGCCAACTTTCTTTGGGTTAGGTTAATAAGAGGGTTGTTTTTCTGACCAGGGTTTCTATTTATTCTTAGTCTGTTTGATTGTTTTTTTTTTATATTACACATATTTGAGGAAAGCTGACCTTGATTAGTCCAAATTGTTTTGCAAATTTAATTTGTTTCAAGTATTTTTGACTGAGTCCCTCTAAACAAAATGAGGGTGTTTCATTTTAATTTGACTAGCCTACAAAACCCCTTAAATATATGAAAATCTGCTCAAAGTTGCTTTTCTTTCTTTCATGTGTTCAAACCTGTATTCTTCCAGGTTGTGTGGGTTTTTTCTTCTTTTTTTTTTTTTGGGTTTTAATTATTTGTCACAAACCTGTTCTACCCTTTTAAATAGACTGCTGAAAGTAATTTTTCACATATTTCACTGTGATGTTTCCACAATCATCATCTCACACTTGATTTATGTCACCTAGGTTTGATTTAAAAAAAATTCATGCAATATAGTTTGTTTTTCATATCCTGACTGAATCAGTGTGTCTTGGGAATAAGCCTCCCCTGTGACTGTGAAATACATTTTTATCAGACATACTTATTATCAGTGTTGCTGCTTCTGCAGTTATTGAATTAGAAGCATCCTGAAACTGAATCTAAAAGAGATGGGCTGCAGCTAAACAAAGCTGTGTAAAAATCTTAAATATTTGTAATCTGCTGGTTATCTGTTTCAGCAGAACACATAAATCAGCTGTAAACCAGTTTATTGCCAAAGATAAGCTTGCCTCAATGCAGTTTAAAGATAAGTTTTCTCTTGGTTTCTTCTATGTCCTTGCCTTGTATATACAGAGTATTGTTGGAATTAGAGATATTCCCCTGTGGAGAAAATCAGCTGCTTGTCATTCACTCCAACTCTGGCTGCTTCATCCTGTCTGATAAATATATATATATATAAACATAGATAATTATACATGTGTCTGTAATAAAAGAAGAATTACACCTTGAATTAATTGCAAAAATGCTTAACGTTTTTCTTCTACATGCTTCATATGCTGATGAGAATATTGACATTTATAAGTAATCTCTTTCATAGAATAGAATTCTATAGATAGAATAGATATCAGGTACAACTCAGAAAAGAAAATTCTGAACCTAATCTCTGCTGGGTGGAGTGAATCCTAGGGTTAAGAGAAACTCTATTAATCCCTCATCCCTTCTTCTGTCATCTGTGGTTTTGGGTTTGTTTGTGGTTTTGTTGGGGAATTTTTATGGGGGGAGGGAAAGGATGGGATGTTGGAAAGGATTCTCTGACTTGTAATACATGAAATTCTAGTAGGTTATTCTGTTCCTTGAGCCTCATGAAGTTCCATGTGTGTATGTTAATCCTATTTCCAGGATGCTTCTACTGTGTATTTCTTTAACAATAGTATGAATAATTTAAGTCATAATTTATGATTAACTTCCTCATAAATTACAGCATAGAGTTTGCAAAGAAACTTGTTTATGCAAAAAATGGAAGCTAGATTTTCAGTAATGCTGATGATAATACATCTTATTCTTGGTGATCATCAAAAATGTGTTCGCTATTAAGACTTAGGCAGCGTTAATTAGCAGATCCTATGAATCTCAGCTGGAAGCATGATGCAGTCAGTAAAAAGTGGCTGCTAAAGTTCAGTGGGAGAGAGGGAGACATGGAGGGAAAGCACAGGACTCCTGGTTCCTAACCAGTTGTCTGCTCTCGTCACTCTTCTAGAAATGACTGCCTTTGGTTAAGTAATCACTTATCAGAGAAAGTTAAAAAAAAGAAAAGCAAAAACCTGGGGTGATCACTGACCGGTGGTAATACTGCCCACTGTTGTAAATTCAGTGTGGGGAAAGGGAAGGTGCTGCTGCCTCCCATGTTCTGCTCCACAAAAATCCTGCACCTGGTCTTGTACCCATGGGATTCCCAGACAAAGGAAGGAATGATGGATCTGACTCCATGTTCTTGAAGGCTAATTTATTATTTTATGGTGCTATATTATATTAAAGAATACTATGCTAAACTATACTAAAGGATACAGACAGAAGGCTAAAAGATAATAATGAAAATCTTGTGACTCCTTCCAGAGTCCCAACTCAGCTTGGCACTGATTGGTCGTTAAGTCAAAGCAATTCACATGAAACCAATGAAACAATACCTGTTGGATAAACAATCTCTAAACACATCCAAAGCAGCAAAACACAGGAGAAGCAAATCAAGTAATTATTGTTTCCCTTTTTCTCTGAGGCTTCGCAGCTTCCCAGGAGCAAAATCCTGGAAAAAGATATTTTTCCCAAAAATATGACAGTGACAACTTGGAGCAGGAAAGAACTCTCAGAGGTTGTGCTCATTCAGATTTGAGGCATTTTCTTTTGATTCTGCCTCTGTGCACATGGATTGAAGCTGGCACTTCCAGCCACTGCACCACTATCTATTATTCACACTCAAATATCAGGGAGCTCAAGTGGATCAGGAGTCCTGTGGATTTAGCAAAGTACAAACACAACATGTGCTGCAGTCTGTGAAACAAAGCAGCTGCACTGAGCTGAGCAAAATGGGCAAAAAGCAGAGAGACAGAGAAAGGACCTGGAGCCTTTGGTGTGATGGCTAGCAAGGACTGCATTGAGGAATGAAAGGAGAGAAGGAGGGAATTGAAAAGAAGGAAAAAAGTACAGCAGAGGAATGAGGAAAGCAGTGTATATTGAGAAGAGATTGGATGTAGGCATCTGAGAATATAGGAAAAAAATTTTAGACCTCCAAACTTGTTATTATTGCTTAGTAATCTGGAAAGGAAAAATAAATGTGTTCTTTGGTTTTCGTGACTCAGAATTTGAAAGGCACACTTGACCCAAACATGGATGTTTCTCATCTGTAAACACAGCACCTTTATTTGGAAGAAATTTCCTGCATTTGGTACATTGAGGTTAAATTATATTCTTATGTTCACTTTCAGAAACATGCCAATTCTGTGGCTTGTTTTTGCCATAGTTGCTTCACAGCTTGGATGCTCTTTTTCTAGGATTTTTGTGTAACTGTATCTTGCTCCATCCAATAGTTCCAGCATTTCCTCCTACCCCTTTCTGGAGGGTATTCTTCCCTTTGGAAAACCTTCCACAGCTTCCGCAACTCTCTCTCCTTTCACCTACTTAATTAAAGGAGTGGCTGTTTTGTGTTTGCTAGTGAATGCAGCACAGCTGAGTCCACACAGAATTTTAACAGACATCTCAAATGTCTCTTCTGCTTGTCATCACATGAAGGTTCTCTATGTGTCATTCATACGCATATTTATAAATAAATGCCCATAAATTTGCACTTCTGTTGTCTCAGTGTATGGAAATGATGAGTTTTATTCTCTGTGTTGAGACTCAAATGATAGAAGAAATTTCGTTTAATTTTTTTGCTAACACCTCTTTTGAAGAAACACTTTGAAATGTTTGCAGAATCTCTAGATCCTTTCTAAGGTACTTTTGATTTATAATTTCAAATAGAATTCAGAAATGAAAGAGTGCCCCTCCACAGCCAGACCTTAGTGAGGCACGTTGCATTTTACATCTTCAAGTAACTTGTCTCTTCCTTGGTCTATCTCTGCTCTTTTATTCCCTTTTATGTTGGTGACCAGTATGGAAAATACTGAGATTCATTACTACTTTTTAAGGAGGAAGGATATAAAAAGAAAAAAGTTTACTAGTTGGCTTGCGGTTGGGACCTGACTACTGCAGAGTTCTGAGATGTCTATAAAAAAGGCAATTAATTTGGTTACTTCATTTGTTCAAATTGTTTGCATTTTCATTAGGTGTTGTCAAGCCTTGCACTGGTTTTAGACAACTGAAAATTATGATTCCAAAGCAAAAATCTATTCAAATAAATCAACATTTCTACATTGTAAAGTGTACATTCTTTATTTAGTTCAGCAAGTCTACAGCAGATTATTTATTATAATATTCTGGCCTCTGTAGGCTTAAGACAGAATTCCAGACATCACATTAAACCTGCCTCATCATTTTCTTGTAACTGATTTTAATTTTCCATCGCTATTCTAAGGAGAAAGAACATTTTGTTCTTGAGAAATTGTGAACAGAATAGTTGAAATTTATTAGGAAGAAGAAAAAAAATGAATCCTCCTTTTATATATTTTATGTTCCAAAGAAGATGTATTCCCTTGGTAGCATTAGAAAAACTTTTTAACTCCTTAAACCACTGTATCTTTCTTTTGCCTTCAGAAGTACAACCTGGTTATTTTAGGATGTAAGAAATATTTTTTGAGGGAACAGTTTCTAAGCTCTGAAAAGACGTTTATTTTTCAGTGAAAAATCTAAATTAAAAAAGCCCTCAAACCCTCTTTCATGCTGCTCCCACAACATAGTTTAGATCCATGACTGAAGCAATCTCAGTGCCAAATTCTTCTTTCTCTTTGATGTTTTTCCTAGAGATTTTTAATATTTTATTCTGCATTTCTTTTTTCCCTACTCTCCCTATCCCACAAAAACAATTGTACAGAATAAAATTTCAAAGCTGTGCTTCTGGAAGCTGATACTGTTATCAGCTGATGGTCAGCCTCAGATCCCATCTGAACACTTATAAAACACCCTTGAACATTTGTTAACATTGTTCTTGAAGAGAGAGAATCTCGTTATCCCTTTTCCTGTCTTTCCTCTTTAGAAATTGTTGTATAATAAAGTTGCATATGGTTGTGATAAAACCTACAGAAGGGTAATCACCCTTTCCTTTTTAAAGCAGTTCCAGTGAGCAATTGCATCTTTCAAATCCTTACGCCTTGCTGCATAAAAGGAAGGAATGCAGATAGAAATATTTCCCATGAGAAAATCCCTTTTTCCCTCACTGCCTTCCTCAGAAAAGCCAGGTTTCCACAGTCCCCAGTGCCACAAGAAACTTTGGATACAGCACTTGCATGAAAGCACCCAAATTTCCAATTTATAGGTGTGATAACCAAGGATTAAGCAATCAGCAAGCTGAAGACAGCAGCAAATTACCTTTCCACTTCTGTTGTCTTTAAATTTGTTTTGGAAAGATTAACTGAAGTCATAAAACAAATCTTCTTGAAATGTTTTCATTTTTCTGCCTATGAGAGAGCTAACATCAATTGAGAGAAATATTATTTTTTAATAGTGTCCATCCTGGGATGGATTGAATTCAGGAACCAAGTAGGAAAACTTTCTGGGCTGCCTTTAACCTAAGCCAGTGATGCAGAGCTGAAAGATTTTGAGCACTGCTGTCTTCTAACCCAAGCCTTCTACAACCAGGTATTTTTTTTTCAGTAATTTCTTGTCCATGGGGGAAAAAAAGTCCAAACAGAGAATGACCAGGCTTGCTGTAAGTTTAATATTTTGGGCAGTTGTTCACAGCTCTGTTAGTGTTTGCAGAATTCATTCATGAGTGTGAAAAAATCTTGTAAATAGTCAGGGACACCTGGACCACTGTTGTATTGGGGCTGTTTTTAAAGAAAAATGGGGTTATAGCTTTTTCATGTAAACTCAAGATGATGATAAGCAACCATTATCAGTATTGGGTTTTGTTTTTAAAAAACCAAGTATTCAGCATGGATAGAAAATGAAATTACACTGAGCAAGATAAACATGTAGGTGCTTCTAGTCCAAGCATAAACTGATCAGAAGCTGTATCAGCTGTGCTCTTGGTTCAGCAAGGAGTAATTAGCGGCTTCCTGAAATTTTGAGCTTCTTTTCAAACCCTGGTCATTAGGTATCATTGGAGACAGCAAACTACCCCAGGTGGCCTCAGCCAGCCCCACTAGGGAAGCACACAGGGGTTTTGTGCTTTGCTCAGTTCACATTATTCAAGGCTAATTGGCTATTCTGCCTCTTAAAGCCATTTTTAAGCTTGCTGTTTCACTGGACACTACACAGATTTTGGATTTTCTGATTTAAATGTCAGTGAGCGATTAAAAATGCTGGGTTTATAATATTAGTTTCAGACTGTGCTTTAGCTCCTGCACACATTAGTACCAATTATTGGTCCCCCTCTGTGATGTTCTCCCTTTCTCATAAGATATTACCTCTTTGACAGGTTAATGTGTTCAGTCATCCAGTTGGATGAATTTATTTGGTACTGCCAGGGAGGGCCAGGTGGGAGGGCTGCACATGCTCAGCTGGAACAAAGAGCTGCCCATGGAGGCTGCTGAGGCTTCTGTCACAAGAGGGTGATGAGCAAAAATGTGGAGTTTTTCTGAGTCAGTTTTCATCCAACTGGACATCTAAGTGACTTCTGCTTTTCTCTGTCCACAATGGCTGTAAAGCCAGGCACAATGAACCTTGAAGCCAAATACAAAACAGGATTTTTCATTTTACAAGTATTTCTTCTGGAGGCTTATTTCTCTCCAAGGACCTGCTGAGACATGAAAGGCAGCTCACTCTGATTTATTCCATCTCCCTTGCTTTCGTGTTCTCCTGGTTCTGCTGTCATGAGACAAGAGGCAGCAAACTGTCTGTTTTCCTTGCCAGAAGTGGTTTTGTTTAACTGGGAGAGTAGCTTTCTAGTTTGTGCCTAGAAAGCACCATGCTGCTGTTCATTTGTGTGCAGGGAACAGGATCTCCTGGTGCAAAATGGAATGGAGTTTGCTCTCTCATGTAGGAGGATGTGTTGGATGGCCACCTTGCAATGAGTATTTTCTCACTTAGAGTACAAATGCTCCTTGTCCTTGATGTGAAAATCCAGGTGGGAAGTCTCTGCAGATAATCAGGATGTGTTCTGGTGAAAGTAAAAGCAAGCAATAGCTTTGTCTTGTCTTATTTATCTAGAGTTGAGTAAATCTGCTACCCAGAATCTTAGGTTATGAGTGACAGAATAAGAAAGCATCTTTGCTCACAGAAACCAAGGTAATATTGGCTGGGTTGTCTGGCAGAAAAAGAAATTGTGTCGAGTGAAGGGAGCAGCCTCAGCCAAAGCAGTTCCTGCAGGAAGGATTGTCCCTTTGCAGTGAATTAATTTTTTAACAGAATCAGCACATTGTAAACCTTGAGAGCACATCCAGGGGACTGCTCTTCCTCACCTGTCCTTCCTCAGTAAAGCAGAATATCACTGAGGAGTAGCACCACTGTCAGAGTTATATTTTCTGAAAAATTCCTTCACCCAGGATTTTCTCCTGGAAAGCTGAGAAGCCTCAGAGAAAAAGGAAAACAAATCCTTTTTTCATTTGCTTCTCCTGTGTTGTGCTTATGTGGAATGTGTTTGGAGATTGTTTACCCACAGGTGATTGTTTCATTGGTTTCTGCTGTGGGTTGTTTTCACTCATTGGCCAATTGGGGCCAAGCTGTGTCAGGACTCTTGAGAGAGCAATGATTTTTCATTTTTATCTTTTTAGCCTTCTGCAAGTATCCTTTCTGTATTCTTTAGTATAGTTTAATATAGTATTCTTTAATATAATATATTATCATAAAATATTAAATTAGCCTTCTAAGAACATGGAGTCAGATCCATCATTCCTTCCTTCATCTGGGAACCCTGCAAATGCCATACACCACTAATAAAAATATTGATTTCCTTTTGGTGCCATTTTTTTAGTAAGTAAGGTTGCAAAGAAAAATCTTCCTTATGCAAAATTCCATCAATATGATCTGGACCAAGTGGTGGTTCTAAGGTTTGCCCCAGCTTAGGTGGCCAGGAATACATAATTATGTGTTTTTAGATCCAACATTCTTGAGCTATGAGCATAATTACAGAATCAATTATATAGACTCAATTAGCTCTTCATCTCAAGCTATATGTCAGATTGTATCTTATCCAAGAGATGTTATGAGAAGGTAGAATGGAATTAAAGTCCTGGAAATGACATCTGCAGACAGCTGGAGAGGCCTGAAGAGCTGCTGTACATTGATGGCTCTGACAAAGTGTGCTCAGGCAGGGAGATTGTCAACCAGAAGTAAAATCTAAGTGCTTAGAGATGGAAATAGTGAATGAGCTGCTTGAATGAGTAGGAGAGCATCCTGAGAGCTGGACATTGCTCTCTAGAAGGAAAAATTATGATCATTTAAGGGAACCCAGCAAGGAAGGTAACTACACATCTAAAAATCAAATCAGTGGATGTTAAAAGATGGACAACAAAATAGACTGAAAGCAGAGGAGGTTTTTTTCTTCCCTTTTTAATGCCATAATCCTTATGAAGCATACTGGAGAAAGGAAACAAGGTTTGAACCTTGGTGGCATTGATCTGAGGGGCCTTACAGCTTAGGAGGAGTTATAGCATCAGAAATCAAGATTTAAAATAAGTCAAATATGAGAAGATAGTATCTTTATTCTACTGTAAGACTGTGCTCTCTCTCTGCATTAAAAAGTCCAGAATCTGATTATTTTCAGAAGCTGGATGAATAATGGGTTTCCAGAAAAGACTGGAGATATATTATGCTTATATTTGCATCAGGACAAAACAAAAGGCAAGATGTTATTTATTTCTCTCAGCTTTATGAAGTACAGCAGAAGTTACATTATTAAGAGCTGTTTTCTCAGTTCAATATCAGATCTGAGCATTATATTAATTTATGTGATAAAGTAATTCCTGCAGAACAGTAGCTGATCTTCAACTTGGAGTTGATGAAACATCCGCCAGTACAGCTCTCTTTTTTCACACCAGCTGACTTGGAATGAATAAAATTAGAACTCTAATTAAAATTTTGTAAAGGTTGCACAATTTTCTCTTAACAAGATCATTTGTTGAGTATTTTTCCCACATCTAATGCAGTGTTCTCTAACTTTTTCCCCTACTTTTCCTCAGGGGAAGTACAGCAATCAGGAACAAACAGCTTGTGTTTAAAGAATACTGAAATGTTTATCGGTCATTTTACAAAGGGTGTAATCAATATTTATTCCAGTCACAATTAATATTCTGCAAACACAGGGCACATCATGTCCTTCTGAATCCAAGTGGACTTTCTTTGTGCTGATACAATTTTATAAACTGTTAGTTTAGCTGGTTTCCTGGTAGGGTAAACTTAGATGTTCACTAGGAGAGAGACAGCAACAACAGTGAATATATTCAGCAGTCATTACTCAGCTAAGTAAAGAAACTTTCTATGGTCAAAAACCCCAAACAAACCAAACCCAACACCTTCAGGGAAAGAGTCTCTAAGAGTCAGTGTTTGGATGTCAGGAAAAATAGGAATTTTTTTTATAAAAGGAAATATTTCACAAAAAACATGGCACCTTTGATAATAGAATGTTTTTTTCATTTGTGTTTCACTGACCTCAGAGGATCAAATTCTATTCATAAAGCAGTTTACAGAACACATTTGGACCCCATCACTAATAATAAATTAATCACAAAATGAAATTATTTAGCCACAAAACAGTTTTGTCTTGGGTGAGGCAGATTGTGATTCTGATCTCATTTACAATGGTTTTACATCAGTGTAATTTGATTTCACTGAAGCTTATGCTGTATAAAAGAGGAGAGAACATGGCTCATATTTTCTGAGTGGTCATAACTTGCGCACAATTGCAAAAAGAGGAATTTCTACTCCGGGAAGAAATCCATGCAAATGTATTTTGCTAAAAAATTTGGCAGCCTTTTTGGAGTGTGCTATTTATATTTTTTTAAATAAGCTTAGCTCCAGTCAGAAAAGATGCTATATTTCCAGTGCAAATGACCACAGCTCAGTCAGGAGATTCAGTTTTGCTAAGGATGCTTAGGAGAACACGGAAAAAAATAATCTACAGAGTTTCTGAAAGAGGAACATTTTAATTAGATAATGCTACTTTGAAATATTTGTATTTGTTCAGTCCAGAACTACTGAGCTGTTTGTCAACAGTCAGGATAGAAAAGTAAGATGGAAGAGGATTCCCAGGTTGTTGCAGATCATCTTAGTGTTTAGGACCAGTTAAAATTATTTGCACGAGACAAAAAATAGTGGTTGTGATGTCTGTGTTGTGTTTTCCCTCAAATGTGCTGTTGTATTTTATCTTGCTCTAGCCATGTTTTAGCCAACTTTTGGTTCTAGGAGCTTTTTTTCTATTTGACTTTTTAAGCAGAAGACATAAAGTGCTTCTGAGAAATCTCTGTTGTGGCTCTGCTAGGAAAGCCTCCCAGCCACAGAACACAAGTGGCTGCTTGGCTCCCTCGCAGGGAGGGCTGGAAGTTGCAGGGTGCTTTAAAGACATCCAGAAGAGCACAGCCTTGTCTCCTCTCTTGGAGAACAGGAATTTCCTCTTGAGGGCTTGTCAGCTGAGCACACACCTCTCTGAATGGTGCATCAGGGGGCTGGAGGTACCCTCTGACCTCTCCTGCCTATGTGTGTGCTACATTCAGTGGGATCTGGGTTAAATTTTAAGGGGAAAAAAGAGGAATGAAAAGAGAAAATATTTTGAGCAACAGGAAAGAAATTCAGTCTTTTCTGGAAATTGTTTTTCTGTAGAAGGGAGTAAGAGCTGCTAAACGTGACTGTAACTTGGCTGTGGTTTTTTCTTTGGGAACGCTGCATAGGAAATTGGTGCCTCCCATGTAGCCCCACATCTCCTGTCACCTGCTCAGCTCAGTGCCTGTCCCTCCACCCACCATGGGTGACTCAGAGAAGAAAAGGCTTTCAGGTTACTGCAGTAACATGCACCTAACCATGATCACCTCTGTTCAACATCTCCAGCTGATTGCATCAGGAAATGCTGCTTTTCACTCCCTTACCTGCCCAAACCTTCACCCCAGCACCTGAAGCAGCAGCTGGGCAGTACTGGCTGCCACACAGATGTCCCCTTTCCCTGCCAGCATCTTATTCACCACTGAGAGTTTCTCTCCAGGAGTAAGCCTCAAATTCTCTGCTATGTTCTGACTTGAAACCTCCAATGAGCAGATTCATGTCCCTGACAGGGAGCAGAGGATAAATTCACCAGCATGTCCAACATGCTCAGCTGCAGCTGTAGGGGGTGTAAAGCATTTTGGGTTGGTTTTTATTCTGAGTGTACTTCTTAAGAATTGTGAAAAGGCGTCGCTCCTGCCGTTGTCTGGCACACAAATGGTTCTGGGGTCAATGGATTGCTTATGCACATGGCGAATATTTCCTGAATTGGCAATTTCATTACAAATGTAATGACAGACAACAGTAAAGAGCATGGGGTTTGATGTAAGAGTTCTCTTTGTAAATTTGAAATAATCTAGACTTAGAAAAAACTGCCTATTCAGTGAAAACATTCAGATGTGACTCAGATCAACAATGGACATTGTGGAAGAGTTTCCTTTTGCACCAAGCAAGCAGAAAGTAAAAAAAAGAACAGGTGATTCTTCTCATGAAAAGTGAAAGGAGTCCATCAGTTTATAAGTCATCTTTTTCTTTGATAGACTAGAACAACATTTTTTGAGAAAAAAAAGACCCTACAAAGGGATTTTGGGCCCCAGCCTAGCAAAGTTTTAATGTGTTCATTAACTTAATTTGTAAATAATTGGTTATAGTTTCTGTGAGTTTGTGCTTCCCTGTAATTTTCATTGTATTACCTGATTTTTTAGGAAGTGGATGTAATGCTTAAAAATTTTAAGAATATTTAAAGAGAAATTAAGATGGTATTATTTTTAAAATACAGGTGAAACAAAGAAGTAACCTTAGTGAAGCACAATTTATACCATAAGATTCTACTCTACATAAATGTAATAAAGTGAGAGATTTTTTTAAAAAAGGAAAATTAAAGGAAAATTTTCTGAAGAGGAAAATAATTTCTAACAGCTCTTCAGTTGGAAGAATAACCTACAGACCCTTAGTGTGGAGAGGAGGTTGGGAAATATCAGGAACCAAATTGTACCAAAGCCTGTTGTGTGCTACAAGAGAAGTCCTGGCTTGAGGGTTTGTGGCCAAAAACCAAAAGGGTAAGGCTTCGGGATGAAATAATGAGAGCCCTCATTAGTTCCGAAGGGAGCCTACAAGAAAGATGGAGAGGGGCTTTTTAAAGGATCTGGAGTGACAGAACAAGGGGAAATGACTTCCCCCTGAGGAGAGTTGTTTTTCGATTAGATGTTGGAAAGAACTTCTTTACTTTGGGGTGGTGAGGCCCTGGCACAGGCTGCCCGAGCAGCTGTGGCTGCCCCATCCCTGGAAGTGCTCAAAGCCAGGCTGGATGGAGCTCTGAGTAACCTGGGATAGTGGAAGATGCCCATATCCATGGGGTTGGAGGGTTGGGTGATTTTTAAGGTCCCTTCCAACCCAAGCCATTCGGTGATTGTGCTCCTCTGTTGTTGCTCTGCCTCAGGAGAATTGAAACCTAACCCTGTTCCTTGGTCCCATGTTCGCAGAAATGAGATCAATGGGAAGAAGAGAGTCAGGAATAGGCACGGAAAAACTTGAAGCAAACAATATAAAAAACAGTGAAAAGAAACTGAGAAATAAAATAACTTGGCAATGAGATACCTCAAGAGCAGGTGGTGGACATAAAAGATGGTGGCCTACAAATATTTGCTGGTTAAATTGCAGGGTAAATACTCTCATTGTGCTGCATAAATATTTCTGGGAAAGGGCAAACAACTCCATGGAGTGAAAAATATTCCAATTTATAAAGAAACATTTACCTTACAGATAGAAGGTAAATATTTTTTTGAGTGTAGATATTCCATGGAAAGATATTGCTCTATGCTCTGCATAGAACAGTAGCTAGGACAAAGTTCATTAAAGAAAAGCCAACTATTTTTCAGGTAGAACAGCAGTATGACATTGCAGAAATCTCATTATAAACCCCACATATGATGGGGAATTTCCTACATAGTCCTCTCGATCAGCTGACCTGAATACTGTTTTGATAGAAAACCTAAACAAAAAGTCCCAGCAACACATAGTAATTAGACTTAATAATAGCAGTTACATAATAACATTATCTAGCTTTCATTAAATCTATTAAGTATAAATGTAATTTATAACTATCTACGTATAACTTTATGTGACTATATAAATACGTGTATAATTGTATATAAAATGTGCTATGTACAAATTAAATTATTATTAAATGTAACAGCAACAAAATAACAATTACATAAGTAATAACACATAATAATGATAGAAATACATTTGCTCTCTTAATTAACAAACAACCCCTCTATTTTCTGAAACAAATTTGTCTGCTGGCAAAATTCAACCAGCAACTTAATTGAAGAGATCCTAATTTTCCTTCAAGAGGTTGCCCTCCCCACCCTGCTCCTGCCTGCGTTAAATGCGAAACTTTTACCTCTTGCCAAAGCATTCTTAATTCTTTATCTAATACACATTCATACTGTAAATACCATCATTAATTTCGATGTCCTGCCCAAAAACACATCCCCAGCTGAAAGCAGGTGCTGTTCTTCACCACTTATGGCTGAGGTTGGATAGAATTCAGGAGATCTCCTGCCCAAGACCCTTGCCCAGACTATCACTAACCAGAGTGGTGTCTCTGGCCTGTGTCCAGCTAAATTTTGATTACATCCAAGAGGGGAGACAACCTTACAGACTTTAAGTCAGGTAAAGCACCACTAAAGTCTCTAGGTTATGTTAATAATGGAAATGAATAACTGTGTCCCAACCAGTTTATCAATCTGGTAATTCCACAGTTGTGTCTCACTTGGACACCAAGGCTAGCTCCAGTTTAATCTCAAACAATGAGATTTCAGAATTAAGCCACAAGGTGGGACATTACCATTTACATTTTAGCAGTTTTACTGTCTGAAATCTAATTTTCTGGGATGCTTGGATCAGATGATGAAGTGGAGTTTCTGGTGTAGTTTGTATTGCCAAGGTGTGTTTGCTTTGCACACTGCCAGAAATGAAAATCCACTGGGCACAAAGCATTCGCTAGAGTGCCTGAAGAATGGGACACATCATCTTTACTGCAAGCTTTTTCCAGCTCTCATCCCTCTTCCTACTTGTCTTTCTTTCAACATTACTCCAGCAGATGGTCCTGTGTTACTTAAAAATGCACATGGCATTTTTCAATATAGAAAAATCTTTCTGGAGCTTTAAGAAAGAAAATAATATATAGCTTATAGTAATAATAATCAGTTATTTTCTCTTTAGCTAGATGGAGGACAAGGTTTACCATATTCTAACAAGCATCTTCCTCGGTTTTCTCCTGTAGGTAAATTACAGGCAAGGAGATACATGCTGTTTAATCTGTACTGCTTATTTTGCTTTCTAGACTACCTCTCTATTTCCAGCTAGTTCTTTCAGTTTACCCAGAGGCAAAACTTTCATGTTCTTTCCTGAGATTCTGATGTTTCAGCATCTCTCTTATTCTCAAAAGCATTCCTGCCTTACTAAGTATGGCTAGTGCTAATTGAGTCCTGAGAATGCAGGCATTTATTGCAGGCACATTTATTTCTGCTGGTGTGTCACTGTTCATAGAAGCACATCTTGTTCAGGACCTCCAGCAGCTCTTCTGGCTCTTTCTGCTGCCTCCAGAGTCTGCTGTTTGCAGACTGGAATGCAGAGGTGTCTCTGCCAGGGCACTCAATCAGTGCCATTCTCTGGGGTTTCCTCTCACACTCACCATCTCCTCTTTCAGGAGCCCATCACTTTGGTTTTGGCAGCCAGTGCGAGTTTTTCTGCTCAAGGAAGTGCAGCTGTCTGACTCCATGCTTAGTTCATCAAAAGCAACAAGCAGAGGAGGTCTCCCAGACGTAAAGAGCAATTCCTGAGAACTGGGAGGTGAATGTCTACCAGCACCCCTCAAATTAGACTCATCAAAGAATTTGAGACTGTTTTGATGGAACACAACATAAGCTTGGCAAGGTAGAGGGGCCTGGGGAGTTGTGTTGGTGTTTTCCATCTCTGTAATTCTATTGTACTATGAGTAATCTCACCTTGCTTTAATATTCTCTCCTGTAACCTGCTCCATGGGCTTGCTGTCCTTTCAGTAATGCAATTATCTAGGAATTGATGGCCGTCTCATTCATACTAAATACTGCAGTAGGATAAACTGTATTATTTCTGAACCATCTGAAATAAAGGATCGTATAGTCTAGACCTGAAAATCCTCAGTTTACCTAAGTTCTGCCTCTTAATTCCATTTGCCTTATTTTCAACTGTCACAGACACATTTTATGAAAAATCAATTCCTTAGGATTTTTTCCTCCTGAGAAGCTGAGAGGCCTCAGGAACAAAATGTAAACAATGATTATCTGCTGCTGTGGAATGCAACAGGTGCATCTGTGATTGGCCCATGTTGCTTATTTCTAATTAATGGCCAATCACAGTCAGCTGGCTCGGACAGAGAGTCTGAACCATAAGCCTTTGTTATCATTCTTTGCGATTCTATTCTTAGCTAGCCTTCTGATGAAATCCTTTCTTCTATTCTTTTAGTATAATTTTAATATAATACATATCATAAAATAATAAATCAAGCCTTCTGAAACATGGAGTCAGATCCTCGTCTCTTCCCTCATCCTGAGACCCCTGCGAACACCATCACATTCAACTAAATCACCAGTGTGTGAAAAGAGGTGCTAGAGGATAGAAAGAAATGAAAATGGTGCAAAAGCCAGATTAAAGAAATATAACAATGTTTTTGGGTCAGGTGAACACAAAATTAAAAGTGAAACAGGTAAGGGAGGGAAAATTAAGGGTGAAGGAAAAAAATTCTCAACACAGAAGATATACTTGATGGATATTGAAAGTGGGATGCAAAGCTTTCATTTAAATGTCTTTAAATCAAGTCCTTGATATGGATCTATTGACTAAAACCCACTTGGATTTCATTGCTATAAACAAACTTGCTGGTGACTTTCTAATTTTTGCTGGACCGTTGTTACATACAAATCACAAACCCCACCATCACCCTAATTGGTGGCCCTGTCGACAAGCTTCAAAGAGATGCCAAATCATTAATAGTTGTGGAGACTGAGCTGCCCCAAATGAAAATCTTTAATGCATTTCATGATGTATAATTATGCTAGAGAGGTGCCAGGGAATTGTTATCCATATCAAGTCAGTTGCCAGCCAAAGCTATAGACCTTGGAAAAAAGGGTCAGATCAGACAACCTAATAAATGCTGCACAGGAGGTGGATGGAGCCAAAAATAGAGTGGGATGAAGCAAGAGAGAGTTCTCTGAAGGAAAATTCTCAGCCAGAAATACAATCCTGCACTATTTTACCTTTCTCTGCTGATAAAAGGTCTCACTGTGTTCCCCTGATGTTTCACAGGATGAAAAAACCACCCACAGAGTGTGATTCAGATAAGTTTGGGTAGGCCAATGAGGAAAAATTCAGGATTAAAGTCCCAGAAGGAGAAAGGAAGAATATCTTCCCAACACAAATGGTGGCAAATGGCTGTACAATAGACATGAGCACAGTAAAAATATGCTGATCAATGCAGTACCACTAAACACACCAAAAAGATTAAAAGAAGTAGTTAAGGACAGGAGAATTGGTGGCAGAAAAGGAAAAATACAGACTGATATCATGCAAAAGGAGAGTGGCAAGGAGGGAAAATCTAATGCAGTAAAACTCAGATATTATTTAGACACAGAGGTTCAATTTTTTTCAAACTGTTGCCTGTAGCTCTCCTGACCAGACTACACAAATGAAGTGCTTGCTGCTGCTCCTCTTGTTGCTACCTGCTTCTACCTCAATGTGAAAATATTATGGAAATCTCTGTCTCACTACTTCACAGGGGTTGCACATGCTATCACCTGTTTTGCCTGATTGCTAATTGCTCTCAGAATGTTAATGGAAAAGTAATGTGTGTAGGAGAGCCCGTTTTGTAGATTAGATTTCTTAATGGACTTTCTGGAAGCATGAGAAGCAATTAATCTCCCCAGTTACACACTGTCACCTGCTGCTGTGGGTTTCCAAATGGCCTTTACCAACACAGCACTTTTTGTTTGTGTGCTGTTGTGTCTGTTTGCTCTCTGAAAAGCATGGGGGTGGTGGGGCTGGGAGATGTGCAACTCCTCTCGTTGTTGCTTTTGCAGGAAGAGAGAGCCACATTCCCACACAAAGTGTGGAAGCAATATTCAGTAGCTCTCATCTCATTCTTCACAATTTTTTTCTGGTGACTTCAGAGCTGAAATTAAGAATTCTTTCCTTGCCATTTTGTGGGAGCTCTGTCTGTACAGCCACATAATGCCTGAAATGCTCCCCAGAGAGAACCCAGAGACCCTTCATTTGGCCGCCAAATAAACAAAATCCTGTGTGATCACCTGCTGATTTCAGTAGGCATTTACAAAAAACCAAACCTGTAGATGAGGATTAGTGCAAGATTTAATTTGGAAAACTTCTGTGCTACATAGATACTTGGAATTCCTTCAATAAGTCAAAAAATAATGCCATGGTTCTTTCTGGTCTTTGGTTTGTAACACTGGATATTATCTTCAGTGCTGCTATAGGTGCACTTGTGGAGTTGGAGGCATCTGGAAATTCTCAGAATTGGCTGCATGCCACCTGAGTGTATTAGACTTCTATTTTTCCTTTTAAGCAGGAGTATCTTGGCAAATCTGTGATTTTAGGTGAGAGAGAAGACACTGGAATGATATAAGTAATGAAGGCTGAGCCATTGCTATAGCCTGGTTTGAAAAGCAAGGTGAACTTCTAAATGGCATTTTTACATTAGTATCCAGCTGAAGAAGAATTTTGGTGTTTACTACTCAAAATAGAAAAATAAAGTTTTGACAAACAGAGTTAGGAAAACAGGGACTAGAACTTCCAAATAGAATATAATCCTAGATATTGCACACCTTCTAATGTGTACTGCAATGGTAGTTAATACTGAGAAATAAGCTGAGTGAAGAGACCAAAATGAATGTGTTGATTTAGGATAATTTCTAAATAGGAAAAAAAATTGCTTGAGTAGTTATCCTGTTTTTCTGCAGAGACTGGGGCTCCTGTAATGATGCTGATGGATTATAGGGGAAAAACACCCTTTTGTCTCTGCTGTTGTTTAGATTTGAGAGCAAGATCTTGACTAGTGCCATTTCAACATTATTTTATACATAATGAATTAATTAATAAATGAGAGCCATTTGTAAAATTAGATTAATTTTCTTAACAGCTCTGCAGAGAAAAAAACATTAAAATGTATTTACTTTTAGTTTTCAACTTAATTTTATCTATTTAGAAAAATATGTGCTGAGAGGTATTGACAAGGGCAAACCTGTTGGGGTGCTAATCTTTTTTGGCATGAAGACAAATGGCCTGCCAGTTTTCTTAAGGGAGAGGACCAGAAAGTTCCTTGCCTTCCCTGTAAAAAGTGTTGCCTTGGACAGAGTAAGATAAACAAACTTGCAGGAGATACACATTTAGAGACATCTTCTTGGTCAAGAAAAGGGAGGCAGCCTGAATGTGTGTGATTTTGGTGGAGAAAAAAAAGAAAGTCCACATCTGATTTATGGTAAATTATAGGGAGGAGACCCACTGCTTGGGGCTGAGTATAATGTTTTCTCTAAAGAGAAAATTGCATAGAGATCTTGGCAATTAATGGCTCAGTTACTGGCTTTGTCAGATATCCTGCACAACTGATTCAGCAGTGCTCCATCCCCTGGAAGTGCAGAGCATGTGTAATGGATAGAATAACATCCCTGGTGGTAATCCTGGCACTTCAGTATGGGCTATGGGGAAGGAGCAAGTTCTTTTGCTCTTTACCCTTGAAGTGATCTCAACTTCACTTGAAAACATGAAATGGTGGTGAAAACACCAACCCTCTGCGACAGCGTTGGCAGGGGTCCGAGGATGAGGGAAGAGATGAGAATGTTGACTCCATGTTTCAGAAGGCTTGACTTATTATTTTATAATATATATTATATTAAAACTATATTAAAAGAATAGAAGAAAGGATTTCATTAGAAGGCGGGCTAAGAATAGAAAAGGAATGATAACAAAGGCTTGTGACTGACCGAGACAGTCCGGACAGCTGGACTGTGATTGGCCATTAATTAGAAACAACCACATGAGACCAATCACAGATGCACCTGTTGCATTCCACAGCAGCGGATAATCATTGTTTATATTTTGTTCCTGAGGCCGCTCAGCTTCTCAGGAGGAAAAATCCTAAGGAAAGGATTTTTCAGAAAATATCATGGCTACAACCCTCCTCTTAAAAAATCAAAATTTTCGCTTAATTCCTATTGTGTTCCCATTGTAATTCCCATTTGTTTTCCACAGGCCAACACATGCTCAAATCTCACACAAATGTCAGCATTTTGTCATCCCAAAATGCTATTAGTGTGCTGCATTACACATTTGTTCATGTGCACAACTGTTCCCTTTCTGGGAGCATGCCATTGTATATTGGTGAATATTGCTGAACTTACTTGGGGTCTGTTGTCACAATCAGGTTTTTTTCAGTTTTTAGTAAACCTCAGTAGTGGTTTTCTTCTTGTGTGTTGGTTATGTTCTTTGTGATTGAGCCTAATGTTCTGGTTGGGCTCAATAATCTTAGGTGCCTTTTCCAACACTAACGATTCTATGACAAATGTTTCTTCTAGAGAAATTGGCACCTTACGCATTCTCCCAGCACTGTCCAAATCTTTCTCAGAGTGCAAATATTTTTCTTTGGCAAGGTAGTGAAACAAATAAATTAGGAAAAAAAAGGTTTATGGCCCATTCCCCAGTCTACTTCATACAGACCTGAAACTGGCATAACTGAGTGTCATTGTCATATTTTCTTGAAAAATTTCTTTGCCAGGATTTCTTCTCCTGGGAAGCTGAGAAGCCTCAGGGATAAATGAAAAGAATAATTATCTGATTGCGTCTCCTGTGTTTGCTGCTTTGGAATGTGGTCTGGAGATTGTTTACCCACTGGTCATTGTTTGATTGGTTTCATGTGAATTGTTTTAACTTAATGACCAATAAAGATCCAGCTGTGTCAGGGCTCTGGAAGCAGTCCCGAGTTTTTCATTATCATTCTTGTTAAACCTTCTGTCTGCATACTCTCTCTATTCTTTAGTATAGGTTAAGTCTAGCATTCTTTAATATAATGTCATAAAATAATAAATTGGCCTTCTAGTCAGATTCTCAATTCCTCCTTCATCCTGGGGACACAGCAAATACCACAACTGAGCAGTACAAAGTTAGGGATGAGCATCCAGGGGTTATGTAGCCTAGCAAAAACAAATACATATATCACTGAGGATGTGGGATAATTTCACTGCCCTGAGAGTAAAAACTAACTTGAGCATCTTGTAATAGTTTATGCTGGGGACAAAATAGTTTCTCCTTTCTGTCAGCTTGTACAGGGCTGAGTGTGATCCCAGATAGGGCACATGCCATCTCTGTGGGGTTTTTTATCTACAACAGGGATAATGTATACACATCTCCAGCCAGTTTTTGTAAATGATTTTGCAGAGCAAATGCATTGTATAATTGTTAAATAAGAACATTTCCCCTGAAATGACCAAAAAGATGTGTAGCAAAATATTGACTCATCCTCTATGTGGAGAATTACACTGCTCAAGGGAGCTGGATTTTCAAACCAGCGGGTCTACAGCAGAAGCTGGTGCTGATGAATTATCCCTCAGACAATGGATAAGGGATGATTTGGCTCTGAGTGGGTGATGGGGAACAAGGTGTTGAATGAAGCTGCTGAAACTCCCACCAGAGCTGAAATGTTCTTGTAATGGGGAAGAGAAATGGGAAGAAGAGAAGAGAAATGGGAAAGGTTAAGCCAGGGTTTCAGACCTTAAGTAGTAACAGTCAAGAAAAAAAAAACAACAAAAGCAAAGACAAAAAACCAACCTTTATTTTTGATGATAAATTGTTCTTGAGCAGCCTTCTGTTAGCTTGAGCAGAGGTTGTTAAATGTGTAATTGTGGTACTGGCATTGGAGTACTCTGCTCTTCATAGAGATAAAACAGGAGAGTGCTGTGAGCTCATGAAAACAAGCTGAAATCACATCTCCCACAAGGTTTGCATATTTGACAGTTTAACAGACCTGCTAAAAGTCTAGATTTTGAGGGGAGATAACATATATAGGGTAACTTTTTTAGCCTTCTAAGAGTTAATTCTTCATAAAAAGGAGCTTTTGCTTAACCATAAATAGTCACTAGGCCAAAACAATTTTTTATTGGATGTAGGATAATGAACTCACTTTATGCCATTCTCTTATGTCTCACTGTGTAGCTCAGCAGAGATAAAGGTGCCAGATTTGTAGTTTTGATAGATAGTTAATTACCATGGAAGAGAGCACAGAAACTCACTCTTTGAATGAATAAAAGCCATGTAACTTCCAGAACCTTTTTTTTAGAACAATAGGTAATGAAGTGGACATGAAAACCAACATTTTTTAGAGTTAAAATTGGTTTTCGTGGCAAACAAGTATGTTCTTAAAACTAAAACACTGGAACTATTGAAGGAAAGGGACTCAAAGATCCCAATGCAGCCACAGGTCAGGATGTAGGATAGTTTCTGTTCTTGTAACGTTGAGACAAAAGAACAGTTCAGAAAATAATTGTTTTGGGCATGGGAAAGAAGATCCAGCAAAGCCAGTAAGCTCTGGGTTCACTGGAGAGAAAAATATTATATTCCTTTGTTTGTGCAAGGAAACAAACCAATGAAATTTATGCATAAAATGGAATCAATTTCCATTTCCTGTGAGGCAGAATCATCCTCAAAAAGGCACCTAACATATTGAAAGCAGCAAAGCAGGTCATGGCAGCAAGGATCCTTCCTTGTTTTGCAACATGAATGCTGTTTCACATTTCAAATGCCTTCTGGGAAAATATCAAACCTTTGTGATGGCCAAGGATGCTGAACTCTCTTCAGGTAGCTCTTCATCTGCAGAAGAGCATGCCCAAGAGAGGAGTGGATAAAAAGAAGTATACAAGAATTTGATTAAAAAAAACCCCGTCCAGATGCCTTGGAAATGTAGACTGTGATCAGCCAAGCTGCAAAACAAAATCCTGTAAAAAAGCAATTAAGAGATAGGACAGGGTGACAGGCATATCCTGTTCTTCACCCCTAAAACCAAAGTACTGCTAGATGGGATGTTATTTAAAGGCTACAGGATTATGAGTTCTGAGATGTTGCAGAAAGCTTTATTAAAAGGACATCTGGATGTCAGGGAAGTCCTGAAAAATCTCAGAACAGCGAAGGGCATTTGATACTGTCACCTCAGGAAGCATCATGAAGAAAACTTTGAGGATCCATTGCATATGCCAAGATTCAGAAATCAAATAGAAGGATCAAGGTTAGTGCCTGTGGGTGGAAGAAATCTGACTGAAGTGAAATAGTCCTGGAGGTGTGGATAGATGTAGAAATCCCACAGGGCTGAGCTTCTGTATATTCAGTTGTTATTGATAAATTATTGTGATTTCATAAATGTTATACATGGTTACAAGTACTTAAATCTGAGGTCTCATTTTAAGCTCCAAAATGAAAATTCAATTGTTTCCTAAGCAGGAATTCCTTCTTTCCTTCTTGTAAGACAATAGTTGGAAACATCTTCTGAGAATGTGTTTTCAGATGCCAAGTAATCAAAGCTAAATTGTGCATAGATATATATTTTAATTTTAAAAAATAGTAACTCATGAAAATAATTATTTTAAGTATCTTCTCATGAGACTAAATATTCATTAGCCTAATTGCAAGCAAGACACTGTCTTTCCATCACAATAAATTCAAAATTGTTCATTGGCTTCTACAAGAGGATGAAATGGATCATTTTGTTAAGCCTGATGTTGGTTTAAATGGTTGATTTCTCTGTGTGTGTTTTGGAACTCAGAGAATAGCTGGGCAACAAAAAATAGTTAATCAATTAAGGAATTGCTTGGAAGACAATGAAAGGGAGGGAAAACTTATATTTCCTGCAGATTTACATCCTGACTGAAAGCTGAGATGGGGTTTAAACCAGTGTGGCTGGGACTATGAACATGTCAGAATGTCAGCACTCACTTGAAAGGTAGTACCTTTCTAAGTTGCAGTAAACCTGATGTTTTCAGGCACAGAATGAGGTGATCTGATTTGATTTTTCCCAGTAGATGAAGAAAATGTGGAGAGGGAGGTGAAGAAAAATAAGAAAACAGTGGTTTTATTATTTTCATTATGATTACAAAAAAACAGCCTTGAAGATATAGCACTACCATGGCATTTATATTCTAGAAGGGAGTGTTCCATCCCCAATGGTAACTGTTGTTATCTAACAGGAAGGATGTGATCATTATTTTGTTCTATCAGCTCTCCTTTTTCTCCCTTTTGCAGGGATTTAAGCACACTGTGGTCCTGCTGAATCCTTCCATCCATTTCCCTGGCTCAGGCTGGCTGTAGTGAGTGGATGTGATGGAGGAATTTTATCATGGACCTGGCTCTGCATGCAAAATAGGGATTCTAACTAGGAAAGGACAAGGAGAGAGGAAAAACTAGTGTGATATCTGAAAAAGAAATAGGAAGCATCTCAGCTCTGATTCTCTTCTTTCTTACTTTATCTTTCCTGAGAGAACTTTATTGACTTCACTGGTTTTCTGTTTGTGTTCTTTTTTTTTTTTTGTCTGAACCTCTGAGAAGAAGAGTCAAGGTCATTGTTTCCCATTTATCCCTTCAGACTCTAACTTTTGCCATAGATATGGGCTGCTCTTTTATTATTTATTTTGGAGGATAATCCCTGATCATTGTAAACTGAAAATACAATATAGCTCACTTATGAGAAAGCAAGGGTAGTTTGGAGATTAAGTTTTCCCTATTACACTGCTAAAGCTCAGATACTTGATTCTGCTCCTTAGTTCTATCACCTAGACTGGCTGATATTTCCAAATCAAGCAGGCAAAACTGCCACTCAGGTTTACAATAAAGAAATAAAGATATTTCTCTTTCTGGACTTATCTCCCTGCAGCTTCTTCCTGGCTTCTGGTCTGTTTTAGATCCTATCTGCTCCAAGGCAGCTCAGCTGAAATTCACTTAGAAATACTCCAATCTACCTTCAGAATGTAATCCTAGTGCCTGTGGGGTAGACTGTGTGCTCTGCCCTTGAAACCCAGCTCTCCTCAATGTCAGGGTGTCCTGGGCTACTGTGGCAACTGGAGAAGGCTCCTGGGCTCTCTGGTGGGACTTTGTCAGCTTTTCACACCTTATAACCCTCTGGTGGGGCATCAGCAATTCACATCCTCAAGCAGTGATGCACCAGATTCTCCCCCACCCTGACATGTCAAATGCAGCTGACTGTGAATACTCTTGGAGTATTTGTAGCCAAGTTCTACCAGTTCTGCCTTTGGGCAGCAGCTCTTCACTCAAGTGATGAAATTAAAGATGTTCTCTGTCACTCTGTGAAGGCAAAGGGCTTCAGTTTTACATGGACTGCTCTTTGCAATAATTTCTATGACAAAAAGGCTTGCTTGAAAGAGTTCTGATAGCCAAAGCTGCACCCCTCCACAGAGCCAGGGCCTGCTCCAGCCATCATAGGGATGGTGTAGCTCTCCCCCAAACCTCTGAGGTTGCCTGTCAGAATACAGAAAGCTTCTGTGGTGTGCATTCTGTGGAAATTATGAGGAAGAGAAAAAGCAATGGAGGGTTGCAGGATCATACAAGTCAGAAGCCTTTTCCTGACCAGAAGAGTCCATGCTGCCCCACAAGACGGGTGGATTCATGCCTACTTGTAGTGCAGCTTGTGCTCCATCCCATGAGACACCCAGCCCTGAGGGCATTTGCTTTTAGCAAAGATCCCAGGACTGTCCAGCCTTCACAGGGCACACAGGACTTCAGCTTGGTTCTGACTTTATCTCCTGGGGTACAGCACAGGTGCAACACAAAACCCCTGCCTGATGTGCTTTATAGTATGTTCTTTTTATTTCTCTCTACATGATGCATTGCTCCCAGCCAAAAAAAAAAAAAACCAAAAAAACAACAGAAAAAAACCCCAAACAAACAAAAAAACCCAAAAAAAACAAAAGAAAGACAAAAAAAAAAAAAAAAAAACACACACACAAAAAAAAAACCAAACAAGAAAGAGGGATCAAAGTGACTGAGAAAAAGCCCTCTAAAGCCTCATCCTTTTTATTTCAAACCACAGGTTCTTTAATGACACCACCATTTAATTCTGTGGAATTAATTAGTATTGGTGTTCCCAACTTCTGTTACCTTAAGCCTTTTCTCCCTTTAATAAAACTAATTGCAGTTCCTGTCCCAGCTACCAACATCACAAGCCATTAACTGCAGCCATTAACTGCAGCCTACAGAAATCACCCTGATTTGTTCACTTCACCTGCAGTCCAGGAAGGATGGACCCAGGCAAATCACAACACTCTGAAGAGTTTTATAAAAAAATCTGGCAAGCAATTTGTCAAAATATCCGTTGATTTCAGTGTAATTGCCTCTCCTGCCTCCCTCCAGCCACAAAGCTGCTCTGCAGCCACTCACTTCAACAGCCACAAGACCTTTCTGTATCTGTGATTTTCCATCCTGTGCCATTGGATAGGGAAAAGGTTCATATTTTGTTGTGTTTTTGTTTGGCCAAGGAAGAATAGAGCTGGGTCTTTTATTATGTGAGCTTCTATGGCAAATGGCAGGAAGTACAAGATCCTATAATGGATAAAAATTCAAGCTCAGGACAGTCTGTAGAGTGTTGATTTGCATGCTAGCAGGGGTTTGGAGCTGTGGAGGGTGATTTTCAGCTATTGCTCTGATGTCAGGTTCATTTCAAAGCGAGTGCCCTTGGTCTCAGCTTCAGGGAAGGAAAAAAGGAGTCCTGTGGTATTTTCAGAGACCCCCAATGTTGGGAGGAATGAATGAATCTGACTCCATGTTCTTAGAAGGCTAATTTATTATTTTATGATATATATTATATAAAAGAATGCTATACTAAACTATACTAAATAATACAGAAAGGATGCAGACAGAAAGCTAAAAAGATAATAATGAGAACTCATGACTCCTTCTGGAGTCCCAACACAGCCTGACCATGATTGCTCATTAAGTCAAAAACAATTCACATGAAACCAATGAAACAATCACCTGTTAGATAAACAATATCCAAACCACATTCCAAAGCAGCAAAACACAGGAGAAGCAAATCAGAGAATTATTGTTTTCATTTTCCTCTGAGGCTTCCTAGCTTCCCAGGAGAAGAATCCTGGGCAAAGAGGATTTTTCAGAAAATATGACGGTGACAGAGGCCCAAGGCAGCAGCAGTGAGTGCCAGTGGAGAAAGGTTGAGAGTTGTTCACCTTGGACCTCCAGAGGGAATGGAATGGACACCCAAGGTTTCCTTCCCAACTGGGTTATTGCAGCAAGGACCCTGCACAGGGGAAAGGCAAAGTGCAGTGACCATGTGCTCCAGAGGGATCTGAGAGCCAGCCTCAGGGGAAAAATATTTGTGATGGATGGTGCTGAAGAAAAATCAGAATTATTAGTTCGACTCAGGGCATGAGTTCTTATTCCCTAGATCAGCTGTTGCAGCATCATTTGGAATACTTAATATCAAATCCAACTCTTGTGATGTACAACACTGCCTCTGAATGATGTCAAATACCAGATCCTTAATGAGGTTCCTCTTGTGCTTTATGGGATGCAGAGCAGTAACCTACTTTCTCCTCTGATTAAGGAAAGTGACTAATTTTCAGTGTTGCATCATTTATTAAAAATAATAAAAAATATGAAATATCCCTTAGAAGCCTAATGTGGAAAATTAAAGAAGTCTGGATGAATAAACTTATCTCCAATTAACTTAAGCTGTGCAAATCCTTTAGATGAAACATTGAAATGTTTTTGAGACACTATTTGGTGAAGTCTAGTAACAGCATCAGACTTTTCAGAACAACCTGATTTTCATGTTACAGATGTGTCAGCAGAAGTATGGATGAACTAATCATTCTGGTATAATTAACTGCCTTGTGAACTGTCTCGTTAGCGTGGGGAGATACTGATGAATAATTTGTCATATTCTAATTATTCCTTTCTCACCTCCCCCCCCCCTTTAAAAAATACATAATTATAAGCATTTAAGAAATAACTTGCACGGTGTTAAAAAATCCACCTCATCATTTTGATCCTTCCAACTTTTTCTGAAGCGCCTAGTTTATGCAAAGTGCTGAGAATTAAGGTGGCTGTGGAAATATCTGCTCGGGGATGTTGCAGCAGTGCACAAGGTGCATCTGCCTTATGCAGCATGGGGATAAGTATTAGGCTGTCCCAAGAAATTGCACTCATGCTTTGAATTCCTCTTCTACTTTTGTTCTTATTTAGTTGAAAAATGTCTCAGTGTGTTCTTGTGCTTTCTTACACACAATACTTCCCTTGGTGAGGCATTTTCACCCTGGTGCAAGAATAATCCTGTACTACTACTATTCCTCTCTTTCAGGGCTCCTACACACTCAGTGCAGTGCTGGACACAAGGAATTTACAACACTCTGCAGAAAAATTTGATCCAGAAGAAGAGAGAGAATGGCAGCACTCACACTGCCTGCTGGGGCAGGGGCAGGGATGGCAGGAGGGACAGCTCAGTGCTCAGGCAAGGTCGAGTGTTTGCAGGCTGGCTGACTCAGGACAGCTGGTACTGGTCAGCTCTGGGGGTGAAAATGTGAATCTCAGCATCTTGGAGCAGGAAATTTTCCCTAAGGGTAAATTCTCTTTAGTTTCATCTCCCAGGCAAGTGGATGAGCTGAGGATTTGCTCTTTGTAGTTACATTGCAAGCAAAGCTCCCTACTACTTTCTTTCTCTTTATTCTCCTTTTTGATGCAGAAAAGGAATGGCTAGCCCTAATGATTCAAAACAAAATTAATAAGCCTCATATTCACTGTCCAAGAGCCAAAGAGACCTTTTATCTAAAGAAAAAATAAAGTAAAAAAATGGGATTAGAGATCTTTCACAGTCTTGCCTTAGAACCAGTGAGAGTGACTTGAGAATATTCATCAGATCCATTTCTTCTTTTCTCTAAACTGACAATAATTTCTGTCACAATTTTCAGTCTCAAAGCTGTTCAACATTCTCTGCCAGTGTAAAATGTTTGTCCTAGAGTCTCAGAAGTCCAGTTCTCATTATTACCACCACGGCCCTACCCTTTAATTAGCCCAAAGAAGAAACATTTTGTTTCTGAACATCCCTTTTGTAAATTTGCTGAGCACAAAAATCAAAGAAATAAACGGAGAATTGCTTTCTAGCTACAGGTTTTTTTTTTATCAACTGTAGTCCAAATTTTGTATTCTGGCATTGACTGAGGGTTTTGAGGTGATAATAATTCAAATCAAACTTATGAAGCAGAGAGAGTGCTTTCTGTGAACTCTGCCAGTCCCTCGATTGTTTCCTATTTTTTCATCCTTCTGTACTCCTGTGTGCATCTGTGAGGTTTTTTTGATATGTCCCACATTTTCATAGTCAATCTAAAAATGCAGTAAGAGAAAATTCAGTGGAATGGAAGAACAGCTGGTGAAGAGCAGAAAAGTTAAAAGCCTCACTCACCTGTGTTTATGCACATATTTAATCTTTGTGAGGGAATTCAGTGTTGTGAGGCAGAAGCAGAGACCACGTGGTGGGGGAAATGCCTTCCAGCACATATTCATGCATAGAGATGAATCTCCCTGAGCCCTGAATGGTGTGGTTATGAAATCAGCTCCCTGGAATCATCCCTGGTGCGTTCAGCCTGTTGTGGCAGCCCATGCAGTGACAGAAGAAAGGCAATTTCTGTAATGCATTCATGGCTCTTCAGAGAGCCAGCATGGCCGTGCTATTAAAAGAAAGAAGCAGGACCTAGGTGGGCTTCACTCTGAAGCTGAGGCACACGGGTTTAGTGTGACTTCTGTCTCTGTATTTAACTTGAACCCACTGTGACTCATTTTCCCTTAATGAAGTTGGAATAACAGTGCTGCCCTTCTTCACAGGCAGCTTTTGAGGCTTATTTTTTTTAGTGAGGGTTATTGAGCTGGGAAATGTCACAACGATACACCATTATCCTCCACATCCCTCTTCAAATCTGCTATATCTCACAAATCACCCATGTCAATGGTTGGAATGCTAAATGGTGTTCCTGGTTAATTTTTCTTTTTTCCATTTCTTGTTTTTTTGATGTAGGTATACCGAATTGTTTAAGTAAAATACCCAAAATAAATAAACAGGGGTTAATGCAATGGCTTTTGTTCACCTCTCTCTCCTGTACTATTGTTTATTTTCTATCAAAGCACTCTTGTTTCTGGCAGGGACTGTGACTGCTTGCACAGCATCTAATTACACGGGGAGTTTATAATGCCACAATGAACTTCTGGGAAAGTTTGCCTTGAATATTTTTCATCACATGAAACACTTAAGGATCCCAGACAAGAAAATATGCCACTTTAAATCAATGCTGCTCCCAAAAAGGATAAATTTAAAGAAAGGATAAATTTAAAGAAAGGATAAATGTAAATTGTTCTTGAAGGGGAAGTTTAGTTGCTCTTTGGACCTTTTTTTTTCCTTCTCCAAGAAGAAAGTTCCTGCATCCAGGAGTGCACAGAGCTCTGTATCAGGACTCATGGCTGGCAGAGCAGGGTGCTGTCCCTGGCTGTGGCACCTCCAGCTCTATTTGGGGCAGTGCAGCACTGTCAAACTGCACCAATGTCCCCAGCAGTGAAATTTGTCTTCAAGTGCAAGCTGTCACACTTCCATGAGTGATTGGCTGATGTAATAGAATTGTGTTATGTAGAAGGCAGTTAAGAGGATCTTTTCATGCAACTTCTGTCCTTAAATAATCAAATAATTGATTTTTTTCTAATCTTTAGGGACTCTTAAGTTGTTAATGTCATAAATAAATAGGCAATAAGTACTTTCTTGAAGTGTCCTTATCACTGAAGTGTGAGACTTTGCCAATATACTTGATAATAAATGGCATCCTGGTTATCATTACTGCAATAATCTGGTTGCTCTGAGAATTTCATGATGGCTTTATTTATAGCTTCAACATAAAAGTACATCCTCATGTGATAAGACAAGCTTTAATAGAGTAATAATTGGGAAATATACAGCTGAAGCCTGCTAGAAACTTTGAATTCTGCCCTGTATCTGACGATTCAGAGCATGCCTATACAGATGGAATGAAATTTATTTTTCATTCCCTTTTGTGTTCTGATTTGCAGGCTGGAATTGTTTGTCATAGCATTCCTGCCCATGTAGTTTATATCACCTATAGTTATTTCCCAGCTCATTGCTGTGGAAAAAAAAATATCATATCAAAAGCAAAGGCCTGCATCCCAGGTACTGCACATGCAACTCATGCTCCCTGGAGAGAGGCAGCTCTCTGTGAGAGGGTTTGGCTGCCAGATGTTGATGGCTGCACTCTGGGGTTTGGCCCATTTGTGCCTAACACAGCACTAATGACAGAGAACAAAGATGAATTTAAACCACTTTTACACACCCTCCTCTATTGTAGGTATTGTTAGGACAGCTTTAAGTGTCCTTCAACTCTTTCCTGTCATATTATGACCCTGGGGAGCTGATGTGGCAGAGAGAGCTGCCTTTGGCATCACCTCAGCCCAGCTCCCCAGAGAGGTTTATCAGCATAGAGAGGATGATCAAGGAGTCACTGCTTCATCCTGCTGCAGGAAAACTTCAAAGAAAACACAGGCACAACTCTGCCTTTTGTTTTTCTGAGCTGAAAACCTGTCCTGTGGGTCTGCTGGGTACCATGCAGCTGGTGAGGCTGTGATGTACAAATTGCTTACCCCATACAAACGGGTCAACAGGAATTATTACTGATTCAAATAGCATAACAAATGTATTGAGTAGCTCTGGGCAGAAAGAAAGAAATATTTGAAGGAAGGCTACTCTTTCCTTCTGTTAAAAGCTGAGAAGGAAATCTATTGAATTGTCATTTCAAACTAATGATTCTTTCAAAGTACAGGTAAAAAGGATAAAAGGACATTTAACCAGAAGAAAACTCAAACTTAACACCCACCCCCACCCAAAGAAAAAAAGACAAGAAATGTTTTGCTTGGGATTGGCAGATACATTTGACATTACTTCAAATGATGTAATTTGACAGGTTTGTTTCTGCCAATAAACTGTAAAAAAAAAAAAGATTATAAAGGAGAGCTTTAGTTCTCCTGCTTCCCCCTTGGTTTTACTTAGTCCTGTGGCACAGTGATATTTTAAACATCTTTGACAAGGTTGTGTGATAAAGTCCTCCAAGTGACAATAATTTTTATAGTCTCTGTAGACTGCACTGAAGCCCCTTCCCTGCCTTTTCAGTCTTCCATTCCATAACTGTTCTTTTAAAATATATCCTATCCATTGTTTACTTTTTTGAGTTTTGTTTTTGGGTTTGTTTTTTTTTTTTGTGGCAGGGTTTCCCTGGAGCATAAAATGCTCCCTGGCACCTGACAGATGCCAGCCAGCAGCCAGTCCTGATCCACCTAAGTACTGTGCAGCATCTTCATCTTTTTGCTTCTTGCACATCTTCAGGAACTAAGCTTGATTAATTTTTTTCAAAGACACCGGGAATTAAATGGTTACAAATAATTATGCATATGCTATAATCACACTTTGCTTACAGTAGAAGTTTATTGAAATAAAGACATCCTTGTTTGTGCAATGGAGTTCATACTATGAAGTGTTAATCAGTCATTAGGGCCTTAAATGTAGCATTTAAAAGTATGATGACATAGAAGAAATATTTCTGTTTTCCACAGAACAAGTGAACATCAATTACAAACTGTGCTCGTATAATGGTCTTTTGGAATTCTCCATTCTAGTCATTTTCATTTTAACTAAAAAACAGAGGGGAAAAAGGACTTTCTATGACTAGTGGAATTTGCTGGCCTCACCAAAGGCTGGAGATGGATGCCAGGAGTGAAAATGGATCTAATACAAATTTCTTGTCCACCAATCTTCACCGTCTGTGTTTGCAGCAGGATTTAACATGTAATGCAGAGTGGCTGCAAATTTCAGGCTCTTGAATGGGACACTTAGCAGAGCTTGTCTGGCTTTGCTGTGTGCAGTTCCCTCTCAAATTCTGTCCTTATGGACAACGTCAGAAAAAGAATGAACAGTGTCTTTTTATTCACTGCACATCAAAATTCTCAAATGTGAACTTGAGCTTTAAATTTGCCTTTGTGCATGAGTTTTTTCACAGCCTGTTTCTGGGCCCTGTCACCATTATATTTTCTGAAAAAACCCTTTACCAGGATTTCTTCTCCTGCCAAGATAAGAAGCCTCAGCTTCTCCATGTTTTGCTGCTTTGGAATGTGGTCTGGAGATTGTTTATCCAAATGTGAATTGTTTTTAATTAATGACCAATCACAGCCAGCTGTGTTGGACTCTGAGGAGTCAGTCATAAACTTTCATTTTCATTCTTTTTTAGCCCTCTGATATATCCTTTCTCTATAGTTTAGTATAGTTTTAGTATAGCAATATAATATAATATAATATAATATAATATAATATAATATAATATAATATAATATAATATAATATAATATATCAGCCTTCTGAGAACATGGAGTCAAATTCTCATCTCTCATCTCATCCTGGGGACCCTCACAACACCACAGAACCCCACAGGAAGATTAATAACTGCAGGGAATCATGCTGGCTCTCCCAGAGAATGACACAGCTCTGGTGTTTGCTTGACTGCCCCTCCTCCCCAGTCACCTGTGTTTGCTAATCCCAATGGTTGTGCTGTTCCTAATGACTTTGTTTGGTGTTCCAGACTGATGTTGCATCAAATTATGAGCTTGTTTGTTTGTTTTCTGCAGGAGCTCTCTTGTAAATTAGCAACAGTTAATGGGGAGTTAAACCATTCTCAAACTTGTCAAATTCACCCAATAGGAAAAAAAAAAAAAAACAAACAGACTTTTAGAGCCAATTGACTGTTACATAAACATACTCCGGGGATAACCCAGAGTGACACACAAGGAGTGGTGGCCAGCAGGGAAAGAAGTTATTAAAAGTATTTCATAGCTGGCAAAGTACAAATTAGAGCCTTTTTTCACCCTTTCAAAAGTAATTGCCTCCCTTCGTTGCACTGGGTCATGCTGCATGATTTGTTATTGGCATTTAGAAATAAATATATCAACTTTTTGGCCCATAATCTCACTGTGGTGCTCCCAGTAGAATACTGAAGTTAGAAGAAAGGAGGAGAGGTGAAGCTATACACAACTCTCAAGCAATTTGTGTCTTAAATTTTCTCACTTGAGTTACTGTGAGCTGGATCAGATACAGAACCAGCTGGAAAAGAATGAGCTACACACTTGTCTGAACCACTGTCCAAAGCTGTAGCTGCTGATCTTCATTCTCAAATGTACACAGAATTTTCCTGTCTTTTAATACCTCATTTTTGCTTGTTTTTTTTGTCAGAGAGCCCAAAACAAGAGCCCAGACTGATCATGATGAACAGGGCTCAGTCAGTGCTTCTAGGCCTATCCAGAATAGAGAAACAGTAGAAACCTAACCCCAAATATTCTCTAATCAAGAAACCCGGGTATGTCATCAGTTCAATATATAAAATATACATTGTTTGTCATGGCAGATGTGCATTGATAGTGCCATTTACCTTCAAGCCTCATTTTGCAAATGGCAGAATTTGAGAGAGTTTGCATAATCATGTAAACTCCTTGGCCTCGCAGCATACTGAAAATCCAGATTCTTTTGAAGGAGGTTTATCTATTGCTGAATTTAAATCCTACCTCATATTCAGAAAAAAACCCTAAAAACTAGGGGGTTTTATATGAACAGATGCTTTTTAGCATGTGTGCCAGCTTCACTCAAATGTATTTCTCAGTTACTGTCAGCAACCCCAGCCTGTGAAGAGAAAACTGTCCTTTTACTTTCCAGTTATGAGTAAACTGTGACATATAGATTTTCTGCAGCACTGATTCTGCAGCCCTGCTCCAGCTTCCTCATGCAAGTTTGCAACAGTTTAAGATACTTGCTATATAAAGACATCTAACATGTCTGTAAAGTTTAATGTTTGAAAGCAGTGTCTCGAGTCCTGCTTTTAAATTTCACAAGGACAGTTTGGTAGGAACCTCTTCCCTATCTTTATTTATTAAAAAAAATACTGAATAGAATCACAAATTGCAGGATAGGTTACATCTTCAGATTTTTCAACTTATGCACCACTGAGAAGATTCTTTTTGAGCTAAGGAATCATAGTTTTCATAAACATGTTTTCCACTCCAGTCTGTTCTACTGCTCAGCTGGAAAAGGTTCAGTATCAGAGATGTTTAATTCAAGCCCAGATCATTGGCATGGGCTTTATAGTTTTACTTTTATTAAAGTAACAGTTTACAAAGAATGGCAAGACAGCATGGACAACCTCAAGATCATTAACAAAGCAATTTAATTTGGGGGGGAAAAGGCCCCATGACATTGATCAAAATGGGGAAAACCCCATTATTGATCAAAATTAAGAGGTTTATAACTGTGATAAAACTTCAAAATTTCAAAATTACAAAAATGCACTGTGAAGCAAATAGAGAAGGAAAACCAAAGTTAAATAGTTCACCCTAATATATTTTGTATTTTTATTTTAGTGGGAAGCAAGGATTTATGTTTCAGGCTGCTGGAATTGGGTAAATGATTTTGATTCTTTCTTTTTCTCTCTCTCTCTTTGCCTTTTCTTTCACTGAAGCACAAAATCACAAAGTTTAGAGGGGATATCTGATGATCATCTTCTCCAGTTCCCCTTCTAATGCAGGGACAGGGTTGGCTTTCTTTACTGGAAGGGAATGTTGTTGGCTTGTGTAAATGATGGCTTTTCCTTTTTCTTTTTTTTTTTTTTATTTCCTGCACTCCAGACAGAGAGACAAACAAGTAAAAACCCCCAAATTCTAGCTTTTACAGAGATGTCAATTACTTCTGTAAAAAAGGCATTGACCTGATAATTATTATCTGAGTAGATTCGTTTAGCTATAAGGATACTCATAAATTTCAAATACTGTATTAACACTCTTCTGACAGGCAAGTGCTTCATTCAGCTGTGTCATTTAGTAGCTCGTAACATTCTTTGGATAAAATGTGTGCTCCAGACTGTGACTGGTGATGAGGATTAATCAAGAGGTCTTAAATCAGGTACTTGATGGATCTGGTGTGTCTTTCTCTTGGTCAGCAGGTTCAGCCTCAGACAGCAGAGATAACTTCATGAGTACAAGCTGCAAGTATTAGTTGACTATTTAATAGTCTCTGGAAAATAATTGAGTTTATTTCAGGCTAGATTTGAGTGTTTAGATCTCATAAATATTTACACTTGGAGAAAGTTGCAGTTGTTTTCTATTCACCCTAGATGACTGGGGAACAATTAAATCTAGCTTCGATTATTAAAAGAAAAAAAAAAAGGAAGAAAAGAAAATCAGCCAGAAGTCTTACAGCATTGCAATTTTTATTAAGGCCTTTATCCAAATTCTTGTTAAGGGACCTTTTTGCTCTTGTTTCTATGATTAGTTGGAAGACAAATGTTCTAACTTTGGTGTATATCTAAGGTGACATGTTATAATTTATAGAAATGCCAGTGCAGTGAAATCACCCAAACACAAATGAATGTACTGACAATTCCTATGTAATTACTACAGAGCTGTCACTTTTCTATGTGTGCTCAGTGCATTAGTGCATCACAAATGTGAAACAGCCCAGTAATCAATATTCCTTGTCAAGTACAACTGTATTGCCAGAGACTTATTAGCATGTTATTCCTTCTGATTTTTCTTTTCAATATGTTTAATTTATTTAAGTGCACCTAATTTCCATTCTTAACATATAACACTGCATTTTCAGTTGGATGCTTAGCAAGTTCTGGGCAGAGTGATTCCTTTCTTTTGCAATCTGTATTGAAAAAGCTTGGTAACAAACCATGTAATTTACAGAACACAATGGGACACAGAATTCTCGCTGAGATTCTTCTTGTTAACCCAACATGGACACAGGCTGTGCTGGATTGCTCAATTTCTTGTGTGGTCAGTGTATATCAGAGGAAAAGAGCAATAGCTGCATTTACTGAAGAGCTGCACTGAGTTACAGAAAGGACAATTTGGTGATGAACACTGCCATCAAAGTTAGGCAGTGTCTTACCAGCCTGTCTAAATTTCTCTCTGTGATATCTGGCTGTTTCATACAGTGCATTTTTTTTCTGTCTGTGAATCTGGAGAATGTGATCTTGTTTCATCAAGCTTTCAAATCCATCCCATTCTGGAATAGATGTAGTTTAGAGATCTACCATAGGACTGTAATCCATTCAATCCCCTCAAAGTTGTCTCTCTTATAGCTGCTGTTCTGTCTATTTTTTATATCAGGACACTGTCTACAGTGTTTGAGAACTTGTAATTTAATATTAATGAGAGATACAGAATCATATTGCTGCCATCCTTTGACTTCACGTCCTAATTTTTGAAACGATTTGTTTTTTCCTGGTGCTTGCAGATGGGTTAGCACTGTTACCCTTCAAGTATTATGTTCCTGTCATAGAGAAGTTAAGACAAATGTTTAGACAACAAATAAAGTGTGTGGATTATTGAGTGAAATGGCTGAAATTCAGTAAACACATGTTTTACTGTATATAGCAAACAAAACAAACCATGCACCTGAGGCTTTCAATAGTCCACACCCTCAAATGTGTTTTGCTTCGAAACAAAACACAAAAACACACAAAAAAAGCAACAATTCAGCCAGACAATTCTGGCTGCCAGCCTCCTTTGGAACTCACCCTTTTGGCCTCTGCACCTAGGTCCCATTTCTCTGTGATTTTTATTTTCTTTCTTGCAACCCATGCAGCACCATAGAGTGAGCAGGGACACACCAGGCAGAAAGGTCTAGAGAATAAATTCCTCATCAAAATAAAATGGGCTAAAAGGAGGGGAGCAAACATTCCCTAGATCCTGAGGACCTGAGCCAGGCAAAGAGGAAAGGACCCAGCTAGATCCAGGAGGAACACCACACGCTCTGGAAGTGCCACCAGGGAAAAAACAAGAGAACACTGAGCTGTGGAGAAACCATCTCCCACAGATGGCAGTGATCTCTGGCACTAGCACAGGCAATTATCACAAAAAAAAGAACTCAGCAGCCATGGAAAATACTGAGATAAGTTGTGAATTTCTCAGTCTTTGCATTATACTTGGAATTTCTTTCTTATGACTTTATATTCTGTGTTTCTTGAAAAGCTTGTGAGCGTCACGTTTTAGCCTTGTAACTGATTTTTTAACTTCCTGAAATTTTCTAAGCAGAAAGCCATGAAATAATATTTTTTTCCTACAACTAATTGACAATTTCTATTTTTGTTTTGTTCTTGTAGAAGGCTGCTCTTTCTAGATGTGAAATCTTATTTCACTTTAACTTATTCTGTTAAAAAGTTACAAACTCAGCTAAACAAACAGGAAAAAATGTATTTTTTCCCGAAAAATGCTGCCTGCCTCTATAAGCAAGTCATTTTGTTTTTCAAACTCAAGAGATGATGAAAAAAATAGTAACAAAGTGGGAAAGAAGCATATTATGACAACTGAAGCAAGGTGTTCAATCTGAAAAGGGAAAATCTACCCACTTCCAAGTGCTTCTGTTGTGAATTGCATAAAATCTTCCCAGAAGATAGGAAAAAGATGAAATATCATTTCATTATATGGGAAAGTGATGATCACTGCACACATGTCAAGATACATTTTGAAACTCCATTTTAACCATATTTCTGGGCTTTGCTTTACCACTAATTTTCACGCTTTATTTAAAATGAAAATTTATAAAAGGGCCAGGACTAAGGGTACAGGATAATATATTTATATACCTAAATGGAAGCACTCCAGGTGTGAGTGACTTTTGTCCAAGAACAAGCTGAATGCAGCCACAATTTGATCCAGAATGGAAAGCTGTGTGTGTAAAGGGTGCATATTTGCGGCCCATGACCCACGGGATCCTAGGGAAATACTCAGATGTGTGAAAACATGCTTGTGGGACCTAAGGTGAATTCACAGCTGTAACCCCATTCTTGGAGATGGAGGATTCTTCTAGGAGGGTGGGGAAGTGGTAAAAGGGATCACACAAGCTGTTTGCCCTGTTAAGTCACTTCATCAGCATGAACTTCTGCTGATAAGGTAGGAAAACAATCTTTTCCAGACTCCAAATACATCACTGGTGTAGTACCCAAAGAACTAGGTAGAATTTAAGCTTAGGAAAAAAAAAGAAACCTAGGAAAGTGGTGGATTTACACTAATCCTGAGTCCTTCAGTAAAGGGAAGAACTTTCTCAGAATATCTCTGCAAAACCTACCCATACTCATTCTAAGGTGCGTGCACTGATCACTGCTGTCCTTCAGCCTGGGCGGGCTGAGACTGCAGCTCAGGGGCTCACACTGACACCCAGGGGCTCTCCAGGCTGCCAAGGCTGATGTGGCCTGCCTGCAGGAGCTGCAAACACAAGCAGTCCTGTCGCAGGCGTGTTGGGAGAGGCTGAAAGACACAAAATTATACTGGGTGTCTTCAGACTCTTCAAATTCCAGGGCTTTCCAAAGGTTGAGATCTTCCCAAGTGGTTTGTGGACAGCAGAAAGCTCAGGGTCAGACCCTGCCTGGCGTTGGGAAGGGCATCTTTCATCCCATAAAAACTTCACTAAGAAACCCCTGCCTGGCATCTGAAAATGTTATATTTCTGCTTTTCCATAACTTATGTTGGCAGTCAAGCCTTAAGCCATAATGCAAATTATAGAGTATTTCATTATAGTGAGATGATTTTGCAGTGCTGCTATGCCATCATACAAAAAAACAGTTAGCTTGCTACCTTGGTAAAGCTTGAAGACAGTTTCTTATTCTCCTTTGAGCTGATTATATAAATGTTTGTTTTCATTATGTTGAAAAGGGATTTTTCCAACCCTCTTCTTAATAGTTTTCCTAATCCTCACCAACATTACTGGCAAACAAAGCATGCATTTGATATATCCAGGGACTTAATCATGGGGTCTGGAGGGATTTCAGGTGTCTCTATTTCTGGAGTAGATAGCTTGAATTCACTTTAAAAATAGTTTTCAATTTTTCAGAAGGGGCTGATAGTCTTCTTTTAAATTTCTCATGCTTAACATTGAGTTATGTTGCAAAACATTACCTTTCATGTGTGCAACATAAAATCGCCCCTCCTTACCTTTGAGTTCTAGGTTAACACGTGGTTCTACATAACCAGGGTAATATTTAGTTGAGAGATTGAATTTTTTCAATAGGTAAAAGTGAGCATAAGTCCTGTAGCCCCTGAAAGAGGAAGAGAAATACCATGGCAGAGGTGAGTGTCAACCTGAATGACACTCACTGTGACAACACAAGCACAGCTCTCAGCCAAGCTGCCAGCCATGGCTGGAGTGAAACCCATGCTGTAATGGGCAGGAAATGTCTGTGTTGGACTGGTTTCCCTATTTGTATCTGCAGTCTCCATCCCCATCTCACCATGGGCAGTGACTCAGTGTGATTTCTGAGTGCTTTATGCCATTTGGATTTCAGCCCTGTGACCTGTGACTTGCTCAGGGTGTCCATAACTAGCTGTCAGTGCCTGGCCTGTCAGGCCTTATTATTTAATGGGGATTACAGGCACAGTGCCTCCCGTGGCTGCAGAGGCACTGATGAGGGGAAAGTGGCCATGAACATGTCGTGGCTGCAGTGACAGAGCTCAGGGTGTCACCACTCAGGGCACAGCTCTTTGGGTGACGTTGTCTCGTGGAAGTGACTGATGCCTCTGGACAGAAGGGTTCAGTAAAGCTGTAATCAATGCTGCCCTGAGTGCCATGTGCCTGTCTCACTCTGTCAAGTCTTTCAGCAGGGACTGAGTGAATCTGTGCTAAGCTGTGGGATTTTGCAGCTATATGGTGCCTTGCGCTCACAAGAGGTCCAAGGCAATCACAATCCCACATCCTCCAAGGTGCCCCTGGTTGCCCCCTGGGGAATGAACTTCAGGAGCCACAAAGCATCACAGAAAGGGAAAATGAGCACCTTGGCTTGGATCTGTGCTTCTCAGGAACAGGCTGTGCAGATGAGTTGGTTTTCCATGCAGCAATATCAGCCCCTCTGTTGGTAACACCCACACTGGCCCATGATTTCTTTGGGAGATGATTTTACTTTCCTCTGGTGGTGTTTGCAAGGGTCCCAGGACCAGGGAAGAAATGAGAATCTTGACTCCATGTTTCAGAAGGCTGATTTATTATTTTATGATATATTAAAAGACAATTATATACTAAAATCACAATAAAGAAAGAGAAAGTATTTCATCAGAAAGCTGGCAAAGAAAGGAATGGAATGATAATAAAATCTTGTAACTGCTCACAGCCTCGACACAGCTGGCTGTCATTGGTCATCAAGTAAAAACAATTCACATGCTGGGTAAACAATTCTCCAAATCACATTCCAAAGCAGCAAAACATGGAGAAGCTGAAGCTTCTCAGGAGAAAAGATCCTAATTAAAGGATTTTTCAGAAAATATGCCTGTGACACTTTCCCACCCACCCATCAACTGGCTCTGCAAGTAAGGATCTCTCTGTAGGTAAAGGAAATTTGTCTGCCAGGTTAGGATTAAGCTGCAGGGGACTGCAGTGGGATGGGACCTAGAAACAGCAGAGCTTACACAGACATGGAGAATATTCTGCCTTCCTAAGTCCAAACAGCAAGGCCAAAAGTTCAGGAGTTTTTAGGAGCAGGGGCTATCTACTCTTGTATCTCACTGTATCTTTCCCCCACTCTCTTGGAGATGCTTTTTGCTGGGCAGCAGAATAGTCCTTGGGCTGGCAAGCATCCTGTGTGGTACCTGACAGGGTCCTCTGTGAACCAAAGCCAGTGCTGAGCTTTATCTTTGCTCCACAAAAATCCCAGTGTTTGGGAGCTTGAAATATAAAGCAAGTAAATAAACATTTTAAACTAAAATGTGAGAGCATCCTCTATTCCTGGTACATAATTGCAACAGAATTTCAGTAACAGTATCAGAAGAAAAGAGCTGGAAATTGTGATTCCCCCTTGCTGTTCTTCCTTTCCCTCCTCTGTGTCTCACAGTATATGGAAAACATCCAAACAGGCAAGGGAAGAGGAGCAATTGAAAGTACCTTCATCCTTGTGAGCAATCTCAATGAACTTTTCACCAAACCACAGAGCTCTTCTTGATGATGGTCAATCAGAGAACCAGCAAATTGTGCACAAGTGTTAGTCTTTTTCTCTCATGAAAAGGATTTTGATTTTTGAGGAGTCCTAAGGCATCCAAAACATCCCACTGTTAAAGAGGTAAGAAGCAACTGCTTTTAATTCTGCTATGAATATTCTGCATGGCATTGAAAAGTCTGGGAACCAGCCCAAGACCTGGCAACAGAATTACTGGGTTTTTTCAGGTCTTTCCCTGACTGATATCTCATCTGTGAGAGGTGGTTCCTGTGCTGGCTTGTCTTGCACCATTTTTAGAGAGAAATTTCTCACTGTCTGTGTGATCAGTAAAACTTCCTGTGGTACCTGGATGGGTGACAATGGCATGGGGAGAAGCCCTGTTAGAGGATTTCTCAGACCTGACCTAACTTAGGAGGAGAATCATCATAGACTTGACTTGTTCACAGCACCAGAGGTCTGTCTGGAGGACATTTCACAATCTAGTTAATAATGTAAGTTCATGAAAGATATATCAGGGCTATGGGGAAATCAGGCTGTAGTCTTACAGCACATCTGGCAAAATCACTGAGTGACCTTCAGTGAGAGCTAAAAGTATGGGTTAAAATAAAATATATATAATACCATACGTTTTGTACATGACATAAGGAAACTTTGTTTAGTAAAAAAAAAAAGGACCACATTGGACATATGTAATGGGAAGAATTAACATCGCAAAGAGCAGAAGGAAGTTTATTTTAATCAGGTAAAATTCTTCAGGCTTAGTTCACCCATTCAGACTATTTTTCTTCTTTTTTTTTTTCTTTTTGTTTTGTCACAGTTCTTGGTTTCATTATGATGCTTACACTCCCACAAAGCTTTAACATCTCTCTGGAATCAGCTGTAGTGTGAAAATCTTGCAATACATGAAGTACTATCCAGAGGAGCATCTCTAAACTTTGGCTGCATTTACAGGTCATCAAGGAGCCACACAACATCACAAATAAAGATGTAGAATTTTAATCCATAGCGAATTACAAGGATGGTATATTCCCATGGCACACACCGTAGAGGCACATTTAATACCTGCCTGTAGTCACATTTCTCTTCACAGAGAAAAACAAGACACAACTTCCCAAGGATATTTCTGGGATTCACATTCTCTGAACCTCAAAGAAAGAAAAAACAATTCTTATCTCCTTTGCTGCTCCTCTTGTTGTTCACAAGTGGAATGCATTGTGCCAGATTGTTTACCTGAAGGGAATTGGTAATTGGATTCTGGTGTGAGTGTTTTGATTCATTGGCCAAATGAATCCAGGTGTGTGTGTGTGTTGAGACTGTTGGCTCACAGTCATGAGATTCTGGGCAGTTGAGTGCTTGGCAGATTCAGTGTAATATAGTGTAATATAATGTAAAATAATATAGTATAATAAAATAATTAATTAGCCTTCTGATATCCATGGAGTCAGATGCCATTTCTCCCCATCGTCAGGGTTGTCCTGATTTTACTATACCTGCTCATAGTTCTTTGCACTTTTTTGGTACCAGACCATGGGAATATTCAGCAAATGCCATGGTTACAATTGTGATAATGCCAAAATGAAACACATTGCTTGGAATTTGCCAATTTCCAGGCTCCTTGGGTAACCCGCTGGTGAGATTGATTTCTTTCTCCAGGAAATGGACTGGAGGGGAGAAGGAGATGTTTTATTTTGAAATGCAGTGTGGCTGTTTTGTTTTGAAAGGTGTCAGTGCCACACTTTCAGAGGGACTCTGGGCCTCTGACAAGTTCTCTGCTGTGGGAGTGCATCAGGCACTGACAGTGCCCTTAAGCTCTTTTCTCTCTTCCCTCAGCAGTTTTTGATTAGGAGGTGCCACTACAACTCTCAGTTTGTTACCCTGTGCTAATAAGCAACCTGTGGCTTACGGTACACGGGGAAAAATGGATCTGATGCTCTGCATAACCTGCTCAATTTGTCTGATGCTTGTGAGGGAAATGGTTTTTGATGTGCAGTTTCTCCCTACCCCTACTGCCATGTCCCTGTGAACACCATTTAGGCACTTTGATCTTTCCTCTTTAATGTCCTTTAAAATTAAGGGACTGAATATGTCCAAGCTGCTGTCTCTCTAAAATTCTGTCCTTCCCTCTCAAGGAATTCATTGGCAAAATGGGCACACTTTGAGCTCTGCTGTGCAGGGGCAGGAATTCTGGTGAGGAAAGGCACAAAGCAGAACAAAACTTTGGTTATAACCCTCCCTCCTGCTTCCTCCTCAACACCTACAGGCTTCAAACTCTGCTTCTTTCTCTTTCATCCCACAGTTGGATTTCAGGGGAGGTTTCAAGGCAAAGTGCACAGAATTTCTAGTCCCTTAAACTGCAATATCTCAGACTGATAATAACAGCAATCTCAAAATAATAGTTACTAATGTCAGAGGAAAATTAATTCCCAGAACAGTCTTTGTAATAAAAATGAAGTTTTCTGTTCTAGAGAGAATAACAAACATAACCAATTAGCTCTACTGAAAGTTGCAGCCATGTGATTTTGTGTTATTTTTATAAGATAAGAAATAATGACTGTGTTCAAAATTTGCAGATGTTACTACAGTCAGAACTTCTGATCATAGTACTGATAATTGAAGACATTATTTTAAATGAGAAGGAAGAAATCCTAAGACTTTTGATCACGCTGAATAATTTATTTTCTGCCTTCATGTTTACTTAGCTCTTGAAAGATTTGCTCCAGGTATGCAGCAAGGCTTGTTAATACAACTGTTTGGCTGTGCTATAAATGAGCAAATAATTTCTTCCCTTAAGGAAGAAGAAGCAAAGAATAAAATATGCATCTCCAAAAGATAATGAGCATTTAGACAACAGCTAATGAAACTTGAGCGAGGAGTGATGAATCACAGCACTCTAGGTCATGGAGGAGAGCTGTGTAAATCATTGGTTTTTCAGCTTACTGTCAAATCTGAAAGATGAGGAGAAAAGAAGAATTGTTTCAAGTTAACCTCAAATGTGTTGTTTATCTGTAGTCAAAAAAAAAAAAAAGAAAGAAAAAAGAAAAGAATGGTTTTACACTAAGAATATGAACATAAAAGCCTTTCTTCATCCTGAACCTAGAAGTTTCATTTTGAATTTGAATACTAGTGCTGTGTATATTTTCATTTTTTCAAAAGAAATCTCAGAAATAAACCTTTCTTTAGAAGCTTAATTTGCATTTTGGTTGCCACTATATCTGTACCTGTTTTTCCTGGTCTGTCACATGTAGTTTGAAATAAATGTTTGAGGTTCAGTTCTCACTTTTTTTTTGTTTATTTGAAAAGATGCAACAGGCCAGTGAACACAGAGACCTTTCAAAGATGTGTATGTCAGCTGTTAACTGGGCAGCATTAGCCTCCAGAAATTTCAGGTATTTTGAGAGGACCATAAACACTGACTGCATTTTGAAAACCTGCCTTGTCAATTTACAGTACTGCTGGTTTAACATGAAATTTGACCTTGTGAAGAAAAGAACAAATGGGTTCAGTTCCTTTTGGAGCAGTCACAGAGTTAAGAGGATCTGCAATTTCCCTGTAAGAGAGTGAACTAAAATTTGGGTTCTGGCACCCGTCAGTCTTAGAAGAATTATTTCTTCAGCCAGCAGGACCATGACTCAGTCGGGGTTTGCTGTATTAAATTGAAATTCTTACATAGATATCAGTGTCTTGGGTCAAGTTCCGAAGGGGTTCTCTGTGTGTCTATGCAAAAAAGGCTACTATCTTCTTCAGATAATGTATTTTTTCTAAAAATTAGATATATATAAATGGAACAAAACATATGCATATTAGTTTCATATTGCATGTAAAATCTGTTAGATGTCTATGAATTATCATCTAAAGCATCACCTGGAGGTTATACAACATGCAATAGATGTTTTCATGTTAGAAGCAATTCTGGAATAAAGACAAGTAACCATAAGGGGGGGAAAAAGGAAGAAATGAAAGTGATTGCCTTTCAAAGTCAAATCAAAATTTTCTTCCTGTCAAAGAAATGGATATAGTGGAAAGATTGTCATAGTGCTAACATAAAAAGAACTAGATAATTTGGAAAACATATGCAAAAGACATAAGTTGGAAAAACTGTCAGCAGTAAGCATCCCACCCATGCCTTTTCAAGGAGAATGTATCAAATCTGAGGTGACTTTTTAAAGACAACAAATATTTTGTCCCTTAGATAAAAAAGCTGTGTTGCTAAAGACAAACTAGTCTTATCCTGTACTTTTGTTCTGTAACTGTGCACAACAGAGATGACTAAAAATATCTGAAACCATTTGCTAGATCCAAATTATATAACATGGACTTTTTGTCATAGGAATAATTTGGTTTTCTTTTTTTTTTTTTTGTAAAAGAAATTTGGTTTTCCCAGGGCCTTTATAGCAACCTGTGTAGCTTGCCATTGGATTGGAAGGGATTCATTGAAATCAATCTCCTCCTGAGCCCTTGCTTCACTTCTTGCCTGCAGTCATCCGCCTGATTTGGTTCTGGATTGTATCCATAGGGCTGGACAGACAAAGTAAGAGTGGAAGTCAAATTCTTTCCCATTTTTCCAACACAGAAGAGATAAAATAATAGAGAATGCATCCCTGATCTGTTTGAGTAATGTCTTGCTATTACTTCTCAACTGGCACTCCATACACATGCTGAGGGATGGGGATTATATGCCTCCTGTATTTCTTTAGCCTATACATCAACATAAGGTCAATTGATTTTATAAACACTGCTAAGTTTATTCTTGCAATTATTTTGTGTCACTGGGCTCTGTACCTCAGCCATAGCTATGTAAAAAGTGTTTTTATTGATCAGCTGCAGCTGGTATATTGCTTTATTGAACTCCCTCTCTTTCCTCTTGGTATATGGGGACAGTAGGTGCTGGAGATCTGTTTTGCATTTTCTGTATGTTCACTAGAAATTTCTGCTAGTCTCCTGAAATGCCCACTTTCAGTCTTCACTAAACAGAGCAAACCCATTCTTTCAAATCTCTCCTTCTGTGGAAATCACTGTATTTTCATTATGCATTATGCATAATATTTTGTCAATCCTCTTTCCACCCTTCACCTTCAGCAATATCTTTTCTGAGATATGGTGAAACTGAATGAAAAATGTCAAGTGATGTCTCACAAGCAATTTACACAGTGGTGTTGTGAACTTCCCAGTTCTCATTTCCTATTCACTCTTTATGCATCCTAAAAATTTCATTTACATTTGATTCATCTTAACAATTTTATTTACTACTTATGCTGTGCACTGAATAGCAACTGATATCAGATGTGGTATGACATTCACTTTCTGGGTTTTAGGTTTTTTCCAAAGAATCCAAGAATGTGTGAGTAGTTCAGATTTTCTCCATGGGCATTATAAAGCAATAGTCAACAGTAACTTTCACAGCTGGATTTTTCTAGGAATAATTTCTTTGATGCAGTTAGTTCTTTCTATGATTTCCTGTTTTCTATTTTGATAAAGAATTTGTCAATGGTAATAATTCAGCCAATTCAGTTATGTAAACATGTTTCAATTTTCAATTTTCCACCTATTGTTTACTTTGACTAGTGATTATTCATTGTTTATTATTTGCACTTCCTGATTGGTTATTCAAGTTAAATTGTTGCTGTTTCCGACCATGTTAATAACATTTTAGTCATGAACTCTAAAGAAAGTCTGGAATTGTGTTTCCATGAATAGAAGAGTCAATATGGTTTGGGGTTTTTTTGTGCTTGGACACATTTATATAACAAAAGACATCCAAGTTGTTGAAGAGTGTTGTCAGGTGTGTCAGAAACTGTTTGTCAGATGCAATGCTGGAGACATCTGATATTGGAGAAGGACAAGGTGGCACCAGTAAATTAGCAGTGAATCTCAGAATGTGGATGGGAATATTTTGGATTTACAAAGCTGGAGAACTGACAGCAGATAAAGAATTACATAACCAATGGCAGCTGTTAGTGAAAAAATGTGAATATTGCTCTGAAGAACTGAGTTCAGTGGAAGATTTCTTGCACCAGAGTTTAAACAGAGGACACAAAACAAAGGAAGTATTGCTAATCATTCAGAATAAGGCAGTGAAAAAGGAATGAAATTATCTGGAAACTTTAGAAGTGATTAAACCAGTAGAAACAGGAATGCTTTGATAAGTTTAAGTTTTAGGAACTGTTTTAAATACAGTTTTAAAATTAGTTGCCATGCAGTAAAACAATTTGCAAATGAAATAACTTATAGAGAGAAGGGTAATTTTTGTTTAATGAAAAAGTAGGTAAAGAAACTGATGGCAGCAAAGACAGCCAAACTAATTCCTCAGAAACTTATGTCAATTGTCTGGCTAAGAGCTTAAAAATGTTGATTCTAGACAGAAGAAAATGTGGTGAAAAAAACCTGGCATGAATAACTTCTTGAAAATTTCCTGCAGAAAAGAGGTGTCATTTTCTACAGGTCTATATAATACAGCACTTCCTTATTGCAATTTTAAATTACTTTTTTAGATTGCTTCTTTCTCTAGTTATTATTGACAAAGTTTTCCAACAAGATGAGGTCAGATTGTGCTACTTGTCTGACTTTCACTTTGGCAGGTAGTTAAACTAAACTTCCTTACAAAGGACATCAAAGCTGTGACAAATTTCAGCTCTTCAGCTGAGAGCTGTATGCTACTCAATTTTAGGTACTCGTAGCCACAGATATTTTCCATTTAGAGAATCTCAAAGAACTCTTCTTAAATTTCAGATGAGTAGTCATAACCACAAATCCCTCTGACAAGAAAGCCCAGCTCTAGAGTAAGTAAAAAAACTCTGAATGATATTTGGGTTCTTTCCATTATCAGCAACAGTAATATTAAAAGATGCTGTGAGAATATTTGAATTACCTGAATAAAATATTTTATTTTATGCTCCAACACTGAAAAATCTTCCAATTCTCATTTACGGAGTACCCATTAGCAAATGATAAGTGGGGCTTCAAGGGCTTCAAAAGTGATTTTTTTCATTATCAGGAAAGCACAGCAAGAGTAGGAAGAGCAATATGAATTGCTACTTGTTTATCACAGCACTCAGATTTACACAACAGCAATAATTCCACCAGTACTGTAAACCAGACTCAGAATACAGATCCTTAACTAACAGGTCAAAAATAGGGCAAAGAAGGAGGGAGAGCAAGCATGATAAATCAGAAAGAAAAAATCAATGTTATAATTTAAAAGGGAAGGGGGAAATAAAAAAAGGGAAACCAGAAGTGGCTTAAAAGCAGGAGATAAAAGGATTTTGTGATAAAATTAAGCATGAGAAAATTATGTGAAATGTTGCTGTAATCTGATAAAAACACCTAGACGTGGAATGGGGAAAGAAATGCCTGTTTCACCTTTAGTCAGTGCCCCATTCTCTCTCAATGTCTCCAGAAACCTGTGTGTTAGAATTGCACTTCCACAGAGTTCTAGAAGTGAAAATATTTTTGGTAAATCTCTATTTAATGTAGGTGTGAGGAGGCAGTAAATAAATGGAAGAAATTATTTGAACATTTATTCTAAAAGGATTGAATGATTTAATTTTTTTTTTATGAGAACTTCAGGTGACATTTTAAGGGCTAAACTTATACTCTTGGGATATTTTGGACTCTTTTATTTCTGATAGTACAATATACATTTACTTTCAGTGCAGATATCAAACTATGGCAGGTTGGGCTGGATCCAAAGAGAATAAATGTGTAGGAAATCATGAGGAAGTCTGTGAAAATAGTAATGGCAATAATCAGACATAAAAGTAGTCTTATTTTAATTTCAGAAACACTTGAATTAATGCCTTCACAGGCTTTTAAAACCATTTTCTCCTTGTTTACACATTTGCTCTTGGAGGCTGATGAAATGTTGAAAGGCAGCATTGTAGATGTCCATTCAGGGAGATGCAGTTTTGCCAAGCAATATGAGCATTATGAAACTTCCTATAATCTATTTCAATACCAGGACCCAGCCTGAAAATACAAATGAAATTAAAATTACATGGTAACAAAATAACTCCAGCTTGTAAGGATGCTATTTTTTAAAAGCCAGACAATTCTGTGGCTCTTAGAATGTTTTAATCCTTTTCCAGGAACTAATCTTGCTTTCTAAATAATAATTTACATGCTATTACTCACAATTCTTTGCAGAGAATTCTTGTTTGCAGTGAGCTCTTCCTTACACTAACTTTGAAGAACTTTTAAATTCTGATTATAACTGAGGTGATGCTCAAGCCCATCGTTCCCATATTACTTGAAAAGTATTCAGAAAAGAAAAAGATGAAATGTCCATCTTCATTTTGAGTGATAGTTCCTACAATCACTAACTATAATTTAGAATTTGCCAAAATTAGAGTGAGTAATGTTGGATCAATTTTCTTCTCATCTTTCAAAATGACAGAACCCACACAGAAAATGTCCACAGAAAGATTATACACCCTTTCCCCTCCCCATCTTTGCTGACTTTTGAGACAAGTCTATTGAAAATGAAAATTATTTATTTCTTTGCAAAGATGTCTTTAAAAACAAGTCTGAGGAAGTAACTGTGTCATTCCAAAATCAAACATCTGAGATAATACAGAGTGGAAATAACATTGTGACAAAATTTAAATTTAAATTTATTTGCTCTTTTGAATTTAAAATCTGTTTAAATATATATGCTAATTCAAAACTATTCAATGGTTCCATGCAGGTAGATTTCTTCCTATCAGCAGCTCATAAGTTGTGTTCACTGGAGTGTCACAGACCACATATAGAGAAAAATCTGCATTGAGTGCTGCAAAACTTTTGGTTTAGGCACAGCAGCCTGGCACCAGGGAGTGAGGTAAAGCAGGTCTCCTGCAACTGGACTGAATGCTGAAATCAGATTTCTCCTCCCTGCAGTTAAGTTACACAGCTGAATTTGGAGCTCCAACATAGGAATAGTGTGAGATTGTGTGAAGGGCTGCTCCTTTCCTCTCCTAAAATTGAGGAATCCACTGTGCAAAGGAGAATAATGGGGTAAGTGGTACCTCACAGCCCAACGCTCCCTTCAGAATGCTGCCCTCAAACACAATTGGTACAAGAGTCAATAATGTTTATTGATTTAGCTGCTAAGAAAAAAAATCAAAAAGCCAATAACCTATTCAAATAATGGAATAACACTGCTGTTAACAATTTACAATTGGGTTATTTTGCACATTATTATAGACAATTATGAATCTTTTATTTATCACTCTTAAATAATTTCAGTAGCTCACAGATGCGGTTACAATACAATTCTACCACCTGTTCTTCCTCACTTAGAAAGCAATTCTGTCCATCTTTGTTCCACCTCCAGCACCAAACCATCCAGCCACAGGACCTGGGCTGTCCCTTGGGGTGGCTCTGCCATCCCACTGGGCTTGGATCTGCAAGAACAGCTGGCTCTAGATTCTTGCACCCATGCCATCAAAAGTCCAACCTCCTCTGTGGACTGTTTGATTTTTACACCCTATCATCCATTTTTTGCCATATCTACCCACAATTTTTCACTGCTTCTCTTCCTTTTTAGTGCCTGGTTTCCTCAGAAATATATGCTTCTAGTAATTTTTATACCACGGATTCTAATTTTGTTGCATATGTAACTGAATTTGGAATATTTGTTGCACTTAACTGTACAATCTACATCTTATGTGGTTAACTGACTCCCCATTTGCCCTTCAGCTACATATTTTGTACTGCTGCCTGTAGTTTATCTTAAATATTTGACTGTAGCCTTAATTTCTCAACATAATTCCTATTAAGTTCTAACATTTTCTCATCTTGTATGCACACAGTCCATACATCAGAGCAACATATTTCTCTAGCTGTGTTTGTACACAATCTTTTGCTCTTGTCTAGCTGCTTAATTAGAAATAATTAGTCTTGATAAATTCACTGAACAGTCTTCCAGATTTTTTCAGAAAACTTATTTTTTTAATGGAGTTCAATACTCCAGTGGGATTTCTTGCTCCCAGCAGTAAAGTAAAACAAAAAAAATAATGCTCTCAGCTTAGTGACTTACGTCTCTTGCATGTTATCTCTTATGTCTTATATGTTTTGTTTAATTTCAAAATACATTCTGCATATACTACATTTCTATAGAGCTCCTCTCACTTTCTTAAGTTAAACCTTTTTTTTTTTTAATTTATTTGACTTTTACAAATATGGGCTTCAGGATCTTCTCACTTAGCCAGTGACATGAATCAGATCTTAAGAGTTGAAACATCTTCCTGATGTACCTCTGACATCCCCACTGAGAGTTCTCCACTGCTGACAGCTGCCTAAGGATCAAGCACATGAGAATGAGAGAGCTTCTCTCACTGATGCAAATGCAGCTTTAGCACCTGTCATTAAGTTTAAATGAAAAACAACTCTCAGAAGTGGCCACGTTCCAAAGGAGGGATCTTGGCAGATTTCAGCCGTTTTGAGACAGAAAGGTGATGATTCCCTAAAGGATAAGGATCAGTCCTACTCAGCAGACCTGAAATGGTTTGGTAGAGAGAAGATGAAAGTATGGGACAATATGGGCAATATGAATGGATGGATCTGAATGTTTGGCTCTTGCAGATCTCAGAGGTGCAGTCCCTGAGCTGCTAATCTGAATTTTTGCAGCTTTATCTGCCCTTTAACAAGTTGTAGTGCAGTCATGCCCCCATCCATGCTGAGGGGAGCCATGAAATACTGTGCAACCCCTACTGGCTGCAGCCAGCCCTGGGTAGTGTTGGGAGAAAGCAGTACAGCAGAAATGGAGCCATATTTCCCCCTCTACCTTCTGAAGTCACATTTCAGTGTTTTATGCCTCTGTTACTAGGCAAGGCATTGAACTAGAGAATAATTTTATTTTCTACTGATGTCCCTTGCTTCAGACTTTACAACTTTAAGAGGCTGTAAACATTTAATAGGCAGAAAAGGGAAACACCTCATTAAAAGAAATCTCCCTGCAGATAATTGAGCCCACAGTTCCTCTGGTATGGTTAATAGGGTTATGTATTGCCATATCTGATTTGTTTTACTGCCGTGGACAAGAACGAAGAGCAGAAGCCATGAAATTTCTGTGTAATTTGGCATTTAGCATTGATTTTCCTTAACATTTCCTGGATTATTGGCAATCCCATATAGCTAACCAGTGTGAAAACTCTGTCTTTCTTGGATTTCATTTGCTTTTTCATTATTCACCAATGTGTCTCAGACTGGAGTATTACTGTGTTCTTTTAGAATCCAGTACTGAGCTGCTGTAAGGAGCTGATTCTTCCCCTTTGTACTGCTAAACATGGACATGTTTCATGTAAAATCTGAATCAAAGCAGTTGAATTCTTTGTCTCTTGAGAGCTTCTAAATCTTCTCCACAGAAAACATGAAGGAAGTTCAAAAAAGGAAAATAGAATACAATGCTTCCTCAACAATTCCTTCCTTCCTTCCTTCCTTCCTTCCTTCCTTCCTTCCTTCCTTCCTTCCTTCCTTCCTTCCGCCACTTCCGCCACTTCCGCCACTTCCGCCACTTCCTTCCGCCACTTCCTTCCGCCACTTCCTTCCGCCACTTCCTTCCGCCACTTCCTTCCGCCACTTCCTTCCTTCCTTCCGCCACTTCCTTCCTTCCGCCACTTCCTTCCTTCCGCCACTTCCTTCCTTCCTTCCGCCACTTCCTTCCTTCCGCCACTTCCTTCCTTCCTTCCGCCACTTCCTTCCTTCCGCCACTTCCTTCCTTCCGCCACTTCCTTCCGCCACTTCCTTCCGCCACTTCCTTCCGCCACTTCCTTCCTTCCGCCACTTCCTTCCTTCCGCCACTTCCTTCCGCCACTTCCTTCCTTCCTTCCGCCACTTCCTTCCGCCACTTCCTTCCTTCCTTCCTTCCTTCCTTCCTTCCTTCCTTCCTTCCTTCCTTCCTTCCTTCCTTCCTTCCTTCCTTCCTTCCTTCCTTCCTTCCTTCCTTCCGCCACTTCCTTCCTTCCTTCCGCCACTTCCTTCCTTCCTTCCGCCACTTCCTTCCTTCCTTCCGCCACTTCCTTCCGCCACTTCCTTCCGCCACTTCCTTCCTTCCGCCACTTCCTTCCGCCACTTCCTTCCTTCTGCCACTTCCTTCCGCCACTTCCTTCCTTCCGCCACTTCCTTCCGCCACTTCCTTCCTTCCTTCCGCCACTTCCTTCCGCCACTTCCTTCCTTCCTTCCGCCACTTCCTTCCTTCCTTCCTTCCTTCCTTCCTTCCTTCCTTCCTGCCTTCCTGCCTTCCTGCCTTCCTGCCTTCCTTCCGCCACTTCCTTCCTTCCTTCCTTCCTTCCTTCCGCCACTTCCTTCCTTCCTTCCGCCACTTCCTTCCTTCCGCCACTTCCTTCCTTCCGCCACGTCCTTCCGCCACTTCCTTCCGCCACTTCCTTCCGCCACTTCCTTCCTTCCTTCCGCCACTTCCTTCCTTCCTTCCTTCCGCCACTTCCTTCCGCCACTTCCTTCCGCCACTTCCTTCCTTTCGCCACTTCCTTCCTTCCTTCCGCCACTTCCTTCCGCCACTTCCTTCCGCCACTTCCGCCACTTCCTTCCGACACTTCCTTCCTTCCGCCACGTCCTTCCGACACTTTCTTCAGCCCCTTTCTCCTCTCCTCTCCTCTCCTCTCCTCTCCTCTCCTCTCCTCTCCTCTCCTCTCCTCTCCTCTCCTCTCCTCTCCTCTCCTCTCCTCTCCTCTCCTCTCCTCTCCTCTCCTCTCCTCTCCTCTCCTCTCCTCTCCTCTCCTCTCCTCTCCTCTCCTCTCCTCTCTCTTTTGTTCTCTCTTTCTCTAATATATGGTTAAAGGCTTAATTATTTATTAGTGTATATGAAAAGCAAAAGTAAAATGTGCATGGGATACTGGGAAGAATAAGTTTTTTATCTACTTGCACTATATTTTCTAAAGCCTTTATTTCTTGGAGACACTGTTTGTCAGTCAGCTAGCTGAGTGATAATCAGAGCTAGTCAGGCTGATTTATGGCTCTGATTTGCCACACAAAAAGTCTTCTTTTCATTCATCACCAGTGAAGAATTTTGTGCTATGTGCTGCTGCAATGTATGGTGGATGTTTAAGTCACCATGACAGAGAAAGCACAAACACCTCTAACAAAAAGCTGGTCACATGGATAAACTATAATCTAGATCAAACTAACAAACTAATCCATGTGTGAAAAAGCTACATATAAAATATCCCAGACTTCTCCCTCGCTGGAAGAATTACATTTTAAATTAGACAGTACAAAATTAGAAAGAAAATCCAGTATATAACTTGAAGGAAATCCTTACTTTCAGAATCAATTTCTGCTCATATTAAGCTTTTCAAAAGACAATTTTTCTTTCATGTATGTGTAGTATAATACCTTTGCCACAAGATTTGAGTTTGACTTCCCTTTGGTAGAAATAAACATAAGAATTATATGGTAGAATAAGTACTTTTGTTTACATGGCATCTGGTTTTGAACTATTTTTGAAACAAACAAAAACCTACCGAAGGGCTTTTATGACATGAGTATATATTGTGACAGGTTCAATTAAGTAATAGGTTATGGTAGTGACTTTAAAAAAGCAAAACCCTGTGAGATGCTTCCTAATAGAATTCATATTCTAATAAAGTCCAGTTAAAAATCAATAGAGAGACTCATTATGCCTTCAGTAGAGTTAGACTCAGGTAGCCCATCCATACTAAACTCAGGACATAAAATGGAATGGAATAGAATGGACTATTTCAATTATAAGGGACCTACAACTATGATCCATCTGCCTGACCACTTCAGGACTGACCAAAAATTAAAGAATATTTTTTAAGGCATTGCCCAAATGCCTCTGAAACACTGACAAGCATGATGTGGTCTGACACCCACAATGAGCTTTGCCCCCTTGGCTGCCAGGGCTCACTGCTAACTCAGATTAAATTTGCCATCTACCAGCATCCCCAGATTCCTTTCTGCAGGGCTGTTCTCCAGGCACCCCTTTCCCAATTTATACTTATGCCTGCTATCCCAGGTGCAGAATCTGGCATTTGCTCTTGTTAAATTTCATGTAGGCTGATCAGGTTTCATCTGTGGAAATTGGTGGGAGGCACAGAGCTGAGAAACATATGAATCTAAAACAGATAGGAGAAAAATCCTCATTTGATTTTTCACCTATATCACAAAAAAGATAAGCACAGCAAAAAAACATATGTTTTCAGCTACAAAACAGATATACATCTCCTAGTCAGTGAGAAATATCAGGGATTGCTTCTCCTTTCCCTCTTCTGTTAATCAGATCAGAGTGAAAATAGGAGCTGGTGAACCTGCTCAACTCACCCTTGGCTCGCTGGCTTGAGTACATCAAGAAGCCAAGTCATTTCTAAAGCAAGAACAGAGCAACTCAGTCTTCTGCCCTGGGCAGAGAAGCCCAAATAATTCAGTCTGATTGAATAGACTGTGTGTTCAACCCAGGCTAAGTTCTGAAATGGACACTTCAGAAAAGATCAAAGTCTACATAGCTGTCACAGGGTGTTTTTCTTACAAAATGGCTTACAATTCAAATAACAGAAGTGAGTATTCTCTTTTAATAACTCATTTCTCTTATTTGATGTTCAAGGTATGGCACATAACAGCACAATTTAAATTAATATAGTATTAAGCAGAATAAAGCACCCAAATACTCAGTACTAATAATAATTACAATAAAGCTGTCCTGGGAGAATTCTGATATTCTCCACTGGAGTATGTCCTTCAGGTTCATTGACTTCTAGATAAGATTTGAAAAAGAAATATACCAAAGCATAAAAAGATAAAGTGTTTGGGTTAATATGTCCCATAGAAGATCACAATATGTGGCAGAAAATAATAGTAATTGGTATCTATATGAGGAGAAGAAGCTAAACTGTTAGTCAAGTGCAAATGGGTGTCCTTTTTCATCCACTGCAATAACAAACAAATTGAGCCTAAATTAGAGAAGCTTTTGGAATATAATGTGCTCCAACTGCTACAGCCAGGAAATATCAGATGGGAAACCAGGTCTTTTTGCTGTTTAATCCTTCTCCTACCTCTGAACATCAGGTGGAAGGAGCCAAAATCTGCTCTGTCATTTTGCAAGGATGCCCATCCTAATTGTGAGCCCCGGGCAGGTGTCTGCAGCTAGCCCAGGAGCAGGCATCTGAGAGGTTCCTACCCCAAGGGTGATGGGAACCCCTGTTGCTGATATCCTGGAGGTTTTATCCATGGGCTGAGAGAGTGCTGTGGTCAGGTGGGCATCAAAAGCGGAGCTGAGGAGAGATAGAAAAGCTTTCTGCCCAGGGGAGTGAATTTCATTCTCCTGCTGCATCTGAGCAGGTAAATAACAGATTTAATAGATAAAAATCACAGATATTTCTTATGTGAATTTAGTGAGCACATCTCAGTTGGCTGGGATTTGGCAGCTGAATACCAAAAATTCAATCACCCAAACAAATCAGACTACAGTACAGTATGTATATAATACAAAAAAACCACCTGAAAATAAGGATAATATACCTGTAAACATATATTTAAGAGATCATTTTCCTTTTCCTAGTCAGTCTCTTGTGTCTACATGAGCAAAGAGTAGGTGACAGCCTACAGATGACTCAGACTTCCCTTCCTTGTATGTATCACATCCCTAAATCAAGAGCTGAATTAGGTCAATGTCAACCTTGTAACATAGAATATAAGTTACTCTCTTCAAAAGAAATCCTACAGCTGTTTTTGACCAGATCACCAAGGAGAATGGTGCCATACCACTCCAAGTCCCACAGCACAGGCAATGGTTCCTGGTGGTAGTAGATGCAAAGCAAAACCAATACTCCAGCTGCTTTCTAATAATTATGTTGCCTATTTCTTCTCAGTTATTTAACAAAAAAATTATGCAATCAGGAATATTTCTTTTGCCACAATTTTAATTCCTAATTGTACTCTCTGGACCTGGTTATTAATTTGAAGAAAATTAAAATTATCTGGCCATGCAGGGGTCCTGCAATCTCTTTAAAACTCTATTTTGTTAGAGAACAATAAAATCAAGCAGGTGGTCCTAAAGGGGGAAGAAAAGAAGGAACAAAAAAGCTCCAAAACCAATCCAAGCTGAGATGATTATTGCCAGCAGTGATATGTCTTTATCATTTCAATAGTTTGGATTAGATGAGAGAAAAGAGATGGAGCTGTGCAAAAATAATGACAGGATAGACCTGGACTCAGACACTTTATCTGAAGAGAAACAGCTACTGGCTAAGTGGCTGAACTGTCCCCTCTTGCTGACACAGTAATGTGGAATGTCTGTTCCACAAATAGATGGAAGGTTTGTAGCCAGCAGGAGCAGCTCACATCACCCATCCTCTCAAATCCATGGATTGCACCTTTGCTGTGCCCACTGAGATGTGTGACTGCTTGGAGCGATTTCTGTGTGCAACAGCAGCCCTTCTCCCCCCAGGCAGGTCATCTGCAGGATTTTCCTGGCTTTTTACAAAAGGTGATATAAGCTGTGTCATCTGTATGTTTGCTTTTAATCCAGCCAACGCCAAAGTTTAATTCTGACTCTGGTGCTGTGTTACTGTGGAAGCTGAGAGCCTGCAGCACAGGACAAATCCAAAGCTCAGCAAAGGGCAGCTGAGGGGGCTCAGCCATGCATGGGAGGCCACAGGGCCTCTTTACAAAGCAAATGTTGGTGTTGCTAAATTAACAGCATTTTCCATGCTGCTCATGCCTGCTGGTGTAGTGTTTTTCATTCAGCCAGAAGGAAAGTCAACGAGTCTGAAATGCAATTTCTTCTTTGACTTGTAATTTTCCTTCAGTGATTCATTCATGCCAGCTTCTTATCTGTGTATCCCAGTGGCTTTGAGGGGTTGGATAATAACAACAATAAGGATGCTCAGTCTAGTGCTAGCCTCCTGCTTTAACAGTTATCACTTGGAACAGGTCCAGACCCAATCCTTGGGAAATTTGGACAGGCAGCTGTCTTCAAGGTGAATGAAACTGTGCATGGAAGGCAGAATTTATTCCTTATTCCAGTATATTCCTTTGAAATTGTTCTCCTGATCTAAATGTACATAAATGTTAAATAAAATTCCATGTGCTTTCTGAAACCTCCTTTTTGGCATCCATCCTTGAGGGTTCTCCTCTGATATTTATCAGGCTAGATTACCTATGTAGACACCAGCCTGATCCTCTCTCTGGGATTTTCTTCATAGACATCAAAAATAGGAGCCATAATTTCTTTTTATTCCTGAGAATTGTGATTTACAGTGTTCTTATAGTAGGAGAGGAAAACAATACTCTTCTATGTTGCCCTGAAACTCTTGCTGAGAAAAGGTAAATTTTTTTACACCTTCAGTCTGCCTGACATGGGAGTCAAAGAAGGGACAAAGACATGAGCAGAAACCATCCTTTCTTTCCAGATGACATGGCCAGATAACTCACACAAGGCTTGGTGGCTTTTATTTTTTTCTGTGGACAAATGGTCCAAACCACTGCCTATTCTTTATCTGGTTTGACTTACATTACTATGAAAAAGTAATAAAAGGGCACCAATAGTATGATTTTAAAATATATTTATGGACACAGCATAAAAACAAATTAGGATCTACATCTCCTCTCATGCCCACAGCCATGGTTAAAGATTAATATGAGCAACAATAACTGCTTATCTCTACCTCAAACACCCACAAGAATGGAAGAGATTTTCTTCTTGCTCTAAAAGCTGACAATTCTGACTGCTTTCACATTTGGCAAGAATCAAAAAAAAAAAACCCAAAAAAAACTAGGCCCTTCAGAGAATAGGTTTTGCAAAATAAAGTTCAGCAGGGTGCAAGGTGAAATTTAACTTTAGCTTTTTGGTTGTCATAATCAAATAATAGTTATGCTCTTGGGCTTTCTCTTTGTAACTGTATGCGCATTTAGTACCAGCTAATTTCTTGCAGCTCCTGAGCTGTCAAATATCTACTATTTGTTTGATTTTTACAGAGGATCTGTGGGCAGTGTTCAGGTAGACTTGTGGGCATTCATCACCTTTGCAAATGCAGCCAGGTGTTCCAAAGGATCAGACTGTTCATGTCTGAAGGAGAGTGCTGCCAAACAAATACCTCCCCTCTAGTTGCTGTACCTCGCCCCAACCATTCAACTGAAACCTTCTGAAATCAAGGGAATATCTGTGACTAAAAGTGCATATTACGCGTTGTACAAGAGAGAATAAATATGGCCTAGATGCTGAAATATTTCAGCTGGGGGTATGTATTAATTTTTTGTAACTCTGGCTCAGGGGCCATGTCTCTGAAAATAGTGTCATCCTCTCTGAAGTGAATCAGACTCTGTATTTCTTTATATTTAATACAAAATTAAGCTTAAATAACATTCAAATATTGATTTCAGCAATTCTAGTGTCAAATTACCTGAAGCTCGGGTTCATTGTTTTAATTCACACCCAGATCCACTTTCATCACTCTGTGGCAGTGTCAGGTGGGTGTGAGTTATGTAGTCTTTAAAGCTGACATGGCATGCTAGTGCTCTGCACAGTGGATGCAGAAGAGGACTCTGAGGGTCAAGGAAGATAGTATGTCATAGGTGAAGTCCACTTGAATATTCAATAGAAAGTGGTCTCAGGTTTGGTTGATTTCTGAGAGCCTGATTCTAACAGCTTAGCTCATCTGCTGTGATGTGAGCTGTTTTGACCTTCTCAGTGAAGGGTATTAGGAGACTATTTACACATTTTCCAAATGACATGGAAAGGGACCTCCAATAAGGCCTCTGATCTGGGGCAGAGAGGGGTAACATGCTATGAAGGAAAAAAAATCCACCTTGTTATGCAGCTCTTTGAAGTCATTAAGAGGTTTCAGATGGTAGAGGGTTAGGGTGGGGCATAGGGCAGGGTTGAGAGAAGGGGATCAAAGGGGGAAATTAAACCACTTCATCATGTAATTCTATAATTTATTATATTAATAATATCAGCACATTGCAGCTCTTAGCTGCAATGCAACTGAAGCTGGCAAAGAGCAACAATGATACCATGTGTCATCCTAGAGTGGAGTGCAGAGGAAGGAATTTTGGCAAGGAAAACAGGCCAGCCTTATTGCAGAAATGTTCAGAGATATTCATCAGAAAGAGCAAATGGACCTCAGCTACTGCACGCTTTTCTGAGAGTAGTTTATCTGACCTGGGAGGAAAGGTACCTCAAACAAGCCTGACAGTGTTACAAACTGTGGTGAAGAAACCTGATTTAGCAAACTTGCATCTATACTTCTAGTCTACTTCTATACTTCTATGTTTCCATTTATCAGCTTGATTTTGCCCCAGCTTGAAGTGTTATTTTATAACCTTTGCCAAGCTGCTGCTGAGCAAATTTGATTCTTTGGTCTTCAGCTGATGAATTTTTGGAAGTCTTGAGAATGGGCTTGCAAAGAAAGTTAGACTGGTTCACACAAGCTGTGGAAGTAGAATGGGTCTAGGAGCCTCAAATGCCTGGGAAGTGTTTTCTGTTCTATCAGCATCCTCAATCTAGTGAGCTGCTTGATCATTTTTCACTGCACTGTTCCATTTTTGCATACATTTTTCTCATTCTTCCATGTGAAATTGAACTTGCACATGCTCTTATGCAACATCCAGATGTTTCAAGTTCTTGAAGAAAATATGACCTCATTTGATGTGCAAACCATAGTAGAAATACCATCATTTGTGCTATTAATCAGGGGGTTTTCGTTTGTTTCTTCATGTTGTGTAATTTTGCCAGTGTCTAAGATGGTAAGGCAATCCAAAAGATTTTCTTTCTTTTCTTCTTTGCAAGGAATCACATGAGCAGGACACCAATTTTACTATTTTTTTTTTTTTTTACTCATATTAAACATTGTTAGAGTTAAATAGCACTAAAAGTGTTACTGAAGCACTTCAGGTTAATTTATATGGAAATTGTATCTTCCACACTTAAGTGAGCCTCTGGTCAATAATGTGATGGTTAAGGAGTGGATGAGATCAGTGATGAAGTTTAAGATTTCCAGGAGGCTGGATTAACTGAGGCAGCAGAGAAGTAAATTAAGGACCAGGCCACTCCCAATTCCAGTGCAGAATATTCAGAAAGAGAAGAAAAAAAATTTGATCAATGTAATTACCAGAAAGCTAAGAATTCATCCCAGTCAGAAAGGAAGTTTCTCCTAGTGAAAGACTCATCCTGAGAACGGCCAGGTAGGGAAATTTATTCATAGAACAGTGAAAGATTCAAAGATGAAATCTAATTCTGGTTTTAACATCCATGGGATCATGAGGACAGGTAGTTTTGCTACACTAGGAATTTGTACTCTTTAGTTATCTATTAATATCTGTTCATAGGGAAATCAGCAGTGATTGGTCTAATTCATTCAAAATGCAAACAAACAACATATTTTAATTATTAAGAGTGTTACATAATTTTCATTGTTCAATGTCAGCAACATTTAACTGAGGTTATAAATTCTTCATTTTCTTACTCTGTGGTTTGGAGGTGTTCTCTAGAAGACAATCTAGATTTATTTTATAACCAAAGCATGTATTAGTTGAAGATTCAAGTAAACTTCCACTAGCAAATTCTATTCTATTCTTTAGAAATTCTTCAGAATGTTTTGGAGTCTGAACCTGGTATACACTGACAGTGAGAAACATGCAAAATTAATGACATGAAAATAAGAAACAAACATTTCAGGCAATAAGTCTAAAAAGCCTTAAAAATTGAAAACAGCAATAACATTTATCTGTGTTCTGCATGACACGCACCTTAGGGAAGTTATTAATACTTTTAGTGTAGGTGGTGTGTTGAAAATTACTTTCAGAGTTACAGGGTAATATATTATATCCTTTGCCATAGCTTCTCTTAAAATAAAGGGAAAAGATTTTTAATACATTCATTTCCATAGCACTTTGAAACATATACAAGCCTTCTTCCTTTTTTTAAAATACTACTTGCAGCAATTCACATTAATCAATGACTGTGTTATCACTTCCCAACAAAGAAATAAAATATATGAAAAGTTGAGCATGCACTGCACAAAGCAGTCACATGGAATAGTTTATTTTTTTACCATGTGGCTCTTAGATGTAAAATTAAATGGAGAATATAAACAAACCCTTTCAGTGGTGACAGGCCTTAATGAGGTCTTCTCATGGTCACCTCCTGAGCAGCTGTTTCTTTGTTGCTGTTGTATTTAGGCTTGCATTAGAAGCCTATCCTTTCCTCCTCCTCCATCTCCATGTCTCCTGTAACTGTGTGCTAAAATTGCAGGAGTCAGAGTCAAAATTAGGTTTTTTGTTAGGAGAGCTGCTTGTTTCTAACAGGAGTGAAATCTTCTCCATCTATGTCCCTGCACACCATCCTTCCAGAGGCAGGGTCTCTTAAGAAAATGAATTGGTTTTTTGTTGGTTGAAGCAGGCTTCATCAAGCTTGAAGAAAATAAATGCTGCAGGCTCCAAGTACACTCCTTCCTCACTTCTGTGGCCAAGGCACTGGGTAATGTGTGCTTTGCTCATGTCCCAGTGCAGGTGACATGGACACATCCATCCACTTTTGGTCTCCTTAGTCTCCTTTTAAACAGTAGGAATTTTAATTGGAGCCATCCAGATCTGAGACTGCAGTAGCACCTCAAAGACTTCTCTGGTGTTATAAGGAGTGGTGACAGCTGATTTACAGTTAACATTATATGAACTTGCCTCATCCTTCTTTTCTTTCTTTTCTCAGCCTCAGACTTCTTTGCTTAAAAGACAAAAAAAAAAAAGGCATAAAAATAATTTTCTAATTTTTTTTTCCCAAAGGATAAATATATCATCTATGAAAACTGGAATATTTTAATGGCACATTTCAAAAGACCAACCATTCCATAACAAGGTCTTAGCATCAGCTGAAAGTGGAGCTTACTTAGGGAGACAATTGAAAGTCCCTAGAAATATCTTATTAATTAATAGGAGAATGTCATTGTCAGCATCTCTTAATAATTTATCCACCCTATTGGTATTTTGATTCTAAAATTTTTCTGGATATTCATCCTTTGTGAGTGATTGCAGGAAGAATATTGATGCTTTAATAGTGAGATCGATCACTTTTATAGCATTTGGCAGTGATTTTTAGGACCAACTCATAAAACTGCTGGAACAGAGTGATGAATAAGGATTTTCAGATCTGAAGAGCTGCACAGATATTAACTAATCACTGCTACATCACTGAGCCAATATGTTATTATGATGATGGGAATATTAACATAGAGTGACTTTCCATATCTTGAAAATCAGAGCTTGTAACTTCCCACTTCTTTCTCTTTATTTTTACTATTTAATTACAACAACCCAGAACTTCTGAGTACAGTAATTTTAGGGATGAATCTGCCATAGACCTTGCAGAGTGTTTAAACTCTCAGGTGATAACAGCCATGCCCAACCTGAGACCTCTGAGCACTGCAGGGCACAGATCGCCAGATCTGTCACAGACTGCTTTCCTTTAAGTGATTGATCTGCCATTTTGTCCCTGTGATGGTGTTCACAGGGGTCTCAGGTTAGGGAAGAGATGAGGATCTGACTCCATGTTTCAGAAGGCTTGATTTATTATTTTATGATATATATATATATATTAAAACTATACTAAAAGAATAGAAGAAAGGATTTCATCAGAAGGCTAGCTAAGAATGGAATAGGAAAGAATGATAACAAAAGCTTGTGGCTCGGACAGAGAGTCCAAGCCAGCTGACTGTGATTGGCCATTCATTAGAAACAACCACATGAGACCAATCACAGATGCACCTGTTGCATTCCACAGCAGCAGATAATCATTGTTTGCATTTTGTTCCTGAGGCCTCTCAGCTTCTCAGGAGGAAAAATCCCAAGGAAAGGATTTTTTCATAAAATGTTTCTATGACATGCCCCCACTGAGCCAATGCCCAGAAATCAGACTAAAAATACCATTAGGATAATATTCTCAATCATGAAGGTGCCATGTTCTTTGGTGCTTGTATTTTTATCTTTTATCTCCACATCATGCGTTTTTCGTGTACCGCTGATTATCATTAGTGATGAAAGAGATTCTCCTTTGCTGATCCTGTTAGGACAGGATGTAGCAAAACAGAACCTCAGGAAAACTGATATAATTGAGGTACATCACAAATACTGGTATACCTGCAGTATATCACAAATACTGATATACCTGAGGTACATCACAAATACCACTGCAATCTGAGGCAAGCACAGCTGCCCTGGAAGGAGCTGGCCTGTCTAGCAGGGCTGGTAGAAATACTAAAGAGGTTCTGCAGGTTTCCTTGGACAGGGACAAATGGTTTGTCTTTGAAATGCACCCAGTCATGGAGAAGACTGATACACAAATTAAAGGCTGAACTGTTGCCTCCCCAGGCTACACAGATAAATTTGCATTGATCTGCACCATGACAGCTTTGATTCCACAATCTTCCTTTGAAGGAGACGGTGTTGCAACTCCTAAAGTTAAAAGATGGTGGGAGTGGATGGTTTAATTAGGCACTAAACAACATCATTGCTCTTGTGAGACAATAGGTGTGAAACCACCAAGGGAGTGGTGTTTGTAAAGAACACATTTATACCTATCTTCTGATGGCAAATGCTTCTGTCCCATTAAAATTTTCAACTTGAATGCGGAACTGGTTTTTACATAATTGTGATCATTAATTGTGATGTTTGTGCTTTGGTTTCCCAAAACATATTTGGGGCTAGTTTAAGCCAGAGGACCATTTTAACATAGGAGAACATTGCCCAAAAATTGGAAGTGAAATTAAATATGGTGAGAGATTTTCTCAGTGTTCTAATCTGTTATACCTCATTTTTGCCCTGGAGCTCTTCTCAAATTAAGTTCTTCTCAGATTAAGCTCTTAAGGTGCGGTAAAGGTGGGAGAAGAAGAGTTTCAGCTCAACAGTGAGCCATATAAGCCGTACAGACAAAATACTTGTGTACAAAAGATACAGTCCTGTGGTGCACAGTACAGACTCTGATAGTGTGAGGTTTTCAAATTATAGAAAATTAGTTAGGGAAGTCACCTAATCCATCCCTTGCCTCACATTTAAGTTGTTTTATTTTTGATAAGTGGAACCAGTATGCATGAATATCTGAGATAACAGAATGCTTATGCCACTCATGCATTTTTTTGTGCATTTCCAATTTTTGCAGTCATGGTTGTACTTGGGAATCTGTAAAGCCAAAGTTAAGTGCTACTCTTTAAAAAAAAAGAGAGGAAGATAGGAAGCATTTATCTCCAGTGATTTAACATTTCATTTATTGTAGCTATAAAATAAGATAAAATTTAAATATGCCCATCCAGAGCATAACATCCTACACAGAGAAATGCAGCACATAAAAGCACATCAGAAAATTTTCATTGCAGTGAGAAATTCACGACTTAAAATGGAATGCAGGATGTTTAAACCTGAATCCATTTGTCCTTCTGTTTTATGGTATAACCACTGCCTTATAACATCCAATTTCTTTCTGCACACTGCTTGACCCTTAGCTATGCAAAAGAGTATTTTGCTTCCCTTTAGCAGATAAGTTGTGGTTAAGGAAGGAAATAGGAATGATGATAGGGAGTGTGAAGCCATTTTTACAGTAATGATCACCAACAGCCTACTCTACAGGAAGGTGTATCGCTTGGAACAAACTTGGAGTTGGCACTGTGAGAGGAGATGTTGGGAAGAAAAATCCATAAACAGCCTGCAAGGGATGGAAGGTAAACAATGTGGAGGGTGCACAGATAACATCTTCTTCAGTGCCCTGTAATCAGAATCATAATTCTAAAGAGCCAGCATTCCCCTAATTGCCAAGGGGTCTGTGGTGTGTGTTGGATAAATGAAAAAAGGCTGGTTAGAGCATAAAGGATACACGCACACTGCTCTATTTGATGTTTTCTCACATCTATAAAAATGTACCATTTGTTCCAAAGGCTCCATGCATCTATTTCGTTATCAGTGAATGGAAATGAAGTCTTAATACCTGTCAGACCTCCCAGTGTTCTCACACACAACAAAATAAGTCTCTGCTGTTATTGTTATTAATCTCCTTTTGCATTTCAGCTAATTTTGTTCTTTGCAGTAGGTACAAAATGAACCTGATAGGTGAAGCACAGAAAATGGGATGGGGTTCAGTGCTTCTCTACATCTCATAGTGATACTCATGATTGAGATATTACCTTGTCAGCTATCAGCTTGCTAAGAGGGAGCACCAGAGAGCAAACCAAACCAAACCAAACCAAATTCAATCAAACCCAACCAAACCAAACCCGACCAAACCCAACCAAACCAAACCAAACCAAACCAAACCAAACCAAACCAAACCAAACCAAACCCAGCCAAAGGCAACCAAACCAAACCAAACCAAATGAAACCAAACCAAACCCAACCAAACCCAACCCAACCAAACCAAGCCAAACCCAACCCAACCAAACCAAACCCAACCCAACCAAACCCAACCAAACCAAAAAATCCCTAAAAACCAAAACCAGCAACCAACCAAACAAACAAAACCCCAGCAAAAACAAAACAAAACAAAAAAAACCCCCAAACCCACTAAATAAAAAAAAACCAAAAAACTAAAACCAAAAAGAAAGAAGAAAAAAAGATGCCTGGAAAAGAGAAAAAAAACCTAATAAAATCAAGCATCAATAGATAGTGATGTTCTTTACTGAAGGAAGCAATAGTGAATACTGAAATTGTATGTCAGTTCCTATTCTCATGGTCCATCAAGTACTACTATTCTAATAATCTGTCAGGTCTAATCAGAGGGAGGCAGCCAGCCTACCAAAATGTTTTGTGCAGCTGGGAGCTTCATGTCATGACCAATCAGGCACTACTGCCTCTGTCACTTTATGATATATGTTTTAAATAAAGCATGATAAACTCTGTGCTGAAGGCGTACTTTAAAGATTTAATTTTTATTATTTTTGTAATAATTTGGATTTGCTAATCAGAAGTTCTGCTTTGCTTCAGTAACCTGAGCAGCTTTAGTGAGATAAAAAAACAAATGTGAATGAATGATGAAGCTTCTTCTTAAAGAGTTTTTGGGGTTTTTTTGTTTTGTTTTTTTCCCCAGAGACAAAACTCATTTGCATGGTTAGAGTGATGAAACTCGTTTCCACAAACATTGTTCCTTGCACTTTTTAGAAACCCACTCCACATTAAGTATATATCAAATGTAATTTTCTTTAAAATGTATGGTCCAAAATTTTTACTTCATGTAAGGCTATGAAAAGTACCCTGATTAATGCTGAAGATAAACTTGATATAGTGGCTATTTCATTAGGAAAAAGAAAACACCAAAAGACTCAGGAAAAAAACAAATATAAGAGTGAAACCTGATGTTCTGGCCATGGTAATAATATTTTTCCCTCAATGAATAAGCATCTTAAGGCCAGGATGCACACAGACTTTCTAAGAGGGCAGATTGAAGGACTTTGGCTGATGCAGTCACTGTATTACCACTACCTACCCCACACATCTTTGGAACTTCTTGCATCTGAAAAATGTGAACCCAAGTTCAAGCTCAGTTCAGCCTCCTCTGAACATCTCAGAAATCCAAAGGACTGGAAATATTAATATCTACACTTACAAACTGACAGAAAACAGAACTTAAAATAATGACTAGACAAAACAGAGCACAAAACAGGAGTGAAAAAAAACTCAATTTAACTCTGTTCGTGTTTGTAGATGTATCTATCTCTCCTGAAGAAGTTTCCAAAATATTATAAATCATATAATCTCTTTTCATTCTTATTCTTGTTTCCACTTTAGATGGTTGTCTCCTGAAGTTTCTTTATCTCTTCCTTCTAGTCTTGAGTCACAGTATAAACATCTGGCTAAAAAACTACTAAATAAGAATCAGCCCATTGGGAGGAAAAGAAAGATTAATTTAGAACAGTTAATGGAATTAGTTTCTTCCAAATTTTTCTTCCACCTATAGATTACAAAGCACTCAAACACATAATTGGTTCTATTTTTTCACAGACTTTGGGAAAAAAAAAATCTAGTGAAAGCTTCATTTAGGAGTAGCTGACTTTAAGTATCTGAGCAGAAAAATGAAAGCATACCCCCTCCAGATCAGTTATTTAGCCACAGAAATGTCATGGCACTATTCATCTTCCTGAGCTTCAACATTTTCTTTCTTAAAAACATTCTAGCACAGTAGCTGTCCTCCTCTAAGTACTCCATGAAGATTTTAAGCATATTAAACTGATAACAGACTGATGAATATTTATAGTCAGATTTTTTTTTTAATTTTCTCCAACAAATCTCTGGAAGGCTCAGGAGAAATGTCCTGGATAAAAGTCAGTCTGGAAAAAAATATTGAACAACACTGTGTCCTGTTGATGACATATCACTTTCTGGAGGTTTTCCTGTAGTCACTAGAAGATTTTACAAGCAGATCCATATGACTATTTGGGCTCCAGGCCTTTATTCTCAGTCTGAACTCTGTGCCACCATCCTTTACAGGCTATGCTCTAGGTTAGAAGTTTTTTTATCTCATTTAGGCGCATCAGTAAGCTCTCATACCCTGGAGGGCCAAAGGACTCCTTGACTAGATAATGAATTTTATTTCTGTTAAAGATGCCTGGATGGACTGCTACTGTTCATCATAGCAGACAATCAGATGTTCCCCCACACACAGGTGTAGGATTTTAGGTGGGTACCTCAGCTATTCTTTTGCCACCTTGCTGAACCGACCATACAAAAATTTTCCTTGGAGTAGTGCTAAGACATTTGTCATTTTCCCCTCATTCTCAACAGCCACAAAGGCATTTCTCCATGCTCTCCTTGCCCTTCAAACAGTCCCCTGTAAATCCTGATTTGCTGTCAAGGAGCAGGTATTGGGACCACAGCCAAGAACTGTGTGGAAGGAACCCTGGTCTGCAAAGAGCTGTGCACCTGCCACAGGAGTGACCTGAGCCATACCTGAATTCAGGAAAAGCTTTCTTTGTGTCACCAAGTGTTCCTCAGATCCATCCCACTTCAGAGAGCCTTCAGCTACATCATGAAAGTGGAAGTATTTTATCCTCAGTAAATATGGAAAATTTTTGTAGAAGCTAATCTTCTAATCTTCTAATCTTGCATGAGATGAGCCCACCTTCTCCTTAAAAACTGTACCTTCCATTTGACTCAGAATGTACAAGAAATATTTCTTGGTGTTTTATCTGAGAGATCTTTAACCTCTTCTTTTCAAATACATATTACAGATGTTTCTGTTTATCAGCTTTCTGCCTTTGTGCAGGGCAAAGGCCCCTTGACTGCTTTTCCTGATCACTTGGGAGAGATAATTTTTTATCTTTCTAATCTTACACAGAACTTTTTACTTTATATTTCCCATATACCTCCTGCATCTTTCTTTAGATAAACACAAAAAAAAAAAAAAAATTTGCCAGCCTGGAGGCTGCAGAGGCTACAATTCCATCTCTCCCCAAAGCTCCTCTGAATTCTGGGTTTTAGGCCTCTCTCTCATAGGACAGAATACAATGACAGCTGTCCTCAGCATCACAGATGCTCTGTTTCTATGACATTTAGTAAACAGAAAACATCATTCACAAAGGGGGGAAAAAAAGTAAATTATCATTTAGCACTTCATAGCTTTTCCATTCAGTAAATACTGATAGGCTTGAAAACCATAAACTTAAATCTATGCCATAAATTTTTAGAGTTCCTTTGTAGCCTAAGAGCTTAACCCACAATGGCCTCATTTTCTTTGCAGCTTAGATGCTCTTGGAAATATTTCTGGTTTTTGGAAGAATGTAAGAATTATCTCTCCTTTTTGGCTATGAATAAGCTGAGACAAAGCAAGATGAAATCTTTTTTCCCCCTTAACTTCAGGCAGAACATGTAATATGTTAAAGTTGAAATTATTTTCAAAGATGAATCTTAGCCTTACATAATTTGAAATATATTGACCCATTGGAGGTTTGTGATCTGTTCTTGAAACTTGATATCAATGTCATGAGGTGTGAACAATCTGACAGTGATGGAAATAGACATTTCCTCTCCTTCCTAAGTCCCTTCCTCTTAAACATGCACTAAGTACATTGGAGAGGCTCAGAAAATGTTATTATGAAGACTTATTCATGAGACTGAACACTGAGCTCCACATGGGTTGAATGCTGCTACAAAAGCTAGAGTGCTGGCACAGGCAAAATATTTTATAACTTTCCTTTCCATATTGTCCATGCAAGTGCTTAAAAAAGAGTTATTCCAGGGCAGGATGACAGAGGGAGCAGTGAGAGTGCTTCCATCCCAGCCTGGTGCTGAGTGTTTTGTAGTTCATAGGACAGAGTTACATGTGCTGTTGGAGGATTGCAGCTTCTGGTGATCCTGCCTGTCAGGCTCAGGTAGTTAACTTGTCATCTTGAACAGCCCCAGTGTGGGGATTCCTGAAATAATTACACCAAGCTAATTATCTGAAGTCTGAATCACTGCAGATGAAGCTTGACTGGTTGGGGTGCAGCATAGACTCTTCTCTCCAGCAGCCCATTTATCTGAGATGAGTCAGGAAAACAGTGATCTCATTACTTTACAAATACTATTCTGGGATATGGTTTAGTCACAGAGATTATCTCTCTCCTTTTTTTTTTTTCAGAATGGTTAATATAAACAACAAACTCATCATAGCATTAAATGTGGAAATGTGGTTAAAATCAGGTCCATCATATCTGAAGAAAGACCTTGGAATGACCTCCAAGTTTTACACAAAGTATTTGTGTCCTTAAAGTATCACTGCCATGCAAAGAAGCCTCAGAGCTGATATTGTCAGATTTGCTAAAGCTCAAAGAAGCAGTGGAGGGATTACTTTCTCCTTCCTGATACTTATCTATACCCTGAAGTACTCCAGTACTTGTGCATCCTTTTGGAGTGATCCAGATTGACCTTGTTCTCTCCCACACTTCCTTTGGATCCCACTTTGCATTACAAAACATAGGGAAGCAAGAAATAAAACAAAAATACAAGAAAAGGAATTATATAGGAACTTGGTGACTGTGATTTCCCCTGCTTCTGATGAATACCCCGTGGCATAGGCAGGTGCCATGAAACTGGAAGTTGTGCAGTATTTTAAAACATTCTGTGTTTTCCACAATCAGGAACAGCACTCTGAGTAGACTTGGAGTATAATATAATGCACAAGATGGATGAACTGGATCATGATAGATTCTGTAATATAGATGTAAATCATTGTCATTCCCTATCTGCCTTCTCTCCCCTTCTAAATGTTTGGTTCAGTACATTCATTTTTGAAAGTTCTTAATCTAATTTAGGAGAAATTCCTACAATTAACTTGGTCCTAGCAATAGCAAGAATTCCCCCAATGTAATTCCTTTGAGATGAGTTGAGATGGATATCATCCATTCCTGATCTAAAAGTCAAAGTGGCTGTTTCCATAAAGTCATTGGCTCCAGATTCAAATTTAGAGAGAAGAAAACCACCACTTTAGAGACCTGGGGATATTTTGCTTTCAGCTACTTCTGATATATATGGCAAGCCCAAAACCCATGACAAAGGCGTACAATTTGAAAGCTGTAGTGGGTAATGTCTGGTAAAGAGCAAACTCTGATGGCCAGTTTAGTTAGCTCTCCTTCTAACACACCCAGGGCAGTTGGAGACATAATTATTACAAAACATCATCTCCTTTTAATGGATAGCTACTTAATTCTGACACTTAATTTAGAGACAGCAGAATAAAGCAAGGTGTCAAGTTCTCAAATTTAAGTTTCAAGCCAGCTGTTGTTTCTGGCTTTAATTTTCTGGTGCTCTTTCTTGTAGATACTAAAATTATCTTCTGTGCTTGTATATCTCTATCTTTTCCTTTTCTTTTCCTGCAAGGTTCTTCTGCATTTCAGAGCTGCATTAATTTGATTACTTAACAGTCATGTAAGTGCAGTCTTTCATGGCATCAGGACTGAATACAGACTCTACTTTTACTTGTCTGTGAAGACCTAGTCTCTAAAGCTTTTCAAAAAGCAGACATTTTTCTTTAAAACCTGCTGGCTCTGACGAAATTTTCACCCTGAAATTTTCACTGGCTCAAAGGCTGGAAAGTGGACTGAGAAACAGAGTTTGTAAAAGTTTATATCAGACATTCAGCCTGGATATGGTGAACTGCAATCCTAGTCTCTGTCCTTCATTGTATTTCTACCCCATGGAAGGGGCCTTTCAAGCCATGGTCTGACCTCAGTACCTCTCCTGGTCGTTTTGTTGTGTTTCAAAGTGGTTTATTCATGTGCAATATTTGGTTGGCAACAAGGAGACCATTTCTGTAGGGTCTTGTTTTGCCATTCATCTGTGATGCAGGAGCTTTAAGGCAGCATCTTTCCACCAGGGAATGTTCTTGGGCAAGAGCAGCAGCTGGAAGTGAGACATAGGAGTAAGTCTGGGGACCTGTGTGTGGGTGTCCAGTCACTCCATGGCATTTTTCCATTGGAGTCAAAGGGAACCCATGGCACGTAAGGGTTTTGTCAGCCCACAGAAGGAAAGGAAATGCCTTTGACAAATCTCCTCAAATGAAGAATAAAACCACATCTATAATATTATCATGGGACTAAGGCAAAACAAACGTTTCTCCATCAGATTTTATCCATTCTGCAACATCTAACCAGGCTACCAAAGAATGGGATTACAAATGTCTGCTGTAACTCTTGCCAGGTCATTTCCCATGGTAGGAGTTTAAGCACAAGCAATCATTCAATGACCTGAAAGCTCTTCATCACCCACCAGCCTTATCTCACATTTCTGTAGCTGCATGGTGCACATGGACTAATTTGTTATACCCACCTTGCTTTTAGGCAGCTCAGAGCTTATTCCCACATACTTTACTCCTTTTTGTACATCTTATTCCAGCTTGGAAACTGGAGGCTGCACTTCCTGTGATAGTTTCTCTGTTAGTCCTTAATGAATTCTTTGATGGAGTAGTGCTTTGCTGTGTGGTCTGTCAGTGTTTTCTGAATTTCTGGTAGGTTTCCCCTTCCATAGGAAAGGGATTTAAAGACAAATATTAATTTACAGCATCACATAATGTGTTTCAAGAGCTTGTTAAATATTTAAAGAGACTTGTGCCTCTTCCAAGAATGTCCCAACCTACAAATGTAAGAAGGATGATACATATTTTTATTCTGCTAGAAAGATGCAAATTTAAATTATGTTTACTTTATTCAGAACAGAAGGTTCTTAATATTGTACAGGAGAATGTGCAAATCCACTATATATTGAGGAGCTCATGTTCTTGATTTGATGCATGAAAACCACCACTGAGGCTGTTCTGAAATTCTGAAATTTATATTAAATTAAAAATACACTCAAGAACTTCACGGACTTTGAATCAAAACTTTTTTTTTTCTTCTTTTTGCAGTGGCAATGGAGAATATTTCCTAAAAGCAAAATTGTGTTTTGGCTGCTGCAGTTCTGTCCTTTCACTTGACCATTTTCATCCCTCAACTATCTGTGTAGGAGCAGAGTAGCACCCATGAGAATATTTGTCTGCTTGCACCTCTGTTCAAAGAGACTGTGAGAGTTCAAAATTGGGTAAATGCCTGCCCCACTTAATCTCTGCTGCACCAAAAGCAAGTGTTGCTCAGCAATCAAGTCTAAATCTTGATTATAATGAATGGACAGATGCAGCTCCAGACTGATTTATCCCATTTATTGAAACACCTAAACTCAGGCTGAGAATCTCCATCCCATTAGAGATTTCTGTCCTTCCAGATACTCCAAACTTTTCTTTACATGAGGTGTCTCATTCTTGAAAATTTTGAAGCAAATTGGCATTTTACTTTATTTCCACCTAAAGATCTAGTTTAACCTGCCACGCAGAGATATGACACTGGTGTGCAACAGAGAGCTGGTAGTCCTTAGTGCCACAATAACTCACTGCCTTATTCTATAAATAAGAGCAGAGGCAAGACAAGGTAATTTATCTTTGCATTTGACAAGCACTGGTATTTTATAACTGGAAGAGGTTAAAGAAAACACCATTTGATTTGCATGATGAGCGACAGTGTTCATGGGGATAGGAAATTCACTTCAATAGAAGCACTCTGAGCTGAACAATACATTCATTAAAAGAGCAGTTTCCTGATTAGACAGTGGAGCAAATAGCTTTTTCCCATTTTGCCATCAGATCCACTTTACATAAGCAATAGCAGAGAACAGGGCATATGTTTATCTGGCTGCCACTTTTCCTGTGGGTGTACAATGACAGTACAGCTTTTCAGTGCCATGATGGAGCAGAAGGAGGTGATGACACCAGATCTGTGCACCCACAAGTGTGCAGAAAACAAATCTGACTGATTTTACAGGCAGGACTAACGATTCAGGTTGGCTGGATTTTTCACCATTTCAAGTTACTTGACATGGTAATTTTAACAGGAAGAGCATTAGTAAAATTGACTATGAGCAGGGTCTGAAAAATGAGCATTTCACTGGGCTGCTCTCCTTGCAGCCATGACCTCAGCATTAGGTGATTTGCTTACAGTATCTCTTGTGGGGATTAATCTTCAAAGAGACCTATGTGACTCGCAGATCACTTACCCAAGACTATGAGGACCCTCACTTGAGCTGGAGATTACTTACTTAAGATTAGGTATGCTCACAGAGCACATGAATCTCTCTTCAGTTTGATGGGATGAAGACAGTCTGTCCATCTTTTAATGTATTTTATTATGAGTGAGCAGATATAGACATAATTCACCATATTACTCAGATAATACCTGCCTTTATTTAAGGCACTTAGAGGTGAATCATATAATAACCACATTTATAGCACAAATAAAATAAAGCAATAAACCAATAGGTTCAAATGACTAAGTGTCTTAGTTTGAAAAAGACAGGTGTCTGCTTAAGGAAGGCAGGAACCTCCCTGAAATGGAAAATGTAACCCTCCCCACCCTGCCTCTGAATTATTATAATTTTTGAAATTAAAAAGCTGTCAGGGAAAGATATGGGAATAGGAATAACAGTTCTTTACTAGGAAAACTAAAAATACAAATGCAATAGGACAAACAAAGCAAAACACTGACAGAGTCAGAATATGACCTGCACCCAGGGTATTGGTATCAGTCTCATTAAATGGTGACTGCTGTCCTCCTGGAAGGACAGTTGTGGTTCTGTTGGAGCAGTGGTCCAACAGATCACTGTAGAAGGATGGAGTTTTCCCCTGAAGGCCCCGTGGTGGTGTAGATGGGCCTGATCTTCCTCTGGATATCCAGCAGGAAAAGGCTGTCTCTGTTGTACCAAATCTCAGATTCTATCCAGGTAGGAATGCTTGGCTCCTCCTCCCCATGGGTGGAGCATCTCCCAATGGGATGATGGAATTTTATCAGTCATGCAGTGAAATTCAGTGGCCCATTAACAGGAGGGAGGGAGGATGGGTTGTGGAAGAGATAAAGAAAACTGCCCAATTAACAGAAGATAACTTCCTCACTTTTAACAGATGGCAAATAGAATACACACATGTCTTAAAACCCCAGGACATTAATTCTTCAAATTATTGCAACAGATATAGCACAGCATGGCCAGCTGAGCAAGAGAGGGGTTTGTCCCACTCTGCTCTGCTCTGCTCTGAGGCGGCCTCACCCCGAGTGCTGGGGGCAGTTCTGGGTGCCACAATATAAGAAAGACATAAAACTATTAGAGAATGTCCAGAGGAGAGCATGAGGATGCTGAAGAGTCTGCAGGGGGAAGCCTGTGAGGAGCTGGGGAGATCACTTGGTGTGTTCAGCCTGAGGAGATGGAGGGGAGGCCTCATGGCGGCCTGCAACGCCTTGTGAGGGGAAGAGGAGAGGAGAGGAGAGGAGAGGAGAGGAGAGGAGAGGAGAGGAGAGGAGAGGAGAGGAGAGGAGAGGAGAGGAGAGGAGAGGAGAGGAGAGGAGAGGAGAGGAGAGGAGAGGAGAGGAGAGGAGAGGAGAGGAGAGGAGAGGAGAGGAGAGGAGAGGAGAGGAGAGGCAGGAACCGACCTCTTCACTCTCCTGATCTGTGACACCACTCAGAAACAGCATCAGGCTGAGCTGGAGTTGGTTCAGGTTGGATATCAAGGAAAAGTTCTTCTCCCAGAGGGTGGTTGGACACTGGTAGAGGCTCCCCAGGGAGGCGATCACAGCACCAAGAGTGACAGAGGTCAGTAAATGTTTGGACAATTCTCTCAGACACATGGCAGGAATTTCTTGGGCCAGTTGTTGGGCTCAGTGATCCTGATGGGTCCCTTCAAATCCAGCACAATTCAAACCAGTGTCTTAGAGAAAGGTAATGTATCAAAAATTATTGAAAAAGGGTGAAAAAAACATGAAAATGTACTACTTAGAATGATAATGATGAGGAAGGGAAAAATCAGACAATGAACTTATTAGCTTTCCTTGAACAGAAACCTCAGAATGAACTGTTTATTTGGAAAGATAATGAAAGACTGAACAAGGCAACAAAGCATGGAATGTGAAAAGGAAAATAAAGGGATCAGAGGCAGACAGACTTTTGTATAAAACCATCAAAGAAGGGAAGAAAATAGAAAGAGCATAGAAATTGATGCAGCAAATAGAGAGGAAAAGAATCCAAGGGAATATAGGCTCTAGAATGAAGACCCTACAAAGGATCTCTTTTCTAAATTAAAACAAAAAAAATAAAGTAAAAAATGATAAAATTCTGTTGGGATAGCAAAACTGTACCATTGCCTTACCAAAAGAAAGAAACAAAGAAAGAAGATACAGCACAGAAATTAACAGAAAACATTAGGGAGTCATAGAAAAACTGTCAAAAAGTGGTAAAGAGTTTTCTACACTTTACTGTATCTCCCATTTCCTCATGCATGGCCATCATTTCTGTTGATTCAGTGTCATCACCATTGCCAGGGGTTTTCAGCAGCCCTTACAGCACAGAGGTATTTTCAGTAGTGGTGGGCAGTGGGATGACATTGTGCAATTATTGAAAAAGAATAGGCATGACATATTAATTATACATCTCCTCAGTTTGATAGGAATCAATGGAATAAATAATGGAATGTCTAGTAAAGGATCCTAATTAATAAAGAAATTAAAGAGTTTACAGAAGAAAATATTCAAACTAACTGGAAATGTTTGGACAACGCTATGAAGTTAGACAGCAAAATCAAAATTGTTGATGTATACACCCAGGTAGAAGGAAAACTTTTACCTTGGTATCTGATGGCTTCCTGATTAATAATTGAAATAACATGAAATCAACAGATTACATTGTAAATGAACCAAAACTGCTTTAATAGTAGTTCTAAAATATTATTAGAAACAGGAAATGTTGCTGAGCTGCTGTCTCTACTGTGATCCCATAGGGCTTGGCTCATAGCTGAGCACATTTAAATTTTTTTCTCATATTTAAATAAGTTAATCTTCTGTCATAAGCTTGAAAGAATTTCTTAGAATATCTAATTATAAAATCATGCATGTCATAAAATCAGGATACAAAACATAATTGCAGAAGAATAGATCTTATTATAGGAAACACTGATTAAGATTTGAGGTTTACAGTAGAGAATTATAGTTCCCAATGTAACAGGAGTGGTCAAAATGGTTACCATCACTTTTAAATATGCAACTGAGAAAGTGCTGAGTAGGAGGACTTATATTTCTCTTGTAATCAGCACTGAAGTGCCTGATATTGGAGTACCACATCTTATAACCTGTCCTTTAAAATGGGAATTTAGCAGCTGGAGAAGGTTCAGAAAAGATTGAGAAAAATAATGAGTTAGATGCATGTCTTTGAGAGTTTAATCTATTTTGATCACAAAAAAACAGCAGTTATGGGTGAGTTGTTTACAATCTATATATTTGGGGAAGAGATCAAAATCAGTAGCAATTTGGGATTTTTATTACTTTTCTTTCTTGATATGCTTCATCCAAAAGCAAGGAATATCTTCTTCCTCTACATTATAACAAGGAAGCTTCAGGCAAGAGCAAAAGTGGGATTTTTAACAGCAGAATCATTCAGTCACTGTAGCTATGTATCCAGGCAGGTAATACATTCTGCACCACTGAAAATGTATATAGGAGTGTTTGATTTTTCTCTCAAAGAGATATTCTAGCTCAAGGACAGCTAGTGGATGTGAAGTGGGAATTAATATAGAGCAATCCAACAGCCTGTGTCAGGAGGAGGTCAGATTTGCAGATTGTGATTTGCTTTCCTGCCCCTGCATTTTTAAACCCACATAAGCATATACTCTGGAAAAACTTGACATTGCCACTAAGGCCTTGCTGCTAAAAAACTCTGATGACGTGGCTTTGTGAGTGTGCAATACATGTATCATGCTGTAGACTAAGAAAATCCAGCAAAAATCTTATAGGGAAGTGAATAATAAACTAGAAGGAGCAGTGCCCTTGTACCTCTCAAGTAATTTTAAACAAAAAATGTTTTTAGGCAAAGCTATTTCTCAGACCTGGGTGAGTAAAGAAATGCTGATATTCAGGACCAGTCTGAGAGATGCAGCATGGACCTCATGCCCAGACAGGCCCCAGTAGTCCATGTATCTGTCAGAGCATCTTAAAGATTGCATCCCACATTTACCCAAAACCCAGAGTAAGACCAACACACATATAAAATCTGAAAAGGAAAATACTTCTTGATAAAATGTTCAGCATCAACAGTTATGCTGCAGGATGAAGAGTAGCAAAAGCATTTGTGCGGTGTAAGTGATGAGAGCCTCCATCACTGGCTCTGAAGCTTTGCTTTGAGACCTGGACAAGGCCTGCAGAACTTGTGTTCCCTGTACAACCAGGGTGAGAGGGGAGTGTGAATGTGCCTGACACTGACAGCTAGTGCTGCTCTGCAGAGCTTCCTGCCTCTGCCACTGAGGAACAAGGATAAAATACTCCCTCTCTTTGGATCCCTGTGTGTCAGTGGTGCCAAACTCTCCCTGTGGGCTCAAACCCTGCCTACCTCCTCTCTCCAGGGAAGGAAGCAACAACCATCACTGCCAGGTAAAGTGTAGGCACAGTCTGACCAAATTTAAGTGTGAAGGTAATTCTGGAGTCACACCTTTCCAGAGAAAAGGGCTTTGGCTTCAGCTCTTAAATGGTTTCCCATGCTTATGACTTCTTCAGTTCTCTCCCTTCACACTAAAGATGTGACACCAACCTGCCTCACAGCCAGCAGACTGGCAAGGCAGTCAGTGAGCAAGCAGATGCTGTGCTAATGCATCCTGCAGAGACACAGGTTTCTGCTCCTGTTTAGTGCCTTTTATTGAAGGTATCAAAATAAACCACCACTCATTTCTGTCTTTTACAATAAGGCTTTATGCTGCTTTCTGTTAGGATGCTGTAGCAGGATGTCTTTTAAAAGTCTGTAGGATAAAGAGATGCTACGCAAGCTTTTCCCAGAGAATTGAAAGCCATTTGTATCATTATTTAGGCACTGCCAGTAGGGGTTGTGCACCTACAAAATCATTAAATTCAAGAAGCTTTAACACCGTATACAAGTTCCTGTAGTCAGCAGAAGTTATATCCATATGTACTCCATCTTTTAATCTCATAAGTGATAGCTGCTACTAAGATTTTGTGACATGTGATACTAGGAGCAGGGAAAATTGCCTAGCTGAGGAAGATATATGCACTGATGTGCTTTATCATCCAGAAGTCCAGAGGCAATCTTGCAAAACCAACTCTGTTCAGAAGCTAAATTCAGCTATGGAGTTGTGGAAAAGCAACTCTCTATGGTTCATTAGTGTTATGCAAGGGACACTCAACTAATGTCACAAAATGAATTGTATGAGTGCTAGTGCTTCATTAAGAGTTCCTACTCTCAGTAGTCAGTCCTCATTTATGTCCATTTACTGGTGTCATCATAGGCAGATGGCTAGCAAGATATTTAGGCATGAAAAGGCAAAAAAGAGATGGAATTCAGAAAAAAGTCACCTTTTCTCCTGGTTGGTACATCAGGTAAGCTGCACCTCAGTTCATCATGCAGCTCTCTTTATAGTGCTGGCAGCAGGCAGAATTTTATTTCCCCTGAATTAAATAAATTTTGAAAAAAATTAAAAGGAAAACTTTAGGTTCACTGTCATGAATCAGACCAGGAAACCAGATCCACAGTAGTCCTACTATGCCCCATTCTCTGAGATACAAAACCAGGCTTTCTCCAAACCAAGGAATGTTAAACTATTTGTTAAAACATAAGTGCTTCCCCAAAAGTGACCAAAAGGGGGACTATGTATTCTTGTTTTGTCAGTGGGGAGGAGAACTGTAGGTCTGGAAAATTATTCACCAAAATTTGAGAACAGTCTAAACAGTAGAATGTTGGCAGTTAAATCTCAAGTCTCTCACTCTTTGATTTGTTACTAGAAACATTACCTTCAAACAGAGAAATCCTTTCCTGAGGACACTTTCATTGAAATTGTCACATTCTTACACAGGATTTTAATTTAATCATGTCAGAGTTTTCTGACAAAAAGCAGTCTGTCAGGAAATGCTGACCCATTTTTACTGAGACTATTTACTTTTTAGGTTTGATATTAAAGCCTTTTCTGTCAAGAGGAACCTGCTAGAAAATAAACATCTAGTGGAAATCAGGTGAATTGAGAATATTGCTGGCATTAAAGAAACCTATAAAGTCTATTTTCTAAAAGGATCCTGTGTTTCCATTTCACAGCACTAAAACTATTTTCTACACAAGACTGTTAAGCAAGAAAAGAATTACAAAGTAACTTTAAAACTTTACCAGATTTGTCTGGAAGATTTTTAATGACAGCTGTTGCTTGTCAGTGGACTCATTTTTATATCTCTCTTAAGACTCTGCTCTTCAGCCCCTCACACCTGAGGATCCTGCAGCCACAGAGCTCTCATGTTTATCTCCTTCAGAAATCCTTCTAGGGAGCTGCTCTGAAGCCACTGGCTTTTCAGATCTGTGTTTGGTCCTGACAGGATAAATAGCTAAACTGCTCATTCCAGCAGGGTGTTTCTGTCCTATGCAGAAGTCACATTTCAGAAATTACTGCAGAAAAGAAATGACAGTTTTTATAAAACCTTTGAAAATACATTATGGTCTTCACAGTATTGGTGATTCTGTGCAAATCATCAGCAAATATGCTGTTTAAGGTATCTTTACTCTCAACCAAACAGCTGTATTATTTCAAATGAAGATTAGAAAAGGGAAAATTTCCCCTCATCATCCAGCCCCCTCCATGCAGATGCTTGTGTAGCCCTGAGGCTTACAGTAGATATTGCACAATGGGCATGTCTTACATGGATTAGCCCATCACTGCCTGCAGTTTGGTTCAGGGGGTGTCAGAGGTAATTCTTCTTCACCCTCACAGCAGAACTGGAATTGAGCCCAGATGCTGGAGAAAGCACTGAGTTTACCATATAGCCTGTAAATAATTTATTCAAACACTGCCACATCATCCATGCACAGCAGGACGTGGGAGAGCTTCTCTTTGCCACCAACATAGCAGCAATTCCTCTCACAATGCACCCACTGCTCAGTGTTTGGGGGTGCTCACAGGAAATGTGACTTTCTGTGCTTAAACACAAAAGATGACAGGCTGGAATTGCCCATGCTTTTCCTACAGCAACCTCCCCACTTTTCCAGGCAGAGGGGCCTTACATTCCTCAGCAACCCCAAAAGTAAAGATATTTTTTGTTGCAGAATACTGCTGGGACTGCTGAGCCTGAATGCTGTCGCTAAGGGTTAAACACACCGTTTCCTTTGGAAGCTCTGTGAGTTACTCAAAGGAAAAAAGAAAAAGTCTTCATATGTAACCCCATTTCTTCCACTATTTCACTGTGTAAGTTTCAGCAAGCAACTTTTATTGTGCTTTCACTGCACTGTCTATTAAATAGAGCTGACAGTACTTGTCTGTTTTAAAGACATGTGAGCTTAATTACTGATGTTTGCACAGTGTTTTGACGAAATAAAAATGCTTTTACAGTCTAAATGTTACTATAATTGTGTGTTTAGGCTTCTGCATAAAAACTATTTTCACTGGAAAATACAATTTTGTTGAAAGAAACATTATCCCTGCAAAGATATTCTCTTTCTTCTACAGAATGTTACAAAATAGAAGAATGTTTATTCCCTATACAAATAAAAAAAGGGGAAGAAATGCAGTGGTGTGGACTTCAAAACAGGTTTTCTCTCTGTAAATCCTGCCTGTCTGCTCCCTGACTGACTCTGTGTTCCAATCCTGTATCATGCCTATATCCTCCCTCATCTTTAGCACTTTCACAGAGAAACATCAGAGCAGTCCAGGATGCGGAATGTGCCAGAGCAAAGCCTCAATTACTTGCATAAATGGGATGCAAGATTAAAGTTTGCCTTCCCCAACTCCGTGATTTTCTTAAGATACTTAAATAATGGGCTGGAGAAATGGTTTTCTATTTATTCCACAACGGTATTTGAAAGTCTGAGAAGCCCAAATGAGCAAAACAACATATCTTCAAATAGGTGGCAATTTGTTACAGGAATTCCCACAAATTTTTGAATTTATGATGTGGCTACAGCTTATCATTTTCTTGTCCTAGTGTGGAAATGGAACAGAAATCAAAGCAAGTTATAAATGGATTTTCCACTGATACAAAGTCTGCTAAAATTTTGCCTTTGGCAGACTTGAGTGACTAATAATAGAAACTAGCTACTTCTCTCATTTATTTTCAAAACCTAGAGGCAAAAGTTGGATTCCCTTATGCTCCTCCTACCCTCACACTTTCTATTTTTATCTGCCTCAGTGAGACTGGAGGGAAATTATAATTTTTAGCGTGACAGGGCAACAGTGCTAAGTCTTTTGACCAATGAATGTTTTGACATCTGGTTAATCTTTTTAGTTTTATTCTGACTTCATAGAGGTCTAATTGAGATAAAAGACAATTCAGGGGTTAAATTTTTATTTCAAATTTTGATTTTTAGTGAAAATTCTCACTGAAATATACGAAGGAATAAGAGGAATGCAGATTAAAAACTTTAATAATGTTTATCTGCTTTGCAGTGCTTTTAATAATGCTTTCTCTGCTTGCTCTGTCTCAACTTTTCTGCCATATAAACTTCCAAATGAAAGAAGAATCTGTTTTCAGCAAGGGTTTGCTTCCAGGTTTTCTTCTCTACAGCAAATACATTTTCAAGTGGATAAAGGCAACAAATCAATCACACACAACTTTATAGCAACCTTTGTAGATTTAAAGATAGTTTTCTTTCCCACCTGCCTCAGAATTCTGCTGTTTCCTCAGTCAAACACACAGGATCCTTCTGGTTTTCCTCACAGGCTGTGGCTGCTGAACTCCTTATGAGATCTGTCAGTCTCCCCCAGTTTGTCTACAGCTTTTTTAGCAACAATACCCCAAAGAGAGCATCATATTCTTGCTGAAATCTCTGCAGCACTGCCAGGAGCTCATAATTTACTTTTTATTTGTGCATCTCAGGATGATGATTCCTTTTCTAGCACAACATTGCTTTGTTGACTCCAGTTCAGGCTTCCATATAAGCCCTGTATTGATTTTTTTTCTGTCTAAACAGACTTTCCCCATTTCCACTCATGCATTAGTACCTCTTGAATATTTATGTTAATTTTAAACTAAAATCTCCAGCTAATTCTGAATTTGAATTCCATCCTCCTGGATGTTAGCAATGTCTCCCATCTTGTCATTCACCTCCAGTTTTGGAATCCTGATGTCTGTCTGGTCATGCAGCTTCAGAAAAGTATGGAATTCAGTTTTAAACATGAAGAAAAATATAGAATTCAGTTTTAAACATGACCTTTCAACTCACAGGTGACAAGCCTTCCTAGATGGTTGTAAAGCACTTATGATAGCCCTGATACTGAGAAGATTTTTCCAATTTTCTCTTTCCATCTGATAAGCCATACTATATTCTCTAGAATATTGACATAGAGACAGCATTTTGAGGTGTTTTATTTTCTTTGAAAATGACTTCTACATTTTTTAATGTAAGTATTCTACTACTATTTTTCATTTTCTAATCCATATTTTGCTGTTTTTCATTATCTAATACAATTTGAGATTTTCTTGGGGCTTCATTTCTAGGAACATTTTATAATTCAACTTTAGGATAAAGGTAACTTTTTTGCAGCTTCTGTTATCACTAATACTCCAATACTCTGAGATCAAGCAGTTAAAAAGTTACTGTTTGGAAAAGATTTTAAGATAAATCTTGTTATTGGTCAGTGTCTCAGAAGCTTTGCTTCCAATGGGTTTTAGAAATTGTTTTACAGTTGTATTTAAGACCTCCAAAAATGGTTACAGGTAAATCATTTTGCAGTGGACAGAGATAAGCCATATAAGAGCATTATTTTTAAACTTCCCTTAAGTGTTTATTCTACGCTGCTCCTCACTTTTGCAGTCATCTGCATCTTTGCAAATTTCATGTGCCCATTCTAATCCAGCAAACTTTCAGCTTGCACCCACTGAAAAAAAATCATTTTCTGGTGAATGTTTATAATGCTTTATTAGCTTCAGCAGAAAAAAATCCTCTGTTTTAAATTGGCTGAGTATGCCCATCACATTTCCTTTAAGTTTTGAAAAATAACATCTAAATCCCTCCTTGATGGGGCTAGAACCCCCCTGCACCAGTAGGTAATTTTATTGTACAATCTGTTTAGCTGGGAAAGCAAAATACTGAGTAATTTCTGATAATTGCTTTGCATAAAAGGAGCAAAGAACACTACCTTTTTCAGTTCTAATTGCAGTACAGATCACCTGGTTTACTGCCTCTAGCTGAATCTCCTAATTGCCAAAATGTTTTAATTATTATGTACTTTTGAAGAGAACATAATATTATGACAGCTGTTTCCAATACAATGAGCAGCAGCTGAACTGCATAACCACTCACTGCATGGAGAAAATCCCTTCAATGATTTTGGGTCTCTCATCATTCAGCTCCATCCTTCATATCATGACTAGCTATGGGGATCTTTTTAATTTTATATTTTTTAATTCCTCTCTACCAAGTGCTGTTCTTCAGTTCCAGGAGGCAATTGCTGGCAGGATTTGCAGACAGGTATGGTCACCTTTGTGCAATTGACTGGCTCATTAATGCTGCCTGCTTGGGCTGCTGCTGGGGGAGAGCAGGGATGTGAAGAAGCTGAGATTTGACATACTGAAAGGAAAAGAGCTGCTGTTGTTACGCAGCGAGGATCTTGGTATTTTGGAGAGCTGTGTTAAAACTCACAGGCAAATAAGGGAGAGATGTCTCTGTAATGGGAGAGCTCATGGTTGCAGTTGTGAGCACTGCTTTATAAATATTGATAGTGTTCAGAGCAACAGCTGTGGGCACATCATGTGTCTTATAGCTTCAAAAAGTTAACAAAGGAATGACCTATGTCCCCTGGTGCCAAAATCTACTACATGATGCAACTGTTTTTGAAACTCCACTCCTGCAACTGCTGGCTGTATCAATCCCTAGGTGTTTTCTTATAAGTGTGGCTGACACATCTCTCATGATCAGAAAGGTAGAAAAATTTGGGAGTTGCTGTTGTAGAGCTGTTCATGGTGTACAGGCTATGGGGAAAGGTGTCTCTGTAATGGGAGAGCTCATGGCTGCAGTTCTGAGCACTGCTTTATAAATATTGATAGTGTTCAGAGCAACAGCTGTGGGCACATCAGGTGGTTTATAGCTTAAAAAAATTACAAAGGAATGACCTATGTCCCCTTGTGCCAAAATCTACATGATGCAACTGTTTTTAAATCTCTAGTCCTGCAACTGCTGGCTGTATTAATCCCTAGGTGCTTTCTTATGAGTGCTACTAAGTGTGGCTGACACATCTCTCATGATCAGAAAGGTTAAAAAATGTGGGAACTGCTGTTGTAGAGCTGTTCATGGTGTACAGGCTATGGGGGTGAGGTAACAACTTTCTGATTTTTCCCTTAAATAGAAACTAAAGAATTTGTTTCATTGGCAAAACTGTGTTTCTAGGAGAAATTCAGTCACTGAATAAAGTGGTGGGAAAGGCCCAGCTTGATACAGCAAAGGGACTGAACAGGCTGTGTGCTGGGTGTGCTTAACCTTACACATGTAAACAGAACTACTAAAACCAATCCTGACACTGACCTATCTATCATGTAGACATTTGGGGATTTGTATCATTTTTCAGAAATTATTATAGAAAAGATTAGTGGAAACTGCCTGGTCACTTGCCTTATATCTGTGAATGAAGTCTGCATTTGCAGCACCTTTTCAAGCCTCCCTCCAGACTGCCTGATGTGGAATTGCTCCTTCTGTTTCTCTACAACCTGAGAACAGAGAGTGCAGTGCACAGGATAACATTCCAACTACCACTGCCATTGTCTGAAACATATTTTATGCTTGTACTTGAACTACAAGCCCAGATTCAAAGCAGCTAATCTGGAAGATTATTTCCCAAGAGATTTTTAGCAGACAGTGTTTTACAAAGATGTCACTGAAAGGTCAGATACCACATAGTTCTCTAAATCTGTCATTGTTCTTTTTTGCTTTTACTAACTACTTGCTCTGATCTAAGAGCTGCAAAGTCATGATGGTTTGGTTTTCAGTAAAGTAAAAAGCATGTTAAACATCTTTGCATTTCTTTTTTTTTGGTGGGAGTGCACTGTCTCCAAGCAGATGAGAGGGAAAAGGGCATACTGACTCTATGGTTTCACCCTTTCCCTAGAACCTGGAGCAGGAAAATACCCTGGTCATTCCACAGCAAAGGGAAAATGGTTTTCCCAAACCCCTGTGCAGTAAAGAGCTTTTCTTGTTACCCGTATCTTTTACATTGTAAAAACAAAATCATGCTTAGAACTCAGTCTTTCCAGGAACCTGGAGTAAGCAATAAAGAAAACCAGCAAATTTTGAAAAAAAAAAGCTTTACTTTTAAAGAGTAAATTGGATTACTTCATATTCACCCCAGGCTAAGACTGTGTGGAAAATCAGGACCTTTGCTTTGGCTGACACATGGCAATTTATTAACCCACTGTAATTCAGCAGCATATGGGGATGAAAGGGAAAGGAACAGGAGCCTGGGAGCACCTGGAGGTCACAGAAACTTGGGCTGAGCTGAAATTTGGTGCTGCTGAGAATAAAAATTCCGGTGACCTATCTTCAACCTCCTGGATATTGAAAATCAAAAACCTGTGAGCCAAGATGGACTTAATGCTCATGTTCACACTTTCAGTGTTTATCCTATGAGAAGGTGACACCTGGTTGTGCTGGCACACTGCCTTCCCCTGGACACTGGCCACTGCCCAGGCCCCACATTTGAGTGCATCCAAACTGCAAGATCTGTCTTTCACTATCAGCATCTCTGACTTTTACTGACATTCTCTAAACCCCACAAAGTACCTCTGAGAGCATTAGGGCTGTGGATTAGAAGAAGCTGGATAAGGTGAGAAATATAAATATCCTGAGCTAGACAGAAAATAACTTGTTGGCAGAGCCTGGGGTAGAAATCAAGTCTGGGAAGTCTTGCTGCCCCCCTTACTTGGTCTCACTACATTTTCACATGCTGAAAAAAATTCCCCTCAAAGGCATCTGTGGAATCTCTCCAATTGCACTATATTCATCAGCTAGCAATTTAAACAAGAAAGCTCTTGCAGAGAAAGTTATTAGGCTATTAGGGAATAGGTCAGAGAGTAAATTTTGTCACAGAATATGTTTAGGACTCTTTTATTGTGATTATTTCTGCAGCAGATTCTTGAAATTGCCAGACACACTATTTTCCTCCCTCTACCAGATACTCAGCAGCTTGTGACCCAGATGCAGCATTGCAAGCCTCCAAAGGTAGACACAGAAAACTGTCTCTGAACAAGTCAATATTTCAGTTACTTGACAAATGTTTCATAATTATCTAAGCAAATCAGTGCTTGCTATCTACTGCTTATGAAATGAAGCCCAACTATAGATTTAAGTCCCTTGAAATGTCAATGCAGAATCTCACTGGCAAGATGTAGTGATTTTCCAACTGATCCATCTAGGTGTCTGCTCAGAACTGCTTAGATGGAACCTTTTTGGGGGGGAAATTACTTTCTCAAAACCAGTTCTAAGGAGCATAGTCTTGACTGCCTTTTTTGAAACAGCATTTAGTGCTGAAGCTCTGGTAATAAATGATGCATGTTTGCTAAATTCCTGCTGCTCTTCACAGGGACACAACAGTTGTATTCTGTTAAGGGAACTCTTCCTGCAGTAATATCTACTCTGTTTAATTCATTCATTCTAGAACACATTGCCTAGAATTGTGTCCAGATGGTCCTTTGGTCTCAGTGAAGAGGATTCCACAACTTCTCTGGGCAGTTTGTTCTGTTTTCTGTTGTTGTATGAGACTAAGTCATTAAGTTTGAATGAATTACATGGAAAAACCCTAACCAGAGAACCTGTGAACCAGAGAGGGCAGAAAACAATGGAAATAGGACTTACAGAAGCCAACAAATTGTAGGTGACTGAAGATGTGATTTTCCCACAGGTGCTCACACCTTTTTGGCTACAGTTATGGTTGTGGGTGTTCAGAGCTTCTGAAATCCATCCTCCCAAACTCACAGGCTGGGGATTGCAGTGCCAGCTCAGCTCAGAATAACTCTCAGGAGGTCTGACTCATGGTCTCTTGCTCTAATTGCCAGACATTGCAGAGTTTGCAGGGAAATGACTATTGTTATTCAGGAAGGGTGTATTTAACTGTATATATAGATCCATATGCTTGACTGGTGTAAATTGCAGTAATTCCGTTGACTTCCAACAGCTGGGAATCTTATATTTACATTTTAGTAACAATGAAATTATGACTATTTGAAAGAAGCTAAGCTTGCTCGTTATTGGTTTATGGTTCCCTGTCCCATCATTGCAAACTGTCCAGTCCCAGCATGTATGTATAAATAGACTTACCATCATGCTTTCTAATTAATACCTGCCTTTTGAAATTAATTCACAGGTATGATCACAATCCTTTCTTGATGCTACAGCTAGTAATTACCACTGGGAAGTAATGAGTGCATGAGCAAGGGTGATTAGAAAGGGTATGTAATTTCTTGTGCTTTTTTTATGCTTTGTATGTGGATTCACTGTTTAAAATACAAAGAGGAACCTCCAGTGAGGAGAGCATTCAAGCTTATTATGAGCACACACATGTTCCTAGCAGTGAATAGTTCTTTAATCATGTGAATAGCTGCTTGCTGTAAATGATGCCTCAGTTACAGATGTGAGGACTGATGCACTGAAGTGCTTTCTGTAGGTGGAAGCCCACAAATCATAACCCTTTATTTGTATTTCCCATTGCACTAAAAGAATACGTACAGCTATTAATTGCTTATACTAAAATATGGTGACTTCTCATTTTCCTTGGTTGCTTTTTGGTGTGGTTCCTATTTCAAAGTAGTAATCCAATTGCATACTTTCTTCTGAGGTTATTTTGTGCAACTAGAAAGCCAATGCTTGCTAATGACACAGTGCAGTTCACTGGTGCATGCAGTACTTGGTTTTTGTTCAAGTTAGTCCTAGAAACTTGGAGTAAAAGAGAAAATTTTAATAGCTCTCTGTAGCAAATGCAGGCATAAGAAACTGCTCTGCAAGCAAATTCTGATTAACAAATTACTGCCACTTCTTCCCTCTTCCTCACATGGGCATCTTCAGCACAGATTGAGTGGAGGGCAGATAAAGCAGCTGCAGAAGAAAAAAAAAAATCCTACTCATTCCAAAGAGGCCAAATGTTGAAGTGAAAATATGGCTCAACTAGAAAAGAACCAGCATTTTTTCCACAGGGTATGGTTTTATTACTGTTGACTTTCCCTTTTTCATGTCAACTTCAGTGTACAAGTATATCCACCCTTCTTTTTTTTTTTCATCCTCCTCTATTATACAACAAAAGGCAAAGATATACTTTGTACTGACAGTTGCTCTGAGAACTGCTCTTACAGATTGTTGTAGTTACAGCAAATTCAAAGCTTGAGTGCAATGTCTGCTTCTTTATTACAGATAGAAGGACTGGCCTGGAAAAAAAAAAATAGAGAACAGGATGACTTCTATGTCATAACAAACAAAACCTGAATCTGATTTTGATGACAGATAAAATACATGAGATTTGAATCTTGTTAAAACTCACCAAAAATAAAGTCCTCGCAATTAATTTTTATTAACATAAAACATTTGTGTGTGCCTGTGTTAAGACAAATTCTTCTTTGAACTTTTGTTACTGGTTGTTTTTCCTCATGTTAGTGATTCCTGATGAAGGAATGTAAGGACTTTTAAATCCCTCTGGAAAGACAATAAATCAAAAAGTTCGTTTAAGCAAAATTTCATAACCATCTTGTATTTTGCAAACCTTTTGCCAAGTTTTGCTTATTCACAAGGTTTGGGCAAACAGCCTCATGTGTTCCAGCATTAATCAGAACAATTCAGGCTATAACCACTTCTGAAGCAGAGAAGGGGATCTCAGTGCCTGAGTAGGATCTCTGGGCTCTAGAAAGCAGGTCTCACACTGGTTTTGGCAGTCTGTGACCCACGTGGATGTGTCTCCAACAGCATCCCATGTCCAAGGGGGCATGAGGGCCTGTGTCTGGCCACCAGAATAGTTCTCAAGGTGTCTAGACAGGAACTGTCACTAAAATCCCCTCCAGGGAAGGGGTTGGCATGTTTCATTTTTTCCTCCCCACCATGCTTGATCAATACGTTCTGATGCTTTTATGATATCTGGTCTTGAACTACAGAATTTTCACATCATTCCTGATCTCAAGGAGTTTTCTGTGAAAGGTCTCTCTGGATTTATTTTTTGGCTTGTACAAGCCTTTGCCAATTACTTCTACATCTTGATCCTGCAAGACAAAACTCTGCTTCCAGGTGTAGTTAGTTTTTGCTTTGATTAGTTTGGGATATATATTAGGAAAAAAAAAATCAAAATTTGGAGTTCAATCCTTCAACACTGGGCTGAATGCCCAAGCTCAGTAAACTTGTTCTTCTCTCTTTGCTCATTATACAGTCTGTGTTCAGCCCAGCACCACCTAACAAGCAGTCTTTAATCCCTCATATAACTCCTGAAAACTCTCACTTTAATCAAGGCATTGAGAAAGCTGTGGTCTGAGAGCAGAACAATATCTGGGCTTTTCTAAATTTCTCTCAGTGGTGACATTGACTCTCTCTGTGACCTTACAGAATCATTTTCATCTAAGTGTCCCTGGATTCAAAAGCATTTAGGTCATAAGAAACAAGGCTGATGGCCCACATGTCTGTCAGGAGTGAGTGGTGAGGAGAAAAAGAGCCATAACTTAATATGACAAGGTACAGGGTTTTGTTTAGAGGAGCAGGAAGAGGTACCTTTCAGTCAGGGAGGGATTTCAGGCAGAGTCCAGAGTGCAGGCAAGCTTGAAAGTTCATGTGGAACTGCACTTGCAGAGCGATTACCAAGTAAGTGTCTGCAGAAATCTCTCCTGAACCTGACACTTATCCCTGTCTTTCTTCACATGCAGAGTGATGGCATAGAGCATGTGAATTGGAGGAGGACAACAGATTAGGGAGACCTGTGAGCACAGAGGGGAAAAATACAGAATGTTTTTGCCTAATTGGAGAAAAATTGTGATTCATGAGAGACAAATACTACCACCTGCTCTTAGGAGTAATTGTCTGCCAAAACACAGAGTGGGGAATGAGTGATTGGAAAATGATGTTTAATTAACCTGGGGTATGGAGAACTCAACCTTAATGCCAGTTAACAGTGTTGCAAAAAGGGCAAGTACTGAAAGAAAACATGTAAAAAATAATAGACATTACAAGCCACCTGAGATATTCCTTCTTTGGGTGCTTGTGAGGCACCAGTTGATTCACTGTATTCTTTTTCAGGTACAGAACATGGAAAAATAAGTGTGGGAATGCTCAGAGTCTGAATAGCATTGCTATTCTAATTGATTGAAGTGACAAAGTGTAATGGATAAAATCTTAAAGAATTTCAGTTTCATCTCCTGGTAGCTCACTTGGATTCTTTCAACAATTAGGAGGTCTTGGAAGGAGGACTGAGAATCCTCTGAATTTGTCTGCTCAGCATAATAGCCTGCTTGGGCTTTTCCAAAATATATAATTGATAAATTTGGGGAAAAGGGAAAATTCCACTTAAGGAGCATTCATAGTCTTGTTTCAGCAGAGGCTCAATTACCCTTCAAGAGGAAAAAGGGAAGTAATAATTTAAATTTCAACATTTTCTTTTGATATGTATATTATTTTTCATATCTATAGTTAATTGGTTTAAATGTGGTTCTGGTCTCTGGCACCACAGGAGCTCTGTTTATTGTCATTCTTTGGTTCCAAAAGTAAGTTTGAAAGGGAATGAACAAATAAGGACAAATAAATAAATCTACCTGTCAGTCACACAAATTATCTGTAGTCAAGATTGGCTCTTTTATTTCTTTCTGTTGACATTACTGTTATCACTACAACTGTCATTCTTCATCATGCTTCTTATTTTACTTCTTAATTGCACTCAAAGTTACTGAGTGTTTTTCAAGAAATCCTTTTCTTTAACCATCTTATCATGTATACCTATCTTGACCTCTGGGTGACGCATGGCAAATAAAATTAGGATGTAACCTCAGGAACACCTTATCATAAAGTTATAAGAGCCATGCAGTACCAGAAGATATCTAGCAGAAACGGAAGAGACACCTTCTCTGACCAAAAAAAAAAAAAAAAAAAAAAAAAAAAAAAGGAAGAGCAAGAAAAACCTATAAGAAGGGGTAATATCTGCACTTATTTTACTTTTGCTGTTAGAATAAGTCTTATGCTTTCATTAATGACCAAACCCCCTAATCCTTACAGGGTCCTTGTGTGACTTTGGTGCACAAAACCCAGCTTGAATGAGGCAGAGAAACAGTGGCCACTGGTAAGACCCCTTATGTGAAGCAATAGAAAAATGCTGGTAAATCTGGGTCTTACAAAATGCTAGGGACTCTGTGTGTCAGCAGCCAGCTCTGTTTGGTGAGGTTGCAGAGCTAAACAACAGTGCAAAAGGACAGAAATTTTTGCAGCAATACATGAGTAAAAAGTTAAGGATATTTAGATGTTTTTAGAAATTGCTGCAAATCCCTATTGTGCTTCTGGGACAAAGCTCTGGAAACTGAGAAGCTTTGCAATTTCTCACAGATCCCCTGAACTGTGTATTTCAGAAGCTTCCTCTAGACCTTGTTCAAAGTGGAATGTGGCACAGTATCTTGATTCTCTGAGACAGTATCAGGGATACAAATGCATTTTCAGCTCTTCTGGTCAAATCAGAACCCCTTCCTTTCCCATTACTGGGGTTTTAAATTTTATGCAATAAATTGGAATAAAACTGAGTACCTATTATCAAAAGTATTAGTAAGGCTGTGATAAAGCTGATACTGGAATTTCTAGATGAAAGATGAATCAGCAAGTTGTGTTGAATTTTGAGGAAGAACTTAAGACAATTAGCTCCCAAACAGTGAAGCTCTTCTGAGCTGTCGCTACCAACAATTTGAGAACAAAAGGTTTTAATCTACAATTCTTTTTGAACTGAAAATTTACAAAGAGCAAGTACTGCTGTTGGTGCTAATGGAGATGAAACCAGAATAGCACAAGGTCAGTACACTGTGTGGTGCTCCCACTTTTGCTCTTGGCTGAAACCATCCCAGATGAGATGAAAGGGCCTGTGCCTGGTGCTGACAGTGCAGTGCAGTGCTGGGGGTGGTAGGGGTAGCTGCTGCACTGTCAGATGGCAAGTTGTTCAGTGGACATATTAAAGTAAGGATCTGTTTGGTTTCCTACAAACAGATTCCATTGCCTAGATGGAAATTAAAGATTCTAAGACAAGTTTTTAAAAGAGTGGAAGATAAACCAAACAATGGTTTGCCTTCAGAGCCTATTCAAGCATCAAACTCATTACTTTACAAAGCTTGTGGGAATACTGGCACAGAGCATGAAGTGCACTAATCCATCTTTTTTTTTTCCTTTTTTTTATTACCTGGAACCATGTAGGTTACACGATCTCTCAACTCCATCACAATACTTAGCTTAATTCTGAGCAGACTGAAACCCAACTCAAAACCAAATCAAATATCCCTGGAGCAAATTAAAATGTCTCAGAGGAGTTTTGAGGCAGAACCAAGAGTTTTGCAGACATGCTGATGTCATTTGTCCTTCTGTGTTTTTGATTTGAGAGCAGTGATGTCCTCCACAGTCACAGCTGCACTCTCCAGCCTGTCCTGTCCCCACAGTCCCTCACAGCTGAAGTGGTGACAGGTATTTGAGAGCCACTTAGAACATGTTTCATCTGCAGGTGCTGAGTGCAAGCCAGGTGGCTTCATTTTCTATTGATTTTATTTCAGGGCACAGGTCCAAAAGATGTTAAAATCTCAAAACTGAAATGAGATGATCTTGACCCTCCTTTATGAGAACATAAGTTGTTGATTTCAGTATTTGTGACAGCACACTTGCAATCTGTGGTGCAGGCATCAAGGCATAAAGGCAAGAGGGAGTTATCTCAGGGCTCACTTCAAAAGTCAGGCTTGTTTGGGGGACCAAATGGCAAAGGAGATTGTGAAGGATCCTGAACTCTGATCCTCCTAAAATCCATTGGTTTTATGGGTCACTTTTAAGTAAGAATCTACTGCGTATTTGGTTTTATTGTCTATCTCCTAAATAATGGAGATAGCTTTTGAACAGCTTTGAGACAATTTTAATTTTACTATGCACTCCTTGAATTTTGATCTGCTGAGCAATATGTAGCCATTCTAAATTAGAGAAAATTAAAGCACTTTGTAGTTTTCATAATAGAAAAGCATAGAAGTTGAAAGAAAATATCCATAAAAGTTAATTAAATCAAGAAAGGTATTAATATGAGAATACTTAATGAATAAAATCATCAGTATCAGGGAAGCAGGATACTCTCTGTGTGGAAATAAAACTCTTTAGAAGACATAAAATACATGAGGTATGAGAAGAGTTCTCTTCTTACATTGGAGAGATAACCACTGTACTCTGCTGTAGGTCAGATCTTTTTGATCATAAATCACAAAAACTTCTTTGGCTGTAACTGAACTATAATTATTTACTGCAACTGACAACCTGTTCCTAATACTTTTTTCAGAGAGCTAAGTATAGCTTATGAAACAGAATAAAATGATAGGTTGCATCCACATATGGTTTTATGAGTTTGAAAGTTTCTTGTCTGAAAGATGCAGCCCTAGAAATAACTGTTTCTCTTCAGGATGGTCCAAATTGTTCCCATTGCATAAGAAATGACATGGAACTGTTTAAAACATTGGACTGGCCCAGAAAGAAAAATTTGGCTATCTTAGTAGTAATCCTAACCACTGACTTCATTAGAATTAGATGGGATTTACATGCTGGATGGGAAACTAGAGTTACTGGCAACATTCAAGGAAATAAAGAGCAAAAGAAAGCAATGCACTTTACCCAAACCCCAAAATGTGTGGCAGAGATAAAAAGGCATTGTCAATACTGTAGCTCCATGTAAATCCTTGCTGGAGTGGATGAAAGGTGTGACAGAAGTGACCTCTAGATTTGTAAACTAAGAAGAGAAATTTCAGGGGTGTATCTGCTTCAAATATCTTCTGGGCCCAAAGAAGTTTGACAAAGCCAGGGTCCCACTGCACTGTGAGTGAGAAGAACACCTGCAGAGTAACTGCAGGGAGGCAGTTGCTGTTGTACTCATTAGAATTGCTCACGTTGAAGCACACTCATAGAAATAATAAGATTTCTTGATGTGTGTTTATTTCCCACTGGTACACTGTGTTGCATTATGATAGCTTTGCAGTCACAGTGTGCTTGTTCTGGTTGAGGAAGCACATTCATTACAAGCTCTTCTTTTCAGATGCTTATAAATTTCTGGAAAAGACTAATTCTTTGGCCTGACATTTCCTTTGTTACTGTCAAACAAAAGGTGCTGATTGTTTCCACTCTTTCTCTTCCTGTATTTATTTAAACATATTTGTTGCTTTGGGATTAACAAGCAAATAAAACACATCCAGCTGGCTATCACATATTCAAATAGCATTTTTATCCATAGATAAACTATACTGAATTTTAACATATTCACATAATCAGGATAAACTGTCTTGTGGAAATCTGAAGAAAATTGAAACAAAGCTTGTAGTGATCAGAAAACTCTCATGCTAAACATTGTGCAAACTTGATCCAGGATTCAGCCAGTTTCAGTCATTCTTTCAAGTCATAAGCGTGACATTTCCATTTTTACGGAGAAGAAATTTTGTTGACTTAAATGAATTGAGCTTTTATCTTATAATCCCTACTAGATGGCTTTCCTGAAAAACCAAAGCAGGTTTTTGAGGCTGAGTATGGCTTTCAAAGTCTGGCTCTGTTGGCTATTCATCTGTCTTCCCTTGCTACAGCACTAAAACCCTGCTTTCCAAAATGTGCTTTACGTGTCTGCCGCCGCTGACATGTCTGCAGCATCACTCTCCGAAGCACAACAGCAGCTGTTTAAGAGGTGTCATTTAGCCTGTCCCAATATTAACCACTCTTGACCTCCTGCACACAGCCCTCCTTTCCTCTGCAGGCCTGCCAGGGTGTTGAGATGAAAGCGTGATTATCGGAGCTTTTGCTCCAATCAACCTTTTCAAGCTTCACAGCCCTGCCTGGTGCCGCACGCCACAGGCTGCTCTGTCTGTGTGTGCCTGCCTCAGCCTGGGCTGGGCATGCTAAAGGGAAGAAGAAAAAAGCCTGGCAGATTTATTTGGGTTTACTGTATCAATTCAAGGCTAATCTGCCAATTTCTCCACGCTGCTGCTATGAACTGAGCAATGCTTATTGAACAAAACAGATTGAACAAAACCTGCACCCAATTTTAAAAGTTTCTGTGTTTTCATCCCAGAAAAGCCAGGATGTGTACAGTTCAGGTTACGCCCTCCATGAAATATTAAACAGCAAATTTAAATGCCTTGTACATTGTATTTCCTCATGAAATCCTAGGGGGAAGATTTATATTCAAATATATACAGTCATGCCTTTTTACATACATTAGACATTTCTCTTTTAACGTGGCTTTCTGAATTGCACTTCTATATAAATGTGCTAACTCTCTTGTTTCATTAAATGTGTTGAAGTATGAATATTAAATTTTCTTCATGAATTTAGGGATACTCCTAGAGCTGGTATGAATTGTCATAGCTTTTCTGAAGTGAAAGAGACTATGATAATTTACAGCTGCTATTTCATAAATGTGAGTAGTACCTTTCAAGACTATGTTCCCTGGCCCAGATTTACAGTCACCTTGGGAGCAATTACTCTGTACTGTATATTTAGATTCTCATTGTCACATCTTTTCTGGCACTGACTCTCAGCAGTCACTCCCAGTGTAAAATCCCCAGCATGTTACATGGTGGCAGGCATGGTCCCACAGCACAGGAACAAAATAAAGGGAAATTATGCAATCATTTAGAAAAGGCACTGAGGTTCTAGTGTATAGGGAGAGAATCTGCACAATCACAGTAAGCAGATGTTCTACTGTTGCCTTTAGTGGAATATACTCCTTGTTGTGGAAGATCTGAGGGCTTAATGATGTGATCAATATAAAGTACAAAAGGAGGCAAACACAAGTCAGAATAAAAAGAGAGACTGATGTGCTGTAGGGAAATATAATGGATGTAATAAACTCAAGGAAGGACTAAAGGGATGCCACCTCTTATTCCTTTGTGCTTTCTGAAAGGAGAGCTCAGATCCACAAACTTGGTCTGGCCACAGAAATTATAGAGACTGAATATTTATTTCAAAGAGTAACTTTGAGAAAGCTTCCCCCACTTGTGCAGTCCAGGAATCTGAGTAAAGGTGTATGAATCTTTGCAATGTACATGGACATTCACCCATGGGATTTTGTTTGACACAGGGAGAGACTGGACATACAGAAAATATCCAATCAATATATAGCAATCTTCTGGTATAGATAAATAACAAAATACCACTGCCCCAGGGTGTGTGAGTGGGAGGTATGACTTTTGAACCTACTCGGCTCTTCAACTGTCTAAACCTTTCTTTGTACCATACAGCCCTGAAAAAACATTCAGAATTTCATTGCCTGACACCTGCTCTGTGTCACAAAGTTCCATCATGAGATAGAAATGTATTAAGTAGTTGGGAGTTACTGGTCTTGAATCTCCTGGAATTAAAATATTCCCACAGAGATGGACCAATATTTACTGAATGGAGCTTTGTTTGTTTCTGGATGGCACCTCCATCCTCTTGGTGCTTTCTCAGTTATGTGGATCAAGGACACCTCAAGCGTCCCAAATATACTTCAGATATATTTCATTATTCCACTACAGGAAGAACCTAAGGCCTCAAAGAAAGAAATCACTTTTCTACAGGTAGAAAAAGTTTTTAAAATGTTTAATTGTTAGAAATCAGTTGCACCATGACCCAGAAAGGCAGGGGACAAATAAAGTGGAGTTGGCATAATCAAATCTTCTCCTACAAATCACTCTTATGTTCCCCCAGGGTATAATCTATGAGTTCCATAGAGAGGTTTTTTTCCTAGTACTAATGAATTTAATTTAAGTAGTTAATTGTTCATTTCTATTAAACATATTGAAGTAGCTTCACTTCTTTGATCAAATCATGCCTGGAGTACAACTATCCAACAATCAAAGTTAGCTTGATTAAAGGGTCTTCTAGAAATAGGAAGATCTGTTTGAAACCTGAGTTTTGAGGTTTTCTATCCCTGTTTTGAATGCAGTGGAAATTAGAGGTAACTGACCTATCAGTAGCTTGATGCAGTTTTAGGTGGCATATCAGGTCTCTGATCCTTGTCTCAGTTTTAGAACAGATTTCCAGAGGAGATCTGGATATTCTCACTAAACTCACAGCATCAGAGTTTCTTGTAGGTAGTGCAGAAGTGATTGCAGTTCATTGCCAGCTTCTGATTAGGGTGAGTTATGTTTATAAAGCTCTTTATAGATCAAATGAGCTTCACAAGGGCTAAGGTAATGTTCCTTGACTGTGGATCCCCTCAGGAACTAGAGTATAATAAAAGTCTTTCCTATTGCCACAACAGTAACTTTTGGTGCTGAAGCAGACAAGAAACGGACTTTCTTCTCTTTCCAGATCCCATTTGACCCTAGAGCTCTGGGATTAAAAATCTGGTCTAAAACTGGAAAAAATAATGTTTGGTAGACTCTGTGAATCTGTTTTTGATAGATCATTGTCAAACAATGCTCACCCCTTCATTCCCCTAAAGACAGTGCCACATATGTGTCTGTGCTTGAAAGGAAAATGGTGTGCGTTTCACTATTAAGGAAAACAACCCATAACTTTTCCAACTACCCTATTTTTGAAGTGCTACTGAATAGATCATCCACATCTGTGATGATCATGGCAAGTGAGGGAGGGACTGGCAGCACCAGGCAGTGATTTTCTGTAATGGAGGAAAGTTGGATGCTTACAGTTCCAAAATGATTATATTATACATCCTTTCTACAGAAACCCCATTTACATAACTGAATCATGAAGCATCTTTGTGCTAAAGAAAGCTAATGTAAAAGACCACCAGAGCTTGGTTTCTGCCTAGCTAGCTTGCATTTTCTTTCTCTTTCTGCTTTGAACATCTGGAATTGGCTGTGGACAAGAGTGACATTTCCTAAAGTGCTCTTCAGAGGAGCAGTACTGGGAATGCCACTCCTTGTTCCCTTACTTTCCCTTTTTTGCCTGTCAGTGATTTTTTCCTCACCATAAGCTCCTTTTCCACCCTTGCTTTCTCAAAGCACCTCTTGAACAAAAAAAGCCTTCCTATTCTTCCCCTTGCTACACAAGCAGATATCTTGCTTGGTTAATCATTTATCTACAGACTTCCTGTCACAACACCTTTTTGGTTATTTATCCCCTCATTGCACTTTTATGAGATTTTATGTATCTTTCCAAGCATGAAATAAGTACATGCATTTCCAGGAAATATATTTAACAGACCAGTGGGATAGATATTCTCACTGCGGTTAACAGCTCTATCCCATATTTGACTCGCTCTTAGAATGGTACAGGAGGCAGCTGGTTTTGCTTGCAGCATTTGGATCTTCTTTTCCAGCTGTTACTTTTTAAAATTTAATTTAATTTTTAAATTTACTGTAAATATTCTGATAATAACAATTTTTACTTAAAATCCTAATCCCCTTAAATATATGATTCCACACTTTTGTGTTAATAGAAAAGTGCTTGAAGTTAGTGAGAATAAGCACTTTTTAGAAGTGTTTTTGTGGTAAATGTGTCAAATACTCTCCTCTTTAACATGTAAGAAGATACATTTGGGAATTTTCCTTCAAAATGCATTCAAAAGTTGTAAAAATGCTTTTAAATATACTCACGTTAGGATTTTTCAAATAAGTTGCTTGAAAAGCCAAATAAATTTAAAAAACCAAATATGACAGAATGCATCATCGATGTCTCCTCCAGTACAAGAAAAGCAATGATAGAGCTTTCAAATTAATATACTAATCTGAATTTTGTCAGCTGCAAATTTCAAATTATCTTTCTGGAAAACAGGTATCTATTCTTCAAACAGCAAAACCAGCCGGAAAGAGGTTTTCCATCAGAGAAACATTTGAAACTTAGTCTGAGACAAATTCTTACCTCTCATAAAGAGATGTATACTCATGCTCTGGGTGCCAAAAGAAGTGACTACATTACTGAAGAACAGCTGTCTTGACACATCCATATTTAGTGCATGTACTCAGTCATAAGGGTAATCTGTGTTAGTTTAATCTAATTGCTTGTAACTTGTAAGACAGTGACAGTCAAATGCTGTTGGAAAACGTAGTAACTTGTGTCCCTCACAAGTAGAAAGCTGTGGTTTGACTTTTTTTTTCCCCTTGGGAGAATGTGATTCAACTCAATACCTCCTTGAATTCTGGTGTTCTACTTTGGGCAATTTAATCTCCACAGCATAAACAGATAAATGTAAGACTTTGCTATCAAGAAAGCTGTTGTCCCTATGTTAAGCTGTTATGTTACTTAAACAAATATCCACTCAATCATCAAAGTCCATAATCCTGGAATGCATCTTTCTTTCAAGATTTAAGCACCTCTTTTTTTCAACATTTTTAAACATAGACTTATTTTTCTGCACTAACTTAAGCCCTAATGCTTTCAATAGGACAAGAGCATGTCACCAGATGCTTTCCTGAATTAGGGTTTTTCTTGGGTTTCTGTGGCTGAGATGACCCCTGAGGTATTAGAAAGTCTTTTTTTTTCCAGCCTCGTGACCAAAGATGTCGAGATTTGTCGGTTTTGCCTTTCAAGGTTGTTTATTTTTTCTTATCTATTACATTCTTTCTCTGACCTGCTGAGATCTGTCCAGCAGGTTGGGCTGTGGCACAGCGCCTGCCCTTGTGGTGGCGTTAACTTTTTATACTAAGAATTATGTGTACTTTATTTACAATAATTTCCCAATACCTATCACCTATGTTAGACAGTCTGTCTTTACCCTAAACCAATCCAAAAGTGCCACCATCCCAGAAGAAGATGGAGGACAAGAAGAAGGAGAAGAGGGACAGGACACACGCAGATTCCTCCATATTGCTTCTTGAACCCCCATTCTAAAACCCCAAAATTCTACTTTTTCACGCTGTGATAAACTCACTATCATTCTACTCAAACTCTTGTGGCTTGTAAATCTTCTCACAAAGTTGGTAATTTTTTCCATGGACTAAAATTGAAGGCACAGGTGTTTTTGACTCCGTGCCAAGGTCTCTGAGCCCCTTGCCAGGCTCTTGAGTCATCCAGGGCAGCCAGAGGAATGTCCTGGGTCCCAACAGGTTTTATTTCAGCTAGCTTTGTCATCATAAATGTTTTTTCTAACATAGGAAAAAAATCACCTTTTGGAGGTTTTCTTGGTCCTTACTTGTCCTGTCTCTTGTAATTTAAGAGAAGAGACTGACTCCCACCTCATGAAAACCTCCTCTTAGGTGGTTGTAGAGAGAGATATGGTGTCCCCTAAGTGTCCTTTTCTCCAGGTTAAACACCTCCAGATCCCTCAACCACTCATCATAGGTTGTTTGTTCTCCAGGCCCTTCACCAGCTCGATTGCCATTCTCCAGACATGCTCCAGCATCTCAAGCTCTTTCTTGCTTAACTTAACACAGGGGTGTGGCCTCAGCATTGCCAAGAACAGAGGAATTACCACTTCCCTAGCCCTGCTGGGAACCTGGGAATTTATCCCACCCAAGACTCAGTTGATGTTTGTTTGGCTTTCAGTGAGTCTTAGTGATGCTCAGCACACCATTAAATCATGTAGCCAGAAACACACAGAGCTCTGCCATTTCAAACCTCTTGGTTATTCCGCTCATGGTAGCAATACTGCTCTAAAAATGCATGGATTTAAGTACACAGCTTCTTTATTTTCTTATTCACAAGCCTTTCTTTGGCCTCTGCCAGGCACTTGGATGGAACTTCTAAGTTTCTGCATTGGCACACCAACTTTGCTTGGGACACTGCACAACCCAGAAGGGAAAAGATGCACATCACAGTGTGCTCTCCCTAATGATGGAATCTTTCCCAGGGCTTGCTGATGGGCAGATTTCATGCTGGACCAGGGCTGCCTGGGCTGTGCTAGCCAGGCTGGTGTTAATTATTGTGCAAGTGTTTATAGATCCCCTGTGCTCCTGGCTCCCCTTGGCACTGCAAGGCATGTCCAAATATAGATAAATTGATTTCAGCCTTAAACCACAAGATAGAGATTGCTGTGAGCTGTGCATAAAAAGCACCAAATTGTTATTTTTTAACTTATCTTCTCTTTGTTCCTTAATTCTGCTCAGTCTCCCCTTCATTTCAGTGTTCTTTACACGTTGCTCCTTATAATCCACTTCTGGGGCATTCTGGTTATTAATTTTTGGTTAATTTAATATGATAGTTTGAATTTGATTATCTGAGAAGCTATTACCCATGCATGTCCCCATGGTAAAGAGCAGAAAAGTTCAAGTTTAAAATAAGTTTGAATGTAGCACTACTGAATTTCTTTGGATAAATTGGACTCTGTCCTAGAACTTTTACACACTGCTAGTGCAACATGTAACTGACTATCTTTTCCCTTTTAATCCTATTTTTTGCATGCATACATGAATATGTATACTCATTTATAAATGCATACTCACAGCCTTGAAGTCTTTTCACAATGATAAAATCAGTTATCTTGGTATTCCCAGCTTGGATCAAAACCAGAAATGCCAGGCAGCTTCAAGCAGATTGGTGAGATTTCAGATCAGGCGTTATAGACCAGATTGATACATTTGGGATATTTATTTAATTATACTGAAAGCATTATCTTCCATTGAAGCTACAGAGAGTCACAAAAGTTTCCAATAGACTGTAGTTCAAGACTTTACAACGGAGTAGGAAGGTACATATAAAGTGCAATTTCTGTTCTAAACACATGGTGCTTTATCCTCAGCTGATGATTCTGTCCTGGTATATCTAATTCCTGGAGAGATCTCAGTAGGAGCATACTCCAGAATCATAAAAGAGTGATGAAGATGAAGCATTTTTGAAGGACAGAAAAGTTGAGTGAGAGCTACATTCTGCATATTTCTGCAGGAGGGAAGGAGAAGGAAAGAACTTGCCCAAAGGTCAGAAATACCAACACTCGTGTGAAGTCTGACTCTAAAAGCTTTCACACCCAGAGCGTGTTAAGTCCTCACCTGCATGACATTGCCTTCAAGTAGAATTAAATATTGTAGTAATTACTTTTCCAAGTTCACCACAAAGTAGCACCTCCAAGGCAGCTCAGTCCTGCCTGATGATGTGCTCCAGCCTCCTGCTTTGGATCTTTCCCAGTGGACATTTTTGACTGTGTGGCACTTAGGTTGTAGCTCAGTGAAAAAAGAAATGTCAATGATAAAATGACTCTGTTAAATAAAAACCCATGAAAAGTTATTTCAGAATGAGAGGTCAGGTGACACATCACAAAGAGGCTACAAAGCACAGACAGAAGTTGTCTAAACATAGACAACCCCACAAGATTAAAATAACTCTGTCTGACTTTGCTTCTCTCCTATATAATACACAGGACTGTCTAAATGACAAATGGTTAACAAAGCTACTGCAGTCCCTATCCTCTGCCAGATAATGAATCTCAACAGGGAATTAGAAGTAAAACCATGGTATTCCCTTTCCTAATAAAAGAGGATACTTTTGTTTGTGTGTCTTTTTATTTGCCTTGGTTTTTAACATTTGATGATACCCAACAAAACACTGAGTTCATGTACAATTCAGTGGTTGGTTTATTTTTCCTGTTTATATATATTTTTGGCTGCAATTTTTACCCTCTGGAGCAATTTCTATTTGCTCTTATGGATGTAAATGGCAAACACTGTGCATGACAAAACCTCCTAAAATTGACTGCCCACAGTCAGTGTAATTCTTCTAATAACTTTTCTCCCGAAAAGTATAAGACAATCACACAGCATATGCACAATGGTGGATTTGTAGTCATTATCTCCCAAATGTGTTTGTTAACAACTAAATTCTGGGCAAGCAACCCAATATGCCTGAGTATATTCTGGCTCAAGAACTACCAATGAATATCATAAAAATGTTATCCTATTTCATCTGAGAGAGGTTTCATTTCAGTTTTCCTTGTTTTTCCAGCTTCATTTTCCATAATACCTTCAAGCCACCATTTTCACTTACTAGCTTATTTGGGAGCTTGCAAGATTTGGAAGCAGAATGCAGAGTATGGGTAAGATCAGTGCCATTTTTCTAGCATAGCAGTGTTGCATTTCTGTAACACAGCATCGCTGTGTTTGAGCCTCCAGTAAATGAATATCACACTGTAGCTTACTAAACAGCTTTACATTATACACTGCTGTAAAGTCTGCCAGGGAATTAATTCTACAAGCAATCCCCTGATGCCTGAAAAAAGCAGGTATCATCATATAAATACATATACAAAGGCTTAGTGAAACTAGATAGGATTAATTCTATACAGGCAGTGAGATTAATTCCAAAGATAACAGATTTTTTACATAGAGAGGAGGGAGCTGCTTTCAGTTTTTTTGCAACAACTACATGTAAGCTGAAGATATTACCTTAAATTTAAACTCATGAGGACAGATTCAGAATCTGTGAATTTGACTTCAGTTTTATCTGAGACCTAGATAATAAGACATGTTTAAGGAAATTCAGATTAGTTTTGTCTTAACATGAAAGCATTTTATACCTATAAATAAGCATTTGGTGTGCCCATGTGACTTTCTTTCATATTAATTAGTGAGACTTGAAGAAATAACTCAGTAGTAAGAATTTTTAGCAGTAAGAATTATCAGCCATCTTTCTTTTCAAATCACCTGGGGTTTTTATAACACTGCCTGATATTGCAGGACTCTTTTGGATTTGATATTTAGAGACATTTCTCCCACCATAATGAGATGGGATCCTTAGTTTTTCCTTTTCAATAATCATAACTGTCCAGAAATTATCATTTCATGCAGAGAGCTCTGATAAAAGTATTTACCTATGTATGCATGACAAGGCAGATGGATGTGAACAATGTGCAGGCAAGCACATGTGCATATTCCAGTACTCACCAACTCATACAATCACTAGGAATAGTGTATGCAGGTGCTTTATGACAGATAAAAACTTAAAGAATGGGCTAATTTCTGCAGGAAAAATTGAAAATACTTCCATTTCTTTCACTCTTTCAAAAAGACAGTGAGAATTAATAGTGGCTTAAATTGTGAGGCAAGTTGTTATGAGTGTTATTATTATTGTTACTTCCTGGTAAAATAGAACAGAGAATTCCAGTTTTGTAGCAAAAATGAGAGCAAAATATTATTATTTGCAAAATATTAATAACTGACAGCTTGCCTGTCTAAGGAAAACTATAGAATAACAACAACCTGCAGATAGACTCTATTCCTTGTAAATTATTCTTATGCTGTTTTAATTTATAGTAAACCATAGAATTGAAACTCCTCAGAATTCATTCCTCTGCAGCTGAAAATGTCAACTTTTCTTACAAAACAAGCAAGCAGGTAATTTGGGATAGAAAAGCAGCACTGAATTTGAAGTACTAGACTGTGAAAAAGCTATTTTTAATAATCCATAATATTGGTTTGAGGGTTTTTTTCCTATTTTTTCAGCAATTTTCTTCAACTGTACTTTAAAAACTTTCAGTAAAAGTTTTGTGGGGGGCTGTTCTCTGTATGTCAGGCACTGTGCAAACACATAATGAGAAAGAATACCTTCACCAAGATGCTTTCAGTCCTACCTGGAATTTCTGAAAAGAGCTGGCTTCTATATCCCACAGCTATTCAGCAGCTCCTGTCATGGTTTTATTTAAAGCCCTTGGGGAAAATTCACCCCAGATTTTTATCCAAGAGGGATAAGGAAGGGAAGTACAAGAGGTTGGGTGTTGAGCTAAAGGTACCTGATTGGAAGATACTCTTAAACACCAAAAGGACATTTAACTGTATATAAGTGTGATATCCATGTAGCTTAGGGAGATTTAAGGTGCTGTATGCTGAAGCAGTTCTCTCTCCTCATTTTCAGATAATCCACCACAGCTTCATCCACTGTTGCTCTTCTTTGGAGTAGCAGAGTGGGTTTGATGCAAACTGCCTGGTTTGAATTTCACATCCAGAAATTCCACTTTCAGTCCACAAAATGCAGCCCACCCCCACAGGCACAGGAGGATCCAAAACATCTCTTTTGCCACAACACAGGTTCCTTTTCATCCCCTTTCCTCCTGCAAGAGAGGCATTTCCTAAGCAGAATATTTCCTTGCAGGGACTGTGCTGGTTGAATCTCATGTGAATTGTTTAAATTCACATGGAAAATGAAACCAGTCAAATTTCTGCTTTCTGGGTTGACATGAAGGAATATAAAGGGAGCAAAGTAAGACAATGTATCTTACCTAATATATTTTAGTGGTTATATTTCCTTAAATTATATATATTAATCTAATAGCTTAAGAGTGAGAAAAAAAATTGTTTATGAAACAGTTTCTTCTTTATATCTTTTTTAATACTAATTGGAGTATTTTTGTGGCATTTATGATATCATTAGGTCGGAATAAAATTTCCTGAAGTTAAATAACTGTTCCTGCTATTGTATAGACAATTTTGTGCTATTCTATTTTGTCCTGTTGTGTTTTAGCTATTGTTGATTAAAATGAATAGAAATGGCTTTGTGTAGTAAGAAGACAATTTGAAAAAAAATTCTATCAGAGGCTATTTCATCCTCTGTATCCCAAGTGCTTTCTGTTCAGGAGTTACTTTATCACTGAAGAGGATTGACCCAGTTGCAGAACAGTGGGGAGCCAGAGACAGGGGCAAGGGATACTGAGTAGTTGTGATGTGCCTGTCAGAGAGGTCTAATCCAAACCCCCTTGGACTCTATCCTGCATTTCAAAAATCTGTAAAAACACATGCATGTATAGTATTTTTCAGTACAGACAGGGAATTAGCAAAGTCTGTCACTATTTAATCTAAAGTTGTCTTTCTGAATACATTCTGGGCTGTGTAAGTTTGTAGCTAAATTCTCTGTCTTTTATTGCAGAGGTAGAAACCTCAAAGCCCAGGGGGTTTTAGTTTATTCGGAATGCCTCATATTAGTACAATTTCAAACAGCTACATTTTCAACACATAATTAATTTTGGCATCCAAGGGTATTCACCACATTTAACAAACATATTTAATCTTTCTTTTATTTAAGCAGATACTCATTACAGTTATAAGTTCATGAAGTTTGAAGAGAAAATAAAAAACTAAGTTTATGCTTTGTGTCAGGCACATCTGTATGAACAACAATCACAGAGGTCAAAAAAACCAGCTGGCTGGGCACACACAAACAAGCAGCTAACAGATATTTTTTATGGCCAAGAAGAAAACAGGAACTTTCTCAATTGGAGGGGAAAAACCCAATAGTTTTCCTGTAAAATCCTACACATATCTCACTTGTCAGAGAGCTAATACAAACCCCCCAGTGACATTGATGAAAAACTTTAAATGCATTCAAACGCCTTTAAATGAGGCCTTAAATCTCTTCAGTGTGGGCCAGTAAAAGTCTCCCATCAATCAGTTTGTGACTGTGAGCTTGTTTATCCCTTCCTGTCGTGTTCCTGTGTGAAGTACCAGCTTTAATGCTACTGAGGAAACTAATTATAGAATCATTCTTTCCCCAGCAACAGGACTGGAAACTGAGAGTGAATAGGTCTGTGGCCAGAGGAAATGGACAGAGATTGCTTGGAGCTGATGGCTCCTGCAAAGAGCAAGGTGTTGTGAGCTTTTTCCTCACTCTTTGCTGCAATCTATTTGTCACAAGAGAGAGGAGAAAAGGAGAAAAGAGCTCGCAGTTCAGCTTAGTGGTTCTCAAGCAAATGAGCTCTAAAGCAGGCCAGATGATAAGGAAAGAGAATGTACTCCTGGTCTGGAGTCAGCCCAGCTCAAATTCCAGGTTGGCTGCAGTGGTCAAGGCAGTGTTTCACTGCTTTTTCCCTGCTTAACCATATTTGCCATTCTCCTGGAGGAGTGAGAGAAGGTGTCTTTGTTCTTCATCACTGTCTGCAGACATTAGGTCACTTTGTGCTGTGGAGCAGGTGTTGTGCATACTTAAGAACCCATCAGGACCCATAAAATATTTAGATCTGTTCTCACTTATGCCAGGCCTCATCTTCAATTTCCAAATTTGCAGAGTGACAAGAAGTAACTATGTACAGACCTAATGCAAGCAGCTTTATCTGACACAACTCAAAGAGGTGGAGAGATGCAGAGTGTCATTTTACCTATATCCAATACTGCTGTGTATGCCACAGCCACTTAGCAGGCTGTTGCTCTTTTGAAAACCTATTGATTCCATCCCTCCTTCAAAGACACAGCAGGGAGATCATAAGCCCCAAAGCTTCTGTGGGCTTTTAAATCTCTTGCAGGTGTAATCCATAGAGGAACTCTCCAGAAGAGAGAGCCTTACATCACAGAGCATCGTATCACCAAAACAGGGAGCTGAAGATGTTTGTTTTTGGGTTTAGACATGGCAGAGACAACAGATGAATAAGATAGGATATGGGTTTAACAAGTGTAATATCATTTTCATTCACTTTAATTCTGCTACAATACAAGAGCTTCTTCAAATCTGTCTCTTGAAAGGCACATCCACAGATTCTAGCAAATTCAGAAGCATAGTGAAGGAAACTTATTTTTACAGAGGAATACACAGGAATTTACACCTTGTGCAATACAAGATGCACACCTTGATGTCTGAGGACCCCACTTCTGAGCTGTGAAAGGTGAAAGGCAGCTCACCTCACTGCTCTGTGTCTTGGCTTTCCCACTCTCCAAACATGGAAAAAAGAACCAAACTTTTTCCTTTTTCATGTCGCTTTGAGATCTCCTGGTATAAAATGCTTTAAAATATCTGGGTTTGCCAAGGATATCAGTGGTCACCCCCTGTGACACAAAGCTGCTCTCTGTTATTCTTGTGCCAGTGATGTCTCTTGTAACCTGTGTCCCTTAGGTGTTTTGACTTCTATAAAAGCAATATCTTTAACCTCTAAGGAAAGCCTGTAATGGGCTGTCTTGAAAGCAGAAAGTGAGCTGGGGAATTCATGGTTTATCAAACAGCAATCACTTCACTGTATAACTTTAGTGCCTGAAACTCCACTTAAAAAAAACCCTCATGTTTTACCTGAAATGTAAATTTACCTGTAATGTAAATGACAACTTTTTAATAGTCCAGTTGTCTTCAGGTGATAAGCACAAAAGTGAAAGACATAGGAAAACAAACCTGTGGTAGCATTATGATTCTTTTTGCTCCTTCCTATGGTGTTTGAGTACATTGGCCAGTTTCAAAATAAATTTAGCAAGGGAGTAAAGAACTCACAGATATTCAGTTTCTGTAGGTTTTGTGAATGAAAAAAAATAAAATTTGTAACTTAGATCACATTAGGCATTAATGAATCTACATCATTATATGGATACACCAGTCTTAAAATTGTGGAATCATAGTACAAATATGAGACAAGCGGTTATCATTTTATCATCCCCAGATCACCCTATCCCTTCTTTCAGCCTGGAAACAGCATCTCAGATGACTGTCAGCTGACAGACCTTATAAACATGATGGAGGTGACCTTGGGTGAGTAACTTCTTTTTCCACTTAAAAACTGATATAATAATAATAACAATAACAATAATAATAGTAATAATCTAATATGTACTTCACAGGGGCAGGTAGCTCAATTAATGTTTCTGAAGTACTTCTAGATGAGATCTGATGATGGAAGCACTGTTCAAGTGCAAAGTATTATCATTATTTTTTATTATAGCTTATGGCTATGTAATTGATGAAATAGCCTAAACCTAATCCCACACAGACTCACCTCTGCACTATAAACCCTGATTATCTTCGTGCATAGACAGCTGATACTTGGCTTGTCCTGGTGACATTAACTATATCTTTGGTCTCTTTTTGTTGCTATTTCTATGTTCCTGTTTTTGACCTACTCCTCCATCATCTTTTTTTGCTTTAAATTAAAATTGTTTGCTCCAGTAACTAATGAATGCCAGCAAAAGTTGGTTTTGGTATTAAATCATGGGTTTAGGTGGTGGCTATCATTCTTTAATGATTTAAATTACTTGGACCCATAAAAATCATTTAAGCTTTCCTGAAATCTTTGGGGTGATGCCAACACAAAGCAGTGGAGAGCCCAGGTATCTTCATTTTTACCATGGTGTCTGCATGGGAAAGGGTGGCCCCACTTTAGCTGGGGAAGAGAGGATGAAGGCAGTGGATGAGGCAAATAAGTCCCTGCAAAGTTCCTGAAACCTGAGCAATGTTGGAGAGTGAGTTAAGGGGCCAGACCATTAACAGCAGATCACAATGCAGTCCTGGTAAGGTTCTCTAGGTGATTTCTTCCCATTTTTTTTTGCTGGAGTCCAGACAGTGGCATCTAATACCTTAGGACTGGTGGATCATTGCTCCATATGGGCAAAGGAAATTCTTTAATTGTTACCACATGACTGAGATTTTAAGTTGCCAAACCACTGACAGATTTATCACAGGTTAACACTCTCACTTCCCAGAAATTTTGTCGTGGATATTACAGACATTGCTCACACCCACAAACAGCCAACATCCAATTCCTTATTCCTACCATGAACCAGAATTTTACCTATATAGGGAAGATAACAGGAATAGTAGAGCAAGTGATGCCAAAAGCTTGACAGTCCTCCATGAGCTTAAGGAAGGTTTCTGTTTGGAAGAAAACTTTGGAATGGTGAAGTGCACCAAACTCTGGACTTAAACCCGCTAAGCAAAGTCCAGAACTGAGCCTTGTCCTCTGTGTGAATGCACCAGCCTGCTTGGAAATAGTGTCTGAATCTCTAATACAGAGCTCTCAGATCAGTCATACCAGCACATTGTCTAGGGACACTTAAGAAGGGCTTTTTCAAGGGAAAGAAGGATATGGAGAAAGAAAATGACACACTAATCAGGGCTGTGAGGAAAGCAAACTTGAATGGAGAAAGTAGCAGAATCAAAGCTCTTCTTGACCTTTTTCCAGTTTACTTTGACACTGAAGAGCTTTCAGAGAGATTTATCTTAAGCCAGTAGCAAACAAAAATCTATGAAGAAACTCCCAAGTGGCAAACTGAGCTCCTGACCTGTGCCTGGTGTCTTTGCTGTCTCGTGGATTCCAGTTGCTCTGTGTGACCCTAGTGCCATAGAAGCTTTCATAGAAATTACAGAGCAGAGCATACTGATGGTGGCTGAATAATTCCTTCCAGCAGAAAGGAAGGGTGCAGCCTACTAGTGCAATGCCAATTCCCTTCTGGGCCAGCACACCTGTAAGAGAAGTCAGATTTTGTGGTGAAGTAAGACTCCCTGTTCTTCCTGAGTGCAACAATGAGGTCTCATTTGGGCTGTCAGTGCTCCTGGGTTGGCCTTGTGTCACTGTGCCTATACAGGACTGTGCTGGAGATGGGGGCAGGCTACACAGAGCAGCAAATTAAAGAGAGTTTGACAAGAGCCTCCGTGTATCCTGTATATCTGGAGATTCTCAAAGAGAGTCTGAGCATTGGCAGCACCCCTACTGTGACTGAGGGTAATTTTCTTTAGGGGTCACAAGATTTTATAAACAATCTTTCCCCTACCACGTCTCTGTGTCAGGAAAAAAATTACCTTCTTGCGAAAATACACAAACAAATGAAGTTTTGCAGTCTTAGAAATCACAGTGTTACAGCTTTTACAGGCAGGTCTATGCAATCACAGTGTTTGGGTTTGCTTGTTGTATTTTTTTTCTTCAAAAGCCTTTATGTCTCAGATTTTACCTTGTCACACCAGTGTGCAATTTTCCTGGTGCCCTGTGTTCTCAGTGTTTCAGGGGCTCCTGGGAACTTTATTTGTGCTGCCCAAATGTTGACTGAAAGGGAGTGAGGAAGGAAAAGATGGTTCTTTGTAATCTCCAACGGTAAACAGTCCTGACACCCTGAGAGACACAAACCTGACTGAAGGAAACAACAAGTCAGGATGTAGAAACTGTCGTCCTCAGCACCAACAGTGTAAAAAGGGACAGAATCTTGCTAGGGGAGCTTGATAAGCTTGTCTCCATGGCAGCCAGTTTTCAAATCTATAACTATCTGCAACCCCTGTTAAGAAGAACTCGTTAACAAAAATCTGTCCTGAAATCAGGGGAGGTACCAAAATGGTTCACAAAGCACTTCTAACTGCAAAGTTCCATTTCCCATTTACTGTATCCTCTTGCCATTTTCACTGTACTGATCTCCTTCCAGTCTCATAGATACTCAGTTATTCCAAAGGAGATGCAGAAAAGGCCTGTGTGCTACACATCTGCCAGGCAGAAAAATGAGAGCTTGAAGAATGCATGACAAACTTTCTCCATTCTGTGTATTCTCATAGACAACAGAATTTAAACCAAGTGGCATTCAATGTCCCTTTCTTCTAGAAATGCTAGGAAATCAATACAATTTTAATTTTACAATCATGTCTTATATGTAGCCCTTCCCTCTTTTTTGTTTTCTAGCCTTGCTCTTCCTCAGCAGAGTTGGTAAATGTTTGCATTCTCAAAATCCTCTACTGCTTTTCAAAGTCAATTCCACTCCATTACCCCCAAGTTGAAGTGTCATAGAGAAATGACATATAAATGATGGGCTTCCAGTATTCAAGTACAAAACTGAAAGTTAGAAGTTAGAACAAGAATTCAGCAAAGGAAAGAGATTTGAACTACATACTATTGTATTTGCAAGGTGCCCTGATGAGGACAGGAATGATGAATCTGACTCCATGTTCTCAGAAGGTTAATTTATTACTTCATTATACTATATTATATTAAAGAATACTATACTAAACTATACTAAAGAATACAGAAAGGATACTTACTGAATGCTAAAAAGATAATAATGAAAACTCGTGACTCTTTCCAGAGTCCCAACACAGTTGGCACTGATTGGCCAAAGAGTCAAAACAACTCACACCAGAATCCAATGGAACAATCACCTGTGGGTAAACAATCTCCAAACACATTCCACATGAGCACAACGCAGGAGAAGCAAATGAAAGAATTGTTTTCCTTTTCTCTGAGGCATCTCAGCTTCCCAGGAGAAAAATCCTGGGCAAAGGGATTTTTTCAGAGAATGTGAATGACATAGCACACCTCTTACTCAGTGTCAGCTACCCCTGCCTTGCTTTCCCTACAGAAGAGGATGTGTTCCCTTGCAGAAGGATGGAGGCAGACCCATGGTTATAAGCTGGAGTAGCTGGGGCCTTGCAAGCTGGGCAGCTGCAGGGAACTGTTGAGGTTAATGGACAAAAGCAAATTTCTGTCTTGCCCCTAGAGAGAGAGATTCTGATGTCCTAGCTCAGATCCAGAATAGTTCCCCTGAAAAAGCACAGACAGTCTTCCAGTGGCACAGGCACAGGTAAATCCTTTTCTGATCTTGCAAAGGTTCATTTAGTACCTCCTGCCAGCACTGTCAATCAGTTGCAGCCACTGAAAAATAATGTTTTTCCATGCTATATTTGGTGGAGAGAACATCCTCTATCAGGTTTCCTTGTTCCACTCTCAGCCTCAGTCTTTGCTTTCTGCTTTATTTGTATGGGGAACTCACCTTGGCATCAAGAGGGCTCTCTCTCCAGAGAGAGCATTCCTACAGCAGTTGTGGAAGAGCCAGCTGAGCCTTGGATGAGTATTAATCAGTAACTGTAATTATATAATGAATATGGGAGCTGTTATGCTTCTGCAGGATGCTGTGCCAAGTTTTTAGCTCTCTGACAATTCAGCTGTGGAACTCTACCCTTCACTATCTAGTCTGTGGGCTGAGTTTTGCCCCTTAGGAAGATAATCAGTCAGTTTTGATCCAGATTTTGTTTATTTTATTTTTATTTGGATCTGCATTAAAATATGTCAATAGTCCCTGTTGTTTCTGCAGAGAAGTGTTTCAGCCCTGACTAGTGATCATCACAGTAGTCTTGTGAGCTCAAAGACAAAGTTGTGGAATTTGTTCTAGAAGAGAGCCTAGTGGTGGTCATGTCATGTCAGGCAGGAAGACTGACCACATTAAGTGACGTGACATAATAATGGACATTTTGATGGACCTCTTGATGTCCTTTCTTCCATCCTGTATCCCTTTTCTCTTGACTTCTTCCATGGTGAATTCACCTGAGGTCACAGGACTGTGTCCCTAATGCATGTTTTCTAGAGGCAGACAGACTGATACCCAGATGAAGATAAAAACCCTCTGTGCCAAGCAGAATTAACAGTGGCTGGAGAAAGAGAGCCAGTCACAAATTTCCAGCATCTGAAATGCAGTTACAGTACAGTATATTTATAAAAAATTCTTGGAGCAACCTAGTGAATCAGAGAATTGACAACGCTCTATCTTCATTTAACTTTTTCTGACTATATATTTATTTTATTAGGCAAAAAGGCCTCACTGTTTATAATGCTGGCTGTTTTCGTTCACCTTCTCAACAAAAGGAAACAATTGAAAAAAATAAATAACCTGATGATGTCTTGATTCAATATTTGCAATGAACAGCATGGGCTGATAGTACTTTTTGCAGAACAAAGAGGCAGACAAAGCATGATGAATACCCAGAATGGCAGAAGCCCAAGGTATTTTGGACTCAGATGCAGGAATAAGCTTTTAATTGGTGTTGAAAAATAAACTGGGCAAAGAAATTGAATAAATAATAAATATGTCTTGTGGCAGTGCAGCAAGAGGCTTATTGTTTGCTTGCTTCTAAAGAGGGCCAGTACATCGTGTTCTTCCCACACAAGTTCCAAACAACTTTGTTTGGACTGAGAAACTTAAATCCATGTTTCTAAAACAAATCTATCTAAATATTTTTATATTAACAGCAGTACAAGGAAACCCAGCCTGCCTGCACTCTCTACACAGCAGTGATGTGTTATTGTTATTGTTGCTATTAATTACAGCTGCTATTACTGCTGGTGACAGCAGAAGACGGTGCATGGGCACTGCATCTCATCCTCTGTTGGAGGAGACCATCCCTGCTCCAGGCAGGCTGTAGCATATGGATGGAATAGAAAATATTATCCCCACAGTTCTGTAGACTTTTTAATAAAATGGTGACAGAACAATCCTACTGCAAACTCAAGAAACCCCTCTCAGGACCATAGACCTAATAAACACACAATGGTGTTCATATGCAAGTCTAAGTGGCAGGTTTAGAACGACTGCTTTTAGATATTAAAAAACCCCAAACAACTAAACAAACAATAAACCAAACCAACAAAACCTCTGTAAACTTGGCCCAAAGCACTTAGTCTGTTCAAACAATTGAGAAAAAAAATATTTTAAAAGAAAAGTCACTTAGTCCTTCCACCAAAGAAGACAAAAGGTAAGACTTAATCTAACTCTAAAGTTTTTAAGGTCCCCTTAGAGTCCAAACTGTGTTCAGAAGAAATGGCATTTGCTGATCAACCATATTTTTAATGCATGGCTGTAGGAGCAACAGTGGTGTAATTCAGTTGGTATGGTGAAGTGGGGAGTGATGGAGTAAAAGTATCACTACATACCCAGGAGTGTATTTATCTCTCAGTTTTCCTGCAAGCCCATTTTCTCTTCAGTTTTAAAAGTTCATCTGCTTCTTAATAAAATCAGTAAATTAACAAGAATAATTCCATCTCCTTTATTAAAAAAGCTGTAAGACATTTATTCTGAGTGTTGCAGGCATGAAACTTAAGAAAAATAATTGACTAGAGTTGGCTGGATCTTTGGAACAAAACACTTTTATCTTGAAAGGCGCACTGATTTTTTCAATTAAATATTTAGCAAAAAGTTGAACGTATTCCTATTATTTTTCAAGCCTTATGAAAAGTGTTACTCCATTAAAAATTAAGATTCTTAAAATGATTATTGAAAATGATTAGCAGGAGGGAAAATATCCATAACCATTAGACTTGATTTCTTAATAATGTTCTCTGAGAAAATCTGCAGGTAAAGGTTATGAAAAAAAAAAATGATGGAATGAAAAACTGCCCTAAACTTTTCAAAAGAGAATAATTATCCTTTCTGAAAGCTTTTGTGTGTATGTGTGAGTAGGCAAATGAAACTGTTTTAATGGTTTCCGCAAGCTTTCTCCAGAAAATTCAACCTGTATTTTAAAGGCCTATTCTAATTGCTCCTTACACATAGAATGGCTCTTCTATGAGGAAAAATACTTTTTTCAGGATAACAGATAGGGAGAAAAAAAAATAAAAAAGAGGCTTTTGTGCATAACAGGAAACATCTTAATATCATAAATGAACAAATGGATCCAAGGCATATCTGATATGGGGATTCATCTCACTTGCTTTCAGACATTTGAAAGTTATCTGAGGTGTTTAAATTCTTTTTATAACCGTTGGAATCCAAAATGCAGGGAACTCTCAGAACTTTGGGCCTGTAAGTCAAAGCTTAGAATTAAACACAGGTTTGATCTGAGACCTTGGAAAAGGGTTACAAATTTAGGTTCTAGAAGCAAGAATATGGATTTATAGTTTAAAGCAGAGGCATGTTAAACTAAGTAAAGTTTAGAGTTTTGTAGTTTAAGAAATAAAAATCAAAATCGTTTTGAAGGTAAACAAGGAGTTTAGAATGCAGTGCTGGAGGTTTGTGTGTCATAATATGAGTGGCTAAGAAAGTTTACACTGTAACATGAGTCCATAACACTAAATATTTAAGGATTGGGTAAAAAGCATAAATATTCTTGCTAGCAGTGTTTTATTGGTCAATAAATCCTTAAAAGGTCTTGTAACTAGAGGTCTTGTGGCCTTCTGAGCCATGCAGTGAAGATGTGAGAATTGACCCTTCCTGCCTATATAGAAGATGGGAAAAATAAATCATATCATCTAAAGCAACTCAGAGATACCATCTCAAATTCCTTCAAAATTCCCCACAAATTCCTCACATATAACCAATGGAGGGAGACAAGAATCATGGGCTGACAACCCACTGTCTTCAGGATATACCTACACTCCTAGCTTGCCTGCAGGTGGAACCTGGATAAATATAACTTTTGGGTGAATTCTTCTCTGTCTGCAAATCTCTGGGCATTCCTACTAGCACACAGAAACCTCTGTCTTTTTCTGTGGTGGAAAAGAGATGATCCAAGCTGCTTGAACAACAACAAAAAAGGCATTGCTTGGACATGAACAGCAAAAAAATATGGGTAGTGTTTCCTGGCTGTGGACACAAATGAATGCATCTGTTTTATTTAGATGGTAACAATTTCTACTGACTCAGACCACTCAACTGCTTTTTTAGCTGTCACCCTAAATTTATAGAAACTAGATATGCAACCTTTTTTTTTTTTTTTAATTTTCCAGAATATGCAGTAATTGAAATCTAAGGATTTTGCATTCTTTGGTGTGATAATGGTTCAGAGCAATGGATAAAGAAATGAAATTCCCTAATGCCATAAATGGAAAAATTGTATGTAACCTTAAAATGTACTCTTTGTTAATGAAAAGTTCTTACACTTGGGAATGACTTCACAGGATGACTCTGAACTGTTTAGATCATCCCACACTGCAATATTATTCATATATGCTTGTCTGCCCCTCCAGTCCATCTTCTCCTCTGCAGATGACATTTGTTTGCAAAAGAGAAGCAGTAATAAAGTAATGCCTCCCTTTAAACTGGCAATTCACAATTTTGAAGGAGACCTGCCATCAGCAGAAAAGGAATCCATCTCCCTGCTATTTAGTTTAATTTCATGCAAATCTTGTTCCCTTCTCAGGCTCTATGCAGACAGATCTGGACAGATCCAGCCTTTTGTTTTTACTTGCAGCTTACAATGTGGTGCCTTACAATGATGACAAAACCTCAGCTTCAAAATCAAAACCCAGTCTGTAGTGTTTAACTTTTTGGAGCCCCTGCTCACTGAGGTGTGTGCAACTCTCCCTGTGCTATCTGGCTGAGTCTGCAGCAGCTGCTGCTGTGGAGCTGCGTGGGAGAGACACCAAGGTGTGGAGGTGGAGTTACTGCAGTGAGTCCTGTCTGATGGGCTGTGAAGTCAGCACATTTCCATCCTCTGGGCCTCCAAAAGTACTTTCCTCTACGAATGTGCTGAAAGAGCAGCAGTTCTTCCACATAAACCCCAGGCATTTTGGTTTTGATTTGCAAAGAGAAAGAAAATCCTAATTGCCTTTCAATAATGTGGGCAAAAACACTCGGGCAAAGCCAGCAGTTTTTAATCTGTAATTAGTAAACACTCCCAGAACAAGCCATATTTACAAGGAAAATTTGACGCAGGGTTAAGGAAGAGAGGAATGAAACTTCATATACATATTTATACATGACTGAAAGAGGGAAGTCTTTGCAGATTGTGAGTGGTCCTGGGATTTGTAGCCACAGTTTCTAAGCAAAGCTAAACACTTTTAAAATGTTAGCTACTGAGTCCACTTGCTTACCCCTACCATCACCTGAAAAGGGATGTCAAAGAGCATGATCATGTCAAAGAGCATGATCGGAGACTTGGAGTTTTGGATTATATTTTTTTTATTGTGGTAGAAGAAAAGATATTACTACCTGAATTTTTGGCCACACATTTATTTCCCTCTCACCTTCCCTGGTAGCTTCCAAAAAATAACTCTTCCAAGTTTCTCAGGAAGCAGCCTTGAGTCTCCTTCCTGTGCAGAGAAGCTGATCATATAGCAATTTTTTTTGTCTTCTGTCTACAGTACCATTATAACATTAGGTTTTGTAAACCCAAGTCTGTTCTGAAACATGAGAAAAACTTCATACCCCTGCCCTCTATCCCAAAGGGATATGTGTGTGTGCATGTGCAATACTCCTGGGTTTCTGCCAGTGGATAACCTTACTGATAGTTTGGTAACCATAATAAAACTTTTATGTCCTTTCAGAACAACATTTGCTATTCTTAACTGGTCCCTGAGATTTAAAAACTCTATATGCTTTGGTTTATCATTTGGTTAATCTTTCTAGTTAAAAGATCATTGCTAGACTAATGTACCCCTACTTCTCAAAAATCCAATGAAAACCCCTATAAACTTATGTTGTGGTCTAACCCCAGCTGGTAACTAAGTGTGCCCAGCCAAAATCAGCACAGTTTAATAACCAGGCAATAAACAACAGCCATGGCTATATCCAAACCCTCTCTTTCTTTGTGTTGCCCTAAAACCAATAACAATAAGCAGTTCAATGTGGATGGTATTAAAGCAGATTAGAAGCAGCTGCTCACAGGGGCTGAACCAGACTTGCAACTGATATAAATCAGGGAAAAATCAATGGCTGTAGCTGAGTGTGGTGGATACCCTCTGAATATTTGAGCTGATGCTTTTCATGACTGGTGGGTTTCTTCTTGCTATTTCCTGTTTAAAATGGCTTATAAATTACTTTTGCTTTAGACAGTAAAGGCAGCCATAGTCAGCTGGTTTTGTTGGACAGAATTTTTGCCAAGGCTATTTCCTCAAATGATTTGCATCAGTAAATTTGGGAGGAGATAATTTTAAGGAGTTGCTAGTGAGGGCAAGCTTTTTATACGGCTCCCCAAAAAGTAAGGGTATGTCCCATGAAGCAGTTTAACCAAGCATCAAGCTATTGTTTAATTAAATAGGGATATGTTTTGGGGATGATAATGTATGTGAGAAAGTGGTAATAGAGGAGAAGAAGCCTGTCCTAGAGTGATATAGTTATTTTTCTTTCAAGAAGCTGAAAGGCATGCTATGTTTTTAGACAATGCAAAGGTGGGGCTAATTTTCACAGAAGACAGCTACATAAAACAAACAGCTAATCCTTCTCTCTTCATCAGTCTGGTAATTTTTTAATGTTGGTATAAAAAGCAGGAAGCATTTCCAGCAGTAGTAACTGATATCTGCTTATTACTGTGTACTTTTCTGTTTTAATCTTGGTAATATAATTAGAAAAAGCCTTGAATGTGCAGCTATAAGTATTTATCATTTCACTAGGCTAAATATTTGCAAATGATAAAGAGGACTCTCAGTTTCTAGGCCTGACCTGAGAATAGGAGTTTAACATTTGATGTTTTGTTTGGGTTTTGGTGAGGGTTTATTTGTTGGGTTTTTTTAGTGTCTTAAGGTTGGGACTCTTAGCCATGCAGAACAGGAAAGATTCAAAATGTTTCTACAAATTTTGGTCATGAACACTTAAGTCAGGTGGCAAATGCAACTTATAAATGTCTTGTGTAGCTTCCCACAGGATAATTCTGATGGGAAGGGATGTGGGGTGGTCTCTAGTTGAGCTTAGTAGTCAGAGCAACTTGTTCAAAGCTTGATTGAATTAGATCTCAAACTTTCAAGGATGAAAATTCTGCAAACTGTGTTTAGGATTTTAGAATAGTCAATTATCTGCATAATGAAAAGCTTGGCTTTTGGTTCTATTTTTCCTTTCTATCCATACACCTTAGGGAAGGGAGGACAGAAATCCCTCTTATTGGTAACCTACCCCAAGGCAGAAGGTTACTATCCTGAGCCTTTCCTGCTCAGAATAGACTTGACTCCCATGTAACCTCCCTCTAGTCCAGGAATCTCACTGGTTAGTTTAGTTTTGATTGGGGTGAGGGGGCTGAGAAGGAGTGGTTTCAACCTGAACAACCAAACTGAAATGTTCAGGAAATATGGCCCCATTCTGTCCCTGTTAAATAATCTACCATCTGTATATAAACACATAGGTGTGTAATAAGAAGCAATAGTGAGCAACTGATGCTCATCTTTTCATCTTGCCTTTTTTTTCCCCTGTCCTTGGTTTTTCCTTTTTTAAATTTTTTTTTATTTTAAATTCTTCAGAAATTGAATTTTCTAATTTGACCCTACAAAACTTAAGCCAATCAGATGTGAGCACAATAGAAGTAATTATTAAAACATCAACATTGTTTTAGGACAGCAAAATCCTGCCAAGAACAAGTAATAAGATTATTTCATTTTCTGCAACTGTCCCTGCCTCTGTCACTGGATACAACAAAAAGTCAGGAGATTACTTGGCCTGAAAAATAGTATTTAATCCAATTGTAGCTGAAGAGAGGCTTTGAGGTAGATGGAAAAACTGCATTTGCATACAGTATTGTGTTGTAGCCCTCACAGCAGTGCAAAGAGGAGGCCAGAATATGTTTGAATACTTGGTTTTTGCACTATTAAGTTGATTTTTGGAAGGCTAAAAAAGCAGTCAAACAATATGGACAAGTCCTTGATGACCACTGCCTTACAGCTCAGCATAATACAGAGCTACTTCATGTGACTATAACAAATAAAAATTGAATGCATGATCAGATTTTCCAAAAATGATGCACCTGTCAAGATTTTTTGACCCAAAGAATAAATATATTCCAAATATTTAAAATTATCTAAAAATTGTCTAACATTTCCTGTGAAGTAACTATATGTCTTTGACATTAGAGCTGGAAAAGACAGGAAACTTCACCTACTGGATGGAAATAATAACCTTCTTTCTATCAAGACCAAAGAAATAAAATGAAGATATTTTTTGTGAGCTGCTGCTTCTATGAAAGAACTACTTTTTGACTTTAGGGACATTGACAGATGGTGATTTCTAAATTGGAAAGCAGGTACCAGCTGTGGTCCTGCTGTCTTCAACCTACTCTTGGCTCTGCCATGGTCTGCAGTGTCATCTCTGAGTACAGTGGATCACCTGATGGACTCAAGTTCCTTGAACTTGTGGGTATCCTGAAAATCAGAGGGTTTTGGGAAAGCTGCAAAAGGCAGGCCTCAGAGACAGCAGAACTGTGATTGGGGCTAAGCAGTAGCCATGAGATTGGTCAGCAGAAAAATTATGTAAGAAGTAGAAAAGTAAGGACAAATAGAACAATGGTCTGTGTATTACCGCTTGTCTAGAATAACTCTCTAAGCTACAGAAAAGTTTATCTAGCAAGATGTTAGGAAGTTCTAAGCTTAATAATGGAGCTCTGTGCATTGTGTTTTAAGGCTTACAAGCCATATTGTATTCAAAATAAGCAAGCATTGTTTTAACCAAAGGTATGTGTGCTTATGGTGATTGGATAGAACTGCTATCAATATGCTTTTGCTTTATGAGATTGGTCAAAAAACTTACTTTATAAGTTGTAACATTAAGTTCTTTGTCTGCTGCCTGGGATGTGATCTGATATGGCATCTTCCCGTTGTTATAACCATGTAATGAGGCTGATGCTGGAAAATAAAACAGCTCAAGGCAGCTTCCTAGCAGTCCCATCCTGTTTGTGATTTGTACATAGGCCCTGGCTGGCAATAAAACTCTCCTCTGAATGCAGCCCTGCAGGATGAGGGTTCACAGGGAAAACTAACAATGTGGACAAGTGAGAATCATTTGGAAGTCCAGCCTCAGCTAGTCAGGTTGCTCTGTCAAATTCCAAGCAAGACATAAATAATATTTATGTCCAGTGCCTAGAGTAAAATGGCATCAGGCTGTTCAGTATTGCAGTACTGAACACACGCCAGGAATGGTTATGGGGCATATCAAGATTGTTCTAAAATTCTCTGCAGAAATTACTGGCAGTAACTACTCAGTCTCCTCTGATCACTACTACATTTAACAGCAGCAGCAGAATTCCAAAACTTACAAATAGGAAGGAAACAAATGCACTGAACCTCACATCATCAACATCATCCAGCACAAATCTTACAGACTCATTAGGCAGCAAATTAGCACTGTTTATAAAACTTATGATGCAAATATGAAACACAATAATCAGCTGCAGCTAATAGTTCCAGTTAGCTAATTGAGGAGATCTGTAGATTAGGTGTATCTCTCCCATCCTTCTCTTTCTGCAGAGAAGTTCACCTGCACTTCAGATGAACAGGAAAAGTCCCTGTGGCAGTCTAATTCTGTCTTGAGATCTGTGGTACCAGGGAGAGTAAGGTTACCTCAGCAATGAGTGCTGCTCCTCACTTGCAGCTTTATCTGGTAAAGCAAGTACAGAATGAGGTGCCAAATTCTGATGACATAAAATTACATGAGGTGATAAAAGGGCTACTTGGAGTAACAGAATAACTTCAAAGTATTAAGTGATTGGGAAAAGAAATGGCAGGAAAAAAATGGTGCAGATGGGTATAGAATAATGCAGACAGAAAAAATCTGTCCTAAATACTAAGTATGTGCTGATTGATACCAAAATGCCTATATATAAAAAAAAAAAATCTTCCCAGTGCCATAGCTGATAATTTTCTTTCAGCTCTTCACGTCTTCTTTACTCAGTCATGAGTAAAGAAAAGTCATTACTAAATAACCCAGGAAAACAAAGCAGAAAACTTTTGTGTCACAATATTAATCCAGAGAGTCCAAATCAAGAACAGACAAAGAATTTTTTCTTTTAGCATCTTGAAGAATTGATGCAGAAGACTAGAAAAGGTGCAGAGAGTAGTGAGTAGTGGTAAGAATGATCAAAGTTATTCATGCTTTCCAGTTGAGGGATATGAAATAAACTAGGGCTCATCTGCATAAAAAGAAGAGATAATTAACAAGAGCAGACTATGGGGCTGTGAAATTATCAGTGGCAAGGAGATAAGTGGGGAACCATTACTCACTGGTTTTGGTAACACAGATGAGAGGCCATCAGTTGAAATTATCAGAAGGCAAGTTCCACCAACATTATAAAATTATTTTCATCACCTTTCAACTCACAAAGTGTCGTTAAACCCAGAGGTAGTACTTCTGCCTTAGAAGGGTTTTGAAGTACATATTATTGGTTCTGGGGTAGTTGATGAAAAGAAACATGGTTTGTTTGCTCTGCTCTTAGGATTTTCCTTCACTATCCATGGCTAGACAGAGCTGGAGACATTTTAGGGGGCTCAATAGGCCTTTGGCTTGACTCTCTCTGTTGTTCTTAAGTACTAAAAAATTCGACACATTTGCAGATGAACCAGAATCAAAACTCTTGTCTTTGCTATAAAGGCTTCAATGAACTTTTCCATCTTAACATGACTGGCTTTAGAATTGAAAACACCATGACTGGTGTTTTTCTTCAAGCATTTAAGACGCTACATATAAATGCTAGAGATGTTTAACTGCTACAGAAGTCCTAAAATCCTCATCCATTATAGAAACTCATTCCCTCCTTCTTTAAAAAGTAATTAGTTAGTCTGGAGTGGCAGACATGATATACTGAAGGGAAAACTTTAACAGAGATGCACTGGGTTTTATTTTGAAGACTCTGGGGGTTTGTTGCTTTCTTTTTTTCTTTTTAATTACAACTTTTCCTTAATTAACACATGTGTGCAGCCTTACTATTGCTCCTGTGAACCTCTTAGTGCACTTTTCTGGCATAATCTTTACCCCATGGGGCTGCAGAGATAAAGTCCCTTGTTTTTGATCCTACCTTGGTGAGTGCTCTCTGCCATGTGCAGCAGAGCAGCAGTTCTCAGCAATCTATTTTCCTTTGGGGTTAAGAGATATTTTACATCCATGAACCCTGAAAACTGGAATCATTGCTGAGACATATAATTTAGCATCAAAAGCACAGTAGGAGTTCTTGAGTGCCCTGACAAGTAACCCATGTGCAGGTGCACAGCCAAAAAGAAAATACACATGATGAATGAACCAGGCTTCTATTGCTGGCATCTGTCATTAGTTATGAATAGAATAATAATGGATTTGTGTTAGAAAACAGCTTGACAGGACATGTTACTTCATTTTCTAAGGAAAATGAAAGCAGTGTAATGCTGGTACAAAAGAGAAGATCATCTCACTGCAATATATCTCTACACTTAGCTTAAGGCCACAAAACAGCTCTGAAAAATTACAGCTATGGTTTCTTGATTTACAAATACATTACTTGTTGTACATTCTAAGCTATGTTTTAAAGCCAAAAGTTAACAGAACCCAAATATGGGGAAAGGAGCTGAATTTTTATCCTAATAAACCTGCCTTCAAGAAAATTTTTAACTAATTTTGAGTGATGAGGGTAGAGTCTACCTTCAATAACAAACAGACAGTTTGGGATTGTACAAGTTTAATGGAATGCAGACTATTACTCGTGATAATGAACAAGCTAGACAAAAAGCAGCTGGGCTTTTAAGCCCCAGGTTATTTGTAGAGCTGACAGTTAGAAAAATCTCTTTATTTTTACCTCCAGCTGGCCAAATTGTTATGAGATGTACAAGGAGAGAGAAGTGAAACTTAGGTTGATATTTCTTTTCTTTTTTTTTTTTAATTGGTACATTCAAGTCTGCACAAAAACAAAACATAACAAAAAAAAGGGTAAGAAAAGTCTTCTAGGTTATGTTCAATTCTCAAAATTGCCATTTCCTGAGCTGTTCCTATGTTTGGTCACCACAATGTCAGTTCCTAGAAATTGCTTTACTCACCAGATGGATGTGGTCATCTCTAGGATTTCCATGACCTCAGAGGACCCAAGTGTCCTGAAAGTGTCTGAAACAAAGGGAAACTGGAAAGAAATCGTAAACTTTCCTATTTAAGATGAATGAATGGAAGCAAAATTTAAAATTCAGTGGCTTCTTTTTTGCTATCCTTTATTTTTGCATTCCCCTTCCTCATCTGAAGCAAATCTCACAAAATACTTCCACCTCCCTTTTATATCCATGGTATTAAGATCCAGACCTCTTTTGTTGTTGAGTGATCCCCTAATAGGCACCTTTCCCATTCTGTTGCTAGGAGAATATTTTCCCTTTAACATATGGTTCTTGTTGTGCTGTAATTTATTGTCACACAGCTATTTGGTTGTTTAAAAAAAGTTATTTTTGTTGCCCTTCTGAAAGGTCATGTATGATTATTCTTGTCCCTTTCCTTAATGAACACAGGTGGTTGGGAACTTAGATTAAATACAAAGAGTAGTGAAACATTAATTTATTCAATTTTAGAAGGAAGGAAGAAATTATATTTCTCAAGACAGCACAACTCTGAGGTGGTTACTCTGTTGTCAGCACAGAGTCTGCTCCCTCTGCTGCTGTACAGCTCTTGGACATAGTGATGTGTTGCATGACATCAACAGTCAAAGGTTTCAAGTGCCATGTCATGGTTTATTTTACTCCTTGACTCAGCAGTGTTAGTTCTAAGATTTATTTTTCCCTGTAATTTTTTTTGATGAGCAGACATTCCCTTTTATACACAGAGTATGTACACTATTAAATCCCTTTTAAGCACTTTTTGCAATGATTTATAGCCATTTGAATTAAAAAATCTATTTAGACTTCTGAATTCAAATAAAAATCCAACCTGTCCAGATAGCAATTGCTCAGCAAATACTGATGTTTCCAGTGGAAACACATTAATTCTTCAGCTTATTCCAGAAAGTTTGCTCTAACAAAATGAGCATTCAAGAAGTCTATCATATGAAAGGTGGAGGTTAAAAAGCCAATTATCCTGGTGCATGGTCTGAAAAAAGAAAAACTCCTTTCAGCTGTTTTATGTGTTTGATTTTGCATGGAGCATGTTTTGCTCTTCACTTGAAATATGAAATATTTAGTTAGAAGCATCTTGATATGTCCCATCTTAAATAATATAAATCAGAATAAGGAAATGCCTGTGAAATGCGTTCAAGAGTGTGGCATTCACGTTCTCTGGAAAAATCCCTTCCCAGGATTTTTCTTGTGGGAAGCTGAGATGCCTCAGAGAAAAGGAAAACAATTCTTATCTCATTTGCTTCTCCTGTGTTGTGTCACATGTGGAATGTGTTTGGAGATTGTTTACCCACAGGTGATTGTTTCATTGGATTCTGCTGTGAGTTGTTTTGACTCTTTGGCCAACTGGGGCCAAGCTATGTTGGGACTCTGGAGAGAGTCATAAGTTTGCATTATTATCTCTTTAGTATTCAGTCTCTTTTCTGTATTCTCTAGTATAGTTTAATATAGTATTCTTTAATATAAAATGGTATAATAAAGTAATAAATTTGCCTTCAGAGAACATGGAGTCAGATTCATCATTCTTGCCTTCGTTGGGGCATTCTCTGCAAATACAATACAAGAGCATAGAATAATCTTTTCTACACAGTAGTTTTAGCAAGAGTCACTCTCTTTCCTGTACCAGTGCTGGCACAGAGGGCAGTCTGAGTGCTCTCCTTGTGGCAATGGCTACCTACAGCATTCTCTAACCAAAATCTTTAATTGTAGCCCACATGTACCTTTTCCCTCTGTCCTTCCCTGCAGGCATGAAACCAAACACAGAGCCAAGGTGCAGAGCATGCATTGTCTTTGTTGAAGCTTGAGTCCTTTAGTAGAGCCCAGAAACCAGAGAACGCAGCATTCATTTAACATATGCAGCTGAAAATTAACATATTTGCCTCTTGCACATGGTTACTTGGGCCCTACACCAATGCCTTTTCAGTCTTTTTATTACTTTTATATGTAACAGAATCTTCTGCAAGGGTTATTGTGACTTTGCTGGGTCATTTTTTAGTCTCATGCTTTTGCAATTAAGAATCAATGGTTAACTAAGGTCTAAATAGTCAAAATTCTTTAACATTAAGTCTATCGCAAGATAATTTAGCAACAGACAGATAAAAACTAAGGACAACTTTATTCTGTTTTGTGTAATGAACATTAAGTGCTGATAGCATCAGATAAAAATGTGAGTTTCATTCTCTGTGCATAATTCACTTTATTAGAGGCAGTGGTGCATAACTTCAGACATTTATTCACATTCATACAACCTGATCCTATGATGATGTTTGTGCTTACAGCAAAATGGAAATACTCTTTTAGAGATCAGAGCGCAGATGACTGGGAAAAAAGTCAACTGAAGAGGAACCATGGAGTTTTCATATAATGATTTAACTTTGATCACAGAGATCAGAGTGTTCTTCTGGAAAAGCAAACAGGGAATAGTTTAAAATATTTATTTAAAATGGAGCAGGGGAAAAAAGACCTCCTATGACATGTACTTGCAAGCATGTTATAGAGGGAAACATTAGAAATGCTAGTTGATGACAAATCCTTTAATTAACATATGGTAATTGGCTTAGGTATGCAGCAGTCAAAAAATTAGGTAGCTTTTACATATTTAAGAAGTTAGAATATTAATCAGGAAAGAGTTTATCATTATTATCAGGCCAGAAATAATGCAGGCAGAATAGTTAAGCAGAGATTAGCTAGAATATATTTCCCAGTGTAAATCAGGCTGCAAATGCATCTGTTTCTCTGCTAACCAATATTTCTGGTACCTATTTGTGATGGTTTTCACAGGGGTTCTTGGATGAGGTAAGAGATGAAGATTTGACTCCATATTTCAGAAGGCTTGATTTATTATTTTATTATATATATAACATTAAAACTATACTAAAAGAATAGAAGAAAAGGTTTCATCAGAAGGCTAGCTAAGAATAGAATAGGAAGGAATGATAACTAAGGTTTGTGGCTAGGACACATTGACCATTAATTAGAAACACCTAACATGGGCCAATCAAAGATATACCTGTTGCATTCCACAGCAGCAGATAATGATTGTTCCTGATGCCTCTCATCTTCTCAGGAGAAAAAATCCTAAGGAAAGGATTTTCCATAAAAGTTGTCTGTGACACCTATTCTGGTACAATGGGAGCACCACTCACCACTGCTCTCCACCCAGACAGGGAGGCCTTGAACACAAGTCTTTGAGTGTGACCATCCATTCCTTGTCCATCCATCCAGTCTTTCTCTCTCCAACTGAGAGACCCAGATGCATGAGACGTTTTTGCCCCAGCCCAGATAATCTGTCAATTGCTCTTCCCTTATCCATCAATGGTGTGACCTCATCAAAGAAAGCCACCAAATTATTCAGGTGTGATTTGCCCGTAGTGAAGCCATGATGGCTATCACAAATTGTGTCTTTATTTTTCATAGGATAGTTTTAGTTTTCATAGGATAGTGCCTTAGGATAGTTTCCAGGAGAATCTGCTCCAGAGTCTTGCCAGGCACTGTGGTGGGACTGGGTAGAAGTCAGCAATAAAGAACGTGTGAAGGACAGAGTTTCAGGCAGCTTGGAAGGTGCCACAAGCTCAGCTGCCTGGGGATTGTTACAGGAGCATCTCTTGGAGCAGCAGGAGGGAAGCAGGTGTCATCCATGAGCTGCCCTAGTCAGGATGGGCACCTCTGTCACACAGCACCCCGTGACAGTCAGGGTGAGCACCAGCCCAGGCCTTCTGGGTGCTGGAGAGCATCTGGAGCAGTGTGAGGAGATGGGCCATGAGCACTGTCTCACCATCTCCCCCTGGGAGCATTTGGCACTGGGAAAAGTGATGCCACGCATTTTTGTCAGAAAAGGTTAATTGTCCTGGCTGTCTGAAGGAAGAACAATGTATAATCAAAATTGTTTCTTTTTCTTTGCTTTCAACAGGTCTCTCGTCCTTTGTTTTGGAGAGATGTAGCCCTCTTCAGACTGGTGAGGATTTTTTTTTTTCTTTTTAAGTAGTTAATGTTTCTGCTAAGCAGCTAGGAAGCATCCAGCTGTTAAAAGCCTTTAATTGGTGAGTCTGCACTTCTTCAGCCCCTAAGGGCTGGAGACAAATAAGCTTGTCTTTTAGAAATGCCAACAATAACTGCAGATATTATTGAAGTCAAGGTGAAAAGAGACAAGCCTGACTCACTAATACAGCCAATTCAGAAACTAAGCGCACCTATTTCTGTGAAATTGTAGTGCTATACCCAGAATTTTCCGTGCTATAAGCCAATGATTTTCTGTTCACATTGTTTTGCACTTCTTCATTAAGACACAGACTACTGGCAAACCATCAGTAACCCCAAAATTAACCTGGAATTTTGTGGCTTATCTCTGCTCATTATGCTAGAGCTTGAAATGCAGCTGTATCCACCACTAGATTCCTAACTTTCCTTAACATGATAATTTGAGATTTGTGAGTTTTATTGCTCTGAAATGCATACTAAGCAGCAGTGGCTGAATTCTTGCTTATCTTCAGTTTATTCAAATATTTGTATCTGCTTAAATTATTTCAGAAATTCATTCTTTCTGTGACAAGCACAACATCAATTCCCCACCTGAAATCTGAGTTGTCTTTATAGTGCCACAAATTGCAAATCCCTGCAGCAGCTTCTTTTAAACTTCTTATTTGAAGTTCGTACTGCTGTCTGTTGTGCAAGCATAGAAAGTTGTCCCTGCTGCCTGGTTTAAAATTCAGCTGAATGTACTTAGTATGGTCCTCAGGTGCTCTTTGTGCTGTAGCTGCTTTAATTTGTTACCAATTAATGGCATTGCCAAGGCTGCTTTGGGAAAATGACTGACAGAAAGAAATGGAGTTTGGGGGTAGAGGAGAAAGGATTAAAGCATTCTGTAGTTATGGGAGTAATTAATTAGTGAGGTGGCTTGGAAGATGGGTGGTTAATTCCCCAGGAAAATTCCTCCCATAATCTCTCTCTGCCTTGTGTTTATTTTAGCTCATGTTCTCCCCACACCATCAGCCATTTCCAGCCCCTCACACTGCTTGCCAAAGAGGGGCTGGGTGTTGCCTGCCAGGGCAAGTGGTGTGCAGGATGGTCTGTAGCACTGCTGTATCTTCTCCAGCAAGGCAAAGGACAGGAATCTCCTATTTCTGCTCTCATTCCCTGAGACACTTGAAGCCCAAATCCTCAGGACATCAGTCTGGCCTGGGCAGACACACTGTCCACAGAGTCAGGTTTAAGCCAGGTTCTTAATTTATTGCCTGAGAGGTAATATTAATATATTAATCTCAATATTATTACCTGAGAGGGTATAAACGAGATCATTGGTTCAGGTGAGAGTTAAACACCTATTTACAGCAATTACTTGTTTATGAAGAGATAAAACCATAAAACATGTTGTTTATGACTTCACTGCAATCTTAGTTGAGAGGCAAGGTTTTCTCCCTTAGGCTAGAGGTGTATCCCAGCAAAGCTTAACTCTGCCAGGACAGTGTGTCCTTCCTGTGTCCTTTCCTTGAAGTCTAGCTCATTGTTTGGACCCTTGTTTCATTACAGGTGTCAGGGAATGGTGTCTCAAAGGGGGTATCTCTGAAGGGTGTTTACAGCCTGAAAGATTCAAAGCATGGCTTAATAACTCCCTTTTCTTGAAATATTTGGGAGCTCTGTATGTAATGATCTTTGTCATGTGGTGCTGTTTAGTGTCAGGAGACTGCTGTGGGAGTGCTTTTTCATCTGTAAGGATTCAAGTTAAATGAAGAGGGTTACTTCTGTGTTGATTCCTCATCCCTTTGCATCCTCCACTGTGATCACAAATCTACATTTTCATAAACTCTTACACCTTCTGCAGTAGCTTGCCCTTCATTTTTCCCTGCCACGCTCCTCCTGTCCCTTAGCTAAAGATACAATGTGAGCCTTTTTATTTGATTCCCAGTACCCTTTCACACACCTAATAATGAAAGAGCACTGGTAATGTATCTGAGAGACCTGACAGTGGCTTGTAATGCCAAAACTCTGGGTTTCCCATGGATTCCACACAACAAGCCAGAAATTACATAAATGACTTGTCAGCTGGAGTCTCTCCATCTTCCCACCTTTGACATATCTGATCAGTTCTGTCCCAATTCCTACCTAAAAATAGTGATCCAACCCATACAAGGGTTTATTAAAAAACTTTCTTAATTGATTAAGGACAAAAGAAACTGAAAAGTGTTGCTCTTCACAAGTGTTTCTTTTCTCAAAGTCTTCTATGTCAACATTGCTGATTTTACATACCCAACCCTAATGTTTCTAAATGCTGGTGTTGAAAATCCAAACCACTGTGGAAAATTGAACTGCATTCTTTTTCCATCATCAGAAATAGAAGTCCTGCAATCAGATCTGAGCTGTCAGGTTTATTAATGATGTGTGAAGCAAAACTGAATCCAGCTCAGCCTTCCATGGCTGTGTTGGCTCTGCAATGATAACAGTAGTAAAATCATCATTACAGTTATCACTAAAAAAACCCCAAATGAAATTCAAAGAACCACAGAGGGAGCCAGTACATTGAGTGGGATGATGCTGGTTTCTACAATGCCTCTGCTTGCTATAATCACATTTTAAGTAACAATTTTGGTGTATGCTTAATTGTTGCTGTATTCATACTGAAATAAAATGCAATATGATGACACTGACTTCCCTGGAGAATGAAGTTATATTTAAAATAAGTTTGGAAGAAAGCAAAATATCTCTCTGGAATAACTAAACAACAACTATTCAGAATCAAACACTGGAACAAGAATTTAACATGCAGAGAAATGAGAGAAAACATCCAAATAGATGATCCTAGTCTTTGGGAAGCAGTAAGCCACATAGAAGTTGTGAAGTTAAATGTAAAAAGACAAAATTCTTTTAGTAGGTATGAGAAGGTCTGTGTAGTACTGGTAAATGGTTCAGAGGTTTGAGATTTTCACATTAGAACATGTAAGAGAGCAGAGCTGCATTCCTTTAAGAGTAGCTGCCACAAAATATTATACAGTGCAGTACATTTTTCCATTTCTTCTTATGATGATGTGTTTAGGACTGACTTTGGAAGGAAAACCTTATGGGATTATTCTTCTCTTATTTTCTCTCCTTGAATTTATCTGTAAAGCAGGTCTGTGTGAATGTCAATGGCTGTTTGTCATTGAAGACCTAGTGAAACACCATCTGAATTCACAGTTTTGCATTACAAAGCACAGTATTTAAAGGATTAGAATATAATTTCCAGATAATTTTTAAAAAGAGCATCTGGCAGTCCAATAGGAATACTCTAGATAGTGCTACTTTTTGTTCAATTCTTTGCCTAAATTAGTGTCACACTGTGAATAAACAACTTGGATGTCATCCAAGCACAAAAGTTTTCAAACAGTAATTGTGCAATATAAGCAATTCAGAAATCCTGATACTGATTTAAATAGCACAAAGATGTTCTTCATGATCAGAAATAAATGTTTTTGAAGGAGACTTTTTAGATGTACATTTTCTTGTTTTGCTTCAAACGGAAATGCTTCATGCATGACTATATCCCCTTGCTAAAGAAAGGGCACTATTTTGGGGTCAAGCTACCATAAAAACCTCGTTCTCAAGCTGAGTCAGCTTGCAATTATTTGCTATTGAACAACTTCCTTTTATTCTTGGTAAGAAAAGTAATTTTTGTTTTTTACATTACCCCCCCCAAAAATAGATTGTGAATAGAAAGACACTTAGGGTACATAAGACCCTGTGCACCCTAGGTCCTGATAGTCTGGCAATTGCTCTTTCCTTGTCCATCAATGCTGTAACTCCATCATAGAAAGCCACCAAATTGTCAGGCATAATTTGCCCTTTGTTCTTTATCCACAACAATCATTAATTAAAGCTCTTCTAATTAAGAACTTTCCAGGCAAAAATGCCACCAGTTGTTCTGAACTAGAATCATGGGCATCAGAAAGTGTAAAGGTAAGCACAGCTGAATATTCACCTGTGTTTGGCTTCTTTAGGTTGCAGCAGTGACCAGGCTGTTTCCAGGAGAGTCAGACCAGAATTAAGCAGAGCAGCAAATTCTTGTTTAGGGCTTCTTGTGGTGTTGAATCGAAGACAATGACAGGACATAATATTCTACTGCTGTGAATTAGCACCAGTAATTGAAATTTGCTCATTAATTTGTACCTGAGATTATGATTTTTACTAGGCACATTCTATGACATTCTAATGTTATGCTATACCAAGTAAAGCAGCTTCTTCCACAGCTGACATCCAAACAAAGAATCAGTATAAACTTTGTATCATGTGTTCCTGCAAAGGAGAGAAATTCAGTCATGTGCACACATTTATTTGGATTATGTTGGAAGGACCTTTCATGCAGTCCTAATTTCAGCCCTGCAGCCACTGATCACCTGTGTAGGGCTGTGAATCCAGAGGTAGCATTGCTGCCACAGACAGTGTTTAGTGCTTGCTGTGAAAGGTTGTGGAGCCAAAGTGAAACCTCAGTCATCCATTTCAGACTGGCTCTAGAATTCCTGTCCCTCCTGGCCAGGCAGCTGGAGCCAGAATTATTGTCTTTACTTCTGAAAGAATAAAGTGTTTGCCTGCACGAACAGGAATATTGTTCCTGAAGCTCATCGCTCTTGTGCTTAACCCTTTAAAAGGAAAACTGGATGTATTTGTGAGTGATTTATCCTGATCAGTTTTTGTGCTAGCATATTTCTTTAGTTCAAATGACTTTCCCTTTTTCCTTTTCTTTTAGTACACACTACACTTAAAATGAGTAGTCATATCCTTTGTCACCTTCCAGTCTGATAAGGTTAAAATCTGAGCTCTCTGTGTTTATTCTGACAGAATAAAACTTTTCTTCTGCTCATCCCACAAACTTCATACTGAACCTTTCTGGGCAGGTGACCAAACTTGTTCTGCACTGTGTCAGCAGCACTTTCTCTGTGAAGCTTCCTCAGCAAACACTCTCTGCATTCACTATTTGCAGGCTGCATTTCCTCTCTGTGCTACCTCACATTGGAGTAGTCAGGCCTTCATCAAATCAAGTTTCAAGGTTCCTCTCTTCTCTTAGGTCCAATGGTGAGACCCAGCTTGCAGCAGAAATTCTTGGTACCAAGCCCTTCTGCATCTGGCCTTGCACGTTGCATTTCACTTCGTTTCTATTAAAAAGGCCAAGCACTGTTTTATACAATATGCCAAACCTTAGCAAGGTTAGTACTTCCCACTGTGCCACTGTCAGCAAATTTCATGAAAATGTAGTTCTGCTCTTGCTATTTGAATCACTAATGAATGATTGCATACACTCTGGTAATGTTTTACATTACTTACTAAGCACAGCAGTGGTTGTTTCCTAGTTTATTCACTATACCTTCACTCACTCTAAGAGCATACATGAGAGTAAATTGTGTACTTCTGTATGATTGCAAGGCTCAGAGAGAAGAAGAGGGTGGTCATTTATTTGCACACTAATAGGTGCTAAGTATTGAATTTTCCCAGAACATTAAGAATTAAATAAAGGGGAATTTTTTTCAAGTTTCTGTCTTCTACACAGAGCCAAATATGAGCTAGTTGCCAAAAGTATTAATTCTTCGTTCTTCTCATATTTTGTCAATTAATCGGTAAAGAGAGGATGTGGTCATTTGAGCAAATAGTCTTTATTGTACAAAAGCTAGCAATATAGTCTGAAATTCCAAGAGAAGCATGCAGGTCTGCAGGGCAGCCAGCAATCTGCTCCTCTCCGTCTGGCTCAGAATTTAACAGTGAGGTTATTCTGTAGCATAAACTTTGCTCCTCCTCTGGCACATTGGAGAAACAGGGACAATCAGAGCTGTTTTTGTACAGCCAAGCCCTGTCTGGTCTCACTCAGAATGGACATGGAAGGACTGACTGACCTGTCCTCCCTTCATAACCTCTACATCTACGGCAGACAGGTCTCTGAAATGAGCCCATGCTTAGGGGGAGTTCAGGGGCTGATGCCACAGAGACTTTGCTGTATTAACCTTTGTGGTCACTGCGTGGCTCTGGCACTCCTCACAAATCCAGTAGAAATAACTGAGACTCAGGAAAAGGACCCTTGGAGAAAGACACAAAATCCAGTGACATTTCTGCTGAGCAAGAGCATGATGTCCCCTTTGGTAAGGCGACAAACCTTATGTGCATTCTCTGCTAGGACAAAGAGAAAGTAAAAGGGTGCTCCCTTTGTGATGTTATTTCTTTGCCCGCTGCACAGCCTTTAGATGTCTGTGCCTGGAAAAATGAGGTCTGGTGAAAAAAGTACATTTTGAGGCAGTCTCAGGCAAAGCCACATAATGTTATTCATTTTGTCCCAGAAATCTGCACCCTGATTAGTACTGAAGAAAATTCCAACAATGTTGGCTGGGTTTTTTTTCCTTCTCCAAATCACAACAACAACAACAAAAAAGTGCAACAGAACATTCAAGCAGCAAGGGGTAGCATTTACTTGCATACTGATGTTAGTCCAGCCTTTCAGTCAAGTTTGTCTTGGCTCTTGTGCCTCTTTTCTTCTCCTTCATGCATTGTGAATTGTTCATGATGCAGCCCTATCAGGCACTGGAAACAGAATTATTTCCTTATCATCTCCTGGTGAAAATACTCAACTAAACTTCTATTATTTTCCCAATAGGAATTTCTTTAAACTGACAAAGCTATTTCTGACAAAACTATTTTCCGTATAGCCTTTCATGCAGTCCTAATTTGAGCCTGTTCAAGCAGATTCATTTGGATGGCAAAGAATCAGACCACAACTTTGGTGCTGTATATACAAAACATATTCCTTCTTTGGGCAAACACAGTGCCCTTTCCACAATGAAATTTTAATTTGAGCATTTTAATTTGGTGGCAGAGACAATCCAGAGCCATTTGTGTCCATCCAGCATAAGAGGATGAAGGTTGGTTTTGCTCCCTAAACCACTTAAGATGATGAGAGCATGGTGAGTGACCAGCACATGGGACAGTGGGGATCCCTGTCCCACAGTGAAACCACAGCCTCATTACTGGTCCATTCCAGCTGCAATTCAGCAATTTGTGTTTGGTCTGCTCACTAGCATAAAGTGCTGCTTTTCAGCCTCATAAATACTGAAGTGGCAAGTTTTGCTGATGATCTGTTCTTGTTCCAAGGTTTGGTCTGTCCTTTAGTGGTGTTTGGGGTCTGACACTGGATGCTTTGTGTGGTGCCTTTAGCTGTGGGGTAGCAGCAGATGTGCAGGCTGGGATCCTGCCTAAGCCCTGCTATCAGCTGCACTCAGTGTTGGCTTAACAAATCCTAGGGAAGGAAGAACTGCAGAGAAGTCACTGTGGAGACAAGGGACCTGCTTGTGGGAGTAATCCAAAAACTCTGCAGAATTACTTAACTCCTAAGACTGTCTTAGGTTTGATTATTAATGAAACCTAGGTTTTAAGTTATTATTTCTGTGACACAAAAGCTGAATTTTAAAACATTCTGATTCTTAGTAAATGGAAATTCTGAAAGAATCATGAACCATTTTGCTGTTACTTGTATCTGCATAGCTTGATTCTCATTTTACTCATGTTTCTTCTGCTTCATCTTTGAGGAAAAGCAAAGGCACCCACTTTTGGCATGAATTTAAATCCTAAAGACAGTGAATTTGTGCAAAAACCAATATTGCCTTATGCTCTTCCTGCTTCAATACACCCAAAGGAAATACCTAGCTGCGAAGATAAGTGAAATTTTTCTTTCTCAGGCTTTAAAGTTGCAGAAAAATTGTCAGCCTGGCACAATGATTAACACACTGACTTTCTTTTAAACCTTAAAGAAGGTAGTATTTGTCTCCTACATTTTACTTTTCTAAAATTGAAGCCTCCAGAACTAAAGGCTGCCCTGAAAGTCTCCAGCAGTACAGAAAGGGAGCCCTAGATAAAACATTTGCTGAGAACCAGGTGTTAGCACATTTTCTGAAAGAGAAAGATTACTTCATTGGCACAAAATTTCAGTCTCTTTTAAGGTAGTCTATGCCACCAACACTTTCTATTCCAGTAGGGTAATTCTTTGCCAATACAACCTCAGTTTATTTTGTCCTGCTTCATGTTAAATTTTCTTCCAATTCACCAGTAGGGATCCAATTACCAAGAGTCTGCTAAGACCTCACCCTTCACACTTTTCCAAGTTCTATCCTGCAGAGGAATAATTCTTCTACTATCCTCTAATGAACATGTCATTCATGTGTGCAAGCATTGTTATTATCACCTTCCTAATGACCAGAAGAATGTAAATGAAAATGTCTTTGGTGGCAGGAGCTTGTCAACTGTTTTGATTACCATGAGAAGAAAATCAGTCTGGGCCTGGAATCTGTATAATAACTTTGTATTGGAGACAATTTTTCCTTGTATGCAGCCTGAAAAGGCAGACTGTAGCCTGCTGTATGGTCTTGAGCTGCACTGGAGAAACACATCAATCTTCAGGAGGAAATTACACCAGCCAAAGGTATATGGATTGTTTATAGCCTCCCCCTGATGAGATGAGACAGTATAGATTTTTAAGAATCCATTTATCTTTGTATATCTTGAGGGTAATAAGTAATATCTCATTTAAAAAAATCTTAAAAAAAAAGTAAAAGAGAAAGACCTCCTTTAGAATTAACACTGTAATTAACTAGAAGTATATAGGAGAGGTTGTCAGGACTTGTAACAGATGTTCTTGCCATGTCACCACAGCTTGGAGCACTGCTGATGTGTCATGCTGAAGAGCTTAGTGAGAATCTGTTCTGAAACAACCTGAGGAGAAAGAGGAGAATAGTTTGGATGCACATATTTGCTCAATATTTGATCAATATCTTCTGCTTACCAACTGTTCTTCACAGAAACAAAAAAAAAATATATTCTTTATAGCTGTGATAACTGCTTGGCAGGTGTGAGTAAAATATTTTATATGCTGTTTTGCTCCTTTGACCCATCCTGAAACTTTCTGAATTTGTAGAAAGACTTCCTTGCTTGGAGTGGAATTTTTTGCACTTCTGCAGAAGCAGAAACATTTGTCTTCCCTCCATTGTATCTCTCTCATTGCACTCCACAGAAAATAGCAGGGGGGGGGGAGTGCTAACAGCATGCATGGGAGCAGTCTCATTATTTGTGAGCTGATTGTGTGGAAAACATCTGTTTTCTGCCCAGCTTCACTTGTTTGTACACATCCACTGCTTCCAATGATGCAGTGCTGAGGAGAAAAAGGGAAACAGAACACAGCATATCTGCCATGCTTGTTGGTTGGCCCACTGTCTCTCAGCCCCATGTGTGCAGTAGCTTCCAGTTCATCAACAAGAAATGATGAGCTACTGAACTAAGTGTATTAGCTGAACTCCTGTCAGTACTGTACTGACATCTAGGGAGTCTTCATTTGTGTATGCAGATCAGTCAGCTTTGTCTTTGCCTTTTTGCACTGCAGCGTGGACCCCTGAAGCCCTCAGTCCCATTATTAAGTTTTGAGTGCTCTGCTTTCAGCTTTCTGCTGGACATAACCATGTGATAGCATAAATCTGAGTGGTGAATGACAAACAGCACTATTCAACTGTACCAAGAGTAGAAACAGGACTACAAAACAAGAGAAACATTCATTGTATTTAAATAGATCTTTACATTTATCAAACTTCAAATCTGTGATCACTTTTGTCTCCCCCTTTTTATCTGAAGCAGTAGAAGAAGTTTCTGTGGGGTGGACATTTGAAAAGGAAAATGAAGCCAAGAGCATTATGGTTCTTAGCTGTTTCCAGTCAGCTGCTTTTCTTCACTGATGGATTCTACTACTTCTTATAGAGCAATCTTTTATCTTTCATACTGGGATGCTGATGGGTCTCATCAGTTAAGTTCAGCAAGGTCCTTTTCTCATTGGGTGATCTTTTTTGCACTGGCCATCCTCACTGCAACCTTGAGCTTGAATCTGTGCTCATTGTTTTCTCTCAATTCACCTGAATTCTTCTGCATGGCCTGTACATGCCTGCACATTAATTGTGCAGTACAGTTTGACTCAGCATGAGCCTTTTTTGATGTTTTCTTACAGCAATATCAAGGTCCAAAGCAAGACCAGGAATTCAGCTGTATATATCTACTTGTATAGCAAGAGGAAACGTTGACAAGAGAACTATCAGGGCAGGAGTGGGTTCTTACCTCTCTGGTTTAATCCTTTCACAAGCTTTACATTATTCATGCCCTCCAAGACTCTTTTATGCAGTAGCTCATGGCCTCTTTCATACTGAGATGAAATCCTGTGACTCTAAGTCTCTGTTATCTGTTCATTATGAATATACTTCCTAGAGCAGGCTTTTCTAAAATGTCTTATCTCAATGGACACAAGTGCCTGTACATATTCTGGTGTTGCTAATGGACCCAACTTCTTTCTCATTCATTTCCTTAAGAGGGCTTCTTTTCTTCCCATGGTGACTTTCTGACAATAGGTTGGATAAAGGGCAGCCCTTAGTGTTTCTAAATTGTATCTTTATTTGGCCCCACACTGATATAATTCTGTCCCATAAAGAGATGTTTTACAGAAATCCCACAGGGAAATTCTGCCATGAGCTTTCAGTCTTCACTATAGACCCTGGACTCCATAAAACATTCACAACTGGGAAGGGGGCCAGGACATGTGAAGATAGGCACAGCCTGAAGTTGGTTCAGATCACTCCTTGTTGGCCTAATTTCATCTCTTCTAACATGGAGATTTCCAAATGAAATTAGAGTTCATGTTGTATAAACTATCCCATGATCAAAAACCAAAAAATATCTGCTTGTAACATCAGGCTTTAAACCAGATGTTCATCTGCATGATTTTTCTGTTTCTTGCCCCATTATTCCCTGCAACAGGCAGGACAGAAGGGAGCGCAATTTTTGTTTCAGATCCCTTGACCAGTTGTCCCAAGGTTCTTAGGATGGCTCAATATTAGAGGCTCTTGAGACACAAGCCCTCCAAAAAATCACGCTGGCTTTGCTCATAGAGGATATGATTGTGTGCACCCTGGAAAATGACTGCACTTGAACACAGAAGAAGAAAAACCTTTCTGGAAGAAATTCTCTTCAACTTTTAAAAAAATAATTTCTATGTTATTCCTCAGAAAAGGTTCTCTCATAATCCTCACCTTTTGTAGGGGGTCATGTTAAAGAGCTTCTTCTGTAAAACAAATATTAAACTGGTAGTGGAGGAATTCCTGTTCCATCCCCAAAAATAAAGTCTGATCATCTACTCCTTCAGTTCTACCTTCAATGTCGTCTTCTTAGTATATCACCTAGAAATATGTCTGTGTTCAAAGCCAATTCAATAACATTGTAAAAAAATCTCTTTTTTAAAGTATTGGTTATTCTTTCCATGGCCAAAGGCAGCAGTCCAGCATCCATAAAAAATCTTAAAAGAGAAAAAAAGTGGGCAAAATACACCATTGCTGGATCTGCTCTTTGCACATTATATTTTGCTAATGTTGAGTAAAAAAATAAAAGGCAGAGAGGTGCACCATATTTCACCCACCTGAACTCACAGACTTTGCAAACAGTATGGCTGCATTATTCTACAGGAAGAATATCAGTAAACATCCTTGCAAAAGCCATTTTGCAGTTCAAGGTGATTACTGCACCTTTTCCATTTCTATTGGTATTTGGTAGGCACAGCTCTTTTTCTTGTTAACTCTTCTCACTTCTCCCTTTTCTCCACTCCAGTCCCACGTAAGTTACTGTTCTGCAAAGACTGGCATTATTTACCTCATGGTTCATACAGGGCGGTGCAGCTTGCCAGCTTGTGCTTCAATGCACTTCTTGTATTGTTTGTCTCATACAATGAAGGCCAACCACAGTGTCTGAGGCAATTGTATTGCAGAACAAATAATAATGATCTTGTGCTGGAGAGGGCAATGATCTGGGCTTTTTTTTCCCCTTGGACACAGAGTATTTGGCTCTGTTGACTGTTCTATTTACAAGTTGGATTAGTACCCAACTTGAGTACCCTTGAGCTCTTTTTACTTTGTTATAGCTCATAGTCCCTGAAAGTAATTGTGCTTGGATTTCTGCAATCATGGCAACTTGATCTTGCAAAGTGCTTTTCCTGCATAGATCTCAAAGCACTTGATGTAGGAAGTTAAGGTAATTCTGCAGATATAAAATCCAGGAACCTGAGGAGATGGAGGGAATTGTTGAAATTCACCCAGAGTTCGAATAGGAAAAAACCAAACAACAATGACATCGAAGATTATTAGTTGTTAGTATTCCTGACATTGCAACATAACTATCTTGAAGGAAAAATACAGTTTCCAGTTTAGGGGCAAGAAGAAAGAGCCTGAATACAGAGGAATTAAAAGCATCTAGCAGAGTGGTTTTCAAATTATAAAAAGTGTCTCTCTTTTATTTTAATTATTTCCACAAGAAATAATATTTCCTGTTCTAGTACAGGACCAAATCTCTCTATTCTCACAACTTTTATAGTAATGCAGTGGATCAAGACTTTTTAGCTTCTCTTTCCTCCAGCATGACTCTGTGGTTCTGGAACCTGCTCTATTTCAATCAATGGGTAGATGCAGTACTCAGGGAAACACAACAAAAGATGATAAATTCCATGGAGAAGGTGAAGTGACTTTGGCCACTAGAAGAAAGACATGAAGATTTTAATTACCCCTCAAAACCCTAAAATCCTACCACTAGAAATATGGTCTCCAAAGTCCATTGTGCATCACAAGTCATATGCCTATTTTCAGCACATTTTAACTAGTTTGGTTGAAGAAGAAGTTATTTTTGACTATTAACAAAAAGTAGGTAGCACCAGCTTTCCATTTTTAAAAGATGTGTACAGTGATGATACAGACCTTGGCATTTTAAAACTTCCAAATAATTTTTGACTTGAATGGGACCCCCACATCCAGGTAAATATCTTTCCACTGTCATTTATACCAGCCTTAGGACAACTAGCATTCTGTAGATGAGTATCATCTCTAGATGAGATCCAAAGATTCCTCACAATGTTACAAGGAGTATAAATGACAAACAGCTGCATTAAGAGTTTCCCATCTTTGTTGTCCAGGTCAGCCTGTGACCTTCATGGTATGTATACTTCAGTAAGACATAAGTAGTTTAACATTCATGTCAAAATCATATTATCTGATACATTAAGAATTCTTACTAAAAATGGTGAAAAAAACTTCATTAGGTAAAAAATTGATGTGTCTTCTAAGATCAGAAGACACAGGCTTATATAACCTTTAGTGAGTTAGGATTTCACAGGAAAAATATTAAAACCAAACTGCACATTTGAGACACCCTACTGTCCATCATCCAAACACAGCAGTCCACTTTGAAAGAAGGAAGCTGAAGACCCTGTCTTGATATTGGTTGTCTTCTCTCATACACTTTCTAGTCATGACCTTCGTGTTTTATCATTGATTTCAGTTATGTTGAAATCAAAGTTTGACCCAAATAGATGACTGTCAGCATGTTCACATGCTTTTGCAGCCCACTTTGATCATTGTGGGCAACAGAAAAGGTATGAGAGGCTCCAATTGCAGGCACAGATCAAGCTGTGGGAGGGACAGGTTCTGCACCCAAGTCATCAGAAATCATCTGAGAGCAGGGCAACCACATCCTGTTGGCTCCCTTTAAAAACTGGATCTTGAATCTCTCCTTGGCTTTCTTCCTTCTCTTTTAAAAGGGAGTATTGCCTCACTCTATTTGCTTAGGCAATACATTCAGTGGGGTCAAAGATCATCTTTTCTATGCAATGGAGTTACATTCTTTAATAAGAATCTGTTGTTGTAACCACATTGCAAATCTCTCTGATAACAGCAGAAATACTCTCTGGAGTCTTGAACACAATGTTTTCTGTGAGCCTTTAGCCTCAGTGCTTAAAAAAAATCCAGAGTAAACATCTTCTAAATTATTTTGATATTTAAAATTTCATTCCTTTTGTTTTTTTTTCTGAAGAATGCAGATTTTTGAAGAAATAGTTTGAAGAAACTTTCAGTGTGCTCTTAATTTGCAGATGAGAAGTACTGATTTGGCTCTAACAGGACACTTGCATGCTCCACAGAGACATCAAGTACAGAGATGTCGTGTGGCCTCTTCATTTAATGGAATGACAGCAAGAGGGAGAGAAAGCACTTGAGGGATTAATACAAACACTACTTTCAAGATGCTTCTGTTTGAAGGAACTTGAGGGAGATTCCATCATTCTGCTCAGATGAATTCATTGCAAACAACCTAAAGCAAAGGCTGTAAGGATTCATTAGCCATGTGAGAACGGTCCAGGTCCAGAAAGGCACAAAGGCTGAGCTTATTTTTGTTAAAAAAATTTTGCACTTAGCTGTCAGTACCAACATTCATATCCTTCCCACCTGGACTAAAAAATATCTCTTTTTCTTCTCTATGAGTCTTACTTTAGCTACAGCTCATAAATCAAGTCACTAAGTTCAGCTAGTTCTTTCACTGCAGCATAGCTGAAAGCACATCCCTCTTCAACTCCCACTAAAATAATCTCTCATACATGTTTCATCAAGTTACCTCTACCTAGTCCTCCTAATTCCCACAGTAGACAAGAGTTACAGCAAATCCCATAAAGTACTTTCTGTTTGTATCAGTTTATGTTTAGTTTATACCTAACTCACCTCCAAAAGCAATTTAGAATCTGGACAGAGAAAAGCCTGGAGCCAAATGTATGAACTACACACCTGGCAAGGTGCAGGTGCCATGTTTAAAAGGGAAAGGAACATCTTTCAGGAGCTTTCTGAGGGTAGGGCTGGGTCTAAGGAGGTGGTGCCCTGTTATTAATATTAGAAGGGCTTTTACACTGAAGTTCTAGGGAGGTTGTGGAAATCATCACCAGGAGTCTGGGAAAAGATGGAAGTGTCCTGCTGGTCAGAGGAATAGTGCTTTGAGAGATTAAAGTGTATGGAGCAGCCTCTCTTTCTATGAGAGTACCTTTTCTAATACTTTCCAGTCTATCACCAAACTGGTGGCTGCTAACCTTTGGAAATCCTTCCTAGCCTGTCACTGTATCTCCACACTATTGCTTCCTTCTGAACCTGGCATCAAATTCATTTGGTTCATCTCCACTTGCAGTTCTGAGCATAACTTCTGCATGAATCTCCACTCTCCTTTCTCATCAGCCTGGTAGTTCTTGCCAGATTGCTTTTCTATCTCATTACCCCTTCCCTTTCTCTTTATTTTCTGTGTATTTTCATCCATATCTTTAATGATCTCTCAGTTCACTCTGTTAGAAAATCTTATGTCTAGCCTTATAACATCTCAGAGGCCTTCAAATGTTAGTTCACACTACTTGGTTAGACAAAGAAAATGTCCTGTAGTGCATCATATATTGGTAAATTAGCATCTCAGTACTCGTACATCATCACTGAAGAAAAATTACTTGAAGAACTTCACTGTCTCTGAATTTGCATTATTTTCTTATGCTGGAATAATAAGGAAAGGGGACAGGTGTCCAAACACAAATAAAAAATAATTGTAATGTTATGTAAGAATTTGGATGCCAAAATGAACTCATATGTGCTGGGATAGATTCTTATCGTTGTCCTCATATCCTTAATTCACAGTAATTACTCTTCTGTATTAAAGGAGAGGTGCATAAGGAAAGCACAAATAGGAAACTGAGGACAGGACTTGAGACTTTAAACTCTGATTTTCATTTTTTCAGAATTATTTAGCAAATAGATCCATGGAGAAAATACCCAAATTCTAAACTCTGTTTACTTTTAAATGTTGAATATTGGATATGAGGGTGAATCTGTCAAGCTGGTTACAAAGAATAATATTATAGTATGTGTTCTCTAGATTGCTAAAACAACACTCTCTCTTAGCATTTATAATGGACTTTCACAGATGAAAATTGACTATATTATATGAGAGAGCTACCAGACCTGATGAGCTACAGAGGCCATAGGTACCTGGACATCAGTGTTGTTAGGGCAATTGCAAAATGGAAAGACCCTTGATGTATCTGGAAGTCAGAAACAATTATTTCTCCGTTATTCAGCCTGTTATTAAGTTGTGGTTATGCAGAGTGATTCACATTACCTGTGCTCATCAGAAGTTAACCCATCAAAAGGGGTTTTTGGTTCTACAGAACAATGGTTCTAGAACAATGCATAGATAGTGCCTGATATTATTTAGGTACCCCATGTAATTTTAGCCACAAACTGAAGCTAATATTCCCTCAAAGAACAACACTCCCCAATTTGAAGCTTCCTTGTTATCTAAGAGGCGCAGAAACTTTCCTCAGAACGGCAATAAGGACGGAAACACCACTTACCTGTCTATATTTCTCTTTCTCATTTTTTCCAGTATGGGCTGTGCACTAAATGTTCACATTTTCTGTGCATGGGTGACCAGGGTATTCACTACAGTGGTTTTCTGAGAATGAATATTGAGTCTGGCAGTATGGAGAACAAGGCAGACTGACTAAAAGCACCACCACACAGGCAAAGCTGAGTTCAGAAATACACTTTATCTCCTTCTGTTTCTGTTTTTTTGTGAGATGATTTCTCCTGCATAGTGCACATTTTGTTCTTCTTTCCTGTCTCCTCCCTGTGGAGTCAGGTCACCATTATCGTTTCAGTCTCCCTGAAGCTTTTTATGACTTCTGCTATCACTAAATGAAATATTTGCTCTCTGCACTCTTGTCACGTCTTGCAAGGAAGCACTGAGGCTGGAATTTAGCAGCCCTGTAGAGGAAGAATAATTCCCAGACAATGTTCTACAAATTGACAAATTCCCTGTGCCTTTACAGTGTGTAACCATCAGTACCTGTTGTCTTTCCCCACTCTATTTTGTGTCTTACCTGAGTGCATATCGGGTTACCTCCATGGGCTGCCTGGGGCAGACAACTTTACAAGATTTTTTTTTATGTTTGTGCCATCAAACATTTTCATCCCTTTTGCCCAGCAAACACTAAGAGACTTGCACTTATTACATTTTTGTGTTTTTGAGAACAATCAAGGTTCTGCTGTGCTGATTGATCCCTTGTGTTCTGCTGCAGTCTCCTGTCTACATTGCAGATAAATTATGCAAGCCATGAATGGCCATGAACTCTGAATAAGGCCTATTTAAAATAGTAGGAAATAAATTAGGAAGTTGATGATTTTCATTAAATCTGTGTAGATTGCAACTTATTTCAAGACTGAAGAATCCTGCCTTCGAAAGGGTCCACTCCATGAAGGGAGGAGTTTTAGTTATGATCCTAAAAATAAAACAATGTAAAGAAAAGATCTGTGTGTAATTACCAGAATAAAATGAAATTATCATGTTCTTTCAGGTGTGCTGTAAAACAATTTAGTGTCTGAAGGCTTGAGCTATGGTATCTTCCTCTTCCCTGTGCAAAGACTGCAATTTTGTGTTAGAGACATTAACAGCTCTCCCAAAGCCTTCATTTCTATCAATAGTAGACAGGGAGTGGTTACGAAATGCTTCACATGATTTTTTCTTTTTATGCTAAGACACTCATGAGGCCTGTAGCCATTCTGAAGTATTAAAATAAAGTGTCTATCTCCATTAAGGGATTAACAACAACCTGCTCTCTGTTTTATAAACATTTTATTTTCTACAAGAGAGACAAATATCCATGCATTGAAACAACAGGAGTCCAGTGCTGTGGAAAGAAATTGGTGCAATTGAATGAGATTCTTCATTAATTGAAACTGATTAGTATATGGTTATCATTTTGCCAACCCATCCCAGTAGTCTCCCACAGAGATGTGGACAGTTAAAACACAACTTCTCCATCTGCTTCTCTTCATTGTCAGGGATAAGCTCTTGGTTTTTTCCCCTCACTTCTTACTCATCCTCCTTTCTCTCTTTTCCCCCTGCTCGTTTCCCATCCCATGCTCACTTCTCTCACCTCATGCCCTTTCTCTCTCATATGTGTTTTGAATGAAGTATGCATTTCACCTTGCTTTCCTGAGATTAATTTTTGTTCATAGTTTCCAAGGATCTCTGTGGTATCCTAGACCATCACACCACCATCAAACTGAATGCCTTTGTGATTATAAAATTACAAAAATAATTATAAAATGAAGGATCTCTGAAGACCATAAAAGGAGCTAGTGAATGTGGCCAGGGTTTTGTTTTTCCTAGGTAGTTATCCCATGTTTGTGTTTTACCTATTCAAATAGGCGATTACACTGGAAATGTCTAGTTTGACGTATGTTGTATGAGAACAAATGCAAAAAAAATTTTTTTTCTGACAGGATGAAACATTTGAAACAAAAATAAAAGTTTATAAAAAAAAAAAAGAAAATACAAACCCAAAGAGCAATTACATGAAAAGGGATGTCTTGCTGGAGTTATGTCCTACTTGCTTAGGTCAGGGGTTATTCAAGCACAAGTAGCTTTGTGTTTCTCTAACAAACTATAAAAGATTTGGATGTATTTTGTATTTGTATTCAGATGCATTTGTATTTGGATGTATTAGTTGGTATTTCCAGCAGCAGGTGCTGACATAGTTTTGGACACAAATCACAACATCCAAGTGTGCTTCATGTCACAGCCAAAAGAAGGAAAAACTAAACTAAGCTACAGATTTGAACAAAATTAGTGCATTCATTTATCAAATTTTGTATCCTAAGTGTCTTTTTCACAAAATGATTGTTGATCAACAGATTTATAGCAATCTTTTGAAAAAATACATTATTATGCAGCTCTCAAATACAGAATATTTGTGAACTGAAGAGTGGTAATGTTCACTAAATGCAACCAATATAAACTATATTCATTTAAATTTATTAATGGTAATCTAGACCCTTAAGGGACTGTCTGAAATTGCTTTATCTTTTATTCCCTGTATTTCTTGATATTTACTTTGCAATGGGAGTGAAAAAAAAATAATTCCTTTTTAATGCACAACCAATGTTTTGGGTTTTTATAATCCTTTAAATTTTTCCCTGTAGTCTAAACCAAGTTACTCTGTAGCCCTTCACTTCAGCGCCCTGTCTTTAAAGGGTGGTAAGGAGACTTCTTTTAGTGATCTTTTTTCCTGTCACTTCTATTTCAGTTTAAAGTAATTGAAGGCCATAATTCTCTTTTTCTTTCCGAAACATTTCTTAGTCCAGAGATGCCTGATACTGGCTGGTGTCACAAGAAGGTGTTGCAAGACAAACAACCCACAATCTCACAACTTTTTAAATAATTCAATATAATTTATAATGTGCCCATCTTGGGTGCTTTTATTTTCCTAGTGGAATTCAGAGCTGTTCAATGTTCAGAAAGCAATTTCTCTGGAGAAAGCTGTGGAAGGTTCTGTAGGGAAAGGCAGTGTTAATTTATTTTTTTGTTAGCTCAGTTTTCTGCCTTTAGGACTCAGCATATGCAAAAGCACCTATTGAATCCTCTATAGTGGATATCTACTAATCAATAGGCAATTTTGCTCTTGCTGAGTCCAAATGGAAAATGATGCAGCAGAAAAAAATTGGTAGGCTAAAACTTGAAGCCCTTAGTTGTTCTTGCCTTTATTTAATCACATCTCTAAGCCAGAGGAACTGCAGGATTTGTTGTAAATATTTGAAATGTTGACAACCACATTTCACCAACAATCTGCATATTTGGCCTTTGGTAAGAGACTTCAACACACATTAAAAAAAAAAAAAAAAGCTTTTCCTTGGTGCAGCCTGAATATTTCTGAAGCAGATAATTGTTATTATATTGCAAAAAAAAGGAGTAACAAACATGAAGAGGGATGAGGCAGGTGAAAGTAATTTTCCTCCGAGCAGCCAAGGATTTAAAAGAAAAGGGTTAAGCATTGCTGCCCATCTTTCCACCCACTTCATAAAACCTCAGACTAAAAAGTTGCAAATCCTTACTTTTCATGAGCTTCCTTTAGTTCCTCTGGGACTTAGAAAGGCTTTTTCCAAAACAGGAAGATTTTGAAAACCTTTTCGTTGGAGACTGAGTTGACAATATGAAATTTTCTTTGTGTTCCTTTGCAAAGAAGCCCTATGAGGAAAACATTTTTTCAGTGCTTAGAAGTTATTTATCACACTGTTTCTTCATGTGTTTCAGAAAACTTCTGTTCTAACTCCTCAATTAGGGAAGTCCTGAGCTTCCTTCAGATAGGAATAAAGAGGATTTCAAATATTTCTTCGGTTTTTTTTGTCCCATCACCATCTGCCATCTTGTTGCTCCAAATGTGAGACATACAGGATTACTGAAGCTTTATTGTGCCAGGCAAAATATGAGAGGATAAGAGAAAAGAAAGTTTGAGTGAGATATGAAGATGATGAGTTTCTACCAAGCCTGGACATCTCTGACTCCAGTGGCAGACAATGACTTGAGGCCATTACAATGAGTGGGATAAAAGCATTATGTCAGTGTCATGTTTCATGAAAAATCCCTTTGCCAGGATTTCTTCTCCTGAGAAGCTGGGAAGCCTCAGCTTCTCCATGTTTTGCTCTTTTGGAATGTGATTTGGAGAATTGTTTACCCAGCATGTGAATTGTTTTTAATTAATGGTCAATCACAGCCAGCTGTATCAGACTCTCTGAGTCAGTCACAAGTTTTTATTATCATTCCTTTCTAGCCTTTTGATGTCTCCTTTCTCTTTCTTTAGTATAGTTTTAGGATATAATTTCAATATAATTATAATATAATATAATATAATATAATATAATATAATATAATATAATATAATATAATATAATATAATATAATATAATATAATATAATATAATATAATATAATAATATCATATCATATCATAATAAGCCTTCTAAGAAATATAGAGTCAGATTCATCTCTCACCTCATCCTAGGACCCACAACACTGCAACAATTAATAACCACAGCATTATCAAAGCAGCTTGATTCCCAAGAGATGTGAATCATTCCTGCACAATTCCTGAGATCCGGGCAGAGAACACGGAATTCCTTCATTTCAGTTTGCTACTTACCAAATGAGTGCATTTTGAATAGAGCAGGAGTGGGCATTTTGAGCTGGTCCATTCCAGTCCTGAGTAGAATGGAAAAACATCAGCTCTCCAGTGGATATTTCCACTGGATACAGATACTCTTCCATATCTCCAGTGACTCTTTCCAGAGCAATATATCTTTTGAGCACCTTCCCAGTCCCTGCCTCAGCTACCAGTCTGTGGTATATTTCAAGAATACATGACCTTATAAAAAGCCTGCTTTAAAACATTGGGACATAATTAAAACCTCTGAATTTTGCATTTGTATGTTCAAACCTGGCACCAAAGGTGTTAGCAGCTGCACATGTAAATAAAAAGAACAGTTGTGCATTTTAGCACAACACCTGTCTCTGGCAAAGGTATCTTTGGATAGGAGAATTATGACAGAAAAGCAGAGAGTGTGTTTGAGATTTGGAACTGGCTCATCTCTTTCCATCTTTCTCTAATACAAAAGTAAAAATCTCCTCTGTAATTTTTGAGTGTGGAAGTTGCCATTGTTTATGTGTTAAAAGTCATGATGACCCTGGCAACTACACTCAGAAACTCAACTCTTTGGGATGAATTTAAAATGTTTTTCTCAGTTTAGGATTCATCAGTGGGAAATACCTTGTTAAAGGAAAGTGTGTCATCATTGAAAGTCTTTATCCCATCAGCAGTTAACTTTCCTATATAATGATTTTTTACACTACTCACAGTCCAACCAGCTCTCCTGTGCAAGACAGTGAGGCCTTAAAAATCTAAATGATCCCCCAAGCACATGTTGCTCATTACTGATTATCTCTGGGGTATGTAGAGTTGAAACCTCTCTTCCTCCTCTGTCAATCTTCCCTTCTCAATTTTCCCTCCATTCTAAGCTTAAGCCATGTTTCCATCACCACATCAGACCAGGCTGTGGCACGGATTTGGTCTGGATCAGAACACACAGGCAGGTTTGTACCCAAACACTGACAAAAGCAGAACCTGACTTGAGGCTCCCAAGTCAGCTGTGGGAAGAAAGACATGAATTAACTTGGCACAGTCTGTTCATATAGGGTAGACTTGTTCTTAATAAATAGGAAAACAGGAGTCTTTATGGGAGAAATATATGATAGATGGATATAGACATTGATATAGATAGATATAGATGTAGATATAGATAGATATAGATCTGTTTGAGCTTGTTTTGTTTGGGTTTTTTGGGGTGTTATTTTAAATACAAATCCATTCTGTGTTCTGGTTTTCATATAAACACACAATTGTGTTGGTACAACTATGACACGAAGGCAGGGACAGCTGGGAATGCCCAGTGCTGGGATATCTTCTCATGTCTCTGGAGTATGGGTTTATGACCTCAGTTTCTGTCACCTTTAAAAAGTGACAAAGGAGCTTTCTCTGGCTAGTTTCCCTCCCCACTTTAATTATTTTTTCTTCTTCCACAGCTATTTGTCTGTCTGTATTTCAGTACACTGACAAACTCCTTAGTTTCTGCTGTTGAGCAGGGTAATTAACACAGGTGTGTTAAATGTGCAGGTGGAACCTTACAGAACCTTACAGTAATTACATTTACATGATAGATGTATTACTTATGCTTTTATATTCCCATACAACATGGGCTTTTTTATATCAACTTCTGTTTCAGGGTAACAATACACAATGCAGTCAAGGTGGAAATTAATGCACAGCAATTTATGACTTTGTGCCTGCAATTTCCATGAGGATTGGTAGGTAAGGGAGAGAAATCTGATATTGGTACAGGCAGTATTAGTAACTAAAACTAAATCATGTCCTAAATAATTGTCTCATTACATTTCTCCAAGTTCATAGGCTAGACAGGAATATGACTATAGCTGACTGAATGTGCCTGGTAAAGTGAGGAAAAATAGAAAATAATTTCCAGGTTTAGCCTTATAATTTTTGCCACACCAGAAAAGTTATGTGTCAGAGGTAGTTTTCTGATGATTTGGCTGCTACTGGATTCATTATGGCTTAACTTAGAGCTCAAGTGACCTGCTTCTCTGAGTAAAAATAAAAGGAAAAAAGGAAAAAAAACCCCAACAAATACAAAGAAATGTGTTAAAGGAAGTGATTTAGAGAAGAGTAAAGTAGCCTTTAAACAGAATCCAAGTATTTTAAATCATCGGTGAGTCAGGATGACACACTGTCTTTAGATAAATAACCATTTTTTCTGTCTTGCTCATTACTGTCTGCCATTCCCCCCCCATGTTATGCATTCCCATGCATCCCAGCAGTTCCCAGAGAAGGAAAATCCTGCTTTCAGCTGCACACTGCCATTTCCAAGGGTCTTGAGGAAAAGATACTGCTGGTAGGTGATGCACTGGAAGTTTGCTGACCACTGTCCAGGCCTGTCTGGAACTCAATTAATCCATGAGCCATTAAGTAAATGTTTCCCTGTTTGTCTGTAGTATCAATGCATTAGTGCAGTCTGCTCAGGATCCAAGCCATTAAAATAACAGAGTTAGGAGTACCCACACACTCATCATTTTCAGGGAATTCTGCCTCATGCCTTGCTCTTCTCATTAGAAAGAAGACGAATCTTATTTGCTTCTCTTTTTTTAAAATTCCTTTTGTTTTTTCCCCTCCTATTTATATTCCCCCACCTTTCCTTCTGGAAACCTTCCCAGAGCAGCATCCCCTCTCCTTCCCTGCCTTTCTCTGGGAAGCACCTTGCTGCCAGCTGGCTTCCCAGGGGAGTTGAGGCAGCCAGATTTATTGCAACAAGGCAACACGAGCCCTTCTCTTGTCTGGGCTGGGAGGGAACAGGAACAACAAACCCTCTCTCATCAGCTCACTATGTCACCAACACATCTGAAACTTTCTGTAAAAAATGTATCATTTAGTCAGTGCAGGCATCTTGCTTGTCAAAAGACGAGAAAATTATATTTGGTAATTAAGACACCAATTAATAGAAAAGTATCTATGGTCGGTACTTAGGGGTCCTGTGTGACTATGTCCCCAACCTACAAGCTTTAATTTACCTATCCTCAAAGAATGCCAAGTGCACTGAAAAAATACTCCAAAATTGGTTATTATTTATTTACTGTAATATTTTTTTTTTTGCTATTGGGATGGAAAAACTGAATATGTGAGGAAAATCTGAGTAGGCAGGGAATTTTACCGTCTTGCCTCAATGGATAATGCAAGTTTTGCCCTTACTCTCCTCTATCCTGTGTATTGCACACCTCCTGCTTTACACTGCTTTGCCTCTGGAATGATGAACTTTGCCTGCTCAGGCTTTGCCTACAGCTTGCCTCATGCTCAGATTGCAAATATCTTCTGCAGTTCTTATCCTGGATTGGAAAAGGTGCATAAATAGGGATGAATATCTATTTATTGGCTTGCTAATGCACCAATATGACCCAAGGGGAAATTGCTTCTATTCACTTGCTAAATTAACTATTTGGCTTCTCTTTGTCTCCTTTATTCCTTCTATAAAATGAGAGGTGCTTGCCTTCTTTGTCTGAAACAAGTTCCTTCTTTATGTGGTCTTGGATAGTTTGATATTCTCCTGGATCTTTTTTCCATGCTGCATATAAAAATAAATGTCTGTATTGTGCAGTCATGCTCAAATCAGCATTGAGGAATCATAATTCCAATGCTTCTGAACCTTCAGTCAAGCTGCTTCTTGCTTCCACTGATGAAAACCCTAATCTGAAACTTGTGCAAACTCTGTCGTGATTCCTGCCAGCCCCTCCAGGCAAGTGCTGCTTCATACTACCTGCAAAGTAATGCCTTTGGATGGGCTGTCCTGAACCTATTTACTTCAAGTCTAACTCCAGAAATCTCATCTTTTCATCATTACTGGTTTCTGTACTGTGGGAGGGTTCAGTGAGCAGTTCATGGTGCTTAATTTCAAGTTAGGCTCAAACAATGACAGTTGACAGTTGTTTTTCAGATACCACAAGACTGCCACAATGTCTTTTAGCCTTCCTCCAAGCCTTGGGTTTTGGTTATGAGCTGTCAGTAAAGAAACCACAGATTTGAATTATGCATTGGTAGCAGGTAAGTGTAAATTAGTCTACTTGTAGCTGTGCAAAAATTGAGAAGAATAAGCACTTTTACAAGCAAAAGTTTTGCTTTGAAATAAAAAGTACCTTATCATTGATAAGCAGGGACTCATCAGTAATGATGAAAAGAGAGATGTTGTACAGTACCATTGGCCTCCAGTCCTGCTTCCCTTCAATGTCTCTCCCTGGGTACTTTCAGTAAAGTTTGGGCTTTGGCTCTGCTCCAGTAGCTGCTTCCTCTCACTGACTGCTTGAAATCAATTCAGATACCTGAAACACTGGCTGTGGCAAGTACAAATAACCAATATTTATCAGATGCCTGAAAATGACTTAGCAAACACAGCAGGGTTGCTACTTGATATTTATTTTATTTTGAGTGTAGACAGCCAAAGTCTATGATGTTATCTTAAAGAGAAAATGCCTGGGTGTGTCAGAACTGAAAGATTGATGGCAGAATGAATGTGGGTGTCAGCACACTCACAGTGGGGCTGCTGCTTGCTGTTTCCACAGAATGTAAAGTTCTTCTCATGAGATCACCACAGCTGTGTTGTGTCTAGGGATGGTGGAACTGGGGCTTCCCTTCAAAAGCAGCCCAATTCAAACTCCACTCATACCAGAATAACTACTAAATAATCTCTGAAGGCAGTGGAAATGTTCCTCCCTGAATGAAGAGTAAGCAGAAGAGGATTTGGTTCAAGCAGGGCCATTTGTAGCTTAGTGGTGTTTGGTGAATTTGGTGATAACCTTTGAGACTCCCATCGATGCCTGGTTGTTTACTTCCAAATATATTTGCTGTCAGTACTAGAGGTCCTCAGAAGTCTCCATGCAGAATTTTTCAAATGATGCTAATGTAAGAAAACTTCCCATTCCTGCTTCAGAACCTCTGACAACCATCAGCTGCAAATTCTTGAAATTATTATTTTTTTATTTGATTTCTGTAATTCATACAGCCCATTGTTACATCTCATTAGGGCGTTTAAAGCATGTCATATCCATTTTGAGCTTTTAATTTTGTTTTTGTTTATAGTTGAAATGTGGATTAGAACTTTATTCTGTTCTTTTATGTTACTTTACTGTTAATTTTAGAATTGTTTTATTGGGAAGGAGGAATACAGATTATTAGCAGACTTCCCCCTTTAGAGTAGCTGACTTTCCTTCTGGAGCAGCATCTAAAGACAGTGTTATAATTTTTTTATTTAAAAAAAACCCCTTTTTCACTCTGTAAACTAATATTGTCACTGGTAGAAATGGTGCCTATAGCTCTGAATAGTAAATGTGCTGATTATCTCTATGTCCCATGAAACATTGTCAACAATCACTCCATAAGCATTTCATCTATGTCTAATGTTGCAGTCATCCATGTGGGAAGGTCAGACCACACCTGGGAGTGCTTTGGAAATTCTGCTTCTCTAAAGACATTGTTTCCATTAATTATTTTATCAGAACTTACCTGCTGTAGCTGTTTCAGATATTCCTTTCACCCTGCCTGTCTGGATGCTCAGGTGAGTAGCTCTCTGAAAAGCAAGCATTGTTAGAGTGTCAGAGGCTCTGTCTGAGGGTGGACACTGCAAACCACTCTGAAGAAAACAGAAGGGCACAACTGATTTCAGTGGGATGTGAGTCAGAGCAGACTGAAATCAATAATACCTTTGTGCCTTGAAGCAGAATTTTTTGCTATATATATTTGCTTTAATCTCCTTCAGCTAAAATCAAAGTCCTGGAGGAAATAAGCTGGTTTCTGTTGGCAGGTTGTACTTGCACAAGAGAACATGAAATGATGCCAAAACCTTGTAGTGAGGTTTTATTTGAAGAGGACACCTGCACACTGGGAGCTGGCTGGAGACCAATGGTTCATTCATTCCTCAATTCAGTTCAATTCAAAATTATTTCATTGCCATGATAAGCTATAGAATTTATCCAAAGGATCAAAAAGGAAGATTTTTCAGATGTGCTTTAGAGGATGGGTCTAATCTACTCGTCTCTGTCTAGAAGAGCTTGGTCTCCAGCACACATTTGGCTACTATTGAGCCCACTCCTCATCTGATATGAAGTTAATGTATGTTTTTTCTGCACAGACTATGCAGATTTTTCCTTGGTTTGTGTGCATACATATGAATAATTGAGTTGTCGTGAGTGTGATGGTTGTTCCTAACTACCAACAGCAGAAAATTTTCCAGCAGGTCATTGTGTTTTGGACATTACAATGGAAGCTACATCTTTGTCTTCTCACTGTCACTTTGTTTGCAAGGACAGTAATGGACACTTCATCCTGTGGGTTTCTCTAGCTGAAGAAGTCATAGTCCAAATGCATATATTATGAAGAAAGCATTTCTTATGATTTTTTTTGAGACAGTTAATCCTTTTCAAAAATATAGGACTTTCTACATTCTAAAAAAAAATTATTTCCAAAGAAGATTCAGCTCTGAAAGACAAAACTAAAAATTTACCATTTTTTAAAAAAGTATTTTTGCTGATGTAAATATCAATTGTGATGGCACACTAGAATCTTTTTTGACAAGGTAAAAATGCTGAAGCAGCTTGTGAAATTAGCAGCTGAAATGTCACTTCATTTTTCTCTTGGTACCAACAATAATCTTGGAAGACTGTCCAGTAAACAGAAAAATGAGTGTACCAGGAAAGAACATTTACATCTAGGTTTGCAGAATAGTTTCCCTTGGCAACTTATTGTTTTCCTTTCCTCCACCTTTCCTGTGATTCCAATGCCTTCAGTAAAACTTCAAACATGGTTAATCAAGAACTTGGACTGTACTACCTGCAAAGAGAACATCTCTTAATGCCCAACCTCAACTTTTTCATAGTTTTTGAAAACACCATCTCTGAAATATTCATCCCAGACACCTTAACTGACATGACAGTGCACATGAACAGTACAAGAAAGAATCCCTTGGAAATAAGAAAAAGCCAAATGTAGAAATTGCACAGGAACTAAATGCCGGAAATGTTGCTGCACAATTGACTATTTGACATCAGTACCAACCATGAGGAGCTCCAAGAGTTGCACTCTGGCAGTTTCTGAGAATCCCTTTGGCATTCCCTGCTGTGGGTCCAACACATGATCAGTGGCTGAGGTTTAGGATTCCAGCTTTAAAAACTCAGGCTTCAGCACAGGACAGGAGGGCAGGGGAGAAGAGAAGAAGGGGAATCCTTGTTCTCTTCCCAGGAGGACAAGCTCTACATACCTATTCCTTCTCACTCCCATTAATGTCTTCTGTAGCTTTATTTTATCAAACACCCAAGATAGGATTTTGATTGCTAAATCTAATAAGAAAAGCCATGGTCCAGATATATTTATACTTGCATGTATGTAGTAGCTACACCAGGATAATTTCTTTTTGGCTGAAACATCTCCTTTCCTTCATTTAAATATTTTTTGTGTCTGTTGTGCTCATAAGCTTCAGTTCTGCTCTACTCTGTTTACATAAACAAAAGGGAAATCCTTCCCCTGCAGTTTAAAATGTATATGTTTGCAGCCCTCAAAACAGCTTCTGACTTATAAGCACAGCTGATAAACTGCAAAAAAAGGAAACTGTCCTTCAATCTGAGCTCATCTAAGTGACCACTGATACTATCCAAAACTAAATAGGAAATGAATTTTCATTAACACATATTTTAAAGTTCCTCTTTCCTAGGAAAAACTAAGAATGTGAAGGCTAGTTTGGTCTTTGGTTGGTTGGTTGGTTGGTTTTTTTTTCTCTTGAAGGGGGAAGAAAACAACTAAGCAGGCTGAGAAAAAGGCACCCTACTCTTGCAACAGAGAGAAGTCAGGAGCCAGCATCTCTGCAACTTTTAGGTGAGCATACTGAACATCCTTCCCTCTGGGATCACTGCTCTCAGGTGCCTCCCACGGTGCAATTCCCAGCCAAAGCATCCTCCTGAGACAGGACTGGGAAATGCTGTGCTCCACAGCTTGCTGAACCAGCCCTTGCACCTGAACTTGGGCTGATCTGCAATGTGCCCTAGGTCTGCAAAAGCTTTATGAGAAAAGTTCTATCAGAACAAGTAGTTCCTTTCCTCCAAAAAACTTCTGTTTCAATACACAAGGCTTTTTTCCAGCAAGAGAAAGAAAGATTAATTAAAAATACTGAATAAGTTTTACCCATTTTTTCTGTTGCAGAACTGACACTAGCTAATGGAACAGCTAATGGTTTCTTGTGTTTTCTGCATAGCAAATTATCTTACCTGTGAAGCCAGACCTCTTCATCTTCTGACCATCTTCTGTTCAACTGAGCTGAGAAAATGAAAGCTTAAGTAGTGTTAGACACAGAGGGACTGGTTTAAATGGGTGCAAGCAAAATGCACAAGTACACTAGGGCACAGTGATGTTAATTTGGAAACACTGAGACTTGAAAGAGACATCACAGGATTGAAAGTTACCTCTCATGTGGAGACTCTCTGCTTTGACAGCATTCTGGTGGTAACAACTCCTGCATCCACCCTGGGCAATACTGCAGAGACAGGCCAGCTGTGAGATCCTAGGGTATGCTGCTAAAGGGAATGCCTAGTGAGGATCCTGAAGCAGCCTTCCTAGTTCCAACTGGGGATGTCAAAAAAAAAACCCCTATTCTGTAAGTAAGGAAAAAACCCAAACAAACAAACAAACAAAACCAAAAAATCCCAAACAAACACCAAAAAAAGAAACCAAGAAAAAAAATCAAACACAGGACTAACTTAACAACCTCCTATGATGAATTGTCAAAATACAGTTTCTCAAGGGGTTTACTTCATCTGATATCTAATTCAGCTTTCTAAGTACTGGTTTTATTGTAAGAATCAATCTATGTGGTTGGTGGCAGAAAAAAGAAAACCAACACTGTTATTACCAATTCTTGATAATCAATTGCTGGAAATTTCCTTCTTGCAGTAAGCTGTATTTACTCTTGTTCAAAGAGAAACTAAGCTTTAGATGCCACAGAGCATCACTTAAGAGCACCATGTGTTGGTCTTGTGTTATTATTCCACAGACACAGGTGTAATTTTCTGACTCTTCTTTGAAAAAGCTTCCCCCACTTCCAAATACATTACAGCAATATCTGTCTACCTGCAGAGATCCTCAAATATAGTTTCAAAGGGAATTGCTTGATCCTGTCACCTCTAAGGCTGTTCAGCCCTGAGGCTGTTCCTCATCCCTCATCCCCAGCAGAGAGCTCAATGTGAGGCAGGACTGAGAAAGGACAACCAGCTCCCCAGCCAGAATTTCTGGGATTTCCCTTCCTGACAGCGTTCTTCCCTAAGAAGAGAAAGAATAGAAAGTTCTCCAGCTACCACCTGGAAAATCACAGAATCATTTATATTGAAAAAACCTTTAAGATCCGGAAGTCCACCTGTAGTGCTGCAGGGGTCACAGTTCAGGACCCAGAACCTCCTCTGTCCTGGGATTTAATCCTAATATGGCCAGATTCCATGCACTTCCAACACAGCAGAACTGCCTAATCTTGATGAGACACCACAGTTTCAGGAGCAAACAGCCTTCTGAGAATGCAGCTGCTGAACAAGGACTGGAGAAGCCAAAAGAAGGCAAAATAACATCTGCAGGTGTGTTCATCATCCTGCTTGCCTCTCTCAAGATCCCCTTCTGAGCACATGTGCTCATGCACTCAGGCAAACTAATTTTGCATTGGCCATAGACCTAGTGCTTTAATAAAAAGTAATATTCATTATGTGAGTGTTATTAACTTGGAGGATGCTTCATTTTATGCTCACCTTCAAAACTACTGGCAATCAGCCTGTCTCAGATGGCTCTGTGCCATGCCCAGCAGGTTGTTGGATTTATTGCCCACAATCACCACTTTTGTCCAGATTTATCACACCTCACTGTGACCATTAGCACCCTTGATTACCTCTTCATCTTGACTGTTTTGAATCACGACTTTGATGTATAATATCTCCTCAAGCAAGGACATTTCCCCTTCAACAGCAACTCTGAATGGAACACAAACTACTGGAAATGCCCCATCAGCTTTTTCAGGTACAGAGAGTTTGTGGCAGGAATTTTATTTTTAAGAATATCAAGGATCTTTTTTTTTCCTGATTATTATTCCATTCCAACCAGTAGTCATCATGGTATGCCTGTGTAATCCAGATCCAGGACAACCATTCTAAGTAACAAACTAAACATTCTAAGTAACAAACTAAAGGGAGCAGAAATTTATCTAAAAACCACAGGACCTCCTAACTGATTCTTCAAATCTCCTTCCTTATGATCACCTGTCTGCAAAATTCCTTAAAATTGTCTATGAGCTTTCAACTGAGCAACAGGAAACAACAAACTGACTCTGGCATATTTGTCAGTTTTTCTCACTGACTCAAGGCTGCTGCAGTTTTCCCTTCTTTGTGTTTCTGAATTCCCCTTTTGTCTTTTGCTGCTCAGAGCAGAGATTAGGTTGCCCTCTATTTAGAAAACTTCCATTACCAATTTATGCCAGACCACAGTTATGAATCTAATGATAGTAATACAATGAAAATTTCTCTAAAGTGTACACCAGAATAAAAGGAATTATTTTACTGGGCTTGTTTCCTCCTCCAAGTGAAGTAGATTGTTGCAGTAGGTAGCAAACTTCATGAGGAAGACTCTGAGGGATGGAGTACTCCTGCTTCTGCCTGGCATTGATGACAAGTAAGGTGTTTCCTAAGATTCCTGCAGGACTTGTGTTTGAATATTTCTCACCTTGAGACATGTGATCCATAGCAAATTGTCCAGGAAAAAGCAGGTGAAGACAATTATGAATGTTTTTGCTTCTTGGGCCCAGAGCATAGTGTCAGCAGTTGAGCTCAATCCCATTTCCTCAAACTCCAAAAATCCCCAGACCTGAGCTTGTGAGCTAGCTGTGAGCACAGCCACATGCAGGCACAGTGCTCACAGCTGGGAGGCTCTGCAGACATCCCATTTCCCACCACAGGATGCAGGGATTACTCATTGGCTACCAGCCCAGCAAGTTCATCTCTGGCAAGAAGCAAAACCCTAAAAAACAGCACAGTATGACATCTAATGAACTTTACTGCCTTCTCTCTGCCAACCTGACCTGCCTCCTCTTTTTGAGCTATAGAATTCCCTGCCTCTTTGCTGCAGCAGTGAGGCCCACAGGTAAAAACTTCCAAAAAAATTCCAGCATCTCAAATAATTTTATAGTCATTCCAAACACCTCTTCTGTGTTTGTTCCATTCCTTCTTTCCCAGCCTGGCAAATTCTTAAGTCTATAATTAAAAACAGTCCCACAGAGGAAGTCTGTAATGGCAACTGTCCTGACAGGTGGAATAAAGATTAAAACTGGTGGGTAAGGAAGAGTTTCAAACAAAAACTGTAGTAATGAGTCCACCCAGGAGCCTGCATTTTCTTAGTTTGCTTGCTGCTAGGATCCTCACAGCCACCAGAACACCTGTTTTCTGTCACTGCAGCTCAGCTGTTGTTCACAAATTTCAAATATTTGTGCCAGTAATTAAATTGTGCCAGCAAACCACTATTAAATTTACTTATTGCAGAAAGGAGCTAAAATAATTTATCAGATCTGAGTGGATCATCAATGTGTTTTTGAATTTAATGAAAATGAGAATTGGGTCAGCAGGAGGAAGAGGAGACATCAATTAAAAAATATATCTATACTGGAGTCTCAAAAGCCATTAACATTTATTTCAATCCAGGACACAGGGCCGGGCTGGAAAAAAGCATTGAGGAATAATTAAAGAGGCTTTTTCCCCCCCTATGGCTAGAATACAGTAACAGAGCTTCAAGAAGGGGAAGTAAATAGGATGTAATCACTCCAGAGAGCTATAAAGGGCTATGAGAAGCTGTTGATGCTACTACTTTTGTTTGGTCTCCTTTCATATCTTTATTTGCATTTTTAAAGTTGAATATTTGCTTTTAATGGACAGGAATGTGGGATTGGAGCTGGAATTCATTCTGGTCCTTCAAGCTGTTCTTCTCCCAGTCTTGTCCCTGCCCTGAAGCATGGTGAGAGCTGCTGCTGCTGAGGATGGTGCAGTCAGACAGGTTCCTCACAGCTGAATCCTGTGCAGGTAGGGCTGGTGACACACACTGGCTTGGTTTAACTGTGTTTCCATAAATAATGTAACTATTCCATTCTTGAGTCAAAAATGTGTCACTTCTGAGTCAGCCCAATCATGTGGAGACTGTAGATGACATAGATTAGCTGCTCTCATCTTCCTGCTCTTTATTTTCAGGTCGATATGCTCTGCTGTGAATGACCCAAACAGGATTGACTTTGCACTAAAAAAATAAATCACAGATCTGGTATATGGCCATGCAAACCTTGTTGCAGACTGGATCGAGGAAGATCTTTGGGTCTGCTAGCAGCAACTCTTCTGCTTCTGTCCTTGAAGGATTTTCAAAACTGAAGCTACTCAGCTACCAAGGTCAGTGTTTAATCAGTGTGGTTTGTGAATGAGAGGAATTACATGATAAAGAAATAAATTAAAATTCAACCTCCATATAAATGTCTTCCTCCCTCACCTATTCTTGAATAAATGTATAGAATTCTGCTTTTTGCATCTTTGGTAGAACTTTTCTCATCTAATTCAACCCACTAATCCTGCAGAAAAAACTCTCCAGACTCAAAGGTTTCTCTTTCTTGTTAGTTTGCAAGGATTTTTCTTTTTCTTCAGCTGATAGTTAATCACTCATACAGCAGTCCAATAAGTGCTAAGCTTCCTGAAAGTGGGAAATGGGGGAGAGAGGCAGAACAATCCAGGGGCTTGAGTAATCCCCAAGAAACAGCAGGTACACCACCTGTTTGTTTGCACCCTACTTTGAGAGCCATTCATTGATTTTTGCTGGACTGTCATTCACAAGGAAGGAAGGCAGGTAGGTTTGTATTCTTCCTAAACTTAATGCACTCAGGCTAGAAAAATAAGAACAAAACAATTCTGTATGGGCTTGGTTGGCACATAATAGCCCTAATTCCACTAATTAGTGGAAAAAAGCTTTTCAAAGGCTGAGTACTCTGTTCTCTGCACTAGACAATACTTCAAAACCTTCTAGTGCTATACCAGGCACACAGGTTAGCTAGTTTTTGTGTGCCAAATCAAGTTACCTATCAGAACCTTCATAGCTTTCTTTTCTGAAAAAGGCAATTTGCTTCATTTAGATACAAATGTATTTTAATTAATGTATATTTATGTTGCAAACAGTTATCAGAAAACTGACAACATCTTGATCAGAAATCTTGCTGGTCTAAGACTTGAGAGCTGGTAGTCAAACATCTTCTGGGGATCACTTTGCTTTCTTCTATTTGCTTTTTATCCCCATTGGCTTTGACAAACCAAGCCACATGGTGTTTAAGGAACCTTGCAAAACTCATAGCTCTTGCCAGGTTCCTGTCTGCAGGGATGAAAATTTGAGCTTGCTGTTATTTGGAGTCACTGTCCCTGAGGTGTTTGAGTAAAGACTGAATGTGGCACTCAGTGCCATTGTCTGGGTGACAAGGTGGTGTTAGGTCATAGACTTGGCTCCATAATCTCAAAGGTATTTCCCAGCCTAGTTGATCCTGTGATTTTTTGTGTCTAATTATTTCATACGAACAGTGAAGCTGAAAAATATGTATATCCTGTGATGCACATTAGGGTCATTAAAAAAAAAAAAACAACCAAAAACCAGCAATTGAAACACAGTTGAAGTTTTGCAATGCAAACATTCTCTGACATCTGCCTGGTGGATACATTTGCACCTTTATAGTAACTAAAGTATTTTCACCTTTATAGTAACTAAAATATTTCCCTGTACATGCAGGAGTTCTGCATCCGATATGTACTCTATAAAGTTGGCTTAAAAAAATTGAAAAAAATATCACCAAAGCAACTAGGTAATTTTTTTGATACTTTTCTTTCTTAGATAAAATTAACTGATATCACTACTGTCTTCATTAAATTGCAGCTCAGTCAGTGACATACTACATGTAACTTTTAGGTATTGTTGGGAAACAAAATTAATTGCCCAAAATATGGACAATAGCAACATGAACAGGAGAAGGCAGAAAGTAGGGCTACAGATCTTGAAAATAGAACACTTTGGCCAGCATTTTCAAAATTAATTTTACTGGAGTATGATTACAATTGTTAGCAAAATTACTTGACAAATAGAAGGCTCAGCAACTACTGATTTATGATTTTAGCTAAAATCTCATTAAAATTAACTTCTCTTACAAAACAAAGCGTTTTGGTGCAGATTATCTGTACCCAATATCATGGGGGCTTCTGCAGATCAGTTGGAATTTAGCTTCTTTTGCTTACTTGAATCTGCTTTCAGCACATTTTGGCACGATTCCTTATCTTGCATTTACTTTGGTCTGAGAAGGACATATGAGTGATCTCTGAAACCTCTGGAGAAAAACAAATATGTTGATTAGTTAGTCTTGTTTTGTTTTTTTGTCTGAAATTTTGGGAAGATCAAAGGAATATTTAATCAACAATTTCCTAAGTCCATAATAGATTTTTTCTCTTTTGAGCAAAATCAGAGGCTTAATTTAAAGCCAGTTGGTTTAACATTAATGACTTTTATAGATCCTCAAACTGGCCCACAAATCAGCTCTTGGAGAAGTCATTCTATTTCTGAAAATATTTGGTTAGATAAATAAATTCGTTTTTAAATTCTTCTCAAGCTGTTCTTTTGCACAGAAATTACTTCATGTAGAATTTGGGAGTTTGGAATGAAGGAAGTGACATAGGAATATTTGCCCTTCACTACTTCTGGAAAAAAAAAATCTCATAAGGCCTGAGGCTCAAACATAGACCCTTTGATCACAAGACTAAAATATCCTTCCATTTTCAGATATAACTCCATCATGACCTTTAGAACTAAGGTGGCATCAAATCTTCAACTGAAAGTGTTAAAAGACAAAATGTAGGTTTTAGGGACTATGAGTAGTCGGGGTAGAAAATGAAATTGCAAAACCTCTAATATTCCCTGACTTGACAGAGGCAGAACCTAGCATTGAACAAAATCAGTTTGAGGATCCCAATCATATTTGTGAGCACAAGTCTCAAGTGCACAGCTAAATTTGTACTTTCAACATGTTTGCACTCAAAAGTGCAGATGCTACAATGGAGCCATTTCTAAAATATTTCCAGAATATCAATTTACTGCTGGCTGGAGAGGATGTTCTCATAGAGGAACCACTGGCAGGGGTAGGTCAGGGGCACAGCCAGTGGAGCAAGGGAATTTGAAAAACCATCTCAGGTGGGTGGGCTCCAAGATGTGAGGGGAATTTATTATCACCTGATCCTATCCCTATGAAAACTGCACCGGGACTTAATAAATAAGTTATATCTGAAAATAGACCATTTTAATTTATTCTTCCTCTCCTGTAAAATTCCAAGTTTCTTTGCCTTGATGACACAGCCTATCCCAGGCTTTTCTGCATCTTAGCAGCAAGGAAAATACTGCCTACTATCTTGTACTTGTCATACCAAACCCGCCAGTTCACAACCCCTCATTTCCAGGGAAATCCCTGAGCATCCCATTCATCCCTGCCCTCTCAGTGCACACTTCCAGGCCTTGCATTTGTCAATCCCCCTCCTTCCTCCACTGGTTTAATTCCAGTTTCCTCTGACCCTCTGCACAGTCTCTTGCCATCTGCAGCAGCCTTCCAGTACATCTCTGCCTCATTAACTCTCCATCCCTTATCTCATCTGCAAACCTCTCCTCATTCCTCTGCCTGCACCTCTTAATTCCTTCCACTCTCTTCTCTGTCATTGGCCTTTCTCTCTCTTTAATATGTTCTGCAGGCAGTATCTTTCTGCTTCTGTTGGGCTGTAATTTATACAGTATAATATCTATGGTCTTGTATTATTTATTTTGTAAAGCATTTTAGGAGAAGTGTTTACATGAAAGGAGCGATGAAAAATAAACTTGCATTGAATTATTGATAGTCTGTTAAGATGAGCTTGTACTATTGTCATCTCTTCTCTTTTTCTTTTCTGTCTTTTCACTTCCCTTCTCAAAAATTTCCCAGAAATTTTATCTAAGTCTGAAGTATGCAGCTCTTAATAACTGAGCAGTGATAACTTCATGGAGTTAAATGTGGGTGATTGATGGAGTCTGAAAGCAATGCTGTCCAAGACACCTGAAAGAAGGAATGAAACTTTGAAACAGAGCTCACCAAAAGAAAATGGAAAAGATTATTTAATGTAATTCTCAGGGGCTTATGGCCTTGGAGAATCAAAGTTCATGGTCACACTCCTGGGGACAGAGAAAGAAGAGTGCAGCAGGAGGCTCTGCAGTGAGATCTGTCTGCTTGCAGATACACCAGCATCACTGAGGAAATGTGAGGAGTGCAAATCTCTTCCTTCTTCCTAAGGCCACGTTTGAGGAGCATGGTGGAGGTGCCAAATCTCCAGAGTACAAAAGCCACCTGGCAGCTTTTATGTCCAGAGTGTCAGCTAAAAACAGGAGAGTCACATTACTGGCCACAGCAGTGTCAGGCCTTTAATACATTGGCAAAGGTTTTGCAGAAAGGAAGGAGGTGCCAAGTGGACATGAAACTTGGGAATGAATCTTGTCCTTCTGGTCAACTGAACAACCCAGCTGGATAATTACAAAGCAACAGCAAAGGTAGTTAGGCAGAATAACTTTTATGTATATCTTAAATTTATTCTTTTAATTTCTTTTCCAATTCTTTTTTCATGAATTGCATAGATATGAATATCAGTCATCAGTTAAAGTAGAACTTGAAAGTCTTTCATAAAATTATTTCCCTGAATCTCCATTTTCATTTTGCCTTTCTGTTTCTCTCATACCTTCTTTATTTTTTTATTTCTTTTCGTTTTGCTTGCAATTACCTGCATGAAGCTTATTTATATGTTTAATTTGCCTTATGATTACAGGTACATTCTCACACTCTGGTAATTATCTCTGGAACAGGATATGATTGGCATAGCTAATGATAGCTAGCTTCAACAGAAGAGTCTGCAGTTCTCTCCTTTCCCTGAGAAATGGCATATTTTTATTCAAATATTTACAATAAAAGGAGAAAGGTCATCTCAGACCATAGCCCAGTTGTTGTTGAAGGTTCTGAGTCCTGAGCTGAGGCAAGTCATTGCAAGTTGGGGTTACTGGAAGTGAATTACAAGGTCTAAAGCTCTGCTCCCTGTTTCTTATGTACTGCCTTTCCTCCCCTGTTAACATTGCAGAATACTTCATGGCCACTTTATGTTCTGCAGGTAAATGAGATGTTATGAGATGCTCAGGAAAACTTTAAAAAAAAAAAAAAAATTTAAAAACTTCACTCATCAAAGCAACATTTCTAGAAATGAGGGTGTAGGAATAAAATGTGAAAATATTAAATTGCGGCCAAAGAGAACATCTGGGTAAAACATGCTCTGACATTTATTGTATTAATGTGAAGGTGTTAAGAGTCATCCCACTATGAAATTTTTGTCTGCAGCCAAGGGTGAGGAAAACAGCCCCATTGGCTGTATCTAGTGCTGCTAGGGAGGCCACAAGTAGGGAAATAGAAGGGAAAGAAAGACTGGTGTTAAGGAATTTAGGACATTTAGGTGAAACACAAAGTAAGTGAGAGACATGCCAGTGCCTTGGCCAGTCCTGGGTTCTGATGTGGCTGAGCTGCCCCATTTGTTACAGGTGAGAGGTCTCCTCACTCCACTCAGTGCTGGACTGCTGCTAAGGTGGACCCAAACTGAATTTCAGTTTAGGAGAACTGCCTTCAATAAAACCAGGTGGGATTTCTTTCTGCAGTGGGTTAACACATGTAATTAATAAAGGAGCAGTAAGAGCACTGATGTGATATTTGTATTCAATGTTGCATGGAATAAATCAAGAAATTTCCTTGCTTATATCTCCAGACAAAACACAGCCTAATCAGCACTACATCTTCTGAATTTGCATTTGAGGACAAAAATGAAAGATTTTTTTAACAGTCATGTAGCAGAAGTTATGATGCAACAGATTAGAAATAGGGCTTCACAATGGCTTGTTACAGATGAACTGCTGTGAGGACAAATTATTAGATGACATTTAACCTATGCTGGCATTTTTGTTTGCCCTTAGAACATCACCTAATTAAATGTGGATTTATTCTGACAAGCCAGATGGTCCTTTGGTTACTGCAAGAAGTCATGACATGCCAGATCTATTCCTGGCTCTGCCACTTATCTGTCCTGTGACCTTTGCAAATCATTTAACCTCTTTACACCTCCAAATTCCATTTATGAGCCAGAAGAATAATGTGGTTTTTTACTATTCAAAGGCTTTGCACAGTCCAGTGCATTAAGATCACTGGCTGCACCACTGTTAATGAGAGGACAACAGATTGAAGTTTGTGGAGCTGCAATGGTCAGCTGGCATTAACTGCTCCATCTCCCCTGACTTAAATGGACTCTGACTAATTCATGCTCTCTGAAGATTTGCCTCATTTTGTGTTCTCATTTAATTTGCAATCTGAATATTTCATTTGCTGTATTTTACCATTAAGGTCCCGTTCTCTTATATTGTTTTTAATAAGCTATTAACAAATTTATTCAAGGGTAATAAATCCTTATGAAGTCATAGAAATCAATTACTTGCTCTTATTGCTCCTAATAGATACCTCACATTTCAGCCATGTGTGCTTCCAAGATGTTTTATTAAAAGTAGTTATAGCTATGTCAATTTAAATTTTTAAATTAGAAGTAATTTTAATCTCTTCTCAGAATCAGGTTTTTTGGGAAATATTTCTATGCCTTTGAAATTTAAGAGGTTCTTTTCCTTTCAAATTGGGACATTTATCAAAACCAAAAAACATCAAAACCTACTCTTACACTTTTCTCAATCTTTCCAAGAAACACCAAGCTTATTCAAAAAATATGACTGTTTTTTTCAGAGGGGAAATCTAGAAAAAAAGGTGTCACAAAGTGCAAGTAGAGCATTTGATTAAAAAATTCTCTCTATTCCTTTATACTGGGCTCAGGGATGCTCCTTCTTATCAGAGTAAATAAACAAACATTTCAGAAGGAGCTCGTACAGTCATGTCCTTCTTCACTCTTATCTTCACCTCCTAATTTCATAAAATTTTTACATACTTTAACATTTTCATGTACATTTACAGAAGATTTTTTTGATCCACAGCATCACTCAGCAATAAATAGGTCCTTCAAAGTATTTTTGTGTTAATTTCTTTGCAGCCCATCCAGTAAAGTTGCCTAGACTTCAAAGCAGAGGCAACTACTTTTTTCCCATGTTTTGCTGATGTTGGAACTTTGATTTTTCAATTATAAACTTAATAATTTGCATATTTAATTATTTGCTTCTATAAATTCAACTTTCAATGCCATTGTGTCTACATTTGGAATCTGAGGTCTCTGAGGCATGTGATTAATTGCTAACTGTTTTCTCTTAGACACTTTTTCTGTTGACTTATTTACTTGTCAGAAGATGAAGGTGATATGGATGTGTCTTTTCTATCCCAAATAGCAATAGCAAAGTTGACTGTTTCTGCAAATGCTTTCTGCCTTCCTGATGCCATGGATCCTTGCTTCAACCTCTTCAATAACAGAGGAAATTTTTAAAAATAAATGTAAATTGTCAGAAAAACTTATTACGGCAACACTGACATGTCTGAGATACCTGCTCAGTTTATAACATTTTGCATTGTAATTGGTTTCTGGAACTTAAAATAGATAGAAATTGGCAGGATCAGTACCAGATGAGATGTTTCTATCAGAAATTTCAGTGATTCATCAAGTGGCTACACTTCTTCAGGAGTCCAAGATGTATAATGGAGTTTAATAATATCCCCAGGAATCCAGTTTTAACAGCTTGATTTAAAGCTCCTGGTAGGGAGTATTTCCATTGGCACTACTGGGCTTTTAGTCAATATGCTCACACCTCCAGGAAGCCTTCATTTGCCCTGGACAGGCTGCTCATGAGTCACCACCACATCCCTGGCACTGAGCCCAGGCAGCAGCATTTGGCTCTAGAACCAGATCTGCCTCAGGATGATGTTGATCTGGGGTTTTGACTCGGACTCCTACAAGAAATATTATTCCTTCTTAGCTCTCAACTGAGCTTTAAAATTAATAAAAGATGGAAATCTCATGGTCTTCATTAACTATGGAATAGCACACAATTCCAACAACACTGAGGTCTCTTCCTTGCATGTGACTTCTCTAACCTGACCATCACAAGGGCTCTCCCATCAATTCAGAAGTATTGGTGTTACTCAACCTCAAGCTTTTCCACAGCATTTTCCTGGCCTCTCCAAAACATTTCTCAAAGGCTTACCTGCTCCTTCATTAAAATGACCATGTGTTTCTGTTCCCCTCAACAGTGGCAACAAACCCACTTTTCCCATGGAAAGCTCTGACACTTGTGAAGAAGCTGTGCTGTAAGTGACTCCTGTTTCAACAAGTGCAAGATGGGAGCTCTTTCCAGGGAGGCTCTTTCTAGGGCTCTCAGCTTGGTTTTGCTGTTCTGTGCAGCTCTGGCTGTAGGCTGTCTAAGCACCCTCCCAATTATTTGAACCATTTATTAGAAATAGAGAGTTCAGTCATGTTTGCTCTTCTTGTCCTTGGTGCATTTCATACCCATCCAAACAGGTGAGCTGGGATCTTTCTGTGCAAACAGAAGCATTCAGTCTGATTTCTGATATACTTCACATCTTTTGCTGGTTGTAAAATGTTCACTAATTCAACTGGGGAGCAGAAACCTTGTCATGTGATGTAACTATTCCCCCACTGCAAGCCAAAAACAACATGTAAATAAAGGCAACTGTGTGTGGAACTGCCATATGCTGAAGTTTACCGCTAGAAACTATGTGCTGAGAGCTGTGACTAGCAGACACTTGTTACATGTGTACAATGAGTATTTTTGACCAGCTTTTCTCAGCATATGCATGAGTGTAAAATAATATTTTTAATGGAAAGTCTCTCTAGAAATCTCAAGTATGACTTAAAGTAAAAAACTTAAAGTCCCAGCATGATGCTGTCTTTTTTTCTAAGGAATGTATTCACCTGGTTTTCTGGGTAGGTTTTTTCTAAGGAATGTATTCACCTGGTTTTCTGGGTAGGTTTATTGCTCTGAAAATGTGAGTCAAATTCCATGAAAAGTTTGCAGTGTTTTTCTGAACAAAGAAGACTGAACACAGTGAAACTTGCTGAAAAGGTTGCATAAATTTTAAGTTCTCCTGTATGAGCAACACTGTGGGATTAAAAATAAAAAGGCTGGGTTTATAAAGTTCCAATCTATATCTACCTGAAACAAAGGAATAAGAAGGTAAGTGAACTGAAAGTAATCTTTTGCTGCAAACCTTGCAAAAACTGAAGGATCTTTTCCATGAGTCTCATTGAGAACACCACTCTGTATAAATCAATTGTACTTTTGCAAGTCATATTGATAGAGGACTTGGCCCTCTGACCCCAGATTATTTATTAAATATTACAAGTTTGTCATATTATTGCTGTATGGCGAATTTCCTTCTTGCCTGCAAAACACACACACAAAGGAAGCAAGGAAGGGAAAATATAATATTCTTTTAAATTACTTTTTACCAAAGCATGCTCTCTTTTTTTTGCCTTTTTCTCGGAATAGAATACACCATTTATTCAGGGGGTTTTTTTGGGTATGTTTTGAAGTGGGCAGGAATCACCTCTTTTGCAAATAACTTTTTGCACTGTGGAACCTGTTCTTCTCTCCATGTACAAAGTAATGCTATGGCAGCAAGTACAAGAGGATTTTGTCCCTGGCACCATGCAAATATCTCTGATAACGTTTGGAGATGATACCAGAATGACATATTCAACAGTATATAAATTTTCTTTTTTTAATAAAACTTTAAACATCTGTTCTTCTTCAGAGTTTTCTTTACTTCAATCACTCAGTCTGCATGACAGTTATTATTTTCATGAGCCTTCATAAAGGTGTTTGCAAAAATCTTCTTGCAAATTGAAGTAACCAGGAGGAGTTAAGAAGCTCAAATGGAATCAGATGTATCTTGGGAATTTCTTTGAACCTACAAAAATACTGTCTATGACAAGTATCCAGAATTTATTACAATCTTCTCTTCTTAGACCACAGGCCATGGTTCTCCTTTCACTAAATGAGAATAATTACCTTGAAATGCATGTAGCTGCCCTGGTGCAAAACCAGTGTAATTGGCAGAGAAATTATGCTCCACAGATTTATGTTTATTCCCTTATAATAAAATTGCTTGATCTTATTTTAATTCTGACTCTGTTTTTAAAGGCAGAAGAAAATGAACCAACATGTTTCCTCAGATACCTAGCTACAAGCTTCTTGAATTGATCTTCACTTCAGCACAAGCTGCAGAAGCTTCACACTCAGCAGAGAATTCCCAAAGAGGCCTTGGGAACATTCAGTATCTGCCTCTAACAAATTAATCCCTCAGGAGATAAGAATCCAACATCTTAGAAGGAATGAAAACCTTTTGTAAGTGAATGCTTTTATTGTCTATTACAGTCCTCATATGAGTTTACTTAACAGAGAGTTGCCAAGAGACCACTGACACTTTGCATTTTCTGCAGGTCCTTATGTGTTTTCTGGAATACACAGGAAGCTGCTGTGAATTTACAGAGCAGTTTGTTCTGGTGCATCCTAGTCACAGCTGTGTGTGTTCATGTCACGAGTAATTAGGCAGGCAGAAGAGGTGTGTATAACATCTTTACTCATTTTAACCAACATCCTCTTTCAAATTCCCTCCTGTTGTTTCCTCAAGAGGTGGCATGGAAATTTCTACTAGCACATTTAATTAAGTAAAGCAGAGATTAGTTAGGACCCCTCTAGCTCCATGAAATTAAAACACATTCCTCCCAGGGAAGAGACCATAATAAGTTTCTCTACACCTGGTCATGATTGCAATTCCTGAGTCCTAGAAAGCTCCTGAAGGCCTCTGGTCTGTTGTGGGCAAAGGCAGAGAGTTCTGGACTGGTGTGGGATGTATGGTGAGGGTCAAACACTCAAATTGTGCCTCATGATACAATTTTCTCAAGCACTGCCAGAGAAGGGTTTAGCAGCATGGGTTTCAGGTATATCTGAGTTTCCAAACTGAGTCTGTTGTGCCTGCCCCACAACCTAGAGCTGCTCAGGGGGTGTGGGCTGGAGCATTCTTCCCTTGGCAGGTTTGAGCCCACTCCCCCTTGCCAGTGGCAGAGCTTCCACCCAGGAGGTGCAGATGGGAGCTGCAGCCCTCCAGAACTTGTAGCTGACTAAAGGACCAGATCTCTGGACCTCAGAAATCACTGTTCACAATTCAGCATTTTTAGAGCCCCTGCTAAAACAGAAGAAGGCAGTAGATCAAGCTGCTCTGTTTAATAGCACACTTCCAGCTTTGGCAGGAGAAGAGAAATGAAAGCAAGGAGGAAACCTGATGTTGTGGTGTTGGGCCCCCAGGACGAGGTGAGAGATGAGAATTTTACTCCAAGTTCTCAGAAGGCTGATTTATTATTCTATTCTATTCTATTCTATTCTATTCTATTCTATTCTATTCTATTCTATCCTATCCTATCCTATCCTATCCTATCCTATTCCATTCTATCCTATTCCATTCCATTCCTATACTAAAACTATACTAAAAAGGATAGAGGAAAGATACATCAGGAGGCTAGAAAGAAATTAATAATAAAAACTCATGACAGACTCAGAAAGTCTGACACAGCTGGCTGTGATTTGCCATTAATTAAAAACAATTCACATGTTTGGATAAACAATCTCCAGGACACATTCCAGAGCAGCAAAACATGGAGAGGCTGAGGTTTCTCATCTTCCCAGGAGAAGAAATCCTGGCAAAGGGATTTTTCTTAAAATATCACGGTGACAACCTGAGATGTGGAAACCACCTTCTTCTTCAGTAGCCCAATTCTTGACAGTGATTTTTGGCTCAGAGACCAAAACCTTTGGTTTTTAGCTAAAAGCAAGAATAGAGTTAGTGCTCACTAAATACAAGTAAGCACTCTTTTAATCTAGACACTCAAGAATGAGTGTTCTATAGAATATTATTTTTTCCTGGTTTTTTTTTTTTCCTTCTCTTCTGTGCAGTCAATGAGAGATAAGCAATAGGTAATCCAAACCAACCCAAATCCATTACCATTCCAGTGACTGAGGTCTTTCTACCAGATAAAGATGGGCTTGCCCTGGGTTTTCTGAGCTGCCTAAAAAAATCAGTGGGGAGGACTCTGCTGGCAGATGAAGGAACAATGTTTTTAGGATTTTTTTTTAATCTATCTCCTTCATTCACCTAAGTTGCTAAAGTAACTGAAGTGTAAAGCAGTAGTTTTTTAGCATATTTGATTATAACACAAAGAAAATAAATCTGGAGATATCTAACACACCTGGAGATATCTAACACAGTTACAGGCAGGGAGAGAAACTGGTTTATCAGTCAGAAAAACTACATAAAACCTTAGACCATAAAATTAATTTTTTGTTGCAGCTCAAAACAATCTATGCTTTCTTATACAGGCAACTAAACATAAATATGTATGTTCATATAGAGATTCCACAAGGATTTAATCCAAGGATCCCTTAATGCATACATTTTTCCTCTCTAAAGACATTATTAAAAATGCCTGAAATTATTTATCTAAATATTATTACAGGTATAAACAAAAATTGAGTCTGTCTAAAAACCTAATTTTTAATTTCTACTGAGTTGTAGACATACTAAATCTTAAAGTCTGAACTCTCTCCGAAAAAAAGGTATCATATTTTTTATATTCAGACATATGCTGAAATAGGAACAATAAGCACTGTCTTTTCCATAAATCTATTCCACCATGTCAAAAAGCCATTTTCTGAGAGTGGCATAATCACTGAATTATTTCTTAGCTACTATTGTCACTGATATTCTATTGAGTAATGTAAATTTGAAATATATAAATGAAAAAATTATTATATGCTATATTGATCAACCAGGTCTGATCTTAAAACCATTTAAAACTCTGTACACTTATTTGTGCAACTTTCACTGCATTTTCTGAACAAAAAATAATAAAGGAAAATATAGTTTTGCTGAAAGAGCTGAGTCCCAAAGGTACCCTGTGCTCTTCAAATAAAGAATAATTCCGTATACTGTTATTGTATATTGTCTACCTTGAGATCTGGCCCTGTCAGATTAAAAAAGACCTGTTATTGTCCTTAGTCTAAAAATACTGTTTCTCTCTCTTTTTGTTGCATGTCAGATTCCATCAACTCTCTCCCACAAGGTACATCTTGCTACCACATCCTTACCTCCATGGTACAGAGGAGCTTTCTCAAACCCTAAAACTCTGCAGAGAACACCTGAAATTTTGCTTAACTCTAACCTCAAGGTACAGGAAACTCACCTTTTATATCTCTGTTTTCCAGTGCTTTGTCCACCACCCCCTGGAGGTACTTTGGCTGTTTCTAGGGAAGGCAGGAAATGTAGCTAACAAAAATAAATCTGTACTCACTGGTTTATATTTGCAGCTCTATTAGGATTATTTTTCAGGGTATATTAAAGACAAAATTTTGAGAACTTTTGCTCTAGGATCTTACAGTCATTGGGCAGCTGGCAGTATATGGAAAAAAGACAAGTAACAAGGAAACTGGGGAAAAAAGGATGCAACAGAAATTTACTGAAAGTGCAGACGCTGTTGGGATAGAATTATTATTATTAATATTATTGCTATTGTTGTTTTATTGCTATTACTTCTCTTATTGGTTTTATTAATAATGTGAAAAGCAAAACATAACCCTTGAGCAGACAAGTATCAGTGCAGGGAAAATGTTCCACATGCCTGTGTATAAATAGATCTGGTAGAGAACATAACAATAGCTCTGCTGCTGCTGTCTCAGAGCTGGGCTGAACCTGGTAAAAACAAGGGGTGATTGTTTCTTGCTGCTTTCACTGAGGATGAGAGGGAGCCATTGTAATGGGACTGCCTATTAACAAGGATGTAACTCAGAGAGGCAAAAAGTAATTGTACAACAGGAAGAGCAGACTGGGTAGGTTTGACATGTCCTCAAATTGGTTGTCTCTGTTGGAAAGCAGTGGCAAGCTCTGCCTCTGCCCCCTAAATACTTAAAGGAAAGAACAGAATCCTTAATCACTGCAAATCACTGCAAGTGCTTGTTGCCCTGTACTGTGGGTTAATCCCAGAATAATCAGTTTCTCTGATTCATGTCTATAGGAATCATACAGAACCACAGAATCACAGAAACTCTGTGCTGGAAGGGATCTGAAAGGTCATCTAAATCCAATTCCCCTGTCATGAGCAGGGATACCTTCCACTAGGCCAAGTTGCTCAAAGCCCCATCCAACCTGGCCTGGGACATTTACAGAGATGAGACATCTGCACCTTCTCTGGGAAACCTGTACCAGAGTCTCACAATGCTCACAGAGAAGAATTTCTTTCTCATATCTAATCTAAACCTACCTCTGTTGGTTTGAAGCCATCACCCCTGTCCTATCACTAGGTGACCTTGTAAAATTTCCCTCTCCAGCTTTCCTGTAGGGCCCCTTTGGGTGCTGTAAGGTGCCCTAAGGTCTCCTTGGAGCCCTCCCTTCTCCAGGTTGAAAAATCCCAATTTTCTCATCCTGTCAGCATGGGAGAGGTGCTCCAGCTTTCTGACCACCCTCGTGGCTCTTGTCTGGCCTCCAACAGGTCCACATCCTTCTGATGTTGAAGCAACCCCACCTCCTTGCTCACCACACAGTGTCAGAGGAGCTGAACCTGCTCTGTGGTCAGAACCAAACTCAAAAGATGCCAATGAGCTGATCACTGTAAAATAAAGAAGGCAACTTACTTCACATTTAGTTTGGGTGGTATTTTCTTTAAGAAATAAATTACATAAAAATATAAACTCTTCTTTGGATTTGTTTGTATTTTTCCTTCTCCTTCGTGTGTGTGTGTCTGTGTTTTGGGCATTCATTTCCTATACCCTGGGAGGCATTAACAAAGGTTTATATTTTCATTTTGTGGTAGTGAGTCTGATTACACCATTCAAGGGAACATGCAATGGGCAGTATTTGTATGATTTTGTGAAGACAAATATTTATCTTTCACAGGGGTGTTGTGGCTAAGCAATTCATACTTCATTACATAAGTCACATCTGAGAACACCCTCTTGATTTATTGTCTGTGGCAGAATTGGACTGCCAGCTCTGAGCTATACTTTCTTACATGTCAAATTCTGAAGTACTAATACATCTAATTCTTTTATATATATATGTCTGAGCGTAGTAAATGATTAGAATTATTAAAGCTCTTCAGTTCTTCAGCCCTTATTTTCAATCTTCTAAATTGCCAGAGTCTACCATTTAGATCTAATGGAAATGTTGTAGGAAGAATATTTTTTCTATTTTATTGAAGCATTTTATTGGATTTTATTTGGTGTTTTTAAGGCAGATTGTTTTGGCAACAGAAATCTCCCTGGTGTCTACTGGTTATGGAGAAAAAACCTCTCTCCTGCCCTGCTCCTCTAAGGCTGACTTCATAGAATCACAAGTTGATGTTCTGACACTTCTCTGAGAAATAAAAGACTTTTTTCAGAGTTCTCCTCTTCACAGGGAGCAACAACAACCACTTGTGAAACGTTGATGGGTGCCACAAAATGAAATTGGCCTTCTCCAGCTGGTTTTAATTTCCACAGTAAGGGCACACACAACTTCCATAGTCTTTTGTGAATTCATCTACATGAGACTCCCTATGTAGCCATTTTTCCATGAGCTGCCACACACAGGGCAACCTCAAGTGGCATCTGTTGTATTTACATTTAAACATTTTCTCAAAGGAAATGATAACCTGTAGTTCATGTTAGTTTTTGAATCAGACATCATGGACAAGTACCTTTTTAATCTTAAATTTAGTTTTGCCAGATTTTAAACATAAGAAAAGAAGCTCCTGTGTTTAAAAAAAAAAAAAAAAAAAAAAGAAGGAAAAGCAAGTAAACAAATGGGAATTTGTGAATGCAGCAAATTTCCTCTTGATTATCCCTTCTATGAAAAAGAAAAAAAAAAACAATTCAGATATCCTGCCTAAAGTGTGGACAACCAGAGCTCAATGGTCTAAAATGCATTAGCAGACATCTAAAACTTGGGATTTCCGCATCACATTGGCTGGCCAAAAAACTATGGCTGGCCAGTGTTATGGTTTTCTCCTAGCAGTTAGTTTAGCACCACAGAGCCACTATCTCACCCTTCCTACCAACCAAAAAACCAACCACCCAAGAAGCCAAAACCTAACAATATAAGCAAGTGGGGCAAAAAAATCCAATAACTCACAACCATCCGACAGATTCTCAGTCTGTCCCCAAGCAATGTCAATCCTGGCAAACTTCCTCTGCCACGGTATTTATTACTGAGCACAACACAGCATCTTATGGAATATTGGAATATTTTTTGATGAACTGGGGTCAACGGTCCAGGCCATGTTCTCTCCCAAATTGTTGCTCAGAATAAAAGGTAGAAAAGGCCTGGATTCTGTGTCAGCACTGCTCAGCAAAAACTATACAAGCTGCTATACAAGCTGCTTTAAGGAAAACCAACTTTATCACAGACCAATCCAATATTATTATTATTATTATTATTATTATTATTATTATTATTATTATTATTATTAGGGTAGAAACTAGTCAGCAAGAAGTCCCAAATCTTCTTGCTCATGACACACACAGAGGATGAAACTTAATCTAGTGGTGCACAAAGATCCAGAAAGACTGAGTTCCAAGGGTCATCCTTTGCCTGGACCCATAATTCAGTTGCTGCCCTTGCCTGATGACTGAACCATCTTTTAGTCATCCAAAGTCTTAAACTTCTGCAAGAAGACTCAAGGGCTTAGGTCCAAGCTCTGGAGACTGCAAGTTAACAAACCAGTTCATTTTGCAGGGCTAGATCTGGTTGCTTATCCTTCAGAGACCCAGAGGATTGCTTGGGATGATGAAAGAGAGTTTTTGTTCTGTTACTGTTTCCCTGTATATTACTATTGCCTGAAATTGGAAAGATTTTGGTCCTTGTTCTCCAGCATGTTTTGTTTGGGCTCAGCTCAGGTAAAAACTTGTACAAAAATCCTGGGATTGATATAAGGAAGTTTTTTCTGGTATTGCCATTTTCTTTCTATAAAATCAAGCTCAGTGTATATCAGAGGTGGAAATCTCTGACAGAAAGGACCATTAGAAAACAACAAAAATTCTGTAAAATGTGCTTTAAAAAAGAGGAATAAACAAAATCTCACACTACCACAGCTAACACATTAAAAAAATGACATTTTCTGATGTATTTTTCTTTCATTTTAAAGAACTGTATAAACAACATGATCTATTTCTGCTTACTGGTACAGTGAAAGGATCCTAAATCAATGGAACAGCTGTACAGAGATGAAATATTAATCATGAACATGAATCTAATGTTATTTTATGAATATTTGGCCATGTAAATTTTAGCTTTGTTGAACCAGAGACATGAGAAGGAGGAACAAATAGCCCACCCATTACATGAAATAGATATGTGCCTCCCTGCTCCTCTCTTAATAATTTGTGCTATGGCATCTTTTCCACATGAAAACCTCAGTTAGTAATGCCTCAGACCACTCCTTTCAGGGGGATAATCACTGGAGTGAATTCTCAAATGAGAAAAGGAAGCCAAGAGAGATTTTAGTTTGTATTTTTCCTAAGTTCTTCAGGTTTTAAGCAGCTAACTTGACAAAGCAAAGCCCAGATTCTCAGTAGCAGCTGCTCTGCCCAACAGCCACACACAGAGTAGGTATTCAGCAGTTCTGTTTGGAGCACAAGAGCTGTATAACCTGCACTTGAAGGAACTGTTCTGAAATGTGGCTTCAAGTGAGTATCAAAGCAATAACTCTGACTCCTGAGCTTATTCTTTACTCCATGAGGTCCAGGTGAGAACATAACATCACATTCAGGTCCTTTAAACCAACACTTTTGTGCAGAACACTGAGCACTCAGGCATTCTCATGAACTATTTTCATGAACTATCAGAATAATAATTCTGATGGCACCATTTTACAAAAGATATCAATATCAAGGTTTATCTTGCATATGGAAATAGGCATGAAAAGATCTTCTGTAATGGTTTACAGTGGTAGCCTTTTTACTTGGGCCAGTTTCTGTGCACAAATTCAGCTGCAATCCTAAGCATAATCTTTACAAATACACTCTACTGGGTTTGACAGTTCAGGTACTCAGGAATATCTTTTCTTGAGGAGGCAAATCAGGAACAGAATATTAACAGTCTCAGCAGCTTATTAAGTTTGTACCAGAGAGTGACTTCTAAAGGTTCTAAAAAACATTGAAATGCTAATAGTTCAAGTGGAATAATTGAATGCAACTAAATTTACCATGTTTGTCATTAATGTCAAAAAGGGTCTATCTATTCACTCTGGAAGAAAATACATACTTTCTTCCTCTTAAAAGGCATATACAGAGTTTCACTGCATCATCTGTTGTCTCTGTATGTAATGCAGAAGGAACCTGTCTTAATAAATGTTATTCAGTTGTTGAAATGTGTGGTACAGTGAAGAAGAGTAAAATTTTAAATAAGTTAGTATTTCTGGCAGAAAACATGGTTTTATGAAAGTACTGTTTGTTTAAATAATGTTTGACCTAGCAGAAGTCCACACTGATGACTTGAAATGTGAAAAAAATGCATGAAAGGAAGGGGATTTTCAGCTATTTCTCATTCTAAGGATTCACAAGAGAATCAGACAGCCATGGATACAAATCTCTGTTCCTGTGTAAGATTGCCACATGCTGTGATCTACAGTCTTGCTGGATCACCAAACAGTATTAAGTATTAAAAATGTGACTGCAAGACACATTCTAAAAGTGCTCCAAAACTAATTTAGTTTGCTGGCTGAGCTTGACCCCACATGATTCATTGCTCTTAATAATCACTGCAGCAGGGTAGAATTTCATCTGAGAGCTTTCTCCTTCTAATTTAAAAGCTTATTAGAAAGGCTGCTTATACTTGATTTAATACCAGCTTGAGCTACAAAACTATTGTCATGTCTTTCCTCATGAGAGTCTGTTCCTTCCAAAGCAAATAAATTCAACCAAAAACTTAATGCAGAGGAATGTGCAAACAGGTAATTGTAAACATTACAATATAGAAATACTGACAGAGAGTCTTTAAATGTTGTGTTTGTTGAGTCAAAGTGAATCAGAAAATTTTGTTACTGTTTTTTTATTAGTATTGTCATAATTAAATATATCCTATTGACAAGAAATAACCTAAAGCCATAGAAAGAGGCAAAGAATGGTTTCTTATTGCCGTGTTTCATAGACACATTTCACTCTTTCTAGGTGGGAGTAGTTTTCAGCAAAAATACACAAGTAAATTCTCCAGGATGCTTGGGAATATATTGAAGTTCTTTTTGTGTTGGTAATGAAGTTGAGGAGATAAAAAATATGGCAGGACTTTTAACTTTAATGGAATGGCAATACTGGCCACAGTTCAAAGCTGCACAAGAAAAAGTATTTAAGAATAAAAAATTGAATTAAGGTTTATGTGAAGGTAGCTGTTACTAATCTTATTTTGATTTACAAGCTGAAGGTTGAGAAGCTGTAGGTGCACAGGTGATGTGAGTCAGCACAACTGCTGGAAGTAGAAAGGAGGGGAAGTCTAAGCAGCTCCATTTGGTTGCAGTTTTATTCTCTTTCAAAGAATAGGCAGATAAGATAGGAATGATGGGAATGATAAAGGAAGTGAGAGTGGGAACTGAGCACTCAAACTTTAGTAATAAATGAGTTTGCAAATTGGTTCTGACAAAGGGACTCCAGTAGCAGTTCAGAAGAGTGCAGTGAATTGAGAATGGGTTTTGGGATGGAAGCAATAGAAAAAGTGAAGGAAGCAATAGAAAAAGTGAAGGAAGTTAAAAAAATTTGGTGGCTGAACAACAACACAATTAAAGCTCAGTGTTGAAATATAAAAAGCAGTAGATGCTGAAGAAGAATAAAACATATGCTGTTGTATTTTTAAGTTTTTCAGTTAAACATACCAGTGACGCAAGTATAAAACAAAACAGATTAAGCAAAGGTGTGTTCAGAGCTTAGCTAAGTAAATAAGGCAGAAGGATGTTAAGCAACAAGGTTTATGCTGATTTATGAAATAATATTGGGCAATCATATTGGAACATTATACAGATGTTATATAGACCATCTATCTAAGTGGTGTGGTTTCATCCAGAATAGTATTTTCAATAAAATGAACTTGTCTCAAGAAAGATGCTGTAAAAGGGGAACAGAAAAGGGGAAAATAATTGCCATGAAGAAAGAAAAAACACAGACACTTGGCTGAACAGAGGGTGAAGAAAAAAACTGGAATTCTAACCCTTAGTGAGTAGGGACATGAGAAAAAATACAGAAAAAATAAAGATACAATGAATCATTCCAATCTGGGAATTTGCTTTTACAAGATGGGAAATCACTGGTTTTGCCACTTCAGACAAAAAACCAAAACATTGTGGGGCCATCAGCTGAGGTACCAGGTATCAACTTCAAAACCCATATAAGAAAATACTTTTTTTACAGACCTTTGAAGTGTAGAACATGTACTTATACGGTATTTCTCAAAGCCAAGGATGACCTTGTGTCTGAAAACTTCCCAAGGTTCAAAGAACAGGGTATTTCTAAATGTATTAGCAATATCCAAAGTTACAGAATTTAATGCTAAGATAAACAGGAGAAGAGACAAAAAAAAACATGCAGGAGAATTTATGCAACCATAATTCTCTGTGATTTGGAGGAGCCTTTTAGGAGGAGGCAGATTTTGTCATGTCTAAGTGTTAAACTGCTTGGCTCTTTCTGCAGAAATACCTGAATCTGGCCATCACTGGAGAAAGTTTGGCTACATTTGCCAGCCTGCAGATTCGAAATTCTTTCCTTTACTCATGCTGTGAGCCTGAGACAAAGGTAAAAAAACTTCAAGAGAAATTCAAGCTGTGAAGTAGAAGAAGTGAAGAATGTAGAAAAAAAAGAACATGAAACTCAGGTTAAAGAGTAAGGTAAACAAATGGAAGATGTGTTTTAAGGCCATATCTGCAGAGGACACTGGAGTGCAGTGGTTCAGGGGTTGAAAACAGAGCAGGCACAACAACATGGAGCTTTATCTGATCCATAGAACAGATACTTATAAAATATTGTGCCTCCTTGCAGAAACACCTCTGACACTGCAGGACTCCTGGCACTGTGTGGTGCAAACCCTTGGTGAGGGTGTCACTCCCATCACTGCCAGTGGGAGAAGGGAAAAGGCTAAAATAATGTAATAATGTCATGTTATTCCTGAGCATAAGGAGTGATGTCTGCCCCATAACACAGAAAGAAATAAAGCTACAAAGCTACTTTCACTCTGGTTCAAATCAGCAACTCACTGGACACTGAGGAGAAGGTGCTGTCCAGCTCTGTTAATGCTTGGTTTTATTAAAATGGCTGAAAAGGTTTTGCTATTATTGCTTGAATTCTCATCCCAGCTGAGTGTGACCAACATGAAGTTAAGCCATTTAGTCAGGCAATGTCTTTCTTCTGCAAGCATCAGTGCTCCAGTAAGTGACAAAAGGCACAAAACACAACATTTTCAGAAGGAGAAAAGAAGAAGCTCATAGAAAAATGTTCAAAAGGAACCTAGAAGGTAAAGTTTCCAGTACCCTCTCCCCAAAAGCAACTGAATTTATTTTCCTCTTTGTATTTTTTTTTTAGGGTGGATCTAAGCTTTTTGCTGGAGTAAGCTTTAGCTTACTAAAAACTTTTCAGGATCTCCTATTTTAAGAATCCTGGATTTATGTGCATCACATGAGCTTCAAATAATTTCATTCCCTGTGTGTGCTTGGGTGAGCAGTTATCAGTATCAGATGTGTGGCAGAATCAGAAGTTCAAAGGGGAGGTAGCTATAGAGTTACACTGCAGGACATCTTCCTATGTGGGCTTGAGTGCTTAAAAAGCAGACAGAACCCTTGACTTCATGCCCAGGGAAGATGGGATATTGGGTCTGTTTGTAAAGTAATACTGGGGGAAAAAATTTCCCCCTGAACTGTGACCCTCCTTAAACCTCTTCATCAAACAAACAGTCCCTGGTGCCTCTTTGGAGTCACTGGAGCACACATAAAGCTGCCAACGGTCTGGCTGCTCTGAGAAAAAATTGTGTTTGAAATACTTCTTGGTCTTTTTCCCAGCTAATTAAAATTAAAAGAAGTGCATGGCCAGCCTGACACCTGCTTTCCTGTGTCCACACATCATCCTTGTGTACAACATGAGTGAAGTGGGCAGGTTTCCAGTAACTGAGGCTCTCTGCAGAAAAATTCCTCTTTTGCAGTAACACCACTATTTACTTAAATCTACACTTAGGAACATACTAGAAAAGGAGTTTTCCTAGCGCTGAACTTCAGGTTACTGTGTTCTTCTGTGTGTTTGAACTTCCCCTGAAATATTCAGGAACCATCTGAATGCAGTCCTGACTAACATGCTTGAGGGGACACTGGGAGGTTGGACTTGGTGTCCTCTGGTTCTTTCTTCCAAACCTCCCCATTCTGGGGTTCTTGTTCACTCTCAAAGGCACAATGAACTCTTCCTTATTTCCAGCCACTGGCTCCAGCTCATGGGTATGTGAGAAGCGCAGAAACACTCTTGTCCAGCTTCCTGCAGGGAGTCATCCTCCAGGCAACGTGGGGTTCATAGCTGGAGATGTGACCTCAAGGGACGTGCAGCTGATCATTGGTTGGGTTTGCCTGAACAGCAGCAAGCACGAATAGGAGCAAGGGGCGTTTGTGCAAAGGGGGATGTGTGGGGGAAAAGTTCCTAAGTATGGACTTTAGTGTGTGTGTGTGTGTGTGTGTGTGTGTGTGCACAGACTCACGGGCGCAGGGACACACGGACACCGGAATCGGGGGCGCGCCGGTGCCGCTCTCCAGGGTGCTGCAGGCGGAGGCTCCCGACTCCTCCGTCCTCTTCAGGGTTTTCCCATTTTCTCCCCATTGGAGACTCTTCAGGATATGAACCCCTGTGGTCCAGATCAAACAGGGTCTGGTTTTCTATGGTCAACGTCAAGTAAAGCTTTTATGAGGCAGAAAACCCACTCCACACACCTGTAAACAATTTAGAGAGAATTTTATGTAACTCTTTGCCTTTTAAGAGCTTTGTGCTGCAGCTCTAAAACTTACCATGTTAAAAACAAAATCATATCCGTGCTTGTCCCATTGTTGATATTTATTAACTCCTATATCACATAAATTTAGGCAAAATACTTCTTTCTTGTTTTCTTTTTCCTGAAGCAAACATTTCTGTATGCAATCTGAAGTATACAGTCTGGTAACCTTGAACATATGCTATATCATGATTATCAGTCGCTGTCTTCTCAAATCCATACAAAGTTGACACTGATTCTCAGCAGATATATTTTGCAGCTTGTTCTGTAACTCGTTTCAGATCTGCCCACCTGGCTCACTGCAGCATTTGCAAGGAATAATTATTACTACACAAAACAAACAAAAAACCCCCTAAAAACAAAAAACCTAACCAACAAAAACTGCAGTGAAGATCTGCAGTTGATAGGGGTTTATTGCTAGGATGATAACTACGTGCATGCTTATATTAAAGAGTGCTCCATCAGTTTTGCTGTGCCTAGCAGAATGCTCTCCAGATACTGTGCTTATCCTTAATAAAAGAGCAGATTTGATTTTCCAGTTCGCCACCTAGCTGCTCCACAAGAGAGAGGATCAGTTTGGCTCTTAGAATCAGACCCTGAGCCCCATCTAAGCCTGTTGGGAATTTCCACTGCATCCATTTTCATCTGATTTGAATAATTCACAGTATGTCGGGCTTTGAGACTCAAAGGGGACGCAAAACAAAAAGAGTATCGTCGTTCAGGGAAAATGGAAAAGAAAAGCTTGATGATTTTGTATTAACAAGGCAGTTTAATGTAGCTGGTAGGTGAAAGCAACATCCCTCCTTTCCAGCTGTTCTGGAGGACTCTAAAGTTTGAACTGAGAAGAAACCAAGATGTTGTTAGTTCCCTGGCACTAGTGAGATCCCAGCTACCATGTGTCAATGCTTCACTGCCTACCCTGGCAGATCTAACTATGCTTTACAACACTCCTAGAAATTCACTGCCTCATTTCACATAGCTGAGAGATTACACATAATTTTCGGTTAAAGATTTGGCCATCCGTTTATTTAACTAATTTAATTTCCTCATATTTGTGTCTATTAGGAATTTATTTTCACATAGTCTGGCTTGCCTTTGTCTCAGTTTGAATTTGTTCCTTTCTTTCTTCTTTCAGTGTTCCACACTGTCAGGATGATTTGCGGTTCCATTGTCCCACTTTCACAGCATTTTCCCATAATCTTTCAGGCAACTGCCTCCCCCTTGCACTAAACCCAGCTATCCACTGCAAGGCTGGGAGTAAATAAATGTAAAAGTCCAAGGGCCTTTCACTATTTGCACTAAGAATCTGGAGTTTGCGTGGAGTTTTCTTGCACAGAGAAATTAGGGTTTCATCCTGCTCTCCCCAGTCCTGTTCCCTGCCTAGAACTGCTGGTAAAACCTCACAGGAAAGAGATGCTCTGAATACACATGGGTCTCAGAGCCACTTCTTTCCCCTGGGAGGTGACATGTCCACCTCCAGCAGACACCAGGGAGAGGACCACACCTCTGAAGGAAAATCAAGCATTTTGGCTGTTCCCTGGCCTTGCTCTGTCAGTCTCCCAAGAAAGCTGTGTGCTGGCTGGGAAGCCAGTCGTCTAAACCATGGAGAACATACTGGGAAGGAGCTGAACAATCAGATCACCATCCACTGGCCATTTGCACATCTAAGTGTGCACTCCCCTGTTTTCCTCCTCCTAGGAAATTTGGCAAGCAGGAAGCAGCCCTGGCTCTAGGTGGACATGAAAGACTCTGGGAGTAAGAGGGAAGTTATAGTCTGCCCTTTTCTCATACCCTCTCTAACACCAGCCTTGTGGCAATGGGATAAAGCAGCATTCCCCCAGCTGGGAAGGGGGAAATAGGAGCTGTGGGAGCATGGGGATCACCCGCCTGGCCCTTTGGTAGTTCTCTTGAGGGAACCTTGAGTTTCTGCAGGTATCTCTGTGACCCCCAGCTGAGATGAGAGCTCAATCAGAGAGGGAGCTCACCCTAGGAATACAATAGAAAAGCTCCCTTTGGAAGTGGCTGCTGGGGACACCTCCCTCTCCACCCGAGCTACCCATGGCGACAGGGGACCCATCCTGCCGGAGCAAACCCCAAGGAGGCAGCTCCACGCCGGGAGAAGGAGCCATTTGAGACACGTGTAGCCAAAACCAAGGAGAGCCCCGAGCAAAAAGTCTCACTAGAGATCACTGTGCATCTCTGGATGCGGTTTCCCATGGAATAGCCTCGCTCAAAGCTGCTGCCTCCGCCTGTGTTCCCCGGGAGCGACTCCCCGTCCCTCTGCGGGAGGGGAAGTTCAGCATGAGCAAACATTCGCTTCCTCACCAGCCTTATTTTTGTTTCCTCCCAGCCAAGGGCTGAGTGCTTTGTTCTGGGGTTCTAGGAAGAGTTTAACCCCACTGCGGTTTAGAGCACTGTAAATTGCTCGGCTCCCTCGCCCTCCCTCTTCTTGCAGGAGCCGCGGCCGAGGGGCGTTTGGAGCGGCTGGGGAATGGGGGGAATCGGGGTAAAAGGATGTGTTTTAATCTCAGAAGCGGCATTTTTCCCCCCTCAGGAGGCGTGTCTAGCACGTAGATCCATAAAGAGGAGAGCCGGTAATGACGGATGCTCTGTCAAACTTCAAAGGCGCCAATTACCACGGAGTCACCGGGTGCCACCACGATGTACCTGCCGAGGCTCATCGAGAGCCGGGCTCGGGAAGGCAGCGCTGCTCTCACGCCTGTCGGTGCCTGGGGGGAATCTCCGCTGACAAGGCACGGAGGAGGTGAGGGTCACACTCCAGGGGTTTCCAGGACAGCGCTTTTATTTCCTTGGGAGATCACCCTTGCGAGGAAGCGAGATGCTGGCAGGGCGGGGGATGTCCCTGCAGCGGTCCGCGACGGCGCTGAGCAGCGGCACTGGGGAGCCCCCTGCAGCTGGGCACGGCCACCGCCTGCCTTCACTCCAGCCGTGCTGCTGGAGCCATCCCCGCACCTCTGTCCTGTTCTACAGCGCAGGGAGCCAGCCCGGGGAGTCCCCAACACCGCCGGGGTCAGCCCAGGGCAGCGACGCCGCCCGCTCCCTGCTCCCGCTGTGGGAAGGGCTGAGTCGTGCTCGCAGCCGCTGAACTCTAATTAAATCTCCAGAAATCAACGCGCACAATCAAACACTCGCTGGGAGGGAAAGAACAACAATAATGATAATAATAACGGGAAGAAGAAGCAGGCGTTGTGACTTTTGAGGCTGCTGATCATCCTGATTAGCGAATGTTAAAGTGTGTTAAGTGCCAAGGGCTCAGAGACAAGCCGTGGGAGGTGCAGGGGCGGCCGGGGCTGAGGCTCTGTCTGGCAAAGGAAGGGACACCCAGACTGTGGAGGTGGCTGTCCCTGCCCTGGCACTTGAAGTGAAGACAGCAAAAAATCCCATGGGGCTGCAGCATGCTTATGGCATGCTTCCCACCTCCAAATATCAAAATCAAATATCCAATACCAAATATCCAATACCAAATTATCGTCCGAGTACTTGGATAGGTGTCTTGCAACTCTGCTGTGAAGTCCAGGAAAAAATTTCTGTGAAACTGAGAAACCAAGGGGCAGAAGTCAGGTCCCAGGTGCCTTGATTTTCCTGAAGAGCTATAAGTAATCCAGCCCTTAAATCATGTGAAAGTGCTTTCAGGTAGAGAAACACAGCCTTGCTTACTGTACCTACACTGTACTTGTATAACTACCTCCAAAATTCAGAGCTCTCCATCTCCAAATTTAATTGGCAGTAAGGAACAAAAAAGATCATTTAGTTCCAACCCCACTGCTATGGGCAGGGACATCTTCCACTAGAACAGATTGCTCAAAGCCCCATCCAGCCTGGCTTTGTACCCTTCCAGGCAGTAGCCCTACCCTGAAGGCATATCACCCTCCTTGGGGTAAATCTACCCCTAAGACCCTTCCAGGAGCAACAGCTACATGTATGTGAGTCGTGTAGACAGCTCTCTGCCTGCAGCTCTCTTCTTGAGGCCAGGAAATATCTGGATGAGTAGAGGTTGGAGTGGAGAGGGGGGGAGTGTTTGGGCTGTAGCTCCTTCAGCCTTTCAAGACAATAGATGGGGCAGGGGAGGCAGCAGCCAAAAGCTTGGATTATTGCCTTCATAAAGTCCACTTCTCTTTTCTGCACTTAGCACTTCCCCCCTGCTATTCTTTGGACAACAGATGAGATGGGTTCCGCTCTCCTGCCTCCCACTCCGACAGCCCTATCCCAAGGGAAAAAATAAACTTCAGACCACAAATCAGTTCTGGTCCAGGAGAGAGGCAAATAAAAACAAAGAAAACATAAAGATTTTTATATCTAGATTACATCCACAGAAGTGGCAAGTTTTCTCATACAAAATGAATACTTCTTAGCCTAGTGACTGTTAGTTAAAGAGAAATTCTTTACACCCTGTGAGAATTAACTCTTGCTCTCAGAATGTATCTGTTTTCCCTAATTTATTTGTCATTGTTCAAAGGAAGCCTCTCCCCATGAAAATTTCAGAACAACAATCAGTTTAAGAAACTGAACTGGATTTAGTGTAACAACATTTTTCCACAATGTGCGGAGCCTCCGATGACTGCAATAATTTAAAAGCAAGATGCTTTCACTCTTTTTCGTCCCATACATTGCTTTTACACTTACAGCTATCAAGGAGTTGGGGAAAAAGGAAGAAAATAAGAAAAGAAAAAATAATCTGAAATAAAGAGGACAGTATTGCAGGGAAAGATGGGGAGAAGGTAATTGAAAAAACAAAAAAGTGGTTCTGATGTGCAAATTGTAGATAAAGACTTATGATGAGAAAGAGGGGAGTGCCTGATGAGGAAGACAGGAGAGTGTGTTGAGAGATAACAAGAACCAGTAATTTCTATTCAGCAAAGCCACCAAATCAGAGAGCAGTGCGATCTTATTGGAGGAGAGCCTTCAACAGCAACTAATCCTGTCATATTGAAGGAAAATTGTAAATGTTCTCCGCAGAAATTGCCTTCCCATTGCAGCTAATCGAGCCCACTTGGCGCTCGCACACATCGCACACCCCCGCGCACCCTCGGGGTGGGCAGCACAGCCGCGGCAGCCGGCAGGGACACACACCCGGGATGCTCACCTAGGCACAGCTTCCCTCGCTCATCCTCATTTCCCCACCAGCTCTGGGGAAGTGTGAATTATCACCGGCTCACTCATGAGTCCCGGCTCAACCTGTTTTTAATAACTCCAGTTTTGTCTAAACCTTTAAGTCAGGTTCGATAGCACTATTGCTCTGGGTTTTTTAAATTTTTTTTTGTTGTTGTTCTTTTTTTTTTAAAGCTCAGCTTGGCTGAACTGAAGCAGCGACTCCCGAGGGTGTGCTTGTATATGTGTGTGCCTGTGGGTGTGGGAGGGCGAGAGGGAGCAGGAGGCAAAACTCCATCAGCCCGGACAATGCCGCCTCTCGTTTAAAGCTCCCAACCTGTTATCCTTTCCCCGCACTATCACGGTGCCGAGCGCTCTGTGTTTCCCCCAGCCCAGCCCCCCTGGCTCCTGGTGGAAGATATGGAAGAGGAAGATAAAGCCGCTGGCTGCGGGCGCTGACGGCGCGCAGCCCGCACGCCTCTGCCGCCGCCGCCGCTCCAGCGAGCCGCTTGCAGCGGGATGAGATGCAACTCCTGCTAATTGGATCACAGGTAGGAAAGATTCGCTTTTTACTGACGTTTCCTCTCTCTCCTTTTTTTCTTTTTTCTTTCCATCTTCTTTTTTTTTTGTCTTTTTTTTTTTTTTTTTCCTCTTGGCTTTTCTTTCACGTCCTCCACCCTCCGCCCCTTCCTCGCCGCACCTAGGATTTCATCCGCTGCTGTCATAGGAAAGCTCCCGCCAAGGAAATAATGTCTAAGAAACGAGCTTTTGCTTCCTGGCAGAAGAAGCAGAGCAGACCATAGGGAAACTTTTGCTGAATGGGTCACGGCTGAGCGGGCCAGCGGCGAAAAGCAGCGAGAGGAGATTAGGCAAAGCGATTGTCCCCAGCACAGAGCCCTTGCCTGTCGAGTTTCAGTTGCGATATTAATCCCAGAACCGAGCCTGTCATGGTATAGCGGGAGAGACATAGTAGAGAAAGCGCCATACACAGGGGGTTTTATTACAAAAGCCACATTCCGACACAGGTTCATCTGCCGGGCTACCGCTCCCAAATCCCGCTGTGACATCTTTGCCGGCGACTCCTGCAAAATGTCACCGGGAGCGGGAGCGGGAGCGGAGCCGTCCCCGGGGAGCGGAGCCTGCCCGCGGTGGGAGCTCGCTGCCGGACGGGACGGGCGGGATGGGGATCGGGATCGGGATCCCTGCCCTGCTGGACCAGGAGGGATGCGGGGATCCCTGCCCTGCCGGACCAGGGGGGATGCGGGGATCCCTGCCCTGCGGGACCAGGGGGGATGCGGGGATCCCTGCCCTGCTGGACCAGGGAGGATGCGGGGATCCCTGCCCTGCGGGACCAGGGAGGATGCGGGGTACCGGGAGGGAGCTGCCGCTGTTCCGTCTCTTCCCTCGCCCGCAGAATCCCCGCTGCGCTCGGAGCAGCTCCCGCTGCCGCTGCCTCATCTCCCGTGTCCTGCTCGAGGAGGGGAGCGGGCTCGGAGGTGGGGAGGGTCTGGGCTTTCCCCGGTTCATTTCCGGCCCCGCTTCCCCATATCCTTCCCTGGGCTTCGCTCCCCGGAGCAGGAGGCAGGGTGATGCCGGAGAGGATGCTCCGGGGCCGGGGCTGGCTCGTCCCCCTGTCCCGGTCCCGGCCGTGCCTCCGGGCTCCCTTTCCTTTCGCCGCCACCATGGGGTGCTTAGGGCCAGAAGGAGCGAGCTGACACTGAGAGGGAACTCCGATCAAGCTGTGGGAGAAAAATTTCCTCTAGAAACAGCCCTGGGGCATCGAGGTGCTGGTGCAGCCCCACAATAAGGCTGTATCGGGGGCTCTGAAGGGACAAAGTGCTTCCTGCTTCTTCTTGGGCTAAAGCCGATCCTGGCCATCTCTCCAGCCAGGGCACTTCTCCTGGCTTTGCGCCTTCCCACCAGGCTGCCCCGTGGCTGCCCCAGCACCATGGGGAAAGGTGGGCTGGGAGCTCCTCTGCTCTCCCCTGCAGGGCAGCCCAGGCCCAGGGCCCTGATGCCAGGAGCTCCTGGAGAATGGCTGTGCCCGCTGCCAGCTCTGGGGGCTTGTAACTCATCCCCACCAGCCCAGGGGTGAGTCCTTACCCCTTTGCTGGGTGAAGAACAAGGGACAATTCCTCCCACCCCTGTAGGATTGTCTATTCTTACTGTTTTGATTTGCTAAAATTCCTCCCAGGACAAGGAGATGGCTTTATTTCCAGCTGGAAATTCATGTTGCAAATCTAGCCAGAATGACAGCTATTCCCATTTTTATGTGTCAACCAGTGTGTTGGCACATTGGCTTGTCCTTGTCCCTGAAGGAAGATATTCTCTTTGCAGAAGGGAAAAGGCAAGGACAAAAAAAGAAGGTCTAACCTCTGCTTGACAGCCTGTTCTTGCAGCTATTTGGGGGATAAAGCAAATCCACAAACTATAAAAAAGGATAAGGAAGGTTAATACAGGAGAGCAGAAGTATGCATGCTGTCTGCCTTTATGGTATTGCATCACTTGCAATCACAACCCCTGTCTGAATACACACCAGCTTTTATTGTGTGGTTTATGACACCGGCTGCTCTCAGTGATTCATCTATAACCCCTCTGAGCTACACAGAATACACTTGCTCCTTCCTTTAGCATCTCTTGGAGTGTAAGTTTGGTTGAATTTCCCCTCTGCAGGAGCCTGGACTGTTTGGTTTTGCACCAGGAGAGTGAGAAGAGCAGTAATCTCACTGGTTTGTTGTGCCCCATTGAGCTGCCCCCTCCAATCCCTCCCTCAGCACTCTGATTTCTGCATTGTAGTCCACTTGGGAACAAGGCACAGTATATGGGGATGGGGGGTCTAGGATGTCTCCAGCTTGTTTTGGATGGAGGGCAAAATGATAAAAAGGACAGGTCATGCTTTTCTCCCATCCAAACCCAGGATTTTGATTTTCCTCTACCCTAATGGTTGTAACTCTGCATCTGGGCAGAGCTCAGGGAGACCTGGACCATGTGTGATCAAGGGTGTCCCGAGGAGATGGAAGGCACAGCACTCTAGCAGTGCCTTCATCGTCCAGGATGGAGACACAGACACTGAAAGGAGGAAACTGAGGCCATCAGTTAATAACAGAATCTATAAACAAAACTTTTTTTTTTCCCCTCCTAGGTGTTCAGCCCAGTGCCCACTGCCACTTTGGTTGTCACCTCTGGGCTGAATCCCTGTGTGTGTGTGTCGTGGTTCTCAGCCTACTCAAAATGCTTGCAGCCTGTTTGGTGTTTCATTCAAAAGCCTTTTGAGGACACCTACTATGAAATCCCTCACTGTTGTTAATATAATCCCAGGAGGTTGCTCTGTCCCACTTCACTCCTGTAACCCACTCACCCGTTCACCCAGCTTTCCCTTCTCCACTAATATCATGACCTACATGCACAAGATGTATTTTCTGGTCCTGTTTCCATAGCAATGCAGCACGGGGAACTCAGACAAGCCAGTAATAATGAAGCCAATTCCCTTTCTGTGAAATCAGGACCTCTTTGAAAGTTGAGTTCAGTTTAAGGCAAAGCGGGGAGCCGCGGAGAGTTTTATTTCCATCCCGGAGCCCAGATCCCCGCGCCCTCTAGTGCCAGAGGCAAGCGAGGAGGAGCATCCCGGGAACCAGGGAATGTGAGGCTTCACAGCCCAGGGAGACAAGCAAGTGGTGTGAGAAAAGGAAATTCTTCTATTATATCCAGCGTCTGTTTCCAGTCAGATCTTCTAAATCCCAAGCTGAAAAAGAAGGGCAGCTAGTGTTCAGCTGATTCAGCTGATTCTGGTTTGGCCACTCGGAGATTATGCCTTGGGTGGGTTAAACTGTGGAGTAAAAAGTGGGAAGAAATTGAAGCTGGGAAGCTCAGACCGTTTTTTCGCAAATTTTGTCTGACCATTTTTTCGGAAATTTTGGATCTCTCTGGCTTTGAGCTTCGCAGCTTGAAGCAACTCTCAGCTAATTCTGAGAGATTTGAAGGCACAGAAGAGGATTACTCACTCGTGAAACTGCTGTCCTGACCTCCTACTGGCTGTTTAGGTGGGTGGATGGGATAGGCAACAATAATCAGGCTAAGGAAAGCTGAAGGGGTTTAGATGCAGCTCATATGATTGACAGAGATAACTTTTCCACAAACGCTTGTAGCCTCAAATCTTAAAACGCTAAAATTGTATGCTGGCATTTAATGTATGGTAGCATTAAATCGTGGGGTAGCATTTCAAGCCCTGTTAGATCCATCCTAGAGATTCCCATCTCTAAGAACAGGGCTGCAGAAAGAGCAGAGAACTCCTGTGGCTAAATGAGACTCCGCACACACCACCTACCCATATTCTCCAGTTTCTGTATTTTGGCAAAGGTAGATTTCAGTTTTGCCAGGGTCTCCACAGCTTTTCCTGTGTCAGAGCTGCCCAAGAAATAGAGTTCCCTACTTGCTTGTCCACATCCCACCAGCTGACTGCCAAGCACCTGTGCCCAGCAGATTGCATTCCCTAGCTCTCCACATTAAATCAAGGAGGGATCCCTTGCTGACTTATCCCACCACCTTCCTACACTTCCCTGATTGAAGTGGGCAGAATTAAAAGTTGAGACCACTCCTAAAGTTGCATTAAAGGGCTGCCTCCTTTTCCCATACACCCTGATCTTGCTGCTGTGTATAAATGCTTTAGGCTGTGGAGCTGTCTGTCTGCCTTATAATCTACATTATTACCTATGTCTAAAACCATCTATTCCCCATACATCAGCAGATCTTCCAAAGAATATCTCTCATGTAGCACAATTTGAAGTTCCAGGAGGATAGGATAGGGTGAAGTGAGTTTCATTTCATTTCCATCAAGCACCACCTAGAGAATGCTTGCCAATGCCACTAAGATGTGCAATGGGATTTCAGTAGTCCACGTGCCTCATGTATTTGTTTTTAAGGATATGATACAGGTTAAATGAAACCACATTTGGGGCCAGCTGCTTTGTTCAGAGTCTTCTGCATGTTTTCTGTTTGACAAGATGATTCTTTGATTCCCGTCATTCCAGTATTTCCTGAGACTCCATGGGCTAGATTTTGATCTTAATTACATTCTTTCAAATCAGGGGCGCCTCCAGTGATTTTAATCGCGTCTGCTTTATTCCGGTGCAATTGAGCTCAAAATTTGACTTTCACAGAAACATAGCAAGTATTGTAATTAGAATATGCCAGTGTTTTGACAACTGCTCATGGAACAGCTCTGTTTCATCAGACTCTGCTGAAAGGGAAATGCAATGTGAGAATGGGCGTTGGGAATAGCATGGGGCACCTCTTGCAGTGATGGCAATAAAGATCTCTGTGAGAAGCCACAACATAAATAGGTGAGAAATTCTGTAAATCAGCATTTCCCAGGATTTCCCTCAAGCTCTTAGAAAAGCTCTGAGTAAACTGTGGGCATGTTTTCTTTGATTTTGGTTGCTTGTGTTTTATGGTTTGGTGTTTGGTTTTGTTTTGGGTTTTTTGGCTTTTTCTGAGAGAGGTAATATGAGACAAAAATATCTCCAAAGGTCTTTCTTCTGAATCGTTGTTGAAATTAGTGTTGGAAACCAAGGTGATAAAATAAACCTAGTAATTTAAAAGAATTTTCTTGCTTAGTGATTTCTCTGGCTCAGGATTTTCAGATAGTCAGAGTATATGAAGTATACATATATGAAGTATACATATATATATATATATATATATATATATATATATATATATATATGAAGTATCTTTGGTTCTGCGCAGATAGGATGATCTGCAAACATGAAGATTAGATCCTTCTCTTTTGTAATCTGTTCCACCTTGTGAGAAACAAAAATTAACAAAAATGATGCATGGGGAAAAATTAAGTTTCTGATATAGACCATTGCATTTTTCATAGAGTCCCAAGAAATTTTCTCTCAGCTTTGCGATGAATTACTAATGTCTATTTTAAACTCATCTGTCTCATGCTCAGTCAATTAGAAAACAGAGCAGTCATATATTGAAAATTGTTCATAACTTTGTTCATGAGTAATGGCAACAAGCTTATTCCGCTATTATTTCTGAAATCCTTTAAAGCAAGCCAGTGACCAATGATTTATTCATGAAAATATTCACACATTTCAAAACTTTCATGAATGTTAGCATGAATAATTAAGAGAATTTGTGTTATTTGTTCTCATTGCTCATTATTTTCCTATTCAAAAAGGCATCAGTCATCCACTTACAGAACATTAGAACATAATGATTACAGCATTGGATCAGACAGGTGTTTTGTCTCATCCTGTAGAGTGTTTTTATCAATGCTGGTTACCAAAAAGGCAGGTGTAGTGAATGCTGCCCTAGATATCTGCACTGCCCTCAGGTAAAAGGTTTTATACCCATCAGCTTGGGTTTGCTCTCTACCCAGAGATCTTTTCCAAATGACAAAAAGATCTACTCATCTCCCTCCCCAGGTGGAAACCTCTTGAGATTTTAGATAAATTGACCTCTAGAGATTTTAGACAAGCTGCAGATGTACTCACTGGCCAGATAAGCAACTAATCCGGTTGTGCCTCCCAGTGAGCTCAGTACCTTAGTGACAGCATGTAGCAGGGAATTCAGTAGGTTAATTAAATATTTTCCTTGGAAAATCATATTCCAGACAACCTTTGATCTATTTAAATTAGTTGTTTTTCAGTGTAATCGATACCTCTCTGTTATGTTAAGTGAAAAGACCAACTGGAACAGCCAGTTCATTGTATAGGTGCCACTCATTTAATCCCCCATGAGAGAAGAAAAGAAAAATAAAGTAATTTCCATTTTAAGACTTCTTACTCCTCCCGTGCCAATGAAAGTTTTGGCTTGGGCTTTTCTTTTTTCTGACCACTGCTGTAATAGAGCAGAATATGGTTGTTCACCGTAATGCCAAAAAGAGTGGTCACAGCAGGCTTAGAATCCAGAGAGGCTTCCAAATATTTCACGCTACCTGTGACTGTTCTGCCTCAGCCAATATTAATTTCCATTAGCTGCCCAAATGTTAGGTTCTCCCAACTTAATTAACATACTATGAAATATTTTAATCCTCATTCTCTTTTTCTAAGAGCAATAATTTCAGTAAAGAAGTTCTTAAGTTCTTGGACAACTTGACTGTTAATATTTTGCTGTGAAAAATCATTCATGTGTAGCTTCTGTTTTGTCTTTCTTAACCAGCTTCCAGCTTGTAGTAATAATTTACCTATTCTATCACAAATCTGTCAAAGAATTTAATGCAATATAGAAATACCTATATATGTAGACTTGTTAGGTTGGTTTTCTTGGTCTTTTAACTTAATGCTTCAAAAAACATATATCAGACAACATTTTTTTTTAAAAATCTATGATTATTTTTTATCCTCTCCTATATGTAAATCTAGTTTCTGTTAGTTTCAGTCAATTAAGGTGGAAGTAGAATGAGGCTTTTCAGTATATAATACCTAAGATTAATCCTGTGCCTGTCCTAAAGCTAGGAATGCTTGTTGCTACCCTCCTGTCCTTCTGCAGCGTATCTGACTCCAGCAACAACTTGCATATTTTTGCTATCAGCACAGCCACTTCAATTTCAAGTGCTTTCCAAACCCTTGCATATATAGCCATGAGGTCCTTTTGATATGCTGCTGTTTTGTTTATCAATTTGTTCCAATGTTTCCCCTTTCAGAGTTTTATGTTCTGACAGCTCATGTGCTTTCTTGTCTTGAAAAAAAAATAGGTCTAACATGGATATCAGCACAGCATCATTTGCAGAGAAGATTTAACCAAAAAAAAAAAATTCAGTACCTCTGCAAAGTCCTGTTCCTCATGAATAATTCCAAATAATTCATGGCGAAATAGTGACACGCACTATTTGTGAAAAGTGTCATTTTCACAAATAGTCCCTTGATGTGCAGAAGGTCCTGCTGCTTCCCTCCTGAACTGGGTGAATTTAAGAGCTTTGAGAAATGTCCTGCAGTTCCCCTCTCTGCACACACCCCACCAGCTCTTGTCAGTTTGTGCATCCTCGGTCCTCTTCATTTACAGCTGACATTTTGTTTGTGTTTTATTTTAACTCCCTCCCTTAGCCATGGGTTTCACCAGACATGAAGTGTCATTTCCACAGATGTGGTTGCTTGGCTCAAGCAGTTCTTGGACCTTCACATTTCTCAATAACTTTTTTCCTGTCTTACCTTCCAGTTTGCTTTCCACATGACCTTACTGAATTAGAAACTCTCTGTTGTTTTGAATCCATGGATTTTACTTTCTCTTTGGTTCTATTTTATATTTAATTTCATTTACTTCTGCCTTCAATACTTTTTAAGCGGTTCACTAATCATAAGCAGTTTGTCTTGGGCTCTTAATGCAGTAATAAGTTTATTATTTTTCAGTATTTTCACTGTATCATGTCTTCAGCAATTTAGTTCAGAGCACCTGCTCTTATGTTCTTCACTTATTCTAAAAATCACTTAGGAATTGATGGGTTTTTTTGATCTATTTGTACCAATTGACTTACCAACACACAGGTGGGTGGATTCACTGATGGTTACAATTTTATTAGACTTTCATACCATTTTATTAGAGTTTCGTACCTCTTTGATCTCTCTCCATAACAACCCTTTGAATACCCCAGACATTTCCTGGAATAAGGGTGCTAGTGCTTTGTGCAAGCATCAGGCTCGAAGCAGCGAGGATATTTTTTCACTTAGCACACTGGACCGAGACCAAGCTGATCACAGATAAGCTCCTGACCATGCCACCCACCTGCTGCATGACTTTTGACACATTCCTGTGGCCTGACACAAAGCCTGCTGAGGTCAGAGACCAACTCTTGTTACCTTGGGTAGGCTTTGGCTTGGCATCCTGAGGCAGGGACAATAATTCCTCCTGGTCCCATGACAGGGTTGTAGGGATTTGCTTCCCGCAGATTGTCAGATAGTGAAGTTCAGCTGTGGTGCTGCCAAATGAAAAAAAGGGTCAGGCTCCATACACAGGGCTTTTCTTTGCACTGGAGTGTTGGAAAATTGAGCCTTTAGGAGATGCTTAGTGGGAAAGTTTCTGTTCAGGAAAGGAGGAGAAGCAAAAATGTTCAGTGTCCCTCCAACAAAAATGTACTGAAGCTGCACTTGCTCCAGACCTTGGTGAGAAGTAAAAGAGAGATGTTTTCTCTGCTGTTGCTTTTCCATGCTCAAACTGATCCCCTGATCCATTACTGGCCTCTTTCACCCACATAATTTCACTTTTCTAGCAGTGTATATTCAGCTGATGAAAGCTGTCAGAGCATGAGTGACAGGAAAGGAGAGGCCACCACCAAAGTGCTATATTTAACCTGGCAAAGTCACGCCTTCTCAGTATGACCTTGAGCCCTAACACTGAGAATTTAAACAGGGAATCTTGGTTGTGAAGCCTCTTCCTTTAGCCAAACATAGAAGGCTCTTAAATATGAAGAAAAGTGGGAAAGAAGGAAGGTAAAATAAGTTACCCTTCTGTTTTTGACATTTATGATAGCCAGCACACTCAATTGCCACTAGAAGAATACATGAAGGGCTCACTGTTAAATTCTCATTAAAAATGTCTGTTTGATGTCTGCTAGTCATTTCCACAATCTGATCCACTGAGAGTAAATGTAGGGATTTTTACTGAAAGGTTTTGACATCAGAAGCACTTTCCTGCAAGAAATATCCTACTGTTATTAATTATTTTGCTATGTGCTTCAGTAAAGGGGAAAAATCCCAAAAGTACACAATTGGGAAAAAAAAGTAAGGAAAGAAAAAAGAAAGCAGCTGAACAAAAGCTTTTGTTATGTTTTGTCTGAAGAAAGCCTGTAACTATCTCTCTGTTTCTTTAGCAAAGAGTGAGACTGTTCATCTCCTACTTTGAAGCACAGGGAAATGCAAAATATCAGGTTTAAAAAAGCCCAGGTAAGTCAGGCACTGCCATCCTTTCTGAAAGACAGATTTGACAATTAATATTCCACATTATTGTCTTCAATTCCTCTTAAAAATCAAAGTAGGGTGTGGAAATGACACATAGCTAAAAAAATGAGGAGTCATTTTCTTTTTAGTACTTTCAAAAGGTAGTGACAAAGGTTGAGCTCCTGGTTTCACCACAGGTTGCTGACATGGCCTTGGACAAGCTCAGTAACCTCCTGTACCTCAGCTTCTAACATGGAAATATAATAAAATAACATTTTCATTCCCACAAGCTTTGTCTGCTCTTCCTGTTTAGATTTTTAAAGTGTTTGGCAGCATTTCTGGAACAGTCAGCACTAAACTTGCCCTTAAACATACCTAAATTTGGGCATCCATAGAAAGAAATGAATGATATATTATCTTTCAAATACTCAGTTGCTTTTTATTCCATCTGCAAATTATCCAATAGGCCTTTGGAGAGTAAGAACCTTTCCACTGAGCCCTGGCGCTGCTGGCACAGGCAGATACACATGGGATGGTATCCCAATTTATGCTGGGGTGGTGGAACCACTGTGTGCCTGCTCCTTTTGCTGCCACACACTTCTGAGAGAGAAATGTGGGAACTCTGGCTTAGGGAGAGTTGCTTTTGCAGCCAGAATCATCAGGTGAGCCCTCTTTGGACAATGCTTAGCCTGCTTTATTTTTTTTGCTCACCAGAAATTTTTTGTCCTTCTTGGCCAGGTTCTAACTAAAACTACTACAAGACACTTTGGAAGGTTTCCCTGAGGGAAAGGCAGGTGCAAAGCTGCAGAGAGAAAGCACTTAGCCCCACAAACCAGCAGCAGCAGTTTTATTTACCCACTTTGGGGATACAGTGGCAGCCCAGATATCAAATGTGCTGCTCTTCAGGGAGAGTGTGATGGTGTTCACAGGGGTCTCAGGTTGAGGGAAGAGATGAGAATGTTGACTCCATGTTTCAGAAAGCTTGATTTATTATTTCATGATATATATTACATTAAAACTATACTAAAAGAATAGAAGAAAGGATTTCATCAGAAGGCTAGCTAAGAATAGAAAAGGAAGGAATGATAACAAAGGCTTGTGGCTCAGACCGAGAGTCTGAGCCAGCTGACTGTGATTGGCCATTAATTAGAAACAACCAACATGGGCCAATCACAGATGCACCTGTTGCATTCCACAGCAGCAGATAATCATTGTTTGCATTTTGTTCCTGAGGCCTCTCAGCTTCTCAGGAGGAAAAATCCTAAGGGAAGGATTTTTCATAAAAGATGTCTGTGACAGGAGAGTCATTGGCTCTGGCTGCTGTGGACAAAAAGTGTGGTTTCTAAAGAGTCGGTCCCACTGCAGACTGTCTGAATCACCTTTTCCTGGGGCACAGGCAGGCTGGGCACTCTCTCTCAAGAGGGATCTTCTGGCCATCAGCATGTTCTGTGATGCTATGACTTGAATGAGAATGAGCCCCTTGCCCTCTCTGCACCTTTCTCTTCTCCACAGTTCAAGAGTGGGAACCTCAAGTTTTCTCAGTGCAGGTCAGTGGGCAGGACCAGCTGAAGGTGCCTTGATTTAGTGCTAAGGATGACAGCATAACAAATACCTACAGCAAAGGAAAAATGCATCCTCTGCATTTTCTGATATTCTTTGGATATGTTCAGGTTGAGTCAGCTGGGAGGCTCAGAGACTTCTGATTGCATACCTTAGCAGGTGAAAAGTTCTCAATTTCACTTTCATTCCAGTTTGAGGAGATGGAACAAACAAAAAGGTCTTCAGCCCTTTCCTTCAAGGCATGAGGAAGCTGTGGTTAAACATATTTCTTAACCCTCTGGCAGTGGTGTTAATGTAATACAACAAAAAGAACAAGGCAAAAAGCCCAGGAGAGCTGTCATTCTTTTTTTCTTTAATAATTTATTTATTTCACATGAATAGCTCCAGATCAACATTTTATTTACTGTACATTACTGCTTCTTTAACAAAGGAACAAAACTAAAAGCACAACAACCAGAAAAGAAGAAATTTTTTTGCAACTGAAAACATAGAGATGATAACTTAATAAAGAGGAATCACTTGCTTATTTGGAAGGTCTACTAATTGTTAGGGATCACAGCAAAATATTTTTGTTGTGCTAAAACTCTCATCTCTCCAACCTCCTGTGCTCTGCCACGAAGCCAGTTCCTGCACTGCCGCCTTAAGGAGTAATTATCACCCTTTCCTGGGTAATAATTAGTTTTGTAGAGGCCACCTAGAAGCCTGTGGTCGTCATGCCAGCTCTCTCCCCCAGTCTTCTTTAACTTTCCTCTCTAACTGGTGGGCTTTGGTGGGGTCCAGGCTGTGCACATCCCAGCTGCTTTCACAGCACGCTGGACACAGAAAGGGCACAGAGCATCACCGAGCGAGCACAGACACAGGGATTGTGAAGGCTGCTGTCTCTCGCTCAGCCTGTGTCCCCTGCCATGATGTGAGAGGATTAGCGTGTGTGCTAATTAGCTCTTGCTGCTCTGCAGTGAGCCGCCCTGGGTGCTCAGAAGGAGCCGAATGCAGCCCTGTCAGCTGGCAGCGCGTTCTCCCTGGCACCGGGGCTGGACAAGCTGCGGCTCGGTGGCTGTTCATGAAAGCAGGAGCAGAGGTGCTAAAAGACAGCAGCTCAGATGTACTCTGCTCTGGGAGGAGGCAAGGTGTGTTTCCAGCCACCCCTCAGTGCTGCTAAGGTGTCGGTCCTTTTTAGAGGTGGAATCGATTAGCCAGAAAGTGAGAACATCGCTGTCTTTGCTTTAAAGAGGTGGGCATGTCTCAGCAGGGAAAAGGGAGGAGGACTGCGCGTTGCCTGATCTCCCACCATTCCTTAAACTCTGAATTGAATTGCACAGTGAGGAAAATGAGAGCTGATCTTTGCTTAGATAAGCATTCTCAGGTAAATTAATAAAACAATGACAGAGCTGTTTGTGTTCCTGTAGGAAATTGTCATTTGGGCTAGGGTGCATCCTGCAGGCTGAATGGTGCAGGAGCAGAACCAGCTCCCTCAGCTCAGATATACCTGGATTTTGGTACAATATCTAATTTTATTTTTCTTTTGCTGCTTGCTGAAATGACTACCTACAGTCCCTCAAGGCTAAAAGAAAAAAAAATTCTGTAAGAACCCCTCCACAACAGAGTACATGCCGTTGCTCTTATCACTATTTATACATTGATGATTATGTTATCTTCCACAGTGAGGAATGAAAGGATTAATTGGAGAAATAATCTGAAAATCAAACACTTCTTTCCTTTATGGATAGATTTTGCCAAAGCTGTCCCACATTTACTTTTAATAATCTGTTATTATTCTAATTAAACATCTAACTGAGAGAGCAACATTTGTATTAAAAAAAGTTAAAGATATATTATTATATGCAAAGCACTGCTCTGTTTTGGACTGGGAGAAGAGAGAGGAAACTTTCTCTCTTTGGTCTTCATCCAGCAGGTTGAAAAGAGAGAACTCTTCAGTTCAGTTTCCTTTTTACTCCTCCACCCTCCATACTCCTCTTCCTTACAACATGCACTTCTCATCACTCTTTTCAAAGACACAGCCTTGTCAGTCACAAAATTACTTTGTCTGCTGTTTGAGTCTTTGAGTCAATGAGTTATGATCACCCATCCAGCCCCGTTCACACACAGAGCTGCTGATTTTCTTGATTTTGCACATTCACTGCAGGATCATATGGCTGTTTTGAGCAATTTGCAGTCTGTCCCTTGTGAGGGGTTGTCCGGCTGTTATCTCTGCCCTCTCAGCCTCAGGAAGAGAGGGCAGGACACAAAAAGTTGTAAGGTTTGTGAGAGAAATTGTGTCTTCCCAACAGCCTCCAAGAGGGCTGTGTGTGAGGATGGGATCCCCTCAGTCTGGGGCTCATCAGTCACTGGTCTCATCAGACAGCTGATGCTTTCTTTTGCTTTCAGATCACTGAAAATAAAATGACCTATGCTGAACAATCTGTTAATTGTCATTAATTTGTCCACTGGATATTTCCCCCCTATATTTTAAATTGTACATCTGCAAGTGTGCTGGCTAAGCTTCACAGTCTGATTAATAGTTTCAATTATTATGTCAAGGCCAAGACATTCTTTAAAGCTTTTCACATTCAGTATTGAGAACTTGGTACTTTTTGCGTGTGACTGCTCACTTAACACATGTGAACCAGCTTCCCACCTCTAAATGAATGGCCTGATATCTGGAGGAAGGAGCTGAAGGTGCTCTGGACAGGCTGGACAAGAGCTGCTCCTTTTTGCTCTAGGGAGGGCTCCAGCTGAAGGGAGAGATGGCAAACCAGAAATATCTTAGAGAAAGGACAAACCTAAAGGCATGGGCTGTTCAGCAGGGGTTGTATTTATCGTTCCTTTCCCCACATCAGATAATTATTGCAAATCACTGGTGGCTGACTCCATACCTCAGCCTGTTCTTGATCACACCTTGCAGGAGGATCTTTTGGTTCAATACCTGTGAACATAACACTGATCTGTGATGGTTTAGCATTATTCTGCATCATCCACTTGTCTTTTTAAAGGCAAGTGCCTTTAAAGAGACATTAAACTCCAGGTCTACATGGTGGGTAGCAGCAGAAACTCCCTTTGGGCACGTTTTCCTTCAATACACCAGGACTGCTTCCACACAAGACAGAAATTCTGCTGATTCCCTCCATCCTGAAAGTGGCACAAGAGTTCAGTCCACTCCAAAAGTGTAAACCTGGTTGGCCACGTGTGTCCCAAGGAAAATGTGTGATCTTAAAATAGACTTGGCTTCCCTGGGAAGTTAATTTTTGTCTCATGGTCTCCTTCACTTCAGCATTGGCTGCTCCATCATCTCCTTTCTTGAAAACTTTGCAAAAACTTGCACAGCAAGCAAAGGGATTCCTGTCTTATGACATTTCTCCTGCTTTAGCACTGCATTTTTTTATACTACCTGCTGTCTCTTATGCTCATTTTAGGATTGAGGCAACTGCTCTTTTATTTGCTTTGGGCTGTATTTCACCACTGAACAAACACCCCAGAAATGTTTTTCACATCAACTGCTCCATACTGTGAGTGATAGTCCCTGGATCTGGCACAAAATACTAAAGGAATGAAATAGTATCTAGTCTGAGCAAAGACTGCAAAATCTTTCATTAGCTTTTCACCCACATTTGTTAGCATCTCCTCTTTTACACAGAAAACGTGTTCACACATGCTGAAAATACAGGGCAGCACATTTGAAAATATTTGCAAAGTATATTTTGCTCAGTGACTTTCTTACTGTTAAGCAGCAGAATATAGACAGCTGCTGAACTAAGAAATGTAATGCATTTTTAAGAAGAAGAATTGGTCAAGCATGTGGAAATAGACATCACTCTCAAGTAGGGTTAAAATTACTAGTGGTATCTATGATTAAAATTACTAGTGGTATCAGACCTCATGTGCCTGATTTTACATTGATTACTGAGGTATCCTACTTAATAAAAGGCTGTTGATTATTGAGGAAATTGATTTTCAAATAATTAAATATAGCTATTATATTACTTTATATGGCATTTTATAGTGAATAATAGTATTATTTATTTTATTGTAGTTTATATATATATAATATATTTATTTCTGTATAAAGATATATATATATATATATATATATATATATAAAAGTCAATTTGTGATTGTTGTACTCTTGAATAGGGGCATTAGTGATGTCTGCCTACTTGGAAGTTCTTATGTTTCAAAAATGTCTCAGAGCCATTAAAAAATGCCCAAAAAGAGCATGGGAGGCTCACAGGGCCCCAGGGACCTGTAAATAGACAGCCAAGTGTGATAAGTGGCAGGGTTAGATAAATTCTATTTGAGACGTCACTTCTAAAGAGTCTGTTCTTCATTTGTTGCACTTTGTTAGCAAAGCAGAGCTTCTAGAAATCTATTTCAATGCATCAGAGTAAACAAAGGCAGCGGGAAGAATAAATGTGTTCTGTCTAGTCTCATGCTGATGCCAAGGGGCCAGAACCCAGATGTCCTGACCCTGAGTTCAGCACCATGCTCTTATTATTGGACTATAATTTTACAAAGCGCTTTCTTTCTTTTTTCCTTTTATTTTTTTCTTTCCCCCAGGGTGTTGGGGGGTGGTGGTACATTGTATTTGTTCACATCAGCCAAGACTGAAGGAAAAATATTATGTATAATTACAGAGCCAGGCAGGCTCGTACGTCACCCATCAGCATTGTCTAACGGCTGGTATTATTCTCCGTTCTTACTCACCCTCTGTCACTGCTGCCTCTCTTCCCACCTCGAAGGCTGAACTCCTCCTTCCTCTGACAGGATGTACAATAGCCAGAGCAGCATAAATCAAAGGCTAGAATCAGGAGAATTAGAACAGATTGGAAGTGCCAGTTCCTCAAGAAGGAAGAGAAGGAAACAAGGCAGCAGGAGATCAGAAGAGTGATTGCAGCTTCATTACAAGGGCTGCTCTACCATCACTACAGGTTATTGCCTGTCACAAACTGTTTTTATTTCCCAGCTCCTGACTGGTGGAGATCTTGATCTGAAATAAATACCAGCCATCCACTTATTTTATAAATCTCCCTGCTGTGATCACATTTAATATTTACTTGCCAACATTTTTTCAAGTAAAATCTGATTTTATACTTTTGGTATCTTTATTGTAGAGCAGCAGCAGAGAGGTTGAGAATTACAGAGGATCTTTTACAGGTCCATGCTGCAGTGGGACTGAGGGGAAATGAACTCAGGCAGATCAAAAGGCAGGATAAACTGTGATAGGGTTTCCATGCAGTGTGATCAACATAAACTGCTTCCTTAATCAGGTCTGGACATTTATCATACAAGTGGTCAAAATACTGCAATACTGAAAATTCTGGGTTTCAGCAGTATGTCATTGGGACTTTCAGATTTCAAGAGAGCAGTAAAAAAATGCCTGGAGCAGAAGGCAGGTAAAGACAGTTTCTTCCCTGAATGCTGTATCTTTCTTTGCTAAGTGTTTGTGTTGAGAGCAGAGCTCCATACTGACTTTTCCATGGGGGTAAAGCCATCTCTTTAGGATAAAGAATTAGTTTTGATTTTAAGATTTATGTGTAAAACAATAACTGATTTTTTTAGCAACATCTATAATAGTTAGACCTCCTATTTACACAGCCAGCACAGTATTCCCAGGTTTGCTTTATAGAAGTCGTGTTTGGAGGTAACTTGAGCCCCATTTGCAGCTTTGCTCACAAACTCATGGGCTGGCTTATCCTCCCTGTGCTCTGCAAACAGCCAAGTGCTTGGGGTTATACTTTTTGAGTGGCTGCCATCTCTAAAGCAGCCTCTGTGATTTTAGTTTGAGGTTGAGTGAGTGTTCTTCTTTCTCCTGCTGACGCTTTGGACACTGCCACTCTCACAAGTGGTCCCTCAGACGAAGTTGGGAGATTTGGATGGGTAACAGGCGTTTACTGCAGGATTTGAGCGCTGAGCTGGGGATGAGGAGCTCTCATTGTCTGTCTCCAAACAGTGAAGGAGAGATCCAGCTCTGATTTCCCACCTGTGTGCTGCAATTCTGCACAGGAAGGCTGCCCATGGCACAGCACAGGAACTGTTATTTCTGAAACATGCAGGATGGAAGGGCACCTGTACAAGCATGAGAAAATCTGCAGGGATTCAAGGTGGGCTCACTGTAAGAGCTGGCAGTGAGCAGTCTGGTTTCTGGTTGGGTTTGTAGAGCAGTCTGGTTGGGTTATAGTCATGCTCTGGCACTGCTCTTTACTGCTGAAGTTTTGTGCCCCAGTCCCATTAGCCAGGATTTTGACGCACAGCCAGTGGAAGACAAAACATTGACTCCATATTTTACAATAAAGGAATGTCCCAGTGCTGCTTTAGGTTAACCTTTCATTGGCTGGATAATTGTCCTGAACAGACCAGGCTAAGCTGAAGTCTCATTGCAATAACAGGAACAAAAAAAAAAAAAAATCACCAGGTTTGCTTCATGAACCTGTTTCTCACCTGAGATGTATTTTCAGTGTCTACATGGAAGTGAAGAGTTAGATTTCAGCTATGACTCTCTCTATTGAAAGTCCAGATGTAGAATGAAGTATTACCATTTTAGTGATTTTTTTACCCTTTCTCTTAACATTCCTTAATGAATTTTTAAGACTCTGAGCTGACACAATATTTGCGAGGAGCTTTCCATTTCTGACTGAGTCTTCTTTCTAAACAGTCTTACTCTTTCATTTTCAGTCTTTATAGTATTTATTTATGTATTGAACTTCCTTATTAGTATGTATATTATAGAATTACTGCTGTCTCTAATGAAAACCAGTATTTTAGAGCAGAGAGGGTTTATTTCTTTTCAGATTCAGTAATTTCCTATGCTTAAGAACAAGAAAAGACCTATTGGGAAAGAAAGATTAAAAAAAAGAACAGCTCCAACTGTCAGTACCTGCCATTTATTTGTAATAAAAAGCAATGACTGCCAAAAATTGCAGAAGCTCAAGAAAATTATTGCTTTAATAAATTTATTAAAGTTTCCTCAGTAAAATATTTGATTTTCTATTAGCTAAAATTCTAGTGGAAAACATCTGCCAAGATTAAAAATAAACAAAACAATAAAAACTACTAATTGCTTCATTAGGAATGCAAAAAAAAGAAATGCAAATCCATATTCTCAGGTTTCCACAGCTTGTTGAAACTCTTTGCCTTTAATTTCTTTCATTTTTAAACAAAGTTTTAAGAACTTTCTGAATGTTTTGGTTAATATTGTTTTGAGGGATCAAAGTACCAGCTCAGCAATGTGCAAGGTGTATGTGAAGAAACCAAATACAATGACAAATCTAATTAGTGGAGAAAAGGAGAATGAGGAGATATAAGCCTGAGGAGACAATGGTAGTTTGTTTTATAAAAATATACTTTTAACTACAGTGATGTAGCCCACTACATGACAAGTTTGTGACCTAAAAATTTGTTATTTTTCTACAGGAGAATAGAATATGTATCTGGTTGGATTGGATCCATTTAAATTTTGAAAATTTTTTTTATTGGTTGGTTTTAGTTGGTTTTTATTTTTCTTTTTTGTGACTAGGCCACTAGGAGAATTTCTTAGAACTGACTTCATTTGCTACTTTGAACAGAAATACTTTTTTTTTGTGCCTGCTGTGGGCTCCTCATATGTTTGAGCAAAGTAGGCAAAGAGCAAGTTAGATATGAGTTTGAAAGAAATCCTTGTTCCATATTTTCCTGTTGAAAGTCCTACAGGATGATTGCCTTTTTATCAATATCACCATAAAACATCAGTGCTTTTTTGGGATGAAATGAGATCACAGTTTGTGGCAGGGCTTTGATTACCAGGCAATTCCTTCAATTTGTCACCTGGTTCACTTTCTTTTACCACATGGAGACTTGGAGGAGCCTGGGAAATTCATGGACAGGACAGACCATAGCACTGCAGTAAATAACACTGAGGAAACTCTTTTTAGGCTAGATATTTTAAAAAAATTCCATCTCAGTAAAATTATCTAGCTTACACAGTTTTTTAAACACGATTCCAAACCAATTAATTATGCCTCTCTGTTCTGAGCTAAAGTGAGCACTAATGTGTGTCTTATCTTTATTGTATAGAAAATATACAGGAAAATAAATACAAAACATCACAATAGTTCCCAATATTTGCTCCACGGAGAATGCAATTTAAAGATGAAGGGATGGATTTAGAAGACAATCTGAGATAACCACTGTACCCTTGCAGCAAAGCACAGACAGATCAGTTGACTGAGAAATGAACAGTGTTAGCAAAGATAGTTGTTTCAGATAAATAGATTGGGGATGGATACATCCCACTGCTCTAAGCCAAACTCTTGTTTGTCTTTTAAACTCTGTTTGGCTGTCAGTCATTTCTTCTCCAGCTGTCTTCCTCCTTACCCATTTTTCTTAAGCTAGATTACATTTTTGGCTGGGGTTCACAAAGAGTTTGATTATGTTACCTAATTCACTAGTTTTGGGGGTTTTTGCTTTTTTATTTTCTGGGGGGGTTTGTCTGGTTTTTTTTTTTTTGTTTTGCTTTTGTGTTTCTGTTATACTCCTGGTGTATGATCCTTTTCCATTCATCCTTTTCATGTTTCAGGAGCTTGTTTTAATACTCATACACAGGGATTTTCCTGTTTTTTTTTTTCCTGCCTCTGCTTTCTTTTTCCACCATCCCACCTGATATCTAATTCCCTGTATGTTCATCTGTAGAGACATTTGCAGAGTAAATGAGATGGCACAATCTTCTCCTCCCATCCTTTGCAGGCTCTGAGTGTCACAGAGGGAATTCTAAAACCGACTAAAGTAGCTGGAATTTGCTTCACAAATGCGGGGCTTGATTTTTATTTTACTTTTAATGCATTCTCTAGAAGGTACAGTACCAACTTAATTTTCATTTTCTGCCTCTCTTTTATTCTACCAGCGTGGAGGGCTTTGGGATTCCAGCTCCTGTCACGCAGAGTGATTGAAAGAGATCTATCCCAGGATAATTTATAACTTGCCTGCCAGCTTGGTGCATTTTACTGTGAGTTTCCATTATATCCATTGGTAGATGCTGGCAAAAAAGAGCCCAGCCTCAAACCCACTGGTATTTCTCATTTCCACAGTGCTTGGAGCAGGTTGACCCCAGCCACGCTGCAGCATTTGTATTTCTTTTAAGAATATCTGGATACAGGAAGAGGGTAAGAGCAGCGTCTCCTCCATGCTGCCAGCTACCAGTTAGAGCAATTTTTTATTTCAGAGGCAGCAGATGAAGAGCAGACAAACAGCCTCTGCCTGCCTGCCCCCAGCACCCTCACACCTGCACTGTCACCTACCAGCAGTGCCCCCAAATTCAATAATGCCAGGAACACTAAATTGGGAGAGACTGGCAATTGCAGAGAGACTTCAAAGGCCTCCTGCATGAGGCACTTAATAAAGAGCCCTGAAGGGCAGCCTGTGCCTGGGGCAGACATGAGAGCCACATGTGTCTGCCTCACTTGTGCCATGCTGCCTTAGCAGAGCTCTGGAGCCAGGGTGCTTCCAGACCCCTGGATATAGAACACACACCTGTTTGTGTTTGTGTGTGCCTCTCTGAGCATCTCTGTCACCCCAGCAGAGCAGGCAGAGAGTGGGTTTTGTCTCAGTCACAGTCCCTTGATATTAAAAAAAGCATCTTTCAGCTGTAAAGATGGTAGATAAATTATTCTCAAAACCCAGGCTGCTTTAGAAATAAAAACAAAAAGACAGTTCTGTTCTTTATAATTTTAACAATTGCAATTTTCTTTTTTTTTCTACACTAGAAGATAATTTATAGACATATTTATAAACAAAGACAGCAAAAAAACCCACAAAGAAACCATCTTATTCTTTTATCTTTCTCCTTATTACTACTATTATTATTCTCTTCTTATTTTCGTATCTTATTTTCATATCTGTGTGGATTTCCTTGAAGTGTTACTGAAAAAACTCCTGAAAGGCTTTGAAGAAGTAAAATCTTTAATTGGAAAGCCCTGCTTGCTGCTCCAACTCAGTAGCATTCTTCAGAAGGAGACTTTTCCTTGTTAATGCTGATGTTTGAATAGAAATCTTTTTGTCATCTATGGCTGCTTGCAGCTGGCATCCTTTTATCCAGGAGCAAGTCTTACACTTTACCCTGAAACTGCTTAGAAAGTAGTTCTGTCTTTTAATTGGGAAAGGAAAAGAGCTCACAAGAAACCTGGAGTTTGTGGGCAATATGAAAAGCCACACAGAATTACAGGAAGCCTTCAGCTGAGGAGAACAGCTTTGAGCTGTGTTGGGAAATTACCTGGCAGCTGGTAAATATCACTTCTATATGACACATTATTCTGCTTTTATTAAAGCAAGAAGTCTGGAAAATTACTTAAAGTCTGGGGTAGCAAAAAGCCCAAAAATATTAAGGATAACCAAAATATCTTTAAAGAGTCTCTTTCTCCAGGGTATTACCATGAGGATGCTTACTGTCAATTACCACCTGCTTTCTGACAAGATGCAAACTATTTCTTGGTATTACTTAACTGGTTCTGTGCAGTGCAGTTCTTCAAAGAATTAACAAGAAATAGCAGAAGCAATTGATATCTGCTCTGATTTTTATGTTGGTGCACACTGACCTGAGTTAAATTAAATTTTTTTTTCCTGATTTTGTGTGCTTTACTGAGCTGTTCTATCCAGTTACCTCCGATATGCACAGCAGCCTGTTCCAAAAATACCATATTTCTTGTGAGCTTCAGTAGTAAAAGAGAAAATCAGATTTCATTCCATTTACCTGGGAAAAATCAGCTCTTCTAAAGCAATGTTTCAACTGGTCCAAAGAGCAATCATCATTTTCTGAAAGCAAAAAGTAATAAACCCCTCATCTTCCAGGGTTTTATTCTCCTGGTGGTGGTTTTTTTCTTTTTGTCCTGCAACACATCACAGCCCTTTAATGTAATTTCGTTTTCTTCATTTTAATCAGTTTATCCTTTAATACAAGATTTCTCTGCCTGCCTGTCTTTCCCCTTTAGCTTTTAGACAAAATTATTACAGAGTAGGAAAACCAAAAGAAAAACAGACCAAACCAAAAAGTTAGATCTCTAAGCAAGACCATCTCAAAATGAGAACATCCTGCTGGAGATATTTCTGTTTTGAAAGAGCAACTTTCCTTTAAGATAAATGTCTGATTTTTTGTTTAGTTTGGTCAGTGTCAGTGACAGGAGAAGAGATCATACACTGTATATCCATTTTTCATGTAATATATGGTGTAGTAAGCAGCATTTGTGTTTTACTGGGTGATGCTGCTGCCCCTCAGATTGTTCTCTCTCTTTGGTCAGTGCTCTTTCTCTTTGTGACCTGTCATGAGTGATGTGTAGCAGACTTACAGAGTTTAGGAGCTTTCAGATATTGGCAAAGCAGAGTGTCTCCCTGAAGATTATCTAATTTCCTGAGTTTGGCATTGCAGCAGAAACACAAGACTGGGACACGAGAGAATGAGAAGTGCTCTCTTACCTTTCACTCTCATCAGTTTTCTTCTGGCATCATGAGTTTTGCACAAACACACAAACCTGCACAAACAAGCAAACAAACAAACACACACCAAAAGTAACATTAGAAATAAAACACCAAAGCCTTATTAAAGCCACTCGTCAGGCAAGATGTTGCTTTCTATTAAAGCTTGTGCTCAGTTCTTAATAGAACAGAACCCTTGTGAAAATACTGGGTTTTCTGACACCAGGGTTACACTCCTGTGAAAAATTATCCCCTACTTGTGAGGATTGATGCCCTGCCTAAAGCCCAGTGATAAAGCAGCAGTATGAAAAAAGGCCACTTTTGCCAGGCTAATTTTTTAATACTGTAAGAGGTAGAGTGCAATTTGTATAAATACCACGACTATCTTGAATAGAAGTTCAGCCTTTTAGTGCAAGAAATGGCTTGTGATGTGCTTGAGATTTTTCAGTGCTTAGATGGTTCATTCTTTGGCATTTAGCAAATGACTAGCACACTGAGGAGGGAGCTGGCAAGGAGTTAAAAATCTGAATGTGAAAGATAATCTCTTTTGAAAATGCCAGGGACATCAAGGTGTTCCTTGGCCCATTTGATCAAGATTAAAACATCCCATGTTCCTCACAGCAGAAGTTAAACTCATCAAAGAGGCAAGGTTTTGTAGGCAAAGCTCAGCAGGCTATTTGTTTTCAATGTATAATGATACAGCCAGTAGGAGTCTTTTTCAAAGAGTTGTCTGATTTAAATCCCTGATGGGAATGACCTCCTGTGGACTGGGGTAAGATTGTCTCTTAGGTGGAAAAAATGGTGGTCTCTTAGTTTTCAAGCAAATTTCTCTAATAACTGAAGCCTCTGATATTCCTGTAGGTAATTCTGGTAATGTTTTAGCATACTGTCCTGAGCAACACTCTTCAGGACTCAAATTCTCCTCTCCATTTTTATGGACACATTTCATGAGCAAGTGTTTCAAAATGGTGATTTCTTTATTGCATACCTTGGAGCAGATGAAACTTTTTCAGACTTGTGTGTTTTCTCTTGGCTTCTGCCACAGAGTTATCATAGACTCATAGAATATCCTTGAGTTGGAAGGGACCCACAAGGATCACCAAAGCCCAGCTCCTGGTCTCTCGGGTTTGTTGTTGCTGAAATGGCTCCCAAGGAATTAAAGAGGATTTTTTCCCAAACCCGTAACTGAAGAAAAAGTTGGGATTCCTTAGCTCCGGTTTTCAAGGTTGTTTATTTTCTTTTATCTATTACATTCTTTTTCTGACCCTGTCTGGCAGGTCAGTTCATGGCACACTGACCGCCCTCAGGGTGGTATTATCTTTTTATACTAACTACGTGTACTTTATTTACAATAATTTTCCAATACCTATCACCTCTGTTAGATAGTTTGTCTCTACCCTAAACCAATCCAAAAGTGCCACCATCACAGCAGAAGATGGAGGACAAGAAGGAGGAGAAGAAAGACAGGACACACCCAGATTCCTTCATCCTGCTTCTTGAACCCCCATTCTAAAAACCCCAAAAATGTACTTTTTCACCCTGTGATAAATTCACTATCATTCTATTCAAACCCTTGTGGCTTGTAACTCCTCACACAAAGTTGGTAATTGTTTCCATGGGTTAAAATCAAAGGCACAGGTGTTTGTGACTCTGTGCCAAGGTCTCTGAGCCTCCTGCCAGGGTCTCGAGTCCTCCAGGGCCTCCAGAGGAATGTCCTGGGTTCCGACACTAGCCCTGCATGGGACACCCCAAAAATCACCCCATGTGCCTGAGAGCATCGTCCAGATGCTTCTTGAACTCTTGCTGTGATAACTTCTCTGGGGAGCTTTTTCAGTACCCAACCACCCTCTGGGTGGAACATCTTTTGCTAATATCCAACTTAACCCTTCCCTGACACAACTTCAGGCCATTCCCTTGGGTCCTGTCATTGTCACCACAGAGCAGAGATCAGTGCCTGCCCCTCCTCTCCCCCTCTTGAGGAAGCTGTAACTGCAGTGAGTTTCCCCTCAGTCTCTCTCAGTTTCCCCCCAGGCTGAGCACACCAAGAGACCTCAGTTGTTCTTTGTATGTCTCCCCCTCAATGCCCTTCATCATTTTTGGTGCTCTCCTTTGGATGCTCTCTCACAGTTTTTTATCTTTATTTTTTTGTGGCACCCACAACTGCGCACAGGACTCGAGGTGAGGCTGCCCAGTTGAAGCAAAGCAGGACAATCACCTCCTGCACGTATCAGAGAGCTGCTGGGTTTAATAAGGCAATTAAAGCAATTATAGCAAGCTGTTCATCATTTCAGTATTGATTATAACTCTTGGATGGAAGAGGGCACGTGGCAGTACTTGGGGACAGGCAGGTTGCATGGTCAGTTGCTGAGATATTGGCTAATGTCAAAATCGTGTCTGAAATGATGGATTGTTCTGTCTCTTAAAAAGATTTTAGCTGCAAGTTGGTCTTTGTTTGTCTTCAGAAAAATGCTGGTCCTTAGAAGAATCATTTCATTTTTGACATACTGCAAAAAACTATGTGACTCAGCAGAGTGAAATGCCCTGCAGATACCATATCCATCAGCAACTATTCATTAGTTCAATAGTATACAACACACAGCTCACATCAAATTAATTCTGCGCATTAGGTAAAAATCTAGAAATCTCAGGTCACAAACAGTTGGATTGGGAGAAATCTTGTTTCCACAAGGGTCAAAGTAGATCTTCTTTCTCTCCTAGTTGTCATAAAATTTCATCTTACACCTTTGTGGCCAAGTAGTATTAGACAACATCTTATTCTAAATTAAAATGAAGCAGCACAGACAAACTTCCCCAGAGATGCTAAGAGATATCAATTTTTTTTATTCTTGAGAGAAGCCTGCAACTTTATAAAACAGGTATCTGTCTTGATCAAGTCCTCTAAAAAAATTAGTGGAAATTTTTGACTCAAATTCACATTGAAAAGATTCTACCATGGCATAAATTTTATACAAATATGAATTGATTTCTTTAACATTTCCCTTAGACTAGTAACTTTACATAGGCAGAAAAAGCCTTGACTTAGCAGGGCTTTCATCTTATAACTTCTACCCACGAACTTCCACTTGATAATTATAAAAAATTACTGTCCAGAGCTTTCATCTTTTCTCTACTGCATTCCCTCATGTTACTAGCAGTAATTACAGGAAAGTCTTCTGTAGCATTTTAGGGAAGCTCATGAGGCTGATTTACTGAGATTTTGGGAATCTCTTTGCTTTCATAGCCTTCCACTGGAAGTGTTAGAGCTCAACACTCCCAAAAATCATGCTAGATTCTCCATAATCAAGTACTACTGGAAATGGTTTGCATTTTCATGTTATCTATCACCTTAAGGGAGTAATAAAATATATTACCAATTGATTCAACTCCAGTACACTAAAAACTCTCTAATGCATCATATTCAGCACACTTCTGGGCTGAAATATGCCAGCTGCTTCAGAGTATTTAGCAGAATTACACCTATCAAAGGGTAGGAAATGGAGTATGGTGTCCCATTGCAATGCCAGATAGAATTCTACATATTGAAATTTAATTACTCAAGTTGTATTAGGGTAGCAGTTCTCTATCTGCTTTAATCCAGCTCATTATCATTTCAGAGAATAGCACAATTGCTGGTAATTTACTGCTGGTGATACCAGTGGTCTCTAGAGGTAGTTTTATCCAGCCCTTGTAATGTTAAAAGAGGCCCCAAACCAGAGCTGTTTAAAGGAAAAAGTGAGGAATAAAAGAAAATCTGCTTTGAGGAATGTCTTTCACATGCCTTTAAATCAATCACTGAAAGATTTTGCAGTAACAGACAGCTGAGATCTAATATTTTACATATTGTACATTAATAATATTTTATTATTTTGTAGTATTCTAACAACAAATTTGAACTCCAAACCAAAAAACCTCTAACAGTATTCATGGGCTTTGGGAAGAATTGACTCTGTTAAAATTCCTCTTTGCTTTCTGAGGAAAGCAGAAATCACAGCTATGAGGTCATCTTTTGATACCTGCAAAAGAGATTTCTCCCCTCCTCTGTTGCGTCAAATTCTGCTTGGATGGGACCTGGACAGTGATCAGCAGGCACATTAAAGAATATAATATTGATAATATTAAAGAATATAATATAATTATATATGTATAATCAGGCACATTAAAGAAACCTTGGAGCAGATCCCCAGCCAGGAACTTTGACAGAAGTAGAAACAAAATCTAAATATTTTTTGTGCCAACAAAGAACATTTCAAACTTTTCTTTTTTCTTTTTTTTTTTTCTTTTTTTTTTTTTTTTTTTATTTTTTTTATTTTTGGCACCCTTATCAGTCTGCTCTGTTGTTGACAGCCAGGAAGTTCCTAATGGTGGTGCAGTGAAATATGCTGTTATAGTGATAATATCATAAGGGAGACTGACAGAACACAACATCAATAATCTTTCCACAGTGCTTTAGCATCATTGCTGTCAGTCACCACTGCAGCGTGGTTGAGGCACGGGCTTACAGCCCTACCTGGGCAGGGAAGGAGGCAGAAGAGGGAAGGGAAAATGAAAAGGACACTGGAAGGTCAGAATATACATTTAATTTGCCTGTCACCTTCCTTAGTACCTTTTGGCAGCTCCCAATCCTTGTATGTTAAAGATCTTCTTGTGACAATTTCTTTAGTAAAACTTTATTCAGATTCACGTTTGATGGAAATGAAACAGGAAACAAGAAATCTGCAGTGCCATTACACAGTAAAGGGATCAAAGGGCTGCTGCTAAGTTGTAGAAAACTTGCTGAAACACAGCCTTGTAATTTAGTTATGTATCAGATTCTATGTCTTTTACTTTCTTTTTCCTTGCAGTTAGATCTTGAAGCATTATTTCATTCTGAGAAGAGCTAGTTTTCCTATCAGTCTTGCACACTTCTGTGGGTTTACTCAGCAGCAGTTCACACATTCCAGCTGGGCTGTTTGAGGAATAATGTCTTACTAAGCAGGAATCCCATGTATTTCCCCACAGCAACTCAGGGAGTAATGTACTATTCACCATAAACTAAGTGTATGTCATCAACATAATTTGAATTACTGTGCATATATTTACTGTGCATTGAAATGATTGTTGGCAAGTGCATGAAAGCAGACTAAGATTTCATTTGTCCTTTCTGGTTATACTCATTATTTGCCCCTGCATTGACATCATCAGCATCTCTGCTGCAACCAAGTTTAATGGCACGAACAGCATTGCAATTTGAAGTAAAGATAAAGCAGCAAGAAGAGACACACATCCCTAAATCCCCTCAGCTCTAGCACATGTACTTTGACTCTGAGCAAAAAATCATGCCAATACATTGCAGGAGAAAATAAACACCAAACACATCCATTGCAGAAACCAAAAATTTCTTTAATTCAGATGCTTTCATGACAGTTCAGTGAGACATCTTTGTAGGGATGAACTGTGAGCTGCAGCAAAATGATTTCTTTGCCTTAAATAGTCCTTCCTTGATACAGGGGAGTTTTCAAAACTGAATTGTCATTGGCATCTCTTTATATGTTTTTAAGAATGTATCATATATATCAATATTAAATGTTAGATCTGCTTTTTTGTTCCTTTTTTAAGGTTCTAGAAAAAGGGAAGATTAGAGAGTAACTTTTCCTGTGCTGTTGAACAGGAGCCTAAATGTGCGCAAGGTCTATTCTTAAGCTTTTCCTGGGTTATCAGGCTTTTGCATAGTCAGGTGGCTGTGTGTGATTCTCCCCTGTGCAGAGTGGTGGGGCATGCAGGAATCTTGTCTTTGTGTCTTCTCTGGCCAAGAAATGCTGCCATGTACTGATGTACTGTCATTGCATATCAGCAGTGAATAATTGCAGCCTCTCCCCCCTGAAAAGAAAGAAAAATCATTTAGGTGGCAGAAAAATGAATGGCAAACCTACCTGCCAACCTACAAGTACTGGGGTTTTCTAGTGCCTGCTTTTCCTTGTGTGGTTCACTTTTCTGTGTACAGATGCACAATTTATTCAAAGTCTAGCTCTCAAGGTCTGCTTCTCCATTCATGTATTTATAGCCTCAGAGATATCTATAGGACATGAAGTCTCCAGAAATTATCCTTTGGAGTGATTGTTTCCTTTTTTTTTGTAATTATCATTCAGTCCAAAAAAAAAAAAAAAAAAAAAGGAAGGGGGGAGGGAAATCCAAGCACAGCTTAAACAGATTGCTTTGGCATAGGCACTGAAAAGTTAAGAAAGCTAGGTTACAAATCAGTAGAGATGAGTTCCAAAATAGATGCCTATTTGTTCAAAATGTCCTGCTATCATTCCACAGTGAAGCAAGCTAAAGAATACATCACCACATAATTTAATCACCACACTGGTCAGCTGTTTGCATGAAATAATAATGTGGCATTTAGTTTTTCTGTGAACCTCAGCATACCTATCTGTAAAACGCATAGCATGTTGTAAAATTCATATAATACCTTGCAGGAGTTTTGTAAAGCTAGGCTAATTAATGTCAAGCAGTCAGCTGAAATTTGCTCTTTAAGCAAAATTAATTTATCTAAACCTTCTTAGAAAGGAGATTTCTTAATGCTTTTCCATAAAGGTCCTATAGCCATCACGCTGACTATTTATTACTTATACATCAAACCCAAAGTGTAGGAGAATAATGGGCAGGGCAGAAAGCTTGAAAATAATAAGTTGCAAGCAAGGTCTCATTAGAGGCACCAAAATACAGAGTCAGTGGAGATAAAGAACAGTTTATGACACTGTGCTTGCACATTGGCACTGTGCTTGGAAATGGTAGGAGAATTTCTAAGATCACCATGATCACCATAACATGTACTCTTCCTTGGACACCAGCATGTGATTTGATACTGGAAACACAACTCAGATTCAGGTCATCTTTGAGAAATACTGAGGAATGATCTCTTTTCCTTAAGTAGTCCTACCTTGATACAGGGGACTTTTCAAAGCTCCCCTGTCATTCTCCTTTTTTTACTCTTTCTTGGCTGACCAGAATATATTTCTCATTGTTACTCACATTCTTCAGCATTGCTGCAAAACCAAAGCAGCCACCCAAAAGACTTGTTCTGAGATGGTTAGGACATGAAAGGAATCCCAGATTTTGTAATTCCTGATGGAGGTCTGCACCTTGATGCTCTAGTTGATACAGAGGGTGCTGAGTATGGAATGTGTAGAGCGGCTGCCATTTTCCAAATGCTGAAAGGAAAGGTGTGTGTGACCTCTTCTAATGCGTATCACACTGTACAATGGTGGGAAAGGGGTGCTGAAAAGGAGCAAAGGAATTTGCCTGTCCTAGAAGAACTGGCAGAGGATTCAGCAATTCCCTGTTGGACACACTGAGGATGAGGATGAAGATGAACACTGGGAGCAGTGCTGTCTTCATGAGTTCATGGTTCGACACCATGGATCTCCAGGTGGGTCAAGGTTATAGAGATACACCAACCTGGAGGACTCCATGCTGTCGAGCTGTTCATAAGCAGCGGAAGCCAATAAACTCCTCTCAGCCTGGTGGTTGTTTTCCCTGCCTGCCTCTGGAGCTCTTCTGGCTGCACTGTTTGACTCACTTTGGAGGAAATTCCCCGTGGAGAAAACCCAAAACCTTCTGGCACTGAGGAGATGGAGCAAACCTTCTCTCTGCTGGGGACTAAAGCACGATCAATACTGATGCACAGCTAAGGAGATTTTGGGGCTGTTACCAAGTGAGAGCATGTGCACACTTCTAAAGTGGATTTTCTTCCTTCTTGCTGTGAATGCTGCAAACCTATTCTTTGTCACAGGGAGAGGTGAACGGGCAGATGATGTTCTCTGTGAAACCATTAAAGTAGTAAGTGGGTAACTGTCTAAAGCAAAGAGACCAGGCATGTTCTGAAGGGGTATGCCTACACTATCAAAAATTCATGGGTATGAGGCCATTCTCCAACACGTGTGGATGGATGCCTTCCATCCTCAATGAATACCTGTGGTGGTGGTAGCAGCTCTGAATTCAGATTATTTATGATTCTTCTGAGAGAGGACAGCCTGAGCCCATTCCCAACCTCTGCATGAACCCAAATCTTGATGAAGTGTTCTAGGCAGAGCAGGCTGTGGCTGGGCAGAGCATGTTACTCTCCCACTGCATCAGCACATATGTGAGGGGCAGCTTTTTCCTTTTTCTTGGAAATTTGAGCTACAAATGCCAGTGTGGATGGAAAGCTTTGAGGTCATGGGGAATGGCACCCTTACATCTGTTTTTTGAGCCCAATTTAGACCTGGAAGTGTAGACATACCTATAGAGGATCATGTCTTGTGCATGATGGTATGTGTTTATGTTCATTGATGTAATTCAATACTGAATCCTCTGTGGTTCACTTGGGTAAAGCCAAGCCTTGTCATTCTGGAAGAGGGGAATTACCTTGGAGCAGAATTGCCTTGGAGCTGCTCAGATCGAAGATCTTGGGGCTGTTGGGTCACTCACTTTTTGCCTGAGTGCACCAAGGCTCTTCAAGATATTGGCACTGGATTGTTGCAAACCAGGAATTTTTGCTCTCAGCAATTGTCAGTGGTAAAGCTTAGGCTGTTGCTTACTGGACTTTTTGTTTACTGTTTACTGTACAGGATTTCTAACTGAGGGTAGAATAGGAGGTTGCAAAAGAATAGGCATGAGCAAGAGCTCTGTAAAGCAGGATGGATCCTTATGCATGCTTCACTGAGCTGTGATTTAAGTATATCTGGTCTGCCACTGACGCGCAATCTAAAAGTGATGGGATTTTCAGAGACCTCTTTTGCTTTCCTTAAGGCATTTCTCTTTTCCTTGGGGAAAAAAAGAAAGGAAAAGAGATTAAGAGAGTGAAAGAGTTCTTTGGGAGATAAAATGCCTTTGAGAGACAAACAATGCACCTGTATTATACAGTATTGATTGTGACATGGCCGTGACTTACATGGATTACGAGCTCCCTTGCTCTCTGTTGTTTCATGTGTATAAATTGATACAGGACCCACAGCTGAGGGGATGTTTTTTCACCCTTTTACCTGAACCCTTAGAGCTGTTGGTAATGACTGAGAAAACTGGCAATCAGGGAGAGGGGAGGCAGTGTATTACTCACTGCCAGTGCCCTGTTATCACACTGCTGAGCTGGCTGGGGTAACAGCCCTCTCAGAGCAATCTGCACTAGGGCCATTTGCCTCCAGCAGACAGAGAGCAAGAAAGCACATGGGGTGTGACTTCTGTGCTGGTTGTTTAATGTCATGAAAGAAACTTTTTGAACTCCAAAGCTCCCAGGAGTCACCAGATATTGCTACTAAGCAAAACCAGTTTGAATCAGGAGCAAACGAATGCTCCTGCGTATTCAAAAGGGTTCTGTGATGTAGCATGTTAAATTTTGGCTGTGTGAGTGGATTATACTCAAGGAGATCACTGATGTTTTTGAAAACAAACCCAGTAATGCATGTTTCATTGTCCTCAAACAACTTTTTGAACTCCAAAGTGGTCAGGAGTCACCAGATATTGCTACTAAGCAAAACCAGTTTGAATCAGGAGCAAACGAATGCTCCTGCGTATTCAAAAGGGTTCTGTGATGTAGCATGTTAAATTTTGGCTGTGTGAGTGGATTATACTCACGGAGATCACTGATGTTTTTGAGAACAAATCTAGTAATGCATGTTTCATTGTCCTCAAAAAACTCCTGGAGCAGAGAGGGACTTTGCTGAGGCCAAGGGGCTCCAAACCATCTATACTGATAGGTCTGGACATGCCCTTAGAGAGTAGGGTGTATTCATTGTCCCTGTTTTTCCCTTGTCTTCTGAAAAAGAAAATATGTTCCTATTCCCTCAGGTTCCCTTAAGAAACTTCACCATGTTTTATGGGTTTAGGGCTTTTATCCCCATGTTTATGGCTCTTATTTTTAGACTGTGATTGGTGCTGAACTGCAACACACCATGACAGCTGCTTATTCACGTTTGTAGCTGTAGCTTTAACTTCAGTTGCTCTCTGTCTCATTGCAACTTCTCTTCAAAATGCAAACACGCTTAAAAAGTAGATTATATTTTGAACCAAAGTGAAAAAACATGACCAATTTTCTTTGTTTATAAAATTTTGCAGCATATGGATGTTTGCTAGCAGGGTAGCTAGTCCCAGCTGGTGTGTTTATTTTACTAAGTGTAAAGTGTACTGCAAACTGGCTAATCAACTTGTCCTTTTCAACCTGCTGATTTCATAAGAGTTACAAATCCATGCTTCCCATCCTGGTGTGGCTGGATAAACAATGTAGCACCTATTTGAATCTGGGTATCGCAAGCTCCAAAAAAAAATCCATCAGACTAATCCAGTTTAATGTTGCACTGGGAGGGGTTTGTAAATCTATTCAGTGTAGTGCACCTCAGAATGAGCTGGAATTTCTTTTTCCTTTTCCTTCTTCCTTTTCCTTCTTTAGTCATTTACATGTGGAAAGAGAAAGGAGTAGAGGCAAGTGAAGGAAGTCTCACCTTCTAGCACCTAAGCTAAGTCTCACCTCAGCACAGCAGGGGTTTCTGTCTTTCCCTCCCAAGCCACTTCATATACAGGACAGTAGACAGCAATAACCTTTATTTTAGTGTTAAGGTTTCATTGGGCTCCTTTGTGCTTCCTTTCTACAAACAACAAATATGGAATCATCTTCACCTCAACCCCGTAAATCTCCCCAGATCAGTCTCAAGGAAGACCATTCCACAACAAGCATCTTTTAAAACAAAGCCTTTGGGTTGTTCCCCATTCCTTCCAAATGTTGGAATGTTTTGAGAAATGGAAACTTACTTCCTTTCAAAATACTGGATGCTATCATAACCTGATTCACAGAACTGGGATTTTAAGGGAGAGAAACAAAATAAAAAACCCAAACATATGAGGCATTAAAATTACAGGATCTGGCAGTACTATATTTTGCATCCAATTTATAGAGGATTTTAGGCTGGAAGGGAAGTCTTCCTAGTACTTTATTATTGTCATTTTTAGAAACAAAAACCAACAAAGACCAAAAAGGGAGGAAAAAAAAAAAGAACAAACCCATAAAGAAAAACACAACAACAAAAATGCAGATGAAAAAATTCATCTTGTCAATCAATATTATTTTATTGGACAAGGAAATTAACAATCTGCTGAAGGAATTTAGTAAGGTGAAAGCCAGTTTTAAATATGAATAGAACCTGTTCACTAGTTGGATTATGGCTCTCCTTTTCTTATTATAGTTGCTTGAAGGATGTAGCCATCTCACTGCTTTGTTTCTGTTCAGAGACTAGAAACTGTGACCATCCTGTTTGTGCCTTCCTACCCCTAATTACAACACCTGTGACCCAGATTCCTTCTTTGAGGGCAGGAGACAGGAGAGATCCTGCATTAAATTCCCAGTTAATATCAGGATTCTTGCATCAACACTGCTTGCTGCCCTCTTGAAAGCAACAGGATGAGCTTTCTTGTTTTCTGCATCAAAGATCTTCATTACGAGGCACTCCTCAGCAGGGGCTTTTGATGGGCTGTGGTGGAACAATGCCATTAATGGTGCTGTGAAGCAACAGCAGAGCTCAAATCTACACAATTAATGTAGCCTCAGTCTAAAGTGAGAAACAGACACTTCTTGATGCCCATTATGTATGTGTCCTTGAAGACTTCTGCCTAGTTTACTGATCAAGATTTTCTATTGTTAGCAATGCAGAGCCATTACAATCTGAAGAATGAGCTGTGCTCAGATCTGCTGTGTGCCCTGTCAGCAGAATTGTCAGCTCTGCCTTAGTCACTGCACTTTTATTATAGGAGGGTTTAGGCACAAGGCTGGCTTTGCAGGCCTTGTAGACACTCAGATTGACTTTTTATTTGTGCACTGAGCTAAAATGACAAAAATCTACACAAGGCAGCAAACGTGAAGCAGAACCCTACCAGGAACTTTCACAGTGTGGCTTTTGTGGTTGCTACCAATCTTTGCAGTGAGGGTAAAAAAAATCCCATTATTACTCTCTTTTGTTTTCAGAACTCCCTTCCAGCTCATTTCCACCAACTGTGGGCTCTGTCTCACACACGTAATGGAAAGAAGGAAATAACACCTTTAGCTTGAAAGCTTTCTAATCACAGGCTAGAGGACTGACATTTTACCTAACAATAGCCAAAGAAATCTATGTGCTTTAAGAGCCCTTTCTAATGCCAAAAAAGAAGCATGAAAATGAATAATAGGAGGAAAATGAATAATAGCTTTACTACTTAGTAGGCACTGAGAATTCCATAGCACAGTTTTGATGATGTGTCTTTTCTTGAAGCTTCCCAAGTGAAATTTACTCAGTCCAGTGAGATATTCCAGTTCAGTATGGGATGGGGGATTCCTCCCAGTTAGGTTTCAAAATCCAGTTACAAGATGGCCTTCTAGTCTACCAGGTCTGACTAGTATTCCTGTGTAGTAAAGTATCCCCTGGTGACACTTAATTACATTCTACCAGGGGGATAATGAAGAGAGGGCAGATTTCCTTCTGGATTCCCTTCTCTGTGATGTTCTTTGCTGTAGAAGGATCCTAAATAGCTTTGTTAAGGATCCTAACTTTCAGAACACTAAAATCAGGCAAGCAGTGTCCCATGGAAGGAGAGGAAAATCACTCTGAAGTCTGCTCTGCTGTTGTTTCCTCTTTCCAGCCTCCAAACCCAATGAACCTTTGTTTCAACCAGAAAGGGGTACCTTCCTACAGCCCTTGATATAAAGCTTCTGATTAATATGAAGAACAAGGAACAAAGGGTGAAATACCCCAGGGACAGAGACCTGGTGCCTCTTTCCCTTGGTACTGAAAAAGAAATTTTCCTTGTTCTTCTCCCTTGCTGCCTACTTTGTTGAGACTTCAGATTTTTCTGCGGAAGTTCTTGGGAGCAGATCCATTGATTTCAGCAGCATTTTTGTCAGCAGGTGTGTCTGTGAAGAACTTGTTATGCATTTGCACACTGTCAATCATTTCAGCAGCCTCTGCTTTTGAAAATGTCTATGATCTGGGACCGTGTGCCTGGAACATACCCTAACCCCCAGCACAATATTTGTAATGATCTGCCTTAGTTGTAAGGTACAGAACAAGCTCCTTCTGTAGATTAGGGTTTTTTCTAACAAATAAAGATATGCCCAAAATTGCCATGCCTAATTCCTATTTAATTAATGGTGCCACTGAAGGAGGATTCAGTGTTTCCATGAAAATTCCTCTTGTACTAGATACTGAATAAACAGTGAGTTCTGTCTTAGCTCCAGACAGCTTGATTCTTGAAGTTTCATAAATAAATAATTTTCAGAAAAAAAGTCGATAACCAATGCTCCATAAAGTTACTGCTATCAATGATCTTAGTCCTCCTTTCCAACTTTATATTCTTTGTGTGTCTGGAATTTTTAATGTGAAAACTCAGCATCTGGTGAGGTTTTTGGTTTTTTTCTTGTTGTTTTGTGGGGGGTTTTTGTTCATTTGAAGTTTTTTTCCCTTCTTTTTCTAACTCATATTATTTCTTAAGACTATAACATGCTGCACTCTTTATCAATGACTATTTTATTTACCTATGTATAAATCTCTCTGATGTGTCAAACAATTTCTTGCAGAAAAACGTTATTCCAAATTACTGAACCCCATATAAATATTTTACTTTGGTCTCATTTTAATTTAAAAAAAAATCTATCCAAGCAGAATTTCAGGCAATCAAATTTGAATTTCTAGTTTTGTTTAGAGTTTTTTTTTGGTTTTTTTTCTGATGCTAGGTAACACAACCAGGGAGTGAATAATGCTCTCCCTTTTGCAGAGTACAGTTTTGAAAGTACCATTGTGTAGTTTCATTTCCATCTATCCATTTTCTTGAATCAGCCACAAGTTGTATCAGTGGTAAGACTTCAGATTTCTCTTTCTCTATATGGTTTTAAGTTATCTCAAAATTAAATTCCTGGAATATAAAATACTTCAGAACCACTAAAGCCTACAAAATTAGTTCTTCTGCACACCCCAGAACAAGTGAGTTGCCAGACAGATTTTACATTATAGTGTAGTTCAGTTCCATGCATTTTCTTAATGTACATACACTGGGAATTACTGGGACTAACAGCTTCTGTCCTGCTGTGAAGGATCGCTTTGAACTCCTAATTCTCCTGATAGCCTTTCCAAAATGGACATATATTTGAAACTAATGCCCAGTTGAATATGTTTGCAGATGTTCTGTCAGCAAAGGACTGAATCCTAAAAAATAAAAATACTGAGCAGGTTTGCTTTACTCTGAGGTCACTCACCTTTGTTGTCCTGCCCTGTAGCAATTTATAAGTATTGGAAGCTGGATTCTGATTTCAGATACCAAAGACCTGCGCAGGAAGTTTTACACCGCTATTTGCATTCTTTGACCCATTTAATTCTTTTTTTGATCTTGGCAGGATCATTAAGGGAGCCCAGCAGAAGTATGAAGTGACTTGATTTAGAAAACATACATAGATAAATGCTTGTATTTTTAGATTGTATGTAAAGACAAATGACTGTAAATAGAACTCCCATTAAGTCAAAAGGCATTTTATCTTTAGCAAGCTCTAATGTCAGTGTCTCAGCGACTGTTACGTGACACAGCCTCATTACAGTCAATAGAAGGACAATTTGGTACAGTCATAATATTTCCAGCAGCTCAGAAACTACAGGGAGCCCTGTGCAGAGAATTCTTCTTCCATTAGAATGCAAGTCATTTAACTCACATTTAGAAGGTGGGTGCAAGCAACTTCCTCAAATTGTGTCAATATGGATCAAAAATTCAATTGCACTCACTCAGGAATATTTTTTCCCCCCTCTCCCTAATTTTACAGCCAACACCACCACCACACATCTGAGTCTTTTACTACCGATTGCTCCAATTTGTTCTTTCTGAGCTTCTTCCAGAATTTTTAAGGAGGAGAGGCTCACGTAGATTGTGTTATATAGCTACACTAAAATTATGAAAGAGATCTCTTTGCTTCTTCCCGCAGATTCAGGTGTTATATGGGAGTACCCCTTCTTCATATGGAAGAATTAATATTTTTTATATAACTTATCCCACCCTGATACAGAATGGTGCTGCTGCTCTGTGCACTCACAGACATTCCCTTCACTAAAACTGTGTGTGACTGTGCTGGCCATCCTTCAGAATGCCAAACAAGCTCCATTAGGTAAAGGTGAAAATAACAGAGAGTAAAAATGGAAAAGAGCTCTCAAACCACCCACTGGTGCATGCCCTCTCTTCAGGATTATCCCACAAGCCTTGTAATGATGTCCTGATCAGACATTTCAAAAATTATACCAGAAAGTGCTAGAAAGGGGCCTGTGATGCTTTTAGCCTTACTCCATGGAAGCAGTGCTGAGGATATCTTAATTATCCTTGATAGGTGTCTGTAAACCCTGATATTAAAGACCTCCATGGATGGAGATGCTACAAAACTCCACTGATGCAGCATTTAACTCTCTTTTTTAGCTAGAACCTTTACCTAATTAGGAATCAAAATCTCTTTTTCTGCAGGTCAATGTAATTATTCCTTGTGCTATTTCTTACTAGTGTAGAGAACATTTCCTCATGCTTTGAAACAGCCTTCTGAAATTCAAACTTCTCTAGAATGAAAAAAATCCAATTCTCCCAATTTTCAGTCCATTGCAGGATATCTTGATGTCTGTTCAGTTCAATTCTACTGTCCTGGACCCCTGATAATACATCTGGGAATTTCTGAAAGTGGTGTGTGAAACAGAATGTAGTATGCGAGCTGAATACTCATTATAGTAAGGTGCTGAAATAATTATTTTCCTCAGCTTGCAGATTTGCAAGTTCCATAATCATATTTATCTTTTCATAACAACACTGCATATTAGATCCTACTGATATGGAGATCTTTTCAACAAGAACAATAGTCTCCATTTTTTGTCCATCTAATTTCCACTTCCTTCATGTAGGACTTTGTTCTTGCCTTTATCAAATTTTTATTTCTGATTTAATTTTTTTTCCAGTGTACTGGATCACTTGAGATTCTTATTCTTGTGCTAGTTGCTTATCGTTCATAACTCCATATTAACGTTGGCAAAGTTTGTGGGTGATCAGGATGTTTTTTGGGGAAAGATTATCAGCTTTGTGGAACCTCCTGTAGTTTGTCTCCACCTGGCCCATTGAGGGAAATGTGTTCATCCTTGCTGTGATCTCAGCAGAGTGGTGTGGGAGGCCAGCTGCTGCTTTTTGGTTGATAAATCAGCTTTCTAAACAAACTTCTAATTAATACTGTTCCTTGATATCCATCTTGCAGTGTAATACACTGCCTAATAATTTTTTCTTATTGCTCAAACCTCTCTAAATATAATAATTCATCTCAGTTTCATTGTAAATTAATACTCTGACAATTTTTCTTGATAGAGCTTTACTCCAGCTCTGGTTCCAAATCTCCTGAACACTCAATTCACAAAAATATCTCCTTGAACAAAAAGCTTAAGCTTAAGTTGTATTTAAAGTCTGAAACACATTTAAGACTAATCATGAGTTTCAATTCAAATTACACATCATATTTCGCAGCTAAGGGGAAAAATCTCTTCCCCTCCTCTCATTCCTGCACTCATGAGGACATATGACAAAAAGAGGTGTCACTGTGCAATGTCTTCCATCAACATTCTTGCCACCCGTAATACAGAAATATTCCTAAAATTTGATATTTCATTCTGAAAATTTTGCTGAGTGCCTGTTTAAGTGCTTTCCCAAATCAGAGCTTAAGTTGATTTGTATTATTTTCCATCTGCTCCATTATTTCTTAAAATAGATTCATATTGTTTCATTTCTAAGCTGTTTATGTTCTTGAATTAAAAATTATGTTAAATGAAATTAAATCAAACAGCCATCCCAGTAGCCACATTAGAGGATATCACTCCCCAGACCAGACATATCACAGAACTGTTATCTTTATTTGCAGTCTCTTGTTTTTTCTTAGTTCACAGACAGTTGTGCTTCTGTTTAAGTCAGATGGAGTTTCTGGGGATAGCAGCATTTCATAGAAATCTACATTATATACTTTAATACAGTATTACATGGCTTTAGAAAGCAATTTGATATTCTGTCTCCTAGAGCATTATCTGCAAAATTAAGATGCAGATAGAGCATATGATAGGGATGCAAATTAAAAAAATCTACCTATTATACATTTATTGCTAGTTCCTGCAGTAACTGAACCGAGGGCTCAGGGACTCATTAAACTCATTGTGATCTTGCAGTGAAACTCCAGGATGTTGGTGCACATAACTCAGAGCAGTCACCATGCAGTCAGCCCCAGAGCTCACCCCTCAGCTGAGGCTGTGGAGGTGATAAAGCAGTGTACCAGCTCTATTTATAACTGCAACCTTCAGAGAGTTTATTTTCAGGGCCAAGCACAACAACGTGATAGCACCGTGGGGCTGCACCTCATTGTGGTGGCGGTGTAACAAGCCTGGAATAATTGATGAAAAAATGAAAAAAAAAAAAAAGAAAAAAAAAAAAAAAGAAAAAAAAATGAAAAAAATGAAAAAAATTGAAAAAATGAAAAAAAAAAATCAGTGTTTCTGTGCCATGTGCTGGCTCAGATCACTTACAGACAGACAGACAGCACAACACTGCTAAGTGCTCTGGGGGCAGCAGGCAGTCTCCTCTTACCAGCTACTATCTGATATTCATACAGTGCTACACTGAGTTTTGCTTAAAAGTATTAGGATGAGCAGAAGCATCCTGAAGCACTGTGAGAAAAGCAGGTTTTTAATTTTATTTCATGCTTCCCTCAATATGCTCTGTCAAGGTTCACTGTATACCTTTCCTAAGGTAGAATTTATGGTGATCTGATGAAAGTAGATAGGTGACAGAGCTCTGGTATTTAATGATGTGCCTGCAGCATCAATTTTTTCTTTAATTTTTGCTAACTTGAAAAAAATCTAAAGAAAAAAATCATTGGTCTTTGTCAACAGACTCAAACTTTTCTTATTACACATGAAAAGAAGAAGGATATTCACCAGTCTTAGGTTGCTTCCAACAATTGTGTGTCCAGAAACCAACTAAAGCTTCTGAAGCCTCAAACATGGGGTAATTCTACCATTCTGCACCAACTGCAACCCCTGCACACATCCTGCAGGGAAAACCTGTGCCATTTCTGTAAAAGCTTCAGACCATCTCATTTGCCTTTCATTTTCTCACCTTTCAGTCTCCCCATTTTTCTCCTTTTTCCCTTGGTCTTCCTTCTGCCATCCCTCTTTTTACTCCTCTATCTTCAGACACTTCCCACTGCCTTCATTCTTTCCTGCCAGGGTCTCAGTCCTGTGCTGTGGATGGAGCAGATGCTCTCACAGGAGGTTTTACACACAGATTAGAAATGACCAGCATGCTGTATAGGAGAATCACAGACTCACAGAATCACAGAAGTTCAAGACTGGAAGAGACCTATAAGATCATCAAGTCCAGTCGATGTTCTGACTGTTCACTAGATCATGGCAGCAAGTGCCACATCCAGTCTTTTTCTGAATTCTTCAAGGGATGATGACTCCACCACCTCACTGGGTAAATGATTCCAGTATCTGACCACTCTTACTGTGAAATATTTGCTTCTTAATTCTAACTTACATCTCGCTTGACGCAACTTGAGACTGTGTCCTCTTGTTCTATCCGTTGTCGCCCGGAGAAAGAGACCGACCCCCAGCTCACCACAGCCACCCTTCAGGAAGTTGTAGAGAGCGATGAGGTCGCCCCTGAGTCTCCTTTTCTCCAGGCTGAACAACCCCAGCTCCCTCAGTCGCTCTTCGTATGGCTTGCGTTCCAAGCCCCTCACCAGTCTCGTTGCCCTCCCCTGGACACGCTCAAGTAACTCGATGTCCCTCCTAAAGTGAGGGGCCCAGAACTGGATACAGTACTCCAAGTGAGGCCTCACCAGTGCCGAGTACAGGGGAAGAATGACCTCTCTGCTCCTGCTGGCCACTCCATTCCTGATACTGGCCAGGATGGCATTGGCCCTCTTGGCTACCTGGGCACACTGCTGGCTCATATTCAATCGAGTGTCAACCAGCACCCCCAGGTCCCTTTCCACCTGGGCACTGTCCAGCCACTCCATCCCCAGCTTATATCGGTGCAGGGGGTTATTGTGGCCGAAGTGCAGGACTCGGCACTTGGACTTATTGAAGTTCATCCCGTTTGATTCTGCCCATGCATCTAACCTTTCCAAATCTCTCTGGAGAGCCCTACACCCCTCTAGCAGATCTACACTCTTTCCCAATTTAGTGTCATCAGCGAATTTACTAATAAAAGACTCTAAGCCCTCATCCATATCATCAATAAAAATGTTGAACAAAAATCTCTCAGCTGCCATTGCTCACGACTGGGGATCCACTCATTGCAGTTCAGTTCTGAGACCCCAGAGACCCCCCAGACACTTCACTCTCTGTCCCTAATTTTCACCCAGCAAGGACCCCAGGATGCTGGTGTGGGGTTTTAGTATAATAAAACAATAATACAATAAACACAGAAACCCCCAGAAATGTAAATATAAAATTCCTTGCTGCAGGAGAGCAAACCTGTGTGTGCTCAAACCCGCCAGGCACTGCAGAGGCTTTCAACAGGAATGTTTTTACTGAGGCTTTCAGCAGGAATGTTTTTACTTTGCAAGGAGATTTGTATTCATTAGGCAGCCTCCAAGACCAGTGGTCCACTGTAATAAGTGTGCTGATAAAAGAGGTCGTGTCCCCAAAGGATGTCTGATTGGGACGTGTCATTTCTCCTGTAAAAGATGATTACTATAGTCAGACACTGATTGTCTTCTAATATCCTTAAGGTAACAATCTTTTTTAAAAAATATACAGAAATTACACTTCTCCTTCAAGGTTGTTCAGGACTGATGAAAGTTGTTGGGCTGATGATGCTGAGAAACAAAGTCCTCTGCTTCACAGCAGAGGCATTGTCAGTGCAGGACAACTTTGCCTATTTAGCAGCACCTAAATGACCAGCAGGGTTCAAACCTGCATGCAGGGACAATCCTCAAAGTCAAGGATAATCTGACTCCCAATTCTCCTGTTCCATCTGGGATAGGAACCAGTTCCATATAAGCTGCAAATGCTTCAGCCTCCGTACAACCCTTTGGGCTTCATCAACTCCATGGCCATTGGAGCAGATAGCCCAGGCAGCATTTTAGTCCTAAGAGATTTCAGAAATGGGCATGGAGTAAGCTGAGAGACAGCTGAATTATCTCTGAATTATCTGCACTGCGTCCCCATGTCCCCAGAGTGGAAGGGACCCTCCTGTCCCCTCCTGGATGTCATGGATGTCCCACAGTTGAGGTGCAGGACCAGGCACAAAGCTGGCGCTGAGCAGGGTGCCCACACCGAGGGTCTCAGGAGGCAAGGCCAGGGCAGCCAACCCTCACAGGCTTTTTCAGAGGCTGTGGCACCTCCACCCTGCCTTCACAACATGAAAGGTTTTTCATCTGTGCCCCCAGGAATAATGAGAACAAATGTGGAATCTGAGTGTTAGTAAGTGGCGGAGTTGGGGAAAAGGTCTAGAAAGCAGAGGAGAAAAATTCTTTGCTGATTCTTCCACAGAAGACTGAGCTCAGTAGAACTCAGCGCAACAGAAAATACCAGGTGTAAATTATCATCCAACTGCTTATTTGAGCCATGCATTATAATGCCAAAATTTAATCACTTAAAGCCCAAAAAGGCAATAAATAGTTTGCTATACTAGTTTTCCTTGGTTTTGTGGGATTTTTTGGTTGGGTTGTTGGGTTTTTTTTGGTTGTTTGCTTTTTTGTTTGTTTTGTTTTTGTTTTTGTTTTTTCCTTTCCACTGTCCAGGAAAGTTTTCATTATTCAATTTTCAGGAGTGTGATTGGATGAAATAATTCATCTCATGGTGAGGTTGTGAATGTTCAGATAACAGTGACACAAAACCTGTACAAAGCACAGATACCCATCTTTCTTCTGCTTCTTCTTCTTCATTTTCACCTTTCTCCCATTCCCAATTAATGACTCTACCAGCTTTGGAAACCTAAATTTTGAATTACCCTCACTGTTCAGTCTCTGGTTTTTGGTTTGTTTTTTGTTTGTTTGTTCCCGTCCTCCTTTCCAAATCTAGATGCTTTTTACTGCACCATTCCACCAGTGCAAATAACAGGGACAGTTTAGAGTCTGATGGCCTACAGAATAATTTTCCATTCATTTTTCTTCAGTGATGTTTTTATTTCTTTCCTAGTACTGTATCATTTTGAAACATATCTGGGCATTAAACTGTAACTAAATTCTATGCTTCAACATGTGTGGACTTTCTGAAAGGATTTCTTTCTCAGACCTGCCACTTTTCTGCTCTTAAGAGGGGTAATTCACAGTTCAGTTAATAATAGTTAACATTTCCTTCCCTCTCCCTCTCAAAAGATTTCCTTGTCTTGTGTAATTTAATGAAACCAGAAGGACTGTCCCTTTTGTTTTCTGATCCTGAATTTCAAATTTCTACTTATTTATCTACTCCTACTAGGTTTGACTGGACAAAAGATGTTAAAACCCCTGCCTAAAATAACCACACTGTTTCTAGTGCTGCACTTTTGATAGCTGTCCTCATCTTGAGCACACCTCATCAATTGCAATTACACCTATTTATGAGTGGACATTACCAAGATTTCTGCTGCTATAAGTGATGGATTTCCCCGGTTGTATATTGGAATTTTGCCAACAGACTTGGCAGAGAGTAAGGTTGAGACAACTGGTAGGGAAATCATAATGGAATTTAAAAGAATTTCATTGTATTTATTGTCAGGCAAGAGAGGAGAAGAAAAATGGCCAACTATAATATCACTTACAAACTCTCAAACAGAAACGTAAGCTTTTTTTGTGAGATTCTGTTTCTCACAATAGCACTATTCAAATTCTGCAATCAGCTGCTCCTTAGTGACCTTTTTTCTTGAATTTTATACAGCCTTGAAACATTGGCATTGCTGGTGCAGAGAGTTTGCAAAATGCTTGTCACTGCCAAGATATTTTGTCCCCTGTGCTTCCACAGTAGGGGCTCACAACACACTCTTAATTTTTAAGCCAGAATCAGCAGTCAGGTTGTCACTCAGTTCACATTCACCTGCCTCTGGCAAGAAGACAGGAGTGATGTTTTCTTTGAAAAATGTCTGCTGCAGTGTTGCCAAATCTTAATTAGCTGGGATGGACATCTTTCATTTGCTTAAACAAATGAGATTTCTAATGTCAGATTGGGGCATACAGACTAAGGGTAGGGAAAACAATGTAATTAGGTCTTTAATCACACAGGTTTCCAGAGGAAGGGGTCTGTGACCAGAAATACTAAGTTCAGATATGATTGGGCACCACACATCTCCTAGGGCATGGCTAAGAGCTGCCTCTTCCAGGCATCACTGCTCATTGGAAAGGAAATTCTTTGCTTTCTTGAGAGCTGATGTTGGTTAGAGCCACGTTTTCTTTCATGACTTTTGGGGACACATAAAGGGACAAAGGAATCAACAGTTTGCTTATAATGAAGCCTAAACTATAATTTCATTTCATCAGCTTTATATAAAGTATGACCCTGATGTAAAAATAGTGTTGTTTCAGCAGAGCACCCAGGGCAGGACTTTGGGCAGAGGTGTCCATCAGGCTCATGTGTGAAGGCAGCAGAGCTCCAGATTCTGGAGGAAGTCCCTCTGTATAATTCATATGGAAGGAGAAAGCCGAAATTATGCTAGAATTTACAAGCAGAAACCTGCTTGAACTGTGCCAACCCTGCTAGCCACCAGGATTTTGGGGAAAAAACTGGCAACTGAGAGGATTGCACAAAGGTAAAGTGTGTGGAACAAGCCCTCCACTGCTAGAAATGTCATTAAACAGGGTTCAGCTATGTCTCAGTCTGTGTATTGCACAGCCAAGGATCCCTAACCATTAAATATCCCCAGAGTCACTCATTTATCATCCTCTGGAGCAAAAGGCTGAAAGAACAAACCATTCCCAAATGCTTCCTTGCTTTTAGTGTGTACCTTCTCCCTGCCTGACCAGCCCATGTGTGTTTAAGGTATGAGAGCTGAGAATAATTTCTTTTGGAAAAACAGGCTCCACAGGGAGCTCTGTTTCCCACAGGGAAGGTGTTTCGTCCTCACAATTCTCTTTCACCCTTGTATTTTCTGGAAGGGAATTTCAAACACACAGGCCTAACATGCCAAGAAAACTCTAGAATTTGCATTATCAAAGTCCTGAATTCTGCATCTTGGTGAATATTTCAAAAGTAATAGAAACAGCAGTATTTTCAATCCAATTCAGTGGGATATTTTCTTCCAATGCTCTGCTTTGTATGGCTATTTGTTTTTCAAATATATTTTAAAACTAAACTGTATTTTTTACTGTTGTAAACAAGAAATTTACATTAAAATGTTATAAATTCGTATATACATCTAGAATATTAAAATAAAACCTGCAATAACTCTTAAAATTACTTCAAAATATTTTCTGAATGCATACAGTAATTCTGTCATAGCAATATCCAAGGTCTTTGTCCCTTCTTGCCTTCTTCTGTTCTTCATGACCAATGAATATTTCAAAATACTATAAATATTTCATTTATTGTAAGATAGCATTTCTTATAGTATGAATATCAATTGTGCAGAAATGTGACTAATACAATTATTTTTCTGAAGAGAAGATAACCTGCAAAATACACCTTAACTGTTGCAGACACTTAATAAATTACAAATGCTTAAGCCTTCATAAACCAGAACTGAATTTGACAATTACTATAAACAATGGAATTAACATGCTTGTCTCTGTGAAATTGGCTGCATAACTCTTCTTTTTCCCTAACACTGTCAAGAATCCAGCTGATATATTTTCCCTTCTTGACCAGATGAAATCTCTGGAATTGTGCTGAATTTTATTATTCAAGAAAATTTGCAAGTGTTGATTGTATTTTCCCTGACAAACATGAAACCAGCCATAAACAGTGATGCCAAATTGTCTTAAGAAATCAAACAGTCTGGAAGAGCAGTTCAATCTTTTGCATCTTTAATAAGCAGTGTAATCATGCAGAAACTTCTTACTTATAAAACACCTCTTAGTTAGGTTCTACAAATTTTCTTACATCTAAAGACATGCCCCAGGGTGTTTTAAAGTGCAAACTCCATGTAGGAGATGGTGTGCTGTTCTCCTCATGCTCTGTTAACTTTGTGGTCTCATTAGTACCATGTGGCAATGTAAAAGAATATATTTTTGTATTGGGTATGTGATACAGAGGGTTTGATCTCTCATTCTTGCTCTGTGGTTTCTCTGTTCTAAAGAGCAGATAGATGTCCATGCAGGGAGTGTTTGCCATGGACAAGCCATGCAGATGATTAACCTTGGCACTGCCCCATGTCTCTCAGTGTAAAATTTTCACTGAGCAGATTCGAAGTAAATCATCCAGCCCACTTCACTTAATAATGCCTCTTTAACATGCTCTGCAATTATATCATTTGTGCTGTTGAGCTTGGCCATTTTCCTTCTCAGCTATTCATTTCCCCCCAAGGAATGGCAGTTTAGCGGGCATTCCCAGTGACACAAGTGGTTAAATGAGGCAATGAGTTTCTTACTGACCGCAGGACTTCTCTCTTACAGCAACCACTGCAGTCAGGTGTCACATTCATTTCAGGAAGAACCTTTCTTCCACCATAGACCACCTGGGAAGACTGGTAAAGCTGATCCCTTCCCTGCAAACACAAAACAGAAGCTGGACAGAGAGTTCCATGCATCATGTCCCACTCTGGTTCCTCTGGTGTATCCGCCCAGCAGCTCCAGCAGCAGCAGTGCCCAACAGCTGGCACAAGGCACCAGAGGGATGCCCCAGCTTATCCAGGAGCACCAGCCACCCATGGCTGCCCCACTGGGCTTTGCTTTTACAGCTTCCAAATCCCTGACAACAGATTGCACAGAATGCCACAAGTCCAAACCTCAGTTTTTACAAGATTCCTACATATTTTGATGAACGTATTTTGATGAACACATCCTCTCCCCTTCCTGCAGTGGGAACGGTCTGCATGAACGCAATTGGAACACAAAACTATTCTTGTTTCACTCCATTCCAATTCAGAGCCAGCTCCTGACAATTTTAGGTCCCTGGCAGGGTCTGGGTATTTTGTCCTTGTGCTTAGCTGGTATAGCTTTCCTGTGGGAAAAAGGTTTTCCTCCCCATCCTCCTCTTCTCTCCTTTGCTGTTTTATATGGTGTGGTCATTTAAAAAGTTAGTTTCTGATACAGCAGAGGTGTTCAAGGAGCTGTAACGCTCTTGAACCACTAACACCTGACTTTGGGTAACTAAATTGCTGGTTTATTTTTGCAATGAGCAAATTCAAAATATTTTGAAATTTACTGTCAGGTAAAGACTACCTGCAATTCATAGCAAGACAAATTACCTTCTTGGACAAAGAATGCTGACAGGGATGTTGCTACTAACATTTTCCATGCAAACTGCAGTGAGGGGTTCTGGTGGGACGGTTCTTGTACCAGACCACATTTGAAAATGAGTAATGCCTTGTGATTCACCATGCTTCTTCTCTGTGACTCCACAGAGTCACATAATAGCTCCATAATGTCAGCAGCGAGAATAATAGAGGAAAAATAGTTAATATACTTAGCAGGGTTCCTGAATCAAAGGTATCCTGGCCTCCTAATAGCTTTTTGGCAGTTTCACTTCTGTAGGAATATTTAAAGGGTACTAGATCACTTTCAACACAGAATAAAAACCAGTAAAAATATTATCAAAGCTGCCCCCAAACAGAATGGTTTCCTTCTGAGAAGTGGGGCATATCATGCCAGATAGAGACCCTGTGCACAAGAAATGGATGCAAGTGAACTGAAATTCAGAGAGTTTATCTGTTTTGGGATGGGTTGCAATCCTTTAAGCACGTGATTAAATGCAGGATCAAGTATAAGAAGTGGGATAGTCAAAATATAGGTTGGTTCTAGGGAGGTATTTCAGATAGCTGTAAAGAATGCCTTTATCAGTGCATAAAATCACCTCTGATAACAGAGTCATTGACTGGAAGTAGAAGGCAAAATAAAAGAAGTCCAGAGGAAATTTAATAGAGTTTAAGTATAAGCAGATATAAACAAGCCAAAAGATCAATAGGAAGAGCAAGGAGAGGGGATCAAAACTTATTTTCCTGTGATTTAAATCAAAGGGAAGCTGCATTGAAGAATGTTAGGGCACAAATACAGGAGTGGCTAAGAAATCTCTAAATGTGTAATGGGATTCTTCTTGTAACATATTATTAACTATAGAGGTTGACAGGTGTTCTCTTAACCAGAAATAAAGATAAAAGAAATTAAATATGCAGAGAGGGCAATTTCATGAACAGGAAAGCTACAACCATGCTCAAACCTGAGTTCCAAAATGTACTCTGTCATGGGCTTTCTAAACTTTCCTTTGGAAAAAGTTATGAGCAAAATTTTCTTATTTTTATTTTAATTCACACCACTTTAAAAATAGATTGGTGTCCTCACTGTTTATACTCAAAGGGAGTTTCTCAAGGTAAATTAACTGTAATGGGAGTCTGCTTCTGTCACCTTTCTTCTCCTCTTCAAGGAGGAAGCACAGACAACAAAACTCTTTTATGCCAGCCTTCCAGCCATGGAAAGTCCTCTGAGGGGACAGCAAGCACACAAGCTATTCTGAGACACTTATTGTCTGTGGCTGACCATGGAAATTAAAATGCTGCAGCCTTCAGTAAGGTTCTGATGTCTTCCCTTACCCTGCTGCAGAGATTTCTTGGTGAGAAAGAAAATGTAGCCCTCTATGATTTTATCCCTTAATTACTTCCCTATAATAAGTTAAGTTTTAATTCAGACAGTAATATTTCCTTTCTCCCAGCCTATTTATCTAGTTGATAAAGTCATTGAGAGGGAAGAGCTTCCTTCTTCAACTATTCAAGGGCAAGATGCTCAGGGACTGACATAATTGAATTAAAGCCACAATGCAGTTATACTGCTTTATCTGAGCTGGTGACTTTGCCCTGAACATTTTAAAGGAACACACTCCAGGACTGCTGGGGCCCTGATCCCAAAGCAAGGAAGTTCTGTTCTGTCCTGAAACAGATTTAAAAAGTGTTGCCATCAGTTCAGACAAGCAGAGTGTTGAAAACTCTACGCTCTCCTGGTCTTTCATGTGTTTAATACCATTTTCTACAGGCACCCTGTGCTCCTCACCTTGTTGCTTCCCATTAGGTTATGAAGTGCTGATAACACTTGATGATGGTCAGGACAATCATGCAGTTATCAGGCAGGGTGGGTTTCTGTGCCTTTCCTCCCCCTGTGCCACATTTGGAGCAGGTGTGCTGTCTACATACATTGGAGACCCAGATTAATCTCTCTGTTCCAATCACTGTTTGGCCATGAACTCTGGTACCTGAAAGTAATTGAAACTTGGGGAAAGTTGTGGTTGTGAATACAGGGGAAGATTAATGAACTGCAACTCCTTCTCAATAACATAAGCTCAACTTTCAATTATGAAAAGATTGGGTTCATGTGGGATTTTTTCCTTTTGTTATTTATCCATACTTGAAAATCAAGAGAGGGACATAAGGACTATTCTAATCAAATTAGCCCAAAAGCAGAATAAATAGGAACTCTTAGAAATAACAAATAAAGAAGTCATGAATAGTTTAAAGAATGAGGCCAGCTCCTTTTCAAATTCTGGTAAACAAACGGAGATCAATCCAGTAAATTAATTTCTACTCCATTTTATTCCAGTGTGACAAAATAAGTGATTTTCATGAGATTGTTCAGTAGGGTTTGTTTACCAAGTTTCAGAGAAATTCAATTTATATTCAGTGAGAATTTTGAGCTGTTGGATGCTTATCTAAATTCAATTAAGCACTTGAAGGGTCATTTACTGCAAATGCAACCAAAAAACTTCAAAACAAAAGTTGATTAAAGCTGCATAAAGGTCACGTGTTCTATATTACCCTACTTGAGTGGGAAGGCAGACAAGATGATCTTCAGAGGTCCCTTCCAACCTCAACCATTCTATTATTAATTTTTTTTTAATTTTGTTATGCTAATCTCAGTTTGGTCTTTAAAAATGTGCAGTATTTACTCTTTGTTTTAAGTTCAAGTACCAGCAATGGAAACCAAAGAGACCAAAGATTCAGTTGTCTGACACTCTCTCAGGTGATGCATTACTGTGTGCCATGATTTTGAATGTTAAGCTGGTATGTGCTTACTGTGTGTGTATTCATAGAGCTTGAGTGAGCTTTATTCACCAGTAGAGTTGGAAAAATGTCCAAGCATGGCATCAGTGAATGGCTGAAGACCAGAATCCATGTTACCCCTTGGTACAGCTCCAAACATGGAGCTGACGTAACCCTTCAACTGAATTTTCTGCCATAGATCTCAAAAGCCAAAGCTCAGCAGATATAATGTCTCAGCTGGGTGTAAACAGGTGTGAACAAGGCACAGTGGATGTTATTGATAAATGCAATATAAAGCCCTTCTCTGTGGTGATTTAGGCAAAGAGAGCACAGAATTTGGATGTTGGGTGATCTTCTGCAATACCATTAGAACGGTGTGTCCTACTCCTCTCTTATCCCTGCTCCCAGTGAGAGGATGCAGAAGTGTCTGAATTCCCTTGTCTGGCTGTACCAGTTGCAATTGTGCAACTTTTCACTCCTAGACAGCTGACAACATCACAAAGACAAATAATCTGATTTCAGCAGCCAAAATATTAGCAGCAAGTGTATAAGGAGCCATCCCTGCAATGTGCTTGTAGAGAAACACTGACTTTCATAGGAAATTCAGATGACACCTGTGATGGTGTTCACAGGGGTCTGAGGAAGAGGGAAGAGATGAGGATCTGACTCCATGTTTCAGAAGGCTTGATTTATTATTTCATGATATATATTATATTAAAACTATACTAAATGAATAGAAGAAAGGATTTCATTAAAAGGCTAGCTAAGAATAGAAAAAGAAAGAATGATAATAAAAGTTTGTGTCTCGGACAGAGAGCTTGAGCCAGCTGACTGTGATTGGCCATTCATTAGAAACAACCAACATGAGACTAATCACAGATCTACTTGTTGCATTTCACAGCACCAGATAACCATTGTTTATATTTTGTTCTTGAGGCTTCTCAGCTTCTCAGGAGAAAAAATCCTAAGGAAAGGATTTCTCATAAAATGTGTCTGTGACAGACACCTACCTGAAATCTGCTGTTAAACATTTTCTGGAGATTTGCCTGTGGATTTTATGATAACTGACACTCTCTTGTGCTCCCATTGAGCTTGTATTTTGAGTTCCTTGAAACTGTCATGTATGAGCCCTTAGGCCTCTCATCCTAAGGCAGAAGGAAAGTGGGGGGAAAGGTTTATAGGCCTAGCTCAACCAAATATCTGTGTTTTGTGATGAGACTGCCCTAAATCTACCTGATTGAATATTCAGACTGGAGGAGCATCTGAATATCTGTGTTCTGAGTCAGATGCACAGGCACAGAGATGATTTGCACCACGAGAGCCACGAGAGCTCTCCTGGCCCTGGCAGGGACCCAGAGCCCGGAGCAGCAGGCAGTGCTGGGATGCTGGAATCACCGTAGCCACAGGCTGTAGGAAATAGCAGCAGCAGACATTTATTTCCAGTATGGTCCCTGAAAAAACACAGTTCAATTGTTGAAGAGTTATGCTTTGAGGAAAAGGATCTGATCCCTGTATCAGCACCTCTTCAGGGATTCCAGAGTTTCCCCTTCTCTCAATATCCCCTACCATTTGCACAGCTGAAAACTCCAGAGCTCAACAGCAAAGCATTTCCAAACTGCTTAATCTGAATAACCACTGAAGAGAAACTGCAGTAATAGAGAATAGAATTGCTGCCAGGAAAATGAAAACATTCAAAAAGTGAAGCCCTAGGAGCAGAAAAACATCTTTGGTGGGAACTATGTTACAAAGGCCAGCCCTCCCTTTTGTGGTTTTAGTAATTCAATTAGAGGCCTTTACAGGTTTAGTAGCTGATTGTAAGCACACACTTTCAACCTGCAGTGCCTGCTGTTGACAGGTTCTGTATATTCAGAATTTCTCTGTGGCTCAGCAGGAAAGTGAGCCCAAAGCTCTCACCTCTGCTGAAGAGCACTCGAGGTTTTACAAGTGAGGCAAAGACAAACCATGGAGAGACACAATGGATGCCCACACCCAGTCCCAGAGCAGGAGAAGAGATGGAAAACAAGCCTGCATGGGAATTAGAACCAAAGGGACTTGCCCTCAAAGGAGAATCTGTCTCGTCAGGTATATTACTGGATTTCTGGGATAAGATCTTCTTTTTTAGCATTTGAAAAAGGAACAGCAGGAAAGCGAGCAAGAAGGAGACAATGAGGCAGTCTGGATGTGTGATTGTGGATGTCTAATCCAACAGATGGCAAATTTACAGTGTTTTCTTCAAGTAAATTCCCACAGAGGAGAATTTAGCTTGAGTTTGGACCATAATAAAAAGAGATTTGTGAATTCAGCTCTGATTTTGAAGGAGGAGGGACATTAGTGGTCTCCTAAGTATCTGTAGATTTTAATTAATTCTAATAAAACATTCCTCAAGTGGCAAAGCACCCAGAGATATGTTTGCTCTTAACATAGCAAGAAGCGAGGTACCAGGACTTGAACTGTGAAAGTGTGAGTTTTTTTCTGCCACTTGTAACCTGTGGCAGAACCTCTTCATTTCTAGTTCTTATTGCTTTCATTTAAAATACAACTCTTAAATATTTCAGAAAATCAAACTGCAACCTTATATTTCACCCAGTTTTCACTGAAAAGTCTAGTTTGATTGAAAAATGCTCCATATTTCACAAAATAAGATATGAGAGACGATGAGTAGGAATCAAGCATGGAATATGTTTTGAAATGCAAAGTCGTGTTGCTTGGGTAGACCTTAGCACAGAACTGTTTACACTACAGTTGTTAAAATTCCTCTAACTCATTATGGGTTACCCTAGCCTTCACCAGCTCCCTTAGATTGACTGCAAAATCAATTTTAACCTATCTACCCCACACAGTTTCTGAAGAGCTTTCAAAATTGATATTTATGAAAGGCCATTGTATACGAGTGATTTTCTAAACTGCAATATATTGCAATATTCCACAGAGTTGTCAGTATGAGCAACTAAAGGCAAACCACAGGAGTGCAGTTGGGCTGACTTTTTCCAATTACACAACCAATGAAGGGAGATAGAAGCAAGGCAGATGAACACTTCTAATAAGAAGTTGGGTAACCCAAGAGGATTGAAAGGTCAATGGAAGGCCAATGTTATTTTAAAATATAAAAGGTCTTCATTATGTTATTTCTCTGTGCAGTTTGGTAACTTCTAAAAGTATAGTAGCTCCAGCCTGAATATGGAGTAAATTAAAACCAAAATACTAATTGTAGCTCACTCTGTGGCCACATTCTCTACTCACTGCTGATTTAGTTTCCCTCATCTGGCATCCTCATATTTAATCACTAAAAATGCAAAACCCAGTTCCATTTTCTCAGAAGGCTCAGGAGGGCAGCACTGTGGTACCCATATTCCTGTGCTCCATCTGGCGCCAGTCCCACTGATGTCAGCACAAACTCATCACTTCCAGGAGAAAGTTGCCTGGCAGCATGAAGCAATGCAGGGGTTCATGCACGCCAAATTTGGGGAGAAAAAAAGAATGAGGTGGAGGTAAAAAAAGTTTAATTAAAATATTAAATTTTTGTCAGAAAAGGTAGAAGGCAGAAGGTCAGTGCCATTCAATGAGACTCTGTAAATGCATAGACATTTAGCCTCTGCTATCAGCCATCAACTTATAGGATATAAACCTATTGTTTGTAGGCAGAAAAAACACACATGACAATGTCTGACAAAACCCTGGCCCCCTCTAATGTCATCCCAAAATCCAGAAGAGGCATTTATGTCTAACTTGGCTGATTCTTCCCAATGACTCCTGAGGGCCAAGCCTGCAGTGAGGGTGGGAACACCATGGGCTCCCTGCCTATGGTGGCACAGAGGAGTTGGAGCCCTCAGGAAATCTGAAAGGTGGCATGCCTTTTGCCACAGAGCTCTCTCTTCCAAATAAGCCAATATAATTAAAATTAAACAAGCTAACTTGAACATTTAGTTTAATCAAATTTCTCTTTTGGTGGCAGTTGTAAAAAAAAAAATCAAGTTATTCCAGTTGCACAGATGTTTACCTGAAATCAAAATGAGGATTTTCCTTCTACTAGGTTTTAGGTTCCATTTCCAGATAAACAAGCTTTTCTCTTCTATTTCCTTCCATATTTTATTAACAACTACAGCAAATAAAAGAGCACATAATTTATCAAAAACGTTTTCATGAAAATGAAAAATAGAAGACATTAAGAAAATATGTTGACCAGCATGTCAGAAATAATCTATGGCCCAAAATAATCAAATAAAAACAAGTGAATTTCTGAGTTCATACAGAAACGTGTGGTGTCTTTTTTAAATGGACACTTCTTCAAAATGCCCCTCCTCTGGCACATTCCAGGAAGGGCATTTTCATACATGTGCTTGCATGAGTGTTCTCTCTGTCTTCAGTCAACCAAAAGAGAGGAGTCCTCTCAAAAATTACGTCTTTCTTCTTTTTTTTTTTGTCTTTTTTTTTTGTTTTGTTTTTGTTTTTGTTAATGGAGAAGCTACCTAAAATCTTTTGAATTAATATTTTCCTTAAAAATGTAGAAGATAAAAAAAAAAGACACTACCACAAAAGAAAACAGGATGTTTTCCAAGTAATATTAGTAATAGAACATTACAAATAAACATTTCAATCAAAATAAATCCCAACACTCATATATCCAGTTGTCAGTAGTATTGCACAAATTTTTGAATGCCAAAAACATCAGCCTTTTGAGATTAATAATCTTCTCTTTGGTCAAGAAAGAAAACATTTTGCAGTCCAATATTTCCACACTGAGATTGTTTCCCACTTTCTTTTATGTGCAAATAGTTGAGATGTCAAAATTTCATCAGTGTGGGCTGAAAACAAATTAGTAATATTTCCTATGGGGAGACAATTCAATTTTCCACATTTCTCTGACTGAGAAGCTATTCAGACCAACGTGTGTTTTTATAGCATGCAGGCTTTGAAGTACCTGAATACCCCCAAGTCCTGTTAAGACTTGGTTTATGTTCTTTAAGGCTCTTCACCTCCATCCTTCAGCTCTTCTCAGAGCCCACACTCTCAAGGAAAAAGCATTCCCAAAGAGACAGTAAGGCAACAGAAATAATGACTGCCAAACCTCAGTATAAGATTGAACAGATAAATGGATTACTGCCTGCAATATTTGCTCTTAATTAGCTGCAATTATTAGCACCCTAATTAAGTCAATAGACTAAAGGGAAATATAGAATTGGCAAAATTAGCTGATGGAAGTGGTTAGGTTAGTCAAGATAGAATATGTAAGGCTCTAATGTACTCCTAAATAATTACATTATGTACAGAGTTGATAAATGTAATGGGCAGTCTCAGGTGCATCCATGTACAAACATCAGCTTTAAAATCAAAGTAACCATTTTAGGGAAAGAAAAAAAAAACAATTAAGGCTCTCTTGTTAATGAGAAACATAAAACTGAAGAGGGAGAAAGTGAATAAAATGAAGAGTTAAATGTCTCATCCACAGTGGTTTCAGCTCTCTTGTCTTTTGTTTCAATTATCTTGTCTTTAAGAAAGAAAAATACAGAAATATGAAGATCTAAAGACACTGAGGAAACATCTTCCCTCCTCCCACTGAGGGAGACATTTTAGATCATTCAGTGTAAGAAGGAATTGAAGACGCTAGGAAATTTTTTTGGCAAAGAAAATAGTTATATCAATCATGACAGAGTTATAAAAATTAAATTAATTACATTGAGAAGGCTAAATAGAGCTAAATAGATATGTCTGTCTACCTTGAGTTGAATAGCACAGGATGCATTAATAGTCAGCAAATGTACAGCAAGGGAAAAGCAATAGTTTCATGCAACATTTAATTGAATTGTTGCTTCTCACTGCAGGGAAATTTTACTGACACTAAAACCTCGGCAAGACTAAAAAAGTGTTTGTGTTTGTATGAATTACATGTTGGATACATGCCTAAGTTTTGGAGCTGTTGTCAAACAAGGTGTATGGGTGGGAACCTGGGGCTTGATCCCATTACCTTGGTAGTATGTGTAGAGATTTTAGGATGGGAATTTCAATTCCCTGTCCTGCTTCCCTGACCTCACCACTATGTTATTGGCTTTAAATGGTAGCAGAATAGAGGAAATTCTAGAAATCTTAAATCTTGGAATTCCTTTATTTATTGAGACATTCAAGTGGCAACCAGGGTGACAGAAAAATCTTTCACCATTTTCTGCATTCACAACCAGCCAGATAAACACTTTGTGTCTTATTTTTAGTCCTTCAATACAAACTATCTCAGCACTATGAGGACTCTGCTGTCTATGATGCTATGATAACACTGACAAGAAAGAAAATAGAATTGTTTATATGCTTTACCCCTTTTTATTATCTTTGATGCTCTCATGTATTTCCTACCATGTCATATTGTTAGAAGATAATCCACCAGTAACAGAACACCAGTCATACATAAAAGCAATACTGCTTTTGCACAGGAGAAAAAATAATTTTGACAACCTTTATCAAATACTGTTTCATACAACATAAAAATAATAATACTTGCATAAGCAGAAGCTGAGCAGTATAGTGATCATTAAGCCTGTTTTGTCTTGCAGAGTTTCCCAGGGGCTCAATCCCAAAACTATTGAAACATATTTTTTAAAATTCTCTCTGGCTTAGTAAACTTGGATTTAGCTTCAGGAAAAAAAAAATTATGGCATAACTTTTTTATTTTTATTTTATTTGATCAGAATGACAGTTTTCTGTGTTACTTATCCACCCCACGTGTGATTCATTTACACTTCTAGATACTTATACTTTATGGACATAGTTTGGGAAGCTAGGGAGAAATGCCTGGAGAACACACGCTGTGCTGGAGAACGTCTACCAAAGGGCAGATTTTCTGCAGTGAATTGGCCCTGCTGATTTGTGTCCAAAGCAAAGAGTTAGTGAAATGTGAGATTTGTCCTATCCTCTTTTCTATACTTGCTGTTTTCTAGGAAGTTTTTTCCTTTCCAAGCCTGGTCTCAATCAAAAAATTGCTCTCCTAAGTTCTTTAGTGTTCTGCTACTTTTTGTTCTTATCTTGTCTCACCTCCTTCTTGCCTTCTGGAAATACAGCATCTGAACCCAAGTGCAATTAATAGCAAATAAATTTAGACTTGGGAAAATTCTCCAAATGAAACTGGTGAAAGAAGAGCACTCATCTCCTGTGATATACTTCTGACAAAGTATAATTAAAATATTTTCATGCTGGCTTGCCTGCTCTGTCTGCCTTTCATGAATGATGAATGCTATCAAGCTATTATTTGTCTACACATTGTGTGAGGAAGGATTAAACCACTGAAGTGTTCAATATCAGTAAATGATCTGGAACTCCATAAAAACATCAATTATTATGCAGTTAAAGACATCTCAGAGGTCTCTCAGGAAGCTGGTGTTTTGTCTTCATTCCTCTGGTGATGGAGTGTGAGGATGGCTGTCTCCAGAGACAGAGCATCTACAACTAAAATGTAAGCTTCAAAACTGGGCAGAAAGGAGGGGAATTTTCTCAGTTATTTATTAGGATATACTGGAAGAAAAATGGAGCCTAAGTCAGTGCAGAAAAAGGTGCTTTACTTATATCTCAGAAAAGATGGGCTCCTCTGCCTAAACCCCTTCCATTTTGGGCTGACACAGTGCAATGGTACCACGTCCTAAGGTCAAAAACCTTTGAGGATTTTTGGTGAAGCAATCACAAAGACTGTAACTGTGGGATTCACGTTCTCTGAACCTGAGAGAAGCACTGAAGGAAGCAGAGAAAACAATGATCAAAACAATTCTTATCTCATTGGCTGTGCCTGCCTTTGTGCAAAAGTAGAATGCAATATGGAGATTGTTTACTCAGAGTGATGGTGTTTTGTTTCCCTGGATTATCATGGCCAAGAGTGTGTGTGTGTCAGGACTGTCAGCTGACAGTCACGGCATTCTGGGCAGTTGAGTTGAGTTGGGTGCTTGGCAGATTCAGTTTAGATATATTGACGTATAGTATAGAATAATATGATATAAAAAAGTCATTAATTAGCCTTCTGATATCCATGGAGTCAGATGCATCATTTCTCTCCCTCCTGTCAAGGTTGCCTTGCTTTCCAATATATAATTCATTTGAATGTATTTGTGCCTGGTTGAGTGGTAGGCAGCCTGAAAACATATTGACAAGAAAACAAATCCCTGCTCAAAGCCCCAATGTCACTTTTTTTTTTTTTTTTTTTTAGTGGTAGGGCTCTGCTAACTTCAATATAGCCATGCCAATTTAGAGCCAAAGAGGATCTGAAGGCAACATTCCCAAAGATTTTCCCCTAAACAAAAAAAATTTTGAACTAAAGCAAATAATATATTTGCACTGTAGAGATTGCATATAAGCCTCAATGAAATTATGATATACAAAAAATACTGCTGGTGACCTTAAATTACACAACAAAATGACAGAGGACATCTAAAAATTAATTCTAACTCATTAAATGCATTGCTCACTTAATGAATGATTCATGATTCGTATTGCTCAAGTTGCCAAACATTACCTCAAATTATAGATTGGGCACATCCTGTCAGCAGTATTAATAATTGCAATTATGTCAGTGTAAGTACCTTCAGATACAAAAGCCAATACATTATCTTCTCCAAGCTCATCCTCAGAGCAGGAGGGTCCCTGGAGCACATGGGAGCGCATTTTATTTTTTAAAAAAACACCAAACTTGGGAGATCTAAAGGTCTAACAAAGGCTGAAAGATGTGCATGGTCAGGTACACCTTGTGATAGCCAAATAGGGTTGGACCATGAAAACACAGGGCTTGCCCAGTGAGTTTCTAATCCTTCCTCTGCTGGTGTGCATTAGAGCTTCAAATCTGATCACCTATTTAGGAAGCTCCCAAACAAACAGCAGTAATAGCTGTAACTAGGAAAAAAAAAAAGACAAAAAAAGTCTGTGTAAGTTGTACTGCTTAGAAATTGTCGTGGAAATCCAGCCACAGAATGCCATCTCTCTCTGCAAGACTACATAGTCTTGCAGACTTGTATTATGAAGGTTTTACATGTACTTTTTGTGAATCCACACCTTCAGTCCTGTTTAAATGACGGTGAGACCACAAACCACTCTCGTGGCAGTGAGCTCTGCAGCCACATGTGCAGCACGTGAAAATCCAGCTCCTGGTACCAGATTCACATCTGTGGACTTTCAAATTTCTATAAAGTGCCCTATTTGAGAGGAATGGGGCAAAATAAGCTTTGAGTTCAACTTGTATGTGACACAGAGTGCATTTCATGTGATTACTGCATCATCTCCTTTTTCTCTTCAAGCTAGACAGTGGCAGTCTCTGATGTATCAGTAGGCCAGCTGAATTAACCTTAGCAGAGACAGAAGAGGTAAAAGACTTTTCTACCTGAAATGTTCAGAGAGAAAAATCTTAACCCAGGGTAGTCATTATACAGCTTGGAACCAGTTCCCTAGACTACTTTGTGGTAAATACTGGAATGAAGCTCTTCTTTCCCTTGCAGTGAAATTGTTTATTTTTTAATTACCTACTTCTTGGAAAATACACAGCATTTAAGGTAACTTTTGAGCTAATAAAAACCATAATTGAACCAGGATATTAAAAGATGGATGTAAATTGGTTATGGATCTTTTATAGCAGGGATTTTTTTATGACTCAACAGAAAAACAAGAAGCAGGAAATCTATTTCGATAGTGAAGCACTAAAAGTCTCTGCCTGCTCTAGTGACAGGATTAGAAGATATAAATATTGTGGAGTTGTCAAAGCATCTGCTTGAGGATTTCAGATTACCTAGATGGTTTGACTGGAGTTTCTAAAATGTGTTAACCAGAAAGGTTTATTGAACTTTCTAGAGGTGGACGTGATTTACTTTCTTTAAGTGCAAAAAAAATCAAGGCAGTTTTTCTTCCTGCTGAAAGATTGCAGAGGGCAAAGTCACTTTGCTGCTTATTGAAGTAGATACTGAACTGCCATCACTGTATTCACTGACCTTTTGTCTCAGTTTGACTCAGGCTGAGAAATTGAGCGGCTGCTTTCATAAAAATTACCACTATAATCTTCTACAATAACATGCTTGAATTTTTCTCTTTTATTTTTTCCCCCCTTCACCTCATCAAACAGCTTTTTCCTTCCCCAGTGAGTGTTACTACACTAGAGAAGTACCAACAAATTTACACTGCTTGGTTTACTCATAGGTAAATTCCATTTCCCTGTATTTTCCCTCAGTTATAGTGCCCCTACACACTGCTTAGATTGTACCATATCTCTCATTCTCAACCCTGAATCCCTCTGATATGGCCCTGGCATCTCAAATAAATGATGCCTAGCTGTCTGACATATTCCAAGGAGGGATTTGTGCACTGTCCAGTTGCAATCATCTATTCCATAGCAATGATACAAAAAGGCAAAAAAATTGTGGGGGAACCCTTTTATTTTTGTGAGACAGTTTATTTGCCATGAGTGGGCACAGCTGGATCCCTCCAGCCCCAAGAGAACATGGGTGTAGGCAGGTTTGTAACCCAGCACAAGATGAATGGGCAGCATTAGGGGAATGACAGGACAGCAGAACACAATAAAAAGCAACTCATGAGGGAGGCTGGCTGGTCAACTTTATTGCCATGCTCCCCTCACTGCAGTTATAACATACTTGGCTGTTGTTTTTTCCATGTCAGGTTGCACAATAATTTGTGGAGGAGAGATGAGACAAGGATGAGATGTTGAAAGACTCCCTAAGAATAAACTGGATAGCAAAGAATAAATGGCACAATTCTTTGGCAGGATGGGGTTCATACTCCCCTCAGCTGCAGTTGAGATGCTTGGGCTGGGGCCTAAGAGAGAGCAGAGAGAATTTGGGTGCCTGATTCAGAGATCTGAAAAGCCAAATGACTGTGAAGGAACTTCCCCATCCTCATTCACTGAAGAGCTGAAGGTGAGCCTGCTCACTTAGGTATCCTTGTTAAACATCAGCTGCTATAGGTGTGAAAACTCTCTCCTTCACTGTTCTGTAGTAATTAATCAGTAAACCTGTAACCACCAATAGAAGCCAGGAACTGAACTGGATGCTGACACATGACAAGGCTCTTGATACTGGCATGGCTTTTATTCCTATCCAGTATATTCTGGATATTCTTTTATTCCTATCCAATATTCTTAGCAGAAATCTAGTAATTTTTCTATTGAATATTATAAGATATGCCAGGAAATCAAAAAATAATAGTTAAAAAATTATACACCTCTGGGCACCCATACTTTGAATTCTTTCCCAGGATTCGAAATAGTTATCATAATGCCCAATTTCTTGCAAGGCATGTGATAACTATGATTTTCTTTAAAGCTCTGAGCTTCTCCATTTAAAGTATACTTTAAAGTGGTATTTCAATTATCTATGATGCGAAGAAAGAATGAAATCATCTAAGTGTCATAAAGAAGATTTTTTTTCTGGATTCAAGACAGCCTTTAGAAAGTTTGCATGAGTGTTTTCAGAAGGAACAGCCAAATGTAGGGAGACTTACTCTGTAGCCAAAGGGTAACCCTCTGACAAGACCTTTCTTCAACACCTTCTAAGCACCACAGCCCTTCAGGTCTCAGAACTCTCCCTTAAATTCCCTGAATGTCTACAACACTGGAGGTAAAGATGAGCAGGAAAAGAAAATACCCAGCAGAATGTTTTTCAGAAATTTGTTCCAGAAGGAAAGACACTTTCTCCAAGTAGAAAAAAAAAATAAGCATGAAAAAAATGCCACTTTGGAAGCAGCCCTGCAGAGTCATCAAAACTTAAATAACTTATCTTGGTTCATCTCTTGGGAGTACAGCAAATGCCAGAACAGAGACAGAGCACAGCTTAGTGGATACAAGTGATGGAAAACACTGTGGTATGCATCAAATCTTTAGAGATGAAAATGTGTTTGGAATATTTTCAGCACTTTCATTTCAAATGGCATCAGAGAAGCAGTTAGGGAAAAGGATGAATTAATGGGTCAGAATGTATAGATATTCCAGGGGGTTTTTCTGTCACTGGATTCACTGACAGAAATTTTAAAGCAAAAGAGAGGTGGTTATGATGACACAGTCTATCTGGTATCCATGAGGCAATAATATATAACAATTGGCAATATTATGTCTTTCCAGAGTAGTTTAATATAAGGAGCTTGATGACAGCTGGAGGTGGTGGGCTTATTTTTTGTTCTTGTTATTTTTGGTGAAACTACTGAAAACCTTTCAGGCCCTTGCCAGATTTTATTATTATAGCTGGGGCTGTAATAATACTAATAACTTGCTTATTTATGGTTTCACTGAATGTAGGAATGGAATAAGGATTCACTTACCTTCAGCACATAAAGATGAAAGAGAGGGGGAATTGTGAGTCACTTATTATTTAGCAGTCTCATTTGGGCCAGTTCTACCAGGCTTCCACCAACTTCATGGTATCATTTCAAGGCTTTGATCCAGGTTTTAGCTCAGCTCCACTGCATTAAAATGAATCCTCTTATCTTCCCTTTTTCCTTTCTTAGGCACTGCTTTCTCCTTTCTCTTTGAGCATTGTTGTAGCTGTCCCTTAGCCCAAGCTCTGTGTGTTTATGTGGAAATGCCTGCCATCAGTGATGTGCCCCAAAATCCCACCACTTCCCAGCAAGCACAGGCTCTGTGTAAAAATGTTCTTAAAAAAAACCCCAGTGCTTGCCTGGTTCATTGCCTGTAAACAGACAAGAAAATGAAAAGGTGAAGAAGCCTCCAGGCGTCCTCCATGCCTTGAGCTGTGGAAAACCATGAAGTTGTAGACCAGCTCTAATGTCTTGGCCTGCCTGTTGAGCCCAGAATTGCCCTGAGGAGAGTGAGACATCACCTGTAGATCTTTGAGCTCTGAGTTGCAAGATAAACTTTGAGCAGGAAAAAAAATTGGCAGACAAGAGACTGGAATGGATAAATAGACTGCCATAAACATTAGCATTTCTGGGTGCCACATATGCCTTTGAGGTCAGGGATGATGTGCTGTGCCCACATTTTTCTGGACACTGATTGTAGAAAAGTTCAATCTAAGTCATTGTTTCTATGCCAAAACCGTGTTCCTTCAAAAGCTCTGTGTTATCATGTGCAATATCATCATCACTTCTAATGTAACAGCTCTGCCAAAACACATCCTTCTACTTTTATTTTTCATACTCAAGTATTTTGCAAAGTATATTTCTGATACTATAATGGCAGTCAAAAAACTGAGAATGCTGATCTGGCTGGGTTGTAATTAGAGCTGGACTAATTATGGAGGTAACTTCAAGGAGTATCAGTGAACTGACTATTCTTTAAATGGACTGAATCTCTGTACCCTCATCCTCTTCAACAATGGATGAACAACAGAACCTCCAAGTTAACAGCAGAAATGATGACCCAAAGAGTCTGGCTATCTTCCTGCCATCCTTTGAGTATGAACTGTATGTGGTTGGCACACTTGATGCTTCTGTGCCGAGCCTTTGCACTGGAAAATGGATCTCAGCTGCATCATCATTGCAGACTCCATTCATGTCAGGGTTATTATGCTGAGAGGAAGCAGCTGCTCCTTCCAGACCTGCATGCTTGGGATCAGAGACGGACAGCTGCCACCATCACCAGTTAAAGCAATTTGGAGGGGAGGCCAAAGATATGTATCACATAATGGAGATGGAAAGGCTTACTGCTGTGTGATCCTGCTATTCCACAGTTCTGCCAGGGCTGCAAAAACAGGCATTTCTCTTGCCTGTGAACAAGGTAGCACATGTTTGGCAGACAGTGCAGGGCTTGGGATCTCCTCATGTGATTCATTTCAACAGCTATGTGAACTTGTGATAAGGCAAGAACAGAAATAAGGGGTAGGGGCAAACATGGAGCCTGATTCACTTGAGATCCACTGTGAAGCACAAGTGAATGATTCCACTGATTTTGCCTTGGAATGAGCTGAGGTATCCACCTGAGGAGTAGCTCTTGTGGTGAAATTTTGCCAGCATACAGCTTTGCTCTCATTAAACCTTTCTGAAGGAAAGTGTTGTAATCAGGACAGATTTTTAAGGCCTGATCTTTACTCCTTAAGCTGTTCTCTGTGGGCCCTTGCATTCATCCTCGGGGTCTCTCTCAGACTGGCTGCAAAGGCGATTTAGTTGTCAACAGCATTTCAGAGATGTAGAAATTAGGGCAAGGGGGCTCTCTTTCTGATTCCCTGGGTCACCTCAGCTTCAGCTCCTGGGTAGCAGCAGACTGCAAACTGCAGGCAGGTGACTCCTTTTGGACAAATTTTGGGGCATTTAATTCTGGTGCAGATCAGATGCTTCTGACTAAGAAGCCAAGCACCTGCATGATGCTGGTTCCTTTTTGTCTCCATTGTGCTTTTCTCACAGGCTGTTTTCTGCACAATCATGTGGGTTTTTTTCATCATGTCTGATTCTATATTATATATATATTTGTATATTATATATACAAATGCAAAGGTATTTGTATTCCTGCTTTTGTGATCCAGAATACCTTCAAACTTCATGGCATATGCTAGAATCACAGAAACATAGATTAATTCATGTGAATACAGCCTCAGGAAGTCTCCACTCCAATTTCATACTCAAAGTAGGGTCAGTGCTGAGCTCAGACAAGGTTGCTTTGGGTTTTATCTGTTGTGTCTTGAAAAACTTCCAAGGATGGAGCCTGTACACAAATCTGCGTCCATGGCTTTGCTGGCATCATAGTGAAATTCTTTTCCTTTCAATGTCATCAAAACCTTTTGTGTTCTTTCTTTCACCCTCCCACTAAACACCACTATAAAAAGACTGGCTCCATCTTCTCACTAGGCATTCCCTGTAGGTATTGGCAGGCTGCTACCACAGCCATCTCTTCCTCAGGCTAAACACTCTCACTGTCCTCAGCCTTCCCTCGCAGGTCCCGTGCTTCACTCTGTCTGACAGTACATCCTTTGTCATTGATCTCGGACATATCAATGCTCTCAAACTACTCTCCAAGATGCATCAGTTACTGAACAAAAGAATTTTTAAAAAAATTAAAATTCTCTATATTAAAGATACTTCTGATCTGCTGGGCACAGTCATCCCTGGACATACTCTCTGTTCTATGGGAAATAAGGAGATACTCTAAAGCAATGGTCAAGAGCCACTGCCCCTGAAGTGGTAAAACTTAGGAGGATCAGGGCAGAAAGCAATGTGAGTAGAAGGAGGAAACACCATGTTTGTCACAGTGGTGATTCTTATCCCCAGCCTTGCTGCCCTAGGGAATCCTGCACCACTTCAGTCACTCTGTGTGCGTTCAGTGGCTGAACTGCAAGAACCAATCTTCCGTCCAACAGTTCTCTAAGAAATTTCCTGTAGTCTCCATTGATTTTTTTCTGAGAGGAAGACATATATAGAGCTTTGCTTTTTGCTTTCCTTTTGCACGGAGAGAGCTTTAATTAGTGGCCTTTGTGTTTAACTGTTGGATGTGGCCGCCTGTGGTATCTTGAGGTTATTCACATTTGTAAGTGTTTTTAAATGTTGGGTCTAAGCCACCCAAAGATTTTACAGCAGGGGGAAATATTCAGTTGCCTGAAGTTTTTCCATTACCTTAAACCACAGGAGTGGCATACAGGTGCTACAGAAAAGCAGTACTTGTACTAAAGATCTTGTATTAATGTTTCTACTACAGGAAATTTTTTTAGGAGGTGGGAGGACAAATGTGGGGGAGTTCAACTTGTTTTGCTGTTATTTATTTGTTCCTTTGTCTTATTCACTTAAGGGACAAGACATGAGTAAAAATGGTGATGACTTATGTCTATTTTTTTTGTTCCCTTGAACAAAAAGTCGCAACACTTGCCCATGGCAGTCATATAATTTCCTTCCTCTCCTCCTGTTTGTACTGTGATGACCTTGTCTTTGTCATCCCATCCCATGACATCCCAGTAGCTCTTCTCCCTGCAGCTTTTCCCAGAGTTTGAATTTCCAATTTATAAAGAAAACCTGTTGGCCACATCTCCTCCATAGAATAGGTGAATGAAAAAGAAGGTGTTTTATTCCTCAGTTGTTCTGCTGATTATGACAATCATCATATGACAGTTATTAAGCTCTTTTTTATGATGATTCTACTAGTCTCTGCCATTTACCAAGACCTTTTATCAGTTAAGGTTCCATGTTACTTTATGAACTTGCAGTATCCATGGGGGCATAAACAGGATGGGTGAACTGCAGCAGGTGCTTAAAAGTAGGGGAGCACTGTCCAGCAAATACACCTGGAAAAGCAGTCTGCAAAGCAGAGGTGTGTATCTACAGCTCCAGAACATCAGAAGCTCATTAGGTTCCAAACCTGAAACCAATGTTATTCTCTGCAAAAATTTTTTAAGATATATATGCCAATAACAGTCATGTTATTGACTATATATGACTGGCAACAGTCACAGCCCCAGATAGTTTTGCATGACCATGTGCTAAGGAGAGAAAAGAGAAATATTGTCCTTCAGAAAAAAGAAATGCTTGATTGGGCACTCGTAATGTTACAAATGGGTATTGAAGGCAGAGTTTTCTCCTAAGTGATGAATAGCAAGGGTGATCCCAGGACAGTTTACAGCAGGGAAGAGCAGAATATGATTCTGGATCTAGTAAAACAATGAACTAGGACTAGTCCCCAGACACCAATCCTGTTCCTTGCCTATTTCATAGAAAAGTCATGAGCCTACCAAAAGCAACAGAAATTTTGCCATTGGCATAGACAGGGCTTTTGACCTATTGATTTTTTTTCAGAGCAATTTACCATGAGATTTCAGGCTCTGAAATTGGAGTGTGGATGAGTAATGCAGCTTGTACAGTGGAGCCCTGCTCTCAGCAATCTCTGAAGTCAGGCTTCCAGGGCCAGTGCTGATGTGTGGAATTTCACAGCTCAATCCAGGAACACTCTCTAACATCCTCCCAGTGATTGCTGTTTTCAGGAGCAGCCCGATATTTAATTAATTTCTAAACCTGCAGAAAAGTAGCTTGTGTGCAGAGCAGATGAAGTGAATCGAGCACAAGCAAATATTATCTGAGTATTTTTGTCATGAATAGATAGCTCTGTTAGCTACAGAGGGAGCTCAGATTAATTCTGTGAATCTCAAACCCAAACAATATAGAGGAGAGACATAAACACACTGTACATTCAGTGGGTATGCACTTTCTGACAGAAACACTGGTTATTGTTGATTAGCACATATAATTTTGATCATTTTGGATTTATTTTCCTTTGTCTAATATTCACAGTTCTGCCCAAACCCCTTGTTTACACAATGACAAGAAAAACAGATAAAGAGGAGAAAATGCAATGCAGATCAAGCATGTTGAGAAATATATTAGTAAAGAATTAAAAAGATAGGAAATAATAAAACTACAACAGAGCATAAAAATGCATTCTATACATACACACATGGAGAAAGAGAGATTATGCTTTGAAGGCATTGTGAGCTTTTGATTTTCTATCTGTTGCAGAACAGACCCATTTTAAGGAAGCAGGAAAAATGATTACTTGAATTGTGATTACCTCTAACAAACTTCTGTGTTTGCTGGAGTGGTTGCAGTCATTCTTGGTGATATAACACCTCCTCAAATAAAAATAGGAGGACAAAAGGAAAAAAAATATCTAAGGTTAAGCACTAAACTACTTGACATTCCCCATCATTAATAGTACTACCTTGTCAGTTTGCTTCTAAGTCTCAAAACAGCTTCATGAACTTTCTTTTCAGACAGAGAAAAATCTCAAATGTCTCTTGTCACTTCCTGCATAGAGCCTTGCAAAACCAAAACTTCTGGCACACTTATTCAAATTCACTACAAAAGCTTTATTTTTGTCCTAACCCTAACAAAGGCAGGTAGAATGAACCACTTCCTGACCACAGAAGACAATCTGCATCACAAGATTTAGAAAGAGAAGCTAGGAAATGCATGATTTTTTTTCTCTTTTCACTACATTATCTTTATTCTCAGCCAGACACCAGAATAAGATGCATCACCATTTACTTGCTCTCAAACATTTCCCAGTACTGAAAGAACAGAAAGTATCAAAAGTCATGTGCTGCAGGTCATGAAAAATTTGCTAGAATGCCTGAAACACAAATTTCTGTTTGTGTTTGAAGTCCATGTGTATTTACATGGGAGTTGAAGTCATATTGACTCTGGTTTTCACAAGACAAATAGCATCAGATTCTCACTGCCTGTTGTAGAGAGACAGCCCCCCTTCACCTGTGAGGATTACTGGGCAACAAGAAGAGATTCTTCCAGAGAAAGTGTAAGAGTTCAGCTCTCTTAATCTCTCTGCCACACCTGTATTTGAAAATAGCTGTGGACTGTGTTCTTATGTTCAATTATAAAGAGATTGTGCGGAGGTATGGGGTATGAATTTAGTAAATCACAAGATCCATTTTTCCTTCTTACCAGGTGTAATTAAATTATTGTGAATTCCATCTCTTGGATGCTTGATCCTCTTTGCAAAGGTGATGCAATGCAGCTGTGCTGTCATGGAAATGCTTTTGGTGGGGTTGTGGAGAAAGCACACTATCCCTTGAATCACAAGGTCTGAGATATACAAAACTTACACAATTAGGAAGAGAATAAATGCCTATGTCAGTGGCAGGGTGGGTTGGATAGCATTTGTTTAGGAGGACCAGAATCATTATGAGTGGATACAAAATTATGAAAGATCTCTGTGAAGAAAATTTACATTTTTAAATGCGCTTTTACAAAATAGTAAATGTACTGAAGCAGATAATTAAATGTAAAATTACATTTTCCAACCCTAACATTAGAAAGATTAAGAGGTTAAACATTAACCTGACTGCAAATCCCTCCACTATGTCTTTCTACAAATAAGAGTGTCTGCATTTTAATTATTTGGTGCTGCTCAGTGCCTTGAACATTCAATGGGATTGCATTGCATGTCACAACAGATCAAGAGCAGAGCAACAAACAGATCCAAACTAATTAAAAACTGAAAAAAATCTAATCCTACTTCAATATAGTTTTATACATACTAAAAAAAAAGCAAAAAACAAACCCAAACAAAAAGAAAGCTTTAGAAATTTCATGAGAAACATTCAGGACTATTTATGTGGAGGACACTGATGTTGTAGGTAACATGTTTAAAGCCTTAAAAAGTATAGAATTTAGAGTGAACCTCATTTACCCTACAAAACGAGAAAATGTCATGACAGTGCTTTGCCCACAGCCTGAAAGGGCACCAGGAGCCCTCAGAGATTTTTCTGTTTACTCTGTGACTGGGTCTGCAGCAGGGAGCAGCAGTGCTTTAGCATGTGCTGCTGCTGAAAGGGATAAGCTGGAAAACTGGGGGTCACTGGCTTGGACATCAGTCCAGCTTGACCCAAGGAGCTTGCCTAGAGAATGGAAAGTCATTTGCCTCCTCTTTGACAAGCCCACTCTAAGATGAAAGCAACACACAGCTGTTTTCCTTCTCACTGCCAGGGATTTTTGTGGTTTTTGTATAGAAAGAAGGGAAAAATAACCCACTGAGAAGCAGTTATACCAAAACATCATAAGCCTGTTATATCATGAACAGAAAAAAAGGGACCAGCAGACAATCTTTTTCTTTTTTTTTTTTCCTTTTCCTTGCAAACATTTCCTTTCAGCTGTCCCTTTGAAGTCACAGGCTTACAGGGTGAGTGACTGAGAGCAAGGAGCTGTGAAATGAGCCTTTGAGCCACAGATCTCTCAAAGAGCTCCACAAGGAGTGTATGAGTGGGGAACACATCATCTGCAAATCAGTGTGGGCTCACTGAGGCTTCCTGCAGCCTCTGACTCCAGAGAGGCACAGAGGCACAGATTTCAGCAGGGGAAAATCACCTCCCATCCTCATCCCACCTCCCCACCGGGGTTATCCAATTCCCCTCTGGGCAGTGGCTGTGTTGGTGTGACCAGCTTATGAGGAAATAATTGAGTAGAATAAATACACTGGAATTTCTGATTGTGAAAAAAGACTATAACTTTTTGGAAAAAACATTTTATATCCTCTTCTTTGAAGAGGTTATGTAGGCCAAGTCTCAGTTAATGGCAGTGGATTTGAGAACTTAAATATTTGAATGACAATTGAGGTGAGATTTCAGAACTTCAAGTCACTTCAGTGTTTCCACAATATTGTTCAAAGTGCGAGGCTTGAAGAAATGTTACCCTATCTCTGTGTGGGCTGTCACAGGATAATACAGAGAGGTACTGAAACTAAGGTAAGTGAGGAATTCTGACTGAAAACAGGCATTAAGGGGTGACGATTTGAAGAGCCTGTGTGAATGCCCTTGCAGAAGTCTTTTTCTTTCCTTCTTCTAATCAACTTATTATACATGCCTCAGTCTTGTTCCCATTTTTCTTTGTCACATTCATCCCATTTATTATTTTCTCTTGCCCCACATCCTTGTGTGTCTTTCCCTAGGTATATTCTGCTCTTCAGGTGGGTGCTGTGTGGGAGCACGTTGCAATGCAGCAAACAATGCTGGGTGGTTCTGCTGCTCTTGCTTGGCACAGTGGGAGGGATTTAATCTCCAACATGACACTTCAGGACACAGCAGATTGATGAAGGAGATTATTCCCTAGGTACACTGCTAGATTCTATTCTTATTTAATTTTACTTCCCGTAAGTTTGCTTTACCACTAAGTCCCAATTTAAAGAGTTGTTATGCAAAGATGGATTAAGTTCAAAGAAGTGGACCACTGCAGAAGAATAAGGTAAAGTGAGACCTCAGAAAATGAAATACATTAGTCAGTAGTCTTTTTTTCCTTTTTTTCCTTTTTTCCTTAAACATGTGTGCTGTGCAAAGGTGGTCTGAGATGTAGAAGCAGAAACAGGAAACTTGCAGACAGTAACAGATAAGTCTGCCGAAGAAGGGCAGAGAGTAATACACAGCATAACTGGAATTTCAGGACTGTAATAAAAAGAGTTTGATATCCTCATCACCACAAATGGCAGAAGAGCTGATTTATCAGCAAGTCATTCTACCAACAGTTGTGATGAAGCTGACGTGGTGCTTCTGCCACAATGTAAAAGAGGTTCCCATGTGGGAAATACAATGACATGGTCTCTGAATTTTAAAATCAACCTCTTTCTCTCTTTTAATTAAAAACTCATATTTGAAATTTAATGGAATGTGCAAGGGACATCAAATACATTCATCACCATCACTCAGTGGAAATTTTTTTCATTGCTAAAGTGACAATATGAATTTGTGAAGTTTGAGATCTGTGCAAAGAGTAATGGCCTGCTCTTCTCCATCCTGTGCTAGTAAATGCCCCTCAGGTTTTTAACTTTTTTGGCTTCAAATAATCCAGTTTATCCTTTCTTAAACCCTATGTTTCAAATGTTCCCATTATTTTATTTTGGTCAATATTCAAGGGTGGTCAAAATCTGATGCAAACAGACTTTACAACATCTCTTTAAAAACCAAAACGTGCAGAGAGCTTGAGAGTATTTGCTTATAAATTTTAGTCTACCTGACCCTGTGATGATTAATACAATTTTTACAGAAGGCACATGGTCAGAGACAAGTCCCTCAGTTTCCTATTACTAAGTTAAGCTTGCTAAACATTACATTATTTTTTAACAGAGGCTTGGTGAATTAATGCAAAGCTAAGGTATTTTACCTTGCTGAGGGTAGCTGCAGCATGTTAGTACCAATATCTGGACCCATGCATCAGAGCCAGATTTAGACACAGATTTGTTAAACCTGTAATAGAGTCAAAACACAATTAATCTGTAGCTATAGTCTATGTGATTAAAGTTGGTAGCAGTCATATAGTGAAATACAGCACAGAGACTTGGGGGACCTACTCTGATACAGTAGCTATGAAAAACTACTAAATAAATCTCTCTTTTCTTTGGCAAGGACTATGTGATCCTTGAGGTTCTCTGTTCACAAAAGGAGAGATGATTGTGCAGACCCACAGTAAACAATCATGATTGCGATCACCATATTTATAATGAGCTATAGCAAACACTTTATTTTAGATTTTTAAATGTTTTTGTAAGTATTTTGTTAGGCATTGCTTCTCTTTCCATCTTTCACAACCTTTTCTCAGACTGCAGAATGAGCTTGGAAATATAGATTCTTTTTGGAAATTTAGATATCACTTCTTTCTGCTAAGGAAATGACCTAATTAAGTTCCTTCAGTATTTCACTGCTTAAAATACAGTCTGCAGCAATACAGGCATAGAAAAAAATTAGCTGCCCTCTCAGAAACAAGTTTGAACTTCTGTTCAATATATGCTTAAATCCTTGCAAAGAATTTGAGCCGTTCCCTATTATATCTGAGTCACCATTCTCTCCTGTGCTCCTAATCTACATCTTAGGTAAGCTGTTAAGTAAAATGGAATATGTGTAAAAATCCCCAGAATTTATGGACACAGAAGAACAGACTAGATTTTCAGACTCTTGAGAATTTCATATAAGACTGACCATGATGGTATTCAAAGGAGTATTAAAAGCATTTGCTGAATTAAAAAAATAAGGTCGTTTCCAAAGCAGATTTGAGGATTATCTGATAGATCTTTGTGAGTGAATAAGAAAATCCCGTGCAAAAGCCAGGTACTTACACCATTTACAACCTTGGGAAAAGGAAAGATTTTCTTCAGCTTCAGTAAAAGTCTCTTTGGGCTCTCATATGTTAATATTCCTGTCAGAAGCCCCCTACTCTGACTCTGTCTGATGAACACAGTGAGAGTCTCCATGGGTTTATTCATGATCCCAAAAGGACTCCTTATGTCTTGGAGGGATTTGCAGATATTCACGGAAATATCACGGAACCTTATTTTTGGACTCACTGGCAGGTTGAGAGGGTTAATCCATGGTTCCTTGAGAGACCCTCCCTGTACTGTACTGCAGTTTCCTGGGGTGTTTTTCATGACCAATATTCCTACAGGCTCTTGCAAAAAGAAAAAAGAAAAAAAAGAAACTAGGAAAGAGTAGAAAGCCTGAGGTTTGTTTTTTTATTTTTTTGTTTGTTTTAGGGGTGTTTTGTTTGTTGTTGCTGGTTTTGTTTTTGTTTTTGTTTTTGTTTGTGGGTTAGTTGGTTGGTTTGGGTGGTTTTTTTTGTTGTTGTTTTGTTTTGCTTTTTGTTGTTGTTGTTGTTTTTTGGGGGTTTTTTTGTCTAGGGGGTTGGTTCATTGGTTTTTGGTTTGGGTTGGGAATTTTATGTCTGCTTGTATGTTAAGTTGGTTTCAATCAGCTTTCTGATCCTTCTCCTCTTTCACCAGCTTCACCACTTGTCAGTCAGGGACTTTGAAGAGCTCTCATAAGGTTTTTGTGTTTCACAGCACAGGTGTGACAGGTGATCTGAGGATAATGAAGTTCTGTGCCTCCAATTTGTGCTGGGCTGCAGAGGGACTATTTGACTCTCTCTTTTCCTTCAGAAGAGATATCCTTGAACCCAATGATCTTCAATTCAATCTGAACAGAAACTTCAATAACTCTTCTGCTGACATAACCTTTCTCATGGCTGGGGATAAGTACAAGTTTAGTCTGAGTTCTAGCATGACTATTTTAAGTAAAACGCTTGAAGAAGATAGCTATAGTCAGATAAAACTGGTTTGGTTGATGGGTGGGAGGAGCTTCAGTGAACTTCCAGCAGCAGTGGTGCAGCACGAGGCAGAAAGAAGAAGCCACTTCCTGAAATCCCTCACTTTTATGTCCCTTTTCTATCTCTCCCATAACCTCTGCCTGCAGAAATCAGTATAGGTGCACGGATGAAATGTGTGTGGCATGAGCTAGTCCCCAGTTTTTATTTTTTGATGACATCATCCACTCTTCCAACCCATTTATGGTGTTCTGTGAAACAACTTTCTGAGTTGGGTCATCCCCAAATTGTGACTAAATAATGGTGATAATGGTGGTTGCAGTGGATAAATTCAGGCCTCAGTACGTTTCTGTGCATGGGTTGCCTCAGTCTAACTGGATCACAGAATATTCTGATTTGGAAGGACCCACAAGGATCACCAAGTGCAGCTCTTAAGTGAATGGTCCATCCAGGGATCACAACCACAACTGTGGTGTTATCAGAACCATGCTCTGACTGACAGAGCTTACCCCAGGTCATATACTTCTCCATCCAGACTGCTTGCTCCAGGAATATTTAACTGTAATGGCTTCAGGTTTTTATCAAATTATATCCTTTCTCATTAATTATAATAAAATTTAAACGGCAATAAAATGTGGGTCTCTTCTGCCTGAGAGTTTTAAAAGTTTTTAAAATATTTTTAAGGCATTCTACTTCTGGAAATGACTGTTTTATGTGGCAGCTGCTTATCTGTGCCTCTAGATGGAGATCCTATCCATTTAACAGCCCTCTTGAGAAAGCTGTGGGATGCTTCCATTTTGCCTTTCATACTGCAAAGAATAATTTTTGTTTCTCTCTGATTTCTCTGGATTATAAATGTATTTTGATCTTAGCAAATATTTCACATCTTACCTGAAAAAAAAAACCCACAAAACATAACAAAACATACAAAATGCTCTTCTCTTCCAGCTTTCAACAGCAAGAGCATCCCTAACTATTTACTTTGCCTGAAATGTAATACTGAAATGTCCAATTGACATTCTGAAAACTCCCTCTACTGTGCAAGCACCTCTGACAAGCTGAGGTGCACAGGATTGCAGGTGGGACTCAAGGAATGACATTCCTCAGAAGGAATCACATGGACCATTGTACTCAGTCACTTCTATCCTTTGGATAAACCTCATGGTTCCACAAGAACAGAGAGGAAAACCTTTCATAACTTCACCAAGAGAATTGGTTATTTTCTCACTAGTTTTGGACCAAGGTTTTATATTATAATCCTAGCAAAAATAAGGAGGCATGTGCTCACATTATCACATTATTGTTAGAGAGCATATCTTCTCTAGTCCAGGAGGTAAAAATCCCTTTTTGTGGATCAAAACCAGTTAGACTGAGCCATGTATATGAAGCATATTTTTCAGATTTGCCCAGTGCAGTGGGAGGCAAAGTTTAGCTTGTAATTGTATCAGCTGCCCAAAGACAGAATGCAAATTCTCTCTTGATTACACAGGTCCCAAAAAACAAAAACATATCTGCAGCCAAAGCTACACTATCATAAAGGTAATATTTCATGTGTCTTAGTACCAGTGGGTGACTATCAGAACAGGGGCAATAGTAATAACAGTACCAATATATTAGAAATACTTTGTTATCAGATCTTTGAGGAAAAACTACCTTTTAAATTTTTTTTCCTGAAAATAGAGAGATTATTGTTTGTTTGGTTGGTTTTATTATTTTACTATGCTGTCTAAACTTCTACTTGTGTCATATTTAATATCAACAAGTTGGGCTCATGACAGTATATTTACTTCTATATAGTTTTTCTGTATTCCCTTCTCTACAGTTTCAGCCTGCCAGAGCAGCAGTGAGCAAGTTGGAGTTTACAGCTTTAAAAACCCTCAGACCCAAACGTGCCCTGAGGCAGCATTTTGGTGCCAGCATTGGCACCTACTCATGTACAGTCCCCTGCTGCTTTTGGGGGAATATTTTCATTTTTGCCTTGTTTCAGTTGTTGTTTGTGGCACACTGTTGGTTTGCTTTTTTAAATATTTTCTGGCTCTGATCTACTTGTTGTTGCAAGATCTGTGCAGAAATTTTTAATTTTCCCCTTAGGTATCCTTCTTAAGTAGATGGGGAAAAGAAAAACCAAGCAGGCCCACACAATAACTTTTTTGTAGGACATGTGTTGATTGAGATAAACAAAAGTGCATGAAAATGAAAAAAAAATAACACACCACACCAAGACAGAAACACTTAGCAAAGATATTTCTAGTTTCAAAAGGATTACAGAATATAATCCATTAGGTGAAGATTTTAGTCTTCAGGTGTTTGGGTATTTTCTGAAATGCATTTTTACCAAAAGTCCAGACTATATATATATATATATATATATATATATATATATATACATATACTCTCTTAAGGTCTGCAATAAATTCTGACTAACAGACCTAGGATATTTATTACAGATTAAGGGATTTTGTTTCTCTCTTTTTCTTTTCACACTGTGAGTTTAAAATCGTACCAAGAAGAAATTTAGAATCAAAATCAATTCAGTTCAGGATAAAAATCATTCCAGGAAAAAAACATTCCATTATTACTACAGCAATATCAAGTCTATTTTGCACAGGTTGGGGCTGAAGAGGAACTAGATCAAAAAAAGAAAGTTAAAAAAGTGTATTTTTTCTGCTTGAGACTTAGATGCTTAGATGTGCCCTCAGAATGGCAATGCACATACATTCTTGGGTAATCCTGTTTAAATCACAACTATAACTCTCAGGTGCTGATCATTTGTTGCCTCTTTCATGTCTTGACCTTTATATGGTTTCAGAAAATTCAAAGACATGAAATCCTTTACATTCAAATTCGTTAAATTTAACTTGTCAAAACGCACAATACAGAAGAAGAGTTTGTCTAACAAACTCTGACAGGCGTGATGTATCAGCCATTTTTTTTCAATACACCAAACATTTCTGTAGTCTGTTTTGTGGCAGATGTTGGAGATATATTTTAAATTTAAAATTACAATGTTTGCTACAAAATTTGCCTGCACCAAATGGATGTGTTCCTGTCAGGGTAAGTGGGAAGCACAACTCAGCAGGATGCAATGCTTAAGTATGCCCCAGCTCTGCCCTAAACTGTTGTCCAGTCAATAGAAGGGAATGATTTTCAGTACTGTGAGTTCTTTAGAGGGAGGAACTACTGCACTGGGAATGTTTCCTAAGTACATCTCAAATATCAAACAATGAATCATTTTATACATGGACTTCTTGGCTTTGTACATTTTCTGTGCAGTGATTATGGTGTTTCCACTCCAAAAAGTCATATATATTTTGAAATATATTTCAGAAAATTATCTTGGTTGCTTTTAAGGTCACAAGAGACATTCCTTGCCTTTTCTGGGTATTCTCTGTTCAGCAAGAATGCACTTAGTATAGAAGGATAAATTATGGTAGCCCATGGGAGCCAGTGCCATATTGTGCAACTCACACAAACACCCATGGGCCTGCAGAGGAGAGCTCTGTTTGTTCAAGAATAAGATCTGGTATTTCTCACACAGGAGGTCATATTACCTTAAAATGCCTCTGCCCCGTAGGTCTGCCTGATGAATAACATCTGCTCCCATAACAACAGCCTCTGCAGCAGGAGATGGGCTCTGGCAGGACAGAATCAGCAGCAGTGCACAGGCAGTGCTGCAGCCGCGATGAGAAACAGAGCCCTCTCTGTGCACCTGGTGCCAACCTCTCAGAATCTCTGCTGCTCACAGTGACTCTGAGATATGTACAAGCCTCTTTTCCCAGCCTGGCAGTCAAGGAAGGAGTCAGGATTTTTCTGTTCTCATTTTCAAGGTTGTGGGATCTCAGCACCTCAGGATGGAGGTGCAGAGAGGCCGAGACCACCCTTGGGGGGCTCGGGAATCCTGGAATGTTGCCAGAAGTGTCTGGTGGCAGGATTTTGATCCTACACAGGAGATGAGACCTGTATGAAGGCTGGGAGGAATTCACTGGGTGAATGGTGAAGGGATAAGTTAGTTAAAGTGTAAAACACAGGGTTTAGGATTTTGGTACAGGGGGTTCTAAAGAAGTAAGATGGAGGAATTGGGGCGTGTCCTGTCCTTCTTCTTCTTCTTCTTGGCCTCCATCTTCTGTGGTGGTGGTGGCACTTTGGGATTGGTCATTACTAAAAGTGCACCGGTTAATAAGGGTAGAAGGTATTGGGGAGAAATGATAAATATTGTATACGTAACTTCGAGTATAAAGATAAGTGACCGCCCCGGGGGCTCACAGTGTGCCCATGGCTGACTTGCTGTGCAGACCTCTGTCGGGCTGAAAGAAAATCTTTTAGATAAACAATTAATAAACACCAAGACCGAGACAAGATCAGAAGTCTCTCCTCGTCCTTTGAAGCGTCGGCTCTCCAAGGCCATCCCTGGGCCTTTCCAGGCCACCAGAACAGCAACACAGAAAACCTTACACAAGGTTGTTTATTATTTTTTATCTAATACAGTCTCTCTCCAGCCTGCTGAGGTCTGTCAGGCAGGTCAGCACATGGCACACTGCCCGCCCTTGAAGCAGTGTTATCTTTTTATACTAAAAACTACATGTACATTATTTACCATAACTTCCCAATAACCTATCACCTATGTTAGACAGGGAGTTTCTACCTTAAACCAATCCAAAAGGGCCACCATCACCCCAAAGATGGAGGCTAAGAAGAAGAAGGAGAAAGACTGGACATGCCCAAATCCCTCCATCTTGCCTCCTGAACCCTCATTTTAAAAATCCCAAAATGTATTTTTCACCCTGTGACAGACTAACTACTATTCTTCTTCAACTTTCTTGACTTGTAATTCTTCATATAAAGGTGGTAATTTGCTCCATGGGTCAAAATCAAAGGCACAGGAGTCTTGAGGCTCTGTGCCAAGGTCTCTGAGCCCTGAGCAAGGGGCTTGAGCCCTCCAGGACAATCAGAGGAATTCCAACACTGGGTTCCAACACTAACCTATGTTGGAGCCAGCAGGAGGGAGCCCAGAACATTGCAGGGGCTCCTGGGTTAGGGAGCTTGCACACCCCTGCCTCTGTGTGGGTTATTTTAGTACTCTGAGGAGTGACCATGTATGTCAGTGGAAATCAGATTTGTCTCTCCAGCCCTACATCCTTTCATCAACATGCACAGCAGAATATGCTTCACTTTACAATCACACTGATGCAGGCAAAGGGAAGATTTTACTGGATGTTTTTACAGCAGATGTTTCCTTGTACCTCAGAAAGTTGTGACTGCCCTTGTAATTTGTAGCCAGAGTTACCAGCCTTCTTAAGGGCTGGAAAGTTTTGTGCAAAAAGAGGGAAAGACACTCCTTTGCTCTGCTTCCATTCATATTAACACAATGAAATGCTATTCCTAGCAAGTAAGATTAGCTTTTAGCTTTCATCCATCTCCTTGCATCCCATATTTCCCCATAAAATCAGGAGAATTATTACTGAATTGCCAGTATTTCCAGTGAAAGTGGGTAAAAATTTCACCTGAAAAGACTCAGGAATAAAGTCAGCTGGGAAATGGTAATTTGGTTTCACAAGTTTCAAGTTTTTTAAATTAATTTTGTTATTCAGTGGAAAGAAAATAGAACTTCTGAGCAGTTTTTCAAAAATATATTGCAGAGAAACACTTGTTTCCTTATCACAAAGCATAATTTTTTCATCTCTAATCCACTCTCACTCATTTCCATTTTGCTCCCCCACTCACTTTCTGTCACCAGAGGTAGCTGCAGAGCACCAGATCATGAACCTTCTTCAGCTGATTTTTTTTAAATCAATACATCTCTATGCATGATTTTTCCTCTTCATTAAAAATGCATTCTGCTAAGAATGTTCATAAACAATTCTGCTTGGGAGAAATTCTTAGCTTGTCCAAAAAATTGATGCCTTACACATCTAACTGGGTAACCAGCTGCTCAGCTGTGAAGCTTTGGGAGAAAAACAGACTGGGAATTGCTGAAATGTCACTCCTATATATTAGAGGTGTCCCATCAATGTTTTTGCACAGAACAGAAATTCTGCTACATTCCACTCAGCCTATTCTTACTGTACAAAGCACACACTTAACTAAAGCATTCCTCTTCCTCATTTTGTTATCTTGAACCTGATCTCAAGGATTTTAGTGTTGTACCTGTAAATAGATAGCAAGAAATAAATGTCTGTCGAGCCTTATGTTCCTCTATTTATTCATGTATTCACTTCAACATAGAAATGGCAAAAAATATTTTAGCTGTTTTTGACAGCAAAGGCAAATGCATGACCCCACCCTCTGCCAGTTGTATTTCTCTAAGTATAAATTTCAAGATTACAATGTTTCCTCAGACAAAAAACCTTTTACCCTGGTTTAGCATTTTGACTTTTCCACGGAGACAGGCTTGCTTATTTTTCCCAGAGTTCAGAAGGGGTTTTGCCACTGTGCTGACATTTTGCATCATCTTCTTTCTTTTGCATCTGGAAAAAAAAAAGTGAAAAAATAGAAAAAGCACAGTTCTGAAATGACAGTAAAATGCATTGTTCCTTTGAAGTGACGTGGACTGCATATGTCTGTGCATCAGCAGGTTAGTCAGAGGGACCAGAGCAGAATTTTATAATCCCTGGTGTATAGAGGAGCCATACATGGATTATTTTTTTGTCTTCCTTTGATTGCACCACCATGTTCAGAGACTCCTTAAAGAAGTGATGCCTTATGTGTGGGGGGAAAAACCGGAGAATATTGTAATTAGGAAAAAACTCAAACTTCCCTGTCACATCTGGCCTTCATGCTTCAATAATCCTTTGAGCACAGCTCATAAATAATGAGCACTCAGATGCTGTACAATTCTAGTGCATTCTATTGACTTCCAGGGGATGCACAAAAGGATAGAATATATCCTGGAGGCAAAAGCATGCACTGTTTTCTTAATCTTCTATCAAATAAGTATCACTAGCAATTTAATTACTATTTATTGAGCACTGTCATTAGGGTATAAGGGGTACAAAAAGAATTGCTATGTGTAAACAGAACTGATTTTTATCTGTTTCTTTATTTAGCATTACCCTGCTGTCTATTTCAGACTTTTTGCTTTAGCTGTATGTGATGCAGATTAAAAATGTCGTTATTTGAAAAAAAATGGGAAAAGTGCAATCAAGCAAGCATCAAAAGATAATACCATGTATAAAAAAAACCCCAAACAAACAACAATCCCTTATCCAGGTACAAATACTCAAAAGTAAGTAAAAAAAAAAACTTTAATCTTACTGAAATTGAAAAAAAAAATAGAAATCAAATATGTATGAATCTAACTAGATAGGTAAATTATCAACTAAGGTGAGTTTATGAAGTTTGTTAAGTTCAACAGACTGTTTATTGACAAACTAATTAGTTTGATGAAGTGACAAAATCTTTGTAAGTGCTGCCTGAAAAAGAAACTGCAGGGTAAGAAAACTGGGGGGAGATATGATAAAAAACCATTCCATAAAACCTCACAGAAGCATGCCCAGGTGAAAAATGAAAGAAAGACAGAAACAGAGATCTCCTTCCCATGATCTGCCCCTCAGTAGATCACAGGTTCACTTTGGGTTATAAGAATGTTACACCCTCCAGTCCAGACTTTTTATTTGGAATAGGATTTGAAATGAGTAAAGTGAACTATTTTGTTAGCAAGAAAGAAAATAATATGCAGGCTCAGTTCCAAAATATTCAGGTCAATATTAGTTTTAAAAAATAACAAAGAGAAAAAGACATCTGAGAACTTAATGTAGTTTTCAGTCCAAAAGTGTGCCTTTCTCACATATTTAGAGCTAGCCTATTGTTCTATTATTCCTAAACTGCACACTGTGTTTCGTTTAGCCAAAGTTGACTGGCTTTTCCTGAATATATCTTCCAGCTTTAAACTTTTGCCAAGTCTTGGTTTTTTTGGGATCCATTCCTTAAAGGCAAAGGGACTAACTTCCTGATTATATCTGTTTTCTTTTCTTTCCTCTGCAGGCTTAAGTTGTAAGTGGGTATCTTGTTACCAGAAGCGAAATGAATAACTCAACTTACATAAACTCTTCCTCTGAAAATGTGATGGCCTTGGAGAGCCGCTATAAAACTGTCGAGGTGGTGTTCATCGTCCTGGTGGCAGGGTCCCTCAGCCTAGTCACCATAATTGGGAACATCCTGGTCATGGTGTCCATCAAAGTCAACAGGCACCTCCAGACTGTCAACAATTATTTCCTGTTCAGCCTGGCCTGCGCTGACTTGATCATCGGCATCTTTTCCATGAACCTGTACACCCTGTACACTGTGATAGGCTACTGGCCCTTGGGGCCCGTGGTGTGTGACCTCTGGCTGGCTCTGGACTACGTGGTCAGCAACGCCTCAGTAATGAACCTGCTCATTATCAGCTTTGACAGGTACTTTTGTGTCACCAAGCCCCTGACGTATCCCGTGAAGCGGACCACGAAGATGGCCGGCATGATGATCGCAGCCGCCTGGGTACTGTCCTTCATCCTCTGGGCTCCTGCAATTCTCTTCTGGCAGTTCATTGTGGGAGGAAGGACTGTCCCAGATGGGGACTGCTACATCCAGTTTTTTTCCAACCCTGCTGTCACTTTTGGCACTGCCATTGCAGCCTTCTACCTGCCCGTTATCATCATGACTGTCCTTTACTGGCAAATCTCCCGAGCCAGTAAGAGTCGGATAAAGAAAGGAAAAAAGGAAGCTGCCCAAAACCAAGAAACAGTTTCCCCCAGCCTTGTCCAAGGTAAAATAGTGAAACCAAACAATAATAATATCCCGACCAGCGGGGATGGGTTGGAGCACAGCAAAATTCAGAATGGAAAAACCAGTGAAGAGACTGTGACCAATAACTGTGTTCAAGGGGAGAAGGAGAGCTCCAACGACTCCACCTCCATCAGTGCAGTCGCTTCCAACTTGAAAGAGGATGAAGCTACCAAAGATGCCAGGCAGGCTTCTGCCTCCCAAGACCATGTCAAAGCAGAGAACTCCAAGCTGACATGCATCAGGATAGTCACCAAGTCCCAAAAGGGGGACTGCTGTGCCCCTACCAACACTACCGTAGAGATCGTTGGCACGAACGGGGAGGAGAAGCAGAACAGCGTGGCCCGGAAGATCGTCAAGATGACAAAGCAGCCAGCCAAAAAGAAACCACCCCCTTCTAGAGAGAAAAAGGTGACAAGGACGATTCTGGCCATCCTCCTGGCCTTCATCATCACCTGGACCCCATACAATGTGATGGTGCTCATCAACAGCTTCTGCACATCCTGCATCCCCGGCACCGTGTGGACTCTGGGTTACTGGCTCTGTTACATCAACAGCACCGTCAACCCCGCCTGCTACGCGCTCTGCAACGCCACCTTCAAGAAGACCTTTAAGGACCTTCTCATGTGTCATTACAAGAATATAGGAGCTACAAGGTAAAAGTGATAATGAACATGGTTATGAAAAGGGCGGAGAAGTTCCAAATTAAATTTAAAAAAAAATACCCTTTGATGCTACAGCACTTTATGGTCTTCTACGGGATGTGCAATCCAGGATGTTAGTGGAAATACTGATAAGGGGCAGCAGCTGTACCCCTGAGGACTACACTTTAAAAAAATTTTTTAATAAATGAAAATAAATCTTTGGGACACGGGGATGTTTGAGAAATTATTCAAGTGTGTGGACTGGAGGCACAGTTCCTTACTTTCTGAGAGTGTTCTGCAGAAGGGCTTTAAAGTCTATGATTTTTGGGTCATTCTGTGTAAAATACTTGTTCTTTCATTCTCTTTTTCTTGTGTTTTTTCCTGTGTGTTTATTATGTCTTCATCCAGGTAAAAAAAAAAAAAAAACCAAACAAATTTTAATAATAACTGTGTGGAAGAGGCATAGGAGTTTGGAAGATCATTGAATAATCAAAATCAATCATGGCAGAAATTTTCTAAAGCTCAAAGTTGTCTAAAGCTGTTTTGCCACTGTCATGTAAGAAGCTTAATGTTAGGTAAATCATGATGGAAGTTTTTTCTGTTGTTTATGACACCACCATTTCCAAAACCACATCAGTTCTGAAAGTGTTCTTATGCACAACATGTAATCATTGTATATTGTTACAAGTCTGCTGCTTGCCCCATCTCAGGGGCTTTTGTTCTGTGACTACTTCATCATGTCAAGATCAAAGTGAAAAGACTTGGTCTCGTCCAGATTGCTACATGCCAAGACTTCTTCAGCATCCATGTAAACCAAAGCTTTTGAGACTATTTTGTTCACTTTATTCGTCACATGACATCAACCTGTGGATTTGTCTTTTACCTTCATCAGCCTCTTCTTCCTTTCTGCACCTCACTTGTCCAGGGCAAGACTGAACATCAAAAGAAGCTGTGAATTTAAAGGTCTCACCCAGTCGGCCACCATGGTGGCCAAACAAAGGGTCTCAGCTGAAAAATAGAAACAAGATTATCACTAGAAAATGAAAAGCTACATCCATTTAAAGTTGGATGTACAGATTAAGAGGTATGTTGAGGCTTCACAGAATGAATAGTTAATATTAGATGACCATGCTCTTGACCTGTTAAAAGATAACTATATGAATAATTTTTTGACGTAAAAAATAAGATAGACTGACATACCCACCTGGATCAAGCTCTGCTAAGCCCTTAGTGTAAAACTGGGTTCCTTTCTGGGTGAATCCTGCATAATATGTTTGCTTTCTGGAAAAGATATTGGTCACATTGCCTTGTACTACGTGAGAGGCATATTTTGACTGTAAGTCAAGGGGTAACACTAATAAAAAAGCAGACAGGAAAACTGTGATTATATATTAAAATAGTCTTGATGGAGTCTGGCAAGGATTAAGTTAGAATATATTTTGCTACGCTACACTAGGTGAAATGTGGATAATTTCTGCCTGACAAAGAATTTACTATTCCAATATTTGATATTTACTGTAGCAAAACAAAACATTTTGTGGACAGGTCAGAGGGTATCAGATTATTGAAAACAGTGATTGTCTGGGAGTCATGCACATTTTATTTACCTCCTTCTTAGTACCTCTAACTTCCAGCCCCTAACAAAGGTACATTTATATGTTTTCTTATCCAAAAAGAGCATAGACAGTGTCCTGAGGATCTCTTTTCTGAGTGAACACCACCCACCAAACAGGACACAAATTCATTTGGTTATTTCATGCTACAACTGCAATATTCCAAAATGCACCTCAAAATAGCAGCCTCTGAGATTACAGAGAAATTAATCTTGCAGAATTAAGTTTTACATTTGACAAGCTTAATGGAAGACAGTGTCAAAGCACTCTGGTATCATGACAATTTTCATGTTTTGCAGCACAAGTTCCCAGCAGAAAGTGAAAATGAGGAGGATTAAACTGCAGTAAATTAAGGCCATGTTAAATTCCGGATTAACATGTCTTAATATGAAGTCATTGAATTTATACCCCTAGTGATTTCATCCTAATATAACTGTCTCTATACAGCCAGGGATCTAATTTTGCAAGCCTCACTTGCCTTGAGTCATATCTACTATCACTGTTTTAATCCTCCTGCTTGTAAGGAAGAATAACTGCATGACAAAGCTTGCCAAAATGAGCACTGCTTGCCTTTTAAAACTTCTTGCCTTTTAAAACTTCACTCACTTTTTATCTTGATCAGGTCAAAGGAAGGACTTACACATTCCTAGCTTGTTCAATCTTTTAGAGTGTTAGAAAAATCCAAATAAAATCCCAAGATAGAATAAAATCAAGTATGTTCAGTTTCTAAATCTGACTTCTTGGGAAAAGTTTCATAAAAGAAACACACTTGCTTCTTTCTTTCAGCAAGTGCTGTGGGCATCAATAGTTCAGATACTGAAACTGGGAAATAATGGTTTGTATAGCCATACTTAATCTTTTAACTCTGGTTTTCTGGCAGACCTGCAAATCCCTTATTCTCACATTTGAAACTATCACTTGTCCATAATGAATTAGTCTAACAGATAAGGACACTCCTACAGGCTAAGAAGTGTGGCAGATAGATTGAAATTATAATCCTTCATCATGTGATATGATGACACTCAAAATACCACAGAAAGAAAATTATTTTGGGGCCAGCATTCATGAAAAAAATACAAACAAAGGAAAAACATAACTTAGAAGTTTTCCAGCACTTTTCTCTAGAACCACCCTCACTTTTGATCTCAGAAGATGCTTTGATTTGTGTTATAGTATATTTAAAAGGCTTGTAGGACACACAATCCTCTGTGTTTCCACCCTGTAACAGTTTATGGTACATTTACATTTGCAGACAATTAAACAGTGTAAAAATAGATGACATAGTGCAACTATGTATGGATACAAACATGCAAACACACACCCCTACACGGTTTATATACATGAAAAATAAACAACCAATATTCAAGGTATTGCATGGAGCCTTGTCTGCCTAGTGTGCATTGCCAGCTGCTGGGAGGTGCAGAGCCAACACTTATTTCACTGTGTCACCCCTCCTGAAGGCAGAGTAGAGGCAGAACGTGCCCTCAGATTTTGTGAACCTCTTGGGTCTTGAGGTGGTTGTGGCTCAGTAAGACAAAAATGTGCTAATGGTCCAGAAACGCAAAATAATTTCTTCTTGAATATCCTTTGAGCTTTCATGTCTTTCCTTTGTGTCCCAAACCACGTTCACCAGGTTTCACTTCCCTCCCGAGTGACAGATCTGCAGGATGTAGATGTCAGTCTTGAAGAGCAGCTCTCCCTGGGTAACCCCGGCTTCCCTGGCTGTCACCTGCACCCTGTGGTCCCCAGGGTGGCCCTGCTGATGGAGCTGCCTCATCTTCACCTTCAGCCTGGCCAGAGGATCCCAGCAGCACATCCACACCATGTGCTGTGCTGGCCACTTCTGTCTCACATAGAAACCCAGCACACTGTGCAGGTGACGCATGAGAACAACAAGAAAAAGCAAAAACATCCCAAAAATGATAACTGACAACAAAAAACTGCAGCTAGAACTTCTCGCCCCCTCCTTTCCTTCCTCTTTCATTATTTCCGGAAAGAGGCAGCCCACAGGGAGTGATTTGTGTTGTCATGGGACAGCCCTACCTTCATGCTCCAGGAAGAGAGCAACAACTTGGAGATGCATCAATCCAGTGGGCAACTTTTCTGAGTATTAAGGAAGTCTGTGGTCAAAGACAAAGGAAGAAAAGAAGAAAGAAAGGAAAAGGAAAAGGAAAAGGAAAAGGAAAAGGAAAAGGAAAAGGAAAAGGAAAAGGAAAAGGAAAAGGAAAAGGAAAAGGAAAAGGAAAAGGAAAAGGAAAAGGAAAAGGAAAAGGAAAAGGAAAAGGAAAAGGAAAAGGAAAAGGAAAAGAATAAGGAAGCCAGAAAGCTGAAGCAATGTTTAAAATCTGTTTTCCAGTGAGAACAAAATCTAAGAAAAACTTGTCAGCCTTCTTTCTCTTTGAGATTTTCATTTGATTTATTAGGAATCATAGGATCTATTGAAAGATTGCAAAGTATTTGAATGTTGCCTGATGAAAGGCAGTCCAAAGACAACAAACACATCTATATAGGTCAGATTGCTTTTTCTTGCTTTCTTTCATTGTTGTTTTTCTGTACAAAAGCTCACAGGAATGGGAGTGTTCAAGCGGACCCCGGAGAGATCAGTTGTTTGGCATTCACAAAGCATGAAGGGGACAAAATAAAGTGCTAAATCTATCAGCCCTCTGCTTTATACTCTCCTGGTGGAGAAAAACATATTGACAAGAAGAGGTGCCTTCAAGGAGTGTGGCTGTGGTGAAAGCAGCCCACACACCACTGAAGAAACCCTTGAAGTGGCCCAGCAGCTCCTGGCCTCTCATCCAGGGACAGGAGCAGGCGGGCTATTTTTTTTTAACTTTATCTCCTTATGGATTTCAATGTGTCCATCTGTCTATGGGAATTGCTAGCAAACTCACTTTCCCCTTCTCCAGTTTTGACTGATTTTGATCTCTGTTCTTCATTCCTGTGAATGGGATATTCCCAAGGATGAGTGAGTGTTGCCTCAGCACACAGCTCCCACTTTCTCCTTTGGTGCTGGGGTGGCACACTTTGAATTTTTCACCTCTGCTGACAGCATCTCTCCTTGCCACTCTATGCCCCAAAATTAATCATGGCAGTGGCCTAGCAGGACTGGACAAATAAAGCATCCTGACAGCAATGTGCTGGAAACTTGACATGAATGCAGCTTGGGGACAGGAGTGGAGCAGAGCCATGCTGATGTTTTTTTCTCTCCCCTAAAAATACTTTGGAAAAGTCTTTATTTTTTGTCAAATTGTGGAGTTTTTGGGAGCAAGAATTTAAAGTTTTACACTAAAAAAAAAGGGCAGGAAAACAAGCTCTGGCCCTGTGCATGGGGAGTGTTTGCTAACAGTGAGTTTGGAGTTTAATAGTCCCAGATGAGGGACAGTGCAAGTGGTAAAAATTGAGAGGCTTAAAAGAAGTTAGCTTTTCTTTCACTACAGACACTTACAAGGGTATGATTTCTATACAATATTCCTTTTTCATGTATGTTACAAAGTGCTCTAGACTTATAAAGAATCTTTCTTTTTTACAGTTTGTAGAGAACGCTGCCTTGAAGGAACCTCAGAGATGGTCTTTAATTTTCTGTGGCCTCTCTTCTCTGCCTGTGTTTCCTCTTCTGCCACAGTTCTACCACAAATCTTTCCTCCTTACTTTAACAAGTGTCACCTGTGTTACAGCTACAGGCTTGTAGTTTCACTTGCCTTTCAGGCACTGTGAATGCTGGTATTTAACCTCTCTAACCCCACCCAAAAACTGCCTTCCCTAGCACAACATCCTCCTCCACCGAAGCCCAAGCTACTGTGTGGGCTGGCAACTTCCATAAATCCTTTCTGCATAGGTTTTAAATGGGAAGTAAAACAAACCCTCCAGTGAAACAAAGCCAAATCAGTTCCTTTGCTCCCCAGTTGTGCTATCTCTGTGTTAGGCACAACAGTGGACAAAGTCCAAGAGTGAATGTGCTCATAGTGGGATATCATCCTGCCACATGCACGGAATAATTTTCTGCTCTGTGCCACAGAAAGGCAGCTCTGCCTTCCCCTGAATCCCCTTTCATTCATGAGCTTACTGGCAGAGTATTCACTGAGAGCCCAAACCTAAAAATGTAATTACAGCAAGGCTGAGTTGAACATCTACCACAACCAATGCAATTATTTCTCCTATATTTTTATTCCCTTCTTTTGCAATGCCTCTTTTGCTGCACTGTGGAGCCAGTGGGTTACATGAGCATATCAGTCCTCCCAGGCCTCATGTTTCAGAGTACTGGGTAGATTTGTTAAACACATTTCATTCCAGTGATAACCAAATAAAAGAAAATAAATTCTGGTGTCTTTATGCCTTCCAAAGTTCTGCATTACCTGAAGAGTGCCACTCAGTAACTACTCTTCTTGGTCTTTCCACTGTGAGTTTCTTTTCTTTTTCTTTCTTTTTTTTTTTTTTTTTTTTGTTATTTTTTTTTTAATTTTTTTCTGGATCATACTTGCCAAGAAGCACACAGAAACCATTCCCTGAGATGTCCCAAAGTGCTCCGACTCTGGCAAAAGAAGCTCTGCGTGGTACATGAGGCAGTGCGATCACAGCCTGTCTTACAGTGCCCTTGGAAGGAAGAATTTATTTAAGAATTTAAGATATTAAACACTGAGTGTTCAATATCTGGGCTGACTCACCTGACAGCACTGGAGAGAGCACAAGGGGAGCAAAGTTGGTGTGTTCTGACTGGCGAAGGGACAAGCAAGTCACAGCTGGATTGCCTTTTTGCTTCCCACAGCTCATGGAGGCTTCAGGGAGCAGGGGGGGATTCCTGCCCCTCTGGAGACTCTGTCTCTCCACTCTACTCCAAAGACAGCCCTTCCCTGAAGCACACCCTGGCAGCAGTGGCAGCAAAAGTAATAAAATCACTGGTGGGAGTGCCACGACTGCCAATCAACAGACATCCTTCTGTCCTATCCCTTATTTCTGGTGCCACTTAGCTGAGGTGGTTGGTAAGTTAGAGACTAGCAATTTGTAAATACCTTTACATAGTGTGTTTTAACATGACCAACACCATATCTTGACTGTGTAAAAAATAATACATTATGTGTAATACTATCCAGATAAGCTTATAATGTAAATATATCTACAATGAATGTCAAATTAGGCTTTGAGCTCTATGTATGAGGAAGAACCTCATCTCTTCTTGAGATCTTTTTTAACTTAACAATATGAAAAACTTGTTATTCATTTATAAATATATATATATATATATATTTAAAACCTGCATTGTTTTCTTCAAAAGAAAATACTACTGCAAGAAAGAAGGAATGCATTACATGTATGTGATCTCCAAAATCATGTGGTAAAACCAGGAATTGAGAATCCTACAAGTAGGGGACTGGTCAAATTCTTAATGCCGTACATTTGATCTCATATAAATAAGATAAGCACAAGTTTATGGTTAGCTGTGTAAAGCTGACCCACTTGATTATATATACATTATAGATATATATTTATATATGCTGTATAGATATACATATATTATACACAACATTCATACAGTGGAAGCAAAGTTTGATTAAGTTATATTAACTGGGAATTTGGATGTAATGTTGTGGATCATTTGGAGGAAAAATGTCTGTGTTATTCAGCAGTATTTGTTATACAAGATGAAGAAAGAAGGTATTTCATCAAAACAAGCCATGAAGGAATAAGATTATGAGGGTTTGAAACATTTTGAAATGACAAATAAATTACATGCAATATATATGTATGTACTTCTGCTGAGTTGTATTCCTAGTTAAAGCATTGCATTAAACAGAGAAATATAATAGTAAAAATGTGTTTGTATGTGGTATCTCTGTTTATTTAATTTTTCTACTGACTGAGCTACTCTGTGAAATGTAATGGTGATAGATGGAGAAAAATGGTTTTCCTACAGTAGCCACAGGCTGAGAATGTCTGTAGTAATCAGGAAAAAAAAATTCTAAGCTTATTTTCCCTGACTTCCTTGGCAAATGTGAAGTTCAAGAAGGATCTCAAGTACAACTTCACCTTTTCTTGTTTTGTCCACATCTTTGTTCCTCCTTCAGAAGATGTCACTTTAACCACAATGTCCCTTGAACATTCTGACAAGGACCTCCAATAAAACATTCCTCCAGATATTTCTGTCATCCCAGTATTGAAAAGGAATAGGTAAGATTCTTTTGTAGCTGTCCTGTTATATTCAAGAAAAATAAAATTTAACTTTGAGGGGAGATGGCACCACTAACAACCAAGGACTTGTGGAGCTCCCTTTGCCTTATGAATGCAAACCTGTCTGCATGGCATGCTCAGAAATAATCTAGGAGAAGAAATAAAGAAATCAGGTGCATATTCAGCTTCTCGGGGTCCCAGGACACTGTTTCACCCCCACTTCAGAAGCAGACAGGGCTCAGAAGCAGAAAAGGGATGCAGTGGTAGTGGTGACTGGGGACTCTGGCTGCTCAGGTAAATCTGGTTTTTGGAGCACAGTCAGCCTATCAGTTTGACAAGTGATTGAAGGGGGGATCTCTTGGGCATGGTGCATCAGCTCTCTGTGTCAGGATACTTTTGTCCATCTGCTCCAAAAAAGACATTTTAATAAAGTGCCCTATGTTGGCCTCCTTTCCCTAATTTTCCCTTTCTAAAATTTGAGGATCTTCACTGTTTACAGCTTTACAGGACTTTAAACCTGTCTCAGCCTCTCTGCCAAAGACTTTCTGCCTCTGCCATTTGCTCTACTGTTTCTTCAGCCCAAGCTCACCTTCAGCCATTTCACCATCCCTCTTCACCTGCACCTTTCCACAATGAAAATTAGAAAAGCCAGTTTTCCACCTGCCTTTGTCTCAGAGAAATCAGATAAATTGATTTGTTATATTTATTTACTTGTACTTGTCCTGTATCTAAGCCCCCTTGAACCCTGCAGAGCAGGGCCTCTACTGAAAGGCTGCAAGGTGGGAAAATTTTAAGGGGTAGATCTTGATGGTCAAAAGACATTTATTTGTAAGAATTACAACAGAGACACAAGCAGGTACCTGAAATCTGTTTTCCCAAGGTACAACTATATTCAGCATGCACATTTCTTGTTTATGCATGTATTTAAGATCCACATTGCAGAAACATATATCTAAGGCTACCTGTAAATTCAGAGCATTGATGCTAAACTTTTGTTTGTCTTCCCACACATATTTTGAAAACTCTTTTTGCCAGTACTGATTGTACACAGTAGAAAAGATTCATGGATATGCCAGATTACCTGCCTGAGCCATTCACTCACACTCACAGTTTCACCACGAGGCTGTGAGCAAAGTTACCTTTTGCTTTAAAAGAGTAGAAGCATGCTCAGCACAATAAAAATTACCACCTCAATCTTCAAGTACAGCCAGTAATATTTGCAGTTAATGTAACACTTAATAATGTACATCATTTCCCCTCTGGAGAGACATTTTGAGATAACGGCCACCAGGCCAGAAGTGTCTTTATTAAGTGTTTCTCTTTGAGGCCATTTTTTAGCAGAAGAAATGTAGGTAAAGTGTAGCTACCTACTTCACCCTGAGTCCTGGGAGCACCTTAAGTAAATCAATACAAAGAAATGCTGCTATTTAGTAAATCCATTACACTGTTTCTGGCCTTTTGCCAAGCATTGCATGCACCATCTAGACATGGGAACCTACTTGGCAGCACCAGGACATTGACACCTTCTTCTCCATGGAACTTGCCAACTTCACTTCTGCCAACACACAGAATGGGGGAGAAGAATAAAATCAGCAAGACTGATATCCAAGAATTGGAGAGACAAAAATACCCCTTTCCTTCTGCTCTCAATCTTTGTTCTGTCTTGCCATCCTCTCCTTCCTTGTTTTGGTCCTTCCTCCCTCTCCCTGTCCCTTTCTTCCTCTCCTGCCTCTGACAAGTCTCACCTACCTCTACAGGCTTCTCTCTCTCATTAACAGCTTGCTAAAGATGCTAAATAAATCACTATGAAATCAAAGCCTTTGGCTTAAAAATGCAAAGCAATGTAAGAGGGAAAAGAGATAAGAAGGAATGCCTCAAAAAACTCTGGTTTTGAGGAGTTAATTAATTTCATTTAGGAACCAAAGGTTTTCCCTGACTCCCCCCATAACCACTGCTATCATTTTGCCTGCAGTTGAAAAACACTTATAAACAGGGCTGAGCGGAGATTATTAAATCCATATGGAACAGGAGCAATATTCATAAACAGAAGCATTGCCAATGGCAGCTGCACCAAATCATTTTCTGGAACTAGAGACACAATGGATCTGTGGTTTTGCAAAATTCATCCTACTAAAATGCAGCCTAATGAAACAATAGGGAGCAAGGTCAAAGCAGTTAAACCTCTCCAGCACAGACCTACCTTAGCTCCCATTACAGATGGGAAGACCAAGCAGTGCCAGGAGCAAAAGGGAGCAAAAAATCTGTAAAAGTTGCACTATTTGGGACAAATTAAGATACTCTGGGGTTGTCATTTTGGGTAGGAAGAGCTAAGCTTCTGCCAAGGTTGAATATCTTTCAACAGGAGGGTTAGGCTTCAGCATTCCTGCCAGTAGCCAAGAGATAAGGATGAGAGCAGAATTCGGTGTCTACAGGCTTAGTTATTAAAATAGTGGATGTTCAGGATGTTCCACAGAAACTATAAACAAGACTTATCAAATATGGAGATCAAATCCCAGATTTTGTTATGCTGTCTTTCTAAAATGAGAAACAAATAGTTTCCAAGCGTTTTAATCAGTATATTTTCCATTACAAGGAATGTAATTTTCTTGTATGGAAAAAAAGTCACCATCATTTTATAAAAGGGAGGGTTGAAGTCTTCTGTTCATGCTGAGAAGACATGAACTAGACAACTTCAAAATAATGGAGTTGGTTGGGAACTTTGTAGTGAAAGTTTTTTCCTGCTGTAAAATGCTGATTTGTTAATCTTTTTTTTTTTTGAAGGCGTGGGTAAAGCAAGAGGAGACTGAGGGGAGACCTCACTGCAGTTACAACTTCCTCATAAGGGGAAGAAAAGGGGAGACACTGATCTCTGCTCTGCGGTGAGCAGTGACAAGACCCAAGGGAATGGCATGAAGTTGTGTCAGAGGAGGTTTGGGTTGGATATCAGGAAAATATTCTTCATCCAGAGTGTGATTGGGCACTGGAACAGGCTGCCCAGGGCAGTGGTCACAGCACCAGCCCTCCAGAGCTCAAGAAGCATTTGGACAATACTTTTGGGTACGTGGTGTGGCTCTAGGGGATGGTGCTGTGCAAGCTCAGGAGTTGGACCCGATGATCCTTGAGGGTCCCTTCCAACTCAGCTTATTCTGTGATTTCAAAGGAATTCCTGGGTTTGAAATGCTCTAGGGAAAAAAAGGGATAAGTTTTGTGGCTTATGCACAGCCTTGAGCAGTGGCCAACCAGAGGCATGCACCAGGCTAGAACAGACATAAGCAGGTTTCCATAGCATTGCATAGAGAACAGGAATGATGTCTCAGACATCTTTTTGTGCAAATCCTTTCTTAGGATTTTTCCTGCTGAAGCTGAGAAGTTTCAGCAACAAAATGTAAACAGTGGTTATCTGCTGCTGTGGAATGCAACAGGTCCATCTGTGACTGGCCCATCTTGGATGTTTATAATTAATGGCCAATCAAGGATCGAGCTATCTCAGACAGAGTCTGAGAGAGCTGCCTTTTGTCATCATTCTTTTCTTTTCTACTCTTAGCTTAGCTAGCTTCTGATGAAATCTTTCCTTCTATTTCTTTTTAGTATAGTTATAATGTAATATATATACCATAAAATAATAACTCAAGCCTTCTGAACACAGAGTCAACATTCTTGTCTCTTGCCTCATCTAAGAACCCCTGTGAGCACTGTCACAGAATGACCACGATTTTTGTTCTGGGCATGCTTGGGTCATAATCCAGAGCACACAATCAGCATGATTATGCTTTTATGAACACTTACAGAGGTGCTCCTCTACTGCCTGGCACCCCGCAAAGAGGAATATGTACTCTAAAAGATACAAGCTAAAATATGTGTCAATCCCTTGGCAGACACAGTTCAGGGTGGAAAGGGCTGGAAAGTGAAAGTCAATGGTGTTTGCAAAGAGCTGTGAAGCCACAGCAAGAACTGAAGATGAGGCATGTCACCCTTCATCTGCCAAAACTAGGACACCCTCCTAGGGGCAATGTAGAAACATAATTTTCCCTTATTTAAGGAACCTTATTTAAATGGGTTGAAGGCCTCTTTGGATACAGTTTTTTCTGCCTATACTGATGATGGGGAGAGCCAGGGTGACAGGCTAAGACAATCCTCTTTTGAACAGCTACATCAGACAAGATGCTTCTCAGTCCATGTGTGCACAGCCCCAGGGTTTCATAGGTTTTGTAGATGCAGCTGTAACAATAATTATAATAACTGGTGTTATGCTGGGAAAAAATGAGATGGGGAGGAAAGAAGAGAAATACATTATGCAAAGGTGCAGACTATATGGGGAGAAAATAAAACTGATTGGTTCTTATGGTCTTATGGTCTTTTATTCTGGGAGAGCATTTGGTCCTTACAGCAGCAAGTTCTGCATGTCCTTGAGCACAGCAGAGCCACCTTTGTGCTAAGTTTCCTGAGGGCATGGGAGAACAGCCTTCTTTCCTTACCCTGGGTGCAATGGTCATGGCTGGCATGGACCTGCCCTTCTCATCCCTCTCAAAGGCATTTAATGAGAAGAGAACAAAGCAATAAGGCAGAAAGCTCCAGCCTGGTGCAGTGGAGCTGGAAAGGGCAGAGCAGGACTGCTCTGTTAACAGGATCTGACATCCCCATCACGTTTTCTCCTCTCCATCACTCCCTATCAGGATGCACCCCATTGAAGGTGCCAGGAAAGCCACTTCACAATAACATCACCCCAAAGCCACTTCACAATAACATCACCCCAAAGCCACTTCACAATAACATCACCACACATGAATACTAACCTGAAGTGAGAGGAGCCTTACAAAGGGAACTGAGAACCTGATTGCAAAGGCCCAATGTGACAATCACCCAAAGGAAGGGACAGGCAGTAGTTTACATGCACTTTTTCCATTTCCATCCACCCCTTCCTCTCTAAGTTTGCATTTTTTATAGAAAGGGAAAATAACTGATCTGGATTCAATTTCCCACTGCTCTTCCTGTTATGCTGGACACAGGCTGTGACTGTGATGGATAAGCAATAAATATACTGAATTAAAAAAATACACCCTTGGCTGTTAACTTACCAGGAGGAGCCTTGGGACTCTGGTTTTTACTCTCTGGTTTAAAGTAATTTCCATTGCACACCCTATTTCCTGCTCTATTGCCTTTTGCCTGTTATTCCAGGAAACCTCCTCCAAGGGCCTTTCTGTCTATCAGGTTATGGACCTGATCATGGAACAGTAATTCCTCAGGGGCCCAGACAGTGCTGATTACCTTCTAATGAGATAAAGTTCCCCTCATCTCCAGGCCAGTGAAACCACCTCCAATTTCTCCATGGCTAGGAGTGATCCCAACCTGTTGATAACAAAATATGTTAACGTCAGTGGGTACTGCTGCCCCAAGGCAAAGCACTTAAAGGAAGAACCTAGAGGAAATGCTGAATTTATAGAAAGAGCATTATGAGTTTTATCTTTAATTCCTGCTGTTTTTCATCAGGTCAGTAGCTTATCTGAAAATAAATTCAAAAATAGTCTTCAGAGCAAATACAAGCCCAGTGACCATTTGTGAATACATCTCACCCATAAATTTGTCAGTAAATTATTCTAGAGTGAAAGTGGCAAGGGGAGGGGGGGTGGGTGTAGTATTATACTTGTAGTGACATAAGCATCAGAAAAGCAATTCAAAACTAGAAATGAAAAATTCAGCAAAATTAAAATTTAATCTAGTACAATTCCATCATTTATTCTTTGAGTATGTCATGGTTTTGCTTGATTATTATATGCATTTCTAAATGATGCTGTAATAAATAATGAAATTCATGCTCTGTATAACATAAAATATTGAAAGCCATTTTCAGGATTTCTCATTTCATGGAAAGTTGTAAAAACAAGCTTTTGTTCCAAGATTAGAACAAACAAACAAAATATTTTCCTAGTTTTCCATGAGTTGGAAAACTATTTCAATGTCCCTACCATTTGTGTGTCTGCCTCATGAGCATATACACAGATGCGCAATTGAAAAACCTGAAGGCCAGGATGCTGACATACTAGATATCACAAAATCAGCACAGAAGCTGAAATATAAACAACTACTGTCTCCTCAGTACAAATAGATTTCTCAATATTTAAAATTTGTATTCAACGTAATTGTGCAGCAAGTGTGGTTTGAGCAGAGCAAATGAAAAATCTGCTATTTTAAACCTCAGAAATTTGAAAGTGAAACGGTGAAAGGCACACAAAATCTGTGTAGGGGCTTTTGTCCTGTTCCATTCCTCAGCTGGGAGGAGGTGGTGCAGCATCAGCACACAGCCTGTCTCTCCTGCCTGGCACAAACACCTCTCCAAGCACTTGGGAGTGATCAACTCCTGTAAGAGTTTAGGCCAGCTGAGCAAGGGCAAGAAGAACGTGTGTAGGCAAGAAGGGAACTCTCCTCTCTCCCTGCACAGCCTGGGTGCCAAATCCTCTGTACCCCTGCCTCAGGAGCAGAGCTCAGTGCATTGATCAGCACAACACAGCTGTCCACCCACGTGGTTATTAATGGCTAATAAACAGCTCCAGCACCCACGAGCTGCGTTTTTCTCAGCACCAGCCTGCAATCAATAAAGCAACCAGAAGGGCTCCAAGAGGTGCCATCAATTGCAGAAGTTATTACATCAGGATGTTTCACTGGGAACTCCCACACAAAGCCATCAGGTGTCAGATGCTGCTGTGTGTTAATCAGGAATTTGCAGTGGGGTTGGGGCCCCTCATGGGCACTGCCTGCTGCAGATGGATGCTGCACAGAACCCCCAAATTCCCCGATCCCTCTGTGCTCAGCTACCTGCATTGGCTGCTCTGTGGCCCTTGGGAATAGGAGAGGAAATTGGAACAGCTGAAAGGAACATGGAGAACAAAGCACAGAAAACATTATCTGTGTCTTTGCTCCCAGGTGAAAATCCTGTTTGCTGGTCAAAAAGCTCCAAAATATTGGGTGCTTTCCAAGGGAAATATGAGGAAACTTGAGTGAGCTATCCCATTTTCACTGCTTAATTTAACAGCTTGCTGTTGGTCTATGTGGAAAAGGCAATTGTAGCAACACAACGAAAATAAACCTGATTTTAAGACCAGTGGAAAAAAACAAACCAACAAACAAAAAAAGGGTTGATATAACATTTATGTTCAGAAAAGAAAACCAGACAAGACTTCTTTTCCTGGTTGTTTTTCGTAATAGCATACAAGGGTTTTTTCATAGTTTTAGCTATGTTCTGTAGTGTAAAGCAACTTCCATCCTGGCTTTATGACATCCTTCACACTGAGATTGTAGTGAACAAAGCAGAAGAGAAAGGAGATTGACTTCAGGTCACTAGACCACAGCAAGGAGACAAAGTAAGCTAACATCTTCAGCAGAAGTCAGCAATAGTCTCATTTCCCCTGTGCCCACTCTTCTGACATAAGAAACAATTAATCCAAAAGTTTCAGCAAAAGTTATAACACAGGAAGACAACAAAACATTCCTCACATACCCAAGCTCTTAGCCATAAGGACACAGAAACAGCCATACAAAATGTCAGAGGAAAACACAAATGAGCTAAGAAGAACTTACATGGTAGCTGAGCAAGGACTCTGGGTTTGCAAGACTCCCTGTGCAGTGACAGGAGTAGAGGTAGGGGAATAAGTAGAGAGCTGGTAAAACATCCCCAGTGCCTAAAGCCTTGCAGCTGCATTGCTAGAGCTGCCTCTGCCTGCAGAGTGCTGACCATGGAGGGTCTCTGCTCATCCACAAGATCTGCTGGGATTCAAAAACTCATAAACAAGTATTGTTCTGCATGTCCATCCTGGTTTCAGCCAGGAAAGAGTTAATATTCTTCTCAGGAGCTGTGATTTGGATTTAGTATGAGAATAAGGTTGTTAACACATTGATGTTTAAGTTGTTGCTAAGTAGTGTTTACCCAAACTCGAGGACTTTTCAGAAAGCAGGTGCAGAAAAGCTGGAGGGGATCAAATCCAGGAGAGCTGACCCAAAATAACCAAAGGGATGTTCCACAGCTCAGAACATCCTGCTCAGTACATGAACTAGGGGCAAACTGGCTAGGGGTGGCCATCCATGCCCAGGGACAGGCCAGGCACCAGGTGGTGATCACTTGAATTGTGCCTTTCTTGGGTTTTATTTCCCTCTCTCTCCTTTTCACTAGAATTATTAGCATTGTTATATGCTAATAATTTAGTTTATTTGCAGGGTGCCCCATGGCAGGAAGGAATGATGAATCTGACTCCATGTTCTCAGTAAGGCTAATTTATTATTCTATGGTGCTATATTATATTAAAGAATACTAAACTAAACTATACTAAAGAATACAGAAAGGATACAGACAGAAGGCTAAAAAAAAAAATAATGAAAACTTGTTACTCTCTCCAGAGTCCTGACACAACTTGGCATTGATTGGCCAATGAGTGGAAACAACTCACAGCAGAATCCAATGAAACAATCACCTGTGGGTGAACAATCTCCAAATACATTCCAAAGGAACAAAACACAGGAGAAGCAAATCAGATAATTATTGTTTTCATTTTTCTTTGAGGCTTCTCAGCTTCCCAGGAGAAAATCCTGGGCAAAGGGATTTTTCGGGAGAATGTGAATGCCACATTGTTATAACTGGTATTATTTGTATTATATTTTGCTTTTGTTTCAATTATTCATCTGTTCTTATACATGAGTTTTCACTTTTTTCCCAGCTCTTCTCCCAGTCCTGCAGTCAGCAGGGGCTGTCAGCAAGGCCTCCTCATATCTCCTGGCTGAACTTTTCCTACTTTTTAAGAACTACAAGTGTGGAACAAAAGAATGACTCCTTACCTGCTGGGTACCTGCTGTTAGGAGACTCAGCTGTGGCAGAAGATGCCTGTGGGGGCTTCAGATATTGCCAGGGATGACTGTGAGCACTGACTTTCCCCCTATTTTTTTTACTTTACCAGTGCTCTAAACTGAAAGGTGGCCACTCTGTTGAGCATAAAAAAAGAAAAAAACAAAAAACCAAAAAACTCCAAAAACAAATGAACAAAAAAACCCCACACATAGAAACAAAACAAACAAAGAAACAAAAAAAAAAAAAACAAACACAAAAAAAAAAAAAAAACCAAATAAACCAAAGCCAAAATTTTTCCTGAATCTGCTGCTCTTATTAATTCAATGGAAATAGATATTTCAGCATTCTTGGACACGACAGAGATATAAACCAAGGCTTTCTAGTGGTAGACAAAGATTCCTGGGCCACTAAAGTATTGTTTCAAGTCTAAGAAAATGGCAGCAAGCTGGAAAAAATTGTACCTAGAAATACAAACTAGAGGAAAGGGTTCAGTCTTCTCAAGCCCTCTTTTATTCCTCACTGCCTCCAGTTAACCAAAAAACACCAGCTCCTTTCCAGCAAGCAGCTCTCAGGTCTTCCTCTCCAAGGCACCCAGCTCCTTACAAAGGGAGATTTTCAGTCCAACCCGTGCCCCAACATCTCAACTAAACCATGGCACCAGTGCCACATCCAGTCTCGTTTAAACACATCCAGGGATGGTGACTCCACCACCTCTCCAGGCAGGCCATTCCAGAACTTTATCGCTCTTTCTGTAAAAAACTTTCTCCTAATATCTAAGCTATATTTTTCTTGGTGCAGCTTGGGATTGTGTCCTCTGGTTCTGTCAGATGCTGCCTGGAGAAAGAGACCAACCCCACCTGACCACAACCTTGTCTCGGTTTGGAAAGACAGGCGTCTGTTAAGGAAGGTGGGAGCCTCCCCTGAAATGGAAAATGTAAACCCCCTCCCTCTAAATTATTATAAATCTGAAATTAAGGGGCTCCCAGGCAAAAATATGGAACCAGGAATAACAGTTCTTTATTAGGGAAGAAAAAAAATAAAATAAACAATGCAGTAAATCAAAACAACACTGACAGAGTCAGAACACAACCTGACACCCTGTGGGTCAGGGTGTTGGTAGCAGTCCAATTGGAATTGTGGCTGCAGTGCTCCTGGAGTGCCAGGTGTGGTTCTGTTGGAGCAGGGATCCTGTAGAAGGGTGGAGTCTTCTTCTGAAGATCCAGTGGAAGAGGCAGCTGCTCCTCTGGGAAATCCAGTGGAGAAACTGCACTGCTGCCCCAAGATATCAGATAATATCCAATTAGGAATGCTTGGCTCCTCCCCCTGAGCCATCTCCCAATGGGATGCTGTAATTTTATCCGTCATGCAGTGACACTCAATGGCCCATTGACTGTCACTGCATGACTGATAAAATTACATAACCTAACAGAAGATATCTCCCTGGAGGGAGGATTGGTTTATGGAAGAGATAAGGAAAACTGCCCAATGAATAGAAGGTAACTGCCCCACCTCTAACAGATGGCAAATAGAATTCACATTGCCCTGCAATCTAGGACAAACTTCCTTTCAGGAAATTGTAAAGAGTGATAAAGTCACCTCTGAATCTCTTCTTCTCCAGCTAAACTCCCCCAGCTCCCTCAGTAGTTCCTCACAGTGTTTGTTTTCCAAGCCCCTCACCAGCCTTGCTGCCCTCCTTCCCCAGCCCAGATCAGCCACCCTCCTGAGTAACTCCCCCCAGTTTATACACTGGGCATGGCATTCTGTGGTATGGAATATCCCTCTGGTCACTCTGGGTCACCTGTCCCTCCTGTGCTCCCTGCCAGTTTCTCTTGTGCAGCTCCTCATGAGCAGAGCATGACAAAGGAGAAAAAAAAGTCCTTGATTTAGCATAAACATGACTTAGCAAAAACTCCAAAACATCAATGTGCTATCAGCACCACTGGCATTCAGAATCCAAAACACAGCACTGTAAGGAGAAGAAATGAACTCTGCCTTGGCTGAAACCAGGACACAAATGCAATTCTGTAACCTGATCCAACAGCTGACCACCAACACAACACAGACTAATCAGAATTACACAAAAATAGGTCCGGGAGCTGAGATGATAAATCACTCAGCAGTATATCTTGAATAAAAATTGAGCTCTTAATCACACCCAACCCTCTCCAGCCCTGCCCTTCCTCTTTCCACTCCTTCTACCTCTGAGCTTTCACCTTCAGGAAAGATTTCTGCCTTGTACTCAGGGCCACAGGCTTCTGAAATCCTGGAGATCCCAGTGGTGATGCTCTCACTGTGCAAGAGGCTGCATTTGAACATGAGCCCATTTCCTTGTAGGCAGGAATCTTCCTTGAAACTAAGCTTCAGGGTTATTGGAAACCTGTTCCTTTTTAGGACTGTCTGTAATGAGAGGCCAACACAAATGAAGGTGGATTCTAAACCCTTTTTCTCTTCTGAAGTCCCAACATGAAAATTTTAGAAAGTAATAAAATGTGATTACTGCAGTCCTCCAGCTGAGATATTTTTTAGTTGTCACTATTTCTTGTAGAAATGAAGTGATTCAAACAGACACTCAGACAATCAAAAGCACATACTGAACCTTCTTTGAAACTTAATCCATTTGCAAGCTCCTCATTTTACACTAAGTGAAGGAGTGTTCAAGGAACTGCATTTTTAACAGCGTGTTGGATTCACCACACAGTAAGAAAGCATGAGGGATGCCACTCCAGAATGCCATCTCTCTGTTTTTTGGTGCACAACTTCTACATATCCCTGGGAGCTTTCCTCATCTGTGCCATGCTTAGTAGGAAACAAAGAAAAAAAATATTTTGAAAGCAAATCATCAATATTTATGGTTAAAATCTTCTCATAACCTTTGCCTTTCATCTCTGTGGAAACATTCATGAGTACGGGGAGCTTAAAATAAAATTATAAAATTCTCCCTTTTAATAAAATTATAAATTTCTCACTAGAAAAAGAGTGAAACTGTGCAGGATAATCTATTTCCTGTGCTGAAATCATCACTAGTACTGGTGAAATTCAGCATTTGTGTTCTCTTTTAGCCCGCTATAACCCTATTTAGCAATGAGGTGGTCTGATATTAATTAGCCTTCATCAACTACTTATCTGCCTTTATCATGGCAATTTGCTACTCTTTATTAACCATAACTACTGAATATCCATATAAACAAGAATCTACAACTTTTTTTCTGTCATCTCTCTAGAACTTAGACTGCTACTTAACAAATCTTCAAGCAAAAAAAGAGACATGTCAACCCAGGGCTTGCATGCCCTTCAGTGTGGGGAGATGTACCATAATGTGAGTTCAGATTCTTTTCTTAAATTCCTAACAAAAATTTGAGCTCAGATGATAAGGCATAGTTTCTTTTAGTGGTGGGATAAATAAAATACATATTTGAGTCAAGCAGAGCTATTTGTCAACTTTTTCTCAAAAATTATACATGGCGAAAAAAGAAAGTAAAAAATTTAAATCAATAATGAACTATTTTAAGGAAAATGTAAAAAAGAAAGTAATATATTTGAAAAATTACCTACATTATAGTTTAGTAAGTGGGAAAATTAAAGAAAGGAATAAAAAAACAAGCCTTGTTTCATTTCAGTAGATTTTAACAGAATATCTTGTGAGAAAACATTTTGTTGACCTAGTAGTTTTTATTATCATTAATTTTAGATTACCTTATGAGGCAGAAAATATTTGCAAAACCTTAACTTCAATAGTCATCTACCCTGACTTTCTGCAGAGGAGATACCATGAGTTACCATCCAGAGATTCCTACTGCAAGTTCAGAAATTCCACCTGAATTAAATTACAACTGGTTTTATAGAAAAACTTTCTGCTGAATCCTGAGACATTTTAAAAATAATCCTGGTTTAGTGACAGCTTTGCTGGCAGGTATAATAAATTTCTCTTAAAGATGCTTCAGTGACTGAGTATTCTTAGCTTAAACATTTGCCATTGATTTCTGTTCTGAATTTGAGTAGCTTCAACTCCCAGCCATGAGAGCCATTTGTAGATTTTTATACTTTCAGAAGGTTAAAATGTTGTCTCCTAGTAAATCTGCTCTTCTCATAGGCACTTATCTACAGTGAACAGGCACCATTTACCCTTAAAGATAAACGAAAAAGACATTTTACTGTAAAAAAGATTTTCCAGGACTCCAGTACTCCTTGTAGCTCTTTCCTAGACTTCTCAGTTTGTCAATATGCTTTTAAAAATAGGAAACACAGCGGACTGGGAACCCTGTTTTATTTGAAACACCTTTCTCAATGAAAAACAAAGCTTTCCATGGAAACACATGGATTTACAGGAGATAGCCAAACTGCTTCAGAATTAGGTCAACAACTCAAATATTTTCTAGGAACGTGGCTGATATGTGTACAAATCATCCAAGTTCAAAGCAGGGATCTCAAATATTTAATTCTGGTAATCCAAGGGTGTGGCAGTGTTTGAGGGTCCCCAGGGCGAGGAAAGAGATGAGAATCTTGACTCCATGTTTCAGAAGGCTGATATATTATGATATGATATGATATGATATTATGATATTAAAAGAAAATTATATGCTAAAACTATACTAAAGAAAGAGAAAGGAAACATCAGAAGGCTAGCAAAGAATGATAAAATCTCATGACAGACTCAGAGAGTCTGACACAGCTGGCTGTGATTGGCCATTAATTAAAAACAATTCACATGCTCGGTAAACAATTCTCCACATCACATTCCAAAGTAGCAAAACATGGAGAAGCTGAAGCTTCCCAGCTTCTCAGGAGAAAAGATCCTGGCAAAGGGATTTTTCATAAAATATCACAGTGACACAAGGGATTGAGCCAATACCAGCCATGCTCTAAAAGCTGTGTCCAGTCTTGGAGCATGTGGTGGTAGCAGTGGCTCTGCTTGTGGCTGATCTTTATATGCACAATCAAGGACTGCTCAGGCTCTTGTCTTGCTCAGAGCTCATGTTGCAAAGATTATTCACCCTGATCCTTCAGCCCTTTATCTCAATCATGATTTCTAAACACAGCTTTTATCTTAGGTAAAGCCTAAAATTTTCATTCCTAGATGAACAACCTTGCATTTAGCAGTATTAACAAAAAACGTGTTAGCTGTTCAGCTGAGCCCCCTGTGCCATCACCAACATGCAGCTTTGGAAAGTTCCCCCACACCTCATCCTTCCAGCTGGAGACAAGGCTTCCACAGCTGCTGTGGCTGAGGGAACTGTGCAAGGGGATCAGGAATGTCACCAGGAAACCCAGGGAGACCCAGGGAGATTTGCCCTTACCTGCATATCAAAAGGCAGCTCCCAAAATTGCCATGAAGATTTCTATTTTTAATCACCTACCTCTTATCTTTTCCACTCAGGAAAACCAGGCCTCTGAGAAATGTGGAGCATCCCACATCTTCTAAAGTCCTCTTTTGCTCTGGAACTTGGCACTAATACCATTCTTTCCTCCTGCAGCTTCAGTTCCTCACACAGGCAGGCAGTTTTGAAAGGAGTCACAGCCTTCTCCCTCTCTCTGTGACAAGAAACAAAAAGCAGTCCAGACAGGAGATTTTTTATGTCTGAAAGGAGGGTCTGCCTATGTTTTCCCAAAACACAGATATAATTACTGTGCCTCAGGCATATAGAAAGAGGGACAGAGAAAGAATGTGTGCTTATAAGCACATAGCACACTAAGTTCTGAACAATTCTTTTAGGTAAAGGCATTTTTCAGCTGTTGCATGCCCCAAATCACATGAGAGTCAGGTTCTTACTTGTCTCAAGCACAGATTAGCATTTGAAGTTTGGTGTGGATTTTTTTATGATTGTCCAACTTGTGTAGTACTTGTTCCTAATATAGAGCAAGTTTCCCAGAAGAATGTTAGGGAGCAGTGAAGTGACTGTAGCCCAGGTCACATGGGCTACAAGGAAATCTCTATTTGTGAAATTCTAGTCCCAATTTCCTCTCTATACAGTGCAGCTTTTCAAGGATGTACACAAGTAGTATTGCAGGATTACACCTTGTGCATGCAGGTCTCTGTGGAGTTTCTCTTTTCAGTACAGAATCCCCCTGGCTCATTTTGTCAGAGCATGGTGCTAACGGCACCAAGGTTGTGGCATTGATTCCTGGGTGGGCCATTCCCTGCAGAGCTGGGCTTGATGAACCTTGTGGGTACCTTTCAACACAGAATATTCTGTGATTCTGTGACACAGTAGAACACTTGTAATTTGTCAGCTTGAAGGACTCTCATCAGCGTCCCTTTTTCCTACTTGTCTCTAAATGCACAGGAGCCTTACTCACATCACATCTTTTCCCAAAAAGCAAACTCCATCCCTCAAGAGAGCAATCCCTGAAACATTTATTGTGTTGCTGACTCCTGAATTATCCCTCCATTTCAGAAGACAGTAACTTTCAGTGTTTGGGGTGTTTTTTGCTTATAGACACCCAAAAAGTTTTTCCTGGAAATGCAGCCTTCTCCAAAGTTCATTTTTGCCAGCTAGTAACAAGCTGTGTTTTCTCCTCTGCCTTTTGTTCATCTCCCCTAAGCCAACAGAATTTCAGGGCCAAGAGAGCCCAGCCAGAAGGAGCAGGTTTATCCCTGCATGGGAAAGCACACTGTGAGTAAACAAGACAGTGTTTCCAATGTACACAAGGGTTGTGATTGCAGGTTAATCCAGGCTATCTCAATCTCTACTGGTTAAACTGTTAAACTTTTCTCTTAAATATGTTCCTGGTTAGTTTTAGAGATCAATTTTAAAGTGATGATATTTGGGATTTGTTTTTTTAAATCTCACAATTGAAATATTTCTATTCAGCCTTCTCAACCCTCTTCCTTTTTAACTGTAGTGAAAGCTCTGTCTCTTGGCTTTACACGTTTCTTAATACATGCAAATAAAATTCCCAGGGAAAACAGATTGCTTTAATGAAAGCAATATTTAAGGGAGAAAGCTAATATACCCATAAAATTTTATTTCACCAGGAAGATTTTCACTAGATAGAATTGCTTCTTTCAAAGGGGGGTGATTTGCTATTGGTCTCACAACCCACTGCACATGCAAAGAGAACACACAGAGAGCTGTACCTGCCCTGAGGTGATGGTCAGAGGGAAGAACTTTGATGAAGTGCCTATAAGAGACACCTGTACAGATTGTACCAAACAGGGGTGACTTTCTCACCCCCCTTTCACAAGCCCAGCCCTGCACCCCCCTACCCAGCAGTGAGGGGCAACAGGCTGAGGCTGCAGCTGCACAGGCACAACATCATTTCTGCAAAACAATCAGCATCACAGCAGATTAGCAAAAAACCCCTTCTCTTTCGCAGAGTGGGGAATTTCTTGATTACCATAAGCTGTAACCTCATTAAACTATCACAAGGAAAATAATATTTCTGACATTCACAGTGCTTTTGGTTTTTTAATTCGCTCATCCTCAGCAGGAGCAGCTCTGGAGAGTGTGGGAGGACAACTCCTCTTAACCAGAAGCAGCCTTCAAGGGCAAACAGCTCTGATCCAGGCTCCTGAGGAAGGGGGAAGACACAATCCCCAAAGGAAGAAAATCTTCAAAGGCTAGCATCATATTCTGGGAAAAAGCAAAGTGTGTTAAACTCAAGTCTACCATCCCCTTTTTTCCTCAATTTTCAGCTCCTAAAACAGATTAAAATGTAAAATGAGATTATTTTTTTCTTATTTTACTGAGGTACTTCTTTTGGACTCTTTTACAAACAACCCCTAAAACTGGTATTGACAAGCTGCAGAAAATGAACACTGTGTGAGTCATGCTGAATACAAAAGGTGGGTAAAATACTGGCAATGTTGTGAAAGGTGGGGTGGCAGCAGAGCAGTGGATACACTGCCATGCAGCTGAGCAGCTTGCAGTGGTTCTGGTGTCTGTGGAGAGCAGCACTCCAGCTGAGCTGAGCCAATGAACACTGTTTACTTCAGACAGCCTGTTCCAAGCTTTCACAGAAAGCAGGTGATGGCTCAGGGAGAAATGTGATGAATTTTAAGTAGGAATACAAGTGTAGGTCTCCCTCCATTTAAAGTAATGTCTGGCTGCTCTTTCTAAGCACTACATAAATTACTGGGCAGACTGAGCTAAGGAGGGGGTGGAATCCAGCCTTGAGGTAGTTCATTTCCTCCAGCAATGCTCTCCTGATCAGTGGAATATGTTGGGAGTAGATTAATATCAAACAGGGATTCCATTTTTAGAAAATACCTTGTTTTCATTCTGCATTGGATGAAAGGCCAGAACTCTGTGAGACACGCGGTGAAATCAGAGAGATTGTGCTCAGAGATGTTCAGGTCCCTGCTGCTCTGGAATTTGCTTCATCCCAGGCACAAGCACCCCACAGCAAGCTGTAATGTCAGTCTCCACAGGGTTATCCATTTGGCAGCCCTGCACATTCCTTGCACACGCAGCAGAATTAACTTCTGAGCAAAAAAAAGCATGAACCAGACAGGTTCTGTTTCTCCCACGTGTTGACATTAGCTGAGAACCAAGAGAGTTCAAGTAACCCACCCCAAGCAACTGTAAGAGATAAAAAGAATTTTTGTTTGAAACTGCAATGCAGTGACTAAATAAGTAAATAGTACCTCATCCATATCCTGTCTCACAGAGATATAAAGGGTTTGCAGCCAACAATTACACTGGAAAGTGCATGTGATATGAAAGATTATACAATGTAAATGTAAAAATTCTTTCTAAAGAATTTAATTTACTAGGGCAGAAACCTTACCCAAGCAACTTAAATTCTTGAGCTGGAGTCACAAAGGTATTTTTAATGTATTAAAAGATGAGAATATGTTCCTCTGCTGAATGAGCATTGGATTAATGGAAGGACAGCATTTTCTCCATGGTGGTCTTTCTTTTATTTTAATTATTTGCATAAACTTATATGAATAAATATCTTATTTAAGGTGGCAGAATATCAGAGTACTCTTTTATCTTAATTGAGGCAAGTTATAAAATTTAGATCAGCTGCTTTTTGAACAGACTAAACTCTTCTGACCTGTGTCCATAAAGTGTCCCAGTTATTTAACTTCCTAATACAGTAAGTTATTCTGGCAATAAGTGGCCACTATTGTGTCCCATTTATGTAAAATTACTGTCACCATTTTTATCTTCCATCCATAATGATTTCCACATATTTCCTACACTGCCCTTTAGAAGGTCTTACACTTTAGAAGGACTTACCAAAAGGCTTAGTATTGATTGATGGCTTTACTAATGAACACATTCTCTTTGACCAGAAGTCTGCTCAGTCTGATGTGCCATCTTGGCAAATCTTCAGGATCCTGCAAGAAAAAAACAACACATAAACAAAAACTACTCTGCTCTGGAAGATATATCTCAAATAGCATATATTCCTATGTATTTACAAATCATTAAAATCATGCTTTATATTCTGCTTTAGTGAGGCTTTGAATTTTCAAATAAGAGAAAAACACAGACAGAAATAGCACAAACTTGTTAAAACAACTTGCTAACTCAGTGAATGCTTCTAATCAGCAGCTATGACATTTCACTTGGAATTAGTGAGCACAAAGTATCCAAGCCATGTCCCCTCTAGGATCCCTTGGGGCTTTTATTGTCCTAAGTTTACACAACCAAAAAACAAAAACCATGTAAAAACTATTTTGGGGAGGAACAACATGTGATTTTGCTCTCCATGCAGAGTGCATTGCGTGAATTCAATTGTGAATGAAAAAATATTCATATTCAAATTCCAAATAGCCCACAGGTCTTGGCTGGCTTTTCTTTGGTCCCTTCCATTAATCAATCATGAAAATTTCAGAAGCTCAGTTTTGGGTAAGAAGTCAGCTCTTTATCAATTAATAACTGACAGTCAATCAGCAAGGTACATACATTTACATTGTGGGGCTGAGAGCCCCAGGTAATTCAGAGTAAGGGCAGAGAATGCTTCAACTTCCAGTTTCCTCCAGCACACTCAAAAAGGACTCATACCCTGGAAAAACAGGAGTTATTTACCTCTGTTTTAGACTGAACATGCACCTAAGTCTATATTGGGTAGATATAATTATTATTGCCACATATTGAAAAGCACTTTTTGTGTCCTTTTTGAACTGCTGTAAATAAATTCTGCTTCAAAACAGTAACACTAAGCCCAAAAACTCACATTTTACTGGCAGAAGTACTGGGGTACTACAATGGGCACACACCACAAAGGATTCCTGCCTGCTAACCCTTGAGGAGAGCTCAGCCCCACACAGCTGCTGCCTCACACCCCAAGTGGGATAGGGAAAAAATCCCAGGAGTAAAAATGAGAAACCTTGTTGGCAGGGATAAAGACAGTTCACTTGGTAAAGCAAAAGTTGCACATCTAAACAAAGCAAATTAAGGACTTAATCCACTACTTCCCATCTGCAGGCAGGTGTTTAGCCATGGCCAGGAAAGCAGAGCTCCTTCACACCTAAGCAGTTAGGGAAGGTAACACCATCACCCTGAACACCCCATCCTCATTTCTTCCCCCAGATTTAATTTCTAAACACAACATCGTATGGCATGGAATATTCTCCCATGGTCAGCTGTCCCCACTGTGATCCTACCCACCTTCCTCTACCTCCTCACCGACAGGCAGTGTGAGAAGCAGAAAAGGTCTTTGATCCTGTCCTTGCGTTCTCAGCTCTGTTCTGATCACAAAACCCAAACAGCAAGGTAGAAGCTACTGTAAAGAAATATTTTTTCTATATTTTTTCAACTTACTGGCTGAAATGGAATGTAGGGGCATACAAACTTTGATTCAATGGTTTAATTTTATGTTGTGGATCCCAGGCATGGTTCGTGATTCTGCCTTGCCTTGCATTTTCTCTCCACACCTGTGAGAGGGAAACTGATAAACTGAGATTATAAACCTGAGCTATTTTCCATTGGAAATGCAGGCATTTCATAGGAAAGCACTGTGAGCAGATGACTTTCTGTAGCCAAACACCACATAGGTGTGAGCTACTCAGGCTGCCCTGCACAATTCCTCCATTTCAGACATGGCCACTTTCTGCCCCAGTACAAGACAGAGACTGGGCTGCTACAACCCATCTACTCTGTCAACACAGGCTGATGGAAGCAATAATTCCTTTGCAGGTTTATTAGAAAGATTGAAGCCACCACCACCTTCTTCCCTAGCTTTCTTTTTTCCTTTACTGGTGGTATGAAGGAGAACTCAAATACTGTTCTTTGGATGCAGTCAGTCACTGATTAAATGCAGTCACCTCCCTCTATGTATGTCCACAGTCTTTTAATACATTTACAAAGTGTCACACAAAACAAATATTAGCCCTAGGCAACAGAGGAAAGGAAAATAAAGTTTAACAAAATAAATGTACTTATACTCATGGGTCCCAAAGACTTCTCCCAGCTTATTACAAGATCCAACAAAATCTAATGAAACTTCAAGAGGATGTTAGAAAACAATCATCATGCTGTTACTCTGTGGATAGTCTCAAAAGTATGAAGCTAACAAAGAAGGCACTTGAAAAGAAAATAAAACATCTCTTTTAAACTGAGTGTGCTAAATGTCACAAAGTCAATAGGAGTATCTTCTTTCCACTAACTGCAGGAAGAATGGGAAACACATATTTCCTGATAAACAACCCTGGTGCGAAAGCAAGTGAAATAATTACAGGTACACTTGTCTTGGGAATGGCACATGCCACGGGGGAAATGAAAGACATTGAGATGTCCCAGCTCATTCACACCATTCTTCTATATTCCTGGAGATCATAAATTACAAGAGCCTGCTGGGAAAGGGCTCTCTGAACTCTTCCTTACTTTCCCTCTCTCCTTAGGATATTGCCAAATCCATACAATGCTATAACCCCCTTTCAAATCCTCTCTAAATGTTAACAAGTTTCCCCTAATAACACTGACATGATAAAGTCCAGCACTTGCCTCATTGCTCCTCCCTGTGTGGATATTAAATCCTGGAGGTGAGTAAGTAATAAGATTTCATATATTTATAGTTACTGTGAAACAGGGAAACCTTTGCTTGCCCTTACACAGCTTGGGAGCACGTGTATATGTGCCTATATATTGTGTATATGTGCCTATGTATTATCTGTGCCTATATATTGTGTGTGTGCCTATATGTTGTGTATGTGTGTCTATATATTATGTGTGCCTATATATTGTGTATCTGGGCTTATATATTGTGTATCTGAGCCTATATATTGTATATATAGTGTATCTGTGCCTATATTTTGTGTATGTCTACCTATATATGGTGCATGTGTGCCTATATATTGTGTATCTGTACCTACATATTGTGTATCTGTGCCTATATATTGTATATATTGTGCATGTGTGCCTATATATTGTGTATGTGTGCCTATATATTGTGTATTTGTGCCTAAAAATTGCGTATCTGTGCCTAAATATTGTGTATTTGTGCCTAAAAATTGTGTTTCTGTGCCTAAATATTGTGTATCTGTGCCTATATATTGTATATATTGTGCATGTGTGCCTATATATTGTGTATGTGTGCCTATACATTGTGTGTGTGCCTATATATTGTGTATCTGTGCCTACATATTGTGTATCTGTGCATATATATTATCTGGACCTATATATTGTGTATCTGTCCCTATATATTGTGTATGTGTGCCTCTATATTGTGTATGTGTGCCTATATATTGTGTATCTGTGCATATATATTATCTGTGCTTATATATTGTGTATGTGCGCCTATATATTCTGTATCTGTGCATATATATTATCTGTGCCTATATATTGTGTATTTGTGCCTAAATGTGGACACAGGCTGATCCCTGGGTTTGAGTGTGGGTGTCTTTTTGTGGCTTACATTTCCAGCAGGTTGACTGGTGGCATCTGATAATTTATGAATGTTTATTATCATGCACTAAAATTTTCCTGCAAAGATTCCCATGGCCCTGTTGTGGTTGCTGCCCACAGGAATCCTGCAAGGGAAAGGCAGAGCTTGTTTCCAGTGTCAATTTAGCTGCAATAAAACTGCTTTCACTGTCACACCAGAGAAATAAATCTGAAACTTGTGGCTACTATACAGGTTATTATAAAATCAGTCAGTGACGCTTTGACAAATGAACTGTATTCATTCTTGCCTTGCAATTGAGCCGCAGAGGACTTCAACTTCCTTGAGATATATAGGAGATAACAAGGTGGAATTATTTAAATATTATCAGGTTAAAACATACAGTGTGGCTGAAATCCATCTTCACCTTCAGGGCCTCCTTGCATGACATCTAAATTAAGTCATTTCCCCATCCATTGAGACAAGACTTTTTTCTCAATGCAGAATCTAAGGATCAGTGGGTACCACTCCACCAGGATACAAGGATGATGTTTCAGAAGCATCTTTGGTCTGTTAGAGCCTTTCTTCACCACTGTAGTTGTTTCAGGAGTGGATTTCCAAGGACAGAGGGACAGACAGCATTTAGGATGTTGTGACACATCCCTCTAATTCTGCCACATGCACTCTCAGTGTAATGGCATGGCCTGACACCTTGTAAGAGATCACAATCAGGAAGCACAGTAATTGTGCCAAGACTCATTAAGAGAATTTATGAAATCAGAAATTTGAAGTCATTGCAGAGATTAATTCAAACAGTTCTAATAAAAGCTAGACTGATACAGATGATGGATAGCTAATTTGTTTCCTCTCACAGTTTCTTGTTTTATTTCTTCACTCTCTTAGTTAAAGTTTAGTTCAAATCATTGAAAGAGATATTTGTTCAACAGACACTTGAAAATATTATTTGGAATTTCATATTAATTCAAATTATTAACCTTTTTTGGGGAGAAAGTGTTGTAGGTGAGTGAGGGGGAAAAAAAGCAAGTTTATGTGTAGCCACTAAATTTATCCATACAGCATTTCAAAGATGGAAACACTGAGTATGAATTTTTGCTTTTATCCACAACATTGAAAATTTGAAAAAACAAACAAAACAGAAATCCTGCAATAATTTCTTGAAAAAGCAAATTTTCCATTTCCCTAAGAAGGTCCATCTGGGGAGGCAAAAATAATGTAATGTGAATATGTAATGCTTTTTTTCCAGGAGAGAAAGGAGATATTATATGAACCAGCATCATCATGAATTTAGTCATAGCATTTTTCACCTTGAGATTTCAGAACACTGTCATTATTTATTTTTCCATTGGGTTCATCCTCAAGCTCTTGCTGAATATGCACAAATAAATTCCTGCATATATATTCACCCTAAACAGCAACAGTTTAATTGCTCTGGTTGTAAAAGACTTTAAATCAACATTAACAAAGAAATTATGACTTCATTGCAAGGATTTCTCAAACAAAAATACTACAAGCATTCAAGAGTAGTAGTTGAGGCAAAATTTTGAGGTATAGGAAAAATAAAAGGAATTGTATTGATCTTTTTCATCTCCAACATGAAAAGCAAAATTTTAGACCATGCTGGGTGCACTTTGCAGTAACTAAAAAAGCCAGAAACTTCTCTACAGCCTACATAAACATTTATAAATCAGCCAAAGTGTGGAGGTAGGGTTGCCCAGTGCAGAGCCAAGAGCAGGACTCAATGATCCTTGTGGGTGCCTTCCAATTTAGACTGTTTCTAAGAAAAGGACGTAGTGCCTCTTTGCTTACAGAGTGGAGAAAAGCTGGATAATGCCCCTTCTCCTCAAACTGTAGCATGTGAGAGAGCAGGACCAACACTAAGGATTTTGCACTATTTCAATTTGTTGGTGGTGTCAGGAACAGAATTTGAAGCTGCTAAACACTGCATTCCTTTCCTAGTCCTTGCTCTGCTTGCAGCCTCTCTCTCACTTCCTTCAGCAGTCACTTTATCCAGAGAACAGAGAAACAAACACTTACCCAAAGCTGAAACAGCAGCAAAAAGCATTCTCTCATCCTTTAAACAAGACATGTGTGCTGCTGTTTGTGGTTGTGACTGCAGATGGAGCTGCCAAGGCTTCCAGCATTTTTCATAGCATCATGAGGCATTGATGACAAAATATCGCACCTAAGAGACTGGGAGAGCCCTTCCCTCAGCTTCCCATCTCTCTCATCCACCCCTCTAGCTTGCATCTAAACATCTGCATGAGGAAATTAAGACAGACTTTTCTACACTTCACCCCCACAAGTTGGTAATTAGAATTTGATTTCGGGGCACACTAAGGAAAAAGAGTTAAAATAAAGCCCAGTCATCAATAAAAATTCTTCAACAAAAATGAGTGACTGATTCTTCTGTGAGCATTTCCTCATAGATACATCCATAAATAATCCCAGTGTGCCGCTGTGACAGTCTAGTCTGGCCAAAAGCACAATGCAGATCACATGATTTTCAGGACTGAATTATCTCTCTATGGAAAAGCATGTTCTCTGTGGAAGAATAATAACTTTTAATGCCACGTTTTCCAAGAATGAAGAATATGTCACAATTCAGTAGAAATTAATTAATGGTTTAAAATATGCTTTACATTTTAAGAATTGTCTTTCAGAAATACTATTTGAAATGTTCAGGTTACTAGATAGCTTCAAGTTCAGAAAAAAATCAAAGATTCTTTTTGCAGAACAGAATATGTTGTTTTCCTAGAATACTTTTTATTTATTATTTTGGGGTTTTCAGTATTCAATAATACAACTCTCAAACTGGCAGATCTGTCTGAGCTTCAGTGTGTTTGAGGTGTATTATAGAGGCCCATAGCAGTTTTGCTTTTCCTTCAGTCTTTGCACCACTTAGAACTGAGAACAACATATGTATGCTGGCTAGCACTCCCCTGAAGGAACCTGGAGTGATGGTAATATTTTACCTCCCAGACAGTAGTAAAAGCTACTACTTCTTCTCCTTCTCCTTCTCCTTCTCCTTCTCCTTCTCCTTCTCCTTCTCCTTCTCCTTCTCCTTCTCCTTCTCCTTCTCCTTCTCCTTCTCCTTCTTCTTTTCTTCTTCTTCTTCTTCTTCTTCTTCTTGCAATAAACCCTTGTTTGACCCTGCAATTGATGCCAAGATAACATCTTGCAAGGTGACACAAGCTCAGTGTAATTTTTCTTCACTAGAAGCTCAGATCCAGTCAAAGGAGGACATGGCTTCATACAAGGCAAGATTTATTTTAATTGTAAATATCTGTAAGATTAGTATGAAATAAATTGGGTTTTGACCTATGATTAAAAAAGAACTAAGATTTCGATTTCTAGTTTGGCCCTTGATCCTGCTATCTGGCACTTATCATATACATAAGGACCCACACACATTTGTGGGTCCTTATGTATATGATAAGTCAATAAAACAGCACAGCAGCAGCCCTATCCATCCATTTCATAAGTACATTTGTGTATCTCACACCCCATACTCTGTACAAATATACTAATTGCAATCAATATCAGTAATTTTGTAGACTGAAAAAGTGGCAGTCGAGAACTACTTGATGCACCTATCTCAGATTTTAAAAATACAATTTTTTTATCATGTTTTATTTTCCATACTAAGGGGAAAAAAAATCCCATGTTTTTACCATTGCAAGTTATTTTTCTTCCAGTTTAATGCTTGCCTTTCAAAGCCCCTTTAAAGGGAATTTTGGAATGTTAAAAAAATGTGAAAAATTAAGTTTTTGCAAAAATTTTAAATAAAATATAGCTTCTCTGTGTCAACACTAAATAGCTTTTGCAAAACAGTTACATTAAACAGGCTTACCTCTCCCAATGCCTTCTAATATTAAAACATTGACCCATGAAAGTGATTCCAACCCAAGGGTATTGACAACACATTATTTCCAACACATAGGAGAACTAACTGCTGAGCTTTGGTTCAGCAAAGGATCTTGTGAGAAAGTATCTCCAGCTGAAGAAAAACTGAGTGCTGAAATTTTTGCCTGGGGAGCCCAGGAGGACAATGCCATGTAGGATCCAGAGAAATTCAATTAATTTAAGGAAAATGACAAGTGAGGCTTCTCTAAAACTTTGCCTTTGTCAGAACAAGGAATGCAGACAAGATGCAGTCACTGTGTTCTTCTTCACAGAAGAGAAAATATTGTCACCTCTAATGCAAAGAACTAATAATTGTTTGGAAACAGATAGGAACATTTGCAAGAGGAATTCAGTGTAAATCAGACTGATGGTTTTTCTCTGCCACCTCCCACTGTCACTGACAGTTGTTGGTGACAATGAAATCATCCAGCAGATGTTGTATTGCTTTAAACCCTCAGAGCTACAGTGCTACACCATGTACTTACAACATTTTAACATCACTGGCATCATTTCCATAGCTTTTCATGGCACAGTGCACATCCACATGCCCACAAGTCAGGCAGAAATCTCACAGGCTTATTTACCCACTGCCTTGTAGAGTGAGTGAAAATGTCAGCAAATGGAAGAGTGGCGGCTACAGGTGACTGCAAACAGCCCCAGCTAAGTCCAAAACTTGTGCACCAGAAGAATTCACCAAGAATCACATTCAAGGCATGGTTCTAACAGAAAAAATTATGTATTCTTCACAATATTTCCAAATGAACCTAATTAACATCTCAAGGTGCTATCTGTTTTGAAACCCAGTACTGCTCAAATCATCTCTTGTTTTCTGAACCATCCTCTTGAACACCCCCATGGTCCTTAGGTGGACTGTCAAAGATCCTTGCACAGGTAGATATCACCAGATCACCCTCAGAGAAAGAAGTCCTCCAAAGGATAAAATAGTCGCGGTAGAACTCAAGACTCAAGTTTTATTTCACCTCCTAAGACTGTTTCTTTTATTGTTTTCTTTTCTATTTTTCTTCCCTAAATGAATTCTTTTCTTTTCATCATATCAGTCCTTTTCTTTTTATCATGTCTCTTGCTACTATGAAAGTTTCCTTCCTTCCTTCCTTCCTTCCTTCCTTCCTTCCTTCCTTCCTTCCTTCCTTCCTTCCTTCCTTCCTTCCTTCCTTCCTTCCTTCCTTCCTTCCTTCCTTCCTTCCTTCCTTCCTTCCTTCCTTCCTTCCTTCCTTCCTTCCTTCCTTCCTTCCTTCCTTCCTTCCTTCCTCCCTCCCTTCCCCTTCCCCTTCCCCTTCCCCTTCCCCTTCCCCTTCCCCTTCCCCTTCCCCTTCCCCTTCCCCTTCCCCTTCCTTCCGCCACTTCCTTCCTTCATTCCGCCACTTCCTTTCTTTCTTTCTTTTGTGGTCATGCAGAGCAGGACATGGCTTTAAAGTATCTCTGTGAGGGTTTATATCTATGCTCAGTGGGCCACAAGGTACTAAAAGGCACAAATGCCTGAGGCTGGGGCAGCTTACTTGGCACAATTCATAATAAATGATAGCCTGTTTCTAAGGATGAACTAATTTAGCTTAGCTGGCTGTGAGTTTAAAAATAATTATAAATAAAAAAATAAACTGGCATACTGTACAGCCAAAACAGAAATTGAGTAGGGAACAAAACAGCACCATATTACCTGCAATTCCAACACTTTCTGAATTGACTTGAGATTACTTTTTTCAAACAAACACCATTTATTTTTTCCTTTTGGAACTGAAATCAGTTCTCTCTGGCTGAAGTTTCTTGTCTTTCCTCATTAGTTTTTGCTATTATTGCAACAGCATGGAGATGCATTGCTACTAGCTAGCCATGACAAAAAACTGGGCTGAAGAACTTGTGCCACTTGTGCCAGGCAGATGTGGTATTTCCCTGTGCTGGGAGTGCTGTGCTGGAGCCAGGGATGCAGACAGGAGGAACCAGAACTGCTGACTGTTCAGGTGGAGGTGGGACACAAGGCAGAACTGATGACAGCAAGGGAATAGGGCTGGAAAGTCTCTGACTGGCAAAAATCCAAGCGGACACACCTATGGGCCTGTACAAGCTCTTGATCCAGTTCTGATTTTCCTGTCTCATTCTCTTTTTCATTGCAAAGGATTTATCTTCCTTTCTAAATAGACTAAATCAAAACCTGAAAGAGAGAAATGGTCTTAAAGTGACCCCTCCTCTATTCCCTGAAGGTGAGATTTAGTAAAACCAAAAAAAGTTATGAAAGCAAATCAAGCCACTACTTAAAATCTGTACAATTGCATAAATAAATATTGTTTATATTGATTTGTCCAGAGCCAAAAGTGCTTCTAAATTGTCAAAAGCCGCTTTGTAAATTCTCTGTTGAACTTTCCTCTTGCTCCCTCATTAATCCCAAGTCCACAGTATTCCTGCTACATTAATTCCTCCTTTCCTTTCTGTAACTATCCTGTAAAGGCTAACATCAACAAGGTAAAACTGGCAAATAGGATCCGCATCTATAAATTTAATTTAGGAGTGCTTAGTCTCCCAGACATGATCCTTCCCTAGCACAGAGTTCTTACATTTTACCTAAGTTTCAATTAACTGGACTTTCTTCTTCTGGTGCATGCAGAAAATGGATTCTGACATATTTATTGTACAACTTCATCCCTGAGGCTGGCTCCTCTTGGACCACACCTGTTAGTGTTAGTAGGAGCACCACAGCTGTAATTTATTGCTGGTACAAATGAGTAAGCCCACAGATTTACTCTCTGGAGGAGTATTTGTTTCCCTACTGTTGCCTTTGGAGATGGCAAAGGTTGGTATGGGACAGTTCCTTAAACCTTCCAATCTGACCCTGCAAAGTCGCATTTGAAGTGGGGATTATTTTCCTGTTCCAGCTGGATAAGACATCACAGTTGTTAGACCAGCAGTTCAGGCATTTCAGGTCACCATGAAGAAGAAGATACAACAAAACTCATTAAAGCCTTAGTGCCTCTTTCTGAAACGCTGACACTTCAGAGATCAAAGACCCTACCAGGATATGGTCTCATGGTTTCAGAGCAGTAGGATTTCCACTTTGGAAAGCCCCTATTTGTCCACAATCAGTTGCTGTGTGCATCACTGTGCAGCCCTTCTGTACTTGCCAGACTCTAATGTCAGCTCTGGCTTCCATCAGCTATGGAAAGGTGCCTATCCCTAATCTCACCCATAACAGCAACTTGCCAGGCCTCACTTGCTTAATGGACTTGCAAAATGCACACAGCTACTCATTTTCTTCATTTGCTGTCAAAACTAAGGTCAAAAATAACCTCAGGAGACTCCAAACTTGACCTTTTCAAAATTTTATGCTTGTCAAATTTCACTGCAGAGGATGAATTACCAATGCCAGCAGTGGGAGAGCAATAGCTCAGTGTTCAATGCCTCACACTGATTCAGATAAAGGGATGTTTGCATGTCAGCACAAACCAGAATCAGAAAAGAGGGTGATCTGTCAGTGGTGCTCACAACAGACATGCCAGCTCCTGTCCAAAATGGGCCTATTACCATTCCTCTGAATTCATTCTTCATTTTCCATGTGCTAGAGCAATGAGGCACAGAGGAAAGTAATGCCATCTGTATTGCCTCCTACTCCTCTACAATAATCTTTGCTTTTAAAAGACTCTTACAGGCTCTATTCATTGTGGGAAAGAATTGAGAATTGTGCAGGAAACCTATTTTCCCTCAGGGAAGGAGTGGGACATAGTTTCATTCCTTAACATTATAAATTATGATGTTTTTGTCCTTTTTCTTTTTTTTTTTTTTTTTTTTAGTTTGAAAGGTTAGAAAATGCTGTGGAGATTAATAACATCACTGATATTAATTACAACCCTCCAAAATACATATTCCTATAATAAGGAGGGAGTATTCTCAGTGGGAGATTATTCTGGAGAAGAGAAATTACTTAGGAAATAGCCATGCCTGGGTCAACTGACAGAAAGCAATTAGAGCTTTTTCCCAGCATGTAGGAAACAGGCAATAGTATAATTGACTCATTGTACTTTTTGAAATAAACCAGTAAGATAATGCACAGAAAAAAAAACTGTGAGAACTTGTGCCCAATTAGTCAAATCCTGAGAAACAAAATGATAGCAAAGAAATATATCAAGACTGAGGTAGGTGCAAAGACCCTGACATCAGCAGCAGATTAGACAGCCAGACTGACAGGCCACTTATAAATAATGATGCAAAAGTACTTACCATACATAGCATGTGAAATATTTCACCTTTTGATGCCAGCCTCAGATGTTACATATTCTGTTTACTCTGGGCATGTACATGCATGATGGAAGTGACACAGATATTTATAAACAGTCTACACACGTGCTCCATGTGATACAAGCACCCCTGCAGTAGAAATAGAACATAATTTCCAAAAGGAGTTACATTCTGGACCTAAAAAAAAGCTCATAGATACCCATAGGGAGAGGCTGTACAGCGCTGAGAATCTTTTTAGAGTTCACAGACAGTCTGGAATCCATGATCCATCTTTTCAACGTATATTCATAGAGCTAGCAAAACAGAGAATGTAAACTGAGGCATTACTCCATCAGTTTTTGTTGGCAGGCCAGTGGCACCTGCTCTGGAAAGTCAGAAGGTGAGTGCATGATTTAATCTGGAAAAGGTGTCAGCCAAACCAGAATTCCTTTCCTTACCACAACCATTTTATGCTCATGGTCAACCAGAAAGAAAAAAATGAGGGAAAAAAGGTAGAGGAAGCAAACACAATATGACTCAGTTTGCAGCCACTGCAATCTCATCTCAACGTATCCTTCGTGGTTTGTGGCATTTAATTATGTGTCTAGGGCTTTGATGGTCATTTTTAAAATAATAGTACAATTAAATTAAAGTGTATAGTTATACTGACTGATCTATGCTTCTTCTGTACTTTATATTTCCTGCAAAGTTTTTAGACCACAATAAAAATGCATTTTTTTTGTCACTAGTGGAAATAAGTGACGTTAAATATTGTCTGGAAAAGGAGACCAGTGATTTTCAATTAACATTAAATAGGAAACTGTTTAATATCAATTGTTATTAAATGGGCAAATTAGCATTAAATTAAAGCTAATAGCATGGGCAAAGTTTTCCATTAAGCAAGCCAATATTAAGTGCATTCAATCTTTTATGGTATCCACTATTCTGTTTCCTCAGCTGAAAGATGTTTCTGGCTAAATAGGCATTTATCCAGTTTATGCCCCTTCAGCTACCAACTTCATCTGATCTCTATTATATAAATTCAGTGGATAAAGCATTCTTGCAAATTTTGATGGCCATTAATTCTGTGGCTCCTGCCAACTAATTGTCCTCATTTTGAACCTCCTCTTTGAGCTTCATCTCACACGTACCATTAACTACTTTTTGCTGTTCCACAATGAGGAACAATGAAATCATCATGTTTGATGATTCTCCAGCTTAGATAAAGGCCAACTGCTGATGTTAATGAAACAGTACTGCATAAGGAAGAAACAAATGCAGAAAAAGGCTTGATACGTAAAAAATTATCAGGACATAATCCTCATTATAGGAGTTGGCAGCATCTAAGATTCAGGAATCATTTTTTAAAATGAGCAGTGTATGAATCAAAAAATGTTAGGACATGTATTTACTTTCTACCAGTTGAATAATAAATAGATGTTGACTTGCATGGTGGGAGGGTACATGCCATGAGTTTTACTCAAGCAGAAAACCTAGGAGGAATATATGTGTTGGACCATATCTGAAACCTACATGTTTGGAAAGAGATGAGAGAGTACCAGACAAGTCTGTATCTCTGAGATTCTGAAGCTCTTCTGAAAACTTGTTTGTTGGGTATGTTAGGATACAGCTTGAATTATTCAAAATCAAAAAGCCATGGATTCTTTTTAGCCAGTGGATGGGCCTTAAGTCATAAAGTGAACAAGACCTCTTGGAACTCTGACTCCCATTTCCTGTTGTCACAGAGTTCATGTTCTTAAACGCCTTTAACTTTATGAAACTAACTTGAAAGTTAGCATGGCAGTCTCACAAAAGAAGCAACTGGCTTCTTGAGTTAGGAATTCAAATAACCTCCCAGAAGGGAACCAGAGACATAGGTGGTGTATTAATGAAATCAGAGTATAAATAAACCTACACTTAAAAACAAAGTTTTCATTTTTCTCACCTAAAGGTGGGGTGTTTCATGGCCTAAAAGGTATTTTTCAGTGAGTTTCTGAAAGCATTCTGAAACACTCTCACATAGGTGATCTTGTTTACCTGCAATAAGAAGCAATTCTTGCCATCTAAATGTATAAACATTTAGTCTTGCTGAATTGTCTCTGGAGAGAAAACAGAACAGCATTATAGAGGAATTTTGCGCAAAACAACTTGTCCTGTGTTTGTGAGGCGGCAGCATGTTAGAAAATTGGTGCAACAGTTTGATGGGTTTCCATGGAAACTGCTAGACTTGAATGCATGGGTGCACAAGCAAGCTTGCCAGGTGCCCAGGATTGGTTCAGAGGAAGGAAAAATCACATTTCCATGACAGCCACAGATTAGCTGAGCAAGTCTCTTTCCAAAGTGATGTACTTGCAAAGATAGATAAGCGCCAACCAGACTAAAATTTGTTTGTGCTTTATACAGCAAACTGTGTAATTTGATTCCCCCTTGAAAATGGCCAGATTGCAGTTTCTGACCATTGAATGTTTCACCCAAGAGGCCATGGTCTTCTGCTGCAAGGAACATTTATGGGAAAAAAAAAATTAATAACCCAGCAGGTAGAATGAAGAAACCAAAATTGAAATGGAAGAATTATTCCCTTAAAGATAGCCACACAAGCATTTCTGACAGCAGTGAGATATGTAATAGAATAAACCAAAAATAGGGCTTATTTGATAATCTTTTATATTAATTGCACTTGTCTGCTGGGCTGTTTCTAAAAATCTGAACATAACTAGGCCATCAGCTACTGCAAATCAATATTGCTTTGATGAAATGAGTGTAATACTGAAAGCTTCTTTAAGCTGGAGATATAACAGAGTATTTTTCAATGGGCAGATATAGCTTAGGACCAGGGAAAAGGCTGAATTCTACCTGGTGCCCCCTCTGTGCTTTCTCATTGTGAATCTGCTGGATTGCTTTTTCATCTACTCTCTGAGCACAACTTTTGACTAAGCAATGCAAATACCAGAATGTCACCATCACACCAAGAGAGAAAGGTGATGAACAGTTCAGGAGATGATGGCAAGGAGGCTCAGAGCCCTGAAAAATTATGTAGGAATATATTTTGGGGTCCAAAAGGTAAGAAGTCTTTCAGATGCCTCTTTAAAAAGATTAGTGGTATCTGAACAAAATCTCACAGAAGTCAATTCACCAGTTTCAGCTGACAAGAAATTTAGTTTATATACAGGGCAATACTCAGGGAGGAGAAAAATAGGCTGTATAGAAGATGTGTAAGAGGAATTATAGAGATCTTGAAGCACCTGGACTAAGTCCAAAGAACACAGTGCAAGGGTAAAAACTCAGATGTTTTGCTGTTTTGCCTAGATCCATGAGTTTCTTGCACAGTTGGAAGTGAAAACCTTGCCAGTACAAAAGATTCTTCTAGTACTCAGAGTTTCTGAGAAAACCAGCTTTTCAACAGACTGCCTTCAGGTATTGTTCTCTGGGAAACAGCTCTTGTGTGGGCACACACCTGGAGGATGGAATTACATCCTTGGAGCTTGCTTCTCTGAAGGGAGTCTGCACCCAGGGAAGTTACAAAGACAACTCTGTAACTTACTGAGACCAAAGAAACCTTACAACTACTTAGGCTTATTCCTACAGGAGCCAGGACAGCCTAGTAAGTCACCAAGGTGTCCATCCCTGAACAAAAGCTAAGGACTTTTATGAATGGACCCTCTGAGCTCTGTCATTGCCCAGAAGGGCTACACTTACACAGCTGTTAGATAATGAAATCAGATTTTGGATCACTGTAACTATCAATAAAGACTCACCTATAACAACTCCAACTATTTGGAACAATTTTTTTAATGTATCATTAGGCATATACATAAAATGGCTTTATACCCTCCTCAGCTACAGTGAAGACTATTCTTCAGTCACTCAGATTATTCATGACACTCAAATTCAGAGGTCTGAAGTACTACCTGCATGGATTTACCTGTAGTTCAGATGTCTGAACTCCCAACACAGTCACTGGAGGGCTTTTCCATTTGTCCACACACTGCTGTTTCAGTTATCTTATGGTATCTTTCCCAGCTTTCGTTTATATGCTGAATAGCACAGGACTCCTTTGTGTTGTGTGTCATACCTGCCAGTGCAATTCAAGTACCTTAAAAGAATTTCTGCTGGTTAGATATTTATTAAAAAGCTAAATGAAACACTGATTCTCCTCGGATTAGGATGGATACTCATGCACCCAACTCACACAAGATCTATCTTTTATATTCCTAGTGCAGGTGTCTACAATCTGGAGCTGAATATCATCCTCACTTCTGTCACCCTGATATTTTCTGGAAAAATCATTTCACCAGGATTTCTTCTCCTGGGAAGTTGAGAAGTCTTAGAGAAAAATGTAAATAATAGTTATCTGATTCGCTTCTCCTGTGTTTGGCAGCTTTGGAATGTGGTCTGGAGATTGTTTACCAAGAGGTGCATGTTGATGGTTCAATGTGAATTGTTTTAACTTAATGACCAATCACCATCAGCTGTATCAGACTCTGAGGAGTTAGTCATGAGCTTTCATTATCATTCTTGTTAAGGCTTCTGTCTGTATCCTCTCTCTTTCTTTTAGTCTAGTTTTAGTATAGCATAATAAATTAATATAATATAATATAATATAATATAATATAATATAATATAATATAATATAATATAATATAATATAATATAATATAATATAATATAATATAATATAATATAATATAAATTAATATAATATAATATAAATTAATATAAATTAATATAAATTAATATAATATAATATAATATAATATAATATAATATAATATAATATAATATAATATAATATAATATAATATAATATAATATAATATAATCATATCAGCCTTCTGACAACATAGAGTCAGATTCCTCCTCTCTCACCTCATCCAGGGGACCTCACAAACACAACACACTTCCAGCCTCACTTTCTAAACCATGCATAATCCTTATGGGTCTTTTATCCTTGGCCACACATTAAATGGTATCTCCAGCATCAAGTAGTCACGTCAATAATAAGTAATTGTTTAGAGAAAAAATGTATTCCACACAGTAGCCTCCTAATTTTATATGCATATGGCTTTATACTAATTCAATGATGCCTGTATAAAAAGACCAGGAGCAGAAAGATTAACAGCAATACCCAATGGAACACTCTGCCCAAACATTTTTTCTTTAAATCCTTACTTGCTGTTTAAAGCACAGCTTGTTTTCAGAACCTGTGGAGCTTTCATAAAGTGGGTTACCGTAAAGAAGTGAGAAACTGCATCTACTCTAAATGTTCTCAGCCTCTCTGAGAGGCCCAGCCAGGAGTCCTTCAGAGGGGTGGCTGCTGAGACACTCTACTCCTGTTGCCAATGGGCCACTGGTGTTTTGGGAGCAGAGGAGGCAGGAATGATTGCTATCACCACACACAGAGCAGCTGGCAGAGCTACAAAGCAGCATGTGAGCCCCATGCATTGCCCAGTGGGCTGAACACAGGGCAACGTAACAGCTTCAAAAAAGGCACAAGCAAGCGTTTGCTACACAAGTCCATTATAGCACGTTGTACTTTTCCGTTCTCTGGTTTGACTAAATCACAGCTTCAGGATAAAATGATGGGACAAAAAGAGCCTTGTACAAATTATATTTAGTATAATGGCTGAATGAGCTGACTCTAGGAGAATCTTGCATGTTTGAGCAATGTTTTATTTCTGGCTTTTCTTGACACTAATTCTGTCTCTGGCTTCCTATAACACATAAGTGATATGGAAATTAAAGCATGAGTGAAGATCAAACAAAAAGTCACAGTACTTGAACGCTGTTATTTTTACTTCCCTGGATGAAGTAATTTGTATTAAATTATGCCAACTAAATTACCCTAAACAAATGTCAATGTTGAAAACTAAAGACACAATATTGGACAACAAGATGCTGGCTAAAGGATTTGCAGGACATTTTTCAGTTAATAAGACACATAAATAGTTCCATATTTAGAACACAAAGTTCAAATCAGGAAGCTTCAAAGTACAATATTTTTGAAAGGGAACAAATATACAAGCTTTCAGTGGCACCTCATAACTTCCCTTTTGTTTGCATGTAATGTTCACTATAGTTCTTATCTCCCTACTGATAAGAAGCCTTTGCCAAGTAAAAGACTCATTAACTTACCTGCTCTTAGCTGCAAATGACATCCTGCAACCCTTTCAAACTTACTAGAAAATAGTGGTCACATAATGAGGTTTGAATATAATAAGGGCTTGTTTCACACTGGGTACAATGATTCTCTGTGTGCAATAACAGTATCATAAAAGCACATGAGCATAAAATTATGAAAACAAGTAGAGAAACATGAAACAAGTCTGGAAAAGTACATTGAACTGGGCAGTAGGCATCTGAGTTTCAAGATGTTTAAACTCACACAGCACATAGTCTTACAAATTATTATCCGAATGCTGCAGTCAAATGAGAATGTCTCAATATATAACGCCATTCCCTCAAGTTTTGTACAAGGTTACTCAAAAAAGATCCTTAGAAAAGGTTTCCACAGGCCTGGAACATGCTTTGAATTTAGGTTCTACACTTTTCACTCATACTGAAACAAGATATAAAAAATAACTTTGGCCATATGACAGCAAACTAATGAGTCCTATGAATAATGCATGAACCAGAGTGATAACATTCTTGGCTTTAGTGGAACAAGACAGGAATCTGGTGAAGAGCTAAAGCATGTCATGGACTACTTGCAAGGCCTCTTTACTTTCTAAAATGCTCCTCAGCTGTTTTGGGTGTATTTCACAAGGAACAGCAAACACTCCCAGCTGAAATAGTTATCACTTCTGCAGATGTTGGGAGATTTTCCTACTGGGAAGAAGTGGACGGATAAGATAGGAGCAGCTTGTATTTCCATGGAAGTTTCACTTGGAATGCAGATATGCTATGCTATGAACCAGTAACCTAAATAAGGTACACAGATGTGCTCAGTACATCATGTAAAAATGTACATTCAGTTTGTCTGACCTAATTCTCCAGTGTCAGACACAGCTGAGATACTCAGGAACAGAACAACTACCACACCAGGAGCCAGCTAAGGACTTTCAAATCCTCTTCATTATTCATTATAGAATGATGCACACATTTTTGGAGTTTAACCAAGCAACAAATAGATGCAATGGCTTAAAACAAATTTTGTACTTACATGTTGGCATGTCCTACAAGTCTCCCAGAACTGGGCCAAAAGCCAGTAAGAAAAGTTGCCCTCACCAGGGACTCGTGCTCTGGTGCAGCTTTTATAAACACTTGTAGCATGAGTTGGGAAAATACATTTCCCATTGTACATGAAGACTGGGCTCATTTCTCAGTAACGCTTCATAACTGTAGGCTGCTCAATTAAAGCTTGACTGCTACAGGATTCTTTTAGATTGGCTCACTGCATCCCTCAAATTCACACCAGCATTGGAGTGCTGGCTGGAAGGGATCTCTGGATGCCTCTGCTCCTGTCCCACAGAGGAGGCAGGGTTGTGTCCAGCACTAGATCAGATCAGCTGTTCCTTTGCCTGGCTGAGTCCCAGGAACTTCCAAGGACAAGGACAGAGAGTCCCTGACCACTCTGGGTAACCCGTTCCAGTGCAGCACCAGCCTCACAGCTGTGGAAACCCAGGGCATTGGGAATATTTCTCTGTCTGCTCTGGGGTGCCCTGACCCCCAGGGGAGCACTGACTTTGACCCTCATTCATGGAGAAAGTTTCCCAGACTTCAAGATAGACTGGAATTCACAAAAGTGTGGAATAGATTCTAGAGAGTAGTGTAGGTGTATCACTTGGGGAGAAATTTAGATTTTGGGATTTTCAGTATGTTGTGGATAGAAGCAAGATGGAGGGCACAGGGTGTCATCCTGGGTTTCTTCTTCATGCTTCTTCTTCCTCCTTCTTCAGGGGTTTGGGTGGCATTTTGTAATTAGGCAGAAAAGTCCACATTGCAGCTTTTTGGGATCAGTTATTGGGTTAAAAGGGAAAATAATCTAGGTGTCAGTTCTTAATTGGATAGTTTAGTCTTAAAAGATCTTGTAACAAGAGATTGTTGGCCATTTTGTGCCTTCTCATGAAAAGCTGCCAAACTCACAGTAATGAGACTGTTTCACTGATAAGAAATAATCAACACCTGAGTCTGAACATGAAATACCACCATCTCAAGTGCCTTCAATCCAGACCCAGAAAAACCAACAACTGGGACCCCCACACACAAGGTTTTTCCTTATGTTCAACCTGAGCCTGCCAAGCTGCAACATGTGATTTCTGTCCCTTTTTATACCACTTGCCACTGCTGAGAAGAGTTTGTCTCAGGCAAGTTTCTTTGGAATGGAACTTTGCTGTTCAGCATGGTAAGCATTCCCCCAGTTTAGCATCATTGCAAATTTGCTAAGGGTATGTTCTGTCCCCAAAGTTGAGGAATTAATGTTAATACAAGCTACAGGAATTAGTACTGATTAGAGTACTGATTTGAGCTCCCATAGCTCATGTGAGAAAAATGAAATGTCCCAGTCAGGATTTCTAGTTCTCAGGAAACATCCAAGTATGGAAAGCCAGAGTCCCCAAAGCAGAAACATCTGCTGAAGAGTTCTTGCTTGTTGCAGCACATGTACTCAGGAGAAGTGCAAAATGAAGAGAGAAAAAGACATGCTTTACAAGAATCAGTGACAGCAGAACAATAAACTGGCTAATAAAATGTGGATGAGAACCAGCAGAGTAGACAGCATTTGCCATTTTCATTTGTCTATATCAATTTTATTTATCCTCCCCAATGCATAACATACATTTTGGTACCTCAGACACAGAAAGTGAAAACAAAAGTTTGCAGCATCTCCTACTTTAGCCATAGGTTTCTACACACGTGTAAGGAATTGGTTTTCACTACCAGGAGAATGCAGGTGAGTGACAGCTGATGATCTCCTGCTGGAGGAACTGTAGATTTCTGGGGACCTGGCTTAGTCTGCACTCAGACCAAAAAGAAAGCAAACCACCTCTAGTGCTGTGCACAGCATAATGTTTTTTTAGAGCAGTTTTCCTCATTTCTTCTTTTCTCCTCTAGAAAAGGCATCCAGCAGGCTATTTGCACTTAGCACAGGGGATTGCATTGCGTTAGAAGATATCTCCATTTTCCTTGACCCTACCTTTCACATATTTTTCCTGAGGACAAGAAAGCTTTAGTGGGCAGTATCACTCACATCTTTGTTGCAGTTTGGCCATGGCAAGGGAAAGGAATATTTGAGATCCACAAGAGGGCAGTTGCTTTCGATAGAATTGAAAACTTACATGTCTCCAGAAACAAACTTATACATTTTTTCTTCTGAAAGAGTGTATTAAAACTTTAAAAAAAAAAGGTCCCTCAAGCCTGAATGAGAACTTGGTGAGTGACCAGGATTTATTGTCAGGGAACATGTTGATCGTAATAGAGCAAGCCTCTTCTGTGCCAAAGTCCATCAGAAGATACACTTACATAGCTTTACCACCAAGAGGCTCCCATGCATTCTTTAACAACCCCTAGGAGTTTAAAATCTCTTTTTCTCACGTTATATGTTAGCCTGTGACTCTGCAGGACCACTGAGGAAGGACTGTCTGTCCCTCTGGTGAGACAATATCTGATGTTTCCGTGGTCCATTGCTGTCCACTCTGCACTTGCATGCTCAGAGCAATGGCATAATCTGCCCTCCTTGCACTAATAAACAGTTAATCCACAGAACTGGAATAGCTACAGCCCTTGAGATTGCTCCTCCATTCAAATAATCTGATGCATGCAGAAAAACAGTTTACTCTGCTGTTAATCAAGCTTATTTAGGTTCACACATGCTAGTGTTATAAATCACCTGACAATTTCAGGGGAAAAAAATTTCCCCCTTTCCCTTTCCTGTTGTTTAGTTGCTTACTAAACCTGAAATACCTTTTGTGAAACATGTCCACTCAAGCTATGTTAAAAGGCTCAGTGAGCACCTGGAGGGAGAAGAAGCATGAAGTGATCACAGTAATTTAGCCTCTCTGTTAAAATTTGGCCTTCAATATAAAGCTTTGACTACCCTTGAGCCCTACACATCTTCCATCAGAAATAGAATTACAGAAGCATTTTTCCACAAAGAGCAAACCCAGCAGGAAGTTTCTCTCCTCAGGATGATGTTTTTCCTTGCAAGTCGGAGTCTAGGAGAACCTGAGAAGTTCTCCTTGGCACCAGGAATGCACAGATATTTACTGTCCCCACATATGGTGTCTTCACTCATTTTTCCTCCTCTCATCCCACAGAGTGGTGCTAAGCTGAGCAATCCTCCCTTGCAGTGAAGAGCATTTATTCAGGTGGGAATTACACATGCAAGCAAGAATTCACTACCAAAACCAGCTGTGCCAAAGGGTTGGTTTACATTTGTTTTCACTCCAGGCTCAGCTGGAGGAGCAGGGCACCTCATGGACTCCAGCTGAAGGGCAGGGAGAATTCATCTACCTCCTCTAGGCCCATGCAGAGCAAGCTTTGTGTGTTTGATTTGGCCTTTGCCATCAATTTGTACAAATGATTCCTGAGCTGAGTCCCAGTAATGCATGAACTCACAGGTCCATTTCCTTGCAGGTGTGTGCTCAGCAGAGATTGGTCTATAAAAGCTGCCATCAGCTATTGTCAAATCAGAAACCAGAAATGTTATTAGTGAGAATTGTTGTTCTTTTTTCAACTAGCTATGAATCAATGCTGTGTTGTTTGTTTATTGAGTTAGAGGATATTGGCAAAATGATACCATTATGCTCAAGGAATGTTATATTTTTCTCTTTTTTTTTTTCTATAATGTCACTGCATGCGCTGTTATTTTGAAACCTCACTTCCTCTGGGTGAAGACAACCTGCACTGCAGGGCATCTCACAGTTTAGGACCTAAAGTGATGAGAGTGTCTCAATGCAATGGCCAGGCAAAAGGGAGAAATGTCCCTTGCTCTGAGAAGCTGCTGGAAGAACTGGTTCTTGTGCAATGTCTGCCCTGCCACCAGAGCTCCAGGAGCTCTGAGCTCCTGACAAAAGAAAACCAGAGCTCAGGAGCTGGGGGCAAGCTTAGGGAATGTAGAAGAAAGGGAAGGCAGTGCTCATCTGGACACCAATTGAGGAGAAGAAACTGTAGCTGATGAGGAGCCACAACAAATTCTCCTAGTGGTGTTCACCCAGTGACATGAAGGCTGGGTAAATATTTGCCAGAAAATTGCAAAAAAATCTCTGGAGCAAGATGGCTCCTGAGTGATTTCCTGCTCCTGAGTGAATCTGCTATAACTTAGGGGAAAGAGGAGCTCCTACAGCAGCTGTTTAAGAAACAGAGCTTGACAACTACTGAAAATAAGCTCGGCTCCTATCTGCCATGTAGAAAGGTATCAACTGAGAAAAAAATATAAAAGGAGAGACATTTTTCCAGCTGTAAACTCAATTGCTGATCCAGATAGTGGCAGAGGAAAGTCCCAGTTTAATCACAGTCCATTTGTACTCCCAGGTATCCTGATGATTAAATGCTATTTATTGCTTTCTACCTTTGACAAAATAAAAGGTGTCACAACCAAAGAGGCAAATAAGCTGAAATTTTGCTGTTACAAAAGCAGGTTGCTTTCTGCAGATCTCTTCTTTCATCATGTCTCTGCTCCCCACCTTGGTTGCATAACCCATAAAACACCATCTTTCATCCTAAATATGCCAGCAGTTGTATTTGCACCTGGCAGGGAAATGGACACCTTCACAAGAAAGTAACAAATCCAGAATGCCTCTCCAAATCTTTTCAGAGAAATGCCTAAGTTATATGAAAAGGTAAAAGTGAGAAGGCACTGTCCTGATCTAGAGCTGTCCTGATGCACTGAATGTCTCAATGACATCTCTGGTGTAGAGAGGTCTGGTTCTGCTGCTGAGCACTGACCAACAAAAGTTTCCAGCTACCAGGGCTTTGCATCTTGCATGGCACAGGAGAGAAGCTCCCTTTCCTTCACTCACCCTGCAAGGGGAGTTTTTAGACTTGTTAAAATATTTTTATCTCAGAACAGAGCAGTCTCTTGTAGCTCCTGTTTACCAGGCAGATCAGGCAGACGATGCAGAGGAGCAGGCCAACTGGAGCCATGGTATTAATAGTGGTGGAGAAAAGAACATGATCATGTCTAATACTGTTATGGACAGATGGCCTGCTTGTAGCACTGTAATCCTCCAATCCAGTTTCAGTCAGTAAAGTCCTCTGTCTCGAAATAAAACACTCCAAAGAATGATTCAAGGACCTCCTACTTCCTTTCCAGGGGCAAGTCTCATTACAAAAATAAGTTTTCGCTTTTGGGGCTGTTTAAATCAGCAGCTTTTCTTACATTGAAGTATATGAATATCTCTGGGTCTGGGTTGAAGGCACTTGAGATGGTGGTATTTCATGTTCAGACTCAGGTGTTTATTATTTCTTATCAGTGAAACAGTCTCATTACTGTGAGTTTGGCAGCTTTTCATGAGAAGGCACAAAATGGCCAACAATCTCTTGTTACAAGATCTTTTAAGACTAAACTATCCAATTAAGAACTGACACCTAGATTATTTTCCCTTTTAACCCAATAACTGATCCCAAAAAGCTGCAATGTGGACTTTTCTGCCTAATTACAAAATGCCACCCAAACCCATGAAGAAGGAAGAAGAAGAAGCATGAAAAAGAAACTCGGGATGACACCCTGTGCCCTTCATCTTTTTCCATCCACAATATACTGAAAATCCCAAAACCTAAAATTCTCACCAAGTGATTCACCTGCAGTACTCTCTATAATCTATTTCACACTTTTGTGAATTCCAGTCTATCTTGAAGTCTGGGAAACTTTCTCCATGAATGAGGGTCAAAGTCAGTGCTCCCCTGGGGATCAGGGCACCCCAGAGCAGACAGAGAAATATTCCCTGTGCCCTGGTTTTCCACAGAAGTATGCAACTTACCATTATATTTTTCTATGGCTACACTGCTTTCCTGTTGAATGTGCCTCTCTCTGCTCCATTTTAGTTGGAATGTGTCTGTGAGAGCCCCTGCAGAATGCAGCAAAACCCTTACAGGAGCAATTCCCCTGCTCCCTCCCACCATCATTCCCCCAGTGCCTGTGCAATCTCAGCAGTAAGGACTTGTCAGGCTGCACTAGAGCTCTGCATAGCTCAGTTTGAAAGAAGCCAGACGAGGTTAAAAAAAGGGAAAATTTTACCAGGTACTCTCTTTTTTGACAAGTTGATGGTTTTATATGGGAAAGATAAGAACACAATAATTTTTTTTTAAAAAGGAGGCAATAATTAGAGAGAATGTATGGGGGGAGGTAATCACATGGCAGCTGAGAGGCAGTGAATCACTGCTGGCATGTGTCATGACAGCATCTTTGGACTGTGCTAAAATGCCTCACATTTAAAAGCTCTGTGTACCCCCCAGTTGCCTGGTGATGGGCTGGGCACACTGGACATTCTGAGACGGCTGAAGGCAGCCTGAATGTTTTTGGACTGCTTTTAAATCTCATTGGCTTCCTAGCAAGTGCATTCACACTGCACAGTTTTTTAAATATGACCTTGGAAGGGCAAAATGTGAGGCACACTGTGGCAGGGTGCCCTCCCAAACTGGTACAGCTCCAAGTTCCTCCATGCATTCAAATCTGACAAACCAGAGCCTGAATTCCCTGCTCTCCCTGCTCCACCTCTACAATGATTAATAAGAGCAGAAGCTTCTGTGCTGTCTTCTCTTTTATCTCTCACACAGACTTGTATTTAGATTGTTGCTAATGGCTGTGGCTGCTGTTTCCTCAGCACCTTAGAAAATCTTTGCAGCATCCAAAACTCACATTTTCCTTTCTATGCCTACTGCCAAATGCTTTTATTACTGCTTTTTTTGGCTGATACTGCGCTGTAATTCAGTGACCTACTGCTTAGAGCCTGCTCACACCTGGATGGACTATAACATCTCTCAGGTAACCTCTAAGCCATGTACTTCAGGTACCAGGAGCAGCCTTGCTGTTATAAACAGAGTAAAATAATCAATACAATAATGTAGCTGAAGAACTGCATGATTCTTTGGCCAGTCTATAAGATACTATGATTAAAATTATCTCAGCTATCCATATGATATTTTCAAAGTACAAAACAAATATAATCCTAGTTTACAAGGAAGCACCACTCACATGTATTTCCTCGTTCCCATTTTGTTTGGAAATAAAACAAAAATTCAGTATGTTAGAGCTGAAAAGCTAAAAACACTAAATCAGAAACAGAAGATACTCATCCCTTGGTGAGCTGTATCCATCTATAAAGAAAAATAAAGGTTTCATGTGCTGAAAAGTGCACAAGACTGAACTCTGCACTAAGGTGGTTCATTTCCCTCTTTGCACCATCTCCTGGTGCATTCTGGATTCATGGCTGGCGTGAGGATTATAATTTCAATCTTTTCATTTTATGACTACCACTTCTTTAAATCCTCACCTGGGAGGCTGCACACAACTTCACCTCTCTTTAGAAGCACAGCCCTTGCCTGCTGCCACCCAGAGCAGCAGAGTGAAGCAGTGGGGATGAGAAGCAGTGGGGACACAGCGGGGACCAGCCCAGCCCTGTGCAGCTGCCATGCTCAGCCAGGTTGCTGCTGACCGGGCTCTGAAAGGGCTGCCTGGAGCTGGGACTAGAAGGCAGTTCTGCTGCCTGATAAAGCAAGTGGATGTGCTGCATGTCCCTGTGATGCTGGATTCCCCATCTTCCATGATTCAATCAGTTTTTGTTGCAGAGAATGGGGGGCGGAGAACAGGAGGGAAAAGCTTGGATAAAAAAGCTCTTTCATTCTTCCCTTCTTTGGACAGTCTGGTTTGGTTTCTTTTATCTTGACTGTAGGAAAGGATAGAATAGCCTGCTTTGAGACTTGTGTAAACATTATGAGCAAAAAGGTTTTGTTTGCTCTTCCCTTCATGATTGAAAGCTACAAGCCATTAAAAGCAGCTGTCAATTTTAGAAATGCTCTTGACTGTGCATTTTAGATACAGCTGTACCTAACAGTTGTCACTGTTCAGAAAGCCAAGCACCAACAACAGCCTGGCCAAAACGTGCAAGAATAACACTAAGCAGCAAATAAAATACTGCTGAAGTAACCCACACCACCCTTTTCCTTCCCTCTTTTCTTTGTCCTACCTGGAGCTGGGCTCATTCCTGTTCCCTCCCTGTTAGCCCTGAGTATCCCTTCCTCCCTGGAGATGCCCAGTTCCTCTCCCTGTTCAGATCTCTGAGATTAGATTTTGTACTAAAAGTCCCCAGTGACTTTGAGTTGTCACTGTGGTCTCTTTCCCAGCTATGACCTGCTTCATGCACAGCATGTTTGCTTGACTATGGATGCTGCAGCCGCTGTGTCTGCCCCCATGTAAAAATTACAAGAACAGGGCATTAGATATAGAATTAGAATTATTCCAGAATAATTCCACTGACAGAATATTTCTGGAGCATCACTTAGATCCCAGAACATTTACTATTTAACTAAAGCAAGTTTTTCTGGAGTCATTTTTGTGCAGATATAAACCTTTCCTCTATCCTTGAAGAGTTATTGCACAAATGCTTTTTCTCAGTAACCATTCTTTCAGTCACCACACACCATCATGAAATAGGAAAAAAAAAGAACAAAACTGACCACATGAGGGAACTGTGGTCAGACTATTCCTAGGGGAAGCTGGATTAATGAAAAGGCCCTTCTCCAGCTTCTTTTTACTTTGCTGCTCTTTGGAGAAAACTTCCAAATCACAAAGTGTTTTATGGATGCCTTGCTGCCAGGCTGGTAACTGATTCTACCACCTCATTAGCTAATCCATTCCCAAATTAAATATGGACTGGATTCAACAGGCACATATACAGGAAGGGGTAAAGTAGATGAGTGTAATGGAAGTGTAATTGGTTTTAATGTGATGTAATGTCAGTAAATGCTCTGCATTAATTGGTGTCCCAGGGCAATCTGTCTGGTCTCCAACCTAACTGCTCACAGATGATGGAGCTTGGGGAGAAATATATACAGAGAAAGCTTTTATGTTTTTTATATCCCCTGGTATAAATGACAAATCAAATGACATTGGGATGGAAAAAGGACACTGAATAAAGCAAAATGCCTAGGATGATAGCAAGGTAGATTTGCCCTCACTTGCCTAAGGTTTTATCAGCTCAACACAATGACTTGCAGCCCTGCTTTTACCCCAACACACTCTTTCAATCTTCACTTGACTTTTCAGTAAAGATGGCAAGGGCTATTACTGTGACAGATGCAAAAATGAGATGTAAGTCACCACATCACCTGATGTCAAGGACAGCAGGAAATTCCTGAGGGTGGCCAACAGAAGAGCTCAGCCACAGGTGCTGCCAGATTAGGGAGGACCAGAAATGATAAAAGCAACCATGAAGTTGTCCCAGCTAAAAGTTTACCCTGCAAAGCACTGCACCATGTGGCAGGGACCCTTTGGAAAATCAAAATAAAGGTCTGGTGCCTGCACAACAGGCACAGTCTGTCTGGCACCAAAACATCTTCTCTAGTAAATGATCTTTTCTAGTCTTTTTCTTCTGTGGAGGAGAAGATGGCTGTGCTGGGAGAGCCAGTCAGCCCTTGGGATTCCTTGGAAATCACAGCAGAATGTCCTGGTGCCCCTGTGTTTGCAAAAGGAGGCATCTCCAACAGCAGAGACAACTAAAAGCTGGAAATGTGTTCTCACAGCTACAGCAGTAACAGGGGATCAATTCATGGAGTTCACTCTGTCTTGAAAATTACATGAAAATGTAAAGAAAGGGAGCAATGAAAAAAAGGTCAGTAATGATGTATTCAAGAAGGAAATAAGTAAAGATCAGATAATTTCATTATAAGCTAATGATGTGACTTTTGGTTGAGTTCACTTGCATCATAGGCCAACTGTGTATATTTTTAGCCATAACTGAAGAGAAAAGCTTCAAGTTATTACTAGTCCCCTGGATTTTTTCATTTTCCTGGAAAGATTCACACACCAAGCCATCAGCAATGGCTGGTTTGCATTCAGAGTGCACCCCAGTACCTTACAAACAGGTTCAAATTGCAACTACGCTACAGGACAACAAAAATAGATAAGCACATTCCCTTGGCAGAAAGACAACCTTCCCATTTATGTTTCAGAATATAGAAAATAATTATCTGTGCAGGGGTGTTCACCTGTTACTGAAATTTCCCAGCTTCAAATAAAGAATTTTGTAACTGTTGAAAATGAGGGCATGATGGTTCAATTCCTCTGATTGTCAGGCTTCCATGTAGCTCAGTGGAAATTTAGCCAAAAGCAAAAAGACAGGGAGTCTCAGATAAAACAAAAAACTCTCATTAAATCAAGTGTAAAATGTCTTCCACTAATAGTAATTCAGAATTTAAGTGGGTTCCCTCTGAATGCACAGATGCCCTTTTTCTGTTAGCTCTCTGGAAAGAACCCAGCAGTGTGGTTTGCTGACAAAAAAATGTCAGAATAAATAGCTCATCTATGTAAATTTTTGAATCTGAAAATGTTATAATTTCTGCCAGAAAGGCACTTCTAATAGTTTCACAGACTCACTTAGGGACAGAGGCTTAGTTCATGCCATACTGCAAATGCACAGCTGAAAAGCCACCAAGAAGTCACACAACAAATCCCTGAAGGAAAATACTTGCAATTAATTCCCAGTAATGAAAGCACCCATGTAGAATAGCATGTAGGAACTGTTCAGGAACAACAGACTTATAGAAGAGTGGGACCAAATGGGAAAAAAAAAAAAGCGTGAGAATTATTTGCTAATTTAAAATATATTAGTGAGTATAGGATAAATATGACAGCTTAAAAGCATTTATATAGGACTGGTACATGACATTTCAGGCTTTGCTCAATTCTGTGACAGAGTTCCAGAGTAGAGGAGGGTAGAAGACATCAAAGGATGGCAGCAGCCCTCACCTGTTGTATTTTCTGGGACCCCCGTGGCAGGAGGAAGGAATGATAAATCTGACTCCATGTTCTCAGAAGTCTAATATATTATTTAATGATACTATATTATATTAAAGAATGCTATACTAAACTGTACTAAAGAATACAGAAAGGATACTTACAGAAGGCTAAAAAAATAATAATGAAAACTCGTGACTCTTTCTGAGTCCAGACACAGCTTGGCCTCAATTGGCCAATGAGTCAAAACAACTCACACCAATGAAACAATCACCTGTGGGTAAACAATCTCCAAACACATTCCACATGTTCGCACAACGCAGGAGAAGCAAATGAGATAACATTGTTTTCCTTTTTCTCTGAGGCTTCTTAGCTTCCCAGGAGAAAAATCCTGGGTGAAGGAATTTTTCAGAAAATGTGAATGCCACACTCACCTTCATGGTGTGCACAGCAGGACACACTGCCAGGCTCCTTGGAGTGCCTCTGAGTGCTGAGTCCCTTGGGGGTCTCTGCTCTCTTTGCTCTCCTTGAGCTCTGTTCCACTGTGCTCACTGACGCCAGATTGCTGGCAGGGAAACAGAAGGAAATGCTGTTTAATAGAAGTTGCAGTATGACACTGCAGTATGAGTATTATTACAGTTAAACATTGGAAACATTACAGAAAACACGAGAGCAAACAAACAGGTAGGTGGTGAAGTGCAGCAAGCTCTGTGTGCTGCCTCTACATGGCCAGAAAATTTTGTGGTCTCATCCCTTTCTCTTTTTCTGGTTATTGTTCCACAACACTTTAGGTTTATCTGCTACTTTTTGCCTTGTTGGGGTTGGTACTGTGAGGCAGTTTTAGAGGTCAAGCATCATGCAAGCCTTACAAGTTTTTAATGCAGACAGGGACCAGTGGCATCAAGGGAAAGAACAAATCCAAGGCACAGAAGGCAACCTCTGAACTCCTAATTAATTTTTACTGCCAACTTAACAGCTCCCTCTTCAAGGTTTCTTAAATTACAGACCACAGCTCTGTGTTTATTAGTCCAGAAAGTTTTGGGGTATTTTTCCTATTAATTTGTCCAATCATTATTTGAACCTGTTTAGATTTTAAACTATAATGGCAACCTGAATAGAAACAGTTCCACAACTTAAGCATACACTGGGTTTTAAACAGAGAACCCACAGAAGTCACATATAAGCCATGTAAAAATATATTTAGATATAGGCTATATGTTGAAATTAATGTATATTAAATATACATGGATTATATAAATATTTAATATTTAAATATTACATATTTATATAACCCATGTATATCTTTATTATTATATTCTATAATATTACATATTACATATATAATATGTAATATTAAAAATACAAATGTGTAAATTAAATATTTTAATATGTATATTTTAAAAAGTCTGACTGGCATAAACATAGTGTAAAACAGTCATCTCCAATGCATTCTCTACCTTGGGCAGATAGAAAATGAACTCTGCAGGGCATCATTAACACAAAGAGTGGAGGCTGACAACATCAACTGTGTTTCTCTTCACCATCCCACCTCATTTCTTTACAGCCCACTCTTGGGGGGAAATGGAGATAAAAGCTGTTCCAAATGCTGCTTGTAAACATGATGCCTCCTTGCAGAGCATCCTGCCCCTGGGATGATGCAGCTGGGTAAAGAATATTCAGGATTAGGTCAAACCCAGGCATTTCCCAGAGGGCTAAGAGGGAAGATTTCTATGTAAAGCAGGGCTCACGGCTCTTCCAGACAAGGTTTTTTAAAAAGCAGCTCGTGCTAACTCTTCCTTCACTTTGTTTGCTTTCAGTTGCATAGAAAAGAAGTTGAGATTTCTTTCTAAATATTTTCAACATTCAAGCAATTTAAAAAGGAGTATGGAAGGTTCTAATTAAAAGAATTCACACACAGAAAGCTAATGCATGGAGAAAAGCCTTTAGCTCCATCCCATGACTGTTAAATATGTGTTTTGGAGCCAGCCCTTCTAATGAGGTGAAGATTAGGAAGCAAGTAGCTTGAAAAGGCATAATGTGCTTTGACAGAGAGCAGAGGGCCCAGGCAGAGGTCTCTCACCACAGAGGTGAGCTAAAGTCCCTAAGCTCTTGGCAAGATATGAGCATGGCATGTTGACATCTTGCTGGGTGTTTGCAGTGATGAATGATACTAAGCAAGAGAGTTTATTTCAGCCTCTCATTCCAAGCCAAAAGGTACCTGCAATCCATCCTCCTGCCCTTTGGAACCTCTCAATGCAGAGCTGTTGACTGCTTTGAGCCACAGTCTGCCTGACTTTGTGAGTGCTGTTTTGCAAGCCTACCTGGCAGACTAGGAAAAAAAGCCTTCTCTTTTCCTGGCAAGAAGCCAGGGTGTGCACTGCAAGCAGTAGACACACGTAGGAAGAAAACTTATCCTGTCATCTCTCCAACTTGCCAGGCAAGACCTCCTCCAAACTGTAAACAAAGCTTAAAAGTTCAGTTTACGTGTGGCTCGTATTCTTTGCACACTTCACTGTGAACCTGCTACCTTTGTCTTATCCTCTATTTAGTCATAATTTCTCATTTTGTCCTTTTCTCACATAGTTCAAGCTGACTTTCTGGTGTAGATAGTGGCTATCCCTTCTTTGTCACTGGCATGGAATGACTGAAAATGACCATCACATCCATGAACTGTCCAGCTCTGTTCCCACAGCATGGCTGTGGTTCAATGCCAGACTTTCTTGTGAATAGAAAGTTGTGACTTGTAGGAATGTCAGTTTAGTAGTTCCTAAATTACATGCTGGTTGGCAATACAAAAAATATGATTCTTACACATACAGTTGTTTCTTTTTCCATGGATATGTACAAAGTGTCTTTGCACGTCTAAAGGCAGCTTCTTTTAGTTTAGAATCATTCCCACTTGACCTATCACTATCTGCCTGTATCAAAAGTCACCCTCTCTCTTTTTCATAAACCTACTCTAAGTATTAAAAGCACAAGGCAAATTCAGCCCCCCAAGTCTTCTGCTCCAACTCATGGATGTGGCATTTCCAGATTAAACAGTTGGATTTGATGATATAAAAGGTCTTTTCTAGCCTCAATGATTCTCTGGTTCTCTGTGCTTGATTCTGTTTTTCCAAGGCTCTCTGACACTGGCTGACCCTCTGGATCAATAGCACGGCCAGCCAGCTGCAGCCCCAGGCCTGCTCTCTCTGGCGTTCACACCTCCCAGCTGGCACTGGCACAGAGAGCTAAATATGTGATTTTGTGCTGCCAGAGGCTCCCACACGCCAGGCACTTGGCTGAGGGCTCCTGTCAGTGCAGCTGCTGATATGGGAGCAGGGGGAAGAGCATCGGGCTGGCGACAGCTCACCCGCCTCAAACACAGAGCAAGTGAGGAACTGGGCTGTGCACAAGAGGGGCCTGTGGGTGCCAGGATAATTGTGGTTAAGTTTATGTAGCCCCTTGCAACTGAAGAATTTAAAAGGTGTCCAGATGAGGTTTAGACAGAGAAAAGCAGTTCAGGTGCTGGTTTGAGGCCTCTCAGGAGATGCTGATCCCTTGTGGGACAAAGCCCTAAATCTGTCAGCGGGAAAAGCCAGATTAGGAGTGGTCCTGCAGAGCTATTCCCAAACCATCCCCATTCTCACTCCATGGCCCCTTCCTGTGCTCTCTTGTTTCCAGGAATTCTTGGCCTGCTGTTGAGAAATGCGGCTTTGCCCTGGTTCCCAGCAGGGCCGTGAAAGGAGCGGGGTATCCAGGCCCAGCCGCGCATTCCCCGGGACAGGAGCTGCCCTGGCACCTGCTGTGTGTGACACAGAGTGCCTGGAGCTCACCAGGGGCACTGCTCAGCCTCCCTCAGCTGGGGCAAAGGGAACAAAAGCAGGGACTTTGTCTCCCCTCTCCTCCATACCAACACCAGGGAGGAGGCAGTGAGCTCTCCTGTCACCTCTGTCCCACTCTCAGCTGTGCTGTGTGGGCAGTCCTTCCATCTGGCAGTGGGACTTCAGATAAATTCACTCACTGCTGTAATGCACAGCTGTAGTCCACTTGTCTTATACATATTTGGGTCCCTGTATTCAGAGCTATTAAGACACTTCAGTTTTTAAATTCCTAAACACTTTTGAAGTGCTGCCTTCCAGTGCAGCAGCTTGCAACCTTATTGGAAGGGGAAACTACCAAGCAAAACTCCAGTCAGCCTCATACACTTCATTTCCCTAAGCTCCCTCAGCATCTAGCAGGGAAAGAGGCCCTTTGTGCCATCTTTCAGATTTGCTAAACTAGCCCTCTAGTCTGAATCCCCTTCTGAATGGACTTGTCGTGCTCCATTGACTACAGAGGGATCTTAGGGACAGCCTCTGAGATTAACCTCTGCCCCCACACACCGGGGTGGTGGGTGCTGAGCACTGCCAAACTGCATGAAAGCCTCTGAATCAAAGGTGTTGACTGAGAGTGTATCACTAAACTGCAGCATAAATCACAATAGTGGCTGTTACATCGTTGTTGTAATTGCTGCTAACAACAACAGCAAGTAAAATAATTTTCTGGATTTAAGATTAGACTGTTTTTCATCTCCCTTGATGAAGTCTCTAGAGACCTGTAGCATAAATGCTGCAAAGTAGGAAGGTAGCTGCCTTTTCCATTGCCTTTTTCTTACTCTGTTGTACCAGTTTATTGTGACCCTTATGTGAAAGGTTGCAGGGCACCCTGCACTGAAAGAAAATTGACTGGTCTTTTTCCTTTGCATGTGAGCAGATAGAGCAGTAGCTTATTTAGGGAGCTCTCCTGATAAGGCAGCCAGCAGCAATTGTGATAACCCAGGCCCAGTTCAAATTCAGCTACTTACCAAACAGTGTTTATCAGAGGGAGTGCATGTTTTGTCTCTGAGACACTCAGTTATACAGGGGGTGTGATGGACCCCTGTCAGCAAAGGAGAACAGCAGCAAAGAGAACAAACATGGCACTTCATTCCCAGCTAAGGACAAATGGAGACCTGCTCTTGCCACCCCTTTTGCCACTGGGAAGTGTCCTGTTGAGTCAGTAGGACTACGTGCACTGCACTCATGTAAATTGTTACAGGACTGAGATATTACATATTTTAGGATCTTTGCATATTATATCATGAGTCTCAACACATTTCCCCATGCTGAAAATGGGCCAGTTCACATTTGGAATACATCCAAAATCAGGTCCTGAATTCAACATAAATTCTTATTAGTATATCTTGTCAGATATACTAAATATATGTGTGTATATATATATTTATATATGATCTATATATTTTTATATGTCAGATATACTTGGCTTACCTTGCAGCCAGTTGCAGCAACCACCCAGGCAAACCTATTTTGGGACAGGTTTCTTCGGTGCCCCAGTCTGTGTCCTTTCTTGTGTCATTTTCTAACACATGTACCCAGTTCTCTGTTGCGTTGATTTTTACACCAGGGATTCTATTCCCCCTTTTCAAAACTATTTCAACCCAGAATTTCTTCCCATATCTTCTAGCCCCACAGAAGTTTTAAGACTATTTACAACAGTGACTCCATGTGATTGCAGACATCACGGACAGGTTTCTTCTCAGGTAATCACTTCAACCCTGAATTCCAGGTCAGCAGTGTGAGTCCTAAGCCCAAGGAAAAAATGGAGGAAAGGAAGAAAGCAAACAAGCAAGAAAGAAATGAAGAGAAAGGAAGGGGAAAACAACAATAGGGATAATATTGCCTTGTGTTACATCTCTTTGGCTACTACCTCCACCATAAATGCTTTGAGGAGGAATTGGAAGCTGGATCATCCTTCCAGTTGGAGATTCCTACTGCATCAAGCACATCCCCAGGCAGCCACTACACCCTGCTGAGCCCCACTGTGCACCCTGGAGCAGCACCCAGTGCACTTGACCAAGCTTGAACATCTAGATCCCATGAGCATCTCTAGTGAATTGTAATGAGTCATAAAAATTTTAAAAATCAATGGAATAAAAAAAGCTTTCAGCCAGAAAGCCCCCACATAATTATACTGGTGCAGAATGCTTTTATTAGGAATAGTAGGGTTTTAAAATTGTATACTGGGGGGAAAAAATCTGTATCTCAAAATGCAAGGGGATGCAAGTTAATTATCATTACGGAAAGATCTTTACTTTTCCTGCATTCCCAACATTAAACACTTTTCTCTTACTCTGCCTCCAGAAATTCCAGTAATAAACACCAGTAATAAAAACTCTTAAATAGTTGTTGATTAATTGAAAACAATCTTTTCAAGACAGATTTTTTGGGTGTGTTTTGGTATTGCAAGGTTTTATGTACTGAGCAGAACAAAAAAAAATTTTTACTGACCTTTTCAGATCCAAGATTTCATCTTTTGCTCCTGTGGTAGAAATGGTGTAAAGCAGCAAACGAAAAGTGTTAACTAAGAAAGCAGAGACTAAATAAACACAAACAAAAAACATTCTTTGCCAATGGAGACAATAATTTCAGTGATGACTGTGTAGCAACAAAGCCTTCTGTAACTTGGGGTACCCAGTAAAGATGGAGATATTTTTCTGTAAAAGATAGTCTCTGTGTGTATGCATATTTGTATTTAATGTCAAAACTCATTTGACCAAAAATGTAATAATCTTTCTTCAGAAATGCTCCCAGTGAAGATTTTACAACAGAATTGTGCTTTACTACAAGATTACAGGGTTTTTTTTCCTTCCATTTGGGTTTCACTGGAGACAATTAGTACTAGCTAACTAAGAAAAATAGAGACAATCTCATGTAGGCAAATTCCCATATCACCATTAAAGATAATAATGGACAAAAACCTGGATTACTACTTTGTGAGAAGATTTCATCCTGAACATGAGGAGTTCATTTTGCAAATTCCCTGTTCTCAGTGAAAATCAGGTGCTGCTGCATCATCTACAAGGCAAGGGATGAAGTGAGTGCGTCTCTGTGTCTGTGTGAGGGCGACTATCAGGCATTTGAGTTTTAATTACAAGTCTATCCTGTGCAAGGACAGAGGGAAGATGAAGTGCAAAAAGGCTTTGAACTTCGGCTGTGGTAGTGCACCAGATTAGCTCTGGGGTCTTAAAGGCCTCAAGGAGGCTTTGTGCTGCTAGCAGATACTTGCCTGCAGACATCTCACCCCATTCACCTCTGGCGGTCCTCCTTCCATCCAGACCCACCTACTGAAGCACCATTCCCAAAAGCTTGGAGCAAAAAGTGGAGCAGAACTTGGGTCTCTGCATGAAGTCCTCTCCACTCATCCACTCCACACATAACAAACCAAAAAGGTGCTAAGACCAGGAAAGCAACCCAACCAAAAAGAACGGGTGTAAAAGCTCTGTTCCATGTTCACAGCTCAGTCAGTACCTGAGGACAGAGGTGGGGAGGACATGAGAAATCCAGAACTGTGTCTCCAGCATGATGGAGCTTAGGGAAGCTAACCATGACTTCACACACTTACAATACTTAATTTTCTTCCAAACAATTTTAGAAGCCTATATCAATCTCCTTGTCTTGTAAAAAATGGGAAGCATGTCCCTCTTTTGGCAGTGACTGATGGAATAGTTTTCATGGAGTAATTAATTAATTATTCTAAGATTTTAACTAATAGTTGGACACAGAAAAAAACACCCAGAGAAATTGGAATGTGGCTTCTTTGTTCTACTCTTGAGTCTTAATCACCTCTCAACAAACACACACCAACACATATTAAAGTGACTATTAAAGTAAAACAGCTGAGCATGACAAATCTGGGAATGAGGGTTTACCACTGCTTACCTGATAGCATAATTTTTAAATAAATCAAACTCTTCATCTGTAAGCCATCATTGTGTCACTATCACACAGGTTGAAATAACTGTATACTGAAACAAGCTGCTTAAAAGAACTGAAAAGTGCCAGGAAATTGGGACAGACAGGCTTTAGTGGGCACAAACCAAAGAAATGTTTCCCACTAGATTCACTTTCTGGCAGACCTCTTTTACAGACTAAAACTTCTTCTGAATTTACAGATCGTTTGTGTGACAAGCCACGCCTACAGCGAACAAAAACTAACAAAGAGATACCATTAAATATTTAGAATTATTTTAAGAAACTCCAGAAACAGTTTCCACAACCAAATGAGAACACCATGTGTCTGTGTATTAGTTTATTTAATTCTTTATCGCCACTAAGAGCAAGTAAATTACGCTGATACAATTGGTAAACATATACATTCACTAGAGCCCCCCAAAATCCCACAGAGCTAAGGGAAACATCAAGGGATGTTACAGGATTAATGCTTTCATTCTACAATATGGATATATGGCTTTCATACAAGTTTTAAAAAATTGAAAAGGTAACACACTGCTAGCTTACAAAATCAATATACAAACTGGAAAAAAAAGGAAAAGGAACAGGAAAAGAAAGTAACCCATAAGAAGATATCATATAGCACTGGTTTAATAGATATATACAGAATTAGAAATCCATTGAATATGATATTCAGGCTTTGTTATTTTGACTTTCATTTCTCCTTTCAGTTTACCACTCAAACTACAAGAATTAATATGATTTCTCTCTTACTTTTATTTTTCCATCTTATTTTACCCATTTTCCTCACTTTTTATTGGCAGAGAAAAAGACTTTTCCTGTCTGTGTGTATAGGTTCAGTCTTAAGTGAAGCAGTTCGTCCACTTTGAACAAAGCCCTTGTGTGTACTTGGTGTGACAGAAGAGAACATCACTGTGACATTAAGTCCTTTTGGCCATTACACTGGCATGTGTTTTGCATTTCCCTTGGACACAGCTATCCTTAAACTGAAGTGCTGGCAAGTGGGAAGAAATCTAGGTCTTCATCCTACTCGTGTATCCTCACTTAAACAACAGCACAGGACAAAAAGCTCTTTCTTTTCAACCACAGCCCGAAAATGTGGCAGCACCAGTTGTGATTCACATTTAGAGTTATGCATGCACCTTTCCAGAGTTTTCTCCCATGTATGAATGTACATATAGTGTGTATATATATATGTGCAGTGTGTATGTATTTAGAGAGCTTTTGTGTCTGATGCTGACATCTGCATTAGGTGGATTCTGGCTCCAAGCTGCAGCCTGTCTCTGCTTCAGGCCACCTCAGCAGCCACAACACACTCTGGACTGTCACAGCCATTTCCTCCAGCTATAAAAGTCTAGATGAAATACATGATTGTAACATGGGGAGTGCAATGAATGATCTAATAAGAAAAGCTAAATAATGTCTTGTTGCCAGATGGAATAGAGAAGGGAGTTCAAACAGCAAAATTAATTGAACGAAATTGGCTGTGGGTAAAACAGCCCTGTAGAGGCTTCTCATTTTCCTAGCTTTCCATCACTGCCTTCAGGGTTACAGGTTTTGTACAGTCTTTAACTTTCAACACAATGGGAATACTTGTACACCTCCATTTTCAACTCATCAATAAATCCACTCCCTGGACATGTTTTCAGTTTTGTTGTGGGTTTTTTGTTGGTTTGTGGTTTTTTTTTTGTTTTTTTTTTTTTTGTTATCACTGTTTATTTAAGAAAGGACTCAAATCTGTAGGCACAGCTTTTACATATACAACTCACTCAAAGCCAAGTGGTTTAAAGGCTAGGAGATACTTACAGATTTCTTTAGCCATCTGGGACTCCATGACATCAAAATTTAAATGGCAAACTGCAGAAAGGGCTAAAGGATTGTAAAACCCCACCAATGAGAAAATAATAGTTGAACGTAGCTGAATTCTCATGCTTTCCCAGATTCTTGCTCAGTTCAGAGTGATGAGGCCACAAAACAGACAGCCATTTGTGAAGAGTGGCAGAAAGAGGCCATTAGGAAAATTATTTGATTTCAGCATTGTTTAGTTTTGATCCAAAAGCAAAGTTTGATGCTGCTATGAATGAGACTACCTACATCTTCTCCAAATGCAAACACCATGGGGGGAAGAGGCTCTCTCCTTGCTCCACACCTGCTCAGGCAAATCTTTCACTATCCCTGAAACTCTATGCACCACAATAATTTGGTGATAAAAGAGGATAGTAGTAAAGGATACCGCTGCTTGCCACTATTTAGCTAGTTGAAGTGGTTTTCTGGATTTTGTGCTTTTTTGTTTGAAGACAGACACTCCTGCATCAATGTCTCTAATTTTTGAGATGATCATTTGATCATTTCTGTCCCCTGGGAAGCCACAACAAGGTCAAGTTATGAGGAAAGTTTTACCAGCAATCCATCCTCCCAGCAAATCCAGGGACTCTCTGTGCTCATTATCATACTTCCTTGTTCATTGTCATACAGTGATTAAAAAGTTGCTACTTTTACTTTTGTGTCTTTTAATTTCAGAAGGACACAGTTGGAGAAAATTTGTGGTATGGGCTTCCTGGGGCTGTTTTGCAACAATCCAGGAAGAAATGAAGAATATAGTCTCAAGGATGAGGAGAGATCATCAACATCCCCAGAAGTTTTACTGAGGAGTGTCTTAGCAGAATTGACAGAATAAATGCTATCAAAGTTATGACTAAGTGTGGGAAGGCAGGCAACAGGTATAATCTGCCGCAGCAAAGGAGAGAACTCAGTCTCAACTTCAGAGAAGTGCTGTCCTAGAGAATTAAAATGGACAGAATACAAGACACCCATCCCCACTGACGTACTGTTTCTCCTCAGGATGATTTGCGAGACATTTTTCATGTGGAGACATGAAATCCCACTGCTGTGGGATATCAAAATGGTGTCCACCTCACCAATATATTGCTTTACAAAAGTAGTGAGTTTACATTGTTAATGTTGCTGCAGTTCCTAGACTTGAGGGAAAATTAGGTTATTGTCCCACCCTCAGCATTGACATTAGCCTGTATACTGTTGTCTCCTTTTGACTTTGTCTCCACTTGAACACTTTCTTTTGAGGCTGAAGTGGGACTTTACTTCTCTGTAACACTTTACATTTGATTTGTTTTTACTAAGGCACAAATCAAGGAAAGCATAAAAACAAATGTGCCAACCTGTAGTTCTGCCTTTTGCATGCAAGGAACAGGCAACAGAAATTTGTATAAAATGCTCCTGATTTCCTGTCTCTTAACCAACTCTCCAAAGCTGCCTGTTTATACATTTTATAATTGTTATTCTTTCATTTCTTCTAACTTTTCTCCTTTGAAAAGCAGTTCAGCCCAGAATGTCATTATGGAATTAGAAGATGAAAATCAGTAAATTACAATTTTGTATCTACCTGCATTTACAACAAACATTTTCCCTTCCTGGAGCCTTGTCCAGAAGTTTTGCTGCACTTAACAGACTGTTAAATAGGCCAGGCTGACCTGGGCATTTCTGTCAGAAGACATGTCTAAGTCAGAAAATGTCCCAATCCTCAAATACTGTTTTAAATCAAGATATAGACACGCCTAGCTGAAAGCAGCATTGCCTCAGCTTAGTTAGAGAAAGAGAAGGGAGATATACCCAAATATATTCAGGTTTAGACTCACTGGAATCCAGAATCTGGATGCAGATTCATCCACAGCTGATGTTCAGCAACTCACCCATCTCTTTTATAATAGATCTGAGCACTCAGAATAAGGCTGTCATTTGGGGTTTTTTTATCACCTCCCCATACTCCATTACAGCTGTAGCAAATGAAGATGCAAACCACTCCTTGAGAGGGACATTCATGAAACAAATTTCTGTCCGTTAAACTAGGTAAGCAACACATCTATGCTAAGTAATTTTTCATTGTAATAGGATAGCACCAAGAGGGTAAACACGTTTTTCATCTCAAGTAGCTGCTCCCACAGCACTGTCAGACCAGCCTGTCCTCCCAAAGCAGGGAGGGCAGAAGATTAGAAAGCAAATATGGGGAAGTTTCAGAATGACTGAAGTAGAAAATTATCAGGATGAGTGGGAAGAGGTTTTGTTCAGAATCTTGCCTTTTGCTTTCCTGATAACGTCACTAGTGAAACAAGGGCTCCTTCCAGGTACTGGGAGCCTCCTTTCAGAGCTGACCTGACTGACCCATTCAATCTTCCTCTGTGTTCTGCCATAAATTACTTTATCATCTCCTGCATAGCTGGACTTTCCAGTTAATGTTTTGTTCTGGCTTATTGGAAATTTTCTTCATTCTAAGTTTATGAACTATTACTCTAATTGCTGTCAACAATAGGATGCCAATATAGATCTGAACATATGCGGATTGTGCATAAGAAATGTTCTCCTATTTCACACCCTTTGCTGAATTTTCTTCTGGTCCTAACATGATATTTTTTATTTTGTTTCTTTGTTTTCTGTAAACTCTCTCCATGAAGGCCCTATGCCACCACAGGAACCTGACTAGCTTGCTTCAAAATCTATTAGGAATGTTCCTTTAACAAGCCAGATGGGCAGTTAAACGAAAGGACCATGAGGCATCACAGGAAACACAGGGGAATTTATTTTCTTTATACTCACGGAGGTGGAAATAAGAAGTCACATCTAAATTTTGTTAAACGACAATCAAAGTGTTGGTCTCAACATCAATCCCAATTCCTGCCAGCTCCCTGTGAAACATGGACTAGATTAACCAGTGTGAGACAATGGTGCAACAGTGTTGGCACTCAAAGTTGAGCCACTTCAAGTGAACTGATGCAGCATGTAGACAGACAAACCTTTGGTGAGTGAAAAAAAGTTTCCTTCTCCCTTTGCTTTCAACCAGACCTACCAAACCATTAGCTTAAGTCTGAGGCACAAGCACAGGTAGACCTGATTAGACCATGAACAAACCAAATAGCACCCAGAACCACCTAAATATGAGCCTTTATGATTTTAGATTTGGTCACTGCACCTCCACCACGTGTGGGGGACATTTTTAACTATCCCACAGACTCAGGTATGTCTAACAGCATGGTCAAAATAACAATGACATCAACACAGACTGCAAAACACACCCAAGGAGTCTGGGAAAGAATTGTGAGGCTAGTCTACCTTAAGCTATGTGCAGCCCTGGCTAGGAGGCTTCAGGAGTGTTTGGGAACGGAAGGAGTTGCCTCACCGTGAGTCCAGATCAGCTGTACCCTCCGCGTGAGAAAAAAAGAGGGCAAGCTCTACAATTGTTACAATTCTTTCTCAAAATAAAGGGGAGTGATGTTAGTATGGAAAGAAAAAGACTCTCTGCTTGTCTACAAGCTAATCCCAAGAGAGAAATGTGATTTACTCAGGTGAACACAGCCTGCTGCAGCTTCACTGAAGTCAGTGGGTACCATGCAGGAGTACAGGGGAGTCTGTTCCTCTTGACCAGCCTGCAGCCCACACAAATGGCAAAGCTTATTTCTTGCTGCTGAATTTTAAGATTTAAAAGTCCAAAGCAATAATTTTGAACTTAACCTGGGTAATGAAATCCCTTATGTTTTCCTCTAAAAATTTTGGTCTGCTTGTTGTCAGTTCATTAAACAACCCTTTACTTTGAGACAGACCAGCCATTTGTCAGATCCTTTTTCTACTTTGTGACTTCACACAGGATTCAGAATCATTTTAATTAGGTAAAACTGAACAAACTGAAAAACAGCTGGTTGTAATTTTTCTCTTTTTTCCCCCTGCAGACTATATTACAAAAATCACAACTAATTTTATGTTGACTGAGCTTTTCCCAAGTCTTTTGCTTATATAAAAATGTAAGAAAGCAAAAGATACTGTTTTTGTATTTCCCTTCTGTTTTACTGAAAGATAAACGAAAAATTATTTCATTCCTATTGGTTTCAAGTCCCATAATTTGTCCCTTTTTTGGTCAAATATATGAACTACCTCTGGTGGTTTTCAAACTGATTTCTCCTTTTATTTACCACCAGACATACTATTTTTTAACCAGCTATAATTAAGATTAACAGGAATATTGCCACTGATACAAAACAGAGCTGGGTTAGGCAGAATCACAACAATTTCAACTAGATCTTTTATGAAAATTATTTTCACCCTTCTGTCAAAATTCACAAATAAAATACAGCATTTTTCAGCTTTGATAGGTGAAATGGAGAACACCATCCACCAACACTGATATGCTGAAAAGTGGAAAGTTTTGTCATCATTCCACTTTGAAAAATCATTGCTAGAAAATAATGAAAAATTAGGACTCTTTTATGTCCAGTTGTTGAAAGATTTTAGATTTACTGCCAACATTCAAAATATGGATGAGGAAAGGAGTGTTACTGGTTTTTACCTGTAGATGGTGACATTTTGGAATGAACGTTAAGCACACATCCAAGAAAATTGTATACTTGTAAATACTCAACAAAATGCCCCCATCCTTTCCTTAAACAAACAGTTTCATACAGTTATGCAGATGTAATGAGATATTAAGAAACAGGCCTCAATTTTTAAGATATAAAGTCCTAATCTTAAATAGAAATGCATGTAGCCAGAGTGCTATGTTCACACAGGGTACCACTGGCTTCAGCAGAGCCCCACACAGGCTCAGGTTCTGTTTGCATGCACTGATTACCAGACTGAGACCTATGGCAAGACTCTAGAAAAAAAAAAAATTAAAAACCTCTACATTTTCAATATACAATAGACATACTTTTCTAAATGAGATTGGAGTCCTTTATTACAGGCCTCTAAAAATTGTTGTTAGGGTTATACATTAAAAATGCTAAAGTAATATAAAAAAAAAAAGGATTTTTTTCTGTGTTTGCTTTTTTCCTTCTATGGTACCATTAAGCTATAAATAATTTTAGGATAAGATGCCTAGGTATAAATGAAACTGTTAACTGATCATGTTTGCTGATGTCCCTTTCTCACATTGCCCGAGTTGACTCCATTAATCCAGCATCTTCTCTTGTTTCTTGCCTTCCTTTTTCTTCTTCTTGGATTCTGTCAAGATATAAAAACAATAAAAAAATTAGCGTCTAGCAAGCACTGCAATAAATTTCATTTAGCATCTGTGGAAGTTTCCCTTTTTTTTTTTCTTCATGCACATAAGAATTGTCTCCTCACTTTGAACAAAGAAAGGGAAAAGAGAAGGAAAAGAAGAAAAATAACAGGAAAGGTCGAGGCAGTAGAGAAGATGGAGAGGGAGTTGCATGTTCTGTTCAGAACCCTCCCTATCTGATGGCTGACCCTGTTTGGCATGCAAAGCATTGTCTCAGGAACTTGCTTGGAAAATAAGAAAACAGCAGGCATCTCCTGGAGAAACCGGGTCACGGCTCAGTGGAGAGCTGGAAGAAAGCACTGCACACACTACCCACACATATACCCTTCCCCTGCTTCCTTTCTGTCTCATTGTGAGCCTTTGGCTTTCTCTGAATGTGTGAGCAGCTCCAGAGCAGGAGGAAAAAGCTCTCTTGTTTCTCCAGCTCCTCCACTGCCAACCTTTCCCCGTTCCCCTGGGACAGACACCTATGTGCGCTCGGGAGCATGGCCTGTGTGGGATTCACAACCTCTGAAGCAGTAAAAGAAGCAGAAAAAAGAATGATCCAAACAATTCTTATCTCATTTGCTGCTCCTGTGTTGTGCCAAAGTAGAATGCAATATGGAGATTGTTTACCCAGAGTGATGGAGTTTTGTTTCCTTGGCCGATGAGGGCCAAGTGTGTGTCCAGACTGTCAGTCAGCAGAGAGTCATGAGATTCTGGGCAGTTGAGTGCTTGTGCAGATTCAGTTTAAATGTAGTATAATATAGTATAAAATCATATAATAAAGTAATTAATTAACCTTCTGATATTAAAGAGTCCTCCTTGTCATTTTCTCCCCATCGTCAGGATTACCTTGCTTTTACCATAGGCCTGAGGCCCTGGGAGCAGGGCCTGTCCAGCCAGCTGAGACTGATGGGATGAGCAAAGGAAAAAGGAGCACCTGCTTCTCTAATTAATTTGGGGTTCATAAGGGAAGGATGGGAAGTCACAAGTGAAAATTTGTGTGTTGTGCTACCAACTGCAGTAGTTTTCGCTGTACTCTAGGGTAGCGCGGTGTTCGACAGGTAAAGGAAATTCACAGAGGGACCTTGGAAATTAAAACTAATTAAGAGGATTAGGTACTCTTATGTCACATGTAGCCTTATAATAGGGAAAATAGAGCGTTCACTGGGAACATGAAAAAAAAGGAACAAAGGAAACTGCCCAAATCCCTGTTGATACCAGCACAAAACAGCACAACAGGTACCGCAGAGGGATGCAAGCAAAGCTTCTGTGAAGCAGCATTCCTGCAACCAGAACATCAAGCAAACAGACCCAGAATTGCCTAAACCCAGATATCATTAACCAAACCAAGCAAAACTATCATGGAATCATAGAATACACTCAGTTAGAAGGGATCCAGAAGGATCACTGAGTCAAACTCCTGGCCCTGCACAGGACCACCCAAAAAAATCACGCCATGTTGCCTGAGAGGGCTGTCCAAGCACCTCTTGAACTCTGTCAACCTTGTTGCCAGGAACACCACCTCTGGTTAAATAACAACTATCACCTTGAATGAGAAGAAAAGCACTTAGCCCTTAAGGTGAAATTGTTATTTTTAAATATGATTCTTTCCCCTCTGACTCATTTACATAACATAGTCTAGGAATCACAAGTTGTGGTAAAAACCGCTTGTTTTCTTTAAATCAAAGGCAACAACACCAACTTCTTTCACGTATGGATAGGGCCAGGTACCTCCAGCAGAAGGCAAATTTAGGCTACCACATTTCTCTGATGGTTGTTTTTCCTTTTTCCTAGTGTTTCAAACCAACATTTTTTTCTTCAGCTGTTATAACAAAACAAAAATTACTTCCCATAATCCTTTAGCCAAAGCAAAATAAAATACTTGTTTGTGCATATAACCTGCTCTAAAATCTCTTTCCCTTAAAAACTTTGCTTAAATTTCAAAGGGATAATAATTTCAAAGAGATAATTTAAAAGAAGTAGTATTTTTTTTTATTTGAAAACTAAATTTTCCCCCTGCTTTTGCATGTGTTTGTGCGCTTGCACGTGTGTCTGAATGTCTGTAGTCTGGAGTTATTCACAGAAACTGACACTATTTCATAACCTGTCATTAGAAAAAGTAATCTTTCATTGACTTAGTATCTAATTCGCTTTCAGCTACAGCTTTCCCTCCACCCCTGCACATTTCCTGTACCCCCCCTCAATCTCTTTCACCCACAACCTCCACTTCCTCTAATTTTGCCTCTCTGTAAGACTGACTCTCCTGAATTTTGCATTGACTGCACTCTCCCTCATACTTTTTATTCCCCACACAACACCACTTTCTCTGAAAGAACAGTGGCATTTTATCAATCAGATTGGCACTGGAATCTGCAACGTTTATTTAGACCCAGCAGAAGCAGCAGGGCACTATGCAGACTTGAACTACATTTACTAAGAGCAAAGGAGACATATAAATGCAGGCAGACTGCCAGCAGGACTCTGCAGACGAGTCCAGGAGAAGACAGTGGTCTGCAGTCACATGAATGCACCATCCTCACTTGACCTGAGGTACCAGACAACCCACTGTTTATCCATTTGCACTTAATGCCTGTGGATCCACATTTCTTCCTTCCTCAGTTCTTCCCCCTTGTCTGCCTTGTGGTAATTTGCACATCATCCAAACTGCCAAACCCATCTACCTCCAAAGACAAGAGACTCTGCTTTGGGCCTCAGCAGAGTAAAACTCATGAGCCAGATGGAATTCCTCCCTCATTAAAAGCACTCACACCACCACAGCTTCTGTCTTTCAGACAGGTAATCTGGATTGATGCACAGCATATTTGCTCCATGAAATGACATGCATACACACAATTGTGAGAACATTAACAAAAAAAAAAAAGGAAACTGCTCAAATATTTCCCAGCCCTTAGGCTCTTTTATATTCCCACCACAGACACCAACACCCATGTGCTGACCTCTTAAAATGTTGATGTTCATATGCTCATGCACAAGTCTGTTCACAGCCACACTGTTCCTGTTTTGATTATGATCAGGCTATGGTATGTCCATGGCTAACAATGTATAAAGTTGCTTTAAGATGCACTTGGCTCATGTTTTTTCATTTCTCTTCATACTCTTTGCATTTGTGTCATTCAGGCTTTTATTGTCCTCACCTCTGTTCACCCTATGCTACAATTTCCACTTCTATGACAGCTGCTGGGTCACAGCCACGCTGGGAACCACATCATCCTGATCACCCTGCCAGTGCTTCCCTCCCCAGAGTAACCAGGAATGACTGAAATCACCATGCTCAAAAGGCTGACAAGTTCAAACAATGAGAGTTATCTGCCAGCTCATCAGTCCCAAACTCCAGCATTTGCCAGTTAAGTTAGGGGAAGATCCCCTAGGCACACTGTTCAACAGACCCCTTCAGTTTCCTGTTCCATACATGAAAATGATCAAAATTCAATTCAGGTTAGCACAGAGTGGATGTTAAGAGTTTCAGTTCAGCCATTTCCTACCAGGAATCTTACTGTGGTCCCATCAGAAACTACAGTGCCTAAGCAGAGCCCACTGAGACAGCCTGTCTGATGGAGAAGCACAAAGCTGATTCCTCATCTCACTGGCACTTCAAAGCAGTGGGACCCCAGCAACACTCAGCACTGAGCCAGAGGGTGTCGAGATTTCTAGCTGGTCAAAGTGACCCCGAGAAAAGTTCTAAAGTCTCTTTTCCCAGCCCCAGTGCTTGAAGAAGGAGTCAGGGCTCTTCATTTCTCGGTCTCAAGGTTGTTTATTGTATTTTATCTGTAAAATTCTTTCTCCTGTCCTGCCGAGGTCTGCTCAGCAGGACAGACAGAGGCATTCTGCCTGCCCCTGGGGTGGTGTCATGTCTTTATACTAAAAACTATGTGTACAATGTTTACAATCACTTTCCAATACCTATCACCTATGTTAGACAGTGAGCTAAACCAATCTTTAAGTGCCAACATGACAGCAGAAGATGGAGGCCAAGAAGAAGGAGAAAGGCTGGACGTTCCCAGATCCCTTCATCTTGCCCCCCTGAATCCCCATTCTAAAAACCCCACAATCTACTTTTTCACCTTGTGATAAATTCGCTATCCTTCTACTTAATTTGTCATGACTTGCAGATCTTCATCTAAGGTTGGTAACTTGCTCCATGGGTCACAATCAAACACACAGGCATCTTGGGCTCTGTGCCAGAGTCTCTGAGACCCCTGGCAGGGGTCTTGGCTGCTCAGGACAGCCAGAGGGATGGATGTCCTGGGTCCTGACAGGAGGGGGGCAGGAAAAGCTGCCCAGTGAGCAGGGACTATTCTGAGCTGAACCCTGCCATTTTCAGGAGCTTTGGGCCTACAGAAGCCTCCTTCTCCTCACCCCCCCCACTGACTGCAGAGTCACAGAGCTGTGCACCAGCTGTCCTTTGCCTCCAGGGAATGTGTTTGCTGCAGACAAGCACTACCAAAAATATAGAGACACTATGGTAAAAACACTTAACCAGATGAAACTTAGGTTCACACCAGCCCACACAGAACTTGAATCTAAATCTACTCACTGCCCTATTTGCTTTCAAGTTGGGTGGCCCACTTGTGCCAGACACCAGTTGGTGGTATCTTTATGAGCTATCTATGGCAGAATTCAGGGTCCTGAGAGGCAGAAGCAAAGCAAAAAGAAGGATGAAAATCCTGGATTTCAGAAGAGCAGATTTTGGTCAGTTCAGGGACCTGCTCATTCAGGCTAAATACTCTGGAGCAGAGCTCATGCAGAGAGAAAATTCCAAATGCCTGGTAGTCCCTGCAGTGTGTAACACCCAAACATTGCATAGCCACTCTGCTGCCCCCTGTAACAAGGGGGGCACTTCCAGCAAGATCAAAACCAAACAGCCCTGCAGGAACAAACTGTGTCAATACACAGGCACTGGATTATCTAATCCTTCATCACCAGAATAACCCTACTAATAGTCACAAGACTTGGAATTATTCACAGGATTAAAAACTGGCCATGAATTAGCACTGGACCCACTTTCTGTGGGCCCAAGATGATCAGTAACAAAAATTCCAGTCAGGTTCTTAGCGAGTAAACAAGTTAATCTGATTAGCAGAACTTTCTCTATGCAATTTGGGATTGCAGCAGTCCTCTTTAAACAGTCATCTTTATTCCAGAATCTCATTCTTACTATGCAAGCAGCAAATGAAAGTAATTCAGTAGAGCAGGAGCCACACACCATTTGAAGCCACTCTTAATGTATAAGGCACAAAAGAGAGGTAATTACATTTTAATGGAAGTCAAGCTTTGTAAGCCAAGATTTGCAGGTCTTAATTTTCGTTTGTTGAAAAGAAGGTAACAATTCACTCATGGCACTGCTGAACTTCTGTGCATAAAAGTCAAGCAGTGTCCCCAAAAGTAATATAAATCATATTAAATTGCAAAAACTGTACTGATAGAAGGTTAGAGTAAAGAAGTTCCACATCAGATTTTCAGGATACAATCTTCCCAGGGCCTAGCACTCACTCAGTCTTACCAAGCTCAGAGGAAGGCATGTTTTAGAAAGGCCTCTCTACCTCTCAATTGGAGCAAATTTTCCAAAGCACCAGGTTTCTATGTGCTAAAGGGTAATGGTGCCATGGTGTGCAGGGATCTTCGGAATTTTGGGGATGAAATGCCTGTCCCTGTGGAATGGAAAATCTTAGCTTTGGTATAATCCAAGATTTTGGGGAAAAAATCTCAGAGATTCACACTCCTGTCTAGGAACAGAAATTGTAATGTTTTGTGATTTCCAGGACTTTAAAAGTACCTGGATTTCTGAAAACCCTTTAAACATAGTATTTCTTTTTCTTGTAGAGGAAGAGAACTTTTCATGGCCATCTAAATCCTTTTCTTCCTTTTTTCCTGTACTACATACAGCATTTATGTATTCCAAATGGTTTAAGAAGGAAAATCTATATTATGATAGCAACTTGCTCCCTAATGCATTCTTCTGAAAAGCCTCTTTGAGAAACAGACTTCTACTGGATGGAGGAAAAAAGCAATAATCCACCAGCTGAACAGCAGCAGAAGGCACCTCTCCAGTCAATGACCCTGATGTAACTTTTACTTCATTAACAGATTAAAATTGATTGCATCTCTTATATTTTAACCTGTGCTCCTTACCAGCTTTCTTTAGCTAACTGTGCTCCTCAATTTGTTCACTCCTGTGCTCCCTCCCCTCCATCAGGTTTTGTTCTGCTTCTCACTTTGCTAAAGTTTTGTTTTGGATAGACTTTCATTTGTTTCCAGTTGAACACAAGAATGACTTGATTTAGACCTAAAGGCTGCAGCTGCCCCATTTAAGTCAGAAAGTGCAAAGTGTGTTAGGAATGGGGAACAGTCAGATTTATGCTTATAACAAAAACTAACATAGCTGACAAAGGAATGGAACCAAGTCACCACTCACAGAAAACGTGTCAATACTTTTTCTTTCTCATTAGAATTGCAAGAAGAAATAAATGTAGAGGAAAAATAATCCAATTTGTTCTAAAATGAGCCACAAAACTCTGAAGTTATCTTAGAAAGTCAGAAGCCACTTCTTGAATCTGACATACTGATCTAAGACCTTTAAACTCTTTCCTTTAACATCCCAACTTAAACTAGTCAGGGATTACAGGGAGCTTTTATTTAAGAGATAATTTGCTGAAACCAAGGATTTTCATCAGAAAGGTTTCCCTTTGATGATTTTCTTCCTTCAAATATTTGGGGAAAAAAAGTTTCAGAGCTGCCTATGCAGAGGCACTCAAAAGACCACAAAGACACACACAACTCCTGACTTTGTTCAATGGCCTAATAGCCTGAAGGCAAAGAACATGAAAGTTCCATCTCATTTTCTTTACATCTATGTTAGCCCTTAAGATGTTAGATCTTAAGATTAAGTATTCAGAAGATTGCAATGGATAAACTTTTCAAACCAAGGCTGTTTTGCAGCTGGAGCCTGCTACAGGGGTCTGGCTAACGCTTTCAGAAGTAGCTCACTTTGCTCTTCCAGTTGGCTCCTCACCAGCCTTGGGAACATTCACACTGCTGCTTCTGTAGGGCAGGGACTTTCTCAGTGCTCTTCATCATGTTCTGAGCTCAGCATGAGAGGGACACAGTCCCAGCTGGCTCTTCAGCCCCCTCCCTGTCTATGCTGCACACAAGATCCCTCTCAATGCCAGCAGGACAGGTGCAGGCACAGGCTGACACATTAAGGGTTTACTCGCTGCATTCACATGTCTGCAGGAGACTGCTGGAGACAGAAAGCTTTAATAATCCATTGGGACTTCAGTATATACCTATAGAGAAAGTTATTTATGGTATAATGTCAATAGAGAACTTATTTTATTCAGTTAGCTCTTGAAAACCAGACACTGCCCTTCTCAGCTGTGCTTTCTGCCTCTGCCCCAGATGAGCTCTGCCCTTGGGGCACAGGACATGGGGTTGGCTTTGATCAGTGCTCCCCACTCTGCAGAGTCACCTGCAAAAGTCTGGCAGTGAGCACAGACAGAAGGAAAGATAGAGATGGCAATGTGGAAAATGAGATGGAGGGATAAAAAAAAAATCAGGGGAAGAGAGCATGAAAGGAAAGGAAGTGAAGAAATAGAAAAGGAAAAGAACAGAATGGAAGGAACAGGACTTCCTCTCTGTGTCACTGCTGGGAACAGCAATGAGGGTGAGCATTTGCTGATGGCATACCTTTTATCACAGCAGATCCCATAGCTTCAGGCCTTTTCATGGCTCAAGGGCACTGACTAATGCCAAGGAGGCAGGGCTGCTCTTACAAGCCAAAAAAGGGAGGCAACGAGCACATAACAGAATTGACACACAAGGCTATTTAAACTTTCACCCACAAAGGTCTGCATTAAAACCTAGAAGAAACTCCTGCAGGTACAACAGTGTTAAATGAGAATTTATCAAATTCAGTTTTTCATCTTTTGGGGCAGCATAGAAAAAGAAAAAATGATCTGAAATGCAAACCAGGGGGTCAGAAAAACATGGAGATTAAGGTTTCCATGAAACACCCCAGAGCTTTTCTTTCCAAAAACACCTATGAAAGCTGCAGAACAAGTAAAAATTGCAAAATATTTAGTTAAAAAATATATATATCTTCTCTCCCTCTCCTACATGCATTTTCTTCTCCCTGGAATTAGGGCTGTGTCAATCAGATTGATATTATGCTATGATCTGACAAGGCATTCAAATTATTTATCCAAACAGTAAAATTCTTCACAGGTACAAAAGCAATCTCAGGGGAAACTACAGCACAAAGCCTCCAAGAAACATAAGGAAATGGGAGCAGAAAAGCAACCATTTAAAGACATCCAAACTTTATTAGTCATGGGCTGCACTGGCAGCTTATAAGCAGCTTGAGGCTGGTCCACAGTGTAAGCACCATTGTGTGTTCTTTTTCTCATACAGCTTATTCTCATTCCCACTGAAATTGAGAAACATCATATTTCCTCCTGTCACAGCAGCAAGGAGCCAAATGACAGAGTCATGTCTCAGAGCCTAAACTTCCCAGTGAGTTTTACTTCACCTTGAAACACGAGCCTTGTCCTCAGACTAGCACTGGGAAGCAAAACCAAACATTTAGTGCATAGTCTCTCCCCTCTGGACCACTGTTTCTTCTCTTGGTTTTCACATTTCCCAGCGCCATAAGGCATAAATTATTCATGGTAAAACTGCCTCTCACAATGTTTATGCAGTGCTTAGCACAATGGCACCCTTTTTCAGCTGGGGCCTCTGGGCACTCATGCAATACAAATAATCATGATGATAGCAACAATAATACCAGCCAGCTATGCTTTTCCCACTGGGCATACACTCCAGTGTCCTGTCCCACAGAGCTCAGATCACTGTATTCCTCTACAGGCTCCCGGTCAGTGCCAGGGGCCATTTTTCAGTAAACCTGTCTCACCCTTTAGAACAAGCAAAAAATCTCCCAATTTTTACCTTGCAGGTTTTTCTTTAACTATCACAGCTGTTTCCTAATATGAGAAAATCCCTCGTTTTTATAACTAATTAGTTTGAGCAGATTCTATTATTCTGCCTCCTGTAATACTAATTATTACACTAGCTGCATGCCTGCACGACTAATGAGTTACATTAAAGCTGGGGAATTCTAAAACCTACAGAGGGAGATGCAGCATGACTGTGAAGCCAAAACAGGAGACACCAGCATCTTTCAAACAATACAAAATCACAGCCCTAACAAGTCATTTCCTCCCAACAAGTCTGTGTCCCCTCCTGCTGCTTTGTGCTGCTGAACAAAGGCAAAGCTGAGGGAGGGCACCCCAGAAAATGCAGTTTGTCCAACATGCAAAACGAAGTGGTGCAGTTTCATCAGTGCAGTACCCAGTTTGTCTGAGGAACAAATGGCTCAGGAAAGCAAGTCACTCACACACCACTGTCAGCTCCTTGCAACAACCAGCAGCCAAGCCATCCTGCCAAAGCTGGTCAGTCTGCTCTGGCAGCACACTGCAAGTAAGATGTTCCCCCAACAGGTAGGAATCTGCCACTGGAGTGCTCAAAAATCCAGAGGCTGTTTTCTGTTCCTGCCAGCAAAGTAAAGACAGGCATACACCTGTTCATTAACACAAGTCCATCTCTATGGCTTGACAAGAAGCTTCCTAAGAAGACCCAATGTAAAATGGTGTTTAACATTGGTGGGAGTCCACTGAGATGACTGACATAAAACCAAGGACCCCGACTAAAGACTGCAGTTCAGACACTCACCTTGAAGTCAATTGTCACATTCTGATAATTTTATTTACATGGTAGAAGTGATCAGCAGCTCCTGATAATTTTATTTGCATGATAAAAGGGAGCAGCAGCTACTAGCTACATGCCTGGACCAGCCAATCATTCTTAGTCAATCTGAGAAATCCTTTAGCCTTTCTGACTTTCAATTACTACTTTTCTTCTAATTAGACTTGCTGAGCTCCAAGGAGTGATAGCAGGATTAGCTAATTGCTGCCTGTAAAGATATACAGATAAAAGAAACAAGGTAGGGCAGATTATTTATACTTCACTCAACTCTGAAGTAAAACTCTTCAAATTGTATGAAATTATTAAAAATACAGAGTGCAGTCATTTCCTCCATGCAGTAGCATGCACACTGTGCCAAGCACAGGGAACTGTACTGTCATCTTGCAACGCTCTCAAATGCTAAACCTGATCTGAATTGTACAGAAGAGAGTACAGCCAGTAACAGCTCAGTTAGGTCTTGCCTTTATGTGGGAAATCTTTCCAAACACTGCATATTGAAGGATGTGATCTTTGGTTGGCACCCCAATTACTAAAGACAACAGTGCTATGAGCAGTGTTAATATTTGCCAACCTTAGCACATATTTTTCCTGTGTGCCAAGGACTGAGCTGAGCCATGACAAAGTAACTCATAGATGTGATGTACTGTAAATTGATAAAGAGTTGGGAAGGGAAATTTATTAAAAAGAGCTAAATACAGCCAGGCAAAAAAGTTATTAGAAAGGTGCATCATTCAAAAAACATGAAGGGTACATTGCAGAAAGGGCAGGCAAACTGCTGATTCTATTTAATTTTATCTTAATCAGAAGAATAAATATCTGAAAGTACAACAGTTATGGGGAGGGAGAGAGAAAGAATGAGAGTGACCAAAAGAGTGTAGGAAGAAATAAAGCCCATCAGGCAACCCAGCCCAATGAAAAGAAATTCCTCCTCTCTTAGCAGTTCAAGCCAAACGTTTCCTGAATCCTGACAATCCTCCATTCTTCTGCTTTCTGGCTGGCTGGAACCTGAACAAGCATCAATCAAGCCTGGGTGGGTGTGGAGCTGGCCAGATGGAGGATGTCGGAAGCACTTTGTGCTCCTCAGCACAAGCTGGCCATTAGAGCAGCCACTCGACACAAGTGCCTGAGTCTGTCACATCTGTCAGGACAGTTTAGGGACACCTTCAACATCCCCAGCCTTGCAGACACTGATTAGAATATGCAACTGTGTGTGCTAGAGAAGAGGTGCCTGCCTCCACTGGGATTTTTTGATGAAAATCATCCTTTCCTCCTTTCCAGACTTCGTGACATGCTTTCTCATGACCTCATTTGTGGACTAAATACACCACAAACCGTGGTGCCTGGGACATCCCTATCACATTGCTGACAATCTGTCTGCCTAAATGCACAGTATTCAAGAAGATGTTTTTCATCCTGTGTTACCTACACTTTAACCAAGCTACTGTCTTCCACTCTGAGAACATGTGAGCAAAGCTATGGAGAAAAGAGCTTGTCAGGAAGCAAAGTAAGGTTAAAATTCCTGGTTCATCATCTGCTCTCATCCTGAAAAAAAGTTGTAATCCATAAAACAGCTGCTAAGAAGTAGAAAGTACTGACATAGAGCAATTGCTAAGAAGAAAATATTTATTTTTTTCGTTTTCAAAATAATGGAGAATGCTTAAAAAGGTTTTAAGCTTTTCTGTGGGTGCTTACCAAAGATAAAAGAAATCCATAAAAACACTTAACTTAGTAGTTTATGAAGAAAGAATTGATTCCCAAAGCTTATGAGCATCTCCTGCTTTAACTTGGCACAAGTTTTGTCAGAGATCATAGAAGCCATGGAAAACCAAACTATATTTTATCAACAAATCTGTAAAATTATAAACCCTGAGGGTTTTTTTGCAGGTATGATTTTCCTTTCTGTTAAGAATAGATTCAACTCCTATGAACAGCAGTAGTTTTTGAAATTGTTAAGTGAGAGGAGGGAGACTCATCCTGTCAGCACAGCTGCAATATGTTGATGGGCTGGAAAGGTGGATAAGCAACAGCAGAGCAGCACCTACACTTAAATCCATCAAGTGACATTTTCCTCAAAGAGCAGAGAAGGTGAGGAGGAACTTCAGACACCACATCCCATGAAGGAAGGAAATGTGTCAGGTGAAATTTGATGCACAATGCTTCATTGGTCATGCCTAGACAAGATAACCTGTCTTACCCAAAAAATTCCTAGAGTTCTTAAATAACCACATTAATTAATTTGTTTTTAAATTAGGGAGAATTTTTAAGGTCTCAGACCTAAGCTCCCCATGCTAGCAGTGATCAAAATTAAAATTCTATTTAGTTAATTTAGTGGGTGTGATGAACAATAAACACAATGAACAATAAGTGGGTGAACAACATGAACAATAAAGCGGGTGTCCTCTGTAAAGGACATGCTTGGAATACTGTTTACATTCCAGTCTCTCCATAATAAAAACTCTTTTGCAATAATAGAAGGAATTTAGGTAAGTCAAATAATGTGTATTCTTATAGTGGATAAATTCTTACACCAATAAATACTGAAGTCATAAGCTTTAAAAGATGGCAAGCGACAAAAAATTAAAAGATGGTGTATAATAGTACCATTGATTGGAGAAGCTAAGCAGGGGCTTTTACAGACCTCATTTACAGTATGAAACCAAAAGGAAAATGGATATAATGGAGAGGTTACAAATACAACCTAATGGAATAAAAATTTCACCGCACTGGAAAGGGGTTAGTCAGGAAAATCAGGAAAACAACACCTTTTTTCTGAATATACCAGTATTTTTCAGTGCAATATTTTCTGTCTGCTTTTGGTGCTCTCAGCCTGTTGCTGTCAGAGAGGCATTCAGTGGTGAACCTCTTGAAGCAAAGACCAGTCAGAGAGGCCACTATTCACAGTAAAACAGATTCCTGAACTGCTGAGCCCCTGGCTCACTGCTCTGCTGCCAGAGCACCCAAATGCCAGCATCCCCTGCCCTGCTCAGCCAGGCAATCCCAGTAGGAATCCCAGCCCTTGATCAGCACCCACAGATCTAGCTGGATATCTGTACAGACCACACTCCAGAAAAGGACCTGCTGCTTCCAAATAAAGCATCATGGGCTTCCTTTGTTACGCTCTTGAGGCACTGATGCAAAGTTCCGGGTGAAAAAGAAGCCTAACATGTAACTTCAGACCATTTGAAGTGCTCAGGCCATAATCCAGTTCTTCCCATTTCCAAATAAGAAAATTCATTAGGACTCTAGCTACAGACTGAATGCAGTTTAAATATTTTCCTTTTTCTTAGTTGTGAGTTTGGACTTACCTCCAACCTGTCATTTCCTTCACCTCAGGAAGAAACCAAATACTCTCATTCCAGCACTCTGATTTTTAACTCAGAAATAAAGTTCAGTGGGGCAAAACTCCTCACACAGTACTAACCTGCTTGACCTAATTTCTTCCTCTAGTTCCTCCTCCTGGTGCCAGCACACTGCCCAGTGTAGCTCCCGTGTAGTTATACCCACAGATCTGCAATGTGGGCTTAGCTCTGAGCCCAGGCAGGCTGTGTGTGTGTGACTCCCATGCCTGCTGCTCCTACTAATGCCAACAGCAGATGAGTGAGCAGGTGGCATGCAGGAAGATTTCTAATGCAGATCAGGAGAGCAGAACTGCCCACAGTTATTATGATTAAAAACCCACATTTGTACCTATTTCTCTTTTTGCATTCCTTCAAATCAAATAAAGCCAGGTTTCGTAATTAAGTCAAACCCCATAACTGGTTGCTGCAGTCAGTCCCAATCCAATTTCCAGTCTCAGCTATAACTCACTCCTAAACTCCAGAATCAGTTAAAGTTGACTCCAATCCAGCAATTTCTCAAGCTCTCCTTTAAAGCTGCAACTTGAAAATGAGCCTGTACCACCCAAGAGCGCAGCTCTCACAAAACAATGCTGCATCAATGCTCTGCTTTGTGGCCCTCTCCCCCTGCTCTGACAGCCACTGACAGGATATAGATATATGACTCAGTGGCAGAAGCTCCAGGGGCAGAAGATGCCTTCTGGCAGCACAATAGGAAGCCTCATTCACTAAACTCCCAAAGGCCACTTAGGCATGGAAACTTAGTGAAATAAAGAAAACAGCAAAAACATGAAAAAAAAATCCTGCCCCCCAAACTGCTAAACAATAAAATCACACATCTCAAAGCCCTTCCTGCATTCCCATCCAATCACTTCAACCCCTAAATGATGTTTGTTGTCACCAGCTCAACCAACTCAGGTGGTCTCTGAAAATCTAGTTGTAACTTTGCTGCTCCACAGCCTGTCACTGTCTGCACAGGTTCTGGACTTGTCTGGACTCATGGATGGTGTGCAAGGAAAACCAGTCACATGGATAGATGGATGCATGCATACACACACACACACACACACACACAAAGTGCCTGCAGCTTCTCTGGTTGCTCAAGCAGAGCAGGCCACCTGCAGGTACTCGTCTGATCCATGGCACACCACAGCCCACAATTTGAAAATTGCTTGTCCCAGGTGCACCTGTCACACTTAATCACATTTATTTGTATTGCCATCCAAGTATTCAGAGCCTGGAATGTGTCAAACCCTGCTTGTTTTAAGTAAACAAATGTCAAGGTAGCATAGCTTTTATAATCTACTTAAAACATATTGCTTTTGTATCTCAAACAAGATCTCACAGTTTTAGCTCCCACTATAAATCATCCTATACACATAACACCTGCTCTTCCAACAAAAGAGTACATTAAAAGGCTTTAATGATTAGAAAGAAAATAAGTTTTTCTAAGGGCCACCTGGAAACACAAATGCAGGGCATATGTCTTTCTGTGTACCAGGAATTATACTGTCAGTCACATTTAAATAAGATATATACATTCTGTACTGTTATTCCTGCTATGTTTGAATAAAGAATAAACAGCCCCAAGGGTGCACAATATTTTCATATTTCAGTGTGCAGTGAGAAGAATATCCTTTCAATGTTCCTTGTCCAGAAGGAAAGCAGTCCTTTTTTCAACTAGTCATTATTCAATACCAAACAAAACCTATATAAAAGATGTCTTTTTCAAGGGATATTTTTTCATGTTATAATTACTATTCTGTTCCCATCAATGAGTGAGTTACAAAAAGAATTTTTACTCTGGAAGTCTACTTGTGTACGCAAACTGCTAACAGTACAGGTGGTCTAAAGTTAAAATGAGAGCTCTAATCCTCAGCTTACTTCTCAAGTGTGAGACAGCCTTGACTGTGCAACTCAGGAATATTCCCTGCCTGAGCCCTGACAGACAGGAGCAGTGCAGAGCTGAGGAAAGGCCATAGGAGTGCAATATCCTGTACAACTGAGCTCCCACTGAAGCAAGCAGGACACCACAAACCCAGTGATTTGAGTGAGCTCTCATGCAGCTTTCAGCAAATGGAATTTACCTTGAGGTTTGGGTTTGGTGAGCTTCCCGCAGGGCTTTGAGATTGTGACAGTCTTCTGGCAGTCAGCGTTATGGAGGGCTCTCTTTAGGTTCCCGGTCCGAGTCTTCAGGGCCGTGTTCAAGTCACATTCTCCCCAGGCCTGGAACTGGTACTTGCACTCCGCTGCAGCAAGGGAAAAAAGGCAAAACTTAAAACACAATGACTGAGCGTGAAAACAAAAATGTTGTGAGTCTAATAGGCTACCACAGACAGCTGGTGCTTACAGACAAAAAGATGTGCAACTGAAGAAAAGAATCCCAAGAAAACTTTAAAGATTATTTGTGGTGGTAATTGCAGTCTCCCCTCCTCTCCAGTGCTTTAAAATTTAATCCTCTTGCTTTTGCATGGAAATTGCATTTTTTGGCATAGAAAGAGAAATCCATTCAGCTATGAATATGAACAGCAACAACAAAAAAGAAAGAAACAGCCGTTTGAAATGTCATTTACAGTCCATATGTCTGTTTCTCCATTTGTGTGACACTAGAGGTTACCAAATAAAGCTTGAACAGTTTCTAGAATGTATGTGCACCCATAAACTTCTCAAGTCCAAAACTGCAGCACTGATTGTGTTGGTAAGGTCACAATAATTTCAAAATCGTGCCAAGCTCTTTACTAGAAAGAAAAGCCAAGTTTGAAAGAGAAATCAAATTTGAGTTTTGGATAGACATCTTGTCCAGGACAGATCTGACATATCTTCCCAAACTGGTACATAAAAACCTTCTGAACTGAATGGTAAAAATTAAATACACTGGTCTGGAATGATAAAAATACACTGGTTTTCACTCTCTCCTTTTACTGAACACATGGGGAGCCAGCCCCCCACACTCCACATCACACATTGTAAAGTCTGTGAGAGCCATCGCAGAGGTTCACAGCTGTGAACTTGCACTGCTGCCCTAAACAGGGCTGAACAGCACAGAGGGCAGATTCCAGCATGCAGGAAGGCAGAGTGTGTAATGAGTAAGTTATAGGGACTCTCTGCAGAGGAACTCTGAGGAAGCTGCCTTCTGATGGCCTGCATGTTCTAGCTCTGACAAACCCGAAATGCAGGACTAACGCCTTCCCCAAGCAGAAAAAACAGGCTTGCTGCTCCATACTCAAAATAAAAACCAATGTAAATCCCTTAAGAGAGGGATACTGACCTCCAAATTGCTTCTTCCAGTTGCAGGGAATCTTACACTTCTGAGTCTTGGTGGTTTGTTTGCACTCAGCCCCAGTGCGGGTGCCCTCGCGTGTGCCCAGGCCGCAGTCACCGCTGGTGGGCACGCACACACTCCACTGCCATTCCCCACAGTCAGATTTCTTCGCCTTCTTCTCTGCATGGAGACAAGAAACCAAGCAAGAGAAGTTCTCAGTACCCAAAGAATACAGAGAAATTCCCTAAACTTAACCAAAGTCACAGCACCTGGAAGGGTGAGCAAGGAAGACATTCGTAACACAATGCTCTTAAAAGCTAAAGGTCTGACATCCTCTTCACGATTCTGCAGAGACAGGTCAGGATGATCATTCAAACTCAGTCCCACTGCCATGTTTGCTAGTCCATTCAGATATTCTCAAGTGGATTCTCATCTTCAGAAATCTAACAACCCACAGGGATCACTGACCAAAACATGCAGAATGGACCTCACTCAGAAAGCTCTGTCTCCAGTAGCTGGTGGCATGCAAATATCCTCAGTTCCAGCTGAAGCACTGTACACTAAACAATGAGAAATGTATGTGCTGAAATCACAGGATTTGAGCACCTTCAGGAAACAGCTGTGGGATGCAAACCTTTGATTTGCTATACCATGTCGCATTTTATCATAGCATACTTCAAAGGCAAAGGAGCTACGTGGAGAAGTGTACTCGAAGTGCTGTTAATTCACGTGGGTTTGTTGCTCAAGGAAAAAAGTAAGGATTTTATTTAGATCCTTAAGCACAAGTCTCATGAGAAAAGATAGCAATGTTATCAAACCCAAGGATTCACAAAAATAATTACTTAGGTCCCTAAATCATCACAAGTAACTGTAAATACATAAATTTTTTTTTCTTCTAGGTCTTGCATGTTTATGCTACCATTTTCTCATATTTACGCAAGGCCAAATTGGTTAAAAAGTTCATTTTTTTACTGGGAACACTAATTCTGATGGACTCACAGTTCATAATATGTGGTATATAGGTTGCCTGAAAATAATAAGACCTTAAGAAAAATAGCAAAAAATACGTTCTTTAAAAAATGTCAAACTGAGTTTGACAGATATGAATTTTCCACCCTGGGCCAGTTTCTCTTATAATGAGGTCTGAGTTCATCACTGACAGAAAGCAACTACTGCTGGATGTCTGGCTGTCTGTGCAACAGCAAGTTAGTACAATTCTTTGTCAGAGGATTTCCACATCACACAGCATTAGTGTAGCACTGTCATATATAACACTGAGCAAGTGACATAACTGCTCTTTCATCACTCCTGTTTGGTTCCCCCTAAGTCAAGCATGAAACTACTCACACAGCACATTTTAAGCTGCTTTGCACTATCCACTGTGTGATAAACCACGGACTCCAGTCTCTGGGGCTGTCAAGCTGCCACTTGACATGGAAACTCCTTTCTGCCTCCCTATTTAACACAGAACAGCATGTCACGGCCAAAAATCCTACCTTGATGTCAAAAGGCTAACAAATGACCTGATTTCATAACAAAACCAGAAGCATTTGACATTCTCACACGCATGCAACCTATCTTGGGGATTAACTCTGAATCAGACTGGACCTTACCTGGTTTCTCTTTCTTGCCAGCCTCAGTGGTACTCACGGCTGCCAGAAGGAAAACGAGTGCCAGGAGGGCAGCAGTGAACATTCGACGTTGCTGCTGTTGCTGCTGCATTCTGCAGATCAATGACAGAGAGGAAAAAAAATGGTCAATGAGACTGTAAAAAGTGGGACTCCAACTAAAGCATTTTTGGGAAGCTCTGCTTCAGGACCACAGGATACAAGCAGATAATTAGCTATTGTCAGAATGGGCAATTAGCTCCACTGCAGAGAGAATACAGAGATTTTTAACTATTTTCCAGCCTGTGTAACCAAATCGCTGATCTACAGCACTGATGTTACTGGAGGAGTTTTGCCATGGGAAGTTCTGTAACTATTGCTTGTCTTCTAGAAACCTGTTAGAGAAACAAGGATCCTGACAGGTCTGGAACTCCTCTCTTCTTTTCTGACCTCTGGCTGTGTAAAAATAAGTAAAACGTACACTTCATTTTTCAGTTTACCAATTCATATGAAGTAGGGAACACTCTACTCTCCACCTTGCAAGGGTTGAAGTTCCTATTAGGCTTAGGTGACATCTGAAAAGAGCTTCTTTCACAAAAACTTATATAGGTGATATGTGATGCATTATCTTAATTGTCATTGGCATGTTGCTACATACTTCTTCCTTCTCCTCCAATTAGTGTCTCTTCATAATATAAATTAGGCTAATTGTTTGAAATGCAAAGTAGGCACAGAGACAGGACTTGCACATGCTGCTAGAGGCTATCCACAGCATGCTAATAAACCTGAAATCTGGATTTGGGAAGAAAATATTCAAATACAAAAAGGTATTAAATACATTTGCTTGGGATTGAAGCATCAGTCACCAAAAGTCATTCTGAGCTTTCCCTTTCCCGCTTCTATAATTTTCATTGTCTCATTTTGGCACTGTTTAACAGAACACAGGGTCTTCAACAGATAATTTAAAAATAAGAAACCTCCCCCCTTTCCTAGAGACATCTGTCCAGTAGGCAGCCAGGAACCAAGATAGTGGACTAGACATTGCTTGGATGAAAGGAAGGTTTTTCCAATTTGTTTTGTTTTGTTTTTCTTCAAACCAGGACCCATGATGTTCATGTAACACCAGCCTTCAGAGGAGGGGTAACAGTGGCACTAAGACAGTTTTTAAAACTCAGCTAGACTGATACTTACAGAGAGTTTAATGGCAGCCTGATCTCATTCTGCTGAGCACAGCAGCCGCGGAGAAGTATTTTTCAACATGAACAAAGAACAAAATGTATTTGAAATTTAATTCGGCACTCCTCAGTATTCTCTGCTGGCAACCTCTTGGTCAAATGCAACATAATTATAACTGACAACGAAAACAGGAGAGGAATCCCAAACATGGAGACTTTAAAGTATCTGGCTTTAATATCACTCTAGAAGTCAGATGAGACAACTTAATAGCTGTGTTGAAATAAAGTTCATTTGAAGACTGCAAGAGGCCTGGCATTCAAATGTCTGAAAGAGCTGTAATTAGGACCAGTTTCATTTACTTCAACAGAAAGTATCATTTCCCATGAAGAAGAAGAAAGCACCACCATTGTTTCCAGCAAACTCAGAGCCCAGAGTAGAGCGCGTGAGTTGCCAGAGAGCTTGGCTTTGTTTTTCCTTTTCTTCTGCTGCATGTTTCCACTCAGGCCTCTCATGTTTCAGAGGAAATTAATAAAACAAATGAAATAAATATATTAAATAAGCAATTAAAAACTAAATATGCAACCTGCCTTTTAGCTCAGCTTACTTCAAATTGCTTTTTTCATAATCAAATGAGCACCTCTTTAATAAGGAAAAGCTGAGAGAATTGTGTTTGTGCAGCCTGAAAAAGAGAAGGATGGGGTGACCTAATTGCAGCCTTCCAGGACCTGAAGGGAGCTCCTGAGAAAGATGAAGAGAGGGGCATGTAGTGACAGAACAAAGAGGAATGAATTCAAATTGAGAGTAGGGTTAGATTAGATATTAGGAAAAATATCTTTACTGTGACCATGGTGAGGCACTGGAACAGGTTATCCAAGGAAGTTGTGGAGGCCTCATCCCTGGAAGTGTTCAAGGCTAAGTTGGATGGACTGCTGAGCAAGTGGTGTAGTAAAAAAATGTCCCTGCCCATGGCAGGGGGTTGGAATTAAATGATCCTCAAGGTCCCTTGCAGTCCAAACCATTCTAAGATTCAAATACATTTGCCATACATAGTATTTAAAAATGAAACTCCACACTCAGTCCCTTGTCCCTTTCCTTAGGGGGAGCTTCCCCACCAGTAACACTGCACATCCCCTAGCACCCCATTTTTACTATTATTTGTCTTCTCACTTCATCTCTTCCAATCACCTTCCCAGAGTCCTTTGTTGAGGGAGAGAGTTAATTTCATGGAAGCACATTTAGCAGGAGACACAAACACTCTCATATCTCAAGTCACTGCTGCCTGTCAGAAGCTGAAGCAAAGGCAGCACTAGAGGTTTCACTCTGCAGAATGCCACCAAATACAAGAGGTGGTCACAGTTTTGGGGCTGCCCCCTACATCCCTGCTGCCCACCCCAGGGACCTGGGATGGGGTCACACACACCCCAGAGGCTCCCCAGTCACTGGGAGTCATGGATGATTGTTACTAGGGAAGCTGCCTCATATTAAGTTGAAAGGGACTCAAATTTAAATCAGGCTGACATTCTTTTCAGAAAAACAGAGGGGGAAAATAGTTAGGTTTTGGAGTCTGAAACATTCCAGAAGCCCTATAAACAAAACCCCACAGAGCCTTAATATAGCATGTTTTCCTAAGACTCAAGACTCCCCTACAGCCAAAACAGTTGCCAAATGTCTAATGCAAACACTAAACCTGCAGAGATATAGATATTCTGTCTCTCTGCGGAGACCCAGGTTGCTTCCTGAAGTGCCTTTCCTCTACCCACAAGGCAAAAGCCATGTTGTAGAAATGGAGAGACTGCCTCACACCACACCAACACCTTGAATACGATGTAACCATTTAACTGTTTTGCAATGGTAAACAGCAAAGGTGGGTGCTCTCACAAAATTACAAGCAGCCCACATGTAGTACTCACAAAATAGTAGGGTTTTTTCCAAAAGGCTAGAAAATGCCATCTATCAGCAAGTATGTGAGTCCAATGTTCAGTTTTTCTTGCAAATATTTTAGTTGGCAGTTAAAAGATAGATTAAGATAAAAACTCACCAGACCAGACTTGCTTCTTCAAACAATATATTCTACTGACCATAACTTTGTATTTTTTGGTTTACTTTTTCAAAATTCAAAGGTGACAGTTCTTCCTTTTTATTAGATTCTTTGATAACATTTTTGGTTCAACCACTGATTTAAAGAACTGCTATAACTGGTTAAATATAACTGGTGTAACATAAAAAGTGTTACACCATAGACAAAATGGACTCCTCCTGGATATTTTGATTTTTGTAATGAGCCCTCTGGCTACACCACGGGTAACAAGTAAATCATGTGCCATGAGAGGAAAGCATCTCTAAAATCCTGTATGACAGCCCCTAAACAGAGCAAGGAGGCAGCATTTAAACAAATGGCAGGGGTACTTACAACCAAAGAAAGACAAAGATAAAAGTGAAAGAAAGAAAAGAGATTTTTGAGATGTGGGCTGCTACAGGAAACCTCCAAAGAGAGAAAAGGTAAAGAGAGAGAAAGAGAGCTTAGAACAGTTTAAATAGGAAATTGGAACAACATGAAGAAAAGAAAGTGAGCAATCACACAAAGAGCACCAAAACAGGAAAGAGAGAAAAGTGATTAAAGAGAGTTAAACACTAAACCAGAGAGTGTTAAAAAAGCATGAAGTGTAAAATGAAGGGAGAATTGAAGACCAGTTGAGATAAACCACAGCAAGCAGCTTCTTGCAGCAACAATAAGGCACAGGAATTACTTCAGGCTTACAGTTGATTTCGCAGCCAATCTCTGCTTGGGAGTAAAAAGTGAAAGGAAAATTTTAAAATGGCAGGCAATCAGAGAATTAATGGCTTAATCAACCATCCATCCATCCATCCATCATTTCAATTACATGTTGAGCCTCAGAAAGAGAAATCAGACAGAAACCACTCCATGGCTGCAGTTTAAGGGACTTTTTGAGCAGAGCTTGAGCCTTCCACTCTAAATCCCACACTACCCCCAACCTGATTTTACAATCCCACTGAAGTGGGAAGCCCAAAGCAGCACAGGCATTTCCATGTTGTTTTTCTTAGACCTCTGGATCTCTGCTAGAGGAAGTCAAGCTTACCAGAGTGACTCAATCTGCACTTAGACAATTAACTCACACCCAGGTACTCCTGAATCTGAACAAGTCTTTGCTGAACACACGCATTCCAAACAAAGCAGACAACTTTGGATGAAGCTCTGTTGGTGAGCAAGAGTTTATTTTTCCTAGCCTGACTGAAGCTGGCAAAAGCAACACATCCCAGGATCACATATGCCTTTTACAGGTGGCTTTTTTTGCTGTTAACAACTTTTATGCACAAGTCCTTCCCTTAATCTGTTCTTTCCAAAGCAACCGGCAAGGTCCCAGATTATAGAAGCAAATATTTCATTATTAGTCCATATGAGTGCAATCTACTACTCTGAACAATCAGGTCTTCTCACATTATTATAACAACCTGCCCATACCCTCCAGCTTTTCCAGTATAACGTGCCAAACACCAGCTGTGTTGATGATATTGCTAAGCTGCATCTAGAGCAAGACTGAAGGTACTGCCATTGCTAATGATGGTCCATGGGCTTTGGAGTGAGTTTGCCAGGGCTCTGGACCAAGGTTTGATGGGATTTACCCTTTCTGAACATTCCTTGGCCTGTCCACAGCTTTGTCACATTTGCTTTAGCTGCAACAGCATTTCTTCTAATTGACCAACCAGCTGTGGCTGATTTGATTTACTTTTCTTTGTCACTGTATGGAGCCACACAGGTTTTGTGACTCTATTATGATAATATCTTATAAAGAAATGCAGGGCTGGTATGTTAGCAAAGGCCTTGAGAAGTGGAGACAGGATACAGTGCAGAGGAATACATATGTGGAAGACATGAGATGGGGCACCAGCTTATCAACAGAGACACAAACACTTGCTATAAACAACTGCCCCAAGGTCAGATAAAGAAATTCAGACATGGACCTGGGCAAAACTGGGTATCACACAGAATCACAGAATAATGAGGTTGGAAGAGACCTCTAAGATCATTGAGTGTAACCTATGCCCTAACACCTCAACTAGACTATAGCACCGAGTGCCATGTCCAATCTTTTTTTTAAACACATCCAGAGATGGTGATTCTACCACTCCCCTGGGAAGAGAATTCCAGTACTTCATTATTCTTTTGGTGGATTTTTTTTTTCCTAAAAAGTATATAAAAGATATAGGGCTAAGAAAGAGAAAGCAGAAATAGTTTCCAATGTACCTAAAAGGTGTAATCTCTAGGGAAGTTTGGATATAACAAGACTGCGGAACAATAAAGAGAGAGAAAGGTATCAAAGCATGCTAGAAAACATTAAGAAAAACAACCCCAGGTTCATCCTAGAGCAAGGAAAACATGAATATCATCCTGAACAAGGATCCCAGAGGATGACAGGTCACTATAACCATCTCTACCACCCACACCATGAAATCACCAACCTGAGGGCTAAGAAGAACTGGGGAAGGGTCAGCAAAACATCAGGAAAAGCAGTTGAATCTAAGTGTATTTATAACAATTTAACTGGTGGTGGCATTGTTGTTAACATTATTATAACACCTGCATAGATATATAATCTTTTTCTGCAATAATTACATCCGCACTAATAACAATCCTTGGATTAAACCATTAAGATTTACATTATATTAACAATAAATCTTTGGCTTAATATAACTATATAAAAAGGTATGGTTCCTCTTTTGCAGTAAACAATATTTTGAGCTATGATTCCCAGCTTCACACACTATTATTTTCATCCCATGACCACAAATAAAAAAGCATCCCAGGTGCAAACTTAAGAAGTTCCTGCAACCCATTATTTTTCTTCAAAGCACTGCTCAACTTGAGTCCTCTTTAAACTCCCTGTCCACTTCAGAACTAACTTTTGCATTAATCCTTCTTTTTTCCTGCTCGAATGAATAATTTCCCATCAAGTCCCACAACAAATACTTTAATAAATTACAGTTTGATTAGCACCAGATAAGTCACATCTACAAAATCAGTTTTTAAATGAGCTAGTTTGGGACATCAATCTCCTTTCAGTAAACACATGCCATGTTTAATGAAACTTAATATTTAATTCCAGTTCTTTAATTATTCTCCTATTCAAAATGTGCTGTACTTTGCAGTCCATTGAGGGCAGATGGCTGCAGCTACCTGGATCTGCTTCTTTCCCTCTTCTTAAATGTAAATATTTTATTTGCTGAACTGCAGTTGTGCAACATCAGGAAATAAAATTTGATCCATGGTTTAATGGTCTTAATGAATCTGAAATGTAACATGCCATTTTTTACAGTGGTCAGAGATGGAAACACAAAGCTTTCTCTGTAAAAGGGAAATTAGGAACAGTTAGCTCTTGGGAGTTTTACCACAGAAACATTTGAAGAATCTTTTGTTTCTCCAGGTCTTGATCTCATTCACCACCCATTGCATGCCCCTATGTCCCACCTGAGCTCCCACATGGAGAACTGAGGCAAAAGCCAGCATGCCTCTGGAGCCAGACCTTTATGAGCCATAATCTCCCAGCTGTAACATGTTCCCTCTTCCCTCACACTCATACACATTTCCTTTGTTGTCTTTATTTGTACTAGTAGGGAAATAAAATTAAAAATTTAGATTTGCTCTTCGTTGCCCTTGCAAGATTTAAGATAGCTTAGTTTTTGGTGAATCTCGGCAATCTTCTGTGTCAGGACTTCCAAGACACTACTTTATAGGGTGATCACTGCCATTTTTATTAAATTTCTGCAAGCTCATAACAGCATTTCAGTGGGCTGATTTTTTTCAATAAAAAGCTGTAGAGCAGAAATAAAATTGAAATTGAATAAGCAGAGCAAGAATAAAATTGAAATTTGTTTTCTTGAAACAAATTTCAATTTTATTTCTAGGCTTGATACAAATAAATGTTAATCAGTCCTTTATGAAAAAATTTGCATCAGTCCAACACACATCACCAGTTTACTTAATTTCACAAAAGCCAACTTTTAAAATTTAAAACTTTAATCAGATCTATATTCATGCTCCTATGCAACTTAGAGCAAATCAGCTTGCTAACACTCAATAAAAATGGGTATTTTTAGGGATACACTTTAAGATGAGATATAAGATCATACTGAATCAAATTCTAAAATAGCTCAACTTTTCAGAGTTCTATATTAGGTGGTAAAGAAATCACATCAACGCATTTTAGCGCCTATTAGTATTAGCACTTTTTACCTTCTAATTTAAGTTGTGAAAGATAAATCTTTCTGTTACGAAAGATCTCCTTCTATTTTACCTGTGCATAATCACACAAGGGCTTCTAATGAAAGTTATCCACATGCAACTTTGGGAGACACGAAGCTAGAAGATGCTTTTCCATACTCCACCAAGATAAGATTCACATTCTGCCTTATGTATCACAGAATCACAGAGTGCTGAGTTGGGAAAGACCCATCAGGACCATCAAAATCCTCCTGGCCCTGCACAGGACACCCCAAGAATGACACTGTGTGCCCAAAAACATCCTCCAAACTCTTCCTGAGCTGTCTCAGGCTTGGTGCTGATACTGCTTCCCTGGGGAGCCTGTTCAGTGCCCAACCACCCTCTGAGGAAAAAACTTCTTCCTGATTATCCAAACTAAACCTCTTCCAACCAGCTTGAGGCTGTTTTGTTGACTCCTGTCCCTGATCATGAGAGGGAACATACATGTGGTATGTTGTCTCAGTACCTGCCCCTACACTGAAGACCACAGTGAGGTCTCCCCCCAGTTTCTTCTCCAGGCTGAACAAAACAAGTATACCAATAGCTTGCTTTTATTAATTCATTTAGTGCATATCATTAATTTCCAGCTATATTTCCTCTGCTGTGGTTTCTCTATTTTTGGAGCCTTTTCTAGACCTTCAAATTCTGTTAACCAGTAATGACTACCACTACAGAGTGTGTGGGGGCTAGCCCAATAATTTTCATTGGCAACTATTACACCTCTTTCCAGCTTCTCTAACTAATTTCCCAGGCCACCCACACCTGATATTTCTCTCTGTTCTCACCCAAATGTGTTTAAGGTTCCAACTTCTCCTTAACTGCTTTCCATCTTTCCATCCTGACTACTGTGGTTTATAATCTAATTTAGTTCTTCGCTTTGTCTACCCTGCCATTGTAGTGTCATTCCTTTATCCAATGCAAAATCTTTATTTCCCTTACTTTTCCTTTCCTGAGTATGAAAAGCAGACATAGACATCACATATATTTCTCTGTATACTTTTTTTTAGGGTAAAGCTCACCAAACTCTTCTCAGAGCTCAAAATCTTGAGTCTCCATCATTTTATCACACCTTCACGGACCAAAGAAATGCTGTGTTCATTTAAAACTATTACTACAGCCTTAGTGATCCAAGTCCAAGACTGAGCCAAGATTTAAAGAAAGAAAGAATCTTTAATTATAATAACTGACTGTTCAGTCAAATGGTCTCTGGCTGAAAAAACATATCTTAATCTCATTTATAGCAGTAGTGATCTTTCAGAATGATTTTGTTAAAGAAAATCTACTATGAAAATGACGAAACACTGAGTTTTCTTCTTTTGACAAAGTAATTAATGAAATTATATTTTATACTTGGGTAGGTAGGGGTGAGTGGGTTGGTCAGTGTATAAACACTCCCCCATATTAATTCAGAGACCTTCAGCCACTGCATTTCTGCCCAAAGCAAAACCTGTGTGCTCATTTCTCATACTTCTTTGACTTTTCTGAGAAGGCTTGGTATCCCCTTGGCCCACAGCAATGAAAATTCAGCAGCTCCATCACCAACTCCAAACACTGGTTGCCAGTACTCTGAACCTGTGTGCTAACAAGACAGTTCAATGCCATGTAGGAAACAGAAAATAAGCTCCTTGCACTTTGGCCCTGGAGCAGAGCCAGCACCCCAACAACAGCCTTCACGTCCCCATTTCAAAACACACAACCCAGTGCAGCTGACTGGTCACCCTGTCTGGGAAAATAAGAGAATTAATTAGAGAAATTCAACTAGAAGCTACTATTCAGCTTTTCTTCTTTCCTTCCTCTACCTTGCTTCCACTTGGGGGTAGAGAGAGGGACCACTACACATGGAAGCAGCTCCAGCAATGCTCTCCCTCCACCCAGGAGAGGAAAACCTGGCAAGCAGCGGCTGGCAGGGGAGAGGCAATTGCTTCAAGGTGAGCTGGAAAGAGTTGGGTAAGCAGCAATTTATTCTGCAGTACAGCGGCAAATTTGAAAAACATAAAATTGAGTGTAACTATGTTTGTGGCTACACAACAGCCAGGGAGACGTGAGAAAGCTCTAGAAGGCTGAAATTATATTCGGCAAACCTTCTGTATTTTTTTTTAAACTAGCATTTATGCTCAGCCACAGCACAGAGTGCCATAAGAACAAGCAAGAATTAAACAGTTAGCTAAAAAGAAAAAAAAAAAAATCATAGCACAACCCCTCTGATAAGCCCAAGTCAAACACTTCATTTCAAAAATTGCAGTGTGCAACTCAGGGACAACATTTTTCAACATGTAACCAATTCTATAGTCTCTTTTCAACAGGGACATTATTAAGGGCCAGAAAAATGAGCAATGAGGCGAGGGAACTATGCCAATGCCATAAAAAGAAGCAGGGAACCAAGAGTTACATGCCTGAAGAAAATTACTAAAAAACAAGACCTATCTATTCACACATCTCATCTAGTTTTGTTCAAGTAAATAAATTAATTAGTTCATTTGTGGATAACAGCTCCCCTAGTCTTTGATATTTGCTTAGCTGATTGCATATTTGTCTCTCACATCAGGCTAAGGCAAATACACATACTGTGGATATTTTATATTTCTAATTCCCCAGACACAAATGAATAGTTCAAGTTGATAATAGACACCCCTAGGTACATGAGTTGTGCCTTTAAATGCTGAGCATAATTTAGACTGATGCAAGACTCAAGAAAATGGATGGTACAAACAAATACAGGTGAACGATTTCTTTCATTTTTCCAAAATGTTCCATGGGAGAGCATTGGTTTCTACAGGATAGTAAGCCTTTGAAAGCATTCTTATTAATTAAAACAAATTTATGTGTGTTTTTATAAGCTCACTACTATACAACTACATTCCCTTCCATTAAAAAAAAAAATAAATATGTAAATAATTTTATGCAAGCTATACAGAGGACCCTACTACTCCATTTATCTGATCAAAGAATAATGAATAATTTACAAAAGGTGGCATTTTCAGGGGTCAAAATTTACCATTCATGCAGTATGGTTGTGAACAAGACATAATGGTAGCAAATAGCTTCTTCCTCAAAGGAAAAGTGTAGTAAGTGGAAACATAGTGCTAAACAAACACAACAGGCAGCACCTTGATTAAAAGGCCAAAGAATTAAAAACCCGAGTGGAAATGGTCAAAACTTCCAAGGGGATTAAAAATGTTATGCTTCTCTTTTTCCAGACCTCCGCCATGAGATTTTTAAAAAGTGATTTTATTTTTCAGAAAGGGTAGGGAACACATCCAATATTTCCAAACAGTAATAATAGAGAAAATACCCAACTAACAACCTAGCAACAACAAAAAAAAAAACCCATTCAGTATCATAAACTGATGTTAAGAAACCAGCCATGTCTGTAAAGAGATGAAAAAACATGCTGTGCTTTCAAAAAAAGCATTACATGCCTTTAATGCAAAAGGGATGGTTGCTATTTTTTCTGCTGGTCCCCAGTGACCGTACAGAGATAATTTTCTTAGCCCTGGACTTCAAAAATTGTCTTAGAAATGAGATTTTTGAAATGGACATTGCTGTTGAAACCAATTTCCTCTCATTCCTTGAGCTCTTATTTTGTTCTCATCCACAACCCACACATTTTCTTTCTCTCTTTTGCTCTTTGTGGGTCTGAGCAAGCCTGAATTGATAACTAATACAGTTCTCCAACTATTGACCTCCCACTCCTACTGCTCCACTGCAGTAAGGCTGGAGAAACAAAACAAAAACCCAAACCTACTCATATTTCAGTTCATTCTACTATATTTCCAAATCTTAACTGAAAAGGACATTTTAAGCCACTTGTTACTGCAATTTTTCCCCTCCCTGCCCTTCCCACAACAATCACAGCTGCCATCTCAATATCGACAAAATCACAGTGGGTTTCTTAGACTTTCATTTCTCCAGGACTAAAGATTAGACACTCCTGGACCTGCTCACCAGGAAGAGCACAGCATCTCCATTCCATCCAAAGGTTTTTGTTTCAGTGACAGAGAGGCCAAGTTTCTGACTGAACTCTCCTGTGCATGCTCTGCATCAATGTTTCTCTCCTCATGCTGTGGTCAGGAGTACCACAGCGACTGCTAAATCCTCTCTCTCTATTCCCTTTCACCTCTGCTCTCCCAAGGTGCCAAAGATGTAATTCCTTGATGACAGCAGAATGAAAACAGGCTCTTAGTAGTTATTCTCTCTGCCTCTTTTCACACCTCAAACTACCAGTGGTTTTTCTCTTCCTAATGATCCTCTGGTTGGCTGAGACTGTTAAAATGCAAAGAATTTTTTCATGGTTTTTCAAACTCTGGTAAGTGACCAGATCCCAACTACTGCACTACCATGACACTACAAGACCAGAAAAGGGGAAATAAATACTGTTACAGAGAGCCTTCTGATATAAATAATATTGCTGACACCTCCTTGACTACCTAATGTGTTTTCATCAACCAGAGATTAATTTGGGTACCTTCTGAAAAATGTTAGAAAAAGGAAGGGCATTTTCCCATTAACTTGCTGAACAGAATGTAGAAAAGAGTCTCTCACTCTCCCTGTCTATCCAAAAGAAAGTTTTCTTTACTCATAAAAATTCATTTATTGGAACAGAGCAAGCTTATGACGCCCCATTTTCCTGTCCATTGCAGTTGTAACAACGCCCTGTGGGTATCACAGTCAGGAAGGGGAAAAAAAAGGAGCAATCAAGGAGTAATTTTTGTAACTGGGTCCAGAGCCAAAGATTATTACTGATACTGTGAGGATACAAACCATGTGCAGATATACTTTGATGTCACTACAGTCCCAGTGGTCACACCACCATTGTGAATAAATCATGGTTTGAGAGCTGTTTAAGCTGTGACATGATTTGCATAATGAACAGCTGTACTGTACAAGCCAAACAGATGCCTCCACTGTATTTTTATTTTCATTTTCTCCCTCTGCCCCAATGAAGACATTTTCAGCTCAATGGCAGCAGGCAAATCACAGCATCTGTCACTATCCTCACTTCTGCATCTATGGAACAGGGATAATAGCACTTGCCTCCCTTAAAAGAACACTGAGAAACCCATAATAAAAATGATTATGTGAAGAGGGGATAATTTTATTAGCCAGCATCAGCTGCAGCTTGCTCCACTTTCCTGCATCTCATGTCTCCATGGTTCCAGGTTTTGAGCAGGGTAGCCAGACTCCCTCAAGCAGAGGAGAGCAGCAGGAACTCTGTGAAATTCCCACTGGCTCAGCAGGCTGCTAAAGGAAAGCTGCCAGACTCAGCAGAACCCCTTATCTTTGATAACTACCTTTCCTCAAAATTAAACAAATTTTGGCAAATGTTTGAGTTTTGATTTGCCTGAGATGCCTGTCAGGTTGGAGAATTTTTACTAGTTTGTTTGTCTGGGTTTTTTTTAATCTTCATATCAGGCTCTGGGAAATAGGCCATACCCATAAAGAAAATTACCCATTTTATTTCATTTATTCAATATGACTCTGCCTTCTTTGCTGTTTGTCCCTTCAGATGACATTCCAAAATATGCAGTACAGTCAGAAAACTATCTAACCTGAAAGCACAGAGCCTCTCACCAATGCTCTCTATTAATCTTCCCAAGGGACTCTATTTATACTTTTTTTTTTTTTTTCAGAGAAATTGTCTCTTTGCTTCAAGTGACAAACATCAGGGCATTGGGACAGCCATGCAAAAATGAATTAGGAAAAAATTAAATAAACTTAAATAAAGGCTACATGAAATGAAATCTATGTCTATCTAGCCTGTGTCCCTGTTGTGACACAGGGCTAGAATGTGTATTTAAATCCTTCTCTTCCAGAAGCAGTGAGCAGAGGCAGCAGCTGTGTGGCATGGTCTCATCTCTGCCAGTCAGCAAACAGCACCTCCAAGGCACAAATGCCCTCCAGTGTGACACCAGTCAGCAAATAAAGCCAAAAGCCCAGACCTTATGTTCTGCAATTGATTCTCAGAAACATTGAATATTTTAGGTTGGAAACACCTTTAAAATCATCAAGTTCAACCCTCAATCTAGACTGCCAAGACCACCACTAATCCATGACTCTCAGTGTCACATCTTCATGTTACAGGGATGACGACTCAACCACTTCCCTGGGCAGCCTCTTCCAGGGCTTGACAGCCCCTTCAGAGAAGAAATATTTTGTAATATTCAATCTAAACCTCCTCTGGTGCAACTTGAGGCCATTTCTGCTCATCCTATCACCTGTTACTTGGGAAAAGAGACTGACCCTGACCTCGCCACAACCTCCTGTCAGGTACCTCACAGCCCTTCCCACTTGGCTAGAACTTCAGGAACTGCCTCACTTATCTCACTTATCCCAGTGCAATTTTAGCAACTAAGATGGACCCTTCCTCAAATTCATGAAAGATCATTCGTCATGTAATTTAATAGTAGCAAAAATGAGTTGGGATGCCCTGCCACTTCCTTTTCAGTTATTGGAGACAGGCCAAAGCTCACCATGACCTTATCAGGGCTAGAAAGGAACAACCTTCTCACAGCTGCAGTGAAGCAGCTTCAGGATGTTCACTGGTGGTGTCAGCACCACAAGGTAGTGCCTCCATCCATGGAGATTTCTTGTGTCCTAGAAACAAGCAAGCCAGTGGAAGGAAGGAAAGTACAATCAACATCACTTGTTAGAACAGAAAGTGAGGTTTATAGACATAAATCGACTTGCTTGTAATTATCCAAAAGATGTGTGTGACAGAGAGAACTTTTTTAAGAGAACATAGTCTCTCACCTCAATGAGGGAAACATCCTAGACAGAAAATCTCACTTTCAAATACGCCCAGGAAAACAGAGTTGTCCCTGGCCAGTCTCTCACCTTACTGGAATAAGTTTCATTTTCCTATCCACGCTAAAAAATGTCAAATGACATTGTAGCTATATCATTTCAGATAATAGAGGATGAAGTTGTACAGCATGCAACTTACCTGAGATAAGACTTCAGTGCAGCCTTTTTGGCTTTTGAACAGTTGAGCTTTTTTGTTACTTTCTATGCAAACCTTTCTATTTTGGAAGTCAATACAGAGCTGCATACTTGCACCAAATTTTGGTAGCTACAGAGTAAGGCTGCAGTCTGGATTATTATTGAAAGGACACTGTGCCTCAGCTACACTCCCGCAATGCAACAGGTCAAAATACATTCAATTCTTTAAAAGTGTATTTTCATATACCCAAGTAGGGTGGGAACACATCTTCATGGCTGATTTGTCTTCTCTGTTATCATCCTTATCTGGTTAAAAGTTGTGGAAAAATTAGGAAACTCCATTCAAATGAAAAATTCTTGTCATCTGACATCCCTGCTCTAAACCATTTCACTCTATCCTTTCAATTACCCTTCCAAGTCTCATCTTCCCCAATCACAGAAAAGCTCCCTTCCTCTTTGTTCCTTTACCCTTGTGCACACATTTTTAAAGAGAATGTCCTTATCAGCTCTTCTGCACCTCATGGCTGCTTTAGGTTCCAGAGTTCTCTCAAGACTACTAACACAACCCTTTTTAAACAAATAAAATTAAATTAAATTAAACAAAATATTAGAGAAAATATAAAATAAAATGTCCTCTCTCTAAACTGGAAGGTAGCATTTACCAAACCACTGGAAGGTGAGAGCTCCTAAGGGAAGTCATGTTCTTCCAAAACCAGACACACATTCTATTCCATCTATGTCTCTGATACTAAGAATAATTTCTAGCATTGGGAGAACATAAAACAACACCATAAGGGGAAAAAACTGGAGGAGTTATCTATGCTGTTATGTATTTAACAAATTCTTTGATGGGAAGATCATACAACACTAATCAGAAAACTGAAATTTCTTGCTAATGTAAAATTTGCAGCACAACAAAGGTGAAACTCTTCTTAACATGTGGACAGGCAAATACACATTTCACACTGTTCCCATTGGCTTCATTTTGCATCTGCCACAGATCTCAGTATTCAATGTGCAAGTAGGAGACAGAAAATCTGAGGGAGACAATTGGAGACTTTGGCAGCTAACAGGGGGAGAACCAGACCCATTGTTAGCTTGAGAGTCCAAACAGGAGAACTAAATACTTGAAAAAGAAAGAAAAAAAGTATTAAACAGTGACATTTAAGACCACTATCTTTGGTGGAGAGAGTTAATAGCAAGGTGAGAATAACCAAATGACCCCAGAACTACTTTCCAGTTTACTCAAGACTCGCATAAATAAAAATTCAACAGGTGACACATGAAAAGCTTTCTACAGAGTTTTCTTTCCAAACCATAATGGCTAAAGAGATATTTTAGTTAATTTTTGTTTCCTTTTTTTTTTTAATGATGTCCAGATTCTGCACAGACTTGTGTGATACAAGTCATACTAATGATATAGTGTATTACAGTATTACAGAATCAGCCAGCAGATGCCAGAAAGATAGGGCTGCATTTAGGAAGGAAGAAGTTGGCATTTTTAACCTCCAAAGGGAGGCTACAGCCTGGAGGATGTTGAAATATTGCTGAAAGGCAAGTTTCATTCAAATTGAGTTCTTATTATCATATAAATAATGTAATTTTTTAAAGTTGCATCTATGCTACATATCCAAATGCAGTAATAACTAAAAGTAAAAAAGAGGAAAAAAAAATACAGGCTGAGAAAAGCTCAGATTTCTCGATGATCTACTGATTGATTTTTTTTTCCCTAGACAATATAATTTTCCACATGTTTCCAAACTAGACTGGTTTTCAGCAACCAGTCTCTTGATGAAGCTCTTGGAGAACCCTTTGGCACTTTTAACAATCAGTTAGTCACACAAACTTCGTGCTAATTTGCCAGCAAAAAGTAAAAGAAAGAGAAAAATCATTTATGGCTATGCTTAATTTAAAAAAAAAAATTTAAAGCTTGGAATATCTGTCTTCTGTAATTAATAGCTGTAGTTTTGATTACTGTTTCCTTCTCCTCAAAATAGCCCCAGCTACATCTCAGTGATTTTTCAGGCAGGAACCTCAATCACCCATATAGAGAACTTGTTTTATACCACAGATATTTCTGGTGGCCTCCAAGGTATTTTCCTGGAAGGTGAGATTATTATGCCCTAGGGAATATTAAAGTATTTTATACACATGTTTAGCACAGGAGATATGGGAAACTACCACTATGAAGTGCCTCATAGGACAATATTTATGGCATCCATATATGCCAGTTTTGGGCTGAAAAGAAAAATATTTCCCAGCCCAACAGAGAGGTGATGTGAATCAAGACTCCCTCACTAAATATCATATTCAAAAGACTGCTAGAAAAGGGCAAGGCAGTATGATATAGAGCAGCCTCTCTTCTTCCTTGTATGAACAGCAGATATTCCAAAAACTTTTAAACTTAACCTGCAGTCATGAGTAGCTACACTGTGTAACTGCATTTCTCAGTGAATAAAATATTTGCCAAGTGTTATTCAACAGAATTTTTCTTCAGAATGCATCTCCCAGCAGAGTTGCAAAACAGTCCCCTTTGTCATGAGTGAAAGAAACTGCTTGTAAGCACTTCAACAATCATAGAGGCAGGATTTTTAGGAAAAAGTTCCAAATTTTTCTGCTCTCTGCATGATGCATGCGGGGATACTTAAGAGATTCAAGTGGTAAAACTCCATAGCCAAACCCATGTTTTTCAGACCATGTTCCTAAAGCTGAAACCCAGGTGGTCTCTTCAGAGCCTGCTGCTGAGTGGAGCTCTAGGGATCACAGTGTTTACACCATTTGGGATGGACAATTTTTTCCCTTCCTCATGCAGACTGCCACTTCTCCTCCCAGTCTTCTGCACTGCTAATACGTGCAGAAATTCAGTACTGTATTTCCCCATATGAAGAACTTGGCAAGGAAAGACCCTGTGCTCTTGGCAGAAGTTTATCCTGGGATTATGCCAATAAACAATCATTTTCTGGTTGCCACAAGCATCCCATTATTTCGGTTCAGCCATTCAGTCCACTCCAGTTCAGCTCTGTTAGTGCTTCCTTAATAAACCCTTATTATCAGGGGCTTAGGCCTCAGTCATTTGAATTCATGCTCAGCCGGGACTCAGTATTCAAAGACCCAGTCCCAATGTCCTTAAAAAAATATATAATTAAAACCCTTACTTGGCCACAGAGCAGAGACAATGAAATTTCATTGGCTGCAAGCTATATTTGCACTCTTAAAGACTTGAGAAAAGCTGGATATTGAGGCTTGTTTTATAAACAACACTTGGAGGCTTTAGTTCTCGCTGAAGAGAAATGCCATGGCAGTCTTTTCACCTTCACCCTCCTTTGTATCTATAGCATTTGTGTCTATGTTGTTTACTACACAAATAAATATCTTTTTCTCATCAGTTTCCAACACCTGTTCCTGGGGCTAGATTTGGTGGGGACAGACAGGACCCAAAACCCAAAAGCACCTTGAAGCCCTCACTGGGGTAGGTACAGCCTGGGGACAGCACCTGAGACAGCTCCTCCTCCTGGGACACAGCTTGGCTGCTCCAGGGCTTCAGTGCCTACTGAGGAGGTAGCTCGAGACACTCATCTGTACAGCATGGGATTTACAGCTCTGATCCAGGAACCCAGCTCTCCTGGAGAGCAGCAGGCAGTCTGTCTCACTCAGGGAACCACACACACACACACTGAATTTGTGAGGGGACTGGCTCCAGACTTGGAATTTTAGGTCATCTTCATTTCTGCACAGATCAATTAAGAAAAATATTTTGTCTGGAGATTAGTTAGAATTCCCAGACTGCAAAGTTTGTCACTGAAAAACTCACAACTACCTCCCTCAGGTAATCCACTCCCCTAAACCACATAAAATTTAATTTCTTCTTGATTTTCTGTTCTTTACAATAATGGTGTATAAACCATCAATCACAGAGTTTTGCTGGTCCCAGGCTGGATGTCTCTCTGTGGTGCTTGCCCAGGACATGAAAAGCAGCATGAATCCCTCAGACAAAGCAAGGGGGGAATCTGCTCCTCCCCAGCAAGTTCTCTTTGTGCTAGTTGGATCCTCCAAAACAAAATATTTAAATGCAAAAAGGTGCATCATCCATGGTTCAAATTAGCAAGGCATTACTGTGTTCCTTCCCTTCCAATATATCCTCCCTCAATATCACACCATCCTTACCACCCTAGAGGTAAGCACCAGTGAAACAAATCCTCACCCCCTCCACCCTCTCCTCTCCTTTGCTCTCTGCAATTATAATCAAATATGCAAACCACAGAAAATGGATTCTCTGCCCTGCATCCTAATAAGCATGGCTAGTGCCCTAGAACAAACTGGCTTGCAAGATTTGGAATTCACTGATGACTTTTGGAGTTAGAAACAGGGAAAAAATGCAAAGTGTGATAAAAACACAAACACATTTTGGACATCTAAAGTGAAATCCTTCTCCATTGGTGCTTCAAGCCTCTCTGCAGGTTACTCCAGAGAACTGCCTGACCTGGGAGGATAGGAAAAGTACACAAGGTTTCTCAAAGAGATGCTTTACTCAAGACAGAATCCCTTGTGAACACTTTTTGTTTCTGTTCCCATAAACTTAACTGAAACTCTTTACCGCTACTGCTGACTGAGGAATCTGGAGACTAGCATGGCAAAAGCAGCTTTCCAGGGACTGTGCTACTACTGTGAGCCTCCAGAGTGGCAATAAAGACAAGTTAGTGTGTGACTGAAAGACCAATTTCATGGGCTCCTCTCTGGGCCCAGGGACCCTTGTCAGAGCAAAGAGCTCCTAAAGGCTATGGATTCTTCAGCTAGAGCAGAATTACACACACAAGAGTCCTGAAACAACAGGAGTGCCATCCACCTCAAACGAAATCAGTGTCATATAAACCTCTGAAATTGAAGCAGTCTAGAAATGCACCAGACCTTGTAAGCTTTCCACTGCTCTTTATACGCTTCATGAGGGATTAGAGAGCTGAATGTATTTGTAACTCTAAATGGCACTTCCCATTGATCCTTTGTTTTTAATTTCTTCCCAGAGGTTTAATAAGCAGAAAAGTGTCACAGTATGCATGGTTTTTACAATATCTGTAAAAAAGAAATTCCATTTCAATGAGTCTCCCAAGAACACAGTCTATTTTAACTACTGAGTTTTGTCATTTTTCATTTTTGCGAATCTGCAAGAAATACTGGTGGAGGCAAAAGGCCTTAATAAAACTGCAGTAGCTGAAGTTAATGGGCAGGTACTGAGGAGGGAAAGAAGAAAAGGTGAGAGATGTTAACTCTTGATAGTTTTAGTGAAAAGTTATGACAAGTCTTTAGCAGTTTATCTCTACACGGCTCAAACCTGCAATGTAATCAGTCCATCCTTATACTGCCAACACACCTACCCTCCAGTGGGAGTGATTTTTCCAGAAACACCTCAGGACTTTATTGCAAAATCCCAACCACAAGGCCGGTATAATCTGCCACGAATTAAATGCATGATTTCTCATTAGGGAAGATAACTCAAGGGTCCTCGAGGTAGATTCATTTACAGTAGCTGTATAGGTGCAATACAGCATTGCCCTCTGCTGGATTTTAAGCTGTCTGCTCGTGCAAAAGGTGCCTCTGGCTGAGCTAGAGAGGATGATTTTTAAACCAACACTGTACTAATTACCATAGGGGAATATCCTGCCACCAAATAAGGAATGAAATAGTGAATGAATGTTTCTTCCTAAGTATTTTTTTCCCCCACTGGGCCAGCAGTGCTTCAGACAATGGGCGGTGTTGACTTATTCAGCCCTTCCCCAGCACAGCAACAGCCACAATTATGCATCCCCCAGAGCCCAGATATCGTGTATCTGTGTGCAAGTTACTCTGCACTATCTAAACAAGCCAAAACTGAATTGTAGGTGAACTCTGGCTGAATTCTGGTACCTACAAGAGTGGTCAGTCACACATGACTGTCACATCCAACAGGGTGTTACCCAACACACAGCATCCCTGCTATATGCAACTTCTACCAACTTGACAAGAATGAGGAAGGATCTCCTGCTTTTGAGTAGGATAATTTTCTTCCTAGTACCTGGTACAGTGCTGCTTTTTGGGTTTAATATGCAAATAATGTTGATCAAACATTGATGCTTACTTGTTGCAAAGTGGTGTTTATACTAAGTCAAGGACTTCTCAGCTTCTCATTCCCTGCCAGCCAGCAGGCTGGAGGTGCACAAGAGGTTGTGAGGGGACACAAACAGGACAGCTGACCCCAGCTGAGTGAAGAGCTATCCCATACCATAGAGAATATCATGCTCAGTATATAAAATTGGGAGAAATTGGCCAGGAGGAGCCTGTCCCTGCCCAGGGATTGTCTGGGCATCAGTCAGTGGGTGGGGAACTATTGTTATGTGCTTTACTTGGGGTTTTATTTCTTTGTTTCTCTCTTTTGTGCTGTCTCCCTTTTCATTACAACTATTATTATTGTTATAAGTATTATATTCTCTTTCAGTTCTTAAACTGTTTTTATCTCAAACCCATGGATCTTACCTTCTTCCCAATTATCCTCCCATTCCAACAAGAGAAAAAGGTGAGCTGGCTGCATGGTACTTAACTGCCAGCTGGGGTTAAACCATGACAGAGAGCAAACTGGATGCTACACAATGATATAAAGCAAATAGTTTTGTCAGTTCCTGCTTTTCATCATCTATCATTTTCTGACTATTCCCTGTCTAATTGACTTTTTGGTATAATCAACCAAATGCACACACATATACAAGTATACAAGCACACCTATATGTGAAAATACTTATTTGAACACTGCTGTCTGCAATGGGTTAATTATACTCATATGACCTAGATAAAGACAACAAATCCCATTTCTGTATTTCCTCAGCTATTATTCTTGCTGATCATCTAAAAGACACAGCAGGGCCTTTTGCATCCTGTAGCTTGATGCTGTACAGAATGGGACCCCATCCAGAGAATCAGGACATCTGCTAATTCAGACTAATATACAGGAAGCTGAGAGTTAGCAAAATACTGTTTCAGACAGAAAGGAAGTGCAAAAAGAAAGCTCTTTTCCATTTATACTAATTTCCAGAGTCTACCCTTGCACTTCTTAAGTGATCCTTTATTTAGTTTCTTTTAACTTTGATTTTCCCACCATTCTTTACCCTTTTCACTCTACCTTATTCTCTCATTTCAATCTCAATTTACCATTGGACTTATTTTCCTCTTTCACCAAAAAGGCAGTATATTCTCTTTGGAATACCTAGTCTGCAAAAGCAGCTGACTGTTTTTTTAGGATTCCCTAATATCCCCAGGATTTCTCAGGATGTCACTAGTGGCTGTGGGAGAAACCCACTCTTCTTCCTGGGTGGCATTGTTAATAGTGATAACAACAACAACAATAAAAACTTCCATTTCCAAAGATACTTTCTTGCTTCATTGCTTAATGAGAATATCTGCACTCTGAACAGCCCCTTTCCGCCTGTTTCTCCCTGCAAGGTATTCACAGTTCTCTGTGGGAGGCTTCTTCCTAAAAATAAATGTCATGATTTGTTTTCTCTTATCTCACAGCTAATTAAATTCTGCCACCATAACATTTCACCTTTTCATTGTGCTGCATTTCCAAAGTATCAAACTGCACTTTGGCCTTTTCCTGCTTCTTTTTTTTCCTCCCTGTACTGCCATGCCAAGAGCAATGGCTGGGGTCTAATTTAAAAATTCTCAACCCCAGCCACATGAAATGAAAAAAAACAAAGCCTACATTGTTTGATCTCTAGAAATAACTTAGCAACACAGGTCAAGGTTTGATAATCCAGTAATTTCAGTTTACAAACTGTGCAAAGTAGAAAATTTAACACTGATTAAAGGTCTGCATTGGTACACATCAAAGCATTAGGTGAAGTTGCTAAGAATGTACTGAAAGGGTGACAGATGGAAGATAAGAATTATATACATAGTAAAAAAGAAAGGTGATAAGGCTCACATTATCTAGAAATCAATTCTTAACTACAAAGTCTACCTAGATGCCAAAACAGACTTTTATGGACCAGGAAGACATTAAAGAACAGCATCAGCCCAATTTTTCACTGCTTTGTGTGTTTTGTTAAATTATCTATCCTCATTCAAATGAATAGGAAAATGATCCATTAATGTTTTATACTCACCTTGAACCAATGACTGGGCAACATGCCAAACCATAAAATCCTTCTTGTAATGATGGGACACACCTAAACATGCAACAACTCCAAAACAGTACCAGTTATTATCAATTGTTTTGGAACTCTCAGTGGTCACTATGGCCAGTGATGCAGATGATTGCTCCAGTTTAAGACTGAGGGAATAAATCACAATGCAAATATTTCAGGAAAGCGATCCAAGGTCCAAGGCACTGTATGTAAAATTTTCTGTGTCACACTCGGGTTTAGTCCCTACTTTACATCCTAAAGCATAACCATTCAAATGAAAAAACCAAAAAACTAAAAAACAAACCCAAACACATTGCTGCTTAAAACATAAGTTACAAAGACAAACTTTACTTAAGACTGTTCTTGATCTTTGGGCATACTGTACTTCATGACTGACTGTATTTTTGATTAATTGACCTTTTTTTTCCTCAACAGTAGCCATTTATGCTTTATACTGGAAAATGCTTGGTGGTGATGATATACCAGAATGTGAAAATTCTTCATGTGACCACTTCCCTGTCCTGAACAACCATGAGAGAAAAAAAAAAATATTTTTAAAGGCTTTAGATGGCCACAAATATAATAGTGAAAGTACATCCCTGATAGTTTTCATAGCAATGTCAGAAAATCAATGCAGGAAAACCATCAAATGGCTGATCTTCCTTTCTCTCCCAGGGTGTGGGTGTCCCAAAAGGTCCTGGCACACTCCAAAGCAATATGCAGAGTCCCTGCAGGACAGGACAGGAGTGGGAGGACTCTGGCAACATGCAGCCTCCCTTTGAGTTAAATGTTGCCAATAGGAAAAGGGGGAAAAAATACTTTGTTCTCTTTTTAATTATACCAAATGATTGCATTTGGAAATTACTGCCAACAAGAAGGTAGAAAAAGTCCAGTGTAGTTTTCAAAATATCTTGCCTGAAAGAAACAATATATTTAAGCTTTCCTGAGACTGACTTTTAGTCCCTATCAGAGAAAATACCTCTGAGGATTGAGTTCAAGTTACAGCTGCAATAAGGCATGAGTAAGGTAGCACAGTCCAAGCAGAAACAGAAAGACTTACATCTGACTCAGACCTTGTGGCACCATAAATCCTGATGAAATTTGGAAAATGAAAGAGTAATGCTGACAGAAGGGCAAGGAACAACCTTCCACTGTCAAAACTTTCTGAAAATTATGCTTTTTGTTATTGTTCGTCACATGCCAAAAGAAAGCAGAGCCAAAAACTGTTTCATTTACAGACAAAGCTTAAAGTACTGGAAAATTTCATACATTCATTGTCCCTTCCCACCTCAGTTTCTACAAAAATAAAAATAATAATAATCTTTAAAAAAACAAGCCAAAACAAAGCAAAGCCCAAAACAATAAATGGACTCAGCATTGGATCTTTTGTCAAATTTAAAACTGCAAGATCACATGTTCATGTCTGTAAGGCTGCATGCTTTAGAAAGTAAAAACCCACATTAAGAGAACTTGCTGCCTTTAATGAATGTGTGGATCTCACAAACTCCATTATTTTTTCTGGCAACTTCCTCTGCTGATAGGGTTAATCAGGCAAGTGCTTGCCTATTCAGTCCTAAGGGACTGGTGTGTGAGATACTTGGATTCACAAAATGTGCATCTTTTACACCTCTGCTCAGTGCTCAGCAAGTGCTGATAACTTCCCAGATAGCAGTGAAGTTTAAATACAGTTAAACATCACTGCAGCCCAGCTCCACCCTGAGTAGCTGGAATATTGGAAATCTCTGGCTTCACAGGGCTCATTAGGGGCTAACTTACCTCATTAACTTTTTGCATTACTGCAGCCACACAATCTCCAGCAGCCAAGCCACCACGCAGTCAGCAGGCTTTTAAGGATCTCAGCCATACACCCTTCATTCTCCCTGGGCATCATCAATCTTAATGATTCTCAATCCCTAATTCCTGACCAATTAGCTCACTAAGGCCAAAGGCACCTTCAGTGATGAGTGCCAGAACAGGAGGCAAGGCTTCAAACACCAAAATCCAGCCTTTCCATCTCAGGTTTTCCCTTCTGGGTACTTTGTGAGACTGAGACCTGCTGGCTCTTCTCTACTTTTACATTTTGCTACAAAAAGAGAACCTGTATCTGTTTGCGTAATGGATATATGCATATGAGATTGCATCTGAGAACATTCCAGTCATTCCTTGTTCTAGCAATAGGAGAAACAAAACGACACAGAAAAAAGACAAGTTGAGGAAAGAGCATGAAGCATTACCCTGTTTTTAATTCATTAATATTTATATCTTCATCTATGACAGAAAGGAGGAAGAACAGCTTATACTGCCAAGGATCATAACACCAGCTTTCTCATGTATGGATTCAGGGAGGCAAGCGGGAGCATTCCTGCAGGTAATCAGCCTTGACTGCTAATCACATCAGCCAAAAGTGATGAGAAAATTAGTCTAATGCTCTTCCTAGACTCCCAGAGCAGCACTGCTGGTTACTGTGATGCTCTGATGCACAGCAGCCTGCAATACATCCTCACTACCACACGGACAGGAGTGGCAGTAACCACAGCCTGCCTTGGAAAGGATGGAATAAAGCCAGTGCTTCTTCTACCCCAGCCCTGCTCTACCCCAGGACCATGTTTCCTTATGGGTCAGATAGGGCAGATAGCCAGCTCCTCATTCACCCCATTGATCTGCCCTCCCACTACAACAGCACAAACCAAAGAGGAGCAGCAATCATTTGCTTCATCTTTTCAGAGTCAGCATTTGCCCGTTTTGAAGTTTTCCAGAAAAAGAGAAAAGTCATGATTCAGGCACAATGAACCCAGTGAGAGGTGGACAAGGACTTGGATTTGCATTTGTCTGTATCCCTCATCCCCTAATTCTTCTAAATATATATTTAAAAAGCAAATATACTACATCACTGCATTTTCACATGACCTGTCACCTGAAGTCTTATTCACTCCTGAAGTTAGAGTCAAGTCCTAGCACACAGATATTGCATATTCACCTTATGAGAAACAGTTCCCAAAAGCTGTATGTTAGATACACTGAGCACAGGAATCAGTCCCAACTCTGTCACTCAAGGAAAAGACTCTGAACCCTTTCAGGGTAGAGGACTGTGTCACACAGATGGCCAAGGCCTAAAACAGATGGTACAAGAAAGGACTTGGAAGCAAATGACAGTCAGGAATGGGATGGGCCAGGAGACACAGGGACAAGCAGGCTGTGAATTGAGGAGGAAGGCTGATACACAAAGTCTCTGAACATGAAGCTCAGCCCAGCCAGCCAGGATGAGCACACTGGAACTGAGGTAGTAGCTCACCTGAGAGCAGGCAATTAGTTTGTGTGCCCTGAAACTCAACAAAGAAAATGGAGAAAAAAGAAATCCTTCTGAAAATTCTCTTCTCATCCCAAGATGATGACAGCTTAATTACACTGGAACTTACTAAGTTTTAGACTTTAAAAAAAAGCACCCTGTAAGATTTCAAAGCATGGAAACAGAGAATTTAATAACTGTTACTACTAAACCTTATAGAATTTAAGTGAAAAGCAATTACCCGTAGATGTCAGACTTTCAACCGCTGGAAGATTGGAGTAATTTGATTTCCCCTCATATAAACATTTACATAAGCCAGAGGCTGTCAGGGGATTTAACCATGGGAGTTCTACGTCAGAAGAGTGGGATTTCCAGCATCTATTTCCAGATCTGTGATCCAGGCCACCCTATTTCCTCTCCCTCCACCTCTCTCCCTGCCACAGCACAGGCTTGTTGTAAGCAGCTTTCTGCCAGAAGAAGGTTGGATGATTAAGGTAACTACCTCACAAGGCTCAAGGATTATATCTTCATCTTCACTGACCCAGAAATAACCTTAGAAATAAAAAGCAGGACTCTTTAGTGAAAATGCCTGGAGACTGGGGGCAGGAAGGAACAAAACCATCCCAGGAGTTCATGCCATTTCAGGGGCCAGTTGGCAGCAGACCATTCCAAGGCACTCTTACCAGCTTTCCTGGCAGCAATTCATGCTCACAGGTATCAGGGAAGCTGTATTTGAACAGTTCATGTGATCAGGACCTCTTCACACCACCCAGACTGCACAAATCATCAAACCATTTCTCTGCATTTACTGGAGGTATGGACTTGCCTCCAAAGCAAAGACAATTCTGATTTAGGTGGCTTCCTACCAATTTCAGCCATTATTAGGCTACTTTGGCTTCCTGGCTCCGTGACCAAAGAAGACACAGAGGATGCCTAGAAATCTTTGCAGTCCAAAGTATTACTTTGGTACAAACCACCAGCAGAGGACCAATTTCCCTGCAGGCTCCAGGCTGTCCTCACAGCAATTAGGTCTCTTTGAAGGAGCAAGAACATTGTTCCTACAGATACAGGACTTTATCAGAATTGTCAGAGGCTGCACATGGCTGAGACACAGCTGAAGTGGCAATGTTGCTACTCTTAGTTCCTACAAACAAAAAGCTACTTCAGTACCACTTGTCCCCTTCTCTTTTAAGATAACACACAGTACATGCCCTTCTCCTCACCTCATCCATGCTAACAAGTTTTACAGTCAGCATCCAGCCAGGTAGGGAGGCAAAAGTCCTGTGATTTAATGTTCTGCCATGTCTGCTCTTCAGCAAGACACAGCTCTTAAAGGAAGGCATGATTGCTACAGCTTGCAAAATGCTGTATTCCTGCATTTTGATCCTCAAAATGGCTTGACAGGAAAGAAAACTGCTTGTGCTTTACCCAATCAGTCCTAATACAGCTTATGCAAGGCAGAGTACTCTCACTCCTCAGACAGAACACAATTAAGCCAGCTTCCTATAAGCATAGCCTTTCAAGGCAGAGCCAACATTAACAAGTGGGTTTGCTACACAGAGGGGAAGAATGCTTTCCAAGCAGATATGAAAATACAAAGAAATTTAATAAGACTGAGCAAGGCAACGCCCTTGAGGGTGAAACTATGAGACTGTCACATGAAGGAAAGTGTACCTGGAAAAGAAGGATCAAAGATAGCAGAATAGATTAATGCAGCAAATCAAATTTCTATGCTTTCTGTCGATTGTCTTAGTTTTTGTTTGTTTCAGGTGAGTGGAATAGAGGAATAACAGAACCTAAAATCCTGCTGGAGCAGATTTGCTCCAAACAAACATCTCACCAACAAAAGCAGATTAAAATAGGACACAAATCTCTTAAGAAGAAAAAGAGAACAGCCCTGCTTCACTGGCCAGTACAATTGGTGCAACTGCAGCACCTGAGGCAGCTCACAGCACCCTTTCTCTGAGGTGATGCTGCACCAAACTCCCCATCCTGCAGGTGCAGGGACACCTCCCATCAAATGCCACAATCACAAACACAACAGCAGCTCCCCTCTTATGTGCTGCCAAACAGAGTCTGAGTGCGCTAAACTAGGCCAATATCTTCCTTATTAACAAAGAAACTCTACACTCTCACTCCCTGCTCTGCCTCCTTCTACTTCTCATGTAAAAAGTCCTCCTATGCCTTTATTCTCCATTCACTTTGTCTCTGGCCTATTTCTGGGGTCCCCCTGGCCTGAGTTTGCATACCTCTGAACCAGGGGTTGCTGTTGCAGTTTTGATCCTTTCTTTCCCTGCCTGCTCTAGCTGCCTTTATGAGCTCCAGCATTTCTCCAAAGTTAGAGCTCTTTCTCTCAGCAGTCTCTCCTTTAGCAGGGAATAATGAATATTACAGATTATTCTCTCCCTCATTACAGGAGTTTTAACATCTCTAGAGTTACCTTTGACTGGTAGGACTCTCACTCACTCTGTAATGTAAGCCTCCATTCTGCCTTTGCTTGTCAGTTTAGACTATTTCTGGCAAATCAAGCTACTCCTTCCCTATCTTCCCTAGCCCCCAAAACAAACAAGCAAAAAATGCCCATGAATGTCACACTTTACTAATAACTTTCCTAGCACCTCATTTTTTACCTCCTGTAGTTACTATATACAGCCTCAATTCTTACTTTTACTCCATTGCAAAGATGCAGGGTTTGTGCAAATTAGTCTGAAAAATCCAGTGCTGCTTTTGCTACAAGTCCTTCATTATTGCTTTTTAAACAAGTGAAGAAGGGCCTAAGGTTAAAAAATAATATGCTACATTACTAGACCAATTACTGGCTACTCCTGTCTTATGTATCACACATCAGTAGAAAAACTCCATGAAAATACAGGCTTGGAAAATAAAAAAGAATCATTAAGATTATTATTTACAAGATTCCAGAATTCACTTTTGTATACGAAGGGATGCATAATAATAAAAAAAACACAACAGCAAGAGCCTGTCACAGTTGACTTTTAGTCAAGAACTCTAACAGCCTCCAGCAAAATAAATCCACCTTTCTAGCAAAATAAAAACCTCAGCATCCTCCTCTACCTTTAACAGGTTAAGCCGTTCATTACAGGCCCACAGGGAAGCTCAGGGATGCTCAGTGAGCAGCAAAACAAGCAGAGAAACCATAATTACAAGGAAAACCTTTCCACAAAGTGTCAAGTATCCAAATGAGAAGGAACTGAGTCTTTCCAGACATCCCAACTTGACCTGGATGCTGAAGTCTCCTATCATGTATGGTTCAGAGTACAGAGAGACTTTTATAAACTTTTGTTGCTGATCACTCAGCACAGTTTTTGACAGCAGCACACTCAGAGCTGGCAAGAACAGCATTGCTCAGTCTGGGATCTAGGCAGATTTAGCAAGCTGAGAAACACAATGCTGGGGGCAAGGTTTCCAAGCAGGTTCCTCAATCAAGGAGTTTAGCACCAAACATCTGCATTTTCATTTATTACAGAAAACTCAAGAAATCAAGCATGTTAGTTTTTTTCCCACTCTACAATCAGCAGGTTTTCCTGCTAGTTCATATTAGGCTCAGGTCATCATACAGGAAGAAATGGAAAGCTTGGAGATGGAGGAATAACAGATTCTGAAACTCAATAGTACCATATGGATGTGATGGTTGGAGGTCGTTTAGGGCAGAGTGATCATGAAATAATAGAGTTTTCAATACTTGGCGATATTAGGAGGAGCACGAGTAAAACTCGTACATTGGATTTCCGGAGGGCGGACTTTGGCCTGTTTAAGAGATTAATTCAGAGTGTCCCTTGGGAAGCCGCCCTTAAAAATAAAGGAGTTCAGGAAGGGTGGGCTTACTTCAAGGCAGAGATCTTGAAGGCGCAGGAACAAACCATTCCTGTATCCCAAAAGATCAGTCAACGGGCCAAACGTCCAGCCTGGCTGGGTAAGGAGATCTTGGAAGAGCTTAGGAATAAAAAGAGGACGTATCAGAGTTGGAAAAAGGGTCAGGTCTCCAAGGATATATTCAAGAGGGCTGCTAGAGTTTGCAGGAAAAAAATTAGGGAGGCCAAAGCCCAGTTTGAACTCAGGATAGCGACTGCTGTTAAGGACAACAAAAAATGTTTTTATAAATATATTAATAGTAGGAAAAAAGGTAAGACCAGCCTTTGTTCCTTAATGGACACAGGTGGTAATTTAGTATTTACAGACGAGGAGAAGGCAGAAGTGTTCAATGCCTATTTTACCTCGGTTTTTAATGAGAAGATAACTTGCCCTCAAGACTCCCGTCCGTCTGGACTGGTAGATGGTTTTAGGGAACAGAATGGTCCCCACATTTTCCTGGAAGAGGCAGTTATAGAACTATTGAAATGCCTGGACATTCACAAATCTATGGGACCAGACGGGATCCACCCCAGGGTGATGAGAGAGTTGGCGAGTGAGATTGCAAAGCCAGTCTCTATCATTTACCAACAGTCGTGGATTACTAGTGAGATTCCAGATGACTGGAAGCTGGCCAATGTGATACCTATTCACAAAAAGGGCGCAAAGGATGACCCTGGCAATTATAGACCAGTCAGTCTGACATCTATACCTGGCAAAATAATGGAACAGTTCATATTACGTGCCATCATGCAAGACTTGCAGGATGGCCAGGGTATCAGACCTAGCCAGCACGAATTTAGGAGGGGTAGATCATGTCTAACTAACCTGATCACTTTTTATGATCAGGTAACCCGGCTAGTGGATGCAGGGAAGGCTGTAGATGTTGTTTTTCTGGATTTCAGAAAGGCCTTCGACACTGTTTCCCATAGCATACTCCTACACAAGCTAGCTGGCCGTGGTCTGGATAGGAATACCCTTTGCTGGGTTCAAAACTGGCTGGATGGCCGGGCCCAAAGAGTGCTGGTGAATGGTGTCACATCTAGCTGGCGACCAGTCACAAGTGGTGTCCCTCAGGGTTCTGTGTTGGGACCAGTTTTGTTCAATATTTTTATTGACGATATGGATGAGGGCTTAGAGTCTTTTATTAGTAGTTTCGCTGATGATACCAAATTGGGTATGAGTGTAGATCAACTAGAGGGGTGTAGGGCTCTGCAGAGAGACTTGGAACGGCTGGACAAATGGACAGAATCAAATGGGATGAACTTCAATAAGTCCAAGTGCCGAGTATTGCACTTTGGCCATAATAATCCCCTGTACCGATACAAGCTGGGGATGGAGTGGCTGGATAGTGCCCAGGTGGAAAGGGACCTGGGGGTGCTGGTTGACAGTTGATTGAATATGAGCCAGCAGTGTGCCCAGGTAGCCAAGAGGACCAATGCCATCCTGGCCAGTATCAGAAATGGTATGGCCAGCAGGAACAGAGAGGTCATTCTTCCCCTGTACTCGGCACTGGTGAGGCCTCACTTGGAGTATTGCATCCAGTTCTGGGCCCCTCACTTTAAGAGGGACGTTGAGTTACTTGAGCGTGTCCAGAGGAGAGCAACGAAACTGGTGAGGGGCTTGGAACACAAGCTATATGAAGAGCGACTGAGGGAGCTGGGGTTGTTCAGCCTGGAGAAAAGGAGACTAAGGGGTGACCTCATCACTCTCTACAACTTCCTGAAGGGTGGCTGTAGTGAGCTGGGGGTCGGTCTCTTTCTCCGGGCGACAACGGATAGAACAAGAGGACACAGTCTCAAGTTGCGTCAAGCTAGATGTAAGTTAGAAGTAAGAAGGAAATACTTCACAGAAAGAGTGGTCAGAAACTGGAATCATTTACCCAGTGAGGTGGTAGAGGCATCATCCCTTGAAGAATTTAAAAAAAGACTGGATGTGGCACTTGCTGCCATGATCTAGCTGAACAGTTAGAACATCGGCTGGACTAGATGATCTTATAGGTCTCTTCCAGTCTTGAAAATTCTGTGAAAAATTCTGTGATAAGCAAGATCCCGCAACACTTGGCAGCTAACAGAAAATTCTACTTTGAACCACTGGCTCATCAGACAGAAGTGTGAAAAAGGGGAATCTTAACACAGACCTGATTACCACCATGATGAGAGCAATCAAAGAGGGGATGTGAATTCAGAATGTAACACACACAACGCGTGAGGTGCTGGTGCCTCCTTCCAATTCCTCCCCTGCATAACCAACCTTCACAGAAAAAACACCTGCACATGTCAAAATTCAGCAGGATTTATTTTGGTTTTGGGCTTTTGTTGTTTTATGTTGGTTTTTTATTTAATAGAGGGATTTATGAGTTTCCAAAATAATTTTGCTTAAAACACCTAAACTTGGGAAGTTTGGAAACAGCTTGATACACTTTGCTGTTTCACATGTTGTCTTCTGGGACACAGATTTTCACTCAAGGACTGTTTGTGTGATGCAAAGAAAACATCCCTCATCTTTGTGGGCCAAGTCCTCCTGGAACCTCTTTGAAAGAGATTAAAAAATAACCTAGTGAAATGCCAAAGTAGCTGGGATTCTTATCTCCACTCAATTTCCCCCTCCCATTTCTCAGAGGAGAAGGGCTGTTTACTTAACCAGCAGATTACATTTGTTGATCAAAGGACGAGGGGAATCCTCCCTAGCTCACACACCCCATCCACATGCAGATTTTGGAGCACAGTGTATGGCAACACAAATGAACTGCCCCTATATTAAGTCACCAGATGTAATCCTGACAGCAGCTCCAAGCTCTTGGTTTCCTCCTCCTCCTCTGATCTCTCTCTTTCTGCTGCCTCCCTCTCCCTTTGCTTTGATGACTTTGACAGCCAAGCTCTTGGAGAGTTACTCCAGGTTACAACGTGTCACCTTTAATGGAATTCAAAGCTTTAATTCAGAGAGTGGCCACTCTTGACCTCTGGCCCCACTGCCACCCACTCTGCCGCCCCCCTCCTTTCTCCATCGCCATGGAAATGAATGGCTGAGCGAAAAAATGGGAGCAGGCAAAGTCTAAAGCTTTTCACAGAGCCCCCAAAAGAAAGATGAATGAAACTCATTCATCACTGAGCAAGGGACCCAGAGAGCAAGCCAGAGGCAGAGCAGGCAAGGGAGAGAGACAGCCTGAGATAGAAAAGGTTACCTCATGCAGGAAGTTATGTGATTTGAAAAAGAAAAGCACAGGAGGTGTGAGGGAACATAGTTCACTTGCAAAAACTACAGATTCCACCAAGAATGATGCTGGTTTGGGGAGCAGGGGTGGTTTCCTCAGCCCCTTCCCAAGATAGAATTTCTTAACACAGGATTACCAGAAAAACACATAAATTAGAGGGGAGAAGGGAGAAATTCCTGAAGAGAAATCTCTGTGAAAGTCTGAAGGATGGACCACTCATGGAAAGGAAAAAATATAATTACAAACAAAGCTGTGTTTTTAGTGTTTAAATTTGGTCCAGCAAATCCTCTGCTTTAGAGAGAAGTCATCATTCTCCTGATGCATACACCTGCTTTCCTCCCCATCACCTCTGCATCACATATCACATTGATTTGTCTTCATGTGTGCTATCAATCAAATTCCAAAGCCATTTGTAGCACTAGGGAGTAAAGCACTCTGGAGGCAATAGCTTAATTCACTCAGACATAGCACCAGTTTTCCAGGGCATTCCTCCAACTTCCCCATTTCTTACAACCTCACTACTACTGCAAAGAGCTCCTTCTTTTCAGAGCACCTGAATCAAACAATAATAATTACAAACACAGCCAAAGGACACCACATATCCCAACATCAGATGAAGGAAAATGTGCTACTGCATGCTGTTTTACAGAGCTGAGGGAGCTTGCTGATGCCAGTGACAGACAGAAAGGGAGGGGGACAGAAAGGAAAGTCTGAAATGCAGCAGCTCCAAAGAGCTTAATTCGCCTGCACCACTTGAAAAAGAGATAAGCAGGACAGAAGGAAGGCAACAAGCTGTGACAAGTGACTCCCTAAACCCAGAATCTTTTGCAAAGGTATTAGATAAGAGTGTCATAGATTATAATAGGATATTTACATAATTGATGACTTCCCAGAATAACCAGTCAAAATTCATCTCAAGCATACCAAAAATCAGGCAGAAGCCAGCAGGGCCTTTGGGAATGGTTATGGGAGAAAAGCTGTAAAGGGCAGATCTCAGTAAAAGGCAAATTCTTACTTAAGACTGCCTTCCAGCCTTATCCCAACAGAGAAATAACAATGCAGTTCTCCTTTTCAGTGAAGGCCAGTCCAAAGCTTACCCATTAAGCACAACTCAGAAGAGAGCCTACCTAGAGATTAAGTGATAACTCCAGGAGATAGCTGCCCCTTGCAGAGTGATTACCATTCCAAACCATGAGATTCTTTTTCCTCCTTCCTAAAGCTAATCAGGCATGATTCTCTTTCATTCCTCCAATCCTTCTGCCACTATTTAATTCCTCTTTTTTAGCATTCGAGTGAAAAGGTATCACCCGAGAGGCAGGAATCATTACACTTGATTCAGTGTTAATTCAGGCAACTGGATGCCAAGCCAAGCTTCCTGGGAATGATGTTAGCACCTCTGCTGGCCACAGAGCTCACACTCAAACTTCAGCCTTTGGTTAATCTGTATGACCCTCCATGGTGGCTCACACCCTGCCCCAGCCTGAGCTACCCTGAGGATTTCTCAGGCAGGGAAATCCAGGCACACAAGCAGAAACACTCCCTTCAGTGAATATACAATATACAGCCTGGGAAGCACAGTAAGAGGCAGCCAGTATCTTCACAAAGCTTTTTGAATAAAGAAAAACAGAATCGGCAGCTTGTATACAAATTAACTGAAACTAAAGCTGGCATTCTCCATTGCTTCCAAATCTCTCTTCCATAGCTATCAAAACACATCTATCAAAAACAGAAGTAGGCACAGGTACCACTCCTTTTCACCTGCAGAATGCCTACTGTTGAGGTGGTGTTTTTATTATTTTTTCATGCCCTGTCATTGGGGATTCAATCCCTCCAAACACACAAAGGCTTGCTGAGACAACAGGTATTGCCTATTAAAGCTGGTGAGGCACATCCCACTGCAGAGGGATGCCAGCACGGAAGGCACAATGCAGAATTGCTGCTACCCCTCTGTGCCTTGTCCTTCATGAGAAACAGCTCTCCAAAGGTGGAAAAGCTGCAAGGACCAAAGGGAGAGAGCCCTGCAACACAGCTGAGGGGGAAAGGAAAGAGACCAAGAAACCGAGCAGTGATGTTCTTCATATCCTCATATCCTTGTCTCATCTTCCCCAGGCCTCTGACCCACAGACCTCTTCCTCTCTCCCCACCTCCATGGAGCCCTGCCTATTCAAAGCTGGCTTGCAAACAGGAAGAGATCACTTAGGAAAGGTTTTTGCTAGTTCTAAAAAAAAAAAAAAAAAAAAAACCTCACTGTTTATTCAGGGCATGGCAAAAGTTGATGATGCTATTCCACACAGAGCAAACACACAGCTCTGGCATAAAAAACTCGTGTTACTGTTAAGAACAGATATCAGTAATATTTTAGAGTTACCCTCTAAATGTTCTTCTCTCTGGTGGCCTCAAGCTAAGGCTCTGAATTGCCCTGAATGAAGATGTCTCTGGTTGATTCCTGCTGCAGGGCAGCTCAGGTCAGCTCTGCACTGCACATCTGTTTAACATCAACAGACAGATTTTGGAGGCAGCAAATTGTGCCACAAATGGCTCCATAGAGGTGGGAAGCCTCATTTGGTCTTCAAAGAAACTTCCTACAGTAAATTTAAGAACTTGAGAGCGCCAAACATGAAGGACACCTGCATGTCATTAAGTGCTTACTGCTGAGCAGACAGCTTTCTGGGTCACCATCTGTTCATCAAGAGCACCAGCTCCTGGCTGCCTCTCCAGTTCAGTGTGCTCCAGGCTTTGAACTCTCTTTGGCAGCTCACAATCACTCAAAAGGTAGCATGGATGGTTCCTCTGTGTCAGCAATACAAATCAAAACACGGTGTCCCACGAGGGAACAATTCAACAGGCGCAGCTCAGTAAAGTCTGTTTAAGGATTTTAGGAGCTAATCTGAATAGCTCATGGTGTATTATGCCTCTGTTTGTGGTATCTACTGCTGCCCTTCTAATCTCATCAAGCTGCCGGCTTATCTGTAGTTATCTGGCTCAGGTAACACTTATTGTGTGTGTTGTTTGAACAAATGTCCTCTCCTGTGCTAGCAAGTTCCCTACCGAGGCAACTGCTCACAGAAAAAAGTTCAAAATTAAGACCCCTTGGCCTAAACAACATAACTTGTTGAAAACACTGTCTGTAGCAACAGGAGGAGCTACCTGCGTAAAGCTGGAGAATAAATATCTCACCACCTCTAGAAATCCAAATGACTTGCCTGCTGCTCCACAGAAGCCAGGCTGGCCCAATCCTGGCACTTCTATCCAAAGTTTTCAGCCTTAAGTTTCAGCCTCTTGAAGTTGAATCACCAGATAGCTCCACTAGATCAACACAACCATCAAAACAGGCAAAATTAATCATATAGAGAAAACAAAAGGGTCCTAATGGCTCCCAATGCTCACTGGGGAGAATGATCCTTCTCTGAAACAAAGCAGGACAAAGAGAGCAGAGGCCCCTCCAAGGTCTGTGGAACTGATGTATAACCACCTTCCACAATTTCTGACAATTTCTGCTCTCTTGCCCCCTGTCCTCCCCACCCAAGCTGTGTTACACAATTTAAGGACTGGCACAGTTCCATATTCTCAGAGAGAGGAACAAACAAATTTTCCCATTTGGGAAAATCCTGCTTGGTATTTGATGTTCCAGAATCTTCTTAAATAAAGCCATCAATTTATTACAGCTATAGCCAGCGCTCAGATTGAACTAGAGTTCAAAGCTGCTAAGCTTCTTCGTTCTTCTCAATGAGAGGAAAATCAGCATTCCCCTTGATTCTGGAAATGGAACTGGCTTATCCACATGGCCAGAAAAGCATGTGGGGCTCCCATGAGCAAAGGAAGCCTATAAAGCTGACACCTCCTCCACCCCACCAAAACACAATCCACCTATCTCAAAAATGCATGTTTTCCCTCATTCAGATTCACCTTTCTAAGAGGCTTCATGTGGGTGAGATTTGAAGAGAGGAAGATAATGCCTGGATGGAGACCTGCTGTGCCCAAGGACCTGGGTTTCAGGAATAAGGGCTGAGGCCTGCCTGTCTGCTGTCAAGAAAATAACTCTTGATTGGAAAGGAAAGCATGCACTTACCTAGCACTTCAAAAAGAAAAGGTAAGCAGGAGAAAAAACAGAAAGAAAACAGAAAAAAACTACCAACAACCAAAATATGTCAAGAAAGGAAAGAGTAAGCAACTCCACTTTGCTGACCTCCCATCATGGCCCTTTTAGTTTCTATGATGCATGTTTCTCTGTTCCCTCTGCTTTCCACATGATGTTTGACTCTATTTCTCTAGGTTTACAGGAGCCAAGCTACAAATTGATATGAGAAAGGGCAACACAAGAGGTGTGACTTGCAACATGTCACAGCCTTTGTAGGAAGCAAATTGGCACCTAAATTACAGTATTTGCATATTACAGTTAAAAAGGGAACTCAATTACTTGCTAAAGCAGGACACATTTGCTATCTTTCAAAACACAACTTCTGCTTCCCTGACCTGCCCACATTTCACCCCTGAGAAGCTGAGAAAAACTCTTCTGTCAAGACAAAATGGATGTCCTTATGCAAAAGGCCCAAGTTAGCTCCTTGTACCAATCTTCTGGTATCCACAACTCCACATTTGCCATTTACACTCTGTAAGATGAGAGATCCACTGCCTTCTAAGGAAAGCTTTTGTGAAATTATCATCCTGCCTTGCACCATCAACACTGTAATATAGTAAATTAGTTTGTAATTGAATTTTTCTTATCGTAGCTTTCCCCAGCAAGTTAAGAGAGGCCTTCAGTACTTGTAATTTTTCTTCCCTAGGAGATATTTATAATGTGGTTATCTGTTCTTCTTGAGTTTGTCAGGCAGACTAAGCTCTTTAAGCTGCAGAACAAACTTTCTCCAGGCACCAGTTTGCTGAAGAGTTTTTTCTTTCCTTTCATATTTTTCTTTTGCATCTTTTGAAAATGTTGACACCAACATAGGATGCCTTATCCTGGTATCCCCATCATCACCATGGTCTGACCCTCTCAGGCATATGCCTAAGATTTGGTTTTAGACTTTTCTCCACAGCACTACATTCAGAGCTCATCTGCCAATTCCTGCTTCCTGTGACCCCCTAAAATCCTTTTTAATCACTGCTTTCCAGAAATTTCCACTACATAGATTTCATTCATACCTACAGAGATGGAAGGGACTAAAACATGCTGTGCTAAGCCACTTGCATCATTATTTTCAGCACTGAAACACGACAGGGAAAATGTCACCCAACCCTACGACACAGACTTAGACACAAAAAGGAACAGGTGGAAAGAGGCTCCCTGCCTTTTCCTGACATCTTTCCCTGATTCCAGAAAGGTAGAAAGAGGTCCTCAGCAGCCTCAGACTGTTAATAATTACTCCAATGCTCCGTTAGTAATGACTTTTGCAATATTTAACATTTTCCTTATAGACTAAAGTCTAATTCTTCATTAATTTTTAAAAGAAAAAAATTAAAACGTGTTTTCAATCTTTTACTTTAAAGGAAATACTTGAAAGCATGACCACTGGGTTACATTAAAATAATAAAAACCTCTGCAGAAGGCCAGAACAAAGAATCCCATCGTTGTTTTGGATTTTCTTCATCTAGAGATTTTTAGACAAATATCCTGACAGGAAAGGGGGAGGAGTGGGGCTGTCAGTACTGCATTCAGTGAGTATAATTACACTGAATTAGTGCTAAGGGGTTTAGAGAGAGGGGGAAAAATACTATTCCACAGAGTTAATATAAAGTGGGCTTTCATGTACATACAAACCCACAAGGAGCAAGCTGCTGCCTGCTGAGACCCATTTGGGAGCCAAGGGATTGATCGGGCCCGGCCAGCCCTCGCTGCACAGAAAAGCTGCACTTGTGAATTACTGTAAAGCAGCATTCGCATGATTGATGGGTTTGCCCCCACCACTACATTTGTCTCAAAGATCCATTTTGTCTTCTGTGGCCACGGTGTGAATTAACCACACTCACAATGGCTGGCTGCATTTCGCCAGGCCGATCCAAGGCCCCGGCGCTCCACGGAGCTTTTATCTCATGCGGCCCCGGGACTGGGAAATGGGGAAGGGGTGCTAGTGAACACCCAGGCTAATGAGGAGCACCAGAACATCAACCTCCTCTGCCACCAGACCAGCCAGCTCACGCCCAGGGAAGTCTCTGAAGAAGCCGTGCCTCCGAATTCCCCTGCAGTCTGACGCTACACCCACTTATCCAGACGTTCCAGGGGCCATAAGGTGTAACTATTTCATCTCTTGCCTTCTTAACCCAATATGTTTTCAGCAATATATTTTTTTTTCTCCTTTTTCCCAATGAAGAGCAAGAGGAAGCCTGAACTCTGTATCCAGTGAAAGATCCAGAGACTCCACACAATTTGTGGTGGGATTTCTCCTCAAGGCTCAGTAAAAGTAATTAGGATAGGAAAGAGAATGGGAGAGAACAATCATACATGGGCCCAGATCATGACCAGCTTTTTAAAATGTCCTGAAATGTTTTGAATGGACAGTATGACACAAGAAGCTGGAATTTTTTTAAAGCCCAATCACACACCTGCTTGGGGACTGTCCCTCAGCATCCCAGGAACTGATTTTTCAGCCAGGGATAAATAAATCTTAGTCAACTGCAAACTGCACTGGACTCCTCCCAATTCCCTGGAAGGTACTACATATATGAATAACATTTTCATTCTGTTTTCCTTTATGTGGTAAATACATTGAGGAAAAGAAAACCTCAAAAAACCAAATAATAGCATTAAATACTATTAGCTACATCAAGTTTGCTGCACACAAGCAAAATGTAATCTTCCTACACACAACTCTGCCAAAGCATTTCAAAGGGCATAATTTCATTTCTCTTGCCCTGGTCTTCCATCAAAACATGTCTAATCCTACAGCACTTCCTCTGTATTCACAGTCCTGCTCTAGCCACAAGGATAGGAAAAAAAAAAGATGCATTGCTTCTGTTGTCCTTGGTGTCCCTGCACTCACACCATTTCTTAATCACTACCTGCAGCATCCACTGCTCCCCACAGTGTGAGAGCCCTTCTTCCCAGCTCCACCATCCCAACAGCTGTCCCAAGAATGGCCCTGGAAAAAAGGCTCTAAGAGCAGGATAATGCAGCTTGTTTTCCAATCAATGTTAGGCCTGGGAGCTTCCCATGATGTCCTGTCTAGGTTTGGCATAGCACATCAAAATGCTCTCCTCAGGTTCAGAGCACCCTGCAATCAATCCTCTCTGGTCCTTTCTTGGACACCATCTTCATCTGCCTTTGCAGCTATGGTAGATGTCCCAGGAATCACAAAGTCAAAATGTTTTGAGAGGTCTCGGCCTCTCTGGGAGCCTCCCCAGCTCCAAACCAACCCAGCCTCCAAGGAGGCAGATGCTGAAGTTGCACCAAAAGGGGTCAAGCACATTTTAGCCACTACACCCAACTCCCACTTGGAAATTCTCACAACCAAAACGTGCCATAACTGAAAGCACACAGTAACTAGGTCAGTCCCTGTGCACCAAACAGCTCACACAAACCACAGCTAGAGCTCAGCTGTCCTGGACTGACTGGGTTAAAAGATGAACACTCAGCACTCTTGGCAGCAAATAGGAACTGCTCTCAGACAGTCTCCTGCTACCATACACTTCCAAACTTTGTATGCGTGCATTTTATTAACCCCAAAGGATAGAGTGTTCCATTTTACAGTGAAAAACTCTCTCAGTTGCAGAGAAACTGAGTTGTCCAGACCCTTTTGACTTCTCCTGACCTCAGCTGCTGTGATTTGCCTGTTATACACACATGCTGTGTGCTTCACCACACACACAGGGAAAGAGGAGAATGGGATCACTGGTAGGTTTCTCTGGGACCTCACAGAGCTGCTGGAAACCTGCAAAGCACACACATGGGAAAGCACACCATCAGACAACGTCATGGATGCTGCATGAGCTGTGGTGAGCACCAGAGTCAGCACTGCTTTGGTAACAGGGCCATCACATCCCACAGACCAAGCTGAAGGCTCACTCCAGTCCCAGGAGGCTGGCAGTCCGTGTTTCTACCTGTCATATGACAACAACATTTCCAGTGAACTCTGACCAGCACACTAAATTCTTACCTCCCCTACAAATTCTCTAACAGTGCAGTTCAGTGCAGTGCTATCAGCAGCTGGATGTCAAACACAGGTGTGCTATTCAGAAAGGCCAAGTTATTTCATTTCCAAAGTCTTTGCACAGTGGAGCACCATCCAAACCAGGCACATTTTCCCTCAAGTTCCACCTAAACAAAGACTGACTTTAAATAAAAGCTATTTGTTGTCACTCCTTCATTTTGCCACACTCAGAGGCACGGTGGGCAAATGTTATAAAAGCTCCACCTCTAGAAGCAGGAGGTTATCTGCAACCTCAGCTGGCTTCTGTCACTCCTGGTGCTGTGTGTGTCACAGCAAAACCTGCAAGGCATTTAGTGTCTCACATGATGACAAGGAACACTACGCCCTTGTGCCCATGCACAGCACCCTCCATAAAAACCACTTGAGCTCATCAAGATTAGGAAGGAGCTCTTTCTTAAGTCCAGCCCAATCCAGTTAACAGGCTTATATGGAAATGCTGAGAGACAGGGCTGACAAGTGGCAGTGCACCCAACTTGCAAACTCCAGTTTGCTAAAAAGGAAGAACGTGTTGGTGCTGCCCAGCTCAGGCTCACAATTGGCTCTCTCCTCTTCATATACTTCTTTACAGATGTTTTTCTCTAAAGATATGAATTTAAAATTACTTGGGTGACCCTTGTGATTACTAATCACTGTTATAAATCTCATTCCAGTAGCACAAAGAAAGAAAACCAACTGCTAAAGACAAGCTCATTTCCTGATCAAATAGCCTTTTTCTTCCTTGGTATATGCTTGCATAAGTTGATTTTCTTCTGCTAAAAAGATGCTGGCATGCATCTAAATAGAAAAAAAAAATGCACAGAGATGTTTTGAGACTGCTTGTTGTGACATCAGCTAGTGACAAGACACCACTGTCCCATCTCTCTCATTCCATCTGTGCCCAGGAATGCAACCTGGGGAAAGGGCTGCACATGACCTTCTGCTGAGGAGCAAGCACAGTGGCAGATGTCCAAGCCCTGCCCTCCCACCACTGCTGAGCATGCAGGATAGCTCCAAAATGAAGGCTGAAACAAAACCTTCCTCTCTTTCAAAATAGAGTTGCTTTGGGATTCCACACTTAAAAGGTAACAACATTAAAGTGACCACAACCTCAACTTACTAAGACCTGATTTTCCATAATAGGAATGAGAAAGGGGGAAAGAGAAGAGAATAAACATCAATTTTGCAAATAATATAATAATTCTAGGAGTTAAATGAAAGACATTTTACATGTATCAGTGTTACTATGAGAAGTTAATATTAAAATAATTTTCTGTGAGATGCATGGAGACTAAGTCAGCATCAGATAAACTGAACACAGACTCAAGGGAAAATGGGTAGTTTGCACAGGACATTGCACTTCTGACAACATACTTGTTTTCAAAGTCATCCATTTACCACAGCTGAAAAGCATCAGGGCAACAAATTAGATGTATATGGGTGTAATTAGCTCACATTTCTAATATCACAAACAGCTTCCTGGAGCCCAGCTTGCCTAGCTGTTCATTTAAAAAAACAAAAAACATCCCCCTCCAACAAGGCAGGAGCACAAAAATTGTTAAATTATACAGCCAATCTAAATCACAATGAGCCTATATAAATATATATGTTTAATTTACATATATATTTAGCTACTTTGGTGGACCTTCAGATACTTCAGATCAGGCTTTTAGACAAAATGCTTAGAGGAAATTCTTCTGAAAAGGCAAAAACATACAATATTGCTCAAATACCAGCTAAGGAGGAAGAAGTCAGAAGGACAAATAGGACTTCTCAGGCTTTCCTGGCAGGGAGGTACAGGAGGGGAGAGTTTCCAGCTAGGAATGTTGAGCTATAGTTGTGAGGATGATAATAAACACAGCCTCCAATTGAGACCAGGGCTGATCAATGTGAAATAGTTGGTGATCAAATGACGGCATCACCATTTTCCACAAAGGTGAAAGTGTGATAATTTTTATAAACTATTCTTGTCAGTGTAACCAATTCACGTTGGTGGCAGTTAGTTTGAAGACTGCAGAAGGAAAATCTACAATGAGTAAGCCCCAAACAACGAAAAAGAATTGATTAAGGAATTGGGCCTGTTTCTAGATTTATTTCTAAAGTGAGGACAGCAACAGTTCAGATACATTTGCATAGGATGTAAACACAGAATTCTCTCACAGTCATTTGAAATCTTCACACCACAGTCACTGCCTGATTCTGGTGTATGACTGGGAGGTCATTATCAGTGCTAAGAGAATCAGGTTTTAAAAATCACAGAATGTGGGAGTCACTTCTTTCTGTTCCTTGAGAGCCATCCTTTCAAAAAGCATGCCAAGAATGACATAGATATTCTGAAATGATGCCAAAGTGCAATCACTGGTGATATTTCTGGTCAGTCAGAAAAAAAAAAAAATTACTTCGCAAATGTAGTTTAAGAATTTATTCACTCACAGAATATCTTTAAGAGAAAGAAAATGGAAATGCAGCCCAAGTGAAACTAATAGGAGAGAACAACTTTGGCAGGTGAGATGTAAAATGGAGATTAGCGGGTCCAAGAGCAGGGCTGAAGAACAAGGAAGCAAATGCAGAGTGACAAGTAATAAGGGATTCCTCAAGCACACAGGAGACTGGGACTCCAGAAGAGCCAGTGGGTCCTGCAGACTCTCCTGATGCAAAGCCAGTGAGGGCAGGGAGAGAGATTGCACAGAAGTCAAATGGCTCCTTCCCTGTTTCAGAGCAGGGAAGGGAGATGCACGCCCCGGGGTTACACAAGTGCAGAACTGCCAGACAGAGTTAGGGGAAACAAAATAAAGCAAATGGAAAAAAAGAAGCTACTTGAGAAATTTGATTGCACTAAACTGCATTTCCAGAGCTGAGAAAAGTCAGTAAAAGGCAAGTGTAAACCAGCCAGTCAGAAACAGGAGACACAAACTAGAGAAGTCTAAAAAAGCACATTTTCCACAATGATAAATCATAACCTACAAATGACAACCCACTAACCTACTAAAAGGTTTCCAATACATATCCTGGCTATTTTTTACCAGATGTAAATTGTTCAGATTTTCCAAGACTTTGTTAGGAGAGCTTTGTCATCTTGGGACAAGAGGTAACTGCCACTCTTTCAGTATTAGCCAAGGAACAGAGACTCCCAGGATAACAACAATAATTTTTTCATACAAAAAAAAAAAAAAAAAAAAAAAAAAAAGGGAGATGTTTTAGCACCCAAAGCCCTGCCTACGATCAGAAGGCATTTGTGAAGTATCCGGTAGAAAGAATGGAAAACAAGGCCACAAAACACACAGCCCATGAAATGTGGTGTTAACCCACAGTATGGGGGTGTCCTTGTTCTTACAATCCAGACAACTGGACAACACAAACACCAGATAAAATTCACCACAGACATATTGAAGTCTAATGGGGAAAAAAAACCCCACAAATAAATAAATAAACAAATAAATAAATAAATAAATAAACTTACATTTATCTGCTTCCACTATACATCAGTCACTACTGAACTAACTTCTAGACATCAAAAAAGAAAAAGTTCTGAAGACAGATGAGTCACATCCCTGTGCTTAGCAAAAGAGTCATTTCAGAGTAGACAAAACTTTGGAATAGCACTTCTAAAACTGTAAAAAAAATGTTTGACTGTGGAAATTAAAATTATAGAATGCTGGGTTAAATTTCAACTAAGAGTGATTGCTAAAATAAGGGCATGAATTGTGAGCTTAGAAATAAAGAAACTGAAATATTCTGTTGATTTAGAACAAGGCATGGGGCTGTAAAAGGCTACTGAAAATGAGAAACATGAGAGAATGTGTAATATTTATGAAAGGTGACCCACTGCACTATTTAAATAGAAGAAAGATTAAAGCAGAGACAAGTTGAGGTTATAAAAATAAGGACATTATGGATACATGAGTTCAAAATTAAGATTCAGGAAACCTCAGCTACTCAGAGTAATGAAAATACATCTTCAAAACCGAAACAGATTGCTTGGGGCTTATCTGCCTAGGGGAAAACCCCTTCCAGGCCTGCCCACATTCAAAGCCAAGGAAGATGAACACTATTTGCGAAGAGTTTTAACAAATCCACAGTCTGGTTTTTAAGAAATCCACATAAGACTGGTTTTTACAGACCTCAACTCCTGCTCTTTCACACCTTTTCTAACTGGACCTTTTCTAACTCTCAGACTGACCCAGCTGCTCCCACAGAAGCATTTTCTGCCTTCAGTGGTTTTGCTCTGCAAGGCAGCAAAGCTGGGACCACAAAGGAATCTGAGCAAGGAAACCAGAGTTCACTTGGGATCAGCAGCTGCAGCCTCGAAGTTCTGCTACTCCAGAAAGTATTTAGACCTCGAATGTATCTTTTAAAGCTGAAGGAATAGAAGACAGATAGATACAAATGAGATTAAAAAAAAAATATCCCTTTCATTCCACACCAATCACACTTTGCATCAGGCAGTGAAAACCAAGATTATTCTCTCCTAAGGGCACTGATCAAAGGCTGAAATGCTTTTTGCAAGAGAAGTTATGATTAGAAGGGGAGAATAAAAAGAAAGAAAAAAGAAAAAAAATATCAAAAACCCCTGTGAAGCAATTGAAAGGAAATGCACAAATTTTAGCGAGAAAAAAAAAATAAAACTTCTATTTTTGTTCAATTCTACAAAAATAGTAGGAATAACTGCAAATAACAATTACTAATTATTTCGACTGTTTCAAATTATTTTATAAATAGACAATTTTATAACTTATAATTATTGTAACTGTTTAAAACGTTTACAAATACTACACTTAGATTCTAATATTCAAAGGTATGCTTTGAAGAAAACTTTAAATGGATCAGGAAAGGATAAATGTGAGAAAATGCTCCTTGTTGCCCACTGCTGTATTCTACAACACTTATTTCTGAGACACAATGACCATAAAAATGCCCTAATGATGAGCATGAGCTGGACATCACAGGGCATCATGAAGAGTTTACTGCAGCCAATGTGTCTATCCCAAAAGTAGGCTAAGTTCTTGTTTCCATTTTCTCAGTGCCCTTTAAGTGCTGGAACTGTTCAGATACAAACTGGAATTCCACTGACCTGAAATCACAGATTCAGTAACACAGAAATTTCCATTTCGATAAGCCTTAGATGAAATATTTCAACCTCAATTTTTCTTGACTCAAGACAGATAATTTACACTTCACAGACTTCTCCTACTCGGAGTTTTTCTGTTTGTTGCAGTTTAAATGAGACAAGAAATTCCCACCCACAATTACTTGAGAAATCTCAGTTGGTAAAATCCCAACTGGAATCAGAGCCTTATTGCACATGCTGAAAGTGTCAATGCATAAAGATGTGAACTTGTCATTTACAGTACATGTTGCACAATTGGTAACTCTAAAGTTATCTAACACATTTTTGCTAAGCATCCCTACATTTTTTAAAGTTTCTCCCAGCAGAGACTTGCTTCTGGGGTGTGTGTAAAGCATGATGTCAGGGCAAAGTCTCTACACATCTCTCTGTGTTCCTCTATAAAAACACTCTCCTGCCATACCCACCCATCCCACGGTTGTGGTTAGCACAGGAAAGAGGGGCTCTTATTTAAGGGACTTGCAGACAGAGTCATAAATAATTCAAACTGAAATATAGTACATAGCAACTAAATGAACAAAGTACATGCTGTAAGATGCCACCTTTATTTTTTAACCCACCACTGCTCTCTAAAGCTCTCACCCCCTTCGGGAAAGCCAGTACAGAGATGCTGAATTTGGGCACAGAGAAGCAGCCAAAGAAAGGCCAGGAACACGTAGGACACCACATGATCCACCATGAAAGAAGAGGTGTTTGTAAATGTTAACTCCGTTACAAAATACTGGAAGAGCCTATAAACATTTTTGAAAGCAGCTTCAAAATAACTTTTCTGGACCAATATTATGAGTAAGAACAGGAAATTCACTTTCCTATCCCTTTTGAACTTCTGATTTTTTTTTTCTATCATGAAAACATGGCAAATTTTCCAGGTGGTTACAAATAGAGAAAATGTTCCCCTCCCTCCTGCATTTCTGATTTCAGCCAACTTTACAAAACATTTCAGACATTAGGGCCAGAAGATTTCTCCCTTCAGAGACAAACCCAAGGGTTGATCCCAGTGGGAAGATGGAAGTCTCCATCTCTCATCAGGATAAGCTCAGAAGCTTCACAGCAGTAGCTTGTCATTCAGGGACAGGTTTGGCCAGGGGTTATGCATCCAATATGGCCCAGACCCTACCTTGGAAAGGTATGGTTATTAGCATGGACTGATAGAAGCAGTTTATCTTGGGAAGTGGAGGAGAAACCCAGATCATCATCAGCTTGACTCTACTAAAAAAAAAAATAAAAATTAATAGAAGAGCAGCTCATGCTTAAACAGGTCTCCAGAAATATACCAAGTGAAGCTGTCAAAGGCTCCCTGGTAAATGTATTGCTAGAAAACTTTTCACAAGAGCTTTCATTCCACCCACTCTCAAAGGCCATGGCCCTGAGCACATACTGTGCCATCAGAGAGTTTTATTTCCACTAATTATGTTAAACTTTTCAATGAAGTTTGCACGATCAAACAAAAGTTTCACAAGCACTTTTACACTTTATCTAAGTAAATCCCACTGTTCTCAGTGAGGTAACTCAGAGCCATAAAGATGCTCCAGCAATGCACAGGACACACATAGACTATAGTTCAAACTGGAAGTGATGGAAAGAAGACAATGGCACCTCTTAAAACACCTACAATCCCAATGACCACTCAATATTAATGAGTCCAAAATACAAACTAAAACCCATGTCCCATTTAATGACAGACCCTTGAGCTAAACAAATATAAAGGGAGAGGAGCTTGCCTTTTCTTCTCTACCACCCCACAAATATAGTTTCCCATGGTATTTGCAAGCACAGCAAGGACCAAATTCAATGCAGACACCCCTACTTAGGCAGCCCATAATCCCTGCCAGCTCTTTACAAATCCTCTGCTGGTGGATGGTCTATTTGGGATTAGTGCTAGAAGGAAAATGAGAGCAACCTTCAGGCTCCCCTGAACTCTGCAGATCTCCGGTCAAACTGGCCAGTGGATCACTGTACCATAACCAGTTCCCACATGGGTTTCTGATTTGGTTTGTGGGGTTTTTATTTTTTTGTCCCTTCTGCTGCATAAATAAGCCTAGGAGAGGAGGAGGCCCAGAGCACAGAACAAGTATGCTAATGCCATATCATACCAACTGCCGTGCCAGCAGCAATCACACACACACACACATGCCTGCTCACACGCTCCTGCCAAATAATCACTTCAGCAAACATCAACCACAGAGATTAGCCAAAGCGTCTGACAACGCGCAAATCGGACAAGAAACACGGGCTGAAGGGACAGCTTAGCAAAGTGAGGATTTACTAAGTGAAATGACATCAAGTTCCTGAATCAAAGCTTGCAGCATTTTTGGAAGACTGCTGAAAATCCTATCGTTGGCCAGTAGATTTTTTTTTTTCCATCCGGCCGTCCCCACTGCGTATCAGCTGCAGCCAGACAGGCTGCTAATAAAAGCAAGTGACTCCTGCACACACAAAGGAAAATATCTCTCTGGCCTCTGGGAAGGCAGCAATCCAAGCAAACAGCCAGGCACTCAGGTGGCACGGGCTATTGGGGAGCAACCATGGCATCTCAGGGGCCTTTCAGCACCAAAAAGCAAGCTAAATCCCTACACAGTAAAAAAAACCCTACAGGTTTTCCAGGTGAAACCATCCTAGGCCGAAAAAGAACTTCAGAATATTTCTGTTCAATGTGATGGTGGGGGGGGGGTGGAGGGAGGCTACTTTTAAACATGCAATTTTTATTGTGTAAACTAAAGGAACAGAGTGTCTTTCTACCAGATTTAAGGCAGAATACCAGAACCATCTATTATCTCTAATTTACTAAAAGGTGCTTCACTCCAAAGGTACTTTCAAGGAAAATAATGAGATTTTGCTTCAAGAAGCACAAGAAGAGTCACAACCATTTAGAAGCATAATAGTGCATTTGTGTCTTATTTTGAAGAATTTGTTGCCAAAACAAAGGAGGAGGTACTCTTTCTAAATCTTAGACTGAATTACATATTCTTTATTCTGATGAAGCTCTTGCTGAAGCATCAACTTTGCCTGAATAATGTTTGGAGGATGTGTATGTGTGCCTGGTTAAAAATTAATCTCTTCTAGACAGGAAGAATATGATTTCTGGTGAGCTGAAAAAGAACTAAATATTGAAATGGAAGAAGCTTGGTTTTCTGAAAGCAAGCTGTGACTTTGTAGCACCATTGCACAGACACCACTATATCAGAAATTCAGAACTGCCATTTTTCTACCAAGGCTATTTCTAAATCAATTCCTATCTTACTTTCAAAGACAGCAAACCTTCCTTACGAGATCCATCCCTTACCATCTGACAAAGTGCCAAAATGAGCATTACAGAAATGTTAAAATGGGCATTTTGAGACAATGTCACTCTTCCCACTGCTGCTCACATGCTCTAAACCTGCTAAAAAAAAGACAGAACACCTAAAATAGTTATCTTTAAAACTAAAGTTTTTGATACAACAAATACCTTTACACAATGTACCAAGCACATTTTGGATGCTCCTATCACAGAAGAAAAGATGCTACAGACTGTGAGCCTTCTGTTGTTGGCTACAGATGGGTGCATACATTTGCATTGCACTACTAAGGCTCCTTTGCACTTGGAGATACATGATGTGTGAGGAGTAGAGCTAAAAAAATAAACACATGCATAAATGAATCTGTTGTTCTAGTGATCCAGTAGAAACAAGGAAGCCTTAAATGGAGGAGCCATATCATCTTTAAATGGTTATGAAACTAATGCCACTGTCTGCATGGCTCTGAGGGGAAAAAAAAACCCACAAAAAAGAAAAAAAGAGAACAGAACAAGTTCTGTGCCCACTGGAACTGAATCTGAGAAGTTAATTCAGTTATTTCTGTGCAGGGACACTCTGGCTTCCAGAGATAAATATATATTCAGTGGTTGTGTCAATGCACAAGGAAGTCAATTCCAACGTACCCATGGAGTCAAATTATCTGGGGTTTTTATTCCCTTTTAATCCTTAGGGGCAGAAAAGGCAACAGGTAGATGCAATTAGCAAAGTCAGATGACGAAGACAACAGCAGAGCTGTCTCTGTGCCTTAATGAGCTCAGAAGATGACTGACTTTGCACTCCAGCCTAAGAAACAGCCTAGCTCCCCCTCATAGTGCTGCGCCTGTCTCCACTCAGCTGGACCAGCCTCCCTAAAACACCTGAGCACCAGCCAGGTGTGCAGATGAGGCTTTTGGAAGGAAAACAGAGCCCATCCAGTTTTGCTTTCCTTCCCAATTGCTCTGTCTGGTTTTACTCTTGAGAGTTTTTGTACAGATAGGGAATTCCTCCAAAAATATTGCTTGAAGATGGCAAAAATTGTGTTTCGTTTATGTGGTTAGCTACCTACCTGTAGACCGTGTCAAAGAATGCATTTAGACTGGGGTATTAGAGAATTCCTCCTCTTTCTCTTCCCTCCCCACAGCCATTTGATGATGGTTTCATCCACAACTAAATAGAGGATGTTTACAAGGTCCAAGCCATGCTGAAACCATGTAGAAACTAATGAGGAAGGAAGATTTTTACAATGCTCTTGTGAAACATTTAATGAGCTCTGAAATAGTGCTGGCAGGCCTCAAAGGAGAAAGTCCCAGTTTTAAACTTTGCAGTTTACTAAATGGCAGTGTGCAGGAGCCCCAAGCACTATTTATTTCCAAAGACTATTTTTATCTGAAAACACCCAACTCCTGTAACCCTCTTCTGCTCTGAAGGTCTTTACCCCTCTGCTGCAGCTGCCATGCAATCAGTGGCACTTGCCAAGCAATGTGCTCCTAAGGCCCAAAATAACACATTAATACATTTTTCTCAATGCAGTGGAGCTGGATGTTGCCTCAGATGTAGTTAGCTCATCTCCTCACCTCCAGAGGTCACCCCCATTGAAACCAGAATGTGCCATTCTGGAAAGGCTCTTTGGAGTGGAGGGATGGTGAGGGTGAAAATCCCCAGGCTTTATCAGCAATACAGCTCTCTTTTATTGCATTCCCACTCCCCCTTCTCATCTCCCACCAAACTGCCCACAGCTGTGTTCTCTCAATCTTCAGCCTGAAAGACATGAAAAAGCAGCCTGCAAGACGACTGCAGTTTTGCAAAAGTCACTCCCACACATATAGACAAGGAAGCAAATAAAAAAGCTAAAAAATAAGAAAAACATCACAGTGCCACTGCAGAAGGTAGAGCCAGATATTTTGAAATGGCACAGTGGTTCTGGTCCTTGGAATAAAAGAAGGTGAGACATATTTGCCAAGAGTTAGGTGAAGTCCTGCTGACCCTTTCTACCATGGTAGGGTGAACCATTGCTGAAAACAAACTGAGCTACTTTAATACCACCACCTGCAACAGGTCCTTTTAAATCTTCAGGGTCCTTATTTTTCACTAGGGAAAAAACTGTAGGAGCCTGAAGAGAGTCTGAAAAGTATTGATGAACTTGGCATCGCAAGATCACTTTATCTGGCAACTCAGAACAAGAAAAATATTAAGAAGCAAACTCCATACTGACTGCCAGCTCTTATTTCATGGGCTGGATCAAACTCATGTTGAAGGCAGTGGGATTAAAGAGATCGTCAGCTGATGACCACTTCTGCTCAATCCAAAATCAACAGTTTGCAAAGCATATTTGAATTTTAAAAAAAATTGATATGGTCTTTATTTAGTGCCTAATACTGCTGACACAAGTAACAAGTAGTCAGTGCCCTGAAATTTAGTGATGTACAGAAGAGGTGCCTTTTCTCATCTGGTTTCCCTGCTGCTCTGTCAGTCCACAGAGACACCACCACACCATTTCTTATGCAACAACTCTGCTCTGTGGGTTATTGTAGTAAAACAAAAACATCCACATTACAGAAGACATTGCTGGCTCCTCTAATTCCATTTTTCCACAGTGCTTCTGCTGAAGAAATTGATGTCAGACAAGCAACTCAAATTTCCCCGAAGTCCCCTCAAACACACATTGAGCACTTGACAATGCCCACTTTTCTATTTTCCTCCCCAGGCTCCACTGGAGAGGACCCTCTGTGCATTCAGAGCAGCACAATGAAGAATGATTTCCAAAGCATTAACTTGGAGCCATTGAGACTTGGATGTTTTCAAAACGACTCTATTGTGCTCAAAGGATTCTAGACTGCCCCAGCTACTCTAGAAGAGAGTCTTTTTCCCCTTTCTCAAAACATCCACCCCTTGAGCCATGCCTGGAGTGCATTGTTGGGGCCGATTCCTTAGTGCAGCAAGTTCCATCAGTCAAAGCTCAACAGATACAAATAATATCAGGATATGGACATAAATTAGTGAGACAGACCCTAAATAGTTTTGACAGGTTTGGTAAGTATATATAGCGACACAGAATGCTATTCCTGCTGTCAGACATCAATATGTAGACAGAAGATTGGGGGCACCATGGAAACTCAGTGACATAAGAGTGGTATTGATTGGATAGAAAACGAGGCTGCAGTTTAAGCTTAAGGCTGCCAGGGATGCCAAGAATGGAGAATGACCTCCAGCAGTGAATTTTCAGCATAAGCTCCCTGTGAACAAGGCAGTCCAAGGAGGATAAATCAGGGACAGGCTCGCCAGGGATATGGCTCAAGCGAGTGTGGCCGCCCTAAGCAGATGAGAATCACTCTGTGTGTGCACGCGTTACAGTGACCTACTTCGTTCAAAGACAGCATTTTGTATGGTTTATTATGGAGCCCTGGAACAAAGAGATTTCCTCAATTAAAGTCCTGAAATGCATCCTCTAAATGAAAATGCTTTTGATACACTGACCAGCGAGAGGTTGTAAATATCCAGGCAAAGCGTACATTGTTAAAGAGCAATTCCCACAGAAAACGCCACAGTTGGGAATGTAGGTAATGAGGGGGCCTGAACAGAGCAGAAGCAATGAGCCATGCCAGCTCCATCCCTAATGCCCTAGTCTTACACTAAAACACTTGTTATACCATAACACTAGATAAATTGTATTTTCCTTGACAAAAAAACCCAACACACACAAACACACACACAGGAAAAAAAAAAAAAATAGTATGAGTTAAATGAATGCATTTTCAGAGCTCCTGTAAAGAATTATTTTTAATTGTTATCTAAGGAGTCAGGAACAAGCATTCCCAGAATGATCAAGAAGAAACAGAGGACATGTCAAGGAAGTACCTTGCCAAAGCCACAACTGCTGAAGTTCACTAAGAAATAATATTCACATTCGTGGCAGAAAGATTAATCTACACAAAACATCCACCAGTACAGCTGTGTCAGGAATAAGATAAGCCTCCAAAGTGTCCCCAGTGTCAGGCATATGGTACTGGGATAGCAGCACTATGTTTTGTAATCCTATAGTGAGACAAACCTTCTGCTGGCAAGGATGCATCAGCCACAGAGTGCATCTCAAATAACTGGGGATAGACATCTGGATAACTGCAAAAAACCTGGTTTTCTTAGGCCACTTCTACACTATAAACAAATATTTACCATTTGTAAAAGATAGGTTTGTTGCTGGCTTCTCTTTTTCCCCACCCAAGAGCTGACTCTGAGTAAAGTTGGTGAGTTTCTGTCCTTCAGTTTCACCTAAAGCTTCATCCATAAAAAAAATCACTGAAGAGTTTAGCTGAGCCTGGAGACGGGAGTTTAATAAATCTCCACTTTCCTTCTCTTTAGCTAAAGTTGCTAAATTATGCAGCAGGAATTGGCTTTGCTACTTTTTGGGGTCAGTTATCGGGGTTTGGTTTCTTTTTTTTCAGTTTGATGAGGTACCCTCTCCATGCACTTCCAAATTTTCTTTCCTACAGCAAATTAACAAATTTTGTCACAAATACACAGGCTCCTTTTTCCCTTCAAACTATTTCTCATTATCAAAAGTTTAGATTTTTTTTTTCAATTCTTATTCTTTTTCAGGGAGGAAACCGAAACAAAGTAAAATAAACACACAGAAGCATTAACTTTGTTTTGTAATCAGCTCAAGAACACTGCTCAGAACACATAAAACCCCAGGTATTTCTTTGTAACAACTTTTACTTTCCTTCTCTCTTTCTCTCTGTCCATCCCTTCCCTCCTCTCCCTAATACAGTCAGTTACACACATCGTTTATTTCTTGTTCAGAAAGTTGAGCTTCGCTAAAAGCTCAAAAAAAATCAGAGCCCAGAGGGAAAACAAGGAAAGGACATCAACTCAAGAGCTGATGAGCCACAGGTAAAATATTCCCCAGCTGTAATACAAGTCACTGCAAGCAAGCAGGATCCACTTAAAACACCTCTTTCCATAGGGTTATGAGGCAGAGGAAGATTTAACTCCTGTCACAAACATTTCCCTAAAGCTCCAAAGAGCCAGGCAGTCTCTCAGGTGCGCATCCCAGGAGCCAGCTCCCGAGGGTGCCACCAGGTTAAAGCGCAGTGGCCATTCCCCACCAAGGCAAAGCCACTGGAGGAGAGGTGCCACAGCCAAGTGGAAGAGGCAAAAGGAGCAGATAAGCTCACACAGAATGAAGATAAGCAGATAAGCTCCCACTACCTCTCCCCTATGAAAAGTTGTACTTTTAACAAGGAGAGAAGAAAAGAGGGTAAGGAGTTAGAGGCACCGGGGCTGCAGAGCATGAAACACTTGCAGAATAACTTATACGTTCAACAAAGAGGAAACTGTGTTTCCACCATTGTTAACTCAGATTTTCCCCTAGCCTATCCCTCCCGAGGAAGGAGAAGACACAAACTAACGACGGCAGTTTCAGATAGATCTATGACCACTTGCTAGATTTAGTTGTATCGCGAGGAGTAAATCAGGGATAAGAAGGCAAAGTCCCAAGGAAAATATCAGCCGAAGGTACAATTTAAACTCCCGAGTTGCAGCCGGGACGTTCCTGGCACAGGGTACCTGGGACCCGCCGGGGGTTTGCGCTCCGCCGCCCTTTTGTGCTCTCGAAATGGACCTGCCCGAGCACCCCTGCCACCCTTCCCCGCTTTGTCACCCACGGCCACCGCTGTCCCTTCACCCTGCGCTGGCATTTAAACCCTCCCCGGGACCGAAGCACGGCGGCAGCGCTGCCTGCCCAGCACAGATCCCGTCCCTGCTCCCGGGCACTCCCACACCTCACGCACCACCACGGCCAGGTGTCCCCTCAGGCGCACCCGGAGTGTCCCGGAGCCGCGGCAGGGACGAGGGAAGCGCTCCCCACCCTGTCCCGGGGGAACAAGCGCTGGAGGCTCCATCCCTCGGGCATTCCCCGGGAGTCCCCGCCGCCGCCTCGGACTTACTTGCGGCGGCAGAAAGCGCTTCTCCCGCAACGGAAAGGGGCGAGCCGCGACCGTTCCCGGTGAGCAGCGGCCGCTTCTGCCGCCGCGCGTGCCTGCGCTCCTCACGCCCGGCGCCGCTCGCTCTCTCCTGCCGGAGCTTTCTGCCGAGGTTTTTATACTGCAGGCAGGGAACCTGATCCGCGCCTCGACTCGGCGGAGCCCGGGCTGCGGCGAGGCGGCGAGAGGAGGGAAGGCGGGCGGGCGGGCGCGGGGCAGAGCGAGCGAGCGGCCGCGCTGCCCCCTCGTGTGATGCGCAGGGGCCGCGCCCGCCGGGCGGGTCAGCCGCGGGGCAGCCGCGCCCCGCCCGGGGCTGGGCCGGGATGGGAGGGAGCGGGGGCGGGACCGAACCGCTCCTCTCCGCTCAGCTCCGTTCGTCTTTTCCCTGTTCCGACCCGCTCCTCTGCGCCGCAGCTCCCCCGCGAGCAGCGCACCGGGCTCGCCCCAGGGTTCCCTGTTAGCCCAAGCAGCTTGCCCTCCTCTTCATCACCCAGGGAGAGGGAGAGGCACCCCTCCCTACAGCCTGGCCGGTGCGGGGATATGGCTGCTTTTGCAGGGTACCGAGGTCCGCCGCAGTTTTTAGCCCCTCTGTCGCCTTTGGCTGTCAGAGTTTGGAGAGCTCTGACTTCGGCCTCGCTGGCTTCCAGCTTGCCATTTTGACCCCGGGGGTGATAGGCTGGAAATACTGCTCGGGAAACAAACAAATAGAAAATAAATAAATATAAAGAAGGAAAACAAACAAATAAATAAATAATTGAAAACCCACAGCCGACCCCTTCTCTCTGCCAGCCCCCTCACCCCCAGCTTTTAACTCGCCATTTTGACCACGGGAGTGATAGGTTGGGAGTACTGCTCGGGAAATAAATAAGTAAATAGAAAATAAATAAATAAAAAAGAAAGAAAATAAATAAATAAATTATTGAAAACCCACAGCCGACCCCCCCCCCCCCCCCCCCCCCCCAGCTTTTAATTTCAGCTTGGCCTAAAAGCGCGATGAGAACAACTTTTGCCATTTCAACACTTTGGGTCGCAGCGGTTGCTGGAGTTGTATCAGGGCTTTCATTTAGGAGCAGGCTTTTCCAACTTTTAGGTTCATTACATCCACTGAATAAGAGTGTTCCCCAACTCGCAGCTTAATTTAAAACTACATGGACTTGTTCCAAACTCCAGGCAATTTCTGTGTAATTCCCTCTCCCCAGAGCAAGTGTCTGCCTTCACTTGAAAGACTGGGCCCATTCACTGCTGAGGTCTCAGCTGGGTTTGCAGCTTGCAGCTCCTGCTCCAGGTTTGCACAGAAATCCAGTTCAGATTCCCCTCCTGTTTCCAGAGGAATGAGCTAAAAAAGTAATTTGTCTGGCACCGTACACATTGCATCATCTAACACCTACCATCTGTGACAATGAAAAGCACTGTGCAGCCAGTCCCAGAGCGGGCAATTGCACTCACCTGGACTCCTTCTTAGTAAAGTAAACTAACCCTTTCCATCCACACCTTGACATCTTCTTTTCATCACACAGTTATGTGCTCAGTCCTGGCAGGGCTGTTTGGGATTTGCACCACCAGCAGGTTTAATGACAGTGATGTAATTTAAAACAACAATTTTGATTTGCAGTGTAAAGTGGTGGCTTGAGGTGGAGAGAATATCCTTCCCAGCAGCTGGATGAGTGGAAAGGAGCACTCAATGGCATTTGTGTTTCAGAGCAGACAAGGCTGAATGAATGCCTGCTAGCCAGCTTGCACCTTCCTGAGCTCTTCTCAGTGAAATCCTGGCAGCACGGTGCTAAGCACAACAAGCACCTCGAGAAAGAAACTTTCCATCAAAAAACACCTGGAAGTGGCTGACACTTTGCAGACCCAAGAAATTCTCCATAGAACCACCGTAGCACGTTTCAGATGATCAATTCTTTCTGAGTTACAAAGTAGGCAAGAGAACAATGGCTCTAAGTTCACCTTGATTGTAACCAAAACAGATTGCATCAGAATGGGCCAAGAGATTTCACTGAAATCTGAGTGTTAGCCAAAACACTGCAAGCTTAGCATTTTCATAAAACACTGAAAACTTTGCAGAAAGCAACTGCTTTTCATAGAGATGTGCATGATGTTAGAGGCCTCATTTGGCCTCTAAATTTGGAAGCAATGTCAAGCGTTAATCTTCGACCAAATTTGCCCCCAGATTTTCTCCATACCTAGTTTTCCATGGCTCCTGAGTTTACATGCACAGAAACTAGTTTTGTGTGTTATTTGACTCAGAATCTCCAAAATAAAACTGCTAGCAAAGTTACCAGAGTTTCTCAGGGGACAGATCATTGTTTGAAGCACCCATGACTGAAAAAGGAAGTATCTCACTTTTTGATTGCCAAAAAAAAAAAGGTTTTTTTAATGTTCATATTATTTGTTTCAATGGCACCTTGAGTCTTAACTGAGGTTTCCATTGCAACAAGCACTGTACAAATACAGGAAAAATATTCTTTGCCCCAAATTGCTCACTCCGTTGGATACATTTGATATTAATGGAGCATAACACTTGAATTTCTTGACTGAACTTTTGCCATTGAGATAGAACCTGTTAAGACAGAGAGGATGATGAGACAGTGAATACAGCAGTCTTGAGAGGACAAATGTAAGTTCTTTTGCCCAGAAAAAGGTCACCAACTATGTTATTCACAACCTCAAAGATGCCTGTGGCACTGGTTCCCAATGGAAAACAGCAGTACAGCATGGAGAAAAGGGATGGATGGAAAATAAGCTATGACCATTTACTTTCACAGGGATGTTTTCTTTAATAAAAGGATATTAAGGTTGGAGAAGCTTATCTCTAAATCTCTGCTGTTTTGTCTATCCTGAGGTTTTTTTCTCAGACAATGATATAATTGCTGCATGATCTCTGGAATTGTAGACTAGTCAGCATTTCTTGTGACATATAGGAAAATCCCTACTGAAAAAATACTTTTCAACTGTTACTTTTCTACTCAGAACACAAAGGTAACTGAGAAAAGAGACTTTGCATACCAAGATTGTCAGGGATACTTATCTTTAAAATCCTTAACATTGGTTTACAGCTGCTGGTTCCACTCAAAAAACAGTGGTGAGGAATGGACTGGCAGCTGTAGAAGTCCAGTTTCTGTTTCCACGTATCCTCTTTGCTACCTGAAGCAAAAATGTACAACCTAATGAGTGAGACAGAGCTGAAATATCTCTTAAAAAGGAAAACTGAAGGTTAGGGCCAAAACAAGCTGTAAAAGGACCTTTGATTGATGCCATAGGCAAATGGTCTCATAAGCAATCCAAAAGTATTAGATCCTCATTAGAATCTCAATTCAATCAGTAAAAGTTTATGACAATTTTGAGGAAAGAAGCTCCTAACTTTAGAAACAGTTTTTGCCAAAATACAGAAAGCACCCCATAATAAGCTCCCTTTAATTATGTGTGGTTTTCCCTTTGAAAAAAGCATAAACACCAAATTTTCTCTTTGGAGCTGGGGCTTTTCATTACTCTTCGGTAATCATTTCACAGCCCACCTGAAGGAGACAGTTGGAACTTCTAACAGCAGTTTGCACATTTTTTCCAAAGATGGCCTTAATAATTCTGACTCTGAAGTTCAGAGAGCAAGTCAGAGGACAAGGCTTTATGCAATTTTCTCTCAAGAAGAGCTTCCCTGTTTTTGGTCCCTCTGCTGAGCAGGTTAGGAGGTCAGCTGGAGCTGAGCTTGCCTTGCTTGCTTCAGCTCCACTGTAAATATCAATTTCTTTCCCTGCTCTCCCCAGCCATCAGCGACAGCAGCACCAGGAAAATGTAACACGATTCCAGGAAAGCAGAGAGGAGAGCCACACAACAGTTTAAAGGTTTTTTCACCTTTTGCTCCACTGTTGTTCCCCAGCTATTGAGCTGCCAAGCCCTGGCAAGGGAGTGCCCTGCGTCCCGACTGCTGTGCTCAGATCATATTTCCATTAGTGATACTGAATTATTTAGTGAATGCATTGAGGGTTGAAATCAGCTACTCCTGAGCTGTGTACCCTCTCACTCTATCTTTCATTTCAAGCCTGCACACTATCATCACAGAGACTATCAATCTTATAATTGGAGTAGAAAAATCCATGGAGTTCAGAAATAATAATTCATACCTTACTCTCTAATATTAAAGTAATCCAGAGTATAAAAAATCAGATTTCCCAGAGGCATGTGGAAGACAACGGCAAGAGCATGAACCCAGAAGGGTTATTCTTTCATGCACATATGCTAAAAACTCAAGATACTTGAAAACAAAGTCAGTGGCCCAGAACTTGATCTTAAGCTTCAGTCACCAAACTATGAATACATGTCGTAACTTCACACATTTCACTGACTCTATTCTCTACAAGGGGATTAAAGCTCTTCTGCTCAAAATTATTCATGTGCATACATCTGCATGCTGCAGTTTGAAATACACAAATATAATGCAACACAGCAGGCCTTTGCAGATCCCCAGCATTTAAAAGGCTGCTCTTCATATGTTGGCTTCTCTCACTACTTTCTTCTTTTGTTTGTGCTGGCAATCCTGGGAATGGAAGTCCTACATATCCAGGATTAGAAGTCTACTGCATTAAAAATAAAATACCTTAGTTATGATGAAAAAAAAAATTGCTTTGAGTACATGATCACTTTTTTTTTTTTTCCAAAAACATGTTCATTTCATTCTAGTTTTGCAGTTTAGGGAGAAGTTTAAACCAAAAGAAAATGGCATTTTATTATGAAGGGATGAGCAACACCTACCACTTCTGTTCTGTGTTCTGGGGGTTTGTCACTATGCATTGTAAAATCAAAACAAAATGCAGAAACAACATGTTTTTCCTTTGAAAATGAACCAATAAAATTAACATTTTTAGTTGATTTCAAACTTATGGCAGAAAATTGCTCTACAATTAGAATGCAAATGTCCCTTTCAATTTCTCCCAGGAAGAACCTGATTTGCTAGTTCCTATTTTTTCACAAGGCGCTATAGCCATGTGCCTAAATATTCTGTAAAAGGACTGGCTCTAGAAGTAGAGAAGACAGGATTTATAATTCCACCAAATCAGTCCTTGATTCTTCATTAAGGCAATCAGCTAGTATCAGGACACAGTACTAAATAGCTTTGCCCTGGGCACTGGACTGAAATGGTCAATTTTACTCTCTGCCAAGCTAGCAATAACAGATTAGAGGCTCTAACTCCATAGCAGGAAAGTGATTGGAAAATTAGAAGTATTCTGATCCTTTCCCTGTGAGCTAAATCATGACACACAACATTTTCCAGTTAAAACTCTAGTAACCATGTTTTGAAATACATAATCACTAGCTTTCAATCCAATTGTGTGTATATAATAAAAAAAAAATTTGTTACTATATTCCATATAGGATGAATTGGTAGTGTTTTGGGAGCAACCATAACACCCTTTGCATCCACAATATGATGCACCCAGCACAACTTTTTTGTTCAGCCTTAATGCATGAACAAAGAAGAAATTCCACTTACCAGAATGTTCTCTTTGCTTCTGATTTGTCAGTTTGTAAAGAGTTCACCTGTGTAATTATAATGATGCTAAACTTCACCTTTAAAGACAAATATAAGTGGTTTTAACAAGTTTTTCTTATGCACAATCAAATGATAAGAGTTCTCCTTCAGAACAGGCAGCTAAATCCTTGATTACGAATCTGAGTGAAATCACAGCAATAGAAGGAACACCGAGAAAATAATATTGACAAATAATTATCAAACATATTCAGAAATACCATTACTGAGAGTTCTTTATAGCTGTTTTTCCCAGGATTCTGGTGGCTTCGTTCAGCTTTCAATGGTTACAGTACAAGCTTGCACATACAAACACAGAGGGGTTTTTCTTCACTTTAATCACTGTAGTAAAGGCAAGCCTGCACTGAGACTGACAGTTGTGGAAGTGACAGAAACCCATCCATTAAGCAGGACATAATAAAATGCAGGCCCTAAAATAGTTGCTTCTGAGGATGATGGGGTTGCAAAGCACTTTAAGAGCTAGCTAAATAGATAGATATTTTCACAAGAGAATAAAATAAAAAGTAAAATTGTGTTAAGCCTATGTAGTACTCTTTCCTTGCTACCATTTTTTCAGAAACAGCTGTGGCAAATGGGAAATTTGGGTGATATCACCTCCAGAGATAACAAGAAACCTTCATAAAAGTCTGTTGCTAAAAACATAAGAACTGTAGGACGAACAGCTACAACCTGCACATATGCAATACCTCATTAGTTAATTTAATGGCCAGGATTTTTTTGCCCATAAGAACCAAATTAGGTACATCTGTTCTTAACTTACTGGCAATTTCTTGCTGGAGATTTGAGCCAGTTGCATGGCCCTCATAAAGCACAATCCATCTTTGATGGAAACTCCTGTGGGATGCTGTTGCCTTCAACGTCAGCTTGATCTGGGCTTTCATGCTCAGGAGTTTAACAAAATGTGGCATCATCATTCACAGACCTAGACCTGGACTGGCTGGTATTAAAAAAAATGTGCACATTAAAACCTTTTAAAAACATTAAAAATTTCATTCTCATAGCAAATTATGGGGATTATGTGGGCCATGTTAACACTTCTTGCTAAATGATGTCAGTTTTTTCCCCAAAGACCTGGTTGCCAGCATTATGTGATTGCTTTAGACATGCAGCTTTCACTAGTAAAAAGTGCAAACATAGAGGAGAAAGTCCTGATTCTTCCACTTATGCTTTATGGGAAAATCTCGAAGTATAAATGTTAAAACATTGCTAAAATAATCCAGAGTCAAGAAAAATTCTCAGAATATGTGTCAAACTGTATGTCATAAACTTCTATATTATAATATATAATACATATAAATGTTTAACACTTGGAGCCTTTCTCACAAGAGTTGGTGGGAGTTTTTTCACATTTTTAATTCTTGGAACCATCAACACAGTGAGAAAGACTCGATAAAACAGCCACACATGTTGTTCTTTTGGTTATTTCCTCTGGTACATCCTTCACTTCAGTAGTTTACTTTGCATCTTGGGAATTTGAAGGGGGTAGAACACAAGGGGAGGTATCTTCCCATGCAGAATAATTTCTGACTTCACTTTAAAAGATCCTAATTTTAGGCTTATTTCGACAAAACCACTGCAGCTATTGCTTATAATAATTTTGCTTTTACCATTTATTTCTACAGTGAAATTGTGGAGGTTTTAAAAGGAGTTAGCATACTTGGTTCTACTTTGAGGAGAGGGAACAATCAGAGTAGCCCTGCACCATCCACAGCTCTTCTGGTCATTAGTTTTATTATTTCTACCAAGAAATGGAGAGGAACAGGGTTTCATCATGTTTTCTAAGATCCCTCAGGTACTTTAGGCCTTTTGAAGACACCATGTTTTTTTAGTAGTATATATGCAATGTTTAAAACAGAGAAACACAATCTTAGCTAAGGTTCCCTTTGTCCTAATTTCAGTATTAATGCTAATTAATTAATATATGATATTATTGATGGAATTATATTCAGAACCTAAAAGAATACATGTACTTGTAGTTCAGTAGCAATATTTTTGCTTTTTCAATTTCCTTTTCAACGCTACATGAGATTGTTCAGAATTGTTTTTACCTCCCCAGGCTACTCTTTTTCTAATTATCCTGCCTAAATGTTAAGATATTGCAAAGTAGACCTTTCCAAACAGTTGAGTTCTGTCTCTTCAGCATTCATCCCTCTCTCTTTAAATAACCTGCATCCCTCTCTTTGTCTAAATGATGCTAATATAAGATCTGATTAGAGCAGCATAAATAATGCACATCTAGAAATTGCAAGGAGTTGAAAGCAGCAGCACCACCAGATTTGTTTTAGGAACAACAATTAACTGCCTAAAGGCAATTCTGTATTTATTGGAGTTCTCCCAGTATTTAAGAAAATTCCCATGCTTCTGGTACAATTTGCCTATCTCCTTTTCCTTCATCATATCTTTGCAGGAGGTAGAAGAACATGAGTGTCTAACAAGGAGTTCACATGAGTGTGTGACCTGTATTGCTGTTGCCCGAATTCTTTCTTTGGTGACATGTTTTAGATTTTGATTAATTTTTTCCCCTTTTTTTCTGTGTGTGTGTGACATCTGTTTTGTTTCAGCTGTCTGGGATAGGAAATGAGGAGCACTTTCCTTGCTGGGTTGCCTGTCTTTACTCCAGCATCTATGGGTACCATTCATTTTCCAGATGAAATATTGTTTTGGAATGTTGTAAAATGATACTCCCTTTATGTTTCAAATTATTCCTACAGTGTTGGTCAAAAAAAAAAATGAAAAACACCTAATTTTGAAGCATAGGCATAGGACAAGGTCACAAATGTAATTCAATGCTTTTTATATAGTGTTTTTCCCCTGGTTGTTCTGATGATGAAAGAAGTGCTGGGAATCCATGAACTTGCTTAGCAAGTGTGTCTTTTGTGGGTTTGTTTACTCATGAAATTGAAAAGTGAAGATGGGTGAAATCCATGCAAACTGATACACTACCTGGTCTGGACAGGAAAGCTCCATCATCCTCCATGGAATCCTGGTTTATTAACAGGGATAACCTTTCCATTAAATCCTAGATGAACCCCGACTCCCAGCTGGATTCCCCTGCTGCCCCAGCCTGGCTAGGAGGGAGATTGATCCTGAAGGAATGCTCAGATCCCAGTGCAGGCTCTCCTCACCGTGGGGGTGATCCTCACCTGCGCTTTTCCCTACCAGCACAATAAGTGTGACTGAGCCTGAAATATTACCCAGTGCTTTGCTAAAAGAATTGTTCTAGGAAGGGGATTCAAGGGAAATTGTGCTGGGCTTACTGTTATTAAAAGAAGGAAAACCCCCAAAACGAATCAGAGCAGGTAAATTCACTGGAATTTGCACATTCTCAGACTGCAATAACAATACATCTATAAAACTTGAGGATCACAATTCCTAGGACATCAAGGTATCACCCAAGGTGTCTCAAAACTATGATTGGTTCAAACTTTCCTCTGATTACAACCATTCAAAAATTCAAATCCCACCCACTAAGATCATTGAATTTGAGAGAGGCCAACAATATTGTTTTAACATTCAGGTGCTTTGTATTGCAGGATGGTTGAGGAGAGAAAGAGTGTTGGATTTGGAACCTCTTCAGAATTCAGACCATTTTTAAGTTCAGGCTGTCTGAAAAATGAAGATAAATTAAAGAAAATGGAAAGTGATTTCCTGTTACCCTCGTGCAGAATTACTTGACCAACTTGACTGTTAAAATTCTGGCATTCGTAGCTGTTAAAGTCATTAACTAAATGTCCTCCAGCTTGGAGAGGTCTTGTTTCATACATCTCATCAATACTTGAGACACAGGGCAGGACTGAACTGCTGGTTTTGACCCTCATTCTTGTGCCAAATTTTTCACTATGAACTCTTAAAAGCTTTTGTGTAATTAACATATAAAGGGGATTAAATTAGTCACTTTTGGTAAAGGTTTGGGAGTTTTTTGGTGTAGCTTTTTGTGTTGCCTGTTTTTTTCCTTAATTAATATTTCAGAGCAACGGCCAAGAATGGGCATTATTGTTTCAAAAGGTAAATTTGAAAGATTGAGGCAAATTTAAAAAGAGGGCTTGGAACACTAGTTCTACCGTAAGGATAATTAGTTTTCTTCATTTGTTATTAAAAACTCTGGCACATTTCATCTGAGAGCTGAAAGCTTCGTCAATATTGCTGCGTGCTCTGTACTGGTGCTTATCCCAATGGTTAAAACAAGTTAAAGTTTTTGGTTTTGTTTAATTAATAAGGAAAATAAATGCTAAATTCAAGCCTCTGGATGCTGGCTGGCCTCTGTCTGTGTGACTCTGTCTGTGTGACTGGCTGGAGCTCCAGCCCGTGCATTTTGCCCTCTCCCATTCCAGGACAAACCATGCTGGCACTGGTTGCGCCCTTTGCCTTGGACTGACCTTAAAGGTCTTTTCCAACCAAAATGGTTCTGTGGTTCTATGAAGGGCTTGGATCCAAGGGCTTGGGAATGGTGGATAATTCAGGATCTGGCTGCACCAGATCTCATCGCATTCCCTTTCTTCATGGCTATTGAGGAAAATGGTGACAAGAAGAGGACTGGAAGACAGTGGTCACTGAGGCCTGAGCCAGTTGGCTGAGGTGTGTCTACACAATCACACCTCCATGGGAATGTCCATCTCACACCCTTGTGGCAGGAAGATGAGGAATTTCCTACCTGCTTACCTGGAAATTCCGTGTGCTGCCTCCAGCCAAACACAGTGCTCCTCCATGGCCGTGTTTGGGTAAGCATGAACACAGCTGTGCCCTGAACAGATCATCCTTTAGCTGTTGGGTTCAGCTCACACTGAGATAAAACCCTCTTGTTGTTGTTTTTATTGGCCAGTGCAGTGGTATTTGAACCTCTTGAAAAAGAGCTCTCTCTTTTTCCACTTACTAACAAGTCTTACACCAGGCCCTGTAGAGCTTTTTGCTGCCATGCTCACATTGAGATGGACAGAAGAAAAACGAAACAAAGAGAAAAGATTTCCATAGCTATTGTTTTAGGGGATCAGAATCAGGCTTTTTCCTGGTGTCCATGTGTATCAATGGAAAGAATGTGACAGGGCTGCAGGCTGTCCCCTCCTTCTCCTCCCAGTTTCCATTTAAAGACCCAACACATTTGAGAAGAACAAATCTGTTTGCTATTTTCTGCACAATAGGGATGCAACTTTTAGCTTCAGGGAACAAAAAAAAAACAACCCACAACAAACCCTAACAACTGAAAGAAAAGTGCATAAGTTCATGAAAATACTTTTGGCACAAGAGACTGCAGAAATGAGAAAATTCAATGGGAGACGCAGTGCAATAGAATTTGCCAGATGTGAGGTTAACACAGTGGGAGTCAGAGGACTTGCAGGTCTATTCTTTACACCCACCAGTGATTTCCTGGGTGACTCTGAGTAAAGGAGCCTCTCTTTAGCTGCCTATGATGTGTTCAGCACCTGATTCTGAAAATCATACACATTTTGTGTTTCCATTTGTCAATTCATATTCCCTGATCCTTACAGCAAATACTTTTTTCTTTCCTTCTGCTCTTATAAAAATCCAAGGAAAGCCTTGGCATGACCTAAATAAGGGTCCTAAATGCAAGGATCCAACCCTGATAATCCTGCCTTAACTCAAAGCTGACCCTGGTTTGAGTGCAAGACTGGGTGAGATGTTCCCACAAACATAAATTAGTCTACATTTATATTATACAATTTCTATATACTATATATATAGAAATTATATAACCTATATATAGGTTATATAATATACACAACTTGTTTCTGTAATCTAGTGAGGAAATGTAACAAAGAGCTTCCAAAAAATCTCATATTGGTTAGGAAAAAAGGGCAGCAGCAACAGGAAGGTTCAATATGCCTGGGTAGGACCAAAGTTCAGATCTGAAATAACTAGAGCTGGACATCACAGTCTGGAAATAGAATGATAATTTCTCACACCAGGAAGTTTTGTTTCCTCAAGGCACAGGTAGTAAGAAAGAATCTAAAGCAGAGAAACTAACTTTGGCCAATGACAATGAAGTTCCTGAATTATCCACCATTCCCAATCCTTGGATCCAAGACCTTCACAGAACTATTTTGGTTAGAAAAGACCTTTAAGATCAATCCAACCAAACACTGTCAATTCCACCACTAAACCACATCACCAAAAGCCACACCTACACAGTTTTTAAATGCCTCCAGTGGCTCCAGCACAACCCCTTCCCAGGACAGCCTGTTCCAGTGCTTGTCAACCCTTTTGATGAAGAAGCTTTTCCTAATATCCAACCTAAACCTCACCAGGCACAACTCAAGGCCATTCCCTCTTGTACCATCACCTGTTTTCAGGCAATGGTAGAGAACAATAAAGTCTCCATGGGCCTCCTTTTCTCCAGGCTGAACAACCTCAGCTCCCACAGCTGCTCCTCTAAAAACCCTTGCTCCAGACCCTTCACCTTACACATACATATTCCCATTTTTACAGGTATCTTCTTTATTGGATGACTGAGTTGAGACATTGGAAAAAGGCTGCCATTTAAAAGGAACCATGAATCAATACTCTGGAAAGATTAATCTCAGTGTTTGTTATTAATAATAACAAAAAAAAGAAGATAATCTGATCCTGTATTGCTGGATTTTCAAAATTAGGATACAGGAAATTACAGAAATTTAAATAAAAAGGAAATCTTAAATGAGACGGTCAGAAAGTATTGGCATTCTAAATCAAACAGTGCCTCATAACCCTAGTTAGCCCATATTCTCTTTCTCCCACATAAGCACAAAGGTGCTTCATTTCTGGCTGCAGACTGGACCTCCTTCGTTATTAAAAGGTGACAAAAAGCCATGGATGATCTCCAGAGCACTGCAATACTGACCTAGCTCTCCCATTAGGGGGCCACATCTTACGAATGGGCCCTGCAAGTAAAAATCAGCTTGACTGCAAACCCAGTTTAAGAATTTCATGGTGACTCATGGAGCCAGACATACTGCTCACTTGGTTTTGTATTAGTGAAAACTTCAAGCTACAAAAAAACCCCTTTAAGTGACTGGAAAGACTAACAAGACCTTTCAATGGCAGTGTTACATGGAGAAACTGCTGGTTATCCAGTGACCCCTTACTGTGCAAACATCTCATTCAGCTGGACACCACTGTTCATATCTGCCCCTTCATTGTGCATTTCATACAAGGCAGAAGGGAGGAACAAGGGAAAAGAGTGAGCAGCCAGAATAATAACCCCTAATATTTATGTGGAGCCTTGCATCCCATTAGGATGTACCTCAGGGATGACAGTGAGACCCATTAGCAAAACACAGATACTCCTGGAGCTAAGAATGTATTCATAAATGGACTGAGAAAGACCAGAGCTTGTTAGAATATCATCAGCTCTGTCAGTGAAGAAATTTATGAGGTACACACATGCATTAACAAAAAGAGAGGGTAATCATACCCTGTTTAAAGCAAACACAGTCCTCAGCCTGTTTGCTGATTATATAAAGAGAAAACTCCCAAAATCTAGACACCAAGCACTAGTTTGAATCACCTAACACCATTTTTGACTCAAGGTCGCTCAGGTTTGATGAGCTCCAGGATCCAAAATATTCAGAACTACATTTTTAATCGTATTCTTTCCTTTTTAATGCACTTCTTCATTCCTTTATCACCCTTAAAAAAGCCAACCAACAACAACAAAACAGATTCCAACTACTCTGTGCCCTCCACGCTTTGTGGAGAGTAACAGAACTTCCTCCTGAGCAGGCCTCCAGCCATCCTTTGGTCAGAAGCCTCCTCCTCCCTCTGATTTTAGCAGAAGGTTTAATCTAAAAGCTGAAACCTCTGTGGCTTACTGTCAAGGTGTTGCATGCTTTGGAGACAAATGGAGAACAATGGAGGCTGCAGCCAGAAGTTCTTCTGACAGTCAGTCCTGCTGCTTTTTGTTAGTTCCCTGATGGCAAACTGTTCATAGGAACTAACCAGGCAGTGCTCCATTCTCCTGGCTGTTGCAGACATCTTTTATGAACAATCCTTAGGATTTTTCCTCCTAAGAAGCTGAGAAGCCTCAAGAACAAAATTTAAACAATGATTATCTGCTGCTGTGGAATGCAACAGGTGCATCTGTGATTGGTCTCATGTGGTTGTTTCTAATTAATGGCCAATCACAGTCCAGCTGGCTCAGAGAATCTGACCCACAAGCTTTTGTTATCATTCCTTCCTATTCTATTCTTAGCTAGCCTTCTTATGAAATCCTTTCTTCTATTCTTTTAGTATAGTTTTAATGTAAAATATATCATAAAATAATAAATCAGCGTTCTGAAACACGGAGTCAGATCCTCGTCTCTTCCCTCAGCCTGAGACCCCTGCTAACACGGTCACACATGGATTCCTGTCATTTACAGATTGTCCATCTGAACTAACACCCAGCAGCCAATTCCTGTTCCTTATCCATGGGAAACAAACCCTTTCTTTTCTGGGTCTTGGAAATCCCAGCTCACCTTTAATACCACAGAACTGCCTCACTGAATGAGAGCAGCAGAATCCATGCACTTGACCCACTGATACTTTTAACTCCACACTCACACTGACAAACACAAACTCACACATCCCTGGTGCCAGTTAAAGTTGTGGCTAGGTGGGGCAGAAACAGAGGGTGCACCTCTGAAGGTTTTCTTGTGCTGCTGTGAACTAATACAGCTGCAAATGCAATACTCATGTAGCAATACCAAGCCTTGAATGTGAAAACATGAGATCAAACACCTTGAAATTATGGGACTGCTTCCAATATTTACCTATTTTTAGACTTAACAACCTTGGCAACATGTCTTACAAGCATCACTACCTAGTTTAAAAGGTCCCTTGTTAGGGAGAACCTCATTTTAACTGCAGGGAAATGCTGAAATCATTTGGCTGCGGTGAAGCTGCAGGGGTTTTGGGGGAAAAAGGTTTGAAAGCAAATGATTCCTGTCAGGATTGGTTTTTTTTCGTCTCAAGAATGGGGTTTTATTGTTTTTGTTGTAGTTACATTCCTACTATGAAAGCTTTAGCTTTTTAAAGAAACATTTTCACATTTCATACGTAAAGGAAGGTTGCATGAGAAAGGCTAATATACTCAAGCGAGGAATTCCCTATGAGATAGATATTTTAATATATGTATGCCTGTGTGTGCATATATAGTTATGAATTTCACCAGCTCTATTAAAGAATTTTGTAGGGAATGTTTGCAAGAAGCAGCCCGGTGTTAGAAAGAGTTAACAGAGCTGGAATTACAGGGCAAATTACAATGGATGAGAAAAGAGCAGTTGGACTCTCTTCACAACATGTGTAAGGCCACACACATTCAAGACTTTGGGGTGCAAACCCAGTGGGATGAGAAGCTGTTTTCTCATGTTTTATCTGCAGCACAGATCAGCTCAGCCTGCAGGTGGTGAGCACCTCCAGAGGCTGCTGTGGGGGCAAACCCGAGCACATCCAAAGCTCCTCTCCTCCACAGACATTCCCAGAGAGCAGCTGGCAGCCATTTGGTGCAGCTGGTGGCTGAGAAGGACCCCAGAGGAGTCAGGGCTTTGTACCACAGGGCTCCTGGACGCCAAAGCAGCCCTTGGTAGCTGTTCTTGCTGTGCAGGGAGCTCATGGCTAGGCTACGTCCTTGTCCAGCCCCAGCCAGTCCTGCTCAGGCAGAGCAGTCAGTGCTGTTAGCACTGCTCTTATTAATAATGATAATATTCCCAAGCTGTCAGAGACAGCAGGAAAAGGGAGCTTAAGGCGTCCTTGAGAAGACAAGCACACAGCTGGCTGCTGGCAGCAGCAGTGAGCATCAAAGGGCTTGGAGGGGAGCAGGGAGGCAGAGCCATGTGTGAGGGAGGTGTTCTGGGGGCAGGCGCTGTCCCAGAGAGACAGGACAAAGGAAACATCACAGAATGATTCAGAAATACAATTTCAGGGCGGAGAAGCAGAGGCAGGGGAGCTGTTAGGAAGCATTGACTTGCACAGAGGAGAGGTTACAAAACTTTTGTGTCAGAAATGGCACAGAAACTCCTGAGAGAGGCAGGGAGGAGAGCTGCTGAAGACAAGAAAGCAAGCAATGACCATGAAATTCTTCAATCAGACGCAGCTGGGCAGAAACAAGCAAAGTTTCATTATATGCTTATGGGTTAGCCATGAGGTAACATGGAGGTGAACCAGAGAATGCACTGGAGGAACTCTCCTGAGATGCAGAGCTAAGATCCTGAGGTGACCTACACGCCTAAATCAGAGTCCTGCTGATCTGTGCTGGACCTCTCCTGCACACACTGAGGGCCGTGCTGGCAATCTGAGCTCACTGAGGGACTGAGAAGATGTTCCTGGAAATATCAACAGGTATCATTAACCCTTTTTTTTACCATGAGCTTGGAGTTGATTTATCCAGAGGCTCAACACTTACTTCTCTACACCAGCATACACACATATGCAGAATTTTGACCCCTGGGTCCCTTTCCTCCACTGGCCCTAACTCTTCACAGCTTCCAAGTCCCACCAGTCTTTCCACTCTGCCAGAAGCAGCAACCCAGCTCTGCTGGCAAGCAACACAAAGAAACTCAGCCCAGCCAAGGCATGCGCTTCTTCACTTTTTATTCTGTATATTTCCACACAAGTCACAATACAGAAAAAGTGTCCAAATGGAACAGCAACCAGCTCTTTCACTGTATACATATTTCTTCCTTCCCCCACTTTAAAATCTCCTTAGTTAGCAACACAGTGATCAAGATACTTTGTATAAATAGGAAATGCAAGAAAATCATGGAAGAAAATACTTCCTTACTTTGTTACAAAAAGCTCCTCCTCCTTCTTGTGTTCCCCCTCACTGAAGATTAAATTACCTGTGCCTTGGTTCTCTGTTAGACACATACCCTCCGTTCATGGTGCTGCAGACTGCCTGGGGTTCCTTCTGCCAGCTGGCAGCCTCAAGATGTTCCAGTGCATTGTGCACGGGGTCAGGTAGCATAAAAGAGCCCTTTGAGATGTTATTACAACTCCTGGAACAGATGTGGGTGCAGATAATAGGATATATACAAAGGCTGGAACTCTGGATGCCCACGAAATGTAGGTTTAAAATGCTCATTTGTTACTTGAATGCACTGCTCGGTTCAGGGGGCCAAACACATCATGGGATGGTCCAGGTTCTGACCTCAGTCACTTCTTGGTCCACCAGGAGTGAAGCTGGTGCAGAGGAGATCAAAATCTGCCCATTGCCCTTTCTCCACCATCTCCAGGAAACACCACTATATATGTATATATAAATATATATATATAGCCTGATGAAACTCAGCCTTTCCATCAAGAGTCTGTTCATCACCATCCCTCTCCTTTCCTGGCTTTGATGACTCCTTCCTAGCCTTCTTCCTTTTTGCTCGAGGCACTTCCTGTTCCCTAAATCTTTGCTAACCCTTGTCCTTGTAGTTTACCAATTTTCATCTCCCATTGGCCAGAGATGTAAATATGAAGGCCAGAGAATCTGTTCCCTCAAATGTTTCTTTCCATTCCCCAGAAACCTTTCACATAAACAAACCAGAGTGGTGATTTCTGGACTCTTAGGCAATATTCTGTCATACCAGCATAATAGCAGAGGGGTGACAGAAAGAGTTATTTCTGAGATGGGCGCTCCCAAAGGGAAAATTCTGTGCTTAATGAACTCAATATGATGGAATAAAGCTGCTCTAAAATTCAGCAAAATACTCTTCTCTGAAGAGAGATAAACCACCTGAATGCTTTCATTGACTTGAAATTTTACCTGAGTTACAGCATTTAATACAAGATAGCTCAAACATGGAAATCAAGCATGAAAAGTGCAAAATAGCTAATTGGAAAATTCTCATTCTCCATCCCTCTTTACTATCTCAACTTAACCAGTTAAACTAAAAAGTATGGGACAGGACTGTTCTCACTGTCTGGAGCAAAAAATGGCTCCAAAAGAAGCAGGATGCTATAGAATAACATTACAAGGCACAATGAAAAAACATTTTAAAAAACCAAAACCACACAAAGCAAACAAAAAACCCAAATCACCAAACAAAAAAACCAAAACCATACAATTCAAAAATAGTTAATATACAGCATATTTTAGGCTTGTAACACAAAACACCTTACCTGTGTGTGTGTGGGGAGATGATATCTCCATTTTACAGCTAAGAAAAGTGAGGCACAGTAAGGCTGAATTATTTACCCAAAAGGACTTAATGGAAGTGGCAGGAATGCAACTCAAAGCCTTGATTTGCTGCCTTTGGCCCTATCTCTTCAACCTCAGTACCTCCAGAGAGAATTCTGATAAATTCTGAAAGCAAAAGCTTTCCCTGTTCTGTGACACAACCATGTGACACACAGTTAAACTTGTTAACTCTCATAAGACAGAAGTTTACCACTAAGCCAAGTGATTATTTTTTGCATGATCTTCTTTGTTTTGCAGCAAAACAAGAAGTCAGATCTTGCTGGAAATAAATCCTCACCAAGCTAGTTGTGACAGCCTCATCAACCAATCTGAGTCTTTACATACATTGCATTTTCATTAGCACAAAACTGCAGATGATGAGTTTTTGTGTCCATAGGAAAAGCATGATTTCCCCCGTACCACTGTGGTTTTCCCCAGTGCAAGGCTGCAAAACCAGAGCTGTTCTAAAAGCTGTGCAGAAGCAAAGCAGCAAGAGCAGTGCCACAAAGACAGGCCTGTAGCTTGTAGCAAAATATTCTGCTCACTGACTCAGAGAAGACACTGAAACCTCCACGGACTGCCAGAAGGTTTGTGTGGGAGCTGCAGAACACAAGTCCTCATCTCCATCATTGGCCAGACTTGCAAAAAATCTTTCAAAAGCCTCCTGCTTCCAAAAAGCTGTCTGCATCCAAAATGACTGGCACAGGGTTTGCAACACAAAGCAATGTGGGCAGGAGAAAAATAACCTCCATTTCCCACTGTGAAAGCACATTTCACCTTGAGGAGATTTCTACAGAGAAATGTTGGCAGTCATATTCCATTCCATATTCCTCTCCCCAGTGCACTGCACCCTGGTGGGACAGTGGCCAAGCTCCTAAGTCCATTTTGAAAGGGATTTTAACTCTTGATTAATGGAGTTACAGGACACAGAGCACATGTAAAACATGGTGTGAGGGCACCCATTACGAAGGGCATCCTCAGGATGATTGCTCTGGGAAGACACAGGCAGGAATCCCTGTCCTGAGGCACCAGGAAGAGAATCAAAAAGAGCCTGGAAGAGCCCTTAAGAAAGCAAGTCAGCTCCTAGAGGCTTGCTGATGTCCATGTGTATTTTACACCCTACCTGGCACTGCTGGGGTGTCAGAATGGGGACCTTCAAAGAGTTGTTACTTTTGCCAGTGAGGTGAGAGATGGATGTTTCTGCACATGAAGCATCCCCTGCTTCCCCTTTCCCAGCTCTGTGAGGTGCAGCAGCGAGCAAGGGAGAGACAAAGCTCCCAAGAGCTGCTCAGTGCTTTGAAGGCTCAGCCACTTCTTTTCTTTCCTCCCAAAGCTGTTGCATGATCAAAGGAGGCAGATGGAAGAGAATCACTCTGCAGTGACATGTAAAGGGAACGAAAAACCCTGATAAGCCCCTGCCATGTCCCTGTGATTTCTGTGAGCTACATGCTGAGCAGAAAGCTGTACAGTAGCAAAGCCAGCCATTTTGCATAGAGAGCAGCACACTCACTTGCCACTTGGAAGCAGCTGCCTCTTCCTGCAAGCACAAGCACAGAGCAATACAATTGTGTTTGCCCAGGCAAAGATTATTTAACAGGAAAATCACAAAGGGAAGAAGCAGGAGAATAGATTTAAAAAAAAAATAAATATAGACGTAAGAATTTTCCTGTTGATATTAAAACTAAGTCAGGAAAGGCTGAAATTGAGCCCTCAGGCATGAAAAATCCAAGTCCATCATACTTCCCATCTGTTTAATCCTGAGATTACAACTTGGGCATTAGAACTGCCCTCAGAGGAGTCTTTAGTGCTGCACATCCAGCTCATTCCTGGTACAGAGAATTTCAACATTCCCTGCCCATGTCTATACAGGTCAGAGGAGATCCAACCGTCTGTGACTGGTCAAGCACAAGTGTCCCAAGGGTAAGCACATGAGCAGGATATTGACCTTTCCAGTCAAAAATGAAGGTAGAATGAACTAAGGAAAGAAGAGGTGATGAAAGATTAAAGGCCTCAGTACAGAAACTCTAAAAGGGAGGGGAAATGAAGAAAAAGCAAAGAGCACTGAAGAATATTTAAAATTAAATTTAAATAATATTATTTTCTATTTCCTTCCTGTCATTAGCTGCCAGCAAGGTCACTTTTTTCCTAAGCTTTGACATGAATGTATTTCTCCCCTATGCCATGAAGAGAAGGCATTAGACCAGTAGCGACACCACAGACAACAACCACAACTATTACAGCAACCTGAGGAGGTCACTGGGGTGAGAGAACGATGAGAATCTTGTTTGATGATCAGAAGGCTGGATTTATTGATATTTGATATATAATACATTATAACTATACTAATAGGAATAAGGAGATAAGTTGCAGAGGCTTGCTAAGCTAAGAATAGAATCGAAAAGAATCTAAAACAAAGTTCTGTGTCCAGGGAATCTTTTTTCAAGCTTGCTTCTGTGATTGGCTCTTAATTGTACACATGGAACATGAACCACTCACAGGTGCATCCTATTGCATTTCACAGCAGCTGATAATCATTGTTTACGTTCTTCTTCTGGGGCCTTTGCTTCCCAGAAGAAGAACAAATCTGAAAGAAAGGATTTCTGTGAAAAAATGTCTGCGACACACAACAACCCAACTTCTGTCAATACAGGAACATAACAGACTTCCCATTCTGATAAAAGGAAAAAAAATGTCCCTGGAAAAGGTCTGAAGCAGGGGACATGAGAAGAAAGACAGGTATCCATTCATTTTGTGACCTACAGCAAACATTGATTTTGGTGTGGCATTGCCTCCATCCATTTGGAAGGCAAGCCTCCAGCATGGCTGAGGAGCAGGGAGGGGTGGCCTTGCTCACCTTGGGGCCCATGTCTCACTTCACAAAGCCTCAAGCTTTGCAAACAGAAGGCTGTTCCCCCTCCAGGCTGTCTGGTGATCTCTGCAGGGGCAGGAATACCTCTGCAACTGGCTGACATAAAAATTGGACACAGTGAGCACCCACCTCACTATCACAATTAGCTATATCTAATTATGATACATAATTACTCATTACAGCATTGCGACTCCCAGTCTAGAAAAGAGCGATGCATGTGGAAGCCAATCTTTAGAATTCCCCATTCCCAGGGGCCAGCTTAATTTGCTTTTCTAATTTTGTCATCTTTCATTTTTTTATGTGAATATCACACAGGAAAAGCAGCCCTAGAAAAGTGGGGCTGCTTATTAAAGCCTAATTAGCCAAGTAGAAATCACTCATGTCTGCTGCATCAGACTCAAGAGCTTCTTGAGCTTCTTCTCCACACCTAAAAAACTAAGTGATTTGTAGAGTTCCTTGACAGGATTTGGGTTCTGTAGGAACAGAGATTACCTTCTACCTCTTCTTGACCACAGCTTGAGGGAAAGAGTGGAAATTGAAGGTTACCAAGGTAGCTGGAATCAGAAGGGCATTTTTCTCATTAAAATGAAGTGCAACACTAAGAAGTGAATTTCATGTGCTAGTAGTTAGGTAATTGCAGCAGCACTTTGGCACTGGATTGCCACAGTGCACACTTCACTGAGTGCTGGGCTACATGTCAAGCAGCCTCCCAGACAGGGACTAATTGAAGAGCCAGGTGTGGCACTTCACCAGCAAAAGGAGGCTGGCAAGAGATGAGGCAATTACATATGTACTATTATATTGCTCAAAGAAATAGTGCTTTTTCTTGCACTTCAAAATGCTACAGCTTCTATACGCTTTGCAAATGAATGCTGAGGCTGTTAAAATATTGCTGAACTCTGAAACAGCATTCCCAAATCAGGGTTCTGATTCTAGTAGATGAGGGTGGCAAAATAGAAAGAGATTTTTGAAGAAAGGTGGTTTTATACCTTTTTGAGCATTCACCTGTCTTTATGTGCCTGTCAAGAGGATTACTGCCTCCTTAGATTCCCCAAATCTCTGACACATAGGAGATCTAAGAGCATAAGCTGACTGTTTTAACAGGGTTTAGCATCAAATTATTTCCTGAAATATAGATGTGTTAATATTGAAACAAATGCTTTTGTTGCAAGGCGTCTCTTTGCTCAGATTTTGGAAGTCATGATGTGCTACATCAGAATGAGGAGATTTTTAAATGATCTTCCTGCCTTCCCCACTCTCTGGGTAACTAGATACACATGTACTGCAAAGGATAGATTGGTTTTTTGTCTCTTGATTTGGGTTTTTTTTTTGTTGTTGTTTTTTTTTTTTTAGTCAGTCAGGGAAACAAGAAACTGCAGCTGAGACTGGAATGTGGCACCTTATAAATAAGGCAGGAGACAAGATGCACTCTGATGGCTGAATACAGTAAGGTTATTCAGCTCCAAGCCTGCCTAATCACTGAAGTCAAATGTAATGAATTTACTGGTGTGATCAGGGCCCCAGGGAGGGAATTTTCCCCTTTTGCACAAATGGCTCCAGGAAATTCCTTGGCCAAGGTAGGGAGTGTTGCTGCAGTGCACATTTATAGGGGATGGGAGAACATCACCCTCCGTGGGCACCACCACGGGCAGCAGTGCTGGGAACAGCCAGGGAGGGGAAAGCCCTGAGCTCTGGTACCTGCAGGAGATCTCCCTCCAGAGAAGTCCAAAGCCATGGCAGAACCTGCACTAAAAGCAGCCATGGTCACTTGCCATGGCCACCGGGAGTAGGTGGCAGCACATCACTGAGTTGCTGTTGCAATCAGCAGATTTTGGCAGGCAGATCATGGAATTTAAGACTGCTTAAAAAAATAATAGTTGTTAAGAAAGGAAAATGAGATGATGAGTATCACAATGAGCACTCTAATACTGTTTCCTATAGCTTCACATGCATCCAGAAAGGCACAGGAATATAAGCTGTTTCCAGGACAGCTGAAATGTCCAAAGATATGTTTGATGCTTTAGACTAATTAGGAAGTTAATAACCCAGCGTAATTTTGACTCAGATTCACTGAGGAAAATAAGAGGAAACATTATTTTATGAATGGAAAATATTAGGTAAAATGGAGGTCAAAACTATTACTTTTTGCAATCTTAAAAACAAGTCTTATAAAATACTTCTCTATAGACGTTAGTTTGGTGCAAAAGAAGCAAACAGCAGGGAAAGGAAAATGACACCTCAAATGGATCAGCACAAGGAACTGGATTTTTCTTGTAGTACACAGTGTACAAGGACAGATTTTCCTTGGAGTTTTTTCAAGGCATTCAAATTTCCAGCGTGCCCATACATTTCTTGAGTACTATTCAACTCCCAGAAAACTTGAGGCTACCAATGTATCTTGCCCATTTCATACCCCAGAGACAGATCACATCATACTTTTGTCATCTTGGAAGGGTCAACACACAAGCATGTCCCACAGAAGCCATCTTCTAGATGAATTTGTGTTAGAAAATTTCACTACCATATGTTTCACAGCAAAGACAAAGACAGAAATGAGCCAAAGAGCCATGAAATATTAGTGAAACAAACCTCCCACAGCCACATCACCAGAAAAACCATGTGCCCCATCTATTCTTACACAACAGTACCAGCTCAGCAAATACACCTGAGGTCATCAGTGGCGACAAAACATCAATTTTGTACTATTTTCTTTGTCTCTGGTCCGTCTATGTGACAGTCCTCATGGAGCAGGGGACATCTCATGTAGACTGAATCTAGGCTACAGCACCATGAGTTGGGGCTGAGCAATTCTACTGCTGCTGGGGAAAAACAAGAGTGAAAACACCTTGGTGTTCAGTAAAAACACCTACAGACATCTTAAAGTGCTAAAACACAGATAAGCAAGACACCACATGAAATGGTGAAAGATCCACTGGAGTCTGAGACCAGTTTTGTAACAGGCAAAATTTGCCTTGAATCCCTGTTTTACATAAGTAAAAACTCAGCCTCACATCCCACAGTATTGAGGGATGCCCAGAGAAGTTGTGGTTGACCCCATCCCTGGAAGTGTTCAAGGTCAGCTTAGATGGAGCTCTGAGCAGCCTGGTCTAGTGCAAGGTGTCCCTGCCTTTCTATGCTATAATAAGTAAAAAATGTATGACATCCTGCCTTGAATAACACAAATAAGGTACCTCTAGCATTGAAACATGAAATAATTAGAGTAATTGATGCTATTAAATTACAAAATTAGGTTTATTTTATCAATATTATAAATACTTTCTTGCCCTCCATTTAGCTCCAAAATGAGATGGTAAAACCAGTACAACGGAACGATTTGGGAGCTCCTCAGTCCTAGTGAAAAAGGTTCCCTTTATTAACAAATTAAAATGGAAAATGACATTTTGTCAGTCTAGCAATCTCAGTAGCTGAGCATCCCTAGGGACTTTTTTATTCAAATGACACAATTTCAAGTTGTTTGCATGTGTATGTGTGCACCTATATACATGCATACAGATGTTTATAAATATACATATATATAGTAATATACACACATTAACAGCCACAGCCACTGAACAGAGATGCTTTAGTAAATTGAAATGTTTTACATGTAATTTTGGTGGACTCCCAGCTGCACACTGGAATTTGGGCCCTGCCCAGTGCAGGCACAGCTGTACTGTACTAACCTAGACCCCAAGTGCTCCAGAGATTCAATACAAATGTGTTACTTTTACTGCAGAGCCTGCTGCTTCTGGTAATGCCACCACACCTGAAAAGGGTAAGGAACAGTCCTGGTCCCAAACTGCCCTCAGTGAACCAACTTCTGATATTCCTTGCCACACAGGAGCCATTGTGGAAAACAACAGATGTGCTTCTCTGTTACCTGCAGATACCAAACATCAGCAGTACCTAGTGCATCAAGGGTTCAGGACACATTGGACATCACAGGCACCACATCCAGCCCATTCCTGCCCTACCTCCAGTGCTGGGGGCTGTTTTTGTCACACAGTAGCTGTCTCCTGCTGAGCACACAGCACAGGCAGCTCTCCAGAGACACGACAGGCTCACTCTGATCATACCACTGTACTCCAGCTTTCAGTGAGAAAGGCAAGCCACGCTCTCTCGCGTGCTCTGAGCTCCTCTGGGCAGTCCAAATGGCACAAAATTGCTCAGGAAATCTGCCCATCCTGACCAGCTGCTCCAGAGCCAGCCACAGCTGCAGGCACCTCCTGGGGACCAGGGATGAGCTGACAAGGGGAGGACAACTGAGGACAGAGGGACCAGAAGCAGCTCCCTTATCATTACCCACATCTGGCCTCTGGAGGCTACCTGTGATGAAAGCAAGCCTTTACTGCTCCCCCTGTTTCATGGGACTAAAGGATCAGGGAGCTCTCCCGGGCTCAGTGCCCATACTCAGCTTGGCCTCAGCACAGGACAGAGCCAAGCTCCTGTGCTATTGAAAATTCCTCCTTTTCTCAGACCAGTAGGTAAACCAAAATATTAAAGTGATGATAACATCATTCTTGTTTTCATCAAATATATAGAAATATTACATTAATGTATTTTCTCACAGCTGGGAAATGATGCAAGGCCTACCATGAAACCATAGTGTGAGGATCTTTCCTTGTGGAAATATCACATACACCAAAACTATATTCTGAGTTTTTATTTTAACAGTTGCCAAATTCTGTTCTAATATATACACATACTTATTTTCTCCACAAGCCCCTGGATAATTATCAAGGGAAGTAATTTGGCTTTCATATTTTATTTTTTAAATGAGAAAGGTAAAGACAGAAAATAAGACAAAATACATTTCATGTTGCCATTGATCTATAGATTACAAATATATATAGTTTCCTTCCAGAGGAAGAAATACTAAAGTAATATTTTGCCCATATCAAATGAACTTCTGAAAACAGGAAAAAAAATTAAAATATATTATTCAGCTCCCCCCCTCCCTACCACAACAATCACTCGTGCTTAAAAAAAAATTGCATTCATTTGATTTTCTCCACTTCTACCAAAGAAGAAAAACCTATCTGGATAATGACCTGAGTTATTTTCATGGTTTCCAAATGTATGTAACCCCAATGATCATCATTTGTCAGAGAGGTACCCCTAGCAAGGGATGTGAAAACAAACAGTTGTGGATCTTTCAAATAGAATAACAAAGCAAAATTCAAAAATGTATTGCAAGAGTTATGCCAAAAGTCAGCCGTGAGCATCTTCATGGGCACTGGTCTGACAAAGTAGAAGTGGAAGCTCTGCTATATTATCAACTGAGATATCTGTAGCAATTGGAAACCCAACAATGAAACATTTTATTTATGCCTGTGTATTTGTTTGCTTTCTCTTCTTTTATGGTTATAAGACAGAGAACAAATGAGTACAGAAGACACAGCTGGCCTTTACAGCAGCTAAGCTTTACATTTCAAACCTATTGTGGGTAACAAGGCAAAGAGCTGCTGCTTGTCTTTCTCCAGGGACAGACTCCCCAAAACTTGGCTCCCTTGAAGAATCAGATAGTTTACAGGTTCAGCCAAAGAAGGTTTTCCCATTCCCAATGTGACCAGGCCAGTGCCCATGTGTTTGTTGGCAGCAGCGAGCCCAGGCTGGCTGCTGATGTTCCAGGTCTCCTTCCTCCCCATGGCTGTGCTGCAAAGGGGACTGGGTCTGTCACTGAGTCCATCAGAATTCCATCAGCATTGCACAAATCTCTCCCCAGTGTAAAACCCATCTTTTCAGAAGTAAAGAACTGAAGAACCTATCAACTTGTAGGCAGGCCTGAAACCTGAGAAGAGCTGGGTCAGCCATTACAGGCATAAAAGTGATATGAGAAACCTTCCTGGTGACTTTCTGCTCTGCCATTCAGCATAGAACATCCCATAGAGCTCCTTTCCATACAAATGCCTGTCCTGTGAGGATACCATAACCCAGCATGCCCAGCAATTATGAGCTTGGGTTTTGTCACTGCTGTAAATATGACTGTGCCCAAACCCTGGGAAACAAGGCAATAAGCAACATCCCCTCCAAAAGCAAGAAAACTCTGTGGGGTCTGAGTACTGACAACACAGCTTCTGAGAGGATGGCAGGGGAGGGAATGTAGCTGGTAAAAACACTGGATATTTCTTAAGGGCATCCAGAGCTCCTCAAACATTTTGCTACTGCCTGACCATTTGTGAAGACAACACAGAGATAACAGGTAATATTTAACTGATGAGAAGTGAGGGGAACAGGAGAATAAAAGCAATGCAGGAAACTGTAAGGATGGAGGACAGCCTGTTTGGGTGGCTTAATGTACCAGTTCATTTGGATTTTGTTCCCCCACATCCTCTTTACTCTTTCCTTTTTTTCTTTTTTTTTAATAAATTATACAGATGAACATGGGAGAAGTTCATGCTACTTGCTGGAAGCAATAAAGGTAAATTTTCACAGCCTATGGATTCCACAGACCTTTGAGTGTCCCACCTCATCCATCATGGGCTAACTTATGGAACATAACCGTTCCCAGCAAGACTCAGTAGCCCTTAGAAACTGGTGGCATGTCCTCAGGTATTTTCCTCGAGAGTGAGAGACACGTGGGTTCCATCAGTTTCTTCCTCACACGAGGCCTGAGTGCCTCAGGTGCAGTCTCGAGATTTCCAGGGATCCTCTGGGACATTTTCAGATGTCAGACTGCTGTCTCCAGGTCCTCGTGGGAAACCATTTGATAGTTTTGTCGACTCTCCAGGTAGGAGGCCAGATCTGGATCACCAGCTTGCTGAGCCCTGTCGCGAGGGGTCTTACCCTGTAATGAGAAACATGAAGAGAAATTCTTGTGCTAACACATTGAGAACAACAGATGATTTCTAGACAGAAGACAATTAACGAGTCAGAAGCCTGTCGCAGACATATTTTATGAAAAATCCTTTCATTAGAAGCTTTTCTCCTGAGAAGCTGAGAGGCCTCAGGAACAAAATGTAAACAATGGTTATCTGCTGCTGTGGAATGCAACAGGTGCATTTTTGCTTGCTCTCATGTGTATGTTTTTAATTAATGGCCAATCACAGTCCAGCTGTCTCAGACTCTCTGGTCAGTCAAAAGATTTTATTATCATTCCATTCTTTTTCCTTGCAAGCCTCCTGATGAAATCCTTTCTTCTATTCTTTTAGTATAGTTTTAATATATCATTTTCTTTTAATATAATATATATTATAAAATAATAAATCAGCCTTCTGAAACATGGAGTCAGGATTCTCGTCTCTTCCCTTGTCAGGGTTGCCTGCAAATTCCACAAGAAGCCACTTGTCTGGATTTCATCTGTTTCAGAAAGCTTTTTGCAATGTGCAATTCTGCCATCTGAACAAGAGATGATAGAATCATAGATGACCTCTCTTTGGATTATAGGCTTCCTCATAGAGCCCAAGAAGGCAGAAATTGGTTTTGATTGCCCAGCTGCAGCAAAGGTGCTTCTGACTCTGGAGTGTAGAAAACCAACTCACTCTCAGCTGCTGGCCACAGGGTGCTTGTGCTCAGAAACTCCAAAGAGGCAGCTTCTGGACCATGTTCCTGAGCAATTAGATTGTTGTAATGACAGAATACTCCTTGGATTTCATTTTTCCCATATTTCTTTCTCAGTCAAGCTTACACCAAGAGAGTGCTGTGGTTAGTGTCCCATCAGTGAGCACAGGGGCAAGCCAAGGCAAAAGAAAACAGTTAGCCATCCTCACAAAGCAAGCCAGCCACAATAACCAAGCCCCACAGATGCTGTGCAATCAGAAACCAAGGCTCCTGCCGGTGTTCCTTGCCCACAGGCCTCTCTTTTGACCACACAGGAGGAGGACACTGCTGTGCCATGGGGATGTCTCATTCATACCCACTGCACCGAACAGTTTGAGGCCAGGCTCTCACTGTGGTGACAATGACCCACGTTGGGGACTGGACTGAAGTCTCTTGTGTTTGTTTAAATCAATACAGTTTTCTCTATAAAAATAGCTTGCTTCAAAGGAGCAACACACAAGGCTGGGGCTCCTTGTGTGAGCCTCAGCACACACAAGGAAGCCTCAGCCACGCAAGCAGCAGGGAGGATGCTGCAGGGTCTCACTCAGCACAGGGGCTGGTGGGGGCTGATGGAACTGCCTTACCTTGGAGTCTGTCTTTCTCAGAGAGGCTCCTGCATCCACCAGGAGCTGGCAGACGGCGCGGTGGCGCTGGCAGGCTGCCTTGTGTAGTGCTGTCTCCCCCCTAGACCAAAGCACAGAAAGCAGCCGTGAGACACAGCACAGCAATGCACATTTAGGAAGCATGAGGAGCAGAGCATGGACACAGCTGGATGCTGCATTTCTGTCAGGTTCCCTCTTGCTGGCAGAGGTAGGCTTGTGCACTCTCTCCCTTAGCATCTATATCCTTTGACTCAGAAGGAAAGCCTGCAATGCACAAATAGCAAAGAACTTCTGAGGGATGGGAAAGAAACATTGACAGATTTTATGTATTCAGAGGACTGAATGTCATGTTCCCATCCAACCACCAGCTCTGCTAACTGCTGCAAAGGCAAGATAGCCACCTTCTTATTTCACAGCAGGTGAAACAGCAACAGGGTTTGTTTCTTCCTGCAATTTCTTTCCTCAACCTCATTCTTGGAGCCATCCTAGAAAAATCCTACCCATCAAAGCTATGACTGGTACACTTGATGCCCCAGTTCTGTTACCCTGCTCTCTTGGATATATGAGAGCAAGAACTCTCATGTTCTTCCACCACTGGACTGCTGAGCTACTGGATTAGCAGTATTAGATTAGATTAAATACATGCTTTCCAGAAGAGAAGACTGCGTGGTGGGAGCACATTTGTTGCAAATCTTTTCACTCAGACTACAGCTAAGTCTGTCAGGATTCTAGAACTGACAGAAACTGACTTACTCTTTACTGAGAGTAAAGAAATCTTTCTAGATTTGCCTAGGAAGAGAGGAAAGTATGCTTTGAGTGGGTTGAAAAGGAGTCCTTAATGCCAGTATCCAACAAGTAGGGCCATTACATAACCTGTGAAATAACAAATTACAAGAAATACATGTAGCAGGACAAATCTTGCACCTACCTACGCAGAGTGCATAAAGGAATCTCAGCCCCCATCTATGACAGGGGATGCTGAAATATTAAGAGGCAACCTTGTAATCAATATGCCCTTGCTGCATCAGAGCTAGTATCAGAATAGGATACCATCCTATTTCCCTCTGAGGACCAAAAGACAAATTCATACTGCCAGTTACAGCTTGAGCCTTCCTTTTCCAAGGATTAGAGGTAAAGGAACCTCTGTAAAGGGAAGCCCTCATAACTGTGCTCACTGACACTTGATGTGGTTGTGCTACACCCCTGGATAAAAAGGACCAGTCCATCCAGTCCCTGCCACCTCTGGGCTTCACTCATGCACCTTGTGCAAAAGGTGTTCTCTGTTAGCAGAGGAGGGCACTGTGGGATGAGAAATGGTAGGCTTGATCCCTAGGAAAAAGACTGGGTTTATTTTACATGTATTACACATATATTCCAGGATTATTCATGCTTTCCTCACATACTTTCATGAAACTTTGATTATACAAGGTGTAAAAAAATGGGAATTGGAAAGGAAAGTAATCTTTTGGGGTTGGGTTTTTTTTTAATGAGAAGGGAGCTGATTGATGTTTTAACTGCTTGATGGAAATCTTCAGCTGCACAAGTCCTGGCCACTTAGGAGAGCTAAGACAGAGCACCCTGGATGAATCAAGAAAGGACTGTAAAAAAAGAGTTGTAGAGCAAGAAAAGTAATTTCCTGACTTTTGGAATTTACTCTTCAGGTTTGTCCCTTAGTAGCTGGAGGCCAGCAACATCAAAACACAAGGCAGGGCTTCTATTCCTCTAGAAACTTTAAGGAAGCATGGGAAGCAATAGGGAGAAAATCCTCTGCAAATCCAATGAATGTTTGTTTTAGGCAAGAAAGCCATATATTACATGGTCAATGTGTGGTTTTTACGGGCCTTATTTCTTTGGTTGGTTTTGAAGAGTTGTACCATTTTACCAGCTTTTTCCTTTTTAACAGTTTGCATCGAAAATCAAGAGTCTGCTTGTTTAACACACATGACATGAAGGAAAGAGTAGGCTGTACTTACGTTTCACTGTCTGTCATGTCCAGCAATTCAGATGGACCTGCAAAAGATAGTCAGGTATGTCATAAAACATTTGTCTGCATGACTAAAAAAATATGTCTACTAGGAGAAATTCCCAGTAAAAATATATAAAAGAAGCCAAGTGAAAGTTCAACCTGCACAAATATATCAAACTTCAATGTAATATTTGCTTGTGTAAGCCCTTGCACTAATAAAATTCTGGATGCACAGTCGCTGCTGGAGTGTCAGCAACAGGGAGTAGCAGCCTCTAAATTATACTGAGAATGAATATTCATGGAGTTTATTTTCTCACTCTTCACCTTGCTCAATTAAGTGGTTCACATAAGTACAGTACATTGAAAATGCTGATATACTGGAAACCCTGATATATTGCAAGTTAAAATCCATTGTTGGTATTAGAGGGAAAATGTCATTAGGAAGTTGAAATTAGCCAAATTCCATCCTGAATGACATCCCTGTGCTGCTCCATTTAATAGTGTTATACAAAATGTAGATCAGGGTGGAATATTCCCAGCAGTCTTTATATTGATATGCAAATCCTGTACTCCACTGGTTAGTAATGATCAGGAAAGTAAGATTAAGAAAAACAGAAGAGATTTTTGTTAAGTGGGGAAAAAATAATACATTTAGGTTAATGTCCTTTTGTCCTTGATATTCACTACAGGCAGATATTTATAGAGGCAAATTCCATCGCTGAATTATAGTGATATGGAGAGGCTAGGATCTGGATATCACTTGGAAACAACAACATTTCCTTTGCAGTCTGTCATAGTATTCTGCTCTCCACTGCTCTGGAGTATAGTGTTAGATGGTATAGGGCAGTTAGCAAGGGAAACAGGAAAACTTTACAAGACTTTTCCTTCCTGCGCATGAGTATTTCTCTCCAGCACACTGAGACTTTGAAATTCAAGAGCCCTCAAGAGCTTACAGCAAATCTCACATGATACTGAGGAATTTCACACTACTTGCTTACAAAGGCCTACACACAACCTCTCAACGTTCCTTTTACTCTGAGGGTGTGTCAAAATGGATCAGAGCAGCCTGTCTTTACCTCACTGCTTGAACAATGTACACATGGAGTATCACTGGGGCTCCTGAGCTGCTGGCAGCTCCTTCATTTCATCTTCTGCCATCATGAGACAGGGTGATGCTTAGTACTCAGTGCACAGGGCATTGTGTACCACTGCATACTTGCCATGACAGCTCTCCAAACTCAGTAGCCACTGTCAATTATTTAATGAAGCCTGACTCTACCACCACACATCCTCATCTCCACACTTGGCAGTTGTGTGTTCACTCCTGACTATCAAAAAGAAGAGTCAGTCACTAGCCCTGAGCTCCCAGGACCACAAAGAAGGATAAAGGGGGACAAGCAGAGCCTCTTGTTGAGAGGAAAAAAGATAATGCCTGGGAAACTAAAAAGACAAATAAAGAAATACACATGAAGAAAAGGAGTCCTTTACATTTCCTAGGAGAAAATCTTGTTCTTTCAAAAATAAAGGTAATTCCCCATAGGTTCCAGCAATGCCACATCTCACTGATAGGTAAGCAGGAATGGTTTGCAATGTGTTAGAGAAGACACTGCCATCTATTATTTCTGCTCGTGGCTGGAGCAAGGAAGGTTGTATGGCCAAGGTGGAACAGGGTGACAGGTCTGGCTTTATGGGACATAAAGGTACTTGCCCAGGTAAGCTGAAGAAGCTGCTGAAAGGTAAGTAAAGGTAGTAAAACAGAGAGTATTCAGAAGAATGTGACCAGAGAGGGAGAAGAAAACTGGGGCAGAGTGGGTCTGGAGAGAAGCCAAGGGTAAAGGAAAACTGGTGTGAAGCAGGAAGGAATAGCAGGGCTAGGACAGGGGAGCTCAGTGCTGAGTCTGTGAGTACAGCCCTGAGGAGATGACAAGTACAGCTCCCCTGAGTGCAAAGGGTGCTCTCCTGGATACTGTCCCAAATTCAGCATTTCATGGGAGAGTCCTGACTCCATCTGAGCCGTACTGGGGTTAATAATAAGCTGCACAACATGGTACCAGAATTCTTTAATTTCATTCTCTCTGGCCTGTCCCTGAAGCTGCAATGTCCCAACTCACAGTCTGAGTGGTGCCCTTTACTTCTTTATTTTATTTTCACTTGTGCTTCTCTTAAACCATCTCACGCCCTCCTCCTAATTCCCTTTCCCCTCTTTTTTGGACCTCATTTTTATATCAGTCTCCCTGGCGCTGCCAACCGACCATTCCAAATCCCCCTCTGCCCGGGGACAAAAGCTGCACAGATGTGGGAAGGGCTGGCACTGGGAAAGCTAAGGCACTGTCATCCTGACCCAGCAGGGAGGCGGCTGTTTCACTCTGGGACAAGAGGCACAGAAAGAAAAGGGGACCAAGGCACGGAGAGAAAAGAGGACAAAATAACCCAATAGAAATCCGGAAGGGAAATGCATGAGTGAGATTTCTATCAAGGAAAACAGCAGGGGGGGAAATAAAAACAAAAGATAGAAATGTGTGGAGAGGTGGAGGGAAGAAAAAAAAAGAGAGAGAAAGGGGAAAAAGAGACTGGGGGGCTGAAGAATGGCAGGATGGGGACGGGGGACGGGGTGGGGGGAAGACATTCACTTGAAAAGAGCTGAAAAGCATGACACACCGAGGGGAAGCCCAGCTGAGATCACTCTCTTTCCTCAACATCGCCCATAGACTGTGTAGAATTATTAACTTTTTTCCTTCTCTCCTTTTGCCCTCTTTCTCTCCACTAAGGCCCTTCTCCAGTTTCTCAGAGGGCAAAGCAGCCTGGGCTGGGTATGGGAGAGGGAAGGCAGGGAGACTCAAAAGCAGCTGCTCCTTCACTGAGCTCACTGCAATAAAAAAACCCCCAACACTTTAAGTGACCATATTTCAGAGGCATTTCCAAAATATACAGCTCCACACATTCTTGAAAGGCCTCTGAGTCCACGCTTAGCCCTCTCCAATGGATGTGGTTACAGCTACCCACAGGAGACCCACAGATGTTAACCCCTGCCAGTCCCACGTCCTGTCAGTCCTCCATAGAACCAGGGAAGAAGGGTATTTACTCTAGTAATGTCAGACATCATCAACATTTCTGTTTATCTGTCAAAACCTTCTTTGTTTAATAACCTGATTGAGGTTATTATCTGGGGGACAAAACTGGATATGCATCCTTACTTTCAAAGTAGGAATATTTTTAAAATAACAGTAAACTGGAAATTCAGAACTATTTCTAGTCTTTCCCCAACACCACACACTTTTTTTTTTACTGATGGGAAAATTAACAGTGGTCTTTTCTGCTTCTGTCTTTTAGCTCAGAATTTCCACTGTAATATAGAGGCTAGACAGGTTATGGGAGCATTCCTTCCTACATGTCTGTCAGCCACATTACCCTAAAATCTGGTACACTTGAAATTAAAACAGGGTATGTTGTACCTTGTGCCTTCCAGAAAAACTAAACTGTTTTCTGCTCAGGCCCCTCACCAGTGACCACTACCCTAAAACATACTGCAAATCCAGACATACCAACAAGTGTCATGCAAACTCACTCTCATTCAGTGCTACTTTCTGATGACTATTTAAACTTTGTCCCCAACACCCATCTCTGTCACAGCAAAATCTCCTTTCCCAAAGCCTTCCAAGGAACTTCTGAATCTGGCCAGGATGCAAATCCAGATTCACTATGTCTCTTAGCTCTGGACTTTGCAGTGCTAAGATTAATGAAAGCATCATCTTTTTTTTAATCAGGGGATGCTTTCTAGTGAGGCAAGAACACTGAGGTTTGAGGACACAGAAATGTTAAGGATGGGATGTCCTACATACTGTCTGTTGCAGCAGAAGTTCCCACCACAACCTCCTTAGGCAACTGTAAACATCCTTCCTCTCTTCTGTTTAAAATCAAAATACCATAGATGAACATAGATAAAAATACCATAGATGAACAAGCAATTCTTGCTTGTCTTTTGAATGTCTAGAGAAGACAAAGGCAAATGGAATTATTTGTATAATATTTATAAATTAAAAAATTTTCACAGCTGCCAGATAAAGACTCCAATCCAAGTTTGACACCAAATACAGATGGTTTAGGAGGCCCCTTTGCTAACAGAGGTTCTTAAGCCTTCCTTAATTCTGCTTGTGTTAAACAAGTAGACAGTCAACTCTTCTCTAATGTGCAGGCATTAGGATGCAATGCAGTTGCTGACTGCAGCATTCAAAAGCTGTGGTTGTGATACCTACTGAGTTTGGCCCTCAGTTTCCAGCTAAGCATTTCTTACCTCAGCTACAGACAAGTTTTTAAAGCTGACCCTTCTACTAAAAGTGAAACACTTCTGTTTTAGGTGGGAAATCTTGAGTGAGTGATAGGTCTGCGTCTCTATGTATCTGCCCTTCCTGCACAGGGGATAGACACAAACTGTTTGCTGTGCTGGATCAGCAGCCAGCACAGCTCTTCCTGCAGCAGCAAGCAGCTGTTGTCCTGACACCTACTACACTGGTGCTTCAGCTGCTATTCCAGCCTTGTGCTGGGCCACCGTGAATTATCTGGCAGCACTGCACAGCAGTCCCCCTGTGTGACTCATCCCTGCTATTTCTAATTTAAGAAATTATCCTCCCCTTAACATCTGAAATCATTCTGATCATGAGCACAGAATAACCTTTCATATAAATGTGCCCTGCATGTTTGTGGAATAGGCCATCTCCATAAAGGACAGCTTTAGCCCCACTACACCATTTTCCTTCTTTTATAATTCTAGTTCTATGTGTGCCACTCCTGTACTGCATTGGATTCATCCCACTGTTTTTCAAACTAGAAAAGTAAAGTTCCTGGAGCAGTGGGTTTTGTCTTCTTTTGTTGCAGTTGCTTTTTAGAGATATTCAGAAGATTTTTTTCCCTGTGTGCTTAATAATAGACTTTCTTTGCTGTGTGCTTGAGGATGTTTTACAGAGGAACTCCTATTATCATTCACTATTCCCCATGTATTGGGAAGCAGACAAACTCCAGAGGAAGTCTGACTGGGCAGAGGTAATTGCCAGAACAGAAGTAAGACTCATTTTTATGAAATTTTTATGGGTGGATATTGTCAGAAACAAGAAGCTCCACACAGGGAAACCCTTAGATATTAGTAGCATTGGATCAGGTCATGTACAGTAATTAATGCTGAGAAAATGCCAAATGCCAGAGAATGCAAAGAAAAACAAGGGCATTATGATGATGATGATTCAGCAAGAGAGCTCGTTTGTGGCTGAGAAGTGCCCAGAGTAGAAATGAGTTTCATTAATTGCTTGGTGGGAGAAGAGAGGAGGCCTCTATTAGATTGTGCATTGTCCCATGCACTCCTGATCCCCAGAGAATGTTAAACAAACAATGCATTTGGAGAAGCCCAGAGGACATATGTCTGGAAAGCTGCAAAAGCCTCCTGCCATCCTTGGGGATAAAGAAGGGAGAGAGGAACTGAGCTGACATTTGCTCAACCTTCTGATTTGTCTTTGTCTAACAGTCTGTAATCCCTCACATTTCTCTATTTACTTCCAAAATTCCCATGGATTCCCTGCTTACATTCTTATCAGTTTAAATTATCTCACTTTAAATATTCATCAAAGTAACTGGGCCAGACTGTCACTAAGCTAAACTTTATGTGTCTAATAAAAATCCTAAAGAGGCATTGATGAATTTGCAGAGGTCATGTGTAGTGTGAGAAGAGACCAAGGGCAGTAAGAAAATAAAGCAAAATTATGCCTGTCTACAGAATTCAGTGGCACATGTGTGCACTGTGACTAATGCAACAATCCAGAGCAGTAAATAGAAGGTAGAGTCAGCACTGGTAAGGTTTGCTAGAACTGGTGAGAAAACCAGTCATTATTTGGATACAAGGCCAGCTGCACTGCCCTATCCATGTGTAGGTATCTATACATAAAGGAGTAAAATAACAATTCAGCCCCTCTCAGTCAGATTTTTGGGGCATGGTTCAGTAGTCCACAGACAGATATTTTGTGCTGTTTGATATAGCTATGCAAAAGCCTTGGGATGCACTTGGAATGAGAGAGATGCTTGCTTGGGCTTTGGTTGTCAGTGCAGGTCAGGCCTCCTCTGAGCCTTGTGTGTTCTTGTAGACCCAATCAAATGCCCTGGACATCCAAGGGCCAATGACATCAGACATTTATGTTTATCTAAATAAATAAAGTGCACAGGTAACTGTTCCTGAATCACTTTCTCCAATCACTACCTTGACTAAGATGTCCTTTGAGTTAGTCATGGCAGAAGCCTGCTGCTATTAAGGATGCCCTCCTCACTTCCATCTGCCACCAAAAGTGCCTCTGCCACACCAGAGCAAATGAACTGAGTCACAGATTGCTGCTGACAGTACAGGAACTTGTACCTATAGAGTACCTGACACCTATATGTTAATACCTATCTTAGGGGTCAAGAGTGAAGAGATGCATTGTTGCTTCTTCCCTTCTTAGGCATTGTGCTTTTTTCTTCTCTCTGTACAATTTGTGCAATACCTTGGAGCAACAGCTAACACTTATTCTAATTACCAGAGACAGTCTCTGTGCTCACACTTGCACTGCTGCTGAAATAATGTAGCTGATTTTGACATCCAGAAGCCAAAATAGCCATTGATATTTTGAAGTGGGGTCAGAGAAGAGTTCAGACTAGAAAACTTTTCCTACAGTGAAGGAGGATGATAACTGTGACTTCAGCTCTATGTGCAGAGCAGTGACTATTTTACTGTGCCACTCTCCAGCAGTGAGGGAACAAGGTTACAGTGGTTCAACAGGCAGAAGCTCCTAAATGTGACTGCCTCAGACACAAAAAGAATTGCTGCATAGCCTCTAATCTACTGACAAAGCTAAGAAGAGAGAAAAGGAAAAAAGGGCAATAGCATGATCACAGTCCATAAATACAAAATGGACATCATAAGTTTTTGCTGTTGGGTGGTCTTGAATCTAACAGACATAATACTCTAAGGCTGGAATGGAAACTAGATTAATTTGTCTAGATGTAAGGAAGCAGATTCCTGACCAGTGTGTTACTAAATGCTGAAATAATAACAATGGTTCTATGGGCTCTTTGTCACTGTAAATGTTTTCATAGAGATTAGATGCTTTCTACAACATATGCTCTTATTGAAAAGAAATTCAGAGGATCCCTGTGCCAGAGGTTTTAACTAAAGCTTCACACTGCCTCTTCACAGCTGATGCAAACATGGAAACACCACCCTCCTCAAAAGTGATTCTAATTCTTCTTTTCACACTTTACCTGGAGCCATCACTCTCATTGCTACCCCATTCCCAGCCTCCTGCTCACACAGGCTGCAGGTGGACATTGCACTGAGGGACACCACAGATGAGTGAGGCCACCTGCAGCAGCACTGTGTGGTTTTGCCTGAGTGACACTTGGCTGAGGTACAGCTCTGTGGGTCTGCCCCCTGGGACTCACCATGCTCCAGGATGTATTTCACCATCTCACCATTCCCAGTCTTGGCAGCATGGTGCAATAAGGAGCAGTGATCAGGTCCTTGGATTAACAAATTGGCTCCTTTTTTACAACATTCTATGAACTAGAAGGAAAAAACAAAATAAAAAAAAAAAAAGAGAGAGAGAGAAAAAGCATAGAGAAGGATAAGATGGGAGGAGGAGAAAAACAAATATGTCAGTAAGTTCTTTACTGCTTCTCATTGTAAGTTAGTATAAAATAGAATAGAATAAAATAAAACATTAATTTAAAGCCAGCTTTTAGGCCCTGATATAAAACATCTGAAACCAGAAGTATTGACAATTATATGTGTTAAGGAGAACAGCCTGTATATCCTAAACAATGAGACATTGCTACTCTACTGGTGAGGATTTATTGCTTGCTACAAATGCTTGCAAACCACATCTGGTAATGCTGTTGGGGTATATTAAAATACATGCACTTGATAAAAAGTTCTGGCTTCTTTGCTGAAGACTCACATTTTTCCTCAGCACAGGAGTCAAATATTTTCTGACTAAATCAGGAAACTCCAATTCAAAATTCTACAAGGAGATGAGGTGACTGTCATGGACCTCCCTTGTCACAGTGCCCCTGTTCAGGGCTGGCCAAAGAGGGAGCAATAGATGGGGTAAGAATAAGAGAAAACACCAACCAGGCAGGTCTCAGAAATGCTGCAAAATTTGGGGAAGGGGGGTGGGATTCTGCAGATCACTGCAGAAAAAGGAGAGAATTGCTACAGTGAGGACTCATTTATAATGCAGTACACTGAAGAAGGACAAGGAGTTTCCCCATCAAAGCCAGCTCAGGCAAAACATTTTCAAGAAGTGTAAAGGAGACAATATTTTTATGACTGCTTGAAGGACTGCTCCCTAGCTGCTGCAGCCACAAGAGCTGAGGCAGTGGTATAGAAGGGAGGCAAAATACCTGCAGGCAAAAAGTTGGCCTAACAGCACTGTCATTTTTACAAATGGCTCCAAGCTGGCTTCTCACAGATGAAATTGCAATCATTAATCACAGTCCTCATCCAAATTCAAGAGCATGTTTTCAGATCCTGACTTGGCTACTGAGACAGGCAGCCTGAATGGCTGTCTGGTGTGGGAGTGCAGTCATTGGCACAAAAAATTTTGCATGAGTGTTTTTGCCTCCCAAACTTACTACACCAAGCCACTACATGCTTTGAGACATCCATTAGGTGATAAAACAACCAGATGAGGTTTGCTCTACCTGGTCTGGTGGTTGCCTAGGTAGACTTTGAGCAAGCTAGCACTTGGGGTCTTGGCCACCAGCCTCGCTGGTGGAAAATATGCTTTCCTGTGTAAGGCTGTGTCAGAACTACCCTGCTGTTCAACACTGTCAATATAGCAATTTCCCTGTTAGTGACTGGCACATTGCTCTGTGCAGTGGGCTCTGAATCCTGGGCAAAAAGGCTCTGGCTAACACCAGACCCTATTCACACAAATTTCACACCTCACCTGAATGATGTGTTCCCCTAGTGTTCAGGGTTTCCTGGAAAGGCTGTAAAATGGCACTTGCCAGAAGTTCCCACAGCAGCCTATTTGTGATTTGAGCAGAAGTGTAATAAATGTACAGTATATCTGACAAGAAAAAAAATGTGAGTGCACACTCAGTGCTCTGTACCTACCTTCAGTAGATCACCAGATATGACTGCCTGTAAAAGTGCTGCAAAAGACAAAAAGAAAACTGATGTCAGGCAGAAAGCATTATGCATACAGCTCCACAGCTGAGGACACAGCTCACAACACCTGCAAGTTAAGGCTGGCATCCCTCAGTCCATTTGCATTCTCATGTACTACCAAAACCAGTGCAAACCCTGTGCTGACACTTATTGGAAAGGAAAAAGACAACCCATGGTGATGAAAGCCATATGGACATCAAGCCATCATTTCCAATGCTCTTCTGGAACTGCAGGCTTCTGTCTGAATTTTTCATTTGAGACTCTTCTGAGACCTTTCAACAGTGTCCACAAGGGGCACAAGGTCAAGTTTCCAGCACCTAAACCATCACTGAAAATATCAGTGTTATCTGCACAGAGAACCTGAAACTATCTACAGACCTGTCAGACTTTGTCACACTGATGATGGAGTCAATCCCCAGTACACTGAGAATCCCAAATTGTAGATGACTGAGGGACAGAGCGAAATTTCCTAACAATTACTTGTATTACATATACATTATGAGATGCCAGAGGGGAACAAGTCCCCTGGGTTTGGCAGGCAGTGTCAAAGACAGAGCAAGAGCCAGTCCTCATCTCAGCAGCCTTTGTATTTTAAACAGACATGGAAGCAAAAAGAGACAAAGTGGACAAGGGCTCACAACAAGGCAGGACAGAGCTGCAAACAGCTGGGAGCTTCTCACTACCCACTAGTGTCTGTCCTGAGCCTGTTAAAAACAGAAGGGAGGCAAAAGCCTGGGACCCCCTACTGCCCAGAGAAGCTGTTACAAACCTATGACTATGTGTGTCCTTTTCTCCTCCTTCTCCCTATCATGATATATATTGTGAAAAACAATGATGAATAGTCTGAGAAAGCACTTATGTGGTTTGCATCTTCCAAAACACTAAACATCTGCCTCAACTCACACTTTTTCAACAGTATCTAAACCCATTTCTACCTTTGTGTCTAGGCAGTGCACTCAAATTAAGCATTTCCCCAAGTGCCATCCTTGATAAAGGTGCCAAAAACTCATACAGGAGTAAGCAGGAACGAGTGTGGAAAGAGAAGCACAGTATAGCCCTGCCTCTGAAAAAATAATACACAGGAAACTGTAGAGTGGGAATTCCATGATGAGCTTGCTACACCTTCAGAAATGACAAGGCATCCAAGCCAAACACTGCAGAAGAGGAAGGATGTTCAAAGGCAACTCAACAAATGTCCTTTTCTTTGAAAACACCTGGGGCTATTATGTAGCTTTCTGGTCTCAGTAATGCCTCATGCCCCAGCCACACAGCACTGGGAAAGCAAAACCCCAGTCCAGCTAAGCCTGTCTGGAGGAAGCAGTAGCAGCAATTCTTGCAGCTTTAGATTTAGGGCAGTTTTTCAGTGACCATGAGTTAAACCAAATCCTAAAAGAACCCTCAGCATCTATGAGAGCGAGTACACACAGATTTTAGGAATGGAAGAAAGCAAACACCAGCAGGTAAGAGCTAAAAATTCTTCACTTTTTATTTTCAGTGGTTGACATACTTCTTTTTTCCCAATAGTTCTAACAATTGCTCAGCCCAAATTAATAGCAAAGCAGAATTTAACTCATGTCATTTGCTTTATCTATTTCCCTCTGGTTTTTTGGTCAATCTGGTCTTACTAACACCTTTATTCTTTAGGCTTTGGCAGTCTGAACTTGCAGTAGCCTAAAGAATAAATATTTTGCACAACTCATATGTGAAAATCAAATGAACTGGTGACATGAGTTTTTCATTGCCTTCAACATCCAATTTTTTAAGACCTAGCTTCCCTAAGTCACTTTCCTGAGAGACAGTGATACATTTTCTTATGCAAGCCACGCTGAAGATTACAGTTCAAAAAAACCAGAGAGAGATTCTATGAAAAGCCTGACAAGATGTGAAAAATCTTCTACACCAAAAATCCATAATCAGAAGTGGTCTGGTGATAAGGCTATTAGGACAAAGCAGCTCTAAAACAAATTCAACATAATTAGACCAATCTTTTCATCTCTTTCCTAAGCCTCAAATCCAGCAAAGCATTTAGGCAAGTGCTTAGCTTTGAGCTAATTACATTCTTTTCACGCCAAGTCTACCTGCACTCTTAAAATTAAGTGCTTTGCTACAGTAGAACCTACTGGATAAATGAACGCATTACAGATCAACAAAACCAGCTGGAATAACAAGAGATTACACACCAGTGAAATAATTCAGAGATGTATGCCCCAGCAGAGGAAGATTTAGAAGCTATTGAGCCAGAAATGGAGAAAGGTTCTTTAGAATCAGGAGTGTGTTTACATAAATATATGAATATTGCTTAGCACACTAACCCCATAAACCCAAATGGGGCTGCTGGGCATACTGAGGAGGAGGGTGAAGGTGGCAAAAATCACCTGGTTGTTAAAGAGGTGGTGAAGCAAGCAAGCAGATGGCATTGACAAGAGAGAGCAGACTGAGAAGTTGGAGAAAAATGCTGTTAACATGCAAAGCCAGGTTAGCTTAAAATTAGAAGCATTAAAATGAGAATTGTTTTATTTCTTCTAAACAACACTCCACCACTGCTATAATACATAAAATTGACTATGTCACTGTTTTATCATATATTATATACTTTCAGGTCTTAAAGATGTGTCAAAAATCACTTGATTTAATTAATATTAAAATCAAGTCATTGTTTACTCAGTTTCTCCCAAGAAAAGCATTTCTCATTACTAATAAAAGTGTTTTATTGCCTTTTGTATTTATTTAGCAAGTACCTTTATTGCTGATGTGACAGCTTGGCAAAACTGGCAAGTGGGGTGCTCTATTCTAGTATTGAGGAAGCACTCGGTCCCCAGGCTGCCTCCTCAGTAAAGCTCTAACTACCCAACTTGGAAAATAATCTTCATTAAAAAAACCCCTAAAAACACAAAAAAAAAAAAAAAAAAAAAAGAAAAAAAAAAGAAAAAAAAAGCCCCAAACAAACAAAAACAAAAACCACCCCAAAAAAATCACAAAACCCAAAAACAAAAACCCACCGTTCCCAGGCCTACCAGTAAACACAAAAAAATGACAAACAAAAAAAATGACAAACAAAACAAACACCAGAAAACCACCCACACCAAAACAAACCCCCTCACACACATGCCCCTCTCCACCTCTCATAAATTATTATTGAGCAGATACAGGTGCATAATGCACCAACAGAAAAAAAAAGCCATGTTGAAAAGGCTGCTAATTGAATTGTGGTAATGCTGCAAGCTAATAGAGATTGAGACACAGGATAAACAAGTACTAGCACACTTTCATGCTAAAAACAATACTTTTCCTAGGGCATATATCACTCATCTAATTTCTGTGTTAGTGTCCACTGCTTCCATTGGAAACAGCTATTTTTATTCCATATTCTAAAAATCTATGTTAATGTCACTGAGTTACAACAAATATTTTTTGTTTCCCTGACAAAATTAACTTCTGAAATAACAAATGCTCTCTCTGGCTCTGCATGTGAAGCCAGCACCATTAAAAGAGTGCTGCAAAGTCAGTCATTACACTGACTAAAAAAAGTCAGTCTCTGGGCATCAGAGAAAGGAGGAGGGAACTATTCATACTCCATTACTTCAGAGGCTGAAGATGCCTGAGCGGTCTCACAGGGTTGCTTGGATGGTCAGAAGACAAAATAACTCTCCATAAAAAATAACCTATTTTGCCCTGCAACAGTTCATGTTGTGCTCCACAGACTAAAGAAGCTCTAGAGAAAATTACCTCCAACCTGCAGCATCTAAATTAAGAATCAAACTAAGGCAGAGGGCATCTTTCAGAATGACATGACTCCAGAGGACATGTCTGATCACCTCCAGGAATGACAACCAAACAGGAGCAAAATGAGAAGTCTTCTTTTAGGGTTTTCTGAGGTGTGATACTCCTAGCACCAGGCAATACTCATGGTCTTGGACATTTCAGTTCCTCATACACCATCAGGTGCAGAATGAGAATGGCTCATCAATGTCGGGCAAAGACCACGACTGCAGCACATCAGAAGAATGCAGCAGGAGAGTGGCATTGCTCACTTCAAAAGCCATGAAAATTCTCAGAAGCATCACATGCATGGAAAAACCTCAAACAGCTACCCCTTCCTGTGTGCCCTGCAGAAAAATTTCCTCCTAATACCAAAGCTGCTGATCAGTTTAACACCAAGGACAGATACAGGGTTACTAGGCACACCAGAAACTTTGTGGTCAAACACTTTCAGAAGGAACATGAAGACAAAAGTTCTTACAAAACCTTGTAAGTAATATCTCAAGATCACAAGGTTCTTGGCTTAAAGTAGGTTGACATGGAAGATATTAAGTTGAATAATCATTAGTGAGACAGTAAAAGGAGATGGTCTGCACTGAAAAGAATCTCAAAGAACAGGGTGGTTCTACAGCCTGCCACTGTCAGTAGTACAGGGTAATATGTCTTTTCACTTGAGTAAAAGTTATTCATAAACCAGAAATATCCTCCAGATTTTATTAGTCAGACTGCACAGCTGATCCGACTCTTTCAATGCCATATTTGAAACCACTACTTCTGTACCAACTAAGCCACAAGGAATGCTGATAAAAATGTACAGCAACTTGGAAGTTTTCAACACTTAGAAGCAATTCTCTAGTGAAGATCTAAAAATTTTGAAAGAAGGGAACAGAATTATTTAAAACTATGTTATAAAATATAAGTACCACACCAAGGAATTGTCATATTCATAATTTAAATGCAGGCAATTATAGACCTATGAATGAAATGCAGTGTGACAGCAAAATATTATTTGCAATAATGCATCTTACCATGAGTTAAAAAATACTGGGGTACCAATGCATCTAATCAGAGCATGACAGTATTTAAGCACATGGGAAATGATGGCAGAATTCAGCTGCAAAAACTCCAGACCTGGTTGGAGGAGGGTGCTCTGACCAAAGTGGTTTGATGAGTGGCATTCCTGCCTATGGCAGAGGAGTTGGAACTAGGTGTTCTTTAAGGTTTCTTCCAATCCAAACCATTCTGTGATTCTCTGATCTCAAGTAGAATCAGGGCTCATGAAACCTTTAGCTCTTTCAAAAGACACAGTAAGAGAGTTGATAATCTGAAGTGATCAGCTCCTTGCAGAAACCTCATTTAACAGACAATGCCTGCACCTGTCCAGCCCTTTCTAAGACACATCTAATACACTCATTCAGCATTTGGAATTGATATGCCATCAGCATTTCAGTGCTGAATGCTTCTTACTGGTTGGAGGCAGCTAATAAAAAATACAAGAGCTTTGGTGTGGAGTGCCCAGAATTTGAGTGTCAGTGTTCACCACCCTCTCCTGCTAGAGTGCTCAGGGGAACTCTTAAGGAATACCTCATAAAATACTGCCTCATTCAAACCTTGTAGAGCTGATAATGGAGAAGAAACTATAGGAGAAGGTGACATCATCAGATTTTTGAGCGTTATTAAACTTAACTTGGACTATCATTAGCTTCTAGAACATTTCCAACCCTTTATTGCTGTTTTAGCCTTTGTGTAATTCATAGAGTCAGAAATTTAAAGTAATTACTGCTTTACATCTGGAGAAGTTAAAAGTTGACCCTGATTAGAAGAGTACTTTTACACAGTTGGAGTCCTCTGAGCTGTTAAAGATCAGCATTAGAGAAAAGATAACAAAAGAAGCCCTTGGGACTTATTTCTCACCAGTTTTAAAGAAATCAATAACTTCTATTTCAATCACTCCAAAAGCTATGCTCTCAAAAGACTGGAGTCCATTCAGAAATACACTATTTTCTCTGTAAACAACAATTTGTTCATAAAGGGTTTATGACAAACTGACAGTAATATAACTTATCCAGAAATGTACAGAACTGTTATTTTTTCTATTCTAGCCATGATCTTCAGCCTTGCAGATGAAAAGGGTGGGGAGTACCACAGAGAATTGCTTTATGGATTACTTCCCTTCTGAGAGGACTGTGAGAAACAGGCACCTAAGACACAGAGCAGTGAACTCACTTGGTATTTCTGAAGGGCCTAACAATCCCATTGAACAATTTTAGGGATCCCTGAAGAGAAGTTACAAATCTCTGCACTTGAGCTTTTACAAAAATTTTGTCTCTTTCCAACATTTTATCTGCTTTAAAGTTACAAAAATAAACACAAACCACCTATAAAATACACATGCCAAACTGTCTACATAACTGAGAAATTAAATTGCTAAACTAATAGTGCTTTGTTGGAATGACTGTGAGCTCACAGGTCTTTGATCTACAGACAATCTCAAGTCTCACCAAAGCTGATGATGATTAAATATTTCCTTTGAAGATAAGCTGACTGAAAGGAGCAATTAAATTTTTCTTCATGTGTTTTATGCACCCACAAGTAGTGGAAGTGACAACTGAAAACCATGAAAAAATGGAACAGAAGTGAAACCTTGCAGGTTAAGGGGCCTTCTAGATGCTGGCAAAAAAAAAATCCAGAAATAAATGGTAAAAACATTTCTTCCACATTCACTGAAAAGATATCCCCTATATTCACTGAAATATATTCCCTTCTATATTCACTGATATATATTCACCATATATCACTTATTCTATATTCACTGAATTCCCTGAAAATAGTGAATATATTCACTATATCCACTAAAATATTCACTATATTGCATTCACGGGGAATGGAAACATGTTCCTGAATTTGCTGGAGAAGCCCCATAGACTACAGAAGAAGCATGATGGAAATATGACTGCAAAAACTAGATGCAGTTTAGAGGTTTCCTGCCTAATTCATCCCTTGTGCTGAATAAAGCAAAGACTCATTGAATTTTAATTTTTTCCAAAATATATCTGCTTGCTACCATTGCCCTAAAGAAACAGGTGTTAAACAAGAGTTCTCCACAGGTTTTCAAATTCAAAAAAGTCTTGGGCTTCTTATGGAACCTGAAAGCAACACCATCAGTCTAGGCAGGTCACAAGAGCTCTGTTGTGAGGCACTTTTTCCATGAAAGAGAACAAAATAAAGATCCTGAGAGCTCAAAGTACTCCAAAGAGACCAAGAAAACCAACATTGCAGCAACCAAGAGCTCAGCAGCACATCAGCTGAGCAGCAGCCAGGCACACACACCTGGAAAGTCTTCCCACAGTATCTTCAACTATTTCACCTGGACAGGAAAACCTGCATTAGCACACATCCTCTTGGGGTTTGAGAGAGACACTTTTGAAGTCTGCTGGCCCTCTGAATAAATCATACCTCAATGACATCTATTTCTAGGATTGGATAAAGAGGTAGAAAACCCTTCTAAAATGTTTGAGGGCTGTCCTTTAGTTACAAAAGCACTGCGTCCCATGCAGATTTGGAGAATTGACACAGTTTTGACTGCACCTGTTTGCATAACTTGTGAATAAGAAAAAAATGTAACATGTAAAAAAATCAATCATTACTCAGGTGGCTATAAATATGCATTATGAACATTTACCTTTTAAGAATTTAAAAATTCAAACAACTGCACCAAAACACTGGTAAGAGAGAAGGAGGGGAGGGGAAGGCAAAAATAGCCACACATGCTTGTTGAAGAGGAAGAAAGGCCAAGTTCTCACTTACACAGAAGTCCCTTCATACAACTCTGGAAGGATAAAGAGGCTTTCAAGCAGATGTAAATTACACTCAAGCTCCCTTTAAAGCCCCATTTTCACTCAGACTAGTTTAAAGCTACTTTGATGCCAATTAGAGTCCAACCTGAATTGTTTATGTGGCACCAGTGCAGAGCTGAGAGTGCAGTCGATAGTTAGGAGTGAAAGCATTCATACCCTAATGTTGAACTTTTGCTGCAAGACCATTTAACTCAGATTTACAAAAGGAAAAGATGGTAAAAAAAAAAAAAGGGACTTCTTTTGTAAATAGTTCATAACCCCAAAGAACAGTCACAGATAAACTAAGCACCATCTGGCTCACATCATCACTTTTTTGCCTTCCTTTTCCCTTCCACCATATTTATTTTTAAACCAAGACAACAATTTATGTCATTCTCAGGAGTGATGCAGTGGAAGAAAATGTCTGATGAAGTGAGATCACAGGGAAGACTTTGGCTGACTAATGCAGTAATTTTACCAATAGAGTGGCACTACTTTGGCAGAAAGATAAGTCTAGGCAAAATAATTAGGCAGTGGTTTATTTCTAATTTGAAAATAAATAGAACAACAAAAAAGAAGCATTGTGGGCCACACTGTTCCTCTTCTCTGTCTTTGTGGAGCATTCCCATCACAGACACTCTTAGCACTCTCCCTTCAGGTTTTTGCCACTGCAGGTCTGGCTGCAGTGCTTTTGCCTGGCAATATCTAAATAACCCTTCCTCAAAAAGCTAGGGCTTCACAGGAGGAAAATTCAAAATTCAGTTCAAGAATATTTTTTCTAGCCAAATTCTTCAGTGGGTGAAGTGATTGCCACTCTTATCTGACCATGAGCAACCTCCATCAGAAAAAAAGCCAGAAGCAAAGTAGTTTGCAAGGTTACCCAGAGCTTCTGCTTGAAAACAAGCACTCCAAGTCACACAACTTTTTCCTCACTCATACTTCCTCCAGAGGGGAAAAGGATAATAGCAGTGGACATGGTGAAATAAATGTTTTTCTGTTTTCATCTATTACTTTAACAGATGCCCACATCTCCCTCTCAGACACCTGCTGACCCCTCAAACTGCTTGGATATGATGAGAGGGTGGGTGTAGGCACCTTTTAAAGGTTTTATCCAGAAAGGACCTCCCTCAGCCCTAGACCTGTGCCTTCACAGAATGATTTCTCTTACCAGGGGGACCCTGGGTCTGCATCAATACCAGCCTCTGTTGAACTGACAAGAAAATGAACCAACCCAAGAGCAGATCCCCAAGGCATTATTAGTTCAGCTACAGCCACTTTCAAAACACTGTCCAGGAGGGCTTTTTCCCCAAAGTGGCTAATTAATCAAAATAAATACCTGCAGTCCAGAGCCTCCCTCAAACCCCTCCCATACTCTCTTTAATTTGCACAGAAAAAGCATTCCACAGCATCTCAATTTGTTGCTGGGTAAACAGCTGCAGCATCACCATGAAGAATACAGCACCTCCTCACTCTCTTTTGAAGGCCTCTGGTGTATAAAATAGCCATTCATTTTTTTATCTTTGTTTTTTTTTTTAATTCTACCAGCACTGAGATGTTTGGATTCATCTGCAGCACCCTGCTCATCCTTTTCATCAGTATGGCAGACTGCTTCAAAATTATAGAAAACATCCCTTTGCAGACTGTGACTCTCAAGATTAGTGGAGAGTGGCTCCAGAAAGAAGAAAGGAGGCCAAGAGAGTGAAATCTGCATTCCCACAGGCCACCATGGGCAAGAGGAAATCCCATCTATCAGAGGTTCCAGGAAGTGCTATTCCTTCTTGTGCTACTTTCTGGGACTCCTGCAACCATCTTCCTCCTTGCATGTGTTTAGATTTCCTCTCTTTAATGGAGCTGGAGCAAATGCCAGCATGGACAGGGCTTTCTGCCTCCAAGGCAGGAGCAGACACTGCAGAGCAAAGCATTTTCCTGTGTGGGATGGAGCCACCACTGCCTTCCATGCACACACTTGATCAGTCCCTTCCTTATAACTCAGATAGCAGCTCTCTCTATTCAGAGAGGGATCTCCAGAGACAGAATTACACCTCCCACCTAAAACTTCCAGTCTGAACCCATGCCAAGCAATCCCTGTGGAAATTTTTTTCTAATAGAGAATAATTTAGAAGTCACCATTATAAACTCACTTTACTTCTAATGCACTCCTGGCTCTACACAAATCCCTCCTAGGTGTAGGATATCCAAGCTGGATGATTCCAAGTCATGGAGTGACTCCATGGCATGGAACCAGCACCTGGCAGAATCTGAAAGACCTCTGAGTGTTCCTATTTGTCTTTTCAAGCAGAAAACCCATCCTTTATCTTAATCTCTTGTATAATATTATCACTTTGTAATAATTAACTGTCTTCAAAATTGCTCCACTGAATCTATTTCCCTCTTGTCTTAATTTCTCAGTTGTCCTCATGAATTTTGATTCTATTACACACAAAATGGCCAAAACCACAAACCCTAAACCACAGAAATAATGCTGATGCAACAAAACCACACATCTGCTCGAAGCAAACTAGGCAGAAAGCCCAAACTTGCTGGTTTATAGAGAAGTAAATAGGAGAGCAGTGATATAAATATTTGAAACCTCTGGTCTCCTGATCAGGATGCAACTCAGGTGTGTAAGGATTAAGCTCTGGTTGCCTGCTACTTGAGGTGCATTAGTATAGCTACTTAAAACTGAGTAATTCCATCAAAGGCAAGGCTCCTCTGTTTGAAGTCAGACACAAAATTCTTGAGCAGCATCAGCTCCAAGTTGCCATGACAGAAATAACACACCAATGCCCCTACACCATTAATAGAAACACTCAAGAGTTTGCTGGGGTTTTTTTCAGAATACTTGAATTAGAAATAGAATTCATTGTACTCTTTTTAAGGTCATTTCCTTCAACTGTTTATGTGATGATGAAGAATCAACCCCAACATACAAGGTAAACAAAGAATAGTAGAGAAAACTTAACTTTGGCCAGATGAAACTACAAATGTGAATATTTAATGCAGATTTCTGCAGGGTGGCTGTAAATACCAATGGGGAAGGCATGATCCAGTGTGCACACAAAATGCAGTGCAGCTCTGAAAGGTGCTGGGTGAATGAAGGGTTTGGTAAAACTCAGCCATTCACCTCACCATAGCCAGACAACAAGTGTGCAGTGGATAACCAGACAATGAGTGTGTATTAGATGATGTATTAGAAGTCTGCATTCCCATCACACTACCATTCCTGTTCCAGAAACAATAGATGCAATAATCTCCAACAGTGTCAGATCTCCTGGGCATGTCACCAGGACTTTTTATACAGCAAAAGTGTAGCAGGTGATATCCTTCACTAAAAGATGACTTGCCTGGCCCTCTATCATGACATCTACCAGGTCTCCAGGTCTTCTGTGGGCCTGGCACTTGTCCATTGTTGAGTCTTATCTAACTCCAAAACCCAAAGAAAATCACTGATTTCCAAGGCTGCAGGCCATGGAGCTGCACCAGGGTGTACCTGGCTGAACAGGTCCTTATTCAGAGTCATCAATCCCCTGTCTTAACTGGTAGGCTTTAAGATTTACTTGGCTTGTATCATTTTGTCAATCAGAGCATTAGAGGATTAGGAGTTTTTTCTACTCCTTTTGCTTATTAAAAAAAGAAAGAAAGAAAAAGCTGATGGATTTCACTCTTTAGTTATCTATTTCCTAGCTACCTGTACCAAGAACAAAGACACAAACCTTAAGAGGCTTTGGGTATTTTTTCTTTTGAAGTTTGGGATTTTCTAGCAGTGCTCTTTCCCTTTCTGTGCCAATTAAAATGGGCCTGTTTTGTAACTGATAAAGGTGCCTCTAACACGTGTCCACAACAAGGAGCTTTGTGTGCAGTTACAGTTGTTCAATAGATGCCCAGTCCCAGACAGATGGTGCTTTATCTTCACCCCTTGTCAAGACAGCATAATGCATTGTCCTGTCAGGGATTAATGGAAGTGCCACTCACATTAGATGCTAATTCTGGTACAAGTCTGTTAGAACACTACAGATGCTGCAGCTACTGTTTCCCACTGTGCCTGTAGTAGTCTGTCCACACTGGAGCAGAAGCAGGACATTCAGAAACCAAGGTGAGGAGCACAATGCAAAAATCCACGCAGAATGCAACCTTGTGGTCAATGGGAAAGAGTCATTTAAAAAGCAAGAAGTGGATGATAATAAAAACCCCACAGAAAAAAAGTAGAAGAAAAAGTGACAACTGAATATTAAAGCAGACAAAACAAAGATCAGGAACCAAGAGGGAGGTTAAAAAAAAGATCCAACACAACAGGGAAAGAGCCTTTTCTCAGTAATGATCAACATATCACATCATCAGAAAATCAGCACTAGAATGGTCCATAATAGTGAAGAGCAGCTGTAGTACAGGGCAGAATGTAGATACAGTGAAGGTACATTATTCCACTGTTGGATATTCCCTCACTGTGCAGCCCAAAGCATTATTGCCTTATAAAGAAAAGTAAATGTTTAACATATTGAATAGGTACACAGTTGTGTACTGATTATTAATAAATATCTAAGTCTCAAAACTGATTTCAAGATACATACTCCAAGAGCAATATACCAGGAGACGTCTGCATAAACACTATAAAAGACAGGCAATTCAGAGAGAAGTTTTCAGCTCTCTCATGGACCCTCTTTTTTGTTTAGATAAGAGATTTGAGATCTAAGGCTAATTTGAGATGGCTCCACACATGCAGTCTCAGTGGACTGAGAACCTTCTAGACTCTAAAACACCCACAGCACTTTTTATCACATTTTCCTTTCAGGACTGGGCCCATTTACCATGTTCTGTAGCTGACAGAGTGGGATAGAGGAAATTCAAGTATTGGTCCCTTCTTTCTGAAAAGTCACTGGGGAATGGGAAATCTTTTGTGCTTGAGAGAAGCTCCTACATATTTATAGGGATGACAAACCTAGTTAGAAACTCCATGGTCACAAAACTTGTAATATAACTGGCACTGTCACATCACTAATTGGTCAAGGCCTTTCACTCTGCATTTCAGAAGAGGTTGCTTGTGAGAGAAAGAGAAGAAAGGCAAGGAAGAGGCTATTCAGAGATGTTGATCAAACCTGAAAAGCCAAACCATGGCAGCAGATGGTAGATGGCAAACCGGAAGGTTTTGTCAAAAACTCGAATAGTATAAAAATAGTGGGAAGAAGAAAAGCATTCTGACAGCATGAAATACTAACCTTTCAAGACACACAAGGAAATGCATACACACCGTCTGTTGCTCCATTAATAGATAAAGATGAAGCAATAGAGTAAATGCAAGGGAAATGAAATAGCAAGAGCAGCCCATCACTAACAGGTTTATGCACTGAGATGCAGCTTGAATCCAGGTCCTGAAATAGTATATTAGACCATAATGATTTCAAATCTCTTCTGAGAGATGGAGACATGAGGTATACTGCTAACTTCTCACAGTCCTGTGCTGAATATTAGAAGCTGTGGTCATGGTAAAAAGCAGATGAACTATTAAACAGGAAAACTCCATCTGGTTCACAAAATCAATGAGCTGTAAATCATAAAAATCTAATAGGGCATACCAGGAAATTAAACCTGTATACTTCTGCCAGTGTCATACTTTTATTTGTCACAGGATCTGCTGCTACCAGACACCAGGAATGGACTAGATGGGCCAGATATATCTTTGGTCTTGCGTGTTTGTTCACTTTTATGGCTTTCTTTACAACCTTTGTTACTGAGGAAGGACTCACCAAGGAGATGGAAGAGAGTTTATTAATGACAATATGTTTGAGAGCCGTTCCAGTGGGCTGAAAATCTTGGCTGGAGCCAAGGACAATGTAGGTTGATACCTAACTAGTCACTCCACACTCCAAGTGAGCATAGTTCAGTGACACACTTCCAGGCTCAGACCTCCTTACACCTCCACTTGCAACAGTCCTCACTATTCCCATCTGGATCTTTCTTGAGTGATGCTTACAGTATTGGCCAGAAAATGTTCTGATTGTGTGACTGCATACAAATTGGATGTCAGAAGAAAACAGATATTTCTTTTTTGGACCAAAAGAGTGTTCCCAGTTCAGAGACACATGATGAGCTTTCTTGTCTCAGTCAGTCTCCCTTTTTTTGTTCCTCATTCCTTATGCAACTCTGGCAATGCAATTACCACCCCTCCAGAGCATGTCTCTGGATTTCAGTACCAATGTAGCCATATATTTATATACTGTAGATGGACTTAAGTTTGCCACATTATTAAGCAGCTGGTCATCACAAATTCCCTCTTTAGGTCATAGGGAAAGATCAGATCCTTCAAGTCTCCCTCACAGCAAACATATTGCCATAACCTGCCACTCACGCTGTGAGATTTTTCCATGTAGAAGAGCCTAGCTGCCCTAAACTCCATACTGTCCTACTACACTGACTTTACTGGTAAGCCAAGATAATGTGTGTTTAAGCCTTTAAAACACAATGCATTCCCCTCTCAGTGAAAAAGATGCTGACCTATGACAGTCATAAAAGATGTGCTTATCTTTGCAAAAACTTGTATCGTCCTTTAAGCCACACATTTTCCACAGGTGAAGCCATATACAGTTGGATGAATAAACTGTAAACTCCAGCAATATTTCCATTTGATTAAGCAAGATTCATTTTACAAATAACTCAACAACTTCTGTCAGTCCCAATTAAACTAACCAAATGATCAAGCACTTAATGTCTACAGAAACAAAGTTTCATCAACATCAAAGTTTCATTTTTATAAAAAAACTATCATTCTCCACCACAACTATGTTAAAACAGAGCTTACTCACTAGTCTTTGGTCTCATTTTTAATATGCTGTTAGAATCTATAAAACAGATCTTACCTTGATCTTCTGAAGAAACCGGTGACCTGAAATAAAACAACAAAATCCAGTCAATCTTGGGTAAAAGGAAGGTCAAAAATAAAGTTCAGTCTCAGTCTGAGAAGGAGATATAGAGTAATTTGAAATTTTTATTCTTTATTCCTTAGAAGAGAGGAGTGAAAGGCACCTGACCAAAACAAAAAAGAAAGAAAAAAGAGAAATAGAACTGAACAGGTCATCTAGCAGCAGATTCTGCAGGCCAGAGTGAGCATATGGAGCCATCTCTGTGAGGACTGCTGCAAAGACTGTCTGTAGATACTTGGCAGAAACTCATCTGCTACTGCCACTGCCAGGAGAAAACCTCACAACTAGGGTTAGTCAAGGAAATTACATCTTGATAGGAACTCAGTTATATAGCGCCCATTTTTTGCCATAAATCAATGTAGTGGTTAGCATAAAACAGTAGTCATAATTAATAACATCTCATGCCATCTTCAAAAAAGTAACACAACAGATCAAAAAAAAATTAATGTCAGGACAGATGTAAGTACAGAAAAAAGCCACATACCAGCCCCAACTCAAGAGTTATGGGATACCCTAACCAGTGGATTAGGACTCTGATAATACCCCAAGAGAGGGAAGGGTTATGAAACACAAGTGACCTCTCAGTGTCCCTGCTGACTAAGAGAAGAATCCCAGTGAATTCCAGGGATTTGTGTCTCAGTTCCCATCACTAAGGATCTTGCTCCTGATGGTTTTGGTCACTACCCAGAACAAAAGGACATGGAAGTACTGGCACTCCATTTTAGCCTTTGCTGCAGTAGCGTGGCTTAGCAAAACTGAGGTTAACCATGGGGCTGAATCTGGGATGTACTTTCATTGCTCAGACCAGACTGACAGCACAGAGTCCAGAGGGCTGGACCACTCCTCAGCACTTTCCCAGCACAGATTTCAGTTCCATACACAGCCTTCCCACCCAATGAGTTTGTTCCTGCAGCGAGTGGGGCAACCCATGTTTCCTTTCCAAGATATTTAATTTCACGACAATGCGCAAAAATAACAAATTAGGAAAGATTTTAAAATGTTAGTGTTGCCAGCAAAGAGGTGAAAGCCAACATAAGAAAAGCAGCCACAGAGGGGTGAAGGGAAAGGAAGGAACAAAGAGGAAAAGAGCACATGTATATTTAACTGAGCCAGCAGGGGCTGAGGGCTGGAGGGGGGAAAAGAAGTGAAGCAACCCTGGGTTAGAGGAATAAAGGAGCTGAGGAAGATGCCATGATCTCATTTCATAACAAGGGTTTGAAAATGAAGGTTGAGGGATTATAGAACATCAGAAGCAGATATGCAAATATGTAGATGCAAACAGGAAAAATTGAAAGAAAAGAAGGAAGTTTTCCTGCCAAAGTATGTAAATTTTTTTGCTGTAAAATAGAGAGAGATTTGCAAATAAAGAGAGGAAAGAGTTAGAGCACAGCTGGAGCAATGGTCACTGTGAAAGGAAAAAGATTTGATTGCCTAATTAGGATTCTGGCTGCACAAGAAGCCAATGTGTCTGTATGGATCGGAATTAATTAATCCTCTACTCCCATTAAAGGCTCTGATTGCTGCTGAACATCCTAAGCATGTATCCTGCTCTACTGCCAGCCAGGCTAGCTCTGTCCTCACCCTTTAGCCATGTGTGTGAAATACAGCAGGAATGCAGGTAACCCAAAGGATTTAGCAGGCTCCACTAGAACTGTCCTGCTTTGACTAGTTAGTTACAGATTTTGTCTTTAACTCCTAGCAGAACCCCTTCTGAAGATCAAAAGCCACTGCATTTTCTACAAGGTTAAACAAATCAGAATGGGTCATATCAAGAGGTGAAAGTTTTTAGATACTTGAAGATATTTTTACATGCAAGAGTCATGCAAGGTTCCTTGGCTCACATATTTTGACCCTCCACCCATTGCTAAAGCAGTATTTCACTGCATCAGCAAACTATATTCCTTTGTTTTGTTTCTTAATTGCCCAGTTTCATCACCTTTCAGTTCTTTATTTGAAGCAATAAAATAAACAATACAGATTATCCTATAATTTGGCTCTTCCTTACGCTTGGTTAAACAGATGTCATTAGCTCCTTAAAGCATCAACAACAGAAGAGACGTTGTTACAATATCAATGCCTTCTCAATTAAAGCATTGATTGAAGAGGAGGATGAAAAATATGTTTATTCATATTTTGTGTGCCTAAAATTATTATATATTTTTCAAAATATTACTGGCCTTTTTGCTTTGTTGCATATCTCAAATACAATGTTTGTAAGAAATGTAACATTAGCATTTACGCTACTAGCAGTGCTTTTATTTGAAAGGATCCATCAAGTAACTGTGTAGCCTGGCATCCTGAGAAAATAAGGTTTATATAACCCTATTTATATCATTTTCATCAGGTTTATATCAGTATCTTGATGTGTACACATGCACCTCTCTGTCTCACTCTGATAAACTCTGGGCTTGTTGGCTCATTTCATCCCTCGTTAATTGACAGAGAGTCAATTCCTGCTTGCACACACCAGGAAACAAAATAGCATAAGCTCAACTTTTCTGATGTAGCAGCAAAGCCACGAAGGAAGGTTTTGAATATCCCAGCCACAGGAAAAGCCTCAATGAGAGCTTCCACCACTGGAGATACCAAAGGCTCAACCACAACAGACTGGGCTTCCTTTGCTCCACCACTGACATGAAGAATTTTGGCAAAGAGCAGAGAGGACTTTCAGCATCTTCCTACAATTCCAGGCCATACAATTTAGCAGGGGGAGGGAGGCTTTCCTAACTGCTCAAGTCCTCTCCTAACTGCACCAAGGGGAGTCTTGTTTGTAGCTGTGATGGGAGGAAGTGAGGCTGCAGAAACCTCCACACTGAATGGAATTGGGCATTTTGTGCACTGACTCCTCCAGCCCATGCTCATGGCAGGCTCTAAGGGAGGAAAGAGAGAAAGCCTAATGACCTGCTCTAAACCACATCCACCCTCTCCACAGCCACAGGGGCTTTCCTGAGAGGACAAAACAATCCAGTAGATGCTCATATTTCCGGTCACACATCTTTCCCTCGGGTCCGAGAGAGGTGTGAGAGACAGACTGTGGCAGCACTGGTCACCAGACAGGTGTTCCAGTGGAAGGGAGGATTCTCATCTGCTAACACCCACACAGGAACCATCTGTCCAGTGCGTGTCAGCTCCCCCCCCCAGTTTGATCCTGGCTATGTGTTTCACTGTCATAAAGGAGCAAGTTATCATCTTAACAGCCTCCATGCCTTAAAAAAAAAAAAAAATAATTAGAGACAGGTCAGAGATACTTCAGGAAAAATAATATACTGTCAAGATCTGTGGTCTCACCTGGGTCAAAACACTTTGCCAAATGACATCTTGAAGAGATTTTCATTTGGTTAAACAAAACAGAAAAAAATCTTCAGGAAAAGGTTCAGGCACTGCAATATCCTGTTCTTGGCCATTTCAGAATGGAATAACTTCTTTCTTTATATGTGTATATATACACATCAACTGGGGTTTTCTTCTGGTTTTATCTTGGTGTAAAATTAACTTGTAGAAAGCAAGGGTCACCATCTCCCCAAGAGAGTAAAGGCAGGCCAGATTATCTGTGACTGGCTACATTTCCAGAGTCATGAGATTCAATTATCTCTTCTACCAACAGTGATATTTATTTTCCCATGCATAAATGAAACTGGAGAGCCTGATTTCACATATTTCATCAAAGGCTTTAATCTGACTTTCTCCCTGTTCTGGTTTTACAAACATCTATTGTTGTAGCAGATAGTTTGAGTAAAGACATTTCTGTGATAGGAAAGAGGATCAGAAGGGAGGAGGAGGAAAAGCACGTTGTCAAGAAAGATCTTATCTACTCTGTCTGCTTTCCATGCTGTTCATTGCCCTCTTTTGTTACAGGTCCTGCAGCAGTGGCAAACTCAGCCAGAGGGATAACAGAACTTGCAAGCCTCAGCCGGCAAGGGGAGGCTGTGCAAGGTCTGTCCCACCACTTCTTATACAAGCAAAACAATACCCTTTGGACTTAACAAAAAATCCTTAAGCATCTTCCAGAAATCAAGGTACACATCTTTAGAAATGCATAAAAAAGCCATTAAAATGGTGCAAAAAAAAAAAAGCCAGATCTTACACACACTAGGATGCATCCAGCAAACTGGAATACTTACAATATAGAAGGCATGAGACCTGCCCACCTGAAACCACAACAGGCCTCCAAATTCACTGTCTGATCCAAAGCTCACTGGAATTTTCCCAGTCACTCTTGCAGGATTTGGATAAATTGCTGCAGAAATCTAATCCTCAGTATAGGCAAGACAAGCTTCAGTATCATATAAACCTCTCTCCGGGAGCCAAACAGTCAGAGCTGTTTCCAAGTGCACAGCCCAATGTGCAAGCACTAGGCTTGTTAGAGTAGCTGGGTGGAAGAAGGAATATTCATTTCTAAGGAGGGAAGTGCAGGGAATGTCACAATTTTGAGCCTAGTCAACTGAGACTTAGGAACCCAGAGATATACAGCCAGACTCCAGGAGATGAATTCTAACAAAATTTTAGCAAAAGAGTACATTATTCATGAAGACAAAAGCCTCTGGAGAAAAAAGTTTGAGCTGATGTAAAGCAGCTATTTTAATCAATAAACCTGAAGCAGAAACCATCTGCACCAGACCTATTTAAAACCAGCCATTTAATATTTAAAGGCCAAATAACAATCTCTATGCAGCAATTCTACTGGGGTTTATGACCATTCCACTTTCTTCCTGCTTAAGGAATGTAGTTCTGCAAACTTTTTAATTCAGTCTGACAACAGCTGCCTGTGATGAGGGGAGAGCAAGAGCTGTCAAATTAAACCCATTCCTTCTCATTTTGCAAGTGCATCTCTTCAGAATCAAAAGTGGAATCCCTGTTGGGATTTATTCACATATCCTCTGATTGCAAATGAAGAAAAATTTTAGCACATTAAGTGTTTTTAAAATATAGGTGAGGAAACCCTCTCATTCAGCAACTTGTATCAATACCCCTGTAACTCTGAGTCCCCTGCAGTCCTAGCTGCAAACAGTACATAATTTTACTGGTAGAAAGGCAGAACTGCTTTCTTTCCTGGAGCAGATAATGCTCAGTCTGGGCATGGCACTTGATGAAAAAATAAAAGCCTAAGAATTTCTAAGAGCTTCCCTACACTTTCACTGTGATCCTATACATTCCCAGCTCAGAGTGACCATCAGAGGCTGGAGAAGCACAGCAAGTTAGCAAGTTCAGCAAAGGCAAATGCAATGTTCTGCACTTCAGGAGGAGTAAACCAATGCCTCTACTCCATGCTTGTGAGACTTGAGAACAAGACAGACATTGACAAATTAGGCTGAGTTCCAGGAAGGGCTGCAGAGATGCTGTGGGCATAGGAGGACAGGCTATGGAAGCTGGGAAGTAAGAAGAAAAGCTATGGAAGCAAGAAGAGAAGGCTTGGGCAAAATCTAATTGCTGCCTTTAACTACTTAACAGGAGAGGATAAAGAAGACAGAGTCTGCATGAAGAAAGAAACAACAGTGACAAGCTGGCACATGGGAAATTCAGATTGGACGTTAAGGAAAAAAATTTCTACCATGTGGATGATTAAAGAGAAGAACAGGCTGTGTAAAGAGATTGTTGAATCTCCAGTTTTGAAGGTATTTAAAACTCATCTGGAAAAAGCTCTGAACTTCATCTAGCTGGATCTATCCTGAAGATTTGTATTAGATGACATTCAGAGTTGTTCCCAACCAAGTTGTTCTGCAACTCTTTAATTCTCTCTACAAAGCTTTCTGGTTTTACTACCTCATTTGTCCTGTTCTTCTTTCCTCTCAAATATTTCTCATAGACAATGACTATACTGCCTCACACACATGGGAAAATGCTGACCAGCAAAGCCCCCTGAATCTGAGAAATTCCATTCAAGTTATTTATCAGTTTGCAGAAATCTGTTTGGACATGTCCTGTAACCTGCAATGACCATCTAGAGACAAACACTAGAGATCTTATCCTTTCTTAATCCTACTAAAGGACAAGATCCATATTCTTTCTAGCATCTCTGTAACTTCTGATGCCTCAGTTGTAGCTTTTATATTTTTCAGATTCTGTACTGCTTCAGAGTGTACTTCTGAGCTGCATATTAAAGATGGTGAGCTCTCTTCACAGAGTAGGGAGACAAAACAATTCCTTTCCTAGCTTGGGACCAAGTCCAAATCTCAAGCCTAAGAACATAATCAATGTGGATTGAAGAGAGAAAAACAAGAAGGATGAGACTTAATAACCTAAAGGTGTAATTGGACAATTAACTCCAATATGTAAATGAACCAGAACTTATAAAAATGTGAGACCTCGTGACCAGTTGTCCATTTTTGTGACCATTTTGGGTTCATTTTGGTGCAGCCCTGGCTGGGCTCTTGTGCTGCCCAAGATGTACCTATTGAGGCCTCCTAATAAATATCTACTTTATTTTTTAGCTCCACCTAGTCTCTGTTCTGGGTCAGCCTTCACAAGGCATCACTTCCTTCAGCAGCCTCCATCTCCCCCTGCGCAGCAATCACAGCCTTAGGCTGTTCACACGCAGTCCAACATACAGAAGAGTAATTGGTGCTTCTTGGGAAAGCAGGGCAGCTCAGATGTGTTCCAGGCTGGGTCTCAGGCATGTCAGTGTCCCCTATATTGAACCATGTCTTTTTGCACTACTGCCTAACTTTTTATCTCTTACCTTTCCACTGTCCACTGAGGAATGTTTTAATGAAGACATGTAAAACCACAATGCAGCTATACCTGAAGCTGTACTGACACCCAGAGGACTTGTCTAGGAATTGCTGCTTAAAAGGGAATAGAAGATTTTATTGCTAAATCAGTTATAAACCCAAACCTGCTTATCATTAATTTTTTAAAAGGAGAAAAAGGATAGAGAAGTGTTCTATAAAATTCATCTTGGATAAAATAGTTCCACCTCAAAACATGACCTGAGCAAGGCTTGGTATTTAGTTGAAAAAGAAGGTCTTTCCAAATGAGCAGCAAGATCATTGTAGGATAATCACAGTTTGTCTGGATTCATTTTTTTGTTTTGTCTTTTTATAAATGCTTGGCCTTTCTCTTATCATCACATGGCACTAAAACATCTCAGTGGAATGCAAGAGAATTATTTTGAAGAAGGTCCTATCCCAGCTTCTTTGAAATGCCCTTCTTCCATTTCCAGACTTTAATTAAATCTTCAAAATCCTCACTGACCAATAGAAAGTGAAATCTAAGGACATTATGCTTTAGTGAAACAACAACCTGCATGCCAAGGGACTGGATGTTGTTTGACACAGGCCACTGTTAAGAAGACCTGGAACAGGAGCTAAAGTGGCTGCATTTATGCATTTCCTCAGCATTCTACATAAGAATAAAAACATATCTATTAGGTAGCAAAACATCTGGCTTTTCCTCAACAACAAATAAGTGCACTTTTACTTCTTCCAGGAAAAGATTAAAACAGAGGTCACTTTGTTAGGATTTCAGCTTTATTTAACCTTGAGAAAGAAATTATTTTGCTAAGCACAATACCATGACAACCCTATTTTGGGCACCTCAGGTATAACCTTGTTCATAAGACACAGCTTCTCTTGGCCCTCAGGCTAGATGGAGGTGAAGGCACATCAGCTGCTTGGTGTGTTGAGATACTACCCAAATAATTTTAGGCCACTTTGGGTTTCTAAACAATCCAGAAGCCACCCTAAATGGTGTGTTTGTAGAACAATGCAAACCAGACACTTTTGAGAAACAGCATTTTGTTCCAGAAACACATGAATCCCTCAGAAACAGATTATTGCAATTATGTTAAAAAATAAGTCACCTGATTTTCACAAGTGCTAAGCACTAAGAAACCCTCACTTTCCTGCCACCGTTTACAAAAGAATCTAAAAATTAAAAAATCACCTTAGTTAATATGCACAACACAGGGATCCTAGGCAGAGCAGAACTGCTGAGCTGTTTACACTCCTGCTATAGACTAATTGATGGAGAAAAAACTTCTATTGGGAGTTTCAGATATGGCTTTTGTGCTGCACTTTTAGATGTCTGGCACAGAAACAGCCATCTAGGAGTCAGAGTTACACTGGCTCCAAGCCACCTCTGGCTCTCTGATTTCAGCTCTTGGCATAATTTAGCCATGTCCATCTGTCCCTGCTGGCCCATGGGCATCAGCACTGCCAGAAGCTCAGCAAGGCTCTCTGTTATGGCCCTGCTCCCCTAGTATTTCCCTCCCTTGCTCACACCCCAGTGCCAGCACTGCTAAACACTCTGTCTCAGCTACCAAGACAAAGCTGTGGGTTTTACTGGGCCTTTCCTAATGCAGAGGAGCAGCAGGAAGCAGGGACAAAGTGAATGTTTTGAAGCTTCCAGAAGTTTCTCTGCTCTCCCAAGTCCTTTGGCGGGTGTGTTAAAGAGGCACTGTAGCTCCTACACCCTGCCACACCAGCCCAGAGCCAGGGGACTCAGGCACTCACACCAGACATGGAAGGGAAAGGGCAGCTCCCTGCAGAGCAGCCGTGCCAAGACACACAGCCTGGGAAAAAATCAACTTCCCAAGCAGCCTCAGCGAAAAACCTCATTTTGTGCCATGAGTCAAGTGAGGGCACATGTCAGAATATCGTCCCCAGCCTCACTAATATCTGCAGGTCTAAAATACTCCATTGCAAACCTCAAAAGGTGACCTATTTTCACGCAACTCTCCTTTGTCTTTACCTTTTTGTTGCATGGTATTTTTGATATTTCCCAGTTTTCAGCCACAGCAGAAATACAAACATGAAGATATTTGAAGAATTATTGAAAGGTTTGGGTTTTTTAAATTTAACACAGTCAACTCAGGTGAAGTAGTACTTCTGTGTGATATCTTAGAGCAGCTATTTTACCAAACTACATTTCTATTCTCTTTGCAAGTCTGTTAAACCAGAACTTAAGGATATGAACAGGAACCAAAATAGAGTCTGAATGCATCTAATGAGATGTCCAGGTGTGAAAGCTTGAACAGAGTTTGTAGCCCAATGTGTGTGTAACACATGTACAGGGCTGTTTCTTACCCAAGCTCTGAAGCTCACTGGTTTTGGCTTTGATAAGACAGCTTGGTACTGAGTGAGAACACATTAAGAACCAGCCTCCTCTCCAAGCAGATGGCAGCTCCTTATGGCAGGCACAGAGCACATGGACACAGGCTTGCTATTCCTGTGCAATGCCCAGAAAACTAGGACTGGGAGGTTTGGGATTGGGTTTTTGTTGTTTTGGTTTTTTTCTTACCTCAACTCCTACAAATGAGTAAAAAGTACACATAAATACAGACATACATGTCTAAAACTACAAGGTACACAAATTTTCCAGCCTTGATTGGCTTTTAAGTCTGCCATGCCAGAGAATACTTGACCTATATTTGTAAGAGTGGTTAAAGTATACCCAGAAGAATATACCTTTCTGTCAATCATCCTTTATCACCCCAGTAAACCCATCCATCCCCTTTTCCAGCACCTTTAATGTCACTGGGGACTGTAGGTCTGTTGTTTCCAGTCCATCAAGCTGGAGAGAGGGATATTCACATTGTGCAGTGGCATTGTCAGATCCACTATTGCTACCCTGCTCCTGCCAGGTACAGTTACCACAAGTCCAATACAGGGAAAGCAGTAGGCCCTAAAAATTAAATTATCAAATGTCATTTTCTTTTACCCAGACAAAAAGAAAATGAGATTATGAGAAGTCTTTCTCTTGACATATTGCTGTCTACTTTGCTGTAAAGCTGTTTTACCTCTCAGAGAAGATTCTGCTTTGCAAATCAAGGACCAAAGTAGGTAAGCAAGGATGCAGGCAAAGGGGGAGAAAGAACACAGTTGTTAAAAAAAAAGAGAGAAAATTGTCACAGACATCTTTTATGAAAAATCTTTTCTTTAGGATTTTTCCTCTTGAGAAGCTGAAAGACCTCAGGAACAAAATGTAAACAATGATTATCTGCTGCTGTGGAATGCAACAGGTGCATCTGTGATTGGTCTCACGTGGTTGTTTCTAATAAATGGCCAATCACAGTGAGCTAGCTCAGACTCTGTCTGAGCCACAAGCTTTTGTTGTCATTCTTTCTTTTGCTATTCTTAGCTAGCCTTCTGATGAAATCTTTTCTTTTATTCTTTTACTATAGTTTTAATATAATATATATCATAAAATAATAAATCAGCCTTCTGAAACAGAGTCAGATCCTTGTCTCTTCCCTCTTCCTCAGACCCCTCTGAACACCGTCACAGAAAATAAACTCTATTGCTTCAGTTTTATCTATCAGTCAAAGAGTGGAAAGCAGATTTGTAAATGTTAAGGTAAACCACTTCAAGGCAACCAAGGTACCCAGCTATCTCTACTTTGCCAACAAGATTTTTTTTTTTATCTTTTAAATGCAGCCCAAAATAAAAACTTACATTCCACGTGGAAAACTTGGCTTTGCCCCTTTGTCTGTTTGAAATATTCAGAAGGCATTTTCAAGCTAGGTGGTAGTTGACTTTTTACCATTCAGGTAAGATTGTTCCTTTGTCAAGTGCGTGTGCATTCTGTTGCTTGAAGCTGCCCCAAGGAGAGGAGGAGAGCTGGACTGCTTGCATTTCCCTTTTGGAAAGTGGGATGCCAGTCAAGAAGCAAGATCTCTCTAAAGAAGCCGATTTGTAGTCTCATCTTGTGTAGGAGTGCTTTGCATGTCACTGTCTGTGAAAATAATTTGCCAGCAGGGCGAATTTTCTCAGCTGTGCATCAGGTGTTGAGATGCCACAAAAGTGATTAAGAGGGGGCAGCTTGGTGAGAAAAGAGGAAGCCAAAATCCCACCCAGTCTACTCTGGGGAGCTAAATGCTGAGTGATAAAATGTATTGGTAATAAGTACTGAGGAGATAAAGAACACAGTACAGGATCCAGTAGAGGATGTGCTCTGTTTCTGCCATCTATCGAAGGGGAAGATGCACAAACCCAACTCACATGTGCACGCTGTTACTAAAACACCTTTGCCTCAACAGCACAGGCTGAAACTTCATTCTTGAAGAAAACACACACTCTCTGCATTGCATTCACATATATAAATAAGGTTATAGACATGCAAATCTAAACCAATTTCTGATTTCTTCTTTGCCCAATTATGCTTAACAAGAGCAGAACCAAAAATGGTGTCTTAAAGCTCAGTATTACTGGGCTGGGGTTGTCAGGATGACATGTAAGTACCAATTACTAATGAATGTTGCAGAAAAATTTAAGTAATACCCATGAATTTTATACAGCCCAGCTCTCTATAGATAAGGCCAGACTTGACAGTAGTGACATAAAAATTCTACTAATTAAAACAGGGGAAGAGATTATTAAATAAGGTTTTGCCTGTATGCAATCACTTAAAGGTAACACCAGAAGTTGCTGAAAGTTTGTTTTTAATAGCTTCCAGAACCATCTGATCCTCACTGTTTGCAAAGGTCCCTCAGGTCCAGTGCATGCCATCACCAGAAAGCTGTGGCTCATCTTCTGACCTAGCAGGGCTTGTGTGTGGCACCACTTGCCTTTGTCCTGCTTTTGTACCCTCAGACACCAGAACTAAGTGTCAGGATCTTTCCATACCCAGAGCCATCTCTGAGATGTTTCCACTCCAGCTGAAGTAGCACATCCTGAGTTGAGAGCATCTGTTCTCAAGTTTTACCCACTCAGAATAAACCAAGAGCATTTCTCATGCAGGCCAGTCTTTACAAAGGTATTTCAGTATGAACATTCCTCTCCACTCTCTCTTTTCAGCATTGTTTTCCTCTTCCAACTCTGCCTTTCTTCTACAGCTGAGTCAAGGTGTGTTTACTAATTAGACATGGCCAGGAGTCCCTGAACAATTCTTGCATTTTTTCCCCACTGAAAAATCTCCCAAAACAATGAATATTGCTAAGAACTCAATGTACATAGAGAAACTGTATTCACAAGAGAAGCTTAAAATACATTACATTTTTTACCACACCTGTGCACTAGACTAAAAAAATTAACAGGTGCCATCCTTGTCAAAGAATTCTTCATCAGTGGGGATAATGGAAGATTTATAGAGGAACTGAAGAAAGGTTTTCCTAATGGTGGATAAATTGCAGCTCCTATCTGGGATGTGTATAAAATGTTAAGTATTGTGACTGCAACATGCTGACAAATAGCAAAAGCTTTAAAGATACAGGATCAAACCCCACACTAAAATGCATCACTTTTTTCACACTCGGTTTCTCTTAGGGAACTTGCTTTCATTCCAAACAATTCCTTATTCATTTGCTGTATTCTTATAATTTATTCTTCATGGCTTTCTTCAAATTTTTTTCCCTATTTAATCCATGTTTACCTTCTTATGAATAATTCTAAGTCCTCTTTACAACACTTTCCCTCTTCTTTGGGTCTACATCTTCCTTTCCAGTGCCAACCCCACCTTTTTTACATCACTTTCCTAGCAAGAGGCAGAGTTGCTTTAGGCAAATCTCTCATGCTCCACTTTTAGGTAGTGAGAAAGATGCTATTTGTAAAAGTATCCAAGACAACAGAAGAGAAAGAAAAAAGAGAGCTAAGCAAAAAAACACTGCATTCTGTTATATTTGAGTTCCATTATAAGGACTACACAGGAGTCTACAGTAAAGGTAATGGTGATTTACACCTTCACTAAAATAAGATTTGTTTGAAAGCAATCAGTATTCATGGAGTCTCATCTGCAAAATGGAAAGCAATTCTTACAGGTACACAAATACCTGATTAAGACATACACACTTCACTCTTGCAGTGTAATTTTATAAATGCAGCTTGAACTAAATCTGAACCTGAAAATTAATTAAGATTTTGCTATCAAAAACACCAGAGTAGACAACTCTGCCTATTTAGGAGCCAATGCTGAGTTTTCCAACACAATATTTTTTCAGGCAAACTCTTAGATTTTTCATGTCCTTACCAACCTTTGAAATTTTAAAGATTCACTGTCACCAGGCAGTCCCTGCCTAGCATGCTTTGAATCATGTTTTTATATTTTTTAAGCTTCCACTAAGCTAGCATTCTTTCTCCTTTAACATGCAAATTTGTATCCCTGATGCTCTTATCATCTTGTAATACATGAAAATTTCTCTTTAAAAAATACCCTAAACCACCTTGTAACATCTGTGTTGTCACACTGATTTCCTGGGCAATGATCAGATCCTTGAGGCTGAGTGAAACACTTGGCATTTAGCCTTTTTCTTCTTCCCTCTGAGAAACTAGGTTATTACAGCTTCATAAAGCAATGCCTGGATGGTATTACTAGCTAATTAATGTCTATTTAGTGGAAAGGGCTGCAGCCATCTTCCAGCACCTACAGGCATTTATTTCTTCCTCTCCCTAACAAGACCAGATGGCATCATCCTGGCCAACCTTCGCCCACCCTTCACAAGCCATGCACTTGATCCAGAAAATGCAGCCAGCAGCTTGGGAAACACATTACCATCACAGCTGGACAGAGGCTAGAAAAGAGCTGGTTGCTGCCCTGAATGGTGGGAAAATTAATGACTTCAGTTAAAAGACATAGATTAAACTTCTACCAAGATATAGTCACCTTTTCATCTCTGTATGCTGTTGGGGTTTTTATTTTATCGAATTTTCCAGCTCTCATCACATAACAGGGTGACAACCAAGAAGAGAAATATATGGCCAACAACAAACGCTCAGCAAGCTGTAAGGTCGTCTGCATCTCACTGCACCATTTAATCATAGGATGAAACCACTTATGTACAAAGGAAGGGTCCAATTTCCAGCATCAGTGCAGTCAGACTAGAATATTTATCTTTTTTTCAAGATCAAGCACCTCTAGTCCCAGTAAATTGTCGTCCCAATGTGTTTTTTTAATACAGCGTTCACACTAATTGATATCCCTATTAAACTACAATCTGCCCCAGCTCATGGTTACTGCATCAAGACACTGTTTCATGTCCTGTACAATCCACCACAGATCAAAGAGCCATCAAATAAGGAACACAACATGAAATACTATTAACCAACACCTACCTGAAATTAACATGAATTCAGTTAATTGAAGAAAAAGCATAATTTTTATCTCAGAAAGACCCCTGCCTCAAAACCATTATATTCACACTATGCTTTTACCAAACAAGCTTGTGATCAAAAGAAACACCTAACATTAGAATTAGTTTCAGAACATGTATTCTGTTCTCTGCTTTCATTTATTGAAATAATATAAGAGTTCATTCAACTTTGAAATTTTAGCTACATTCCTCACTTGTCAGAAAGAATTACTTTATCTTAAAGAAGTTTTATATATATGTATATACATATATAAATATGTATATACACACATCTGTATGTGTGTATATAGTGATGACAGATACACTCTAAGCATCCTGAAGATACATTATGACCAGCTGTGGTCATATCCTGTTTAGGAGAAAAAATGACCACTGAGAAAGCACTCCCAGTGAGTCAACAATGATCCCTTTCTCTCACACCAAGTCTCCTGTCATTTGCCCTAGGCTATAGGATAATGTATTTTGGCTGTACAATATCTCTGACTCAATAAAACATTGGATGCTGATGACTCTTAGAAGATCCATGAGAGCTCTGTGTACAGGAGGAATTGACTGCTCTGTACTCTGCCATATTCCTGTTTAGGAATTTTGCTGAAATCCTTTTTTCGAGTTTTAATTGAAAAATAATTTCTGAAGGGACAAATCTCTGGAAAAAAACCCATGAGGAACTTCGGCTGCCAAAATATAATAATGCTTTCTAGAGTACTAATTTTTTTCTTTAAAGTGCCATGTTAGATTTTTTTTTTTTTAGATTGCTAAGTTAAACATCCAGAAGCTTGGAAATTTGGGATCATACTTCAACCCTGTTTCACTCAAATATTATGAAAAATTGTAGTCACTTTGCCACTTTCTATTTTCTTCTGCTGGAGTCTTGTCTCAGAGTTTAAGTCAAAACCTTCTTGATATCCTCCCATATATGCACTGCACAGCCTCAAAATTTATTTCTTCCACACTGCCAAGACTGTGCACAGAATGCAAAATGATTCATGTCCTGCTAAGCACCTCTGACAGAGTCTCCCCATAGTATCCAGGTTTCTCAAGACCATGAAATTTGCCCTCCCTGTGCTCCTTTAAGGTGAGGTTGCAATATTATCTGTATTCTGCAGCTGGGAAACCAGGCACTAACTTTCCATTCATTTTAGTCATACAACCTGAGGGAACAGAAATCCTATTTCACAGTTTCCAGCCCTCCACACTCTTTCAAAAATCCCTCTGTAGTGGCCCCCAGTAACCAAACCTACTTCACTGTGGACATGCACAGAATGAGAAAGTCCATGGTTAACTGGCCACTTGTGAAAAGTTTGTTGTAAATCCTCACCATTCAAAAATTCTGTCACACATGCTGAAAAGAGAAGCCAGTCCCACAGAGCATCATTCAACTGTCTTAAATTTAATAACAGGTTGCTGCCTCCACTGCAGTCCCCTGACTCACTTACCATACACTTCCACCTTGGTGGCAAGTGAGGCAGTTTTTAAATATATTTCAGAGCTTACTCACCTGTGTAATAACATGATTAAATTCAGAATTCTCTATTCTGGAGAGAAACAGCCACAGACCCTTCCCCCATGCCCCTAGCCTGTCTCACTCATCTCTTACCTATCTGTACCCCATGCCCTCCTCCTTGTCATTATTTTCATTCCGACTCCCCAGACACCTGGTTATCCTCTGTGCTCTGAACAGCTCCCATCCTTTAATCCTGTTCCCCAAATCCCTGCACATGCTCTCTTTGTGCTTCTACTCCTTGCAACCTCTTTTCCTTGTTTCTTCACACACCTTGTTCTGACCATCTCCATCTGACCAGGACTGATGCATCCCATTTCTCCCTGCTGCTGGAGATCAGATAATGAGCAGCACAGTCCCACTTCCCTCAGGTCTGCAACCTGAATTAAGCCTAGAGGAGCATAACTCCTCTGTGAGCATGTACAGACAGAAACTTTGGAAAGCAAAGCTCTTGAATCTGAGGTGTCTCCACAGTGCACGAACAGCCTCATCAGCAGGGCCAATTCAGGGGTAATTTTCAAGACAGCAAAAGGCATCTCCCTGGTATTATGATGACATTTTACTAAATGTCAAGCTTCCAAATTTTCATTCCAATGAGGTTCATTCCACTACCAGCACTAACACAACTCAGGAAAGGACCACTGGATTTATTTATTTGAAGGAAGGTCATTTAAAGAAGCACATTTCCCACAAATCTTGTCTTCATAAAGAACTGGCTTTTTTGTTAAAGTGTTTACTAAAAGAAAAAGAATCATAGACTGAGTCTTAGCATGAAATATTCAGCCAAAACAATTAAAGTTTAGAGAAATTGTAAACAATTCCTCATAGTAGGCAGTGACAGGGACACTTTACTCTGAGCAATGCTACTAGCTTACTTTGTACTTAATAAATCCACCAAATGTAATTGTTACAGCTAAGCAAACATTTCCAGTCATGCTGATGTAAACAAAATCACTCTTCTTATCAATAAGAAATTAGTCCACCTGTTCTCACCATCTCTCCACACTGCCTTGAGCTGTCTAAGCATCATTTTTCTCACAGCTTTGCCAGCTTTTGGACCCTGCCATTCCAGTCTATGGAAAAAAATGAACCTGAAATCATCATTCTTCACTTTGCAAAGAATATCAAGAACTGGTCCAGAATCCCTCAGGGAGAAAAACAGGTGATTTTCTCCTGGCAGTGCTACCTTGATCCCCCTTTCTTGCCATGACATCTCCTCCTGACAGCATTTTCCAGCTAGCTGGAAAGTTTCCAGTTGGTAGCCTCATGTCTAAACAGCCTGCCATCCCCACTGCACCTGTCCCAGAGCTGTAGGCTCTGCCTGCCCTGTACCTTGCAGCCCTCCCCCACACACATCCTAACATTAAAAAAAACCTGAAAAAAAGGCCACATTGTCACTAACCCTAATTTTTCTATCCTAAGTCTTAAAACCTGCCTACGGGGCTACTGATACAGTAGAACTAGAAACACAATTATACATTATTTACTTGAGGGATAGGAGGAATACAACCCCAAGTCACAAATAACTTCAAATCCAGCAACAGAGTTTCTGGCAGACATTTCTCATCTAATCTTTGGTAGTGATCCACTGATGGTTTTGAAAATCTAAAGCGAAATAACCAAAAAGTTGAGAACAATTTCTAACATAGGTAAGCAGAATAAAGAAGTATTTTTAACTCAATCTGAACATAGTAGATAGTACTAAGGAAAAAATTTCTTTTATGGGGAAATTATCAAAAAGAAAATGACTGTACAACCATCCTACATGGTTCAAGATTACATGAAAACCTTTGCCTACATCTTTGACAGCAAGCAGCAGTTCTGGAGGTTTCTGTTTTATCACATTTGCATCAGAACTACCTTGAGAGTGAATGCTTTGACCTTCCACCAAACCAGTTGCCAAGAAGATTTTCTAAGCTGTAACTTCAGACATCAAAAATAAGGCATTTTCTTTCAGAAACTTGGATTTAGGTTTATTAAAAGGGGAGGGTGCCACAGAGAATGAAACAAAGGCAAGAATATAAAATAACGGACAAAGAGGAAGAACAGAATGGCAAAGCAAAAGAGAAATAGCAAAAAGTATTTGCAATTTCAGCATCTCGGCACAATTAATTAAGCTTAAAGGAGACATTAAGAGTTGTCTGTGGTGACAGGGACCGTGCATCATCAAGCAGAGAAATGCAGAGGGCTCTTACTGCAGCATATGTGTCTGGCTGGCGTCCTTTGGTTTGTCAGGTACCTCGTAGTGGGGAGAAATCTTTCCAAGGCCGCTGTCGCTCAGCATCCTCTTCCGAACTGTGGGGTTCCACCGCTCCGATATTCTAAGGAAAGAAGGAGCAAGAGAAAGGCATTCACACCCCACTTCAAAGCTGTCTTCCCTTGCTCATTGGTTGCCAGCATTTTTCAGCCCATAGCAAGTTAAAATAGATTAATTCACTATGAGTGCTGTTCCTAAAGACAATTAGAAGCATTTCTGGTCTGTCAAGAGGATGATAAGAAACAGAGACACTTCATGATCATTCTTAGACACAAAGGCTTCAGGGCTTTACACAGTGGGATCAGAACTCTGACAACGCAGAGAAGTTTGTGACTCAATCTTTGTTAGGAGATTTATGTCAGGATTTAGGGTCAGGTGGTGTGAGGTGATTAAAAGGTGCTGAAGTCCACTAGTCCTGCTGTGTGTTCCAGAAAGCCTAATAAGAGTAGATGCTACACTGCTGTTCTCCTGTCATTACCACAGCTGGACTTGTTCCTACAGAATACCTGCCATCCCACATCTCCTAATCCTCCAGAAAAGGGGGCCAGAAAGAGAAGTCCATCTCTAACACACCTGCTGAAAAGCAGATTCCAGCAGCACTCACCCAGTTGCCTGCTCCACTACCAGGTCAGGCATTCCTGGAGGCGTTCCCACCTGCTGAGACATTACCATCTCCGGGTCCAGGATAAAAATCTCGTCCTGCGAAATTTCCGTCACAAAGTGCAAATGTTCCTGTCAGAGTGACACAAGCAACAAATAATGAACCTGCAGCATCACTGGTCCCTCAGAGTACCCAGCTGCCCTAGAATGAGTTGAGTGCATGTCAGGTTCCCTGGAGAATATTCAAGGGACTCTGCATGTAAGTGTGTACTCACACACACATTAACATCAATGCCACAGAAGTCACCAATTTATATGTCATTGATTTCAAGTCAAACAAGATTCTCCATGAGCAAGCTGCACACTCACAGCAATATTTTAAAGGCTGTTCCTTGATGACTATGCCATTCTGATGAAACCTGGAGGTCTACCCATAAAGCTGAGGTCTACATTTTGAAATGAGGACCAAGAGTTGAAGTCTCTTCTTTGATGATGGTTGATAGAACTTTTCTCTGTTTGGGGATACTCTTCCAGATCTCCACCAGTTGTACATTCTGTTTTCACATCTCCATTACCAAAGCTCTCTTTCTCAATCCTTTATTTTTGGTATTGACACTGAAGGCTTATTGCCTTCCAAAAAAAAAACACTGAGTGTAAGTATGCCTGTCTATGTAGGCAAACAGGCAGGAAATTTGCCACAGTTTGTGTGCTGGCACCAACGCACGGTATTTAATTTTTTCCCCACAGAATCACAGGATGAAGGAGTAGGCATTAAAAATGACCATTAGTACAGTATCAAGGATTGGAGAAATGCAGAATAAGCCAAACAGAGTCAAATTGCCCAGTTTAGTCTGTAGCAGCATCTTCTTCACCCCTGCCTTCCCAATGTTAGATTACAACATCAAAGCATTTATTTGACTGTGTGCAAAGAAGTCCCACAGTGTCTACATGCAGACAGGGTACAGGGGAACTCTGAACTAAAGTCACAGCTCCTTCTGCTTGAGCTAAAGCACCAGCTGCTTTTGCTAAGAAACAGTAACATTTTCATGTGATTCAGAAACAGCTTACACAGCTCTCGGGGGACCAGATACAAACAACCACAGTGTGAAATCAACAATTTGCGCTTAATGCTAAGCAACTAATTGGCCCATTCTGGCTACAAATCAGAAACACCAAAAGCCCTGTAAAATTTTCAGTGTCTTTTTAAAAATATATTCAGATTGTCAGATCTATGCCACAGGTTTGAACCCAGCAGAGATACACATTGTTTTGGGGTTCCTTGTGAATATTTTGTGCATCTCTGTTCATAATTCTCAAATTGTAACAATATCTTAATTTCCATAGCTATTTCACGGCACACACATGCACATACAGGAGGCAAGACTTCTGGTGCCTAAAGGCAACATTGAAAAGATAAATACAAATATGTTGGTGCTACACAGATGTCCCAAGTAAGATTTGATAAGGAAAACAATTGCAGAAAATTCTGATCTCTATCAGATTGGTAGTAAACAGAATGGCAGATGGTCAGCAGACACAAGACTTCAGTAAAACAACATGAATTAGATCAACTAAAAAGCAGCCCAGAGTTTTTTCTCTACTTCTCATGAGACATCATGAGTAACATTTTGCAATAGACAGGAAGAATGGCAGATAATTCATTTTAAGATGCATTTGATGTAGCTTTAAAAATAAAGAAATGAATAGAAACAAAAAATGAATAAGGATTTACCTGAGATCTGTCAATGCGGTAAAAACGATCAGCAGAAGTTGCTGCAAGACAGAGAAACAACAGCAGAAAATAGTGTGAGCAGGACTGCATGGACAAACTGGGCTGCACTAACATCACTGGCTCCTAAAACACCCCCTGTGACAGGGAAGTCACAGTGGCTCCACAAGAACACAAGTTTATTCCTTATGTCCTTTTGAGTGGTGTGTCTTGGGTCAGTACTGTGACCAACATCTTTGTCAGCAGCACGGAGAATGGAATCAAGCGTGCCCACAGCAAGTTCCTTGCTCACAGCAGCCTTGGTGGAGCAGTGAACACATTACACTGGAGTAAAGGGACACAGCCAGGGGGACCTTGGCACGTTTGAGAGGTGGGACAGTGCAAACCTCATGGAGGTCAGCAAAGTGCAAGGTCCTGCACAGAAACCATGGCAGTCCCTGCACACCTACAGGCTAGGTGGAGAAGTGATTGAGAGCAGCCCTACAGAGAAGGACTTGGGGGTGATGGCTGGTGAAAAACTCGGCATGAGCCAGCTGGGTGAGCTTTTAGCCCAGAAAGCCAGGCATGTCCTGGGTGTCTGTGAAAAGGAAAGTGGCCAGCAGGTCAAGGGAAGGGATTGTCTGCCTCTGCTCTTCTGAGACCTCACCTGGAGCGCTGTGTACAGTTCTGCTGCCCCCAGCACAAGAAGCACCTGGAACTGTCAGAGCAAGTCCAGAGGAGGGCTGTGAAGTTTTTATGGGGACTGGAGCATCTCCCTTACAAAGACAGGCTGAGAAATTTGGGGCTGCTCAGCCTGGAGAACAGAAGGTTGCATGGAGACGTCAAAGCAACCTTCCAGCATCTGAAGATGTCTACAGGGAGGCTGATGACACACCCTTCATCATGAACTCTGGTGGCAGGACAAGGAGTAAGGGGTACAGACTGAAAAAAGGGGAAATTCAGGCTGGGTATTAGGAAGAAATTACTGTGAGAGTGGTGAGATAGAATTCACAAGAATGACTTGTGAATTCCCCAACCCTGGTAGTTTTTAAGGTCAGGCTGGGTAAGGCCTTGAGCAGCCTGGTTTAGTGAGAAGTGTCCCTGGCCATGGCAGGGATGGGTTGGGCCTAGATGATCTTTAAGGTCTCTTCCAACCATTAACATTCTATGATTCTGCAATATTCCTATCCCATTAAATGCTGAATTTAAAGAGAAGGCTTAATGAAACAGTAGTCACTGAAAACATTAACTTAATAATTTAAAATGTATAAAATGGATTTCAGTCTTATAAGAAGAATTGATTACATTAAAATATGTGACAGAAAAATCTGATTTGTTCTGATGAGAGTATAGCAAGCATATACTCAATTTGATGGGTCTAATGGGATTAATTCAAATTCTGAATCTAAAGAACAATAATATGCTTAGGAGCTCTTTATAAATCAAATGTTCGGCCACAGATATTGACTCTGAATTAGCAATATGCTCAAGGAAAATTTATTCTACTCAGAAAAATACACAAAAATAGGGGGATTCACTAAATAAAGCACGTATTATGAATCTTGTCATTGCCAAATAATTTATATTACTAACCTCAAAAGTATTTATCATCTACAATGTGCTTCACCAGATGTGATTTTTTCTTATCTGCTTTGCATTTATTTGGGTGAATGAAATCAGGTTCATTCACTCTGCAGTTTTGACACAAGAGCACAGTAATGTAGCATTGTAGGTTTTGGCACCTCACAGGAATACCAAATACTAAAGACAAAAATTGAACACATCTACCCATCCAGATTTCTCCAAAAACCAAACAGATTCTCACTATGGCTTTTATCAATGTCCCTCATGAGAGACAAGGAATGTTGATTAGAAATTGCCAAGGAGAATTTGGTTTTGTTTTGAGCATTAAAAATTTAAGCCTCCCCATGCTGAAGCTTTTGTAAAAGCAGATGCCATCCATTTCAGCTGCTAATTCCTGTGCTCTGGAGCCTGATGTAAGGCCCTGATAAGTCATCTGCTTTGACAAAGTCTGGGTCAAATACAAGTGCAGCTCTCCACCACAGGGTTACAAGGAGAGGGAGGTACATTTCTGTCACCTAAAAATTTTAGTGCCTAAAGACTACAGCACCTGCAGAGAAACCAGGGTGAAGAGCTCAGCCTTACACCAAGCAGTGAATTGCCACAACTGGCTGCACTCTGAGCTCTGGCAGTGCATGCAGTTAAGTCTGCTCATCACAGCAGAGGCACTGATAAACCAAGCTTCTAACCTGCCTCAGGGACAAGGAAAAGGCTAACCTGCCTCTCTGTGGCAAGAGAAAGCTACAGCAGATATTTTGATTGTTAGATGAAGGGCCTGTTTAATTTTTTAGAGGGAAGTGGGAGACTCAGCTCCGTTTTTACCTGCTCAGTGTAACAAGAAGGAACTCCTCTCTAGTGTTACACTCAGAACTATCCTCCATAAGCACACATGAAGCAGGCAGCATGCTGGGCACAGCAGAAGGGAGATGCACTTACCATCTAGGAAGCACCATCTAGGAGAGAGCCTCTGAACAGAAAGTACTCTGGGGAAAGAGCTTTCCTGGTCCTGGATAGGGCATGAAAATTATGTTATTAAAGAAAACCCAGCAAACTGTTTCTTCTCTGAAAAGGACTATTTTCTGGACTTCGACTTTTTCATTTTGCTTTACTGACATTGCACAATGTGCAAAATCTATATAACCCAGGAACAAAATGAAATTATTGGGCAGGAATTAAGATCTTCTTCCTGACCTGTACTTATCAAAGACTCAAACAGGCTACCCCATGTCTTTTTAGCTCATACTGGAGAGGCAAAAGGGATCAAAAGGGATCTAAGAGAGCAGAGGATGATCATGGCTCTGCTCCATGCTGCCAGTGAATAGTCAGCCAGCTTCCTAAATCTGCTGCATATAACATTTAAATGCAAACATATCTGCACAGGGCAAAACAGAGTAGCATAGATCTTTGGCACACACAGTTTGTATAGACACAGATTCTATCCTTATTCACATCTTAAGCAGTACAATCAGCACATCTGTAAATGCTGTAAATTCAGGTACATGTTGGCTCAAGATTTAAACTTTACTCTTCTTTCAGACAACAGAGCAGAATATCAAGTCACATGGTAGGAAAAGAAAAAGTAAAAGCAATAGGAAGGATTTTACTTGATCCCATAAACCTTATTCTCATGTGTAACTTATGATATCCGGCCTCTGTGCATCACAGAGATGGAGACAATGGCAGCAAAACATCCCATTGGGTGAACTCTAACTGTACATAAGGAGGAAATAACGCATCTCAGGGATTCAACAAAAACAAATTTAAAATACAGCTTTGTCTAATACAGGTGAGCAGACTTTTGGGATTTTAGGTTTGATTGTATTGCTACTGGAGGGTTTGTCACAAAATCAAGGATCTCTGAAACCCACTAGGCTTGCTGACACGATTGTATCTACATGCACAAAGCTTTATATTTAGTCCACCCTGTGAGGAATGGAGGGGACTGCAACACAAAGGAGAAAAGAAAGAAAACATCCAATAGTGTGTACTAAAATGCAGTTTATAAAAAGAGGAGAAACGAGTAAAATTCATATAGTACAAAATGCTGAGAAAATGAAGATAGGAATACTGCTGGTAAATGTCAACTTGAGTCACAAATTGCACATTCTGACATACTCCCTCTAAGACTTCATTGCAGTTCCACTACAGAACTAGTTTGCAAAGTTTCAGGCCCATGAGAATGATATTTTTTGAGCATTAAACTCATTAGAGAAACAAAGCAGAATGAGAAAACACTCCTGTATATTTTTTCTCATTTGCACTTTGGTTTGCTAATATTTCTGCTGACTGCCTATGTTTTGAACTGCAGAGGAATTACACAAGAAAATTGTATTTACGAGATTTAAAAGTACCCATGGCACTTTATTAGTGAGGTATAAAGACTGCTCAATCAGCTCAAGCACCCTATTCATACCTGTTATCCCCCTCTTCTTCCCATTTCTGTAAAATGTAGAGGGATACCAACAAATATGGAACAAACCTCAAATTAACCTAATGAGACAATTTGCAGAAATGAACTACTGAGGGAAAAAAAAAGAATACTAGACAAACAAGTACTGAAGACAAAACAGAGAGAGGGTGCATTTAAAATGTAGCATCATAAAAAATGAATGGTATGTTAGGGATTTCACACTGCTGTGCACTAGAGAAGATGGGTAGGCATCTAATTTATATACTGCTGTAACAGCAGAGGTTAGAGCCAAGTATGGAGCTGATTTCTGACATTTCATACTCTCTTGTACATCTCCCCATACACACAGATTTTGCTCTTCATTTTACCTCAGGCAGTTTCCTACACATGGAGCAGTCAGCAGCCACTTAGGTTAATTCATAATGAGTGGAACAGAACCATACATGCTGGTTTATTAGTCAATTTGCTAGACACTAACACTGTTCTAAAACCCAGTTCCAGGGCAATGACTGATGGAAATGTCAAGAATATGAAGTTAGCATTGGATAGGGAAACAAAGAAACAAACTATCAACTGATATAAAGAAGGCAAGTCCAGGAAAACATGCCAAATTGCATTTTCTTATAGTGTCTGCAGTCACTACAGCATCTACAGGCATTCCTGTGAAACTGGAATTTTTTTCTGCATCCCCCAAGTAATCATTAACCCCAAAAAATTATCTGCAATTTCACCACAATTGGTTCCTGTAGTTTGGCTCTCTGTGTGCTTCAGTGAACTCATTCCTGTTGATCCAACAAGACTTGCATTGTTATTTGTAGGAAGATGCTATCAGCACCATGCAAACTTGTCCTGTGATCCTAAGCACTGTGTCAACTGACCATGGTCTGTGCCAAATGTCCATGCTAATATCAGATCAGTTCAGGAGTCAGTAGAGTTAGCCTCACTCAGTTTACTTCCACTTTAAGCACTCTACAATGAATTATTCTACTGAAAGAAATACACATTCTTGAAGGATACTTCCAACTGAAAAGACAAGTTCTGTACTGCATAAAATGTAGAATAAAGTTGTAAAACACAAAGAGACCAATTTTAAGAACTATCCATCTAAACTAAAAGCTATTTATCTCATGCAGAAAACACACATGTGCTTACGATGGACTAAAATATTACCCTGAATATTATGTAAAGTGAAGGTAGATGGCTGTCCTGTACAGAATTATTAAGAAGCTGGGCCTGCTAAAACACCTTTTTTTCCCCTCTTTGATTGACTTCATTACAACAGCTATGAAATACAACATGTCATTGTTCAGTTTCTCAGACAGAGAAAAAATTTTGCTTTTGTCATTTGTTCTAGAGGAAACATTTTCTTATTCACTTCAATGTGGAAAATACTGCTATTGCAATATCACAAGCATCAGCAAGCTTTGCTAATTATAAAGGTGATTCCATAAAACTTGTCCAGGAGAAAGCAGAACTTGCTTCCAATATTTAAGGGTAAATCAGATAATTAGAAATTCATCTAACATACAGGTTCAAATACAAAGAGCATCATTCCCATATTTAAGCCTCTTTCTGCTCTGATACTAAAAGAAAAGCTTATCTTACCTGGTAATGAACTCTTTGTGTAGTAGAGGTTACTGACTGTAGGTCCTAGCAGGAGAATGAAAGACAGGGCAGTGATGAAAAAGAGTAAAGCAACAACAAGAGCTGTTTGTAGCTCTACTATCTGAAGTGGTTGGGTGAAAACAAATCATTTGGCAAATATTTTTCACTGTTTGTAAGCATATGAAACAAATGCCACAGAAAAGCTAAGGAAAGCTCACTCAAAGTTTAGATTTGTATGTATTTGGCCCAAAAAACTAGTTTCAAAAAGAGATGACACTAATGTATCTTATCATGTTAAAAAAAAACTATTTGTTCCAAGAGAACTATCTAAATTTACAATATCAGCACCAAAATTAATGAAAATATGTCATAAATCTTTAAGACACTTTTGCAAATATTTCTGAGTGATTAATGCACTTCAGAAAATCACTGACAGTTCTCTCTATTTTAAGACAACCTCACTCCAAGAAGGTCATACCAGAATGGTCCTGACATTTAACAGGGTTCAGGCATCTAATTTATTTTAACAGAGATTTTGTCAAATAGTTATAGCACATGACATAGTCTACTAAAGAGCCTGGCCTGCAGAATATTGCCCTGCAGCAGCATGGAAACTGGCAGAGCTCAGCAAACCTTGGCACCTCTACTCCCAGCAAATGGGACTGAGCCAAATCAAGCACACATGCAAAAATTAGTACAAACCCTGCAAAAGGTTGGAGAAACACAATTCCTTCCATAATCACTATGGGTAATTAAGTCAACCAAAATTTCTAACTGTGCTTCCTTCAGGGATTGTACTTAAGACTGCCTGGACTCAGTGTGAGATCACATTTCTAATCTAATCTAATAAGATCATCATCATAAGTATTTCACTGTAATTTCCTGTACTGGATACTTCAAATATGCACCACCTTACAATATGGATTTATGTCTGATAATAATAGTCACACTCCAGGTCTGACTGTCCAGAAATGCATTTGATAAAGGGAATCCTGGCTGAAATACAAAGAAGTGAAAGCCTCAAGTGAGATACTAAGTTTCATATTCAGATTGCAAGTGTGGAGTTCCAAAATCTATTGGAAATTAATGGCTCCCAAGGAGTTCAATGGAAGGGATGAGCTTCATAGTCCTATGTATACTAGACCAACAATTTATAAAGTCTTGTAAATGTTCATATATAAATTGTTTATAAATGTAATGTCATCAGACTCGTAAATGTTTTTAAAAGCTACCACTAAGAGATTGAAAAAGTCAGAGACAATACATTAATGAAAACCCATTAGTTTTATCATTAAAGGGGTTCACACTTAAAATGATTAGGGTAATGAGGCATTTAGAGTCTGCATTTCCCAGGGTGTATTGTAGAATGAACTCTCATGAGGCAAGGTGCTCAAGAATAAGAGCAAAACCATTGTTAGTTGCATGAACACCCATTTCTGTGTCTTTGAAAATATCTAGTTGATACTTGCTGTGCTTAGTGGTGTCTCATATTACTCCATTATTAGAGAACGACATTTGCATAATTAGACCCACTCAAATGCCACAGTGTTTATCCTTGCATAACACACTTTCTAATCCATAATTTATGCATTTTCAACAAGATATATGGAAAGTCCTAGTATTCCATTATAAATCAAGGAGAAGTAAACACACCCATCCACTTCAATTCTGTTATCATTTAAAAGGAATCAGTATGATTTTTAATTTCCTGTTTAGGGAATATTTTTCAGTACTTTTATTATCATATCTTAATTCTAGATTTTTGGTTTCAATGATAGGTAAATTGCAATACTCTTCATACATGGTTGTTGCAATTATTAGACCCCTGTACTCAGAATGGGAAGAAGCATAAAACAGGTTTGTGAGTGATACCTGAATTCACAAAGGCCTCACCTCTTGCAGACGGTCAATGTACATACGACAAGTCTCCAAGTCACAATCTCCTCGTACAACTATGATCCCTAAGGGAATGGCTGAAAGAATCAGAAACAAAGATAAACCTCTTTAACTCAAGTCTCTTGAACTGTAACAGACTTGCAATGGTTTCCAACATTGTTTTTTTTCACACCCTCATGAAAGTTTTCTGCTATCTAAACATTAACATTTATGTAAAAGCAAGAGCATATTAATCATCATCACTTTCACCCACTTTTAATTATCAAATATTTCATTTTCAACCATCTTTCATGGTTTCATGAAAGAAGCTAAAACATATTCAGTTAAATTGAGTACTTCATTTTCACATCTGAACATCAAATATTATCTGTAAAACAAAGGAACCTATCCCAGAACAAGAGTTTTGGGGGGCACCCTTGTATCTTGAAATAAGAGTGATATTTCATTCTCAGAACTCAAAGTCTACAGGTTTAAAGCAATAGAAATCACAGGCTGATATCAGGGAAAACTATCCAATACCAGCTTATTTTTATCTAAGGCTGCTTTTAAACCAAAACAGATATTATTCCATCTACACAGAATGGACACATTTCCATATTTAGTCAGACAGAAAAAAAAAAAAAAGACAACTTGTGAAAATGCAGAAAAACCTTTTTTTTCAAATTTTATTAACAGGAGATTGAGGTTTTCACATTCATTCTGTTCTTGCCACCAAAGAGTCCAAAACAAAATCACAAAAAGAAAAATAAATTATAAAGAATACAATAAAAGAGAAAAAGGTGAGTCCACAATAAAGAGAGCTGCCTACTAAGATCTCATTAAATAAAAAGAAAACAAGTGAACACTCTTGAGTACCTGATTTTGTAAAAGTGAATCACTGAATTAAGTTATTTTTCTCTCCCTGAAGGGTCTTTAATCAAATAATGGCCAAAAAAATTATTGGAGCAGCAGGAAAGATATTTAAATTCTCACATGAAATATTCCAGAAGCAGAACAGAATATCAACTCATAAACAATTTTGATAAGTGGATAATGAGCAGCAACATGAAATCACCAAGGTTTCTGAGATAAACAGAAAACACAACTGTGCTGCAAACCTTCCTGCTGTTGAAGAGAAGTTGATTAAGTGGGAGAAAAGTATTTAAATACTTAAAAATTCTTCATTCTGATAAGAGAACAAGACAGTGCTAAGATATTGGGGAAGAGAGCTCCTATTTTTCTGGTCCACCAAAGCCTGAAGCACAAAGAGGAGCTCAGTGGTTTCCAAGGAGAAGAGCTGGGGAGCTCCTGCTGCAGTCAAGGTCACTGTGGACCTCAGAGGCCAGCACAGGGCTCAGCAGTGCTGCTAGAATTGTGTTTGGAAAGCAAATTGAACAGCAGAAGAACTGTAGACCCAGGAAAATGGGAGGCAGGGAAAAAATGCTGGAGTGAGAACAAGAACATAAAGAAGGAATAGGTGGGAAGGAAGAGGTTACACATCTCCTGAAACGACACTGACACCCAATAGTGATGACAGTCCCCTGCACATTTTCAGACGGGCCAGGTGGAAACAGTGGTCATGGAGACCTCCAAGATTCTTTCAGCGCAGAACAGAGACTGAGACACAAGCAAGTGGAAGGAGGGTTAGAAGCAGGGCTTGCTTCAAACACTCCAATGCTCTGGGCTACAGACTGATTCTCTTTGCTTAGTGTTTATTATTGCTTAACCTGTTTTGGCAGGAGCCCCTCAAGCTCTTTGCAGAGACTTCTTAATGGCTATCTAGATTCAATTGAACAGATCCCTTTGCAGCCCTTACTGAGAGAAGTGTTTGTTAAATTCATTTATAGCACTAAAAACTGAATTGTAGCAGACATGGCTACACCTCCAACAGCTACAGAGCACTGGGGAGTTACAGCACTGGCTCGCAGACTGTCACCACAGATTTTTTTCTCTCTCCTCTACACTTAATGCAGACTAAAGCTTTGACCTGACAAAACAACACAGATAACAGAATTGGAATCCTTAACTATCACCACTCCCGACAGACCAAAAGAGGAGGATCTTAAAACAACTGTAATTCTGAAGAAATCCTCCAAAGTATCTAAAAAAGAAAAAACTAGCATGCAGTAGATATTAGTGGTGATACTTAGTGAATCTCATCTAATGATTGAAGAAGTAGGGATTCACAGCTTTACTTAAATTATATGATACTGGTTCTTAGTGGACAAAGAACAGTTCAGAAACTCTGGGCTGTGAGACTTCATCCTTAAAAAGAAAAGTGCTGCCTTAACTGTTTGGAAATCGTGAATTAGCATGATTTATGGCACTTGGGGTCAGTAGCTAGCTAAGGTGTAATGTGCGAGGTAGGTCTCAAGTGGTTCCATTCCATGTGGTTCATGGCCTTTGAAAAGCCTTTAAAGTCATTACTGGATAACAGTAAAGTATATGCTAAAATGTTGCTTCCCAATTTTTGTTGTTGTTGTTGTTCATTTGTTGCTTGGTTGGCTCCTTTTGCAAAACCCATTTGGCTTTCAGCAAGGAAAATGTTCACAGCCCTGATTTTTATCATAAACCACAATAAGCAATCAAAATGCACCACACAGCCAAGATTTACAAAGTGCCTCACAATGGTTGCTGTTCTAAAACAAAAGCAAATGCTTAGTGGTTGATAATGGGATAGAAACTCTGGGGCTGCTGCTCATTGTACAAATAGTGCAATAGCACTCAATAGAAGCAAAAGGAGTTAATTTACGATAAATCAATTAAAGGCCAAGTCAACATGCAGAGCAGACAGTAACACTGTGGGCACTTTCATCCAGGACTAAAGGATCCTCTCTGCATTTGCTGTGTGGATGAGGATGTGGACAGTACAAATCCCTGTGGGGCACAGGGATTACTGGATATGCCAGGAGAGAGGTGGGAGGGCAAACACATCAAAAGGACAGGCACTACAAAACCACTTTCCATGTACACACACACTGTCCACTCCTGTGAATATGTGGATAAACCCACCCACGTGACTGTGCCAAAAATAAGGAATAGTCTCAGATCATGAGCCAAGCCACAGCACTCAAGTGCCAGATATTTTTCTCTGGAGGCATCTGCTCTTCTGGCCACTTGCATCCATCTCCCAGTTCCTTTGTGCCCCCTGAATGATGAAAAGGGACTTTGTCCAGGCAGCTGTGATGAGCAGCAGTGCAAGAAGCCCAGGAAATGAGACAGGCAGGCAGCTGCTTTATGATCTGAACCAGTACTGCAGAAAGGCTTTTGATCCTAGCAACACTAACCAAAACCAAGGATCAGCAGGAGGAGGGTTGGGCAGATGCAGCAGTATGGCCAGCCTGGTGTTCTAATTAACTGCAAGATTAGGAGTGATTTCCTAAGTCCTCATGAAATTAGCTATGGAATTTGTAAGCAACAAACAAATCTTCCACCTATTAAGTCCCCATTATGCTGAATACCAAGAGCTAGTGAACTCCTTAATAGTATTGAGGACACAAATGAAGGAAGCCCAAACATACTTATATATATTATAAAATTCAATTAACTTACCTGTTTATTGTTATGAAAGGATTCCATTTGTGATCTTAATACCATGATTAACCCACTCAAATCCCAAACAAAACAGCCTTGAGACAGAACATTATAGTAGATGTGAATGCCAGGAAAACTCATTCTGATTCTGATACCGCAGGGGACTGGGGAGATTAGACATTGGACTGTAAATGTTTAATGTAACAAATAAAGGATCCTCACTACTGAATATGTCATAAGAATGCCATTTTCCTGAAGGGCTTCCTGATATTAAGATATTAAGAATATGATATTATGAATATGAAGAACCAAGCAAATAGAGAATTATAAAGTATTCAGACTTTTCTATTAAGAGGTTTGGCTTTCACAGTTTGGTTTTAATAAAACTGAGTTTGTACAAAAGGACTTTCTTACCACACAAATCTAAGCCATGTGTCTCTTCAGATCCCTTCTGCTTATTATACTGAGAAAACCCAATTCTCTCTAGGTTCATTGGCTACCAGGTTTTTTTAGCCCACTTGCAAAATCCTCACATATAAGGAGGTAAAACACACAGAGTGAAGATTATCAGATTAAACCAGTCCATGTTGGAAAAGGCAGTCATTCCCTCCAGTCTCTCAGTGATTTTTCCAATATCCCGCCAAAAGGGAAGAAGCTGCCCAAGTCAAAGGAGGAGAGAACCTGTGCCAAACACCACACAAAAAGAAACAGATTATAGAAAAAAAATCCAAAGAGCTGGGAATTGAAGCTGGCTGGGAATGGATATTGGAAGTAAGAGCTGACAGCAGAGATCTGGATAAACAACAAATAAGTATTTAGGGTAAAGAAAAAGAGCAGAAACCTGTGCTGTGAGGTCTGCAGAGACAGACTAAGGCAGGAAGGATGTGTGTGGGATGAGTTATCCAAAGGGGACAACCAGGACTGAAAAAGTGAGAGGAAATCAAATCAGAAAAGAACTAAGGAAACATGCAAGTAGATTATGAACAGAAGAACCTCACAGAAAAGCCTCCATGAGAAAGACAAACTACAGTGTGATTTCCTGGAAACTTAATATTCTTGCTTCTCTCCACTTCTCTAATGTAAATATAAATATATATTTTAATAAATTTATAAATTTTATATAGATAAAAATTTTATAAATATAAATGCCTATCTCTTCTGGTTTAAAGAAAATTACAAACTTAACACACGACAATTTCCCACTAGCTCGAAAGCCAGAGGACTGTACTGAATATGCCCTGTGAAGTGTCAAGACAAGATAGATTTAGATTAGATATTAGGAAGAAATTCTCTACAATGAGAGTGGCAAGACACTGGAGTGGGTAGCCCAGATAAGTGGAAGATGTCCACATTCCTGGGAGAGTTCAAGGGCAGGGTCTTTGAGCAGCCTGCTCTAGTGGAAGAGGTCCCTGCCCATGACAGTGGGTTGGAACTAGATGATTTTTAAAAATCCCTTCCCACTAAAATCATTCTATGCCTCTATAACCCCATTATATGAAATTTCAATGGCTTGGGTTTACTCCTTCCCCCAGCCTCAGAGAACAGCAATTTCCAATATTTAACTCACTACTGCCTTCTAATCCTCTTGTTTTCACTTTGCTGGGAGGCTTTAAGCAATCCATTCAACCCCTCTCAGGTTCAGATCTTATGAAATCACTGTAATGAAGAAATACCTAAATTAGCTAATGTGTGCACAACACGTATTGACAAAAGAAAGTTGTTAGAGCAAGGCACTGACCTCTAAGCAGACTGAAGGTAATATTTTCTTTTATGGAGCTTCTACCACGTGCCCAGAGAGATCTACTGACAAATAAATGCCCATTGGTGCATCCTTTAGCAGATGAAAGAGAAGGTTTGTATCTGCACAACCTACCTTGTCTAAATCCACCCAGCTCAAAATTGCTTCCCAATATAAGCACATTTCCTTCGTGGCTCATCAGGAAGTCTTCTGCTCCCTGCTGACTTTTATATTACATATTCAGGATATAAATACCAAGTCCTGAGTGTTGGCCCTTTCTTATTTAGCTAGCTGCTCAAAAATCACACGAGCTGGTCTCCAAATAGCTTCACCTGTGATATCCCTATGTTTTAAAGAGCCAGAATGCCTTTGATAGATCAAGGCTTCTAAGTGCATTTCTGGTATGAGGAAGCTACAGTATCACTGTACATGTACACATCACAAAGACTCACAAGCTTGTCACTCTGTGTACCCCCATGTATCTGGTAAGAGCTCCTAGGATGACCCCAAAATCCTCAGGTAACCCACAGATATTAGAGGCACACATATTATAGACATTTAGCTACAGATAATCAAAGAGAAAAGAATTCAAGGTTAAGCTCCCATCATGTTACAGCATCATGCACACACACACAGCAAGGAGGCTGCACTGAAAAGGAATGTTAGGTTACAGTCCAATTGTTAAACACATGGAACTAAATTTTCTTTTAACATTTCTCTTGAGTCTAGTGTGCCATTTTATTCTAGAGGACATAAGGAGCAGCTGGCTCTGTGTAAAAGAAAGTATGGGAAACCCAGAGCTGACACAAGGCTGAGAGTTATTTCTAATACTGTCATCACTGCAACTGGGTATGATTCCTCCTTAATCTTAGTGGTACTGAGGAAGATAAAATTATTCTCCATGGCTAGGGCACACACAACAAGCTAAGGGCAGTAAGGGTTAACATACCCTATTAAAAAACCCCACAACTGTTCAGTAACTGCTTATGGTGGGTTATTTCACTGATATATTTTTATGGTGCAAATCTGAAATGGTGTTGCTAGGAAGAACTAAGAAGCACAGAAGATCACTAGGTGACTAGCTTATGTTTGGTTTGTTTGTTGCCTTTTTTTTAAACCAAATTGGTTTCCACATATGCCTCCATTGTCAGGAAATTCTTAGTTATATTGGAAAGGAGAAAATACAGAGTCACACAGAAAGATTTTGCTGTCTTAAAAATAACTCAATTGTTCACCCACAGTGCTGCTTTGGATCACACTTTACTGCTATAACAGGAAGCCAGAGAGATAGCGCGCACAAGATAAGCAGGCAGCAGAGGCAGAAATAAATTCTGTCCACCTAGAGACATCAGTCCACCTCACTTCTTGAGTGAGATAATCTTAGTTGTGGTCATTGTAATGTACAACTCTCACATTGGCCAGAGATGGTGAAGCTTGTGACTTCGGTGGCAAGTGCTTAGGACATGAATAAGGAGGTGTTAGAAAAGACAACTACATTTGCAGTGAAGAATATTAAAACATAACTAAAATGCCAACATACATCCCTTTCTTAAAATGCTGCATCAAAGCATTCATCCCTCCTCACTGAAGGATCAATAAGCACCCTCTGTACCATCATTAATCATCCCCCACACAATACTGAGATGCTGACAGGAGAAAAGGAGCAGCAAGGGGAGGGAAGAAAGGGACAATTCACAAACAGCATCTGGGTTAAATGCCAGCTGCATTGACAAGAAAAGTAGAAAACAACAGAAGGAGAATGAGCTGAGGACAGTCATGCCCTTCAAAGGACAAAATGACATTCTTGAATTGTTCTGGAGGCTTTCAAAATGAAGTGTCTACCTCCAGCAGAGTGAAGATTAATCTTCATGGAACATTTTGTATCATGAGCTCCTCTATGTCAGAAGACAATCTTAGGTGAAATAGTTGATAGATTCAAATCAGTATTACAAGTAAGCAAGTGGGATTAATGTATTCACTGTGAGTTAAAATGATCCAGATTATTACAGTGAGGTTAGAGCTCTCAAAAATGTATCATGGAGACACGTAACAGGCAAAAACTGTAATAGGTTCTTTGCTATTTTTCCTTAAGGGACAACTCCTTATTAACTGGCTTCCTTTTCCTGTTCAGACTGCTGTGAGATTGTACTTGGTTCTCAAATTATTTAGGGAGGTTGAACTGTTTTAATCCTTGTGGATGAAAAATGGATATTAAGTACAGCATTCTGGATTCAGTTGTAAGTATTCTGCCAAAGCCTGAGCAAGTAGATAAACTTGGTCTCCTGCAAGCATCTAGGGAGACATTCATACTGCAAAGACTAAGGTGAAGTATCTTTTCTTCTGGTCTCTTTTAGGATAATGGGGATATTTGCTCTCTCACATTCTTAAAGTAAGTAACAACAGTAATGCACAAGCATTACTGGGACAGTTAAAAGAGGAGTAGTAGGAAAAACAACTAAATGAAAAATATCTGGGGAGAACAGTACAATTCAACTATGTTACATTATCATGGTGGATATGCATTGACTTAAAAGATTCAAAAGTGTTTCATTACAAATGACCTACCAATGTCCAAAAGCAATCATTTTAAGTCTTAATGAACAAACACCTCTTTTTTGAATGATAACCTCTTAAGCACACTCCTACTAAGTGATCAAATCCATATGAAATACAAAACCAGGATGTTAGATCAGTTGCTGGCATTTTCTTATAATGTTATCATTATGAATTTTGGCAGGTGGCAAATAAATACACATCTACTCCTGCAGTGACAATAGTGTAAGAAGTTGTTTGTTTTGTGTCAGAACATGTAATGGCTCCTAAGGACAAAGGAGTGTCCTAACTACAGACACAGAAAATTTGCATCCATACTAAGGATGGATGAGAATACCTCTCCTCAGATGGGAAACCCTCAAATGAGCCAAGTTGTTTCTGACAGTGTTGGGGAGTTGTGTACAGTGTGGCCTGAAATCTACTCAATGTCAAACTCTCAATTTAAACATGAAGTAAGTTCTGCTCCAGTGAGGAATAATCCTGATCCTGTTAAAATTCTTCTCAGTCCAGTGAAGGCTTTGATTGCTTTAAATATGACCAAATTCCACTAACTTCACTTAAGGCTGTCAAGACCTATGTTAAAATTTAAGCTATTTCAATTCTTTTGGTGTAAGGAGAGATAGTAAATTGAGGAGGGGTAGGACTGGAAGAGTGAAATGGATACAGTTTAACTATCTTCTAACAATAAGATAAGCAAACCAATTAAAAGGATTGCCATCCTGTAATTACCAAAGCACTCTGTATTGCAGAGGGAACTGAAGCTCTGTTGCACAACAAACACTCATGCTTGTAATTTAATATGAATAATGAGCCAGATGCATAACAAGACTATTAAATTGTTATCACAAGAAGCCCTGTCCCTCATTGATTAATGACTTTGTGTGTCACCAAGGAAAGGAATTCCATTTTTAAGTTCAGATTGTCATCATCATTGTTGCCAAAGCAACCACTGTCTGCTTTTGACTTACCCCTAAACACAGCAATTAAACCATTACATGAGGAAACAAAACAGCGATTATTCTCTGAAATGGAAAACTGAAGGCTGGTAAAGAATAAGGGTGTGGGGAACCCAGATTTGCTCCCCAAGATAAATGTACCTGTGCAAGAATCATGTTCCAGGTCAGTGCACATTCTCAATATCAAATATATCATGCTCTTCCACTCAGCTTGAAATCTGATGCTAATCATAAAATCTGGTACAGTTTCATGTACTAGAAACCCAGCAGAACCAACAGAAAGACATTAATAAAAAAATCTCTGTGTACAAAACACTTATTTTACAATAAATATAATAATAAGAAACATATTTAAATAAGAAAGCAGTGGAATATCTACACATGATCTCTATAGATGCTATTTATATAGAGAGAACACATTTGTACATATGCACATATAGATGAGCATACTCTCGATATTACTCATCCAAAAGTGTGTGCTTGACTCTGTTTTTGGGGGTTTTCGTTGTTATTTTTGGGGTAGGGGTTGTTTTGGTCAAAGTAAGGTTTGTACAGAATGTTCTACCAAAAGCAGCCACAATCTGGCTTCTCCCAACTTACAAGCTTCCCGGAGCTTTTCCTTGTCGTAATGTAGCCCCTCGTACTCTTGTAAATTAATCCTGTTCACTCTGATCCGCAGGCGATCTGGGATGGAATGAGGACTGCAAGAAAACAAGAAAGCTTCTTAGACAGAGTGTTCCCTGAAAGAGCAAAGGAAAACAGGATATGAAGGGATTTCAATCTTCTCTGAAAGAAGAAAATGCACAAGCCTCTTCAGACGTGAGCCATGTCCCCACAGGCCTATGCCTGCATTTACAATTATGACTTTCTACTGCACAACAGCATAGATATTACACCTTAAATAATAACAAAGATCAAGAATCCTGTTGGTGTTTGTGTGACCTGAAACTGCAAAGGTTTCTTCTGAATTCTTATACCCCTCTGTAGCTACCCCACTCTTCTCCAGTTTCACTTTGTGTAAATTCTTAGAGCCCCACCACAGCCAGTAGATAGATCTGCCAACTTGAATTTCAAGACACAGAAAGATGGTTCTTGGGAAGTATCTCAGGACAACTTCTGCCCAGGAGAGCATCTACACCACATTACTGAAGGATCCTGATCCAGCATCTCAGGTCTGAGAAACAGTCAACAAAAATGCGGCTAAGAACCAGATTTCGAAAGTTCTGAGTCTAATACTCAGAACCGAGGAGGACTTTTAAAAGCAAGTAGCAGTATGGCAACCTCGCTTTTACAGAATTTAGTTTGATTTAGATACCTCGGTATTTCTAGATACTGACCTACTGAAAGACTCAATAAGTCAGTTTCTAGAAATTAGGTATTCATATACTTAACATGAAATGTCCATATAAATATGGATAGAAATTTGTCCAGAAAAGCTTTCTTTTTCATTTCACACTAGTTACTACCTTAATGTAACCTATTGTTTGATTTTTTTTTACGTTTAGCTAGATGCTATCCAAATTCATTTAGCCACACTAGAATCTTCCACTTTTAAAGAGAAAGAGACAATCTGTGTTTATAACACACATAGCAAATGTCTGCCCTATAGGAACTCAGCCCTAGGTCAGTTAAAAGTAGATTACTCACTCTGTGATTTTAGTAAAAGACTGTCTATATTTTCTGTTTTAATCTTGTTAGTACCAGGACTCTGCCTACAGTAATATTGACTAATACACTCTGAATTTTCAAAGGCATAATGCTGTGTACTCTCATAAATATACAGTTTGGCTTCTTTCTCAATTTTAAACTATTTGATTTATAGCATTTGCACTGCTAGTGAAGGACAAGGCACATCTCACAAATGTTACATGTGTTATCTCATTTCTAAACACCGGTTCAAATGTGAATTTTCTTTACTAATGTCATCAATTAATCAGTGGTAGACTTATGTTCTATCACAATGGGCCTCATTTCAAACTCATTATCACAATGAATAATCTGGATCTCATGAAAGCAGGAGAGGAAAACAGGATGATCTCATGCCAACATCTGCCAAACCTTGGCTAATTGCCTCCCTTCCAACCTGCCTGTTGGTGTCCAAACTCCATCACACACAGGATGGTGTTTGGACACCAAGGGGAGAGAAAGATAACACTGGCTTCTGTAGATATGCTGACTCACTACCTAATGCCATGTAAGGAAGAAAAACAAATGTTATTTCTTAGCTTGAAGCCGATGGCAACCTACTGCATGTGCAGTATCACCTTCTGAGTCAAATTAGTCCTTTCACCTGAAAAGAAGTGAGCAAGGTCTTTTTCTTTGCTTGGAGCTGGAGGAAGAAAAGTATCTAAAATTAAGAAAGTCTAGAATATTTTTTTTTCTTCCAAAATCCACACATACACTCTCCAAAATTCTCTTTTCATTAGAAAATATTTAAGAAAATATTCCCATGCTTTTGCAAAAGTATAAAAGTATATAAAAAGTATCATTTTTTATATGTAGACACACTGTATATCTGACTCTTTCTGCAGGAGCAACAAGCACCCCATCTAAAGTGTGATGTATTTTCTGAGGAGAAATAGGAGCAGGTCCAGTGTAGGAGGGCAATCAGCTGGCAAGTACCAGAGTTTGGTATTCTGTTCTGCCCTCCTCTCACTCCATTTTTTTAAAGACATGCTAAAACCACTACATAAACAGGTTGTGTGCTAAAACATACAAATGGAGAGAAACAGAACTTGGCCTCTTGTCCGTTTGAAAAGTTTAGTTATCTTAGTAAAAAAACTGTAACCTTGGAAACAGTAGCTTTCTATAGAAAATAAGCTATTACCAGAAATAGCAACACAAGGAATTCCTTTCTACAGGGTAGAGATTTATACCTTAGCGAGGTCCAGTCACAAGCAGCATATTCATAACACAAGTAAACATATACAGTCATACCTAAAAACATGTGTGTATTGACACATGCACAAAAGAGACATTTATTCAGTAACTGAAGCTTGATGGTTTTATTCATCAGTTCTTTGCAAACACCCTTTGTTCTCTTATAATACTCACTGGCTGACACATTGTGTCACTAAATTTTATTACCTATTCAAAATAAATTGATTCTAAAACTCACTACTTGAATATTCATTTCTTGTGCTATCAGACTAGCAGCAATTGACACCAGGGTATATTGTCCTCATCAGTCAAACTAATTAACTCATTCATTCACACAACTCTATCTAATGGAGCTGAGCAAAATACTTCCACTATCAACACTACTGCAGTTTTCATGGACACTGCATCATAATCCATATTATTATACAAATAGATCAATTTGTCTTTGTTCAGACATACTCAGTATATCCAGAAACCAGAATGATTAAATACATAAGCATGCCCATGTAAAAGCAAATAACAGGGTGATAGATGTCACTGAACAGAAACATTTGTACAGTATTAATAGAAATAGATGTCTCTAAACACTGTGTAAAACAACTTGCTTAACTGCAACAAGAGGAAGAAAAGCTTTCCACATAAAGCAGCAATTTATAAATAAATTTGGGGAGATTGCTGCACTTTAATTCAACCTAAATTACTTAAATTACTTACCTCTTAATTATTTTTTTACATGGTGTATTACATAGCCAACAAAAAGTACTTGAAAGTACAGATTAATGAAGTCTATTACTTCCTAAAGGATCTAATTAGGAACTCATTGCACAAACACATCAATCTACAGAACTAAATCCTAAATGTCATTTGCCTCATGAGGATGTAAATAAAGATTGAGGTCAAATAAAACATTCCGTTTGTTCATGTTTATTATTTATAATGATTTCACTTAAACACAAACCTAAATATGAATCTTCCCCAAGATCTTTCATCTAGGAAACACACTTGGCTTTTGATGAAACTGTGAGTTCCTCACCCCTATTAATCATCCAGCAACAAGTGAGAGGATGCCAGACAGCTCACTTGGAGCACAGCTGGTTTTCCTAGGACACGTGCTCCTGCTTCCAGTCACCCAGGGAAGAGCACAGGCAGAGCAAGCTTGGGTCCTGCCCAAGCCTGGCACTCCTGCACAGCACACAGCTACACTTCTGCCACAAACCAGCTTGATTCAGCTGGGGAGACAGACTTGTAAATTATAAATACCCCAATCCCTATTTCAATTATTTATGAACCCAGTCAACCATTTCTTACACTTCATGTCTCCACAGAGAAAGGAATGATAAGAATAAACAGTCCAACAAGTCTACAGCATCCAGTGACAAATTTCTGATAGATCTCCAAGAACACAGCCCATACCACCTTACACACAAATTTTAACATGATTCAGTAAACAGAAAAGGAAATCTACTTCCCCCCATACAAAAAATACTTGAGTAAAAAAAAAAAAAATCAGTCTTTTAGGGGATGTTTGCAGTGACAATGAATGATTAATGAATTACCTGTCTCCTAGAGAAGAAATAAACATGAAAAATTAATTCAGTATTCAGCCATTTAGAGCAATTGGAAAGAGGAAAGCTGTAGCCAAAAGAGAAAAAGGAAATTCACCTTACTTTCAAGACTACATTGACAAAGCTTGGAAATGGTACATTAAAAATAAGTTTCTGACAGCATCTATCTACTTGAAACATAAGAACTGCCACAACAGAGCAAACTCATTCAGCCCCTTCTATGGGGGAACTTCAATGCTTCACAAAAGTTCCTGACTATTTTAAGGTGAAGATCTTGCTAAACTCTTTACCTAAAAAAAAAAAAAAAAAAAAAAAAAACACAAACCCTTGCAATTATAAACTCTACCACATATTTTTTTCTTTCATTTGGGAATCTGAGCTAGATGAGCAGCCATGTCATAGGGTGTTGGGCCAAAGGACAGCCCCCTTGGTTAGAAGAAGCATTGGAAAGAAAAGATAAACCTCACAGATGGGGTAAGAATTTCATGACAGAACAAAATAGTATAATAGTAATAATAAATATAATAATAATAATAATAATAATAATAATAATAATAATAATAATAATAATAATAATAATAATAATAATAGTAAGGGGGTAGAGAGAGTAACAAACATGAGAGAAAAAAGAGATGCACAACTGCTCAGCACTCAGCATATCCCCAAAGAGCAGTCAGACCCCTCCCAGGTAACTCCTCCAGTTTACACACTGGGCGTGACCTTCTCTGGTTTGAAACATCCCCTTGGCCAGTTTGTGTCAGCTTACCTGGCCTCACTCTCTCCCAGCATTGAGTGCAGCTCCTCAGCAGCAGAGTGTGAGACACTGAAAATAGTGTTTACTTGGGATAAACACCACTTAGCAATAACCAAAACATTACTCTTGCCATGAATCAAAAAAACAGTTCTGTACAGCTATTAGGGAGAAAATTGGCCATGACACAGCCAAAACCAGGACATAAGTGTTATCCCAGATAAGCCAGGTTAACCTTGGCTAACCCTAGTGAGTTCTTTGGTACTTTCTTATCTCACAATTTCTTCAGCAAACACATTTGGCTTTGTAGAGCTACACCCACAAAGACACTTAAAGTACAGACACATTCTGAAGTTCCCAGTAGAATCTGAAACTTGCTTTTCTTCTCCTGCATGCTAACTGTGCTTCTCTCACACATTACCCTTCCAGGCACAGCATGTTCTCCCATAAGTAATAATCCCTCTAAAGAGAATTATAGAATTTTTTGGGGTTGAAAGGTACTTTAAAGATCACTTAGTTCCAACTCCCCTGCCATGGGCAGGGACACCTTTCACAAGACCAGGTTGTTCAAAGCCTCATCCAACCTGGCCTTGAGTACCTCCAGGGATGGGGCACCCACAACCTCTCTGGGCAACCTGTCCCAGCACCTCACCGTCAAGAATTCCTTCCCAATACCTAATCCAAACCTACTCTCTTTCAGGTGAAATTATTCCATTTGTCATCACATGCTCTTGTAAATGGTCCCTTCTCCACGTTTCTTGTAGGCTCCCTTCAGGTACTGGAAGGCCACAATTAGGTTACCCCAAAGCTCCTGTTCTCCAGGTTGAACAATCCCAATTCTTTCAGCCTTTCCTCATAGGAGAGGTGCCCAATCCTTCTAATCACCTTGGGGACCCTCTGCTGAGCTCACTCCAACAGGTGAACATCCTTGCCATGGTGGGGACCCTGAAGCTGGATGCAGCACTAGAGGTGAGGTCTCACACGAGCAGAACAGAGGGGCAGAATCATCTCCCTGGACCTGCTGGCCATGCTGCTTCAGCTGCAGCACAGTTTATGGCTGGCTTTCTGGGCTGCCAGGGAACACAGGACAGCTTCACATTCAGAAATCCACATGCTAAACAGGAAAAACTGATAAGAAATGAGGAGACTCAATTCCCTATAAATCATGTTTCAGAAAAAAAAGAAGATATCTCTAAGCATTTTCATCCTTAACTCTGCATTTGGAGAGCAGTTCACTTTCTATTACTTTCTATTACTTTCTCCCTTACACTTTGTCTCCTACTGTTCTTTATTAGACTCTCCTCTTATAAACAGTAACCATATTCAGCCTGAGAAGGTTGATTTTGTTTGGCATTTGAACCTCTAAAAGCAAAAATACTATTTTCTATTACTCTTTTTTTATTCACACAGGTTTTATACACATAGTCTGCTGCAGTCATTACCACAAACTCCATAAAGGAGTAGTATTTACCAATACAGTGGTATTTGTATTTTTATTTATGCAGATTTTGTAACTGAAAAAATATTACCCTACCCACAGTGTTTATTCCACTTGTAGAAGAAATGCAGGGGCTACACAAGTAAATATCTCATTTTTCAATGGTAATTTTCAGCATCAACCACACAAGACAAATGTACTCTCACATATGCCTCTTCTCATCTCTGAACACCCAGCAGGAAAATGCAAGTTCTCACCTTCCTTTTAAAAGACCTTCAAAAATACAATGCTTGTATTTACTTACACACCTTGTATAAGCATTTGCAATGGATCACACTACAGTTCTACTGTCTCTGCAAAAAAAGACCACATGAGCCTAATAAATTGGCTGCCCTAAACTCCCATGCATCTCCTGCTGCAGAAATCCTGACATTTATCTAAGACAGGCTATAATCCATCACCAGGTCTCAGTAGGATCTGCCCTGCTGTTCAGTACTAACTGGAACTCAGTCGTCTTCTATGTTGTTCAACAAAAAACCACAAAGCAATATTTGAATCTCAAAGCCATCATAATCCAAATCATATTTCTGTGTTACCTCATGGGTTCCTATTTTAATTTGCCAGACACATTAATTGGCAGCCCCAGTGCAGCAGCATGCTTAATCTATTTTTATAGATTTTAAGATAGAGAACAACTTTGACTTTCAAATTAGTTTGGGGCTTGCATGTCTTTCTCTCCCTGCTTTACTCTGACAGCTGATATCAAATGGGACATTAAAATGAACTGCATCAAAACTTGGAGGTCATTTTCCAAGGGATATCCCTGAGCTTGGAAGTAGTACTCGTTCTCTTAGACACATGGCTCAAAATTCTGTGTAAGAAATAAGGGTTACCTCAATTTTTTCTAGAGGCTGATTCAGATGCTGAATTGGTGAGGCAAGTTGGTTTCATTACTTTATGCTTGTCAGCAGAATACAGCAAACTGGACCCACAGAAAAGGCACACCAGACTGAAAATCTTTCCTTTCTCCAAAATAGTAATGAAGCACTTGGAGCTTTCTGAAATTTCATAGAATCACGGAATGGTTGAAGCTGAAAGAGATCTCTAGAGTTCATCTGGTGCAAGCCCCTGCTCAAGCAGGACCACCTAGAGCAGGCTGTCCAGGACCATGTCCAGGCAGGGTTTGATTATGACTAAAAATAAAGATTCTACAACCTTTCTTGGCAACCTGTGCCAGCGCTCTGTCAACCTTATGATAAAAAGCATTTTCTCCTCATGTTCAGAGGAAACCTCCTGTGCTGGATTGAAAATATCTCATCTCAATTCTTTCCAGGAATGATGCCTGGCATTAAACCTCAGATGTGCCTGTTGCCATGGATGTTTGGGGAGCTGGCTGATGGCTGAACCTGGTCACCCATCACCAGACATGTCCTGCTCACCTTACTTGGCTACTGTGGAACTGTGCCCCATCAGTCATGCGGTCATCTGAGCTCCCTCTTCCCATTTGTCTCTGGATTTTACTGCCCCATCTCTAAGCTGAATGACACAGGGTAATAACAAAAGTCTGTGGAACTTTTAGAATAGAAAAAAGCCAGATACTCACACAGTGAAGGAATCAGGGGGAGCCGAGACTCTCCTCAGGTCAGCAGACTGCACTTTATGGATACTATAAGGCAGCAGGAAATGAGTGGCCAGGAGAAAAACAGCACACAGTGAGGACAGACAAGAAAAAAAGGTGAGACAGAGAGAGGAGTGGAAGAGAAGAAAGAAAGAGAAAGACACACACAACATTTAAACAGAAACAAAAGGAATGTGTCACGTAAACGTTGAATGAAGGGCCATGCAGAGCTCTGAGCCCACACTAGGAAGCCAAGAGCAACTGAAGACATGCAAATGGACAAAATCACTGCTATGTGGCACACAGGAGCTTTCTAAAGACACAAGTGAGGAGCAGTGAAAAGCCCAGAACATAACTATACAAGACAAGGGATCCCAGAACTTCTTCCACAGGCACTGAAAAATTTCAAAGCAACAAGACTTTGGAAGCAGGTCCAGAAACGCAAACAAACATCAAAGCTGAGATCCAGATGGATGGAATTGTCTCCAAGGGTTGACCAACTAATTACTGTTTAAGGAAAAAATACCCTTACTGGAGATTTTGTATCTACAATGACAAGTTGCTGTTTCCATTCCTCTTGCTCATACCTTAGGGAAACTTGCATTTTATTAATATTCATCTTTAGTGTTTATATTCACCCTTAGTATTTATATTCAAATGGTCCCTTTCTTTTTCTTGAATGCATCAAATATGTCTTATCTAGAAGATCTTTCCTCTTCTTTCTCTTCCATTATGCAGGGTGCTCTCCCTCAAGCCAAAGTCAGTGAGAGCAAAATTTTTCAATTCAGCAAGTGTTCATTAACTGAAACTTACTGGGGAATATACTATGCAGGAGTTATTACTCAGAAAATTATTTCTGGAAAAACTGAACCACAGTTTCTCTTCTTATTCTCCCTAATTTTTGGTATAGCTCTCAACAGCCACATTCTTGGCTCAGTCACAGAAAACAAGCTGTGTTGTCTCTTGCACATTGTACTGTGATCGATAGTGGAGAACAGGAATGAGAATTTAGCCAACAAGTGTTTCAAAGAGAAAAAAAAAAACACAGAAAAAAGATTATCAGGACAAAAAATACAGGAGCAGTGTAAAACTTCTTCAAGTCAAGTCTTGTTCTACTCACTCCCACTTTTTATATGGCAATAATATCAAAGCTGACAATAATAATAAATCTGCATTTCTGTGACCAAGATAATTTTCTAATTGCTTTCCTGGCAAGGAGCTCAAGAAGAGCTGTCTAGTAATTAAGGATAGCTCCAGACCCACTGACTTATCTCACACATCTAACATTTAAATGATAGTCATTAAAAAACCCTTCATCTATCACGTCCATCCCATACAAGGCTCACTGGGGGATTCCAACAGAACAAGGAGTTATATCCTAGAGATCAAGTTAAGAAAAATAGATAAACATATTACAAATTTCTTCACTTGTGCAATACTACCAATCAGAATTATATTGAATGAAATTCTTACAATAATAATATTCTTCCTAGATTTTAGCTTTTAACAAGTCGTTTACTTTTTATCACAGTAAGAGAAGATTCAAGTGCTCTCTCCTTCCTTTTTAACACCTCAGAGTGAAGTACATATACAGATATATATAGAAATAGATGTAAATATCTACACACACAGTTTCTGATATGTGAAGCTGAGACTACAGTTCCTGACAGATCATTTGCATTTTCCCAAGACACAGATCTGCAGAAAAATACGTCAGCCAAATCAAAGGACTCTGACAGCAATTTAGTGTACCATGGCACATTTAAATCAAGCTAAACCACAAAGAATATCCCCTTGACAATTGGCATATACTAGAAATCTCGATTTCCCTACCACAGTTTAAATTCAGATCTAAAAACCCAAACCTAACCCATTCTAATTATCAGTTTGAAATACCATGAATTCTCTTTTTACATTTGCATTAGCCTCCTTCAGTGCAGAAAAAGATGTCCCAGGGCTGCCCTTTGCTTTCACTGAAGAGTGAGGAGTTGTGGTTGGGTGAAACTGGGCCCTGCTGCCCATGGTTAAGAGTCTGCTATTCTCTGCTCAAGAAAGATGAGTATTTTGTATCTTATATATTTTCCAGGCAAAGAGAAATTGCACATTAGAGAAATGGGTTTCTACTGCAACTTAAAGAATTAGTCTCAGTAAGAGAACAAAGTGCTAAATTGAACAGGAACCTGTTGAAAGTAACCAGGGTGGCTTTGATTATATTAATAGATTGACAGCCAGGGAATGAAAAAAATTCTTAAGGGCTGGAGTCAAAGTTTGAAGTAAAGCAGGATCTTTCTCTAGATATACAGCTGTAAGGGACACAACTTTTAAGATAGCTGAAGAGAAAAGGTGTACCTAAGACCTTGTCCTTTTTTTTCCCAGTTATAGGAGTTAGTCTTTTGGAAGGTATTACATCTCTTCACAGAATTTGCCTCACCATTACAATTGCAACAGCAAAATTCCCCCACCCATTTCCCCAGAAATATTAAAGCCTCAGTGGATGAGTGTTTGAATTAAATGTGGATCCTTAATAACTTCAGGGCATTAGTTCAGTATCTTTGGATAAGGAATCAATTGTTTTGCTTCATATTTGGAATATTTTATGAAAAACAGCAAAGTCCCTTGCACAGTCATTTTACCAGCAATAAAGACCTCTACAAGGATTACAATAATACCCTCTACAAAATAATCTAAATTATTTTATTGGGTGGCCACTTTCATGGGTTAAAATTTTACTATTTAGGTTCCTTCTGATTAAATTATAATTGCAGTACTGGTAAAGAAAGTGTAATCATGAAAAGGAATGTTAGTTCTGCGTATTCCTCTTCACAAGCTACTAGTTTCCAATCTCAGCTTTTCTCTAGTCACATTTACAATACTCATTTCTCATTTGAGTTTCTATACTGGAGAAGGATTTCTTACAAAGTACAAACAGTTCTTTCAGGACATTCAAATTTTTCTCCATAGACTCTGCCAGGCAGCATGTGCTCACAGCAAAGACTGAAATATGTTCTGATTAGCTCTTGATTGTGGCAATTTCTTACGGGGTCTTCAATGCAGCTTAAAAAGCAGATCAATAAAGCTGAGAAACTAAATCAAAAAAACTTCAAGGGCAAATGGCATACATATGCAGAACCATCGAAAGCCAAGGGGCACACTGCCAAGCCTGCAGAAACCTCTCTAAATAAATAAATACATAACAGAAAGATAGAACACCAGTCTGAAAGCAAGACAAGAGTAACTCAGAAGATAAAGAGTAAAAGAAAGTCAGGTAAGTATTTACAATAGAGTGAAAAGGGACTTCAGAAGATGTGATTTTTTTTTTTAATTTATTTTTCAAATGCGCTGCAAGTCCAGTACATGCAAAATCCACGACAGAATACACTGCCCCACACGGGCCTCCTGCCTCTAGGACATGCACGTGTGCAACTCACTCATTCAGCAAAGGCATGGATGTTCTCCTCTTGCTCTTCTGCACCATGTTGGCCTGGTTCCTCAGGGAGATGCGGATGAGGGAGGGGGCCAGCCGGCAGGGCTCGCCGTCCACTTGCATGGGGATGGACTTGTACGTCAGAAGCGTCACCTCCCGGCACTGGTGCAGCCGCTCCCCGTGGCCGCCCACCTGCAGAGCAGCCTGCAAGCACCAAACAAAACACACAAACAAACAAAACACCAAGCAGGTCTTGGAGTCTCTGCTGGTCAGAGGGACCCCGAGATACAGACAAGTCTTTTCCCAGCCCAGCAGTCAAAGAAGGAGTCAGGATTCCTCAGCTGTGGTTTTCAAGGTTGTTTATTATTTCTTATCTATAACATTCTTTCTCTGGCCTGCCAGGTCTGTTCAGCAGGTCAGTGCTGTCTTTTATACTAAAAAGTACGTGTACTTTATTTACAATAATTTCCCAATACCTACCACCTATGTTATTCAGTGCGTCCCTACCTTAAACCAATCCAAAAGTGCCACCATCACCCAGAATATGGGGGCTAGGAAGAAGGAGAAAGAAGGACAAAGCACATCCAAATTCCTCCATCTTGGGACTCCGAGCCCCCATTCTAGAAACCCCAAAATTCTACTTTTCACTCTATAACAAGCTAACTATTATTCTACTTATACTCTCTTGACTTGTAATTCTTCATATAAAGGCGATAATTTGCTCCATGGGTCAAATTCAAAGTCACAGGTGTCTTGGGCTCTGTGCCAAGGCCTCTGAGCCCCCTGGCAGGGGCTCGAGCCATCCAGGACAGCCAGAGAGATGTCCTGGGTTCCGACAAGCAGGGAAAAGACAGCTCAGAACAGAGGCAGCTGAGGCAGTTAAAAAATCCAAAATGCCACTTTGCTGGCAGTGTCCTTTATGCAGTACTCCATACCTGAGTTACTCTGAAAGAGCACAATGAAAGCATTTTCACCCCAAAACTGCAAAGCAACAAGCAGATATCTACTCACATGGATTATAGGACTAATCATCTATATATACACACATGTGCACACACAAATTAATAACTGTGCTCATTCCTAAAGCTTTCAATTTGTTTTGGTTGGTTTGTTTTTACAATAACAGTCATGCTAATAGTTATTTGCTCTTTAAAACAACATCCCTAATTAGATACATCTGCGAGACAGAAAAACTATTTCCCCTTCCTGAACAGAATGGTCCTTAATGTGAATTAGTAAATTTAAATTTTTTATTATGAAAGCTTACACATCAAGTCAACCTCAACATTAGACAGGCTGAAAAGAGCAAGCAGAAGGGCCTTGTTAAAACAATTAAATATCATGTTAAAGAATTCATTTCAAAGAAATTAAGCAAGGAAGACAATGAGCAGATCCTTCAAGTTCGAGGCAGACATGTTTGGGCAGAAGTGCTTTTTTCTAATGAATATGACTATTATTTGGCAATTCATTCTCATGTCTCAGATGCAGAAAAATAATCTCATATTAATGCAATGCTAACAGAGAACAGTGTAAACACAAGTCAAGGCCTGTGCACTTAATATTATGGATCAATTGACAATATGACCAATAATTAAAAATGCCTTTTAAAAAGTAGTTCTTTCCCTTGGTTTCACAGACTCACTTAGGTACAACAAGCACATGTGAGACATACAAGGCAAGTTAGGATTATATCAAAGCTGTCTAGGGTTATAATCATTCTTCAGCATCACAACCAAAGCACACCTGTAGGCCCACAGTTCTCAACCAGGCTTCGTTTAAAGAGAAACAGAAGCTCAAAGGGCCCTACTTCTTAAATTCAGCCCTAACTGAAATTGTTGGTAGCTTCTGAGACCTGTCTAGTCACTTCCATTGACTAGAGCTGTGTTAGAGGCAAAAATAAACAAGTCCTCTGATTGAAAACTGTCTGTTTGTACATGCTAAAGTTTTGACAGCATTTTCAAAAACATGTCCTAAACTTCTCCTCACTTTTATTCCACAAGATGGCTAATAAACAAATTTTTTCTTGCCGGTTATTTCCCTAATCCACTAGATCCATTAAAAAAAAAAAAAGTCCAGGAAGGTATCCTTAACTCAAACTTTTAAAGAAAAGATTGACCAAAACTGCCTTTTGCTTACTTTGAAGATTAGATTTGCCTAACTTCCTCTTTGAGGAAACAAACACCATTATTGTGGGTATTTACTGAAAGTGACATGGACTGAGGGCAGGTCACACAACAAGGGAGTTTAGCTAAAAGAGGCTTATCCATCTTTGTTTTAAACTAGCTTACATGAGACAGAAGCAACAAAGGCCTCCAGGTGTGGAGCTGTGTCAGCTATAAAAACTTGCCAGCAAGTCCAGCTGTGGGCCTTCTGCTGGCCACACTAAGCCCAAGCTGCAGTGCCTTAGGCAGGCTGGTGCAAGCATGGGGAAAATTGCCAACTCTGTCTGCATTTAACCAGCCCCTGAAGGCACTGTCACAGTGTTTGGCCACTGCCATAGCAGGACACCAGGATATTTACAGCAAGATTGCTTTTATGGTATCCCAATTTTAGCTCATTTTAAAGATGGCATTGGAAGAAAGTGCACTGACAAATTAACAAATTAAAATTGTTGGCTGAATTTCCTTTTTCTAGCAGAATAAAAAGGAGAGATAAAATTCACGCAAGAAATACTAATAAAGTCTTCCGCATCTATTGCTAAAGTTTCACAAGACTTTTGGTGAACATATAGAAACTGTATGTCCGTATAATGAATGGACATGAATTTATATAATATTTCATATTTATATACCAGCAATACTTAAAAATAGACTTTACAGCAATAGAATTAAATATACAAAAGTTAAAGAGAAAAGGGACTGTTTATTTGACCATAGAACATTGCCACAGTAAAATCATGACCTCATGCTCTTATCATACTGTTCTTACTGTATGTTAAACTTGCCATTTAACTTCAGAGCACTGCACATGCAAATCAGCCACATTTTGCAAGTAATACTTTTGATTATTAAATAACACTTCTCTTATTAGAAAAGAAGTATTTGACTCTGCCAGTTAACAGCAGAGCATCTGACTATGGGGAAGCACATCTGATTTTCAGTAACCAGGAGTATTTTGCAGAGTTGCCCAGGGAGCCCTCCCAGCCTGGCAGCACCCCCCGCACTCACCAGCGAGGCCATGGTGAAGCCGATGACTTCGATGTAGCCATCGTCGTGACGCTGCGGCTCAAAGTCTCTGTGGTCACCAGGGTTCCCCCAGGGCATCGTGCCAGCACAATACCTACAGGGACAGGTTTGGAGAGCCAGCTGGAGAGAGCAGCTTGCCCTGAGAGGTCCTGACTTTTAGCCTTTCAGGCTGTTCTTTTTGTTCCCAAGCTGATACAACGCCCTCAGGTGTACCCGCCATAAACTTTATCAGGTTCCTCTCTGAGAGGAAAATGGGGAAACACCAGGAAATAGGTCAGAGAGCAGCAGCACTCCCTATTTGCTTTGATTCCTGCTGGTAAGCTGTTGAGCCATAAAGCTGTTTTGCCCCTCTTTCCCCTCTCCCTGCTAGCTCAGTACAAGGAATGCAAAACGTTGCATAGTTTGAGTGGGCAGGGAGAAATAAGGAGGAACAGATACAGCTGAGGCATGTCTCTTTTCTACCATCAGAGAATAAATGTAAAAGTGATCTGAAAGAGGTAGAAGGGGGAACTTTGGAGAGGTGACACCAAGCAGAAGCTTGCAGTACAGGACTCAAAAGATTAAGTGCTTGGGACTGCATGTGGAGCAGAGTAGGAGGTTGTCTAAAGCAATGGTCTCCAAAGTGGGGTACATGCAAGAAAAATTCACAACTGACAAGACAATTAGAGTGTTTGAAGACAACTATTACTTTTACTTTCAATAAGAAAACAAACATTAAAAACATACATATTTTTTGTAATACTAGAATAGAGGAACATGTATATAATTGATAAATATACATTTATTGAGGTGGTTCTCAAAAGCTTTTTACTGACAGAAATGCACAATCAAATTAAGTTTGGAGACTACTGTTCTAGAGAACAAGAGACCAACAACTTTTGATAATCCAGCCTTATTTTTATTAAGGACATCTTATAACATGTTTAAAACTGTGACTTCTTTCAGCAGCTTGGTATTCCTTAACTGCTAAAATATTCATCCTTCCCCTCTGTCCATTTCTGTCCCCTCCTCTCCCTGTCCTTTTTTTCCACACTTGGACTCTAATTAAGCAAAAAAACAGGTATCTATCTCTTTAATAACTTGTTTGCAGGTAAGATGCACAGCTTTCCAAAGTGTGCTCGTTAAGCATTTCTACTGTATCAGGATACTCAACTTTTTAAGGAATGGTTTTGCTGCACTCTGAACTCCGAAGACATTCTGCATATCTCATTAACAGCATTATAAGGAGCCAGCTCTCAATGAGGTGAGAAAATGCTTCTTGCACATTCACTCAGCCTAGGAAATCTGTTGTCTTGAAAACTACTGTTATTTTTGTTGCATAACTTCAAGAATCTGTCTTGAGCTTACCTGGGTATGTTTAAAAACACTATACACTGGAACTTCAGCTCCTGGATCTTTGGAGTCAGGTCTGTACCATCACACTACAAAGCCAAAGTGACAGAGCACAGAGAAATTGCTGAATGGAGCCAGAGACAAGAGAAGTGTTGCTGCTTTGTAACAACTTTCCCAAGACTTTCCTTGGAATGTGTTGCAAATGTCATGCTCAAAACTGAAAAGTAACAGAGCCATTAAACTCTCACCTCACTCTCCCTCCAAACCTCCACCTCCACCCCCTCCCCACAACACTATGACACAATTTCTTATACTCACCACAACTTTAACATGCTTGGATAAATCTCTTGAGCTTCTTTGCAGAAAGTCTGTAAAGGCTGCCTGCAACAGAAATCAGTGCAGGAATTGTCAACACCTCCTCTCTTCTTTTTTTTTCCCCTCAGTTCTTATCCCTCCACAGAGCTAATTGCCAATATGCCCTCCTTTGGCCAAACTTACTCTCTCAGAAGACGCAATTTGATTTTATTGTTTTAAATTGTGATACTTCTGCTTTTGAAAGCTTAACTGAAAAAAAGTCCTTGAACACCAAAGTTCAATGGTATCCTGAACCATTAAGCACAAATTCTTGCTCACATACTTGTTTCCATATTTAAGGCACATGGGTGTTATCACCCAGAAATACATTATATGCCATTCATTATCAAACTAGTGTGTACTCTTAATGGCTTTAGAATGAAGTGTTGTCCATTTGCCTCCTGAATGCACAAGTGGGTAATTATATGAGCATATTCACCCATCATTAACCACTCCAAATGTCTGATTTGTGCCCTGCACTCCCCACCATCCTACATCCAAGGCTGCTCCTCAAAGCTACAAAGATACTGGCCAAAATTTTGAGAATTCCTCTAGCAAAGTCAGTACCAATGCAGTGCCCAAGCCCTGAAAGAAGCAGAGCAATGCCTTGAGAATCTTATAAGCCAGAAGCAGAGGGACCAAGATATGACCAGGACAGTGTCCAAAGGAGTGGCAGTTTTCTCACCTGTCCACCTCTGTATAATAACAGTACCACAGGTTCTTTCCTACAGACACCTGTGTGTGGCACTGCCAGAAACAGCATGACTGCATTTGAAATTGTAACAGGCAGAATAAACTGGCATGAGCTCCTGGTGTGAGAAAATGAGGGGGAAGGTAATTAAGAAGACATTCAAGCAACTAAGTTAACACCATTCTGTAAGACAAATCTTTACTTACCCCGGCATAAAACATTTTATTTCTAAATCGGCTGTTGAATTTCTCTGGATTTGCTTCTGTGAAAGGATGAGGAAAAAAAAGTATGAACACCCTAAATAAAACAAACAGATTTCATCATACCTTCACATTCTCTGCCAACACTACAGTGCTTTCAGTGTATCACTCATAGAAAATATTACCATAAATATGTTTTCCATGTGTGAGTCCCCCATCTGTGCCTTTCTCTGCTATCAGATTTCAAACACTGATATTGAATTCTTCCCTTTTCTTGTAGAGTGTGGAAATAGAGCAAAGAGGTAACAAGAATTCAATTCAATCAGTTAATTTAGCACCTCTCAGGCTATTCATTTTATGATAGAATAGAATTTTTAGACTTCTGTTTCTAAGAGTGGATAACAAATCTGTAAGAATTATTAGAAATTTATGGAACAATAACCCATGCTTTGAACCAGGAGTAAAACATTAGTAAATTACAAGATTAAACAGCCCCTAAATTCTGATTTGTTAAGAGTTACTAAGGAATAGATATTTCTACCCAAAGATTTCTGCAGAAAAATAAAAAAAAAAAAGGAAAAAGAGAATTGGTTACTCTAAAACCTATTTAGAAACCCATTTCATTTTGATTAGACTCCAAGAGATGGAGAAATTTAAGTCTAGTAGTAATGTACCTCTAATGGTTAATTATTCTCACTGTTAAAGTAAATGTGGTGGTTTCCAATCTTGAAATTTTCAGTCTTTAACTGCCAACTGCTAAATCTTTTTATACTTCCCTGTCAGATTAAAGAGCCTTCAACTATCAGATACCTTGTCCTCAAGTAAATACTTATAGGCAGCGATTAAATCGCCTCTTAACCTTCTTTCCAATAAGCTAAATGGAGTTCCTTTAATCTCCCTATATGAGACACATTTCCCAGAATATAGTTCATTCTTGAGCCTCCTTCGAAACTGCTTTCCTTGTTTATGGCATCTAGAGATTCCAGAAGCAGCCCTTCTGACCCTGTACTCGGTGTTAGTGCCAGTGTCTCACCCTGGCTCATTGATTCTCTAGTGAAAACATCAAACTACCAAGGCAGTCCTTCTGGCTAAAGCATCACATTAGCATGGACACATCCAAATTACCTCTCAAATGACCACTTAAAACAATACTTCCAGTTCTCTTGCAAGCCACTACATCTCACAAAATACAGCTCCATTTTGTAAGAATGAGCTGCTTGAGGTTTCTGATTTGCTTGTTGGCTCAGTTACTATATCTGTTGCTGTGTCACAGGTGACTCAAACTCAGTCAGGGCCACTTCTACTTCAAACAACTAATTTAATTGCATAATTCAATCTCATCTCACTTACTGAGCTCACAGCTCTTTGCAGAGAGTCTCAACACCCCATGCTAAGCAGCAGAAGGCTTCTGAAGACTTAGTGCCTGTGCTGCACATACCCTCATGCGAGTCTCCCTAATGGTTCCAGACAGCAGACACCAAAGCACTGGACCTTATGACAAACACTCTCCCTAATTAAAGCCCCAGTTTAGAACAGGAAAAGGAACCTTTCTGATGTCAGGGACTCAGCAGTCCCTCAACCTACTGGTCCTACTTCTGCCAACACAGATGAGCACGGGTAGGGTGGAAGGACTGTGCGATGGAAAATAGAGCTTTAGGTTTGTTAGAAGAAGTAAATTATTGAGTGCATATCCAAGGCTCATTCCATCCTCACTGTTCCTAAACCATCAACAAAATAGAAAAATTGAATGTGTTAGACTCTGTCTGTGTCTGTGGGGAAGTTTCCTGCAAATGAACAGTCCTGCACAGCTGAGGGATCAAACAGCATGTCCTATTGAAACAGGACCCATTTTTCTTCTAAAACCCTTGCAAGTACTGAAAAGCTATAGTAAGTGCTCCCAGGAACCTTTTCTTCTCCAGGCAGAAGAACCCCAACTCCACATGAAAAACAATACAACCAACCCACACACCAACAACACCTTCAAGGCTTTCCTATAAGCTATCCTCTTCTAAAATGCATAGAATTAATATATTTTAGCATTTGAGAAGACAAGGATGACACCAGCAGTGAGGACTTGTGCTACAGAAGCTCTCCTGGCCATACAAACCCAGACATTCAGCTTGCTCTGCCAAGTGCTTTTTCACCCATGTAAATTTTTAAAACCCTGGCATGTCTGAAATAACATTCATCCTTTATAGGGCTCCATAACTTCATTATTAAATAATGCCTCCATTAAATGAGAAAGTAGCCATGCATTTAATCTATACAGTATATTCACAGTCACATTAGCAATGCAGAGTGACATGCACTCATAAAAAAATGCATACAGCTGTCATAATTTCATTCCTGTGCCCTTTTGTGGCCCCTCATTATTATTCCTAAAGCTTGAAGCAGTCTTAAACATCATAAAATATGCATTAGCTCATTCCATCATGTATCCTTCTCTTTATTTAGCCTGGCATTAGAGTGCTATCTTTTCATCTTGAAATGACACTCTGATAGTATGACAGCGACTATGAGGAAGGCTATGTTTCAGAAAAAATACCTGCATATGAAGCTGGAATAACCAAAAGCTGAAGGCAGACACGTGAGCAAGGCTTGTTTCTACAAGCACACCTGCCTAAACCATATAAATAGAGCTGTTCATATCAGTGCAAAGCTGCTCATATCAGTCCTTAAGCCTGTCAGTCTTACAGGGTGGCATAACTGCTGCTGGCAAGGGGACAGGCAAGGTGCTACAGCTGCTCAAAGGGTTAAATGTGCACAGAATTGTAAGGAATTTAACTTGCACAGAGAACTCTGGGTCTGTACCAAGTCCAGAGCATGGTATACTGATCCATAGGTAACAGCTGTTCAGTTTGAGAAAAAAATTATATTCCTGCCATTCCAGTCTTGTGGCTCTTCTCTTCCCTCCACTTTCCACATTCACACTTGACTTCTATATTATCTCCTTTACAAGATCTAACACTCTGTGAAGCTTCCCTTTAAGCCTTTTTTTTGCCAGTACATTACAGTCTTCTTTATACTTTTTTCATTTCTTAATCATAAGTCCCTTGGAAACTCATGACAAAATCACTTTTTCTTCTTGTATGTATCTTAATGTTTTATGCTCCAGCTTTACTTCTGAATTATAAGAAGAGGATGTTAAATCCAACTCTATTTCTTAGTCATAAAATAACTGCCCATCCACAAGGCTAGGGAAATAAAAAGTTCATATTACCTCTGGATTCATGGAACTCCAGTGTAACATGTGCATCAAATCCAAGACTGAAGTAATTATTGAAGACATTGAGGGGAAGCTGCAATTAGATAATAGAGAGACATTAAAACAGCGTGAATGGAACATTTCTCAACACACCAGGGTTTAACTATTTAAATTTGGCTCATCATGGAAACCTACTAAGAACAAAGTGGAACATATCAGGGAAATGTAAGCAGAAGGTTGCTCTGAAGGTTAGGAATGGCTTGTGGAAAATAATCGGATACAAGAGCCTGAAGAACACAAATAGACCTACAGTGCTTTATGATCATATGTGTGTCTTTGTTGGCACATCAAAGGGTTCCTTATGTTGTCATTTAGATTTCCCATAAGGCTGCACCACTTAACATATCACCAACACAAAGGTTTTCAAAGGTTTTGCTGGCTCTTCAAGCTCAGCATGGCAAATGAAGCTCCAGCTCTGTTCTTCTCGCTCCATATGTAACCAGGAGCAAGTCAAGTCCCAGAGAAGAAGCCCTAATCCTATTGAGGATGCATGAGGCAGGCAGGCACACATCTGGCCTCTTCATTGTTTCACACACCCAGCAGGGCTGTAGAGGGGCAACTGTAGCATCCAATAGATAAGCTGGAAATTTTAACTAAGAAGAAGAAAATAGTTCACAGAATCAGGAGGTTTTTTATTTTTGTGGTGTTTTCAACATCTCCAGTCCAATGTGTTCTCCTTGCAAAAATTTTCCCATTCTTCAAATACCAAGATACACTAGTGGAGATTATATGGAGACCCACATAGAAAGAAGTTAAATACAAAAACACACTACACCTGGCTGTGAAGTAGGAAACAGCTGGTACCCATAAGCAATATTCTAAGGAATTAAATTTTACATCCTCTTTTTAGTTTTCTCTAATTGGAGAATGGATGGCAGTTATCCTGCAACTAGAGAAAAGCAACAATGACCTTTCTGATAAAATGTTAGGGATTTTTTTTCAAGAATTTAATCTTTGACATAAATGTTCAATGCCAATGTTGTTCAAACAACAAATAAATGCCTCACACAACTCTGGAATTGCTGACACATGAAAAGAATCAAAGGGAGAGATGCAAATAAAAAATTTAAAAGTTGCAGAACTCCCCACCCATGCTGCTTAAAGTGTAACCCAAAGAGGTTCATAAGCATTCTGTGGGTCCCATGGGAAACAGCAGGCTCTAACCTTACGTGCCCCATCCTCCAGCTCATCCTGGGGCAAATCAGGGTTGCGCTCAACCTGGAGATTCCAACGGTCCAGCTGGACAATGGTTCCATCTTCTACGTGGCACAGGATCTTGGACACTGGCTCATCTGTGTAACCCTGACAGCAAAGAGACCAGAGTATCAGCCACAGATGATGAAAACAAATCAAGTTACCAATTACCTACAGACTTCCCTCCTTTCACACATGCCTGAAACCCTCGATAAATTTTTGATCAAGCATTTTAATAAGCGACTATTGAGGTGCAGAATCTAGGGCAGGCAAAGTAAGACCATAAGGAGAGGAATTCAAAGAATATCTGCCTTTCCTGGAATAAGCCCAGTGCTGTAGTAAAGGATAAACAAAGGGAAAGTTTAAATTATGCTTCAATTAGAAGCCTGTTTACTGTTCTTGTTACTTGGCCTGAAACACCAGATAGATCTATGTACACTTTTATTGCAACAACAGCATTAGTAATTCAAAGTCCCAGACTGCAAATTGAAGCAAACCATTCTGCCAGAGTGAAACAGACCTTGGACACAGCCCTGTCTGCTATTTTAGCCAAAAGGAAATTCCACCCCACAGAACTAAATCAGAGCAGCGAGTTGAGAACCCCACATAAAGGTACCCCAGCCAGTCCTTACCCCACCCCAGTTGAGGGTGCGGGCAAGGTCGTTCCCAGTGCCAAGTGGGAGGACAGCCACAGGAGGTGGGGGGCTGAGTTGCAGCTCATCGAGGATGGACAGGATCCAGCCCACCTATAAAAAGGAAAATCAGGAGAACCTTTAGGAATTGTATAGGAAAAAAGACATATTTTGATCATATAATATTCTTTTTTGCAGAGAAGATCAAGTAAAGGAAATCTAAAAATGAATGAAGAATAATATGGACAATTCAAGGTAATTTTTTTAAATTACCATTGTGTCAAAAGAAACTCAACTTTTGACAAACAGCTATGAAAGAAAATGAGAGACGCATTAAAACAGCATGGCATCTCAGAACTTGTCCTGCCGAGCATGAACTTGCTCACAAGTCTCCCTCTCCCATACAAGAGACCTTAGTCCTGAATTATTTCAATCAGTACAAGGCATTATATCTATCTATATATAATATATACAGATATACACACACACATATATCTAATAAGAGAATAAAAGACTAGACTAAAAGGCAGGCTACAGCTCAGGGTTGGAGGCTTTGAATTGGAACAGTGAATCTGTTTCTTTTGTATCCTAAGCTATTAGTTATTTCAGAGAGCTATTTCTTCTATCTTTCTTCTGGACTACATAAAGCTTTCAAATAGAAATCTAGCCAGAAGGAACAAATTACTGTAAATTATTTTGCTCTCATTAAATGGTAATTTTCAAAAGGGACAAAGAATTTTTGCTAAAGATGTTATCAAAATTTGATGACTGAAATTCTTGTTGCAAAAACAAAGGACTCTTCCTTAAACTACTTGTCACTTTAAAAAAAAAAGTGAAGAACCTGTGCTTTATTTTTAGATAAAGAATTAATAAAAAATAACATAAGATTTTTTTTCCTGTTGCCAATTTTCAAAGATTCAGTTTCTACTGCAAATGTGAACTTTTAAATATGACAGAAAACCTAAATCCTTACTATAGCTGGATTGAATTTTCTCGCCCCAAATAATGTTACTGTGATTTCAAAGATATTCTCAACCCAAACCAGGGTAGCTTCACAAAAGGCATCCAGCATAACATAGCCATCAGGAAAAATAGCTGGAGTTTTTGAAGGACTGCAGAGGAGGTGGCCTGATAAATACCGAAACCAGCATGCTATTTAGTATTCTAGGATGTTTCTTTCTCCAAGTCTCTTCAAAATAAATTTAATTTTGCACAAATGGCATTTATCAGACAGCTATTTATCATAACCAATCGTCCAATTATTAAAGCATTCATCTGGGATGTGATCCCCTACTTGAGTTCATTGTCTGACAACAGCCATCTCAAGTACTTACAGCTCTCATGACCTTGGATGTCACCAAAAATACTGAGGTCTTTATAGGGCTTTTCAGAGGTAAGTAATCCTCTCTCTTTCAAAATACCTATACTTCTGCACTGATAACAGGAGACAGAATAACAAGTCAAGATAACATCAGTAGGGCCAGGACTTCTTAAAGAAGTTGCTCGTTGTCATTGCCACTGACTTAATCCACACATCTGTGCTTCAGCCTCCCACTGCTACAGGTAAGATCAAAATACCCACCACTTTGGTAAATGCTTTTAACTGATGAACATATTTCCATTTATAAGGACAACATTGCTATTTAACTTGAGGTCACTTCTAAACCTTGTACATTAGTTGCACACTACAGGATGACACATACTATCATTTCCCTGTAAACAGAAAGCTCCTGACTGCTTTGAAAGCAAAGCTTTCCACTTCTGCCCTGAAGTGACAATGGAAAAGTTACTATAAAGTTCTGATTCACCTCAATAATGAGAGGTAACATCTGGTCTCATTGCATATTCATTAAGTCCATTTGAGCCAGATTTTTCATTTCTAGATGTAATGGCTTTGGGAATAACTGGATATTAATTTATTTCAAACTCAGCAGCAGCAGAGGTAACAGTGGAGCACTGCTCATACTAATGAGAAGGTGCTGCCACCTCTCGCACAGTTCAGCAAAGGAAAATAGGTTGGTCTGATTTAATGTAGCTGTATTCTTTTCTCTTTTAATATCTTAATGATAATCTTTTTTCCCCTTTCCTCAGATGGGAAAGAAAACAGATGGAAATAGGTATTCTTAGCTGATGCCTCCGGCTAAAGGACTGCCTTTCATGTTTAAAGGAAAAGTTCATCATTCCATAACAGTCATGTCTTGCTTTCCCATGTACCAGCAAGGCAGTGGTCTTATCACAGATTTTTTTTCTTCATTCTTGCAGGGGAAACATTGATATTAAGATCCCTACCCCTGGGGTTTTAAAAGAACCCACAAAAGCTGGAAAAAATCCCCCAGAAGTTCAAGCCAAGGTGAACTAAAAGAGGGGATTCAGCTCTCTACAAAATAAACCAACCAGCTCTCCATGCCCTAAACGTCTACATAGAAATGTTCTGTCCAATCACTGATCTTGTAAGTAGTAATGTATTTTCCTTATCATTCTTACTGCTAAAATTGCCATCAAATGCATGTTGAGGAACTGAGCCCCTAGAGATTAAAGGTCAGTTTTTCAACTGCATTAGCATTCAATGTCACAGACTGAGATTTAAAATATTTTGAAGTATAGGAAAGAGAATGCAGTTATAATAACTCCATTACCACTCATGACCTTCAGACCATGAGCTGCAGAGTTTTTCTCCAAATGAAGGTGCACAAATCCTTTCAAGACCTGACCCCATTCACTTATCCAGGAACACAGAAACTGTGTTGTTAAGAAAAGTACTGAACCTGGATCTGCCAGGGTCTAGCAGGAAGGAGCAGAAATTAAGATATAATGACTCCCAGACACTAAGTTAACCCTCAGATCTAGTGTATAGAATGAGAGGAGGCCAGCAGAGTTAGTTTTTATTCCTTTTAAGCTGTACAAAATCTTTATGCATAAAGGAGAGAGAGCTTTGGACATGAGAACCTGGCCTCATATCTTCACAGGCCAGAGCACACAGAAAATTGCAAAACAAATATTAGATTTCACAAGCGTAAGATATGCTGTCTCTCGGTGCCTCTGCAGGCAGGGTGAGGTGGAAATCCCACCACTGTGAGGAGTTTAATCACTTGGCCAAAGAGCATGGCACTGCCAGGCCCCTGCCACCTACCGTCCCATCCCCGCCACACGCCAGGATCCGCAGGTTCGGCACTTTTCTGTACAGCTCCAGCCTGCCCAGGGAGAAAAGGGGGGGAAAAGGAGAAAAATGTAAGAACAGCAATGCAGACATTTTTAATGCATTTTGCTGAGTGACAGTGTAACCACCACTTACTGCATTTTCAAATATTCACTACTAAGAATATGAGTAGAGGTGGAAATGTGAAACCACCAGGATGTGAAATGAGGCCTTCCTCCATGTCAGGCAGCACCTCCTGACAAGTGTTTGATCAGTTTAGCATCTTCCCAGATTTTTATATTCCCTCTAGGGAGGTCAAAATCTTTCATTTTTCTCTTACCCTAAAGTAAACAAATTTAAACATTGAGGTTTTAAAACAACATCTAATGTTCTACATCATGACTTGTTTAGCTACCGTTTCTGAGTCTTGTATAATGTGACAGCTTCTTCAACTAGTGACTGTATTTTAACACCACAGAAGGCAAGAATATGTAATAGAGTTCTTTCTCTGGATATGTGATCTAAATATCAACAGGAGAGACCAAAAAAAGCACCTGGTGAAGTCCTGCTCCTTCAGTTGCACCCTTCAGAAAGCCATAATGAAATATTTTCTAATGAAGGTGGGGACATTCACATGTAGAGAGCTGAGTGACCAAAGGACCAACCCTCCTTTTCCCTATTATACAGCTCTGAAAAATGTATGTCTAACTTAAAGCTTCTAAACATTACAAGAGAACAGCAGTGCAGGTACTTCTGCAGGAAAATAAAAAGCTTGGGTGCCTTGAATAGGAAACATTTGGACTACTCTTCTAAATATTTGATTTTACATTATTATTGTAAAATATTTATAGTAAAAATATTTACAAAAACATATAAAACATATTTACAAAATGTGAAAGTAGTTCTGAATAGATGGTTAAGAAAAGTCAGTATCCCCATGTCAAGTACCACAGAAGGATGGTTTCTCATCCCTTGGCAGCAAAAATCAGCCCTTTAAAGAGAAGTACTCTCTCTTGAGTGAATTATTCTCTCTTGCACTTGAATTATTGTCTGGCTAAGCTGAGTTAGTTACTCAGTGAGCAGGGACAGTTGCACAGTGCTGTGGCAGAAGAAAAGTACTGAACTGGAGGCAGCCTCACCCCACTGGAATGCTCATTCTCTAGGGAACAGTCAGGCATTGGGATCCTCAGTGAGCCTTGGAGCCATCTGGACCTGCCCCTGTCTGGAGATGGAGGCAGCTCCTGACCTATTCTCACAAAACTCCCCACTGCAGCCTTTACCCTGTGGCATTCACATTTTCTGGAAAAATTCCTTCACCCAGAATTTTTCTCCTGGGAAGCTGAGAAGCCTCAGAGAAAAGGAAAACAATTCTTATCTAATTTGCTTCTCCTATGTTTTGCTCATGTGGCATGTGTTTGGAGATTGTTTATCCAACAGGTGATTGTTTAATTGGTTTCATCTGTGGGTTGTTTTCACTCATTGGCCAATCAGTGTCAAGCTGTGGTGGGACTCTGGAGAGAGTCACAAGTGTTCGTTGTTATCTTGTTAGCCTTCTGTAAGTATCCTTTCTGTATTCTTTAGTATAGTTTAGTATCATATTCTTTAAAATAATATAGTATCAAAACAATAAATTAGCCTTCTGAGAACTTGGAGCATTCCTTCCTTCATCGGGGCACCCCACAAATAGAATATTCTCCTTGCTACCAAAACCTGGATGTGTAAACCTCACATAGTCACTAATCCAGCCAAGCTGGGTCTTTTCCTGTTTTCCTGACCAGATCAGAAATAGGGTGCACAGCAATGAAGGCTCCAGTACTTACGCATCTCTCGGCCCTTCCTGAGAGAGATCAAAGACCTGGCGAGGATTCAAATACCACATAAACATTTGGAGAACCTTGGTGCCCTGGCAAGAGAGAAAAATCAAAGGACGGGAAGTTATGAGCAGTTTATTGATTATTGGAAATAATAGTGTGCATTATTAACTGCTTTTCTTTTTTTCTGTGCTTTATAAAACCAACATAAAACAAGAAGACAAACTAAAAAGTGGCATAGCAAATGACTGCTCTGTAGGATAGCAATCCAGGACAAGGTGCACATGCAGGCATATAGACCAATTCCAACAACACAGATCACTAATGGTCCATAAGAACAGGCAGTTGGGGTCAGACCAAAGGTTCATCTCCCACAGCAACCTGTTCTCCTGCTTCTCACCACCTGCAACAAGAAGAAACCTCTGTTATCCCACCTCACCCTCAGCTATCCATGACAGCAAGAAGTTGAACAAGATTGTAGCCAAAATCTCCATCACATCGAACAGTGTGATGCCCAATGTCCAAGCAATGACAGTGGCCTCCACCATCACCATGATGATCAGTCATCATTGTAACCTCTTCCATCTAATGAAGCAGGAGTCAAGGACTTTGAGGGGTACAGCTGCCCAAATGGTCCCTCACTCTATGCAGTGTGGCCAGCCGACAACCTAATGGTATAATTTCTGTTTTCTCAAACTCTGAGGTTTATATTCCCGCTCAAATCCCTTCCTTCACGTTCTGCCCAGACACAAAGTGACAGGATTTCTAACTAGTAGCAGGGAGCTAAGAACTCTATGGGCTGAGCTTGTGCTCTAATTCAAGAATGCCTTTCAGACATGGCCTGAGGGTACACATCAGGAATTTTCCATAGCTCTCCCTTCCTAGGGATGGTTCTTCTGCCTGACACCTTCCCTGAAGTGAAGAACCAAGAATAGCAGTCATAATACCTAGGAAAAGGTATAAGAACAGAGAAAATAATGGGATGTTTGCCATAGATATTCTTCCAGTCTCAGCTGTGTGCAGTTCATAGCACTCTTGAACCAGAGGGAGCTACAGGACTTCATGGTTTTTGACTTCCAAATATCTCCTTCAGCCTATGTTTAGCATCCACAACATCCTGATGCAAGGAATTTTTCACTGAACTACAGACTGTGAAAAGAACCAGCTTTTTTCTTTTGTTTTGAATTTGATATCCTCTCTAATTCTAACAGAGGAGAAAATGAGCAGTGCCTATACTCCATGCTCTATAGGCCTCTGTTGTATCTTACACCATTATTTCCTATTACAAGGCCCTGTTTATTGAAAGGCACTCCAATTCTTAAGATATTCAAAAAGTGGCAGAACCAGGGCAATATTCACTTTGGTAAGTATTCATTCCAAGAATCCTAAGGAAGAAGTCTGCTGCATTGAAGTCACTGCAACATGGTCTCTGTGATACAGTCCAAGACCACTAATGATTTTTCTTAGATGTTGTAGGAATATGTCATTTCACATTCAGTAATTTTAACAAGCCTTTCCTAGCAAAGCTAAACCACTTTTTGGATAAAGTCTAAAAGCTTCACTGGAAACCTAAATTCTCTGTGAAAAGATGAAATCTCCTGAAAAAACTCCAAAGTATCATTTTAGATTCCTTTCAAGAACTGGAGACAGGAGTACAGCCACTCAAAAACTCAAATCCATTCCAGTCATCCAACTCTACTGAAGCAGAAAGGCCATTCCACAGCAAGGACCTCTTCTGAGGAAGGTCTTCAGGCTTCTTCAGGCAGAGAGTCCTTTCTATCTGACTGGCCAAGAAATAGTGTCATTTGCAAAAACCCTGCTGTTAAACTTAAACTTCAGACACAGCTTAATCTTACCTGATTCCCTCCACTTTTTGGATTGACAAAAACCAGCAGTGGCTTCATGAGCGGAGAGGAGATAGGTTTTATCACAAAAGGCCGGCCTTTGTTATCCTGAGAAACAAAAGCAAGAAACAGCTTCAGTACAAGGGATGTAACATTCTTTGGCAAAGCACACACAGAAGACCCAACCTAGCTCTGGCCAAACTACCTCAGGTACTGGTAATAGTACAGCCATGTCAATGTAGTGCCCAGTTAGAGCAATTTATCCAGCTGAGACAACAGAATAAAATAAGAGGGGGAAAATATAATTTCAGGGTAGCTTACAACTATTTCAAAATCCTTTTGAGATTATTTCTGACCCTATTCCCCACAATTATTCATACAACACTAGTAATGTGTCAGAGACAGTGTTATTTCTAATACAGTTTTTCCAAAAGAAAATAGAATAAGTTACTTTTTCCATTAATTCCATATAACAGACAAGTTGCATAAGCACTTATTTGCAGACAAACTGCTCTCAAATTCTTGGCCTTGTTGCCTTCCCACCTTTGAACATATGTCACAGATCCAACATGACATATCCTTGGGAAAAATATTTGCCTCCCTAGCCCCTGCAGGACACCCCAGAGCCCAGTAATGAGGGCACTGTCCAGGGCTTTCACAGACACAGAATCCAGTTTCTGGTCTGCAATTCTCCCACCATGCAAAAAAGGACTTGAACAAAAGTGCCCTCGCTATGCAGGGGTGAGTCTCCCTCCACCTCTCTCGTGGCTGCTTGTCTTATATAATTAATCCACTAGGAAGGATATGGAAGCAAGGTTTTCTATAGACAGGTGGTAAATAAACCAATAGATCAATAAACTGCTTTCTCTCTGCGGTCCAATTTTAATACAAGATCCCCTGAAGAAGACATCCTAAAACAGATCACATCCGGGGCACAGCCTTGCACCGGTGCACTCACCATGGGTCTCACAACCCCAGTTTCACTCCCCTGTTCTGCTTTGTGGAAAAAAAGGGTGTGAGCTGAGTCTCTTACATCCCAAGGGAACACTCTTTCTCTAGGGTGCTAGTCCTTCTGGAGTATGGTACATTTGTTTCCCCGAAAAAATCAACTCAGAAAATAAAATTTTTCATATGAGTTTTACCTCTTCTAACAACAAATTCAATATCATGGAATTTCCCAGGGGAAAAATACATTAAACATTCCAGTGGGAAAAAAAGGAAAAAAAAAAAGCCTAAAAACTTTTAAGTCTGTGTTTAGACACTTAAACAAAAGGAGCATGATATCCAAAGCACTTGAATACCTACATCATTTCCTCTTTTGCTGGCTTTTCTTTTAAAGGACGTTCTCTTCTTTCGCCTTGTTGAAGTCTTTAAGGAGTTCTACACCAAAAGGAAAAAGAATACATGAAAAGCAAAACAAAATTTAGAAGACAGGCCCAGACAGAGCCCCTTTACGAAGCTCTTCCATGCATGTCCACTTGGAGAATGATAAGAGTATCTGGCACATGCTTGAGATTTAAATTACATGCGCTGCATGCGTTACACTTCCACACCACCGTTTATGGAGAAAGCCACACACGGAGACCAGACTGGTGCTGTGGAACTGGAAACTTTCCCACGCTGTGAGGGGGGAAAAAAGATCAGATGCTCCCATAGACTCACATAACACCACATGTTGTACCTGCCAACCCTCCCAAAAGGGGTAGGAGACGCCCGTTTCCCCTTCGGGGCTCCAGTCTCCTGCCCAATCAGGCTCGTCTCCTGGTATGGAGACCACCTGCATAAAGATGTAATAAAAAAACATGATAAATAAGGTATTTTTCATGTTTTTTTGTTTGCTTTTTTTTTTTTTAAGGAAAGAAAACAAGTTTTAGCTCTGGCAACCATTATGACTCAACATAACGTAGGCCACCATGGCATATGATGCTGGCACTGCAGAGTCAGTTCCAGCCTATCAAGAAACTTGTGCAATCATCTGCTAAGGAACAAACTGAATTGCTGATTTTTAAGGATTTAAGTAGAGAAGGTGTTTGTCAGCTGATTTTTTGTTGTGTTTTTAAAAATTAATACCACTTAACTACGTAGGAAAAAAATGTAGAAGTGCTTGTATTTGTGCAGAACCTATGAAAATAGAACTTATGTTAAGGCTCTTCTCCAGGCAGATGACAGTCTGCTCAGTGACACAGAGCAAAAAGGTGTTCGGGTGTGATAAGAAGAGTAAAAAGGGGAATTTCATAATACTTTTTTGTTTATTTTAATTCACTAATTGAAGTTGTACCTGCAGGAAATCCTAGCTATTTCCATAATTGAAATTTTGTCTTATGGGAAATACTCCAAATACTTTTACAGTATTTCAACTTCTAGTCTAACCATCACCAGGAAACAAAGTAGCATGAGGAATTAGAAGAAAGTGCATTGATTTTTTTTTTCCTGGTTATAAGAAGGAAAGCAAGATTCACTCATCTCATCTGAAAGTTCTTTTCTGTCCTGACCTTGATCAGATGTGTTCCACTAAACAAGCAGAGATCATGAAATCTGTAAAAAGTGATGTTTATTCTTAATCCTGCTTGCTATCTAACATCAACAAGAATAGCTAAGTTTTTCTTAATACTCATCAACCACTTCCAAAATTTCAAGACTTGGGTATGACACACCAGATGCACAAGTTAATGTTTCCACATCCCTGAGAAGAAAAACTAACAGCTATCTAATTGAAATACCTAAAGGCATTGCCTTCTATCACATGGACCAAGAGAAGCCTGCCACAGAGCACAAGGTCCCAACTTCTCAGCATTTCTGAAGAAGGAAATAGTCATGCTTATTGCTTACTGAAAATACTGAAGACAAGACAGCTCTGTAGAGCAATACCAGGAATCTGCCCTTTTAGACCATATTTTGAGAAACCACCTAAAGAAGCATTCATAAGTTCATAATCTTCCCCGTGCTGATACAAAGTGATCTTGAAAGCATGATAAACCATACAGACTGATGGTTTATCATGCACCAAGTGCATCAGCAATCCCATCTGCATGGTCTTGTGCTGCCCTGCCTCAGTAGTCACACTGACTGCAGACAAAAGCCTTGATGTCAACAGAAAGTTTGGGGACATTACATTCACAGCTGCCTCCCATGGGGGCCTTAGCCCAGTTCCTCAGACATTCTCTGAAGGATTCTCCCTGGATTTGGGCAAAACACAGGTCAGAGAGGAGATCTAGTCTATCCACACTCTTGTTACCAATGTTCTGAAAGCTCACACGCATGTCAAGGGTAAAGATGGCTCAGTAAAACCCCAATAATTATAAAAGAATAATTTAAAGAATGAATAAATGTAGTTGTCATTAAATCTCACTATAATAAGGATTATATTCCCACAGTGGAGTGGGAAAAGGCATTCAACTATATTAAAGAAACAGTTTAAGGCTAAGTCTCCATTCATGGTTATAACCATTTTAATTTCCATACTAAAAAGGCACTAAATGCTGCATCTCTACAATGTTATTTCACCTATTTTTTAATTTTTTTTAAATATGCCTACACCTATAGTGTCAACAGAAACTAAAGCTTTGCTGCAGAAATTGCAACCTCATGTCCGTAGCAGATGAACTGCAAAAAGCTGCTTAGACATACACAGGAGTTTTTTGCAAACATGCAGCAGAGTAACAGCCAAAGAGAATCAGCAGTTTTTGCACACTAAAGTGAAGAAATGGATACATAAGATCTTGTTCACAGAACAAGGTAATGAGTGTTTTGTAAACAAACAATGTTATTTAGCAAGGTACCTGATAGCAAAGCATACCTTTAAATGGGCACAATAAGTAAATCCTAACTTCCCTCTAGAGAGGAAACCTCTCCTTTGTGGATGTCAGTTTGTCCATCTTCAAAAAGAGATTTCTCATGTTATTGAATGGTCAGTATAGCTCTCAGAAAGCTGAGGTAGATGAACAGAGTAATTGGAGTCCTTCTTGTAAGGTTTTGGATGGTGTGAAGGCCACGGCCTACCTCAGATAAACCCAATGAAACCTTTCAACCTTTTTCCTTACAACATTTCATCCTCAGTTTTCAAAGGCTTTTAGCACACTGATTTTCAAATTACTTTAATGATGAACAGTCTCTGGGAAGGTCAATCTTGACCATCTTCTGGTTGTTCACAAACTACTGTCAGACAAGCCAGCTGCACTCAGCAATTGAGGAACTCTAGAAATAAGCCCAGGAAGGTAATTGTTCACCAGAACTAGTTCACAGTCCTCAAAGGAGGAGAAGAAAACACCAATTGACTCACCTTGAACAGAAAAACCTTGGAATTTTACAGTTACTGCCTTTGTCTTCCCAAACAGAAGACAGACTAAATAAGTAAATCCACCAGTCAGATCCTCCTTATCATCTACTTTTCTCCCACAACACAGGCATATAGCAAGTCCAGTGCCAGAGCTAACACCACTTTTGCTACCAAACATCACCTATAATAAAATACCACCAGTCAACAAGGGCGACCTGCTTCACAAACTAGGAGATGGAATTGTTTGGAAACCCAGGAAAGCAGAGCTGGTAACAAAGCACTGCTAACAATACAGAAATACTGGAAATCAGTAGAAAAGTTACAGAAGTGGCTCACATTACAGATAACATGGAAGAGGTATATTGGAGTTTTCCATTCATGTAAGGGGGTCACTACACACAGGGCTACCACCAATTCCAAAACTGTTTGAACCATTCTGAATATTCTTCATCTTTAAATCAGTTGCTTATAAGAAGCAAAAGCTCCCCATTTAGACCATAAATGTCAGTATAAATTTGTTTTTAATCAATTACACCATGATGCTTCACTAGCCCAACATTGTTGGTAATGAGACACAGTGTGGCCTTTGTGCAAGCCTAATATTTGAAAGGTGGTGACCCATGTTGTACAAAATAAGCATGGAAAACCATTTTTCTGGCAGTCAAAAAATAAAAAATTGTAAAACAGGGCAAGGTTTTGCTACAAAATGCCATTTTCTTTACTTCAAGGAAAGCACAAACAAACAGGATGCAGGCACCACTAAAAATCAATTTTATATGAGCGGGGAGTTCAGTTCAGGAGTTGTCTGTGACCAATGTAAGTAATTAATTAGAGCTGAGGAAATATTTTATACCCAAAAAGCTTCTAGCCATATTTATTCTGACTGTTAAATATGTGAAAAACACATGGTTGATTACACATTCTTTTTTTTTTTAATGTGAAATTACAACAATTTGTAAATATTTTGTCTGCACTCTCCGGATGAAGTGATGTGAATATTTCAAAGTGTTTACCAAACATTTCTATAAGGTGAAGAGAGTCATAATACATAGAAGTAGAGCTGGCCAGAAACAGCAGGAGAGAAAAAATATTTCCTAAGAAAACAATAAATAAGAAAGCAAGGCTTCTGCCAAAAAATCTGAAAACACATCCAAAAGATGCATCACTATTTTCTAAAGTAATAAGGATTCATTTCCCATAACTCCAATGGGTGCTATTAGGAAGCTTAATGGAAATGCACCCGTTGTCTGTGTTAAATAAAATTCTGATCTATTTAATGCTCCAGCTACTCAAGATAACATTTGCATGCCACTGACCATGAATTTCAAGGACTAGAGATGTGATTGCAAGTTAATAATCAAGTACTTTCTCTGTGCTCATGACTCAGGCACACAAAGCTAAGAGTTACTTTCTTTTGGCTTAACATTTTAAGCCCTTATTTATTTAAAAGATATTTTTTCCATAAATTATAATTGCCTAAATTAGATCCATTTTTTAATTTGAAATAAAAAATGGACAAGCAAGCAAATTCTCTACAAATATTGTAAGGAAGATATACCCTGCTTTGGGCAAAAGGCAAATCAAAAGAAAATTACATGCCAAGGTTTGTTGGGGTTTTTTGTTTCGGTTTTTTTTTACCCCTTTTTTACTAAAAATTAAGTAAAATAAAAAGAATTGAAGAAACACTTCATTTTCTAAGGTCAAAGACAGATACATCTGTCAAATACCACACAGTTGTTGAAAATTAGCCATGGATATTAAGTCTCTGCCAAGGACTCAAACATTCCCCAACAAAAGAGAAAAAAGTATTTCTCCAGAGGAGACTGAGAAAGAAGGGTGTGGGGAAAATCTACAAATGGCAAAAAAGCCTTTTCTTCCCAGAGTGGAGGTGGCTAGGAATATTGCTATGCTCTCTCTTGATCTAAAGGAGAAACAGAGGCCTCTTTGGTTGACTTTTTGGTTACTCTATCCATGTATTTCCTCTGCTCCTTGCCTTTAACAACCAGGCTTCCTACCCATGCTCAAATCTGTCACATCCCTAAACTGGAACTAAAGGCAGTGTCACAATTTAGGCCTTTTTCTGGTTTCATGGACTACTTTTGTCTTAATGCCTTGGCTACAGCCTGAACTTCTTAGCTTCTTCTTGACAGCCAGGAGGCAGAATCAAAAAGCCCAGGTCACTTCCCAAGGATGGACTGAAATAAAGAATATTATCCTGAAATAAAAATTTTAACCAGTATTTTTGACTCCCTCATATGTTCAGTGCTTGTTTCTTTCAGCTCAACTTGGAGTAAAAACAAACTTTCAAAGAAAAAATTATTCTTGCATGATGTGAACCCCTTTTAATTTCTGGCCAGCTCTCTTTTGGATATGTTTTTTCCCTGTTGTGTTCAGTGAATTACCCTCTCCAAGACCTACCACATCCATCACAAAAGCTTTGAAGTCCAATGCCTGTTATGTGCAACAATAAGTGTGTGGGTTTGTTTACAGCTGAATGTGCAAGCCCTGGTGCAAGTAAGACCTGATTCTTTACATGTCCATTAAAGGCAAATTCAGAAAGGTGCAAGTCCAGACACAGCCAATTCCTACTGCAGTTCAAGTGGATGTTTGTGAAGTTTTTCCCTGTATTTGCTCAGCTCTATTTAATGAAACATGCTTGACTGCCTACCACACAGGGGATGTCTTGCAGTATGCTTGCTGAACTCACAGTTACAGGAACAACTCTGAGCTGAATCAGCTCAGAGCAACTCATGTTTGTTGCTAATCATCCCAAACAGGGAAATTCACTGAAGGACTTGATGGAGGGGAAGGAGGATACAGGTTCATAACCACCATGGATGTATGCTGGGTTTCAGGGAGAGAGGCAGGGTTGAACAAGCATGCCTTGGTGAAGGAGGACCAAGCAGAGAAGCCAGGCTGGCCCTGCACAGCCAGACAGGCCCTGCACAGCCAGACAGCTTCAGAAACAGACATCAGCATGCAGTTACCTGAGGTTTCTTCACCTTAATGATCCAGGTGGGAGGCACAATGACAGCAGCATGAGCCCCCAGGGAACATGGCTCCTCAATGTGATGTAGCATGAAACAGGTGACTTTGTTATGAAACTGGAAGAGAGGGAAAGAGTAGAGTCAAGAAAGACAAAGGGGAAGCATGGAGAAGAAGAAGAGGGTGTTGGTACAAAAACTGGAGCAATATTCCCAACTCCATCATCTTCAAGTCCTTCAATATATGGAGATTTAGGACATGTAACTAAAGATTATCTTCCTAAGCCATGTCTTCTTAGAAAACAAAAAAAAAAAAAAAAAAAAGACAAAAACAAATACAAAAACAAACTAAGAGAAACAAATGCACTAAACCAACAAACAAAAACCCCCCACAATCACTCCTAGTCAAACCCAGTCTCCTGAAGTATTTTCCACTTACCGCCAGCTTGCACCAGGAACAACTGATGGCCACAATCTCTTTACTATGAAAGGAGAATTTCTGCTGAAAGCCCTAGAATAACCAGGGGGGAAAAAAACATTAAATTCCTCTTGACTATAAGAAAATATACATCTCTAACTCTAGCCAGGTGACTGTACTAGGCAAGCAGATTTTTGGGGGATAAAACAATTACAGGAGGTAACAGAGAAGGCTCTTCCACTGGGGAATATTCACAAAATAATTCTAAAAGGATTTCTGCAAAACTTTTCATTTTTACTTAAACTTTTTTTGCAGTTAAAAACAATGGAAGAAATAGAGAAGAATTTTCTGTTTTAATTTTTAATGGATTTCTACAGACTCGCAAGTTTCCGATTTTCTGTTGAACAAAGTGTCCTGTCATTGCAGCCTTGTTTGTTCTAAATATAAACAAGAATTTGAATTTTCCTTTTTTATTACAGAGTAGAATTACCTTTTTTTTTTTTTACAACAGAACAAAATTAACTTCAACGTCCCTCTGGGAGTGTTCTGACAGGGAAATGAAGTAATTAAGTTTATAATTTTATTGAACTGACTCAGATTAAAGTCTTTCCAGTAAGTTCCAAAAAAAAAAAAAAAAAAACATTACGGCTTGATTCAGATCTCACAATTAAAATAAATTATTTCTTTGCATTTTTAAAGCAAGAAAAGCCCACCCCAACCAGAAACTGCAATTTTATTCTCCTAGAGAGGAGCTTCTTTCTACAGAATGCAATATGACTTTGCTGTAAATTCTAAGGTTGGGTCATATATATCCTTCTGCAGGCAACGCAGGCAACAAACAATCAGATACAGTCTGTAATTTTGAGCTGAGTTAGGTTATTTTAGTCAAGAAAAAAATTGATTTGGGTTGATGTCTGGAGAGATGGAAAGTCCACAATTTCAGTGAAGAGCTTGTCAGTTGTCTTTACTGCTTAGATTTTAGATTTGCAGTTGGTTGGATCCTTTATTCAAGGCCTTCCATCAATCCCCTCTCTATCTCTGTAAGTAGCCCATCACTACCCAGAATTTTCTAATTCCATCTGTCTACCAAGTGATGAATCTGTAAACCAATTTTCTTTTCAACAATCTGAGTAATACCTAAATCTCCTACATGCTGGAAAATGCCCAAGACCCAATGCAAAAAAAAGTTATAAACTGATTTAGTAACATCAAACAGGTCATTGCCTCACTGCTTCTGTTATTAAAGTCCTTCTTCCCCCTGCAGGACAAATGACCCTACTAGTGCTCAGTGAAATAAAAAGGTCAAGCACACCAAGAAGGAGAATTAAATAAACAAAGACAAACAAACAAAAAAAACCCCAAAACAAACAAGCCATGCAGAGATGCCTTGGTCTTCTGAAGTGAGGGGTTGAGCTACAATCTGTCTGTACAGGGTGGCTGAGGACAGTTCTATTGATACTCAGATAAGGAGGAGGCTCTACCTGCCTGCCCAGAATGCAGAATTACATCTTGCAGCTTCATCTACAGGTATCCCCAGCATGTACTCAAAGCAGTTTGCACATGAACCTCATCGCCAAGACCAACTCCTGAAAAGGCGTGTGTCACCTCTGACTAGATTTTTGGGGCTTTGTTTCAATCCTTCCCCTCATGCCTCACGGTTTACATTCAGAGAAATTCAAATAGTAGAATTTTCATAATGATGGTGATTTGGCATATTCAGGTTTAGCAATGGAGCGTAGTGACGTGGCTTAACAAACACAAGCTGGCCAGACATTTCTGGCTGGACACATCTTGTCTGCCATTCAGTATGAGCATAAGAGCAGTAACTGTGATACAAGTGCTGGAGCAAAGGTCTGACACTGGACAAAATACTCTTTTTCCTCATTTACTGACTCTAGTGCTCCACAATGTTTCTAACAAATCTCACTCCTCCTTGTTCTAAAGTGCACTAAAATAAAAAATAATTATTTCAGACCCTCACGGGCACAAAACGTTTTGGTTTTTTCTGCCTTGTAACATAAATGGGAAAACTCTTCTCTCCCAAAATCTCCAAAAATAAAAGTCTAAATTCAGTACATTAATTCCACAGCCCATCAGCTGTGCATTTTAAACATATGGACTGAGCAGCTTGTCTGGTTCTGGATGGATCATTTTTCATTTATTTAGTAAGTCATTTGGCTTTTAGGGAGTCATTAGAGAAAATTATACAGCAATAAAAACATATTAATGATAAGTAGCAATAAACCATCACTTTCCTTCCTCAAGTTGCTTTACAAATGTGAGCTAATTCTTTCTAAGGATAGAAGTTTCAGGTAAAATGGGATTTACTTGAAAGCTAGCTTCACAAATAAAGTAATTGATAAAATTGATAAAATAAACCGTGCACTGAAAGTCACAGGGAGATTTGGCAGGGACTATTGAAACAAAGGAACCCTCCATATTTCACTAGAAATCATATTTTCTGCCTCCTCTGAATGAGAAGCACTGAATTGCAGATGTCTTCAATCATGCAAGGAGGTCTTCTAACTCAAAATTTCTAATTTGGGACAGAAAATGAATTTCACCTTTCTGAGAACATCAGGCTAACAGCATATGATTAGCACTGACTTCCAGCAACCAATCCCTCCACAACACATGAAACCCCACGTTGTGGAGCTGCTCCTGTAGAAGTAAACAGTGTGCACACCAGAAAAAAATGCACTTGTAGGAAAAGAGTGCTTGAATGGCCACAAAACCAACCTGTGTTGGTAATCCAACCTGTCTGAATAGTCTGGATTAAAGTACAAACTAACATACTAACATAGACACCTGTGCACCAAAGACAGAATATAGGGATTACTAGTTCTGATATGTTTATTTTATATTCACAGAAGTATAGATTATTAAAGACTATTTTCACACCGGTGTTATGGCTGCTAATAATTTTTTGCAAGTGTTTTCCTACAAAAGATTTTCTCTTTTTAGTGCTCTTAGAGATAGCCTAATGCAGCATAACTATAGGAGAGAGGTATTGTTACAACTTGAATACAGACTGCAACAGAAGCACTTGGATGGTGATCTCTGCTAAAATAACAAAGAACTAGAATGGCCTTTCAAGCACTAGAAATTTCAGTCTTAACTTTACATTCAGCCCTGCATCAATCCACAGGTCTTTAAAGTGTCACCAGTGACAGAGACATTGTAGGCACACACACTGCATCTGTGTGGAAGACATCCCACTCTGGACACCACAGAAGGTTAAAGAAATAGTGTTTGCTTAACATTATGGTCCAAAATGTGTTCTCAGTCTCAGAAAACCCCTCAGCCACTCATAACTGGAAGCATATTTGAAAAAGACTCCTTTTCATTCATCCTTAAGCTTCTATTACTGCACATAGTTATGAAATGGATGCTGGACCACATGGTCTGAGCATTTTTATGTCATATTATAGAAAGAAAATAATCCTGATTACTCTAATGATCTCAGCTAACAAATAGCTAACAGCTACAAAACTGCCTTTTTTTTCCATGTCTTCAAGAGAAAGAAAAGATTTCTTAAACATCATGAATTGTGTGGATGGCATGGGTTGGGAACTCTTAATTACCATCCCTTCAAACACAATAGCTATGAAGGATTAGGAAAAAGATCTAATGTGTGACAGGTTTGAAACACCAAAAGTAGTTTTTCTCATAACATGTAGTTAAGTTCAGGAATTTCTTGCTGAAGGATGTTGTAAATGCTACAACTTTACATGAACTCAAGGTTCAACAAGGCAAGATCACAGGAAAGATTATCATCGATTGTTAACTATAAAGACATGATTTCTGGAAATTCATGAGACAGAAATAGTTTTCTTGGTTACACTGCACATTCCAGGACCACTTCCCTGGTACCAATTTCTCTATATAATACTTCAGCAATAAATCAGTGAAATCACCCTCAGGAAGAGTAAAAACCTAAAGCCTAGATGAGTTTCTATAGTCCATATTTGCACTAGCAATCATGTGTAACAGGGTAGCACTGGCTCTGTTAGTACTCAAGAGATTACACACAAGCATTTTCAGATAATTTCACTTTGAATAGCTGTAGGTCTGGTCCTGTGAACTGAATTCCCACCAGTAACTGCAGAGTGAACTTCCAATTAAGTTTAACCTAAAAGGAATTCAGTTCATTTGTTACAAGACTGTCCCCCATGTGAACCATTGCAAGTGATGATAACATGGAAAATTGCTTTCAAACTGCACTTCTGATCTAAGGTTGAACAGTGGCAGACCCCTGTGTACTCAGTTTTTCAGGAAGTGTTAGCCATGGCACATAATGGCACAGAGAATATAAAGCCACAAGACTGTGCTGAGGATATGGAGTGCATTAATTCCTATTCACTTGCTTATGGTTTGAAGCACGAGATGGGTATATCCTGAAAACTTTCTTTATTTCAACTGTAATTAATGATCACTAAAATACTTAACCATCCCATTCCAGGCATGAGATAGGACTGTTATTCAACAATGAGATCTACCAGAATCCTTAAGTATTCTATGATTAATATTTTTTATTGCTTTAAATATACTGTCAATCTGTTTCAATGATAGTTTCCTTTTTCTTGCAAGACAAGAGAATAATAAAGGTGGCTCTTACTTGGAGGTTTTTGAAATGTTGTAGTAGAGCACATGCATTTTGCTGTCATAGGAGACTGCTTGGCCGATAAATATAACTGATTATTTTCATTATAATTTTCTCTAATTTTTTGTTCCTGGCAAAGAACAACTCTACTAAAACATACTTATGTTATTCTTAACTGAATATTTCTTATTTATAGGGAAAACTGAGATTTTGCTCTGAAGTTTTCTATACTGTCTGTTTGATGGCTGGATTTGAAGACTTACATCAACCATGGGTACATACCCAGCACAAGTTTGGATATGATATCTGGTGAGTTCTCTCATTGCAAAATCAACTCCAAATGCCTGTAGGGGAGATCCAGACCAAGAAGGCAGAGAAGGATGGCAAAGCCATACTCTAAGAATGCTGTGTGCAAACTGCCTTGCTGCACCATTCCCAAGGTACTTGCTATAAAAGGCTATCACATTTTTATTGCATATCCTATTGGTAGCTGGCAATCTGCATGAGTATCCAGATACAAATCTCATTTTCCTCTGACTGAAGCATTGTGCTGTGGAGATGAGACATGGACTTTCCTACTATTAGTAAAGAGGAAGGCAGAAGTATAATATAGTGCTAAATAAAGGAAATTGAATCCTTGTTAATTTAATTTTAAATATCTCCCAATATATTTCAGGGGTTCATAATATTTCAGAAGAAAGACCTTCAGTAGTTAAAGTACTTCTTCCCCCTTTTTATAGTTTTTTAGAAATAAATTTTTACAATCTACAAAGTAGAAGAAACTTAAAGCAGTCTCACAGATTTTAGTGGCTGCTGGGGCAGAAAGAAAGCAACAGCCTTTCTCTTCCAGGAGCCTAAAAAATAGCCATCACAATTTTGGCACAGAGGACAGCACTGCAAGAACATCATATTAGTACAGGCCTAGCCTAGCAATTAAAAAGCTCAAGGAGTCACAGCTTTCCTCCTCCTCACTTTCAGCAGCCAGTACACCACAACCTCCCAGGACAAATGATGTTCTCATTCCTGCAGATGCAGCTGCCTTTCGCTTCCCATGTGGGAATCAGAGCTGTAATGCTGAACATCTCAGGCTTGCATTAGCTATTAAAAGAGGCCAAGTGTTTGTGATAGAAAAAAAATGCAGTGACTAGAAGGACCTAGTGGCTACCCTGAACTCCTGAGTGCCCTGTGTTGTGCTTGTGCTGTGCAGGAAATCTCACCTTTCCACACTGCTTACATTTGCCCTCCTGCCGCCGCCGGTGCACCCAGTGGTGCCGCACAAAGTTCTGCAAACAAGGACAAAAAAGATGTGTTAGAGGAGCATGGGCACCTTACATCTCTTTTAAATTTATTCACAGACACCAAGGAAAAAGTCCCTTCAGCCAACAGAGCAATTCCTGGAACGAAAATGTGCAGCAGGCACTGCAGGAAACCTCAAAAACCACCAAAACTGTAGGAGGAATAAGGACAAGGTGGTGTGTTTTTTTTATCTCGTTGAAATACGGCCAGAACTACATCCTAAATATTTAGGTTTTTTAATCTTTGATTTTATGTTTGAGATAGTTCTAGAGGGGAAAAAAAATTAACAGAGAAGAAGCGAAAGGAGAGGAAAACAGTTTTTCAAAAAACAAAAATACTAGCTCAAAGGCCAAGAAGAAAAAAATGTACCAAAAAAAGGGGAAAAAGAATAACTGAATGAGTGGGCAAAAGACAACAGAGCAGTGAAATGGTTTCTGTCAGTGTAAGTAACAGAGTGTTTCAGCTAGAATTTGTTTTACATTTATTCTGTAGAGGGGAACATACTCCACTGGGAACCAATTCTCTGTCTGAGACTCCTCTCAATCTCAAAGCACTTTTGCAACTGCACACCAGGGGGACCAGCACACATGTCAAATGAAAATAAATTTGTCCACTACTTACTTCTCTTGGAGATCTGGAGCCTCCTTCTCGGAAAGTTGGTTTGCAGCGAAAGTTAATCTGGCATTGAAATAAAACTGTTAGAACTTAAAGTGAGCTGAAAGAAAAGTTATCCCAATATCTTGATCTATGCTAGACTTGCAAAGTATTTATTATCTATTAAAATATTAGCTTCACTGGGTGAAAAAAGATACTTACCTTGATGTCAGTAAAATCTCTTCTCATATGGCATATTAATTCTCCTTGCTGGACCTCTACACAGCCCCCACCTTCACTAATCCTATTGCTGCCTACTCAGTTCAAATATTTCAACTGCTTCCTCCTTCTAGAAGGAAAGTGCTTTATCTGTTTTGTTTTTCTGAAAATCATTTGCAAACAAGTGCAGACTCCAGCTTAGGTCTCAAAAGGTGCTGGAAATTTCACTCTTCACTCAAGACCTTTTTGAACATCCTGTACTTATGTCTTCATAAACAAAATCTGTAGAGAAGTTGCAACTTGCATAAAGAACCATGCAAATTCTCATAGATTTCTACCTTTTCTTTAGAGAAGGATGTTTGCACCCCCTTCCCCAGCCACAAGTCATTTGGGGGGCATTGTATTGCGTCATTCAGTGGTGTTGCCACTCCAAAGAGAACAACAGGAGATCTCATAAATGGAAAACATTTTGAGGAAGGTGAAGAGAAAAAAGTACTTAATAAATAATAAGGTAGTCCTATGAGAAAAAAGTTTTGAGAAAAGAAAAACAATAGAAATAAGAATAGAGGGATGTAGACACTAAAATTGCCCTGAAGAAGAGAGAGGCCTGCATAAAGCCTAAAGGATATGTGAAGTAAGGATGCACTAAATTTAAAAAATTCAAGTTTGAGTTGACTATCCTTCAAAGAATTAAACATTTGAAGACAATACACAGCTATGCATTTGTTACAAACATGGAATGACCAAGCTTCTCCAAATTAAATACAATCCTCCCCATATAAATAAGTTCTTGCCTCACTTAATAGTTGCCTTCAAAATCATAGTTCTAGGGAGAAAAATAAAAATAATAATTTTTTAAAGGCACACACAAAAAAAGTAAGCAAAATACCTAGCATATATAAAGAAATGAAAGGCATTGTAATATCAGTCTTCCATTGCTCTTCACCTGGAATTGCAATTTGTTGTTGTCATGGCAGGCAAGACCCAGCTTATATTTATTTTTCTTAAAATTATCACCTTGGCAGAGAGGGTCAAACAGAAGACTTATGTACTAGTTTTCAACTTTAAAGACTTTGTAACAGCCCTCTACCAAGAGGGGGATTTCATGGTCTCCAAAACAGCAGAGAGAAGCTGGGTTTTATCTAAGTGCTCATTTTCTCTGGCTGGCAATGCCACCAACTCACTAGGCTATGGAAAGTCAGCACTGCTGGTGATGAGGGAAATCAGGAAAAATTCACTGGTAACATTTTGATCTGAAAGCATGTGCTAATGTTAATTTCACTATGGATAAAAGCATCGGGGGTGGAAATGGTACCTCTCCAACTTCGTATTATGGCAATCACTGTGGGATTTGTCAACATGAGTCCAAATACTTGGAAAGGAAAAAGCCCTTTCCTTATAGGCTTGCTGCTATAAATTTGTTATGCATCAGCTTGTTTTATGAAGAACAACATTGCTAAACATTTAAGAGCGAAAATGAAGCTCTAATGAAAGCAATGGGGAAATTCCCACACATTTTTCGCACAAATCCCACCAGGACTGAAAAGGGTGGGGAGGAGATTTCTCTAGCACATTTCCAGTTAGGCATAATGAAGACAAATCTCTGAGGGGAAGACTGAAGTCAGTGATAGATATGCTGTAGGTGCTTGGGTGTGATCAAGGAGCCTAGAAGGAAATGAGAAGCAGAACAGATGCTCACAGAAATAATGGTAGCATGAAGGTAAGGTTTGATGTTTTCCATTTTACACACAAAAACTTGAATTCTGAAGTTTTGAAGAGAAAACAATATAGTCTAGTAAATACAGGGGGGAAAGTTCACACTAACATCTTATGCTGCACTGCTCATAATAAGTATAGCTGTCATACAGTGAATTATGCTGGCTTTAGCTGAGGAATTGTAAAAGGTCAATTTTTTACATGACAGGATACTCCATCTTCAAGCTTCCCTTTTTAGTTAAGAAGCAGAGGCAATTCATTTTTTAAGCATTAAAATTGTGAAAGCATTCTCTAGTTTTTTCTTTGTTTGGTTTTGGGGTTTTTTGTGGTTCACAGAGTTCAAAGAAATAGCCTTTAAAAAAAAAAAAAAAGGTGGAATTTTAAGCCAAGTTTTGTTCAAAAGTACATTGTTAAAACAGTTGTGAAAACTTTGTCACAGAGTGTTTTCCAGGCTGAAACCTCACTGAAAGAATTAAAAGCGTGTTGGCTACGTCAGGCTCCAGAAGATGGCAATGTCTCACCTTCTCTAGCTGCTCCATGCAGGCGTTGTGGACCACGATCTTGCAGGCAGCACACTTCCTCCTCAGAGCAGACTTCTGCAACAGCAAAGGGACAGAGTGTGTGTGGAGCTGAGCTAAGCCCAGGGGGAAAACAAAGGCAGCTGAAAAACAGGAGATGTTTCGCTCCCCATGCAATGCGCTTTAATTTTTTTTCCCCTCCTTTGGTGCTCTCAGTTGTGGGGGAAAAATTAAGAAATAAATAGATAGATGAATAAATAGATAGATAAGTAAATAAAATCTGAAGCTCTTCTGGTTAAAATCTGAACTTTTGTGAAAAAAAAACAAACAGCCACAGCACTCCAACTTTTGATCTACAAGCAAATGCCTCCCTTTAGGTAGGAGATCAGGTTAACAGTGCAGAGCATCATTCTAAAAGTGGGCATCCTATGAGGATGATGAGCAAAGAGGAGAAAAATTGCATATGCAAACCAGAGAACTTGCATCAGTTTGCAAGAGGTCATTTCATGCTTATCATAAAATATTTAATTTGATGGGCCTGACTATTGCCTTGCAGAAAAATACTTGGGTACTTGGGTTATTTTAGCCGAGAATGATAAAATTCTCATAGAATGCTGTTACATGCTTATGAAATGTTACAGCAGGGACAAAATTCTCAATTATGCTGGTTAGTTTTATTAATTTCAATAGGGCTTTTGAAATAATTTCCATTGAATCCCCTGGGCCAAAGCATATCAAAGGCAGGAGAATACATCCAGAAGAGAGAATGTATTTACTTACTTTACTTCCATAAACTCAATTTAATTAACCAGATGGAATTAATTTTCATGCAAATTTAACTTACAGGCTTGTGCTTGAGGGACAGAAGATTTATAAATACGCAGTAAGTTGAGATTTCTTTGCTTCAGATCTTTTACATTTAATTTATTCATGTCCATTTAAATCTCAAATAAATTATTTCTTTATAATTTTCAGCATATTTTAAATATGCTCATTTAAAAAAGGGAACACAGCTTCAGCTCACATTATAGAATAGTTATGATAATTTTATTAATGGTCATAATTATCTGGATACACCCTAACAGCACATGTTCACATGTATATGGTGTTCTAATGTTTCACCTGAAGAATCATGGCATTGTGTAGCAGACCAGGCTTTCACATGTTTCATGAGTTGGTAAATTCATGGTTTTTATCTCTCTGTTTGCCAAGTTTAGTTTTTATCTCTTTTATATTTAATAATATACAATATATTATTAAATTTCCATGTTACTTTCAATGTGCTAAATCACAAGGAAGAATTTGCTCAGTTTTAGGAAGGTAAAAAAATCTGCTGAGAACACAAGAACCACTACACTGCGTCAGACCAAAGGTCCACTCAAAGAAATGCTGTGTCCAGCTTTTGCCAGAACTCAGTGTCTCAGGACCAGCGTAAGTGCACAGCAAACACACAGTGACACTTCCCTTGATTATTACCACACAACCAGCAGTTGCTGGGACTTTGTTTCAGTACCCTGAAGGAGGCAAAAGCTCCTCAGGCTTGGCCTTAATGCTATATACCATAATGCACCCAATTTGCTTGAGAAGTTTTAGGAGATGGATATTAAATTTGTGCTATGGAAAGCACAAAAGTGTACTATGGAAAGTATTTCGGATGACATTGCCCTGAAAACTGGGGATGATTAGTGAATCAAAATGTTTTTATTTCAATTAAATGCTCTGAAGGTGGAGGGGGCACTGGGCAGGGTGGTAGTAAAAGCAGAAAGGCAGTATCATGAAGAGCCACAGATGGTAACCACAAACATCCCAGAGAAGAGGAATTCCCTTTAACCTTTACAGTCCAAGGGCTAGGATACTCCCTTAGAGCATTGTTTCAGATCCAGGATATGAGCACAGGATCTCCACTCTTATCAAGCTTCCTAAATAACAAAGTGAACGGGGTTTGGGTATTTTATTCTCTTTTGATGAAGCCATCTAGCTGAAACACTAGGCAAAAAGAGCTCCTGAAATAGCCTGAAAGTGCCACAGTCAACAGACACTCATGGATCTGAGATCACTCCAATGAAATGCTTCCACAGACAGCAGAAAAGCTACAATAGGAAAAAGCTAACCTTGAATATTCCCAAACAGGAGAAGGTAAACACTCAAATATATGAGTGCACTCATTGCTGGGGAGTGAATTCAAGAGTTTGGAAAATTCAGTTCAAACCCTTGCAGTGATTAAAATTGCAGAAATTTGATGAGACCCTCTGCTCACAGGCTGCAACAAGTGATATATTTGTGTATATTTTCATGTAAAATAGACTAGTGTCTTTTAATATTCCTGAAACACCTCAGTATTCTACTCTTTTTTTTCCCTTACCATGTTAGTGAAGCTGTTCATTACATACATTCTCACTGTGTAAATAATCTGGGTCAATCAAAACTGGTTTGGGCTTTTTTCCTGAAGCAATAAAGTCTTGACCAGAAGCCTTTTGCCCTTTTTGCTCTCCTTTTGGAACTCGGGCAAACAATTCAAGCTCTCAAGCGACTGAGCACTGCATCAGTCTGAAGCCAGGCTTGTTACCTCAGAAAAAGGAAAAGAAATCCAAAAATAACTCACTGAGAATTTGACTTGGCAGCTCTCCTCCCCCAGGTAGCAGAGGTCCCCAGAAACATTTGTCTCTAGCCACAGATGCTCTCCATTCACAGCATTTTCCTGGGAAAAAGAAATAGTTATTAATCTATTTTGTTAAATTCAGCTATATGAGCATACAGGGAAAAAATTTGATGATTTGATGTTCAACAAATTTAGAAAACTAAAATAAACTAAGAAAAGAGGCCAAACAAAACCCAACTACCACACCACCAGGTATTTCTTTGGTTTCCTACAACACAAAGCCATAGCATACAATAGCATTACACTGGCTGACCATCCCAGCTTAAAAGATGCTGACAATACAATGATGTGTCACCAATCTGAACACACTTCAGTTAAATTTTGCTGATGTTCTTCCCACATGCTGCATAGCTTAACTGGGAATTCAGGTTTCATAATCATGTAATGTGCACAGAATTTTAAAGAAACAGAAAATCGAGAGAGATTTTAAAAAAAACACCACTAATGAACATTCAATGGGAGAAACAAAAAAATTTGAGAACTAGGCACAGGAGTAAAAAACAACATACTGACTATACCTTTAGGATGATAGGACAAATTAGACTAGGGAAAATGCTTTTTTTTTTAAATAGCTGGGTCAACACTCTATTTGTGAATATCTCAATAAATCATTACACTACCAAGAGAGACTAGATTTGAACATTATACCTGAAAGAATAACACATTAATCTGAGAATGCTCTGAAAGAAAGAATCTACCTGGCACACTGACAGCTAGGAGTGATCAACATCTAATATCATAGGCTAACATCTAACTTTGTCTTGACAGTCTCATTTGACCAAATTTGTACCTTGTTTCTATGCAAATTCTTGTTCTGGAGAGATTTGATTGTAGGCAGACTGTGGGTTCCACTTGCTTGTAATCCTGATGTGACTAAAAAGCCTGAAAGTCAACTGTACGCTACTTAAGCAAAGTGAATAAATAGGAATCCTGTTCAGCCAGAATTAGAGCATGATAGAAAATGCTTTGACAGTCTGACATTTGCTTCCCACACTGCAGAAGTCAGAAATGATGATGCTCACCAAACAGATGGCGTCCGACAGCAGGATGCTCCGAAATAGCCATCTTGGAGAAAATAATTTATTTAAAATACCACTGTCAGTTTCAAAGTGATAAAATGAGATAGCTTCTCTTGATATGTTGATTTCTTAGGTAATGCAGGAAAGCAGAAGTAACAAAATCCTTTTCCTTCTGGAGCGCATCCACAACAGCCAGGACTAGGCAAGAGTGCACATGGTGGGGCTACCCCAACCATGGTGTTCACTTCCAATAAAACTAGAGGACAAGACCAACACTGGTTGTTTTTGGTGACAGATTTAACTGTCTGCAGGTCTTTATCAGAAATGCTCTAATTCCCAGAGCACAATAGTTTGGGTAAGGATTTTCAACATTTTTATAATGCAAAATAATTTCTAAGAACTTGCACTAGCTTAAGAAATTTTTCAAGCCTTTCTTAAGGGATACATTATTCAGATTGTAAACTCCATCCCCCATGTGTGTCCTTATATTGCAGTTGTTTTGTCTTCAGTAGCAGAATACAAGCTCACCAAAAAGTGCTTGACCTGAACAGATTCTCTGCTGACAAAACAGTGTCAACTCAACATTATAACCCAGAGGTAAATCACAGAGGATATAAAAAATTTCTTAGCAAAGACCAACTCTGAAAGCTAAATAGGAAAGCACACAGCTCTGGGACAGAATTTTTAACAAGGAATAAAAAAATCATATTAAAAAATAGATTAACCGCCCCTTAATTTGGACCAGGTCCACATAATTTGCCATCAGGATTTCTAAAGATAAAGTGGCCTATTTCCATAACCTGATTTAGACTGTTTGTTCTCTATTGTTCCAGATTATATCAGAGATTTACTTGTCTAACTTTACATCACCATGTAAATAAAATTAGTTAGTAGTCTACAAGGACGACCTTCAAGTTCATGTTATTATAGAGTTCTAATACGACTAGGCAATAAAAATGTAAATAACCTGATCTGGTATGAGTGGCACACCTCCAGACACCTGCAGCCACAGAAAATTTCACAGCACTGCGTGTGAAAACTCTCCATCTCAATTCCAGCAAATGGACTTTTGGAAAATCTTTCATCCTGAATCAGAGCAAAAAACTGAGACTGAGCAAGATGAAATGCCCTCCCTCAAAATTCTTTCCTTCTCAGTTAATTCTTCTCAATAAGATCAAAGGGAATTATTTTAACTTCACTGTTTTAAATTTTACAAGGCTCTGTAAATTTGTGTAAGATATTCTCTTGCCACTTATGAAAATCATGATATAGTCAAAGGAAGTGCTGTGACCTTTTGTAAGCCAATTTTTTATTCACTTCTGACAGAAAACTTAGAAAAAAAAAAAACGATACATTTCTTTTAAGAATTTTGACTCCAACAAGACAGTATTTTCTACTCTAAAATTTACAGGCAATATTCCACAGCATGCTGGACAAAAGGGCACTCATGCCCACCTACCAACACAAAAGCTGACAGAGGTCCCTGGAACAAGCTCCTATCACCTCTAGGATGATATCCTGTTTAATGCAAAGATTAACCACAGTAAACGTTCTACCACCTGTATATTTTGACACAGCCTTTTCTTTTTCCATAAAAAGTTCGCTAGTTTGGTTTATTTTGTACTTGATGTCTTTATGTTGGCTTTAGTATTTAATGGCTTTTAAAGAAGCAGCTGCTCTCTTTCTGTCCCTGAAGACACAGACACCAGTCTCATGCTCTTGCCATTTTCCTCATGTTGACTCTGTGGCTGTAAAGCTACACATAAAATCAGTTCAGCTACTGGAAAATAAATAGATATGTTATTGTGGCATTCACATTTTCTGGAAAAATCCCTTTGCCCAGGATTTTTCTCCTGGGAAACTGAGAAGCCTCAGAGAAAAAGGAAAAAAGTAATTATCTGATTTGCTTCTCCTGTGTTTTGCTCCTTTGGAATGGGTTTGGAGATTGTTTACCCACAGGTGATTTTTTCATTGGTTTCTGGTGTGAGTTGTTTTCACTCATTGGCCAACTGGGACCAAGCTGCGTCAGGACTCTGGAGAGAGTCATGAGTTTTCATTATCTCTTTAGCCTTCTGAAAGTATCCTTTATGTATTCTTTAGTATAGTTTAGTTTAGTATTCTTTAATATAATATAGTATTATAAAATAATAAATTAGCCTTCTGAGAACATGGAGTCAGATCCATCATTCCTTCCTGCCATGGGGGACCCAGCAAATACAATATCTTATTAACCAAATCAGCTAGACAAAATGACTCACCCTGTGACCACATAACTTTGGATCTGACACAAAGAGTGGTGGGTTAAAGATGGCTTCAGTGGAACTGATGATTTTGGTGCCATCTCAGCTGACCCGTCAAATCATATTTTTGGGCTGACAGGTTTTGCTCTGACTTGCTATGTGGAAAATGGATACTGTCCATCATTGTGAATAAAACAGCAATGACTGTGGCCTAATAAAGAAAACTCTGAACTCTCTCTCCTCTCTAGCTTCCCAGCCTTCACAAGTGTCCTGGGAAGAAAAAGAGCCCCTGCTCAGTGAAGTGGAGGCAGCAGTGCTTTCCTGGCAGCCTGGCTCACAGGGAACACACCATCTCAATATCTCTCCATCTCACAGGTGGAGACCTCCCACCTGATTGCTCCTTATCCATTACCACCTCAATAGCAAACAAAAATAATTTCAGTATAGCGAACATTCCTTGCATACAAAACAAATACCACACACAATCCCCCCTGAAGTGGAAGAGAAATAAGAATTCAAGGATCAGGAGTTTGGGAGCCATGTAATTGCATGCATGTGTTCGTGACTTGTGCACATTTCACTGATTGAACTGGATTTCTTCAAGCTTTCCAGCATAGTAAATGACAGAGCAAGAGCTACCATTTTACTAACACCCACCACTATCTCCACACCTCACTGTTCTTCAGACTGCAGTCAGCATGGTTTCAAAAGCAATGAAGATAAACCTGGCTGTTTTAATTTGCCACATCAAGCAGCTGTACTTATTCAGCCAAACAAATAAACCAGTCAGCCCAATCTTCTAGTTCAAAAGGGCTGTAACTCCAATTGTAACAGGAGGATTGGAACTCTCCTCCACTCCTGCTATGACTGACATTCTGCAAAAAATTATTTGAGAAAAATCTCTAAAATAAATCAGTAAGAAAAATTTCCCTTTGTTAACACTCTAGCAAGAGAGAAGAATATCCTTGCAGATATGCATTTGGGTGATACTTATGATTAGTGTAAAATCAGGGGTCATCAATCCAAACTTAATTAAATATATTTGTAAGCAAAAATTATTAATTTTGGCCCTTTTCTTTATGAAATTACTATTGAGTAGGAAAAAATTTGTTTGGATGTCTCTTTCCCAAAGATCTTACTGTTATGTTTGGATTATGTTTCACCCTTAACTCTGAAATTTCAGAGTTTGCAATATTCGTGTTGCAAACAGGAACAGTACCTCAATTATTTTTCTGTTGATATATATTCTCAATTTTAACTCTATATTAGCACATTTTAATTTAGGAATATTTTTCACATAGAGGTCACCTATTCCTTAATTATTGCAAGTGGACATAGAGCAAAATAAAACAGCATAGGGATATGTTTCTCCTTTCCCCCACCATGCTTTCCAACATCTCTGCATCAATTGCCTTTTGAGATTCCCCTAAGCTCCAGCTAAGAGATCACCTGTATACAGAAATAAAATGAAAACATTTGTTTTTATAGAGCAGCAATGTTCAGATGCTATCAACAGAGATGATGATTCCCTATGTCCTCATGAACCACTGCTTTGGCTGATAGCAGTTGCACTGCAGCAACAAGAAAAAGAATACATGCTTTCTAGATGGGCACCTTCTGCAAAATCACTGCAGCCTCTACACCACTGGAAAAATACAAAGATATGGCTACGATCCTGAGACCTCTTTTCTCTTTAGAGCTCTCTGGAAAGAATATAAAAATCTCAAACCTTCATGAAAAAGAAGCAGCAAAGTGGAACTACTGATCCAGAACACAGCACTTCAAGTGTCAACTGCACACAAAAATTCAGCAATTTTTAAATATGCATGGGGCTTCCACTCATCACTGCCTAATTTGAACTAGAATTCCTATCACCTCTTCATCTTTTTATGTGACTAATGGATTACCCTGGGATTCTCCTTCTGTCATGAGAGCATATAAATATAAACATCTCTTTTCAACTGAATGCTTAATTCCCAATTACAAAACTTAGCCTTGAAGACCCTCTAATGGAAGAGAAGTCCATACCCTTCAGTGTAAAAGTTAGCATAGCTTTTAGGAAGTTATGATGCAGAAGCCAAACCATTAATGGGGAAAAGAAATAAATTTATCTAGAATGAGGGAAATGTTTCATCATATGTAAAACATGTGCTACTGTATTAACACATACACAAATTATCCAAGCTTTAGTATATCATTAACATCATTAGGCACTTCCTAACACTTACTGTCCATCAAAGTAAACAGACAGAACTACTGATTAGTGCCAAAAAGGCACAGAATATAATGCAACAGACTCCTTTGAAAGTCACATTCACTAATTTTAAATACCTCACTGATATAGGTCACTTCATGTCTATTTGTCTCGTCAATACCCCAATCAGTTTATCTACAAGGATGTTATGGAAGGTGGTGTCAAAAGCCTTGCGAAAGTCAACACAATAGTCTCCCCTCATCTACCAAGCCAGTCATTTAATCTGTTAGGCTGGTCAGGCACAATCTCCCCTCCATAAATCAATGCTGAATACTCTCAGTCATTTCTTATTCTTAATATTTTTGGAAATTACTTCCAGAAGGATTTGCTCCATAACCTTCACAGAAATCAGGGTAAGACTGATTAGCCAGGCATTCCCTGGATACTCCTAATCCCTCTTGAAGGCAGAATGGACATTTGCTTCGTTGCAGTCCTCAGGAACATTCTCTGACCATCATGACCATTCAAAGACACCAGACTGTCCTAGCAGTGATGTCAGCCAGCTCCCTCAGCACCTTTATGTGCAACCCATCAGGTCCCACTGACTTCTGTGTGTTCAGTCTAAGTATTCCCTAACCTGATCACCCTCCAAAAAATTAGGTTTTCTTTTTTTCAGACCCTGCTATCAGTGACCTGGGACTGCTGAAGGCAGCTCTTACCAGCAAAAATGGAGGTGAAAATAAAAAAGGGACTGAGCAATTCAGGTTTTCCATGTCCTTTGTCACCATGTTCTCTGCCCTATTCAGCAGCAGCCTAACATTTTTCCTGCTCTCCCTATCACTGTTGATTTGCCTACAGAAACCATTCCTGCTACCTTTCATGTTCCTCTAAGATTTTACACTAGAGGAGATCTGGCTTTCCTTACTCCATCCATGAGGAATCAGGTAGTGCCTTGTACAATCTTCCTGACCTAAGCCTTCTTCCACATATTGCCAAATGCCATTTTTTCAACTTCTACTATGACACACAGTATTCTGTTCTTGTTAAGACCTAAAAGATCTCTGGCTTTGTCTTTTATGCCCATAATTTATGGTATAAATGGTAATATTTCTCCTCTGAAAACATTCAACTTCTACCTAGAGGACTCCAATTGTGCATTCACAGAGCACAAAGCATAGATCAGTCAAGAAAAAATGCACTATGAAAAAAGAAAGATTTGGGAATGTTCAATGCTCCACTATTCTAGTGGCTGTCAATAGTTTTGTTGGCCCCATAGAAAGCAAGAGCTAGAAGGCAGTAGTTAAAAGAAAATTACAGGAAGACTTTGTGTACAAGCTTATGGTTATAATCCTTGGTAGAAAAGGGCAACAGAAAAATACACAAAGACCTGGATCCTCAAAGGTACACAGGCATTGTATGAGGTGGCTCAGTGTGTACTCACTTGAGAATCTGGGCTAGAATTACCTGCTTTATTATTTAACACTTGGGAGTGATGTCTGAAATGAAGGTGTGTGGGAGAAAGGGATAGGCATAAACATATCCCAGGGGCAGCCATTTAGGTCAATTCCTTGTTGGTAAGACATTCCCAGGCACTCCCTTCTGATTATAACACCTACTCCACACACTGTATTCTGTATGGCCCTGGTGTGAAAAGAGAACCTTAAATTATACAGCAAAGCTACAAGTTAACTTGAACTAAGTGTAAGAAATGTGATGAAACTGGACATTTTAAAGTATTTTAGGGAAAAGAAACCTCAGGGAACAGAGACAGTGGCAACAACAATAGTAAAGAATTCTGAGGAGTTTAGTGCAAAAAGTCTTAGGGGACATAAGAATCATCACCTCTGTTTTACACCTAGAGAGGCTGATGTACTGAGAGGAAAAACAAATCCTCTGAGCTCGCTCATGAGGTAGAGTGACAGAGCAGAGAATGGAAACCCACTATTTGACTCAGTGCCCTGTTCACAGGTCCAGCTGATAATGGCAAATCACCTGAAAGGAGTTCTCAAAAATGGAGACAATGGTCAGGGAATTCTTTCCAGTTATTACTGTGAAGACTGTAGTAGAAAATATTTCCTCCCTTTTAAGTCAAGAGACAATTTATGCTCATGTCACTGAGACTTTGGAAAGATCACCCATCATGTGTCCTTGGAGGATCATCCACAGAAATACTGAAAAGGAGGATGACCTATATGAGGATACAACACACACTGATCAATGCTGCCTTCCAGTGATTAAATACAAAAACTTCTTGTCTGGCTCTGACACATCAACTGAAATATCTTTTTACTCTACCAAATATACCTCTGAACTTAATTTAAAACTTAGGGGTTTTTCTTGTTGAAATTCACTATATATTCAAAACCTTTGGTCCACTTCAACCTCCCCACATGTCCCAACCTTACTTCCATCACACCTCAGATTTGAGAAATATCTTTTTCCCTTTTACCAGTTACTACAGGTGGTTAGTTCAGTCTCCTCCCAACCACAGATGTCTCCCACTCACTATCATGTCCCTCTCCCCACATGACACAGAGTAGCCTCCCTTCTCCAATCAAAGTGTGAAGTAAAGCAGCAATAACAGCTGGGAGGCTGCAAACAGCTAAGAAATTGAACTGACCAAAAATCTAAACCATAACCATGGAAGTAAACTACAAAAAAACCACACACAATTAAAACCCAAAATATTTAATCAATGTTCACCAACTTATAGCAGCTCCTGTTGTATTTATGTATAGGGATCACATGAGGTAAAAGGAGTAATCACCATGGAATCATGGATCACTGTGGTAAAGGAGTAGCAGACAATTGGCTGAGGAAGGGCAAGCTGTGCTTGTTGGACTTGGGGTTCAGAGAGGGATTTTTGGCAGGGATTGTTTTTTTTTTCTAAGTACAGTTTTCAAAGGTGTTTAATTTAGATGATGTGCTTAACCCTTCACTTATGCGAGTGATCTTTCAGATTTCTACTGAACAGCAGTGATGATTCACAACAGGCATTTTTACTGCCTTGCTGAATCAGCACCTGGGTTTGCTGGAATGAAGGAACAAGGTATTCTCCAAAGCACTTCCAAGAGGATTCTATGCAAGCTTTCAAACTGCAGACCCTCATAGTGAATATAATCCAGCTTCCTGCAACTCAGCCTGCAAAATTTCATCCCTTTAAACTCTGAGTGCAATTCCTGGAGTTCAAGAACAGCAGGCAATCTAGAAATCAATTCTGTTTTGATATAGGGAACAAAGATAAACATAAGCCATATTCATCAGAACAGAAGTTATCTTCAACTAAAAGCTGCTTGGGTGGCTGGTGCCTTGATAATGCAATGTATCAACCTCTTTACCAACACCAAGTTTAAAGTCTTCACTATGTTTTGCTTTAATTGAGACATTTTGTGACCTGCTGGCTTATGCTCATCTTTTTAGCTCTTACCAGTGCATAACCACATGGAAGGTGTGTGGGGATGGGTCAGGGGAGGTACAGACTTGCACTAGCAAACACAGAGAGGGTGGCCAAACCCTGGAACAGTCTCCCTAGAGAGGGGGTTGATACCCCATGCTTGCCAGTTTAAAAGAGATTTGGACGATGCCTTTAACAATCTTCTTTAACTTTTGGCCAGCCCTAGAGTGACTCAGCCCAGAAACAGAAGAGGGGTGGAAACATTGTCTCCATGTCTACACACTAGCTTGGCCCCAGAAGAAATCTCATCATACCTACAAAGAGCTGTAACCAAAGATTCCAATTACCTACTCTGCAGATGCAGACAACCTGATGTGTGTCTTCAGCCTTAAATTTTGGCCCATCAAACAGAGGCACAAAACCCTGCTGTGCAAAAATTAGATCAACTTTTGTCAAGAAGAGGGTGGGAGAATGTAACCGGCTTCCAAGCTGGAAAATCTGTCCTTTTTTGCTCAAGTCCCCACAAGTTTTCCTGTCTCTGCCTCATGCTTCAGCTCATAATAAAAGCATATTCCTAATAACTAGCACTAATTCTGATAGCAACAGGATGTCTTATTTTGATTTAAGGATGGAGAGAGCAACAACTAGAGACTCTGCTCAAATTAACTGCCAACAAACCAAACACCTACAGTCCACTCTAAGGCTGCTCTTGGTTCCTTCACAGGTCCATTGGTGACTGGAATGTTGAGGGTATGCACAGGAGCCAAGTGCTGGAGGCCTGACCTGGAGATTGCTTTCCTGCAAATTGAAAAGAAAAAGACAAATAAATTGAGTGTATCTATAACAAATATATCTATCCAACATAACTACCCAACATCCTCCCCAGCCTCCTCCAGAAATCAGAAGAGGCAGCAACGCATTTCATTTCAGCTTCAGTGAAATGGTGCTTGAATGCCATCTCCTGCTAAAGCAGTTTAGAAAAAGAATAAAGCAACCTGATCACTGGAAATTACTGTTTAATGGAGATCAATTACTCAGCTGGCACTAAGCTGAAATATCAAATCCAGTGGACTATCTGTGGTTATGTTTGCCAGCATTAGTGGAGTCCTCATGTGTTTCACCTATTCCTTACACACCAACTAGATCTGTCAAATCAATTTATGCATAATTCCAAATATCATTCATAGGAGAGACAAAATATGAGTTCATACAAAGAATCAAACCCTTTTTGCTTTTACTCAGTTTATTGGCTGGAAAAAGTCATCCATTCAGCATCCAACTACAGAAAACAAGACATGGGAACACCACCAGAAAGGAAGTTTTAAACTGCTACCTTCTTCGATCATATCACAACCCCTCAAGGAATTACAGCTTCTACCCACTTATATTTCTATTTCAGTCCTTTCTTTCTGGTCCAAAGTGATTTTTACAGCTCTTGAGGCATAGATGTAACCTTCCTCAGAAGGGACAGGTGGTGGCCAGAAACACTCCTGAAGCTGGCTCCACAGTGCTGAGGGGACATCCCCCCTGCCTGTCTCCCTTCAGACACCCAGCCCTGACAGAGCTGCCTCCACCAGTGAGCCTTCATCAGGTGGAAGCACAGAATGCTGCCAATACAAAGCTCAGCTGCACCTGAACAGTCAATTTCCTACAGCTCCCCAACACTATTGCATTGTAGGTATTAGAACCTGATGGTAGTGGCCAAAATAATCTCACAGCTTCAGCTGCAGTGATTCAGAAGAGGAAAAATATCATCTCAGAGAGAGATCTCCCTTTGTAAGCCAAACACACACATCCCCCACAAAGTGAGATGACAGGCTGTTTGTGTAAAGTGCATTTTTGTGATACCGCTCCCACAGCGCTGCAGCTGTTTATAGCATCTCCTAATCTTACCACTGTCCCAAGGCAATAAAGGTCAATTGAGCCAGTGGAGACAATCCAGGTCAGCCATATGCTAAATAAATCTTTTCATTGTCCTGAAAATATACAGTGCAATATATATCTGCAGTAAAGAAGCTTGGAAGCCTCGCTGTTCACAGTGCATGGCTGGAAAAATCAAGGAAACCAAAGCATAATCTCTTAAACCCCTTCTCTTGTGAGCTGCATGAACAACTCAGAACACTAACATCAGTCTCTGATCATCCAATATCCTCTTTCTACTAAATGTGGGCAAGACTTTGACATTAAAGTTCTTTTTTTTCCAAGATATTTTGCATTTGATAAAAAGGGGAAGGAGCCCAAGAAGAATACTTTTACCATCTGGCAATATATCAGGAGGGAACAATTTAGCAAGAAAGATTTTATGGCAAATATATATAAGCACAACATAAGCTACACATCTCAATAACTGGATTAAAGCCTTAGAGAAATAAGCTACAAGAAACTAAAGAAATATTTTTAAAATATATTTTCAAGAAAACTTCCCAATATTTGGTAGCTTCTTTCAATGCTGTTTTCAGTATCAATGTAGTTATTCAGGCTTCCTAAACACAGGAGAACATTCTTGTGTCTATTTGTGGTTCATAACATCTTCGTTTATTTGGGTGGAAACAGGGCAGTATCACTTCTTCCACTCTGCATCACTGACAGGGGTAAAGCAAACCTACTTAGGCCTGTCCTCACAACAGGGGAAGGTAAATATGTGTAATGAGTGCTTGCAGACATCTCAGCACCGAGCCTCAGATACTATTTCAAGTCAGAATTAGAGATGTGCAAGCCTCCCACAGAAGAACCTGACACTTGGCCCACATTTCTTGAAGAGGAAGTTGAGGCTGATGAGCCTTTTTGGGGGAGACCTGGCACAGTTTTGTGCCAACAGCCTGCCCTTCCTCTGTGTGCCAAGCTGGATTTATGGTTTGTCTGGAAAGTATACATACACAAAACACAGGCATGACAATAACACCTTTTTTTTTCCCGATCTGTTTTAACGTAAGTCTTAAAATGATCTCAGGGACTGCACACTTGCATGAGCCAGCTAGAAGTGACCCTTAAGCACAGGAACAAGCTAAAAAATGTCTACTTTTGCAGTATTTTGTCAGAATTTTCTCTCAGAGCGAAGAGAGACAAAGTGTCAAAGCACACTGTATGCACTGCAGAAGCCTTTCCATGAAAAAAGGAGGGCAAGCTAAAGAGCAAACACATGGCCTTCTAATAAATGTAGACAGACAAGAGACAGGAAAAAGGGGGAAAGGGAAGGTAGCATGAATCTGATAGCAGAGCAGATGCTGAGTATCCAGGTGAACATATCTCATATTACTCTGACAAATTACACCACCTGGCACTTTTCCAAAGCCAAGGTAACACGATTGGCTTTTAGTTATCTTTCCCAGAAATTTCATCTCCACTGGGCTGAGTGCATGAATGAAAACACGGGCTTGACAGTCAGCCTTTCCCATAGAAGTAATCACTCTTCCCTGATAAGAGACAGACAGAAAAAGTGAATCTGTGGCCTCCTCATATATTGCATTCTTCAGACTATGAAGAGCACAACTTTGCTAAAATGGGCAAACCAGTTGCTGATGTAGTAACCAACAGCTAGGAAATATTTCATAATAAATAATGAGCTGTACTTGGATAACTACATTTTCACATCCAGAAATCAGTTATTTGTAGTAGATCTTATTATTGACTTAGCTAATACACCACCATTGAGAGCAGGCATGGGTACACATAAATGCCTATGTCACTAAATACACAACTAACAAAAACATCTGATACTAATTCCATAGTTGATACCACTGAGGAAATTCTTTAACTGTCTTGAAAACCAAAAGCAATCAGACATTCAAGTACACTGACTTTTTTTTATTTTTTGAAAGCATTACATTTGCATTTTGCTGGAAAGTCAAGCGAGACTCAACCTACTTATTAGATCAAAGGATACATATTTGAGCTTATACCCCAGCCTCTGGCTTTATTGAGCGTTTTCTCCCACTGAAGGCATATAAATATCCTCCAATGAGTTCCTCAGGCTGAACAATTTTACCTGAACCTTCAGAGAGCACAACAATTAGTCAATAGTATGCAACTTACTTAAGTGCTAGCAAAAAAACTATTTGGAATAGAAAGAGTAAGTTACTGTTGCATGTGATTAATTGACAGCTTTGACTGTCAATTTAGTTGTCATTGGTGTTGGAGTTGCTGCCCCTCCAAGGCTGGGGTTATCATCCTTCTTTGTACATGAGCATTACCATTGGGGTAGTCTCTCAGCTGCAAAGTTGAAAGAACATAACAATGCAGAGAGACTGGTTCCCACAGATCCTATGGCTAGGACACCTGCCAGGAAAGATGTTTTTACCTAGATATTTACAGAGAGAGGGACAATCATTTCTATAACGATGTTTAAGTTACAATAGCTCTGAATTTCTTTGAATATTCAATGTGGGTAAACTGTACACCTGCCAGCCTTCAGCTTTGCCAACTATAGCTTTAAAAGCCCTGTACAAGGCCAGACAGCACCTGTATGCTGTATGAACAAATTATATGTTCCTGTGTTTATTTGGAGGTGGCTTTCACTCCTGAAATTGGTGCTTATAAATGTTATAAACAAAATGTACTGGCTAATCTGTGGCATTATTTAAGTTTTCCCCATGCATCTCTGCTGACTGCACCAGGATCCTGAAACCCATTGTTCCCAGCTTGCCTTCTGGGCACGTATTTTCCTCATTTTTAGCTGACTACTGGGCAGTGATTATTTCACTGCAACATCGATTCCCAGATTTTTTGCTTTTGCTGTGAAAGGAGCCAACTTCAGCCAAATTAAATAATCTGTCTGGTGCACCAACCCATTCCTGACAGCAGCCAGTAGCAGGTGTTCAGAGAAGCACTGGCACAAATTGGGTGATCCTTCCCCTGATATACTCCAGTCATAGTTTCCAGTAATCAGTAGTTTAAGGACTTCCTGAGCTGGAGGCTGCTTCCAGACCTTTGCACTTAATAGCCTGTAATGGCTTTTTACTCTAGGAATGTGTTGGTCCTTCCCTGAATCCATTTATAGTCTTGGTCTCCACAGCAGTCTATGTAATAAGCTCTGCAATTTAATTATGGGCAATGTAAAGTACTTCCTTCTGTCTGTTTTTAAAATCCTGTCTGATAATTCAATTTCTGTATCCTATTGTAAGTAACAGCAAGTAATCACTTGCCTCTCTACACCTTCTGTGATTTTATGAATCTGTTGATATACCCCTTTAATCACCACAACCCCAAGTGGAAGCACCCTAGACTACTTAGACTTCTGCTGATCCTGAATCTGTTCTATCTTTATCAATCTGTAGCTCAGTTATGGGAGTTTTTGATGTACAATTGCCAGAACTAGAAAAAAAATTCAACATCTGGCTGCACCCAAGTGGTGGAGTCATCACACTTTCTGCATTGTTCTCTTTAATTATCCAAAGGTCTCTTTCCTGAGTGTTAATTGATAATAGGAGGTCCAAACTTGATAGCTTTTTAATCCTGCGTGTGCATTATTTTGCCTTCACCAATCTCACATTTCGACTGCAATCTGCCTCAGAGTCATTCAGCATCATGAGAGCCTTCTGAAAATTTCTGCAATCAGCCCATGCCCACTCTAATTGTGCAAACCAATCTTTACTCCCTTTCATTTTGCTTCCAGTGAGCAGCACTGCTCCCATCACAGGTTGCCAGTGGTCCTCACCAGTAAACACCTAGGTAAACCCTGAGCATCACCTTATTGCTTGATACACTTAAACGGTTGCTTACATGAGGCCTTCCACCCCTGGTTCTGTACCAAAAGCTGTTTCTTTTACCCCATCAAAGCTTTCTGGAAGCCCACAAGGGCTCCCCTTGGTCAGACCACCCCAGGCCACAGGCCTCATGCCTCTGTCACAGCAACCTCTACAAGATTCACAGGTGCTAGTATGGAGAAAGCTGTGCTGGCTCTCCTCCAGCACATCACATTCAGCAGTGCATTTACTAATTCTGCATCTTAGCAGCAGCTTTAGAGTTTCTCTGATTAAAACTTGCCGCTGGGTCGCCCCATCAGTTTCCCTGTGCCCACTCCTTTAGGAGCAGAGCTCACTTAACAGAGGATTTATAAAGCTCTCTCAGCAGTTTCTTATTTGAATTCCACCAGAATACATAGCAAAAATCAAACCTTAGTGATTAGTTATTGCCCCTTTTGTGGTCCTAAGTCTCTTACATTAACCTTTCCATTTTCCCCAGGTTTATCTGCACAAGTAGCAGCTCAGCCTAGGACACTCTCAAGCACTCACAGCAATCAACATTGATGCAAAAAATTCAATTAGCACAAAAAGAAACAGACCTTTCAAAAGTCCTCATGAAATGCTTTCCTATGCATCTGCCACTCCCTGCTGCCCAGGGAACCAGTGTATAGAAAAGCCAAGATTTGGGTAATTTCCCAGCCAGTCAACATCCACATCATCAACACCCCAAACAAAGCTTTCCTGCATCTCTCTCCACCCCTCATCACACAGAGCTGTCTGAAAAAAGGTGCATGGAAGCTGGCACATATCCATGAAACACTGCAGCTCTAGGCAGTTTTGCTCTCAGCCTCAAGCCCAGCCTTGCTATAGCTGGAGCAGCTCATGGTCCACTAGAGACTGACCTGAAGAAAGTGAAAATAATTCCCACTAGCACAATCTTCCCAAGGGCCTCCAACAGCAACCACAGAGCTGTAACAGTGCATCAACTCCCTGGTAAGTTCTGCTAGGAACATTTGGATCTACCACATCAATAAACACTTTATTCAGCTTGTACTGAGCAGGTGCAAGACCAAACAGAGCCAACAAGCCTTCCAACAAAAGGAATTATGAGGCAAAGCAAAGGGAGCAGAAAAGAACTGCAGAAAGTTGGATCAGGGTAACAGAGGAAATGCCTCTATTACACAATTATGTCTTTTCTGCATCAACACTGCAGTTCACAGGCATTTCTGTATCATGCCCATTCTTCAAAAGGAAGCCTTTTGGTATTCTTGCCCCTCAAATTCTGGGTACAAGAATGGCAGGTTACTTTTCCTATCCCAAAAGAATAAAATGGATTTATGAAACAGGTTGTGTGTTACAAGAGGCATTCACAAGTTGTGACATGAATATGTCTGCAGTTTCTTCAGTGTAGACATGCAAATCATCACTGCCCTGCAGTTATTCTTGGAGCTTGATTTAGTGTCAAAACAGTGCAAGTCCAAATGCCAAAGATCTCTACTATATATTTTTTCTCTTCTCTGCTTCACTTGACCAGTAGGCATATATTAAGCACCAAATTTTACCTTTTGGAAAGCAATTTATGGTTTCAATTTAATCCTGAACTGTGCTAAATTATTCAACCCCTTAAATCTTATCTTCCATCAGGAGTTCATCTTCTCAGAAGACAGAGAAAGCACACAGTTTTGTGTCAGCTCCTATCAAGGTGACCAATATATCTTGTCCCAGATCTATAAGTCACTTCAGAGTCTCTATTGCACTAAAATCAGGGTGACTTTGTTCCTGCATGCCTTCATTGGCCAGGCCCTGGATCAAGCTCATTTCCCTGGAAATTGTAACAATCCTCATCTGCAATGTAAAAACTGAATATGGCTCAGATTCAGGAAGTGGATAATTGATAAGATAATTATAAGAAAAAGTCAAAGTCATGAAAAATTCTCTCTGAGCTCCTATCAGAGCAATGGTTAGCACCCATTTCTTCCTTCTCACCTGCTCACTTCAGGGTTTTTTTACCTTTACTCCTAATTTATTCTCTAGGCTTCTTAGCAAATAGGATAAAACATGAAGGAGACTTACAGTACAAGGCAATGAAATTTTAGGAGCAAGAGGATTTCTCCCAATATTTTGTTTAAAATTTCTGAAAAGATATGTACAAATAGGGTGCTTCCTCTTGCCACAAAAAGTGACAGGCCTTGGAGGACTCCTCATAGTAACAGAAATGCCAGCATTAAGTTTCCTGAGGAGGAAAGGGTAAAAAGTGATACAGTTGGTGATGCAATAAAGATGAAGAGTATTCTCTATTCCTCTAATTTACTGAGAAAGAGACTAAAAGAGGGGCCTAGGAAAGCTGGAGATAAAAAAGACACAAGAGCTTTCTTGAACTGATTTATTTTGATTTATATTTGCTTCAGTCAAAATCAATTTGTTTCAGAAAAGAGTTTAAATTTTTTCTAGCCTTTAGCTTTTAAAGCTGTGAATATATTAGATCTGGAAAAGACCTTTTAGGTCACAATATCCAGTCAACTCTATTTCAGGCAAACTTATCATATGTGTGAATTCACAAAGTTAAAGACCCATTTCAAATCTAGCCTGGTTGTAGCTTCTTTATTATTCCTTCTGACAAGCCATGCTAGATCTCCACTCTTTCATCATCAAAATCCTTTTTTATTTTTGTAATTTCCATCCAATATTCATGCCCCTGCACAATCTTCCTTAAATTCATATAATTAGGATTTTCACATTTCATCCAAAGAGTTAAAGTTGAACTGACAACCAATGATTTTTTATGATGCTTCTACAGAATAAAAGGCAGCTGAAAGTTTTGATCCAGAAATCTTTAAACCTTTGGACCAAAATCCTTTGAGTGAGTTTATGTAGGGCAGAGATGTGCAGAGGGAGTTAGAAGCTCACATTTCAAAGATTCTGGAATCAATCGAGTAACCAAGATGATAAAATTTAATCACTGTCTTTCCAAGCAAACAACAAGAAATGCTCTAGGGAACTGTGAGCATAAATGATTTCCAGCTGCATCACAGACTGGACAGCAGCATTAGAGAAGATGGATACATTTTTTTACTATTTCAGAAAGCAAAAGAAGTCTGAATGGGAATCATTTTCATACATTTCATCCAGACAAAAATCATGGGATATGCAGGACCTGCAATCTGCAGTTCAAGTATAGACAAATCATGGTGATAGCAAATTGGATAGACATGACTATGTTATAATTGTGATTTTTTTTTTTAAATAATATTCCAAAAAAAAAGAAAAGAATGCAGATATTCTATGTTATCACTCTGCCAACCAGATTTAAAAAAAAATCAAGCTCTTTTTTTCAGGGTACTTCTTGGTGGCATCAATCAATATTCATTTGATCTGGAAGATAAAGAGAAGGAAAACAAAACAAGACAGGGAGGAAGGGAGGAATTTAGAGCAGCATTTAAGCATTAGCCTTGGAAATGTTTTTTGCCATTCAGATGCTAGCACATGCTTTCTAAAATAACTTAATTTAAGGTAATTTCTATATCAGACCAGGATCCTTTGTTGGCATAAGCTATTTACACAAGCTGAAATGTCATTATGAGTCAAGGACTATATAGCCTCACATAAACTATATAAGAAACTACTATGTTTGTCTTCTTTTCTACAAATCCAATGTGTGCCTTGCAGTTTTGCACTGTAAGCTTCAGATAGTTGTTTCAAATATGGATTTTTTGGAACCTTTCCATGCCAATGAATCATTAAGTGTTCTTTCCTTTCCTTGTGTAGGATCTTTTCCTTGAAAATGGAAAGACCAAAAATTGTGATTGTCCATTTCCACATTTTTCCCAGTATAAGCTTTCATTTAGCATGCAAGTGTCTCATAGGGGTTAAAAATGAAAGTATTTCATTTCTGAGTATGCAAACAAAAATTGACAAGTTAATGGAGATTCATACTCACTAGACAAAAGAAAAATAATTTCACAGTTTGTAGACAGTGGATTTACGAAAAAAAGAAATATTATAGGAGATGCCAGAACAAATTTATTACCAAGTATTGATATAAGAATCTAATCTTCTTCCTTCCAGATATATAAATACCTAAGACTCAAGGAAAAACCCAGAATAAAAGCAAGCTTTAAAACAATCCAAAACAACCATTTTTTCATTACAAAAGATTTTGCAAGCACACAGGATGGAGAAATACCCTCTCTTCTTAAAAGTAAGACTTTGACACTACAAACACAGAGTCTAGAGAGCAGATCAGGGAAGGGAGTTCAGGCTTTGCCTGCATAATTCATGGGAAAAGAAAAGAGAAAAAAAGAAGGGAAAGAAAAAAGCCTACATTTACTTTTCATTAGTGTGACACTCGAGAAAGACAGATAAAAATATAACACTACCATTCACTAACCAAGTAAATTTTCTATTTTCTCCCTAAGGAAGGAAGTCCAGCAACTGAGATAAGACAAAAGTTTTCTCCCCTACTTCCCCTCCCCAGGATCCTATGTGATTCAGAAAATGATGCAAAAAAATTCAATAAGAGTCTTTTTCTTTTCATTCCTCACCACAAAGACTACACAGTTTGATGGCATCTACTGCTGTGCTTAAAAAATATTGTTTATAGCACCTGGGACAAGAGGCCCTTAATGCCTTGGGATTTGGCAGCTGCCAGGTGAGACAAGCACCTGCACCTTCATCTTCTCCACCATTCCCAACTTTCTTCCTTTCCCTCTGGTGTGATTTTTATGCAACCATCCCAAGGAAAGACATGTGTGTCACCACTTTCAATTCCCTCTGTTTGTGGCAAACTGAAAGAGCTCAGCAGAAGGCGAAGAAAGAAAACTTACTGCAGTAAGTGAATGGCAGATGAAAACAGAAAACATCAGCTCCCCACAGCAAGCCTGTGTAGAAACCTATCCCTGAAGGACCCCATCCAAAGCTCAGATGCAAATCAAAAGGTTTTGATTACTTTTAACAAGATTTAAGATCAAAGAATAGAAGCTTAGGGATAAAATTTCATCCAAAAAGAAACCTTAAACCAGGAATGAAGGATGTGTGTAGAAAATGCAATAAATTACCAGCTTCCCCTCACCTCATCAGCAACAACTGTATGGCAACACAAATGAGGAAAAAGTCTCATCTCCTGATAAGATTCTTTTGTCCACAGAAAGCAAAAAACTTAAGAAGCAGCTTAAAAATAACTTCCAAAACTGGAAGAGAATCTGACTCAAGCCCTGATGTGAGGTGTTAAACTTAGAATACCCAGTGTGTTTATAAAAATGAATTCCCACTCACAGAATATGCTGAGTTGGAAGGGACTCATCAGGACAAAGTCCAGCTCCTGGCCCTGCACAGGACACCCTGACAATGACCCCATGTACCCAAGAGCATTGTTCAAATGCTTCTTGGACTCTGCCAGGTGCTGTGACCACTGCCCTGAGGAGCCTCTTCCAATGACCAGAAGCCTCTGGGTGAAGAACTTTTCACAGATATTCAACCTACATCTCCCCTGATGCAACTTCAGGCCATTGCCTTGGCTCCTGTCGCTGTCCCAGAGCAGAGATCAGTGCCTGTCCCTCCTGAGGGAGCTGTGACTGCAGTGAGGCCTCCCCTCAGTCTCCTCCAGGCTGAACAGACCAAGCGCCCTCAGCCGCTCCTCACACGGCCTCCCCTCAGGGCCCTTCACCATCTCTGTGCCCTCCTTTGGACTCTCTCTCCAATAGTTTCATGTCTTGTTTATATTGTGACACCCAAAACTGCCCCAGCACTGGAGGTGAGGCTGCCCCAGCCCAGAGCAGAGCAGGACAATCCCTCCCTTGCCTGGCTGGCCATGCTGTCCCTGTGCCCCCAGAGCAGGGTTGGCCCTCCTGGCTGCCAGGGCACTGCTGGCTTGTGTTCAGCTTGCCATGACCAGGACCCCCAGTCTGTCCATACATCCAGGGTTACCCTGTCCCAGTTGCAGAATCCAGCGCTTGCCCTTGTTGAACTTTACATGAAGTGAACTGGGAGAAGTGAATTTGGCCCTCTGGATGATTGCCCAGTCCCCTAATTTGTCAAGGTCTCTCTTCTAGGGGCTTCCTGCCTTCAAAGGGGTCAAACTGAGCTCCTCTCAGTTTGTATCATCTGCAAACTTGCTCACTATCCCTTCCAGTCCTGCATCCAAGTCATTTATGAAGATGCTGAAGGGCCTAGGACAGAGCCTTGTGGAACCCCACTGGCGACAGGTCTCCATCTGATGTCACCCCTTCACAGTAACCCTTGGTGCCCAGCCCATGAGCCTGTGCTCACCCATTGCATGGTGTGTTTATCCAGCTGTTTAGCTCTGAATAGAACATGAATTATCGACCAAAAATACTTATGATTGAAGCTTGTTCTTGGTAATCAACTTTGCAGTTACACATAACTTCTTTTTTTATTTAATCAGACTTTCTGTAGCAAACCTTAACATTTCTGCCTGGAGGAGAAATCACACCAGGTTTCACATCAGATTAAGACAACAACATTGCCTGTGTCATGCATTGTTACAGATCTCACCATAATCACAGTGAGGCCCTTCTCCCTTCACCGTGCAGCAGACACTGAATTGTGCTGCAGGGAGAGGCCAAGGCACTCTCACTCAGGAGAGAGATTATTGCATTCCCTCCCAACCCCAAGGGACAGCTGTCACAGGGGTCAGCCTAGGTCTCACTCTTGGAATAGGGAAACTTTCAGGGAGACATTGAGGCAGAAAAGTGCAGGCAGTACATGAACTAGGGCAGTGATCTCCATGGCTGAGATCAAAGTGGAGGTTTTTAGCTCTGCTGATCTAGTTAAACAAATGGTATAGCTGGAGTTTGGGTTGTGTTTCTTTTCTTTTGGAACCAATTTAAATTTAAATGTTCATTTTTCTCATAATATGCCCTTTTCTTTTTTCATCTAAATTCTGTTAAATTATACATATGTGGTTCTGCTTCCTCCCTGTTGACTCATCAGTTGTATACAAGCAAGCTAAAATAACCTCCACAATACAAAGCACTGTCAAATCCATATAAGAAGTAAACAGCAGGGAGGAAGGAGACTTATTTTTCTTCTAATTTCCTTTTGGCTGCAGTAATACTGGGTGATGCTTCTCTTGTGCCTATAGAGCTTCAGAAAAGGACAGAGTAAATTGCTGGTGCTCTTTCAGGGTTGGCTAAATCCTCAGACAGAATGACCTGAAAGCCGACCTTGACCTGGATGAGATCTGGACATAAAGCTTATGAGAGGACATGCCATATTACTTGGACATTTTTTTAATTTGAAAGATATTTTGAGTGTAAACAAGAGATTTGTAATGCCACACTCTTAACTCTTGTGTTGGTGTATTGTTTAGTCGCTGGGGTCAAAATACTGATTTGAATAAAAAGAAAATATTACCTGTTTATGCACTGGTTTCATTATAAAAGAATAAGACCAGTATCTGAGGCTCTTTTTTATATTGAGCATTAAGATGTGAAGATAACTGACAGCACAGGAGAATAAGATCCTTTACCACAAAGTTACCAGAGCAAAAGCTATCAGCTTAACGACCATTCCACCCACTTTTACCCTGGAATAGCACTTGCAGCACAGAGAAGGCAGGTCAATCACCAGATTCAATCCAACTTCCACCTCATATTTTCTTGGGATTTTTTAAGATGGGAGGCATGAATCCAAGTGTCTTAATCCTCTTGCCCAGGACTAACTACATGTCCCCTAAGATGTGACTTGTGTGGGAATGCTGAATCATTTTACTTTGGCACACAACTAAATAGTCATTAAATCATGTTGGTTTCAGGTAGAATTAAATCTGGATTAAAAATCAGCTAGAGGGAACTGCTCATCATGCCTTGAACTGGCACTGTCTCCAGATACAGCACTATTAAAAGAATGAAAATCTGACTTTGGTGAATTAAAACCAAGTAGCACTTTCCTTGTTTCATTACATCAGCCCCACCAAGCACAGCAAGGTACAGAAATGCAGTAATTTACTTTTCTCCCTACATACTTTACTGCTGTATCGCCTATTCAAAAAGACACACACAGAGAAACCATTTCTTTAGATAGCAACCATCTGTTGGATGAAATCACATCTTGACCAAAAAATGACCATTGTCCTATGAAACAGGAGCAAAAATATCCCAGCTGCCTTTTGCTCCTGGCAGATACAGAAGCAGCCAGGCCAGGACATGCTTTGGAAACTCACATATGAAATGAAACCTGACCTTTTCTTAGCATGGAAATCCAAAGTACCTTAGATCATCTGATCTGATGGGATCACAATATAGATGTAAAAAACACCCAAGTGCAGGACCAGGTTACTTATAGTTATTCACTATGCCACTTTCCCAGCACTCACAAAAGGACTCAGTCACTGGGTGTAGTTCTGATTTTGGTACTACATCCACTTTAGAGGGAGGAATAAATTCTCCCCTTAAACTCCATTCTGTATATCCCTTCAATAAAGCCTTCAACAAAATACTAATGGGCAGTGAAGTGAGAGAATAAATATTTTGAGTAGGGTGCTACAGAAATGATATTATTTCCCTCTTTCTAGTGACATTCCTTAGCTGCAGGGACAGCACAGCTTGCTTGGGGACCTGGCCCACAGCATATGAGTCACTGAGGAGGAGGACATCCCACCTTTGTGTGCTACTGCAGCAACCTGCTCCAGCTTCATTCTTCCAGCTGCCTTTACCAGAGCAGAAGGACAGAATGAACATAATTAAGAAGAGAGAACATGCATAACAGGCCCATAGCAAAAGACAGAGAAATCCTGAAATTTTAAGGGGAGCATGACCAATTTCTGCTCAACCTAGGATTTAAATGTAATTTTCAGGACTGATTTTTGCTGCTCTAAAAGTGAACATAATCATCCCATACTGATGGTAGGACAGATTTCACATCCTGGCACATCTACATGAGCAACAGGGAGGAGAGGGGCAATGGTCTGCTCCCAAGTCGCGCAAAAAAGTACCTAACTCGCGAAGTTATAATGACCAAAAAACCCACCCTTGCTGGCTGCCCTCACAGCAGATTATCTTGACAACTCCACAGGTGATGCTTCTTCCCTACAAGCACATTCAGGCTTTCAAGCCATGAAATGATACTGAAAGGTTATGAAAAGTTCCTACTGAGAAAAATCCACCAGGGAGGCAATTGCAACTACTCAGTAAGATCCTTCCAGATACAGGCAAGCAACTTCTCTTAAAACAAATACTGCACTAAAGCTCTTGCACAGATAAAGTTCTGGGCAACAAAAAAAAGGAAAGAAAAATAAATCTCTTCTGTGGAAAAGCAAAACAGACAGATATAGATATAAAAATAGGTGAAGTACTCTTGCTATTTTTTGCCCCAGATTTTCTCCTGTATATTGTCTGTTTCTGGAGCTGAGCAGGGATGGCCACTTCTGAACATGTAGAAACCAGTAGCTGCCTTGCTGGGATCAAGAGCCCTCATCTCCAGCTGGCAAATATGGTGTAACTCCAACTCCAGTGAAGTAACGCCACTTTGGATCACTTGAGACATTATCCACAAATTAGCTCTTAACAGACTAGCAGTATTCTATTAAATCAATTATTTATAAGTAACACCAAGCAAGAACTGAGTGAAAAAAAATAAATTAGGCATTGTCAGGAAAATGTAAAAGAGCAAGAAAAACACTCCAATTCCCATTGCTGTTGGGAGGCACAGAAGCAGATAACTCTGTATGGTGAGGACTAATACAACATTATAACCCACACCAAAGGTTTCAGCTTATATTTTTAAACTATTTAATTCTTACTAGTCAAAATAAGAGCATGAAAATTACTTTCACTTGATAACATCTTACTGCAATTGAGGCCAAGTCTGTGCCCCTCAGACTACAACAACCTGAAGAAATTGCTAAAAGTGCCTACAGGAGAGACAGTCCTCTGAAGCCTCTCCTTCACACTCACATGTAAATCAAGTGCAAATTTCCCAATTAGCAGCACTCTAGGAAAAAACTAAGTCACAGTAAATAGTGTACAACAATAAAAATTGAAAAATCTACAGTGCAGTGAATACCAAACTCAGATTCTTCAAGGTCCTCCAGAATGTCCCCTTATTTTGTTATTGTGATTGCTTTGTTTTTAAGACATTTGATTGCAAAAGGCAATACTGAAACCACAGCCCATCCATAATGCAGAAAAGCCTGTCTGAATTTGCAGAGAAACTGATCCAGTATTTTTTTTATAAAAAGGTCATGATTCAAATGGCAATGGCATTACTTCAACACTATTGAAAATGCACTGCTAATTAAAGTGTACAAGAGATGAGGATGAATACCTACACAGCCGATTTCAGTGACTGCTCATTTGGAGTAGGCTTTTAAAACAACATTACTGCTAGCAGCAATACTGCAAGCCTAATTTTCTTGACAAGTCAGGATTCAGCTTTCTAAACTTGAGAAATGCTGCATTAACTGATGAAGACTGTAATTCCATCTGGGGGAACACAATAAATTTGAGCTTTGTTCTTGTGGTCTAGCATGTCACCAGAAACCTTTGCTGGAGTTACAGAAGTACTACATGCAGACAAGAGTGCATTACCTCATCAATAAAATGTTTCAGGAGCTGTTACAGAAGCAGCAGCAGAAAAACAAAGAGCAATTTGAACTCAAGAGAAGCTATTTGTTCTATCTTATGAGTTAATTTGTAATGCCAAAATATACCATTAACTAAAATAACAGTTTATTTATAACTTCATTTTAAGCTCATAAGAGAAAAAGCACTATAAACTGTGACATTCCATTTCTATAGAGTGGTTCGTATTGCAGATTTTGAAATGCATTATAAAACAGGGAGAAAGCCAGCATTTTGTAGATAGAAACCAAAAGATACATTTTCCTCAGATAGAATTTTTCCCACAGAGCTCTGGATCTCAGTTTTGATCAGAGCAGCTAATATTTTCAACAGATGCTGAGGATTGGATTTTCTTCTTTTAAAACAAATAAAAGGCATTTGCCATCATATCTCATCCGAATGACTTCATCCTAAATTTAGAGCAGTATTTTAATTTTCTAATCTGTACAAGACCTTGCTCTGAGATCATGTTCACTTTAGTGTGTCCATCGTCACTGGCTTGAAATTCAGATGAGAAGGGAAAGAACTAACAATTGTTTACTGAGAAATATTGCTTTGGAGAAGGGAGGAGGCTTATTTAACACTCATGCACATCATCTGTCTCACTAACATTCTAGTCTTCAAAAAGCCCCCTGAAAATTAACTTAATGTTGAATTTGTCACACCTGATTGTACAACTCACCAAACTCATCCTTCCCCTTAATTTCATCTGACAGGGAGACACTCTAAAGAACATGAGGCCAGAGCCTATACAGAAGGAACCAGACTAACTAGAAACTTGCAGGAAAAGTAGGTTGCCCAAAAGTAAGAATTTGATTTCAGGTGCCCTGAGCCTTTCCCTGCAATCCCCACTTTTAGGAATTTCCCCTGTTGCACTGAAGACCAAGTGACAAGTCTGGTGCTACACCCCCCAGATGGAATATTCCCCCCAGACACCTACACACCCCTACATCTTCTCATGATTTTTAAGAGCTGCCTGACACTGAAGTAAATGCAAATACACTTGACACCTCTGGTTCAGCTCCATATGTGATGTCCTACATTCAAGGAGCGCAAAGTGAAATTATGTTGTCTCCCTTCACCAGCAAGGTTCAGAAAGGCAAAACATAACTCTTCCAGGGTTGCAATAAAAGAGGAGGAATCAGATGGCAACTAAAATTAAGGCCATTGCTGAATCCAAAGCCCCTCTGTGTTCTCATTTTACCACTTATAGGTAAATATATCATCCAGGTATCTTGTCATATTTTAAGTTTGATTATCTTGCACCGTTCCTTTGGCACTCTGTCAAAAGACACACATATGTAGTTGTCATTATTCCAAGCAGGTTTTAACATTTGCAATTGCAGGGTTTTCTGAAGGTTATCATTAAAGATCAAAGTTCAGATGCAGACCAAACTGGAACAAATTCTATTCAAGAATTTTTTTTTTAAAATCAGAACAGGGATTTGGTTCATATGTGGAAAAAATTGGTGATTTGTAAGGAGAAGCCATGGGATGTATAATGTTAAAAATCTTTGGTTGAACCAGGTTTCATCCAATACAATAACTCTAACATCAGCATTGACTGGACTGGTATTTTATCCCTGAGCTTCAGTAGCTGTGTCAAAGACTGTAGTTTCCCATGCCATTGGTTAAGCCTTTTAAAATATATTCTTTGCCTTTTGTGCATTCTATCTTTCCATGGACTGTTCATGGCACCAAGTACCTTCTGAAGTATTTTATTAGTCTTTACAGTAAAATGCTGCAAATAACTTATATTATAACAAAGATCAAGGTGGAGAATTCACAGGATTTGAACTCTATTTACATAGTCATTGCAATGTCATTCATCTCATACTAAATAGGAAAAAATATGGACCCACATTAAAGCACAAAATATCTGCACAGTTACTGGTTTCCTTTGACACTAAACAATGCAAAAAATTAAGTCATTTAGATATAAATAAACCTTGCATCAGGAAATCCATGAACATAATAACAAATCCTAAACAAAGCTTAGATTCCCTTGTTCATCTAGAGCTGAGGAAGAACTAAAATTCCCCATATCTGTTAAGTAGTTTATATTTTCTAGATATGGCTTTCAGGTGATCAAAGTCCCATAACTTCTCTTCGGAATCTAATCCACAGGCTACCAGACCTCTGGGACAAAGTCCTGGCTGTAGTGAATTAGTCTAGTTCCATTAGCTTCAGGCTAACTAGGTTGATTTTTTTCACCAGCTGATGTATTTTTACAGCAGTAGAGAGCAGAGCAAATTTAAATGTCATTTTTATAATTGTCCCCCCTCATTTAACTCAATCTCTCTTAGAAGACTCCAGCACTGCAGACTTCTTCGTTTAAATGCTTAAACAGGAGGTGAAAATGCTACCCGAGAAATAAAGGTCCTTTGAAACTCCAAAGGCATTTCCCCATGTTTCCATGGAAATGGGGCTTCACTCTTTCACCAAGATGACATTAATGATCATATGCCTGAAGTCACACAAAAGAGAGAAAGAGGACAGAAATTGCCAGCTTCCCCAGAGTGTGTCGCTCTGGGGCACAACCTCCCCAGTCAGGGGTAGCACTTGATATCCTTCTGCAGTGCAAAGCTTCTGCAGAAGCAGCTCTCACAGTGTTAGAACAGAGAAGGCTTGCTGCTTTATTTTTAATTTGGCTCAGTAACCATGTTTGCTAACTATAGAAGTAAAACAAATAAATCAATGCCATCATCATCTGAGGGAGGAAGAGGAGGAGTAGGAGAAAGAAAGGGCAGCTTTAATAAAAGTAACGCTCTAAATGCATCCCTGTGCTCCAGCCCCCTTGCAATGTGTCTGTAGCTGTTTTATCTAGCTCTGCCACCCATGGCTGTTTGCTGAAGACTGGAAAGGATCACTCTGGATTGCTGTGTTGGATGCTATCACCATTACAGCACAAGCTGACAGCAAACACCAAAGCTTTGCTGAGCTAGGACTGTGTGCCATGAACAGACCCTGCTGGTGTTGGTCTAATGGCAGTGGAAAGGAAGCAGAGATGTGACATGACTCATCCAGGTTCCATCTTTTTCATGGCCAAGACAAGAGTAGTCAGGTTTCCTCAAGATATTCCTTGCATCCCTCACCAGTGGATAGCACTGACTCTGTGCTGTGCTGAGACTTCCAGCCTAGCAGATCTGAACCACAGATGACTTCAGCCATATCTGTTTCTGCATTCTTTTGTGCCAAAGTGTCCTGGCTCTCCATTTGTCCTAACTGCAATACCCTCCCTTTTTCACTGAGCAGAGCTGGAGCCTTGAAAAGGATTCAGTGAAGAATGTGCCTTATCAGTTTGCACAGTGCCCACCCAAAGGCCAAAGAGACATCACACCCTACACAGGGGCTGAAGTGTCAAGGAAAATCCCCAAACTCTGACCAGAGAAACTCCAGTCCACCTTGAGATCCATACACAGAGCAAATAAAGGACAGATCACATACAGATAAGTATACTTGGCAGCGGAAAGATCAGCTAAATTATTATTTTTTGTGACATCAAAAAAGGATACCAAAATCCAGTATTTTTGACTACTTCTATATAACTTTTTCTACTTTGGATTCTGCTGTTCATTGGTACTCAGAACATGAATCTCCTGAAGTGTCACTAAGACCAACCCATTGGGAGCTGCTGCTGAACTTTGATTTTTAACACAGAATTAATAATACTAAAGAAAAATTAACTTTGGATCTGTAAGAAGGCTTGCCAAACAGAAGTCACATTGTGGAAATGAAAAACAGGCCTGATTTATTAATATGCTATTCTAGGCATGCAAAACCTTAGAGAGACTGCATAGAGGAAAAAATATATATTCTCTTCTTTATCCCAAATTTAGATCCATAAAAGAAAGGGGCTCTTAGTCTAGAAAGCAGAGCAGCCTGTGATCCTTGGCACCATGACAACCACAACACCAAATGCTGAAGGTCTGAGCAACAGATCTGCATGGAATACTTTTTCCCCATATATTCTGTACAGGGTGTATCCCCTACCTCACACCTTGAAGCTAGAAGCCCTCAAAGCACCAGAAGCTAGAAAGAATGACAAAGGTCATGCTTTTGTGCAGATTAAAATAAAAGATTAGCAAACAATCAAGAGTTTTTAGGTTTGTTTAAGCATTAAATTCTTGGTAGATTTAAATGTGAATCAAAACCGGAGAAAACATATGAAAATATAATAAAAAAAAAAACACCACAAAAAAGACCAGAATTTCCCAAATGTTATAGTGATGCTTCACATTATTCTGGAAACAATTATCATTTTTCAAAACCACATATTTACAGTATATAAATCTCTTATATAAAGAGATGGAATTCAAAGAACAAGAATAACTTTCAGAGGTATATACATTACATATGCATATAGTACTACCTGAAACAGAGGTTCCAGTGAAAAACTGAAATTCAGGTGACTCATATTACAGCTTTGGTGTTTCCCTTCTTTTTATTTCAAATATGGTCAAGTCAAACACCTTCACAGAGGTCTTAGTCACCCCTCTGATTGTGGATTGACCACCATGTAAGTGGGTCAGCCTGAAGTCCAGAAATAATGACAGTAAATTAATAATGTGCCATTGAATTAAGACTCTCAAGGAACTCTGATGAACTGGAGTGCCTGATGCAGATGAAAAGAGCAGTCAGTTGCTTTGTTTTGGTTTAGGTTTTACTAATCAAACACAGCAGTGCTTTGCCAGCTCGGACTCCAAAACTCAGCTTTATGTAAAGACCAGGACTAGAAATAACTCCATGTTTTGTGTAAACTCAGTGAACGTACAAAATGTAAACACTAAACACAATCTGTGGTATTGACTACAGCAAATGTATGAATCATGGTGATGCAGCTACATGTCAATATACTTTATACTGGGATTGCCTTTGAAGCTAATATACTGGTAAATCAATTCAAATGTAACCAGCTGAGTATAAAAACAATCAACTTATTTGGCTTTTGCCACAACAAGTATTCCTGCATCCTCTGACACTCATTGATTTTTCTAATGGTACCACCAAGGTAGAGAAACAATAGTTTGGCTATTAGAAATTCAAATGGAAACAAGATTACACTGGTGGCTTCTTCAGCTTCCTACAAAAACTCGAGAGCACTGAAGGAAATCTGAGCTGGGCTTTCAGACTCTTACCTGAAGCCAGCAGTCCCACACATTCATTTCTACATCTATTGCTGTTTATTGGTAACAGAATGCTGTGCTAACCTACCAACTAAAAGAAAGTTGATGGGTGGTATTTGCATCTTCTCAAAGCACTACTTCAAGGGAAAAAAAATAAAGAAATTTCACTGAAACAGACAAGACCAAGAATAATATGAAAAGAGATGGAGCGTGGGTGTAAAAACAACTTTACCTTCCCTATTCTTTAGTTTTTCTCTCCCCTGTGGTTCTCTAAACATTATATTTACAAGAGGCTTGGTGCTTTAATCTGGTACAGGATATCTCCAAAAAGAATTGTAAAATCACGTATAGGTAACAAAAAAAAAAAAAAAATACCATAGCAATTTATTTTTTAAAGCCAGGTAAGAGGCAGAAAAAACTTGGACTGGGATTTGAAATAGGACACTGGGAATGAAGAGAATAATGGAGATGATGCAATCAGAAAAGCTTGGTAAGGCTGTTGGTCAAGAGCACATCCTCAATGTTCTTGAATTCCCATGGTTCGTGAACGGGGTCAGGACAGCACCCAGGATCAGACAGAACCTCTGCAAAGATGAAGTGCCCATGAAACACTTATGCTGTCATGAAGATGAGCAGAAAACAAAACAAAACCATGAGGGCATCCATAATTCCTCCCTCATTGTGCAGCCTGAATAATGTCATGAGGAGCAACAAGAAGAAAATAAAATATTGACTAGCTTTTCTTGAAACAACAGTGGGCATCCCAAGGACAAAGGGATGCAGGAATTCTGTGGGAAAAGCAGCGTGCAACTGTGTAATTAAAGACTGAGTCACAAGGCAAATGTGCAAGAGGGTGGGAAAATCCACATCTTGGCTTTTCCTAACTTCTGCATGTTTGATTTTGCAGTCACATGAGCGCTCTTTTTCCATATGTCACGAACACTTGTCCAGCATGTAAACAAACACTCCAGGCTGTAATTCAGCATTGTTCTCCCCAAACTGAAGGCCTGCACTTTACTTAACCACTTCCTTGAAGCCACAGCCACACCTGGTGCCTCCACATCACAGCAAGGATGGGACTCACCTTGCAGCCCTGCAGCTGGGGAGGGGGCTCAAACTCAAACCAGTGTTAGCCTTATTCTATACAAATATCCTGAAATGGAATTCAGGTCCAGTTCTACCAGTGAAGGATTGACAAGACAGGTCATGAACCCATCAGAACTGTAGATGGACCAAAAGCACCCTTTGAAAGAAAAGTGCAGCTAACACTAAGACCAGCACTCATGAGCAACTTGTGGCAGCTCAGAAGAAGGGAATCCAGAGGAGAAGTCCATCACTATGGGAATAGATTTCAACAGCAGGCTGCCAAGCATTGTTGTAGCATCAGTTCAGGTGTGGAGGAAGAATAAAGGAAAAATTTGAACAGTACCTCTTTTATAAGGACTTTAATAAGCTCTTTTAAAAACTTCAGCTAGCTGCATCAACTCTGTTAACAAGACACAATCCCTCCATTGCAGGAGAGTTCCCCATCTCCTCATAAGTCCTGCCTGCCAATGAAATGTGTGACAGTGAATAATTGGACTCCAATAATCTGGGGTTTTGCCATTTGATGACTTACATGAGTAGTTCAGAAGCTGCTGATATGTGTTCTTTCCTTCTCTTGCAGAGATAAGCTTTTGGTTTAAATTATTCCACCTCAAAGCCAACAACTCAAAAATTCCAGGGGCTGACTCTACTGTATTCACTTCCAGAAGAAAGAAAGGAGAAAGGTCATATTTTACATTTGGATTATCTATATAAAAAAATACCAATTCTTCCAGTAATTTGATATCAAGCATTATTTAACAGCAAGTGAACAGTAGTCTTACTATATAGCAAGTTTCATTGTTTCCTCCTCCTTCATCTATGAACCAAATTCAGGCAAGAGGAGTAGAGGAGGAAAGAAAAGAAATATCAATGAAAGGAACACCATCCTTAGAAACAGCTGTATTTCTGTTCCCACTCCCATCTTCCTCAGGTAGCATGTCTGAGCCCCATTGTCTGACCCCCTCTCTTGTTGCTAAAGCTAATCAAGCCTCCACAGAATAACAGTAAATACAATGAGCAACAAATTAAGAAATTACAAAATACTTTCAGCAAGAACATCTCCATGCTGAAAGACAATTTTGTCTGAGATCACCCTAAGGAATATAAAGCTCCTTTGCTACAAGAGCTATCAATTCACTTTGGGACTTCAGTTCCAATGCTGCAGTTTGGCTGGGTCTCCCTAGGAACGTGCCTCTGTTGTTGGTCCACACAGATTGCTTCAGAGCAAACATAAATGAGAAGTGATAGTGGATCTGATTCTCTAAGACAGCTCTGTTACAGCTGGAAAAATCCCAGCACAACTAGAAAATTCCCATCCAAGCTCCATTCACTAGCTAATACATGTCCTCACTGCTGAGATTTCCATTCCCTCAGCATTTATTCAATCTGCTGTATTTGAGTGCTTTTGGGCAGTGTCCTCAGTTGTATTCATTATTCCAGCCACTGCCTGCCACTAAGAGTTCATGCTAAGAGTTGGACTCAACACACAAGTAACCCTGGCAGTCACTGCTACAAAATCCCTTCCAGCAGTACAGAATCTGTTATCAGTTGGTTTTGGTGAGGAAACTCTGGTTCTGCCAAAGCAGAGCCCTCATGAACTATTTGGTACATTTCAAAATAAAAGGCACTATTTGAAAAGAGGTGTACACTACTACAGTTTTTAAAAATGCCTAATGGCTTTAAAATATGTAAGATCTGTTGGGGTCCTAAATGGTTCCCTTGGTCCATTTCAGACAAACGAATTAATTCCATACAGGTTTGGCCAGAGAAGGATATTCGCATTGGAGAGGTCTGGGATGCAAAGAAAGTCTTAATTTTCCACTTGGGGCTCTAAGGATTTTTTTAAGCACACAAAGCTGAATACAGATATCACATAAAAGGTAAAAAGAGTCTTTTCCTCCCCCCAAAATAGGTTTCTCATTTTTTAATAGAGACATATAGAGGAAAATATAGTCTTTCGAGTACCTTCAAACTAAAACTAAATGCTTTATTGACAATGGAGTCTTTCTAGCATGAGATGCATTGTTCCATGTCAAGAAGGCATTATAAAGCATGAGTTAGTTTCCTCATAGGCCTCTTGACCATTACTCCCTCCAAAACCATGAGCAACTTGAATATTATTCTCACTTTTATTACTTTACTCTCTGTGTTGCCCACGACAGATTAGATTCTTAAGTTTACTTCCTGCACCAGTTAAAACCATTATCTTCCTCCCTTTCAAATCCCCTCCAAAGGCCTATTTCTTCTCCATTGCTTACAAAAAAAAAAAAAAGGTAGGTAAGCATAGCTTTTTTTCTCTTTCCCTAATTTACAAGAGTCAAAACAGGGAAAAGAGGGAGCTGAAGAAGTGTTTGAAGAAGCAGAACTGAGCACTTTAACAAAAATAAATCAAACAATACAGTTGCTGGCAGTCATTGCTAACAAGCCACAGTGATTGTACCACCTATCATTCTCCCCCAGACCTTTCAAATTCGAAACAGTGATTGCACTTTCCACTTTTGCTGGCATAGACTTGGCAATAAATTACCTTTGTGGGAAAATACTTTAAAAAAAAAACTAACCAAAAGATTGGAAGCTAGAAGGAATGTTGCTTTTTTTAAGTGCAGAACTCTCTGTCAAAGCATCTATTTTCTCTCAGTTTGACGCATTACCTTATGATACATAATGTTCTTGGAGGCAGCTCTATGCACTGGCTACACCTCAGAGGTGTTCTCAAAATGAGCAGGCAGAAGGGCAGGTCCTTGTGTGAACTTACAGACTTTAAACAAAGAAAACAGGGCACCCCATGTAATCAATCTGTCATGTGATTTCCCCAGGTTGTTCATTTCAGGCAAATCAGAATATCCTTGTTACTTGTGCTAATGATTAACATAACCCACTCATCTGGCACTCCCAGTGTGATGAAAAGCAGTAAAATCCCCCAACTTTATTTTTCTGTGGCTTAGAAGAGATATGTAACAAGATCTACAGCTTTTTATTTTTCTAGGCTAAGGTAGCTGGCAGGAAAACATCTCTCCATACAGGTAAAACAACAAGACCTTCATTCTCCAAGCCCTTGCTGCTGGAGCAGAAAGGTGAGAGGTGCCAAACAGATGGACAAGATATGGAGAGATGACAAAGGACACTGGATTCTCCTTTGGCTGATATTTGAATGCACAAAAGTGTCAAACATGTTCTCCTGAGTGGGTGCCACCCCCACCATTCCTCAGCTGCTCACAGAAGAGGATGGAGACAGCTCGTGTAGCACCAGCCTCCACTGACCCAATGCTCCTGATTTCACACCCCATGTTACTCATACTCCTTGAGGTCTGTGTGAGGCAGGAGACACCAAGTGAAGGGGGATGTTCCAAGCCCAACAATCCTGGTCTGCACAGATGGTGGGAAACCACTTGTTCCAGGGCAGAAAGGTCAGCCTTGGACCTCACAGGGAGTGGAGACAGCAGTTTTCCCCCAACGCACCAGTGCCAGAAAATTATGCTTTCCATGGCCAAAGATAATTCTCAAAAGATCAGCCCAAGGGTGCAGAAGACCTTATTGAAATCAGCAAAAAATCAGAGACAATATAGTCTGATCCCATGCACCTTAATTTTGGTGCTTAATACACAGCTATGAATTAATTCTATTCTTCAACATCTTGTTTTCTTGTTTCTTCTTGTAAGGTATGTTTTGCCCATGTTTTTGGATTTGAGGATTGTTTTTTGGAGGGGTTTGGGGTTTTTGTTTTGATTGGTTGTTTTTTACATGAGCAAAACAAAGCATTATTCTTTCCTAATTTTTAAGACAGCGAGGTTTTTGAGATCAAAGGCAGACTAAGCTACCTGAAAAAAAAAAAAAAAAAAAACATTTGACTCAACATTTTTATTTTCTTCATGGAAGCTGTGTACATCTTGTGCTAGGACTGAGGGCACCAGCTTGACTTCTACTTTAGCTCCAGCCAGAGAAGATTCTCAAAGAGAAAAATACTTTTTAAAGGAAGGGAAAAAATATACTTTTGAACTGGGAACTGTAGCAAAGAAGTAAGGTTTTAAAATAAATCTTTTTCTTTAAACCACATTACTCTTCCTTAATGTCAAAAGCAAACCTCAGAGGACTCATGGAGGGCACTGTGTACACACATACAAGAACTAGAAAGTATTTTTCATTGTTTTTCCTGGAAATTATGCACCAGCTTCTGCACAGACTCATTTTTTGGCATGGATCTCCAGGATGCCACATGCTGAAGGACAAGTGGATATATACTGAGCTTGCTAAAATCAATGATACTGCCTTGCAAAAAATTTCACAGCAGTTTTAGCCAAAATAAAAAGCAAGTGCTGAATATCTCATAAATCAGCTTTTAGCTAGCATAAAACTGCAATGGCACAACAGAGCCACATCAATGTGCAGAGGACAGCAACATTCTGTGCAGCTCTGCAACCAGGACTAGAGCAACAGGAAAGTGGAAAAAAAAAAGACAGCAAATCCAGCTCCATTCCTATTCTTTTACCCTTGCATATACATCAGAAATCTGACAAATGCAACAATTTCCCTGTCTGGCAGCTCAGCAAAATTGCTTGTTTCAGACTGAGTTATATGATGTTTGAAGGATTTTCTAAGCCTTCAACAGCAAAATTAGAAGCATGTGAGTAACATGGATTATTTCAAGCATGGTGAACTTTCTCAGCAGTTCCTAACTGGTTTTAGACCATTAAAACATGCAAGAGGACAGCTACATTTTCAGCTTTCAGCACAAATATAAAAACAACGAAACATAACAGGAACCATCTGTAATAAAATAGGCTCCAGAACAACAGCTCGAGGCAGAAGCAGATTCATGTATTTTAATGTGGAGTCTTGTAGATACATTTTGAGATAACTGGCCCCACAATAAAATACAGGCTCCCTGCATAATATTTTATTGAGAGGAAAGGAATCAGGTTCTCTCAAGTAACATAGCTACTAAGTTGGCTAGTAGGGAGGTGCTAGGAGAGTGCAGCAAGAGTGGTCTCTGTATCTGCTTAAAATTCACATGCAGTCCTGACACCTCTGTGACAGCAAGTGCCTCCTTGTCTGTACCACCTCACAAGAATGGATCTCACATGGAAGCACTCAAGGGCAGCAGGATCCAGCAATCCTGCTAGCAGGGGGTTTGGATCAGTCTCAGTAACCTGTCAGCAAGATGAGCTGTTCTTCAGACTCAAGCTCCCAGCCTGTACCATGCAAAGGGCATTTTTCAGGTAGCTTAGTCTACCTTTGATTTCAAAGACCTTACTGTCTTGAAAATTAGAAAAGAAAAATGCTTTGTTTTGCTCATGTAAAAAACAACCAATCAAAACAAAATCCCAAACCCCAAACAAAAACCTCTGTCTAGTATAGACACACTAAGACCAAGAGAACAATCTTACTGAGACAGACCAAAGCCAGCAGCTCTTGCTCACAGCAAATTAGTGATGGGCATTAATAAAGAAAACATGAGAACCCAGCGAGTCCAGAGTTATGTTGCCTTCCACATATCCATCTTGCCTTTAGCAAAGCATAGTTTTGATCTCCTTCCCCTAAAAAGCATCCAATCCTCCCATTCCCTGTTCACCAGTTCATTTATCTGGATTTTAACACAGGTACATTTGTCTCCATGACACTGTGTGGCAATGAAAACCATCACATAATATTCAATTGTAAGCAAACATTATTCCTCTTATTTTAAAGCTGCTTGACAAATTTATTTGGCTCTCACACTAACATAGCCTTCCCTACCTGCCTTCTGTTTGCTCTCCAAGCTATTCAAGCTGGTAAAACTTTTTCTATTCAGTCTTTTCCCAGCCATAAATTGTTCCATTTCACTGATCAAATTACTATTGCTCTATTTGAGCAATAAGCAGAAATATTCAGGGACTTATCTACAGTGACTACTAAATCTCTCACCAAATGGGTAATAACTAATGCATAGTCCATCCTTGCCTGAGTTAACTGCAATGTAGTGCAAGTGGAGAAAAGTAGCCTTATCAACACAGGATTGCAACCCCCATTTTATAGTCCATTCAGTCACTACAATTGATCTTCCCTCCATTCCACAGTTAATTCTCATTTTAAATAGCTTAGAGACAAGTTTCAGCACCCCATAGTTTATTTCCTCTTTCCAAACAATTTCCAAGAGTGCATTTAGCACCAACTGTTCTAGCTCCACATAAATCTCTGATAACACCCTTCCAGACCAAAAACCAGTCCTGTCTAGTTTTTTTTTTTTTAATCAGTTTTTAGACCAAGAATCTTCACCCCACAGAATTCAATTTTGTTTCTTCTAGACCAAGAAGAATGCCATTCAGAAAAATAAAACAGTAGTAAAAATAAATACAGATATGTTATGTCAATTACATCATCAAGCAAACAAACAGCTTTGGCAGAGGGAACAGAAGCAGTGTGACTAAATACTGCCACTCCAGCCCATCTCCAGCCTTGAGCAATCCAAACTCAATGCAAGCAAATCCCAGTCAGGCTTAGGGATTTGTCTGCATATCAATAGTAAATCCAAATCCCTGGAGGATTCACAGTTATCTCAAAGCTCACATGTATGGGAAATAAAGCACTAGCCACTCATCCCTAAAGCTGTAACATAACACAGCTCTTGCTCGTGGGGTAGTTATTGATGGTGCTAAGAAAGCAGCTGTAAAAAGGCAGCAGTTTGATTATTCCTGGAGCATTTCTGGAGGTCGAGGTGGGTGGGAATGACATGCCTTCGCCATATAAAAAATAAATATCTTCCTTTCTTACTGATAGAACTCAAGTACTGTATAAAACATGGAGGTAGGACGCATTGCCCAATTCTTTTGCTGTGTATTTTTAGATTAAATAGATTGAAGTATTTTTAGATTAAATGCAATCAAAGTGTGCCTCAATAGCTGCTTCCACAAGGCTGCTAAAACACTTTGGCTGTCTTTCAGCTGCCAGATAACTCTGCACAATAACTACTCCACACCACTTCCCCAGTAAGGCCAACATGTCCCGGGTGTCTGCAGCAAACTGTGAATGGCATCACAAATGAGAAGTGAAAGTTCTCAGAGCCTCTACAGCATAAGTCTGGGTTGCTAAGGAGGATAGAAACACTGTAGAGACGTAAATTATTTTAGCCTATTAGTGATCTTTCATGAGAAGCACTCACAATGGAGGAAAAAAAAATCTGGGAATTCAGCTGCATGTATTTTTTTATTCCTGCAATTCCCTTCAGTTCACTGGGCTGTGCAGACAATAATTTTCAATACAGTCCAATAGCTCCATTTGTTTTCTCAGACTTCTTCCAATTTCAAGCCCTGTAGACTTCAGCTCTGCATAGTTTTAAGAGGAGCACTGTAAATCTCTTCAAATTCACATGCATCTCTAAATTAAAGTGCACTTCTGAAGCATTTCTTAGTCTTTCACCCTTAAAAGCATCAACAGCCCTGACCTAAGAGGAAGAGCACAATTATGGTTGTTTGTCAGTAATTTTCTTCATAGAAAGGACAATGTAGACTGAAATTTGTTTTTCATAGAAAAATACTTGAACAGCAATGCCAAATAGCTAGGAAACAAAGCAAGAGGTGCCTCTGCTATGAATGAAAGGCAAAAATCTTTGCTAGCACATCTTTTTCTAGTGCAAGCAACACAGACATGAAACAAGTAAATTCAGAAAGAGGTCCAAATGCATGCCAAATAAATTATAAGATAACTAAGCCTCGTATTGACCAGGACCAAGAAGTGCTGAGTTGTCACTAAAGCCCAGGCCATTTAAATTTGTTTTGTGTTTAGGAACACCAACGCTGACATCAGCAGAAACATTTTCAGAAAACCATTTCCTTCCCACGTAAGGAATGGCAGAAGAGGATGCAACCCAGAAAAATGCCAGTATAGATCAGCTCAGGGGTTTATTGACCTTATAATGACAGCAGTTTTGTCTTTTCCCACAGGATGTAATCCTAAACTGCTCAAAGTTCCACTGTTTGTGTAATGCTCTTCCTATGCTATACAGGATAGAGACAGATTTTTACAGGTTCACTAAGATAGGAAAGGACCCCTAACATCAATGACCACTTAAACAGGAACTAGAAAAGTATCCATTTGTTTCTAACCAATATTAGACATCTTTCATGGAAGTAACATCCCAGCACAAAGTCCATTGGGTACAGGGTAATATAAATGAAGACCTGAGGAGAAAAAGAAAGGAACTCTTGAATAATACTACTATGCTAAACATTTTGCAAAGCAATTTTCTCACCTAGAACATACTGCAGAGATGTCCTTATTAGCTAAAGGAGCTATGAAAAAAGGTCATCTCCTTATTTTGCTTTGAAGAAACAAGATTCACCTGAAAGCATACACAGGAGTGTACAGTAAAGTGAACTGTCAGGCAGCCTTTAAATACTGGACTGAGTCAGCCTCCTTGTCCGTCAAGTGAAGGGAAACCTCAGAGGGCTGCAGTTACATGCCTGGATCCAACAGCCTTCCTGAGACAGAGCAGTGAATTGCCAGTGAGACATCAAACCCATCCTTTTGAATAACAAGAGCTTCCACAGCTTCTCATGTCACTCACCTCCCTGCCTCAACTCATTCCAGCTCAGCCCATGGGAGCGGATTCCCAGCCTCATTTTGGGGAAAGCAAGAGAGATACCACAGTTCCATAACCATTTTCCCTTTGGGCAGAGATTTTTGCCATCGGGAGCTGCTGAGTGCTTTTAGTGCTAATTGGCATTAGCCACACTCATTCCAGCACCACTTGGTGAATACATGACGTGAGATGCGAAATCTGCTGAAAGCAAAATCTCAGACCTTGATGGAGAGTAACAGCTCTACCCCTGCATCACAATCTTTCCAAAATATCCAGGTGACTGGCTATTTCCTCCCCCATGGAGGGGCATAACTCCCAACCTAAAACTCCTTAAAGGGTTAAATGTACCAATCTCTATACTCTTCCCAAGTCCCCACACCTCTGATGCTTTTTCTAACAGCACAATCTTCAGTTTCAATATAATCTTTTCAAACCTAATCTAAAATAGCACTTTCCTAATTGAACACAGAGCTATGTGAGCTGCTCTCTGTTCCTCACAATTGCCTACATATTCACCAGGAAAGAGAGAAGTAACAATGTACAGCAATTCAAATGCTTTCTTTAAAACAACATAAAAAATAAAGACCTTCAGCAGTACAGCGCTTTGCTCCTTGCAGGAGCTCCCCTCCAGCCAAAGGACTCCAGTGATTCCTTCACAATTCACAATGATTAGACCAATATTTTCTATCTTGAAGCTGAGGCAAAACCTTGAGTTAAGGGAATTTCAGTAAATATGGAAACACCTGGTGATTTTCATTCAAGATCTGTGCAGGCAAAGAAAGAGTAGGAGTTAGGCAAAGATTTCTCACCTCAATGCTGCTTTTGATTAATTACAGTGAAATTTCAGTCTTTTATCCACTACTGTAAGCAGAATAAGATTATTACAGGAGAGGCTGATCCTTGAGCAAATACAGAAGACATGGATGAACCCAGTTACCCACTTTAAATTTCTACTTCGCTTCCACTGTGTTCCTCAGAAGACCCCTCTTATGTCTTTTTTCCCCTTTGCTTTTCCAGCTGCAGTAATGTTCTGTTTAGATATCCTCACTGAAATATCCACAGTGACTTTTATTCCTTAGAGAGCTCCACAGCTCCAGAGCACATCTCTCTGTGTGAATTTAGGCCATTTTTGCCAGCACGCATCACTTGACATTTAAAGTGTCACCATTGATACAAAGCTCCTGGCACACCAAAATCTACTTGGAGATTTTTGTCCTCCTTTACACTCTCTACCAAATGTTTTCTCCTGTCCTTTTTTTCCAAACAAGAATTCTCTGCAAATGAAAAAGTACCCTGTTGACAGCCATGTGAAATACTTTGCCTCTCCAAAGAGCATACAGGTTCAGAAACAGATGGAAATTTAGACATTCTGCTTTATCTCAGTGAATCGATACCAGCATGCGAAGGGTAGTGGAGGTTGAGGGTCTAAGGTCCACAGGGTTGTTCATCTCCCTTGCTCAGATGCCCCTTGGATGGGCATTTAACATCAGTGCTGAGAGCAGGAGGTTGCAGCTCTGAACTGCACAGAGGCTTCCAGACACACACACGTGCCCTTGTGAGTGTTTACAGCATTTGGAATGGGCACAAGTACTCATCTGCAGTTTTAAGAGAACATGTCCTAGCTGTGTTTGTCTTAGAGGATTTGGTTGCATTGGGGGTTTTTTGAGGCTATTCAAGTATTAGGAATATTTGATGAAGCAGCCTACTGCATACAGATTTCCCAGAAATGAGAGAACAAAGATACACTGATGAGCTGTGCTTATCCACCTCCAGGGTGAGATATAAAATGTATGAACTGCTTCAGACCAAAACAAACAGGAATTTAAGAACCTACTGACTAAAATGATAGGACAGAGATGAGAGCTGGCAGAAGTTAAACTCACATCTTAATTATTATTGTCAGCATTTCATGGTACATACTCCAAATTCTGTTAGATAACTTACTCAGTGAAAAGGTCTCCTGAAAAACCAAGTAACTCAGGTCAGCTATGCTGGACTGCTACCATTCTGTGTCCAGAGGTAGTCCCACCTGTGCCACTTCATAGCTGCAAAGTCTAACAGATGCAAGATTCCACCATTTGAGTGAAATAGCAATTTGACCCCAGACTTACGTGCTGCCCTTTGCTATGCCAAGACTCTCAATCAGTTCCCCTGCAGTGACCAGGCAGCTTTCCTGTTCCCTCATTTCTGGCACCTTGCTGCTCCAGTTTGGAGGTAAATCCCACACTGGTGCTTTGTCAATTGTCACCAACAGCTGTTGACTTTTCAGGACATATCCCACGTCCTCATCAGTACCAGTGTTATTTCACACTTTATTCCCTGCAGTAACCCAAGACAAGCATCATCCGGTCTGGGTGTTCTAACCTCACATCCCTTTGTTGCTTTATATAAAATAGGCTCTTGCAGATCAGAAATCCAGAGTACTCAGAGTAAGCAGTATGGAGTAATGTTTTGCTCCTGATGTAAAAATCTCAAATTTGCTTGCAACAAATACTCCTATATGAGGTTAACTTGATTTTAAATTTAATCTCATTGCTAAACAGATGTTTGTCTTGAGATCACCACAAACACACAAATGGGAGCTTGCCACTTTGAATCTGACCATAACCTACTGCTGTATGAAAATTCTGAAACACAAACTAATTTTCATCGATTAAAGATTCACATCAATCTTTCAGCCTCTTCACTGGTATTGTTGATTCCTACAAGCAGTGGCACAAATCTACATTTTAGGTGAACAAGTACTGACTCATGAGTCTCCAGTGTAGAGCAATTGCTGCTCTCACATTCAAGGAGCTGTGGCACATTAGACATCCAATTATGGACCAGGTGGGGAGAAATGCCTTTGAATTGCCTTTATAGTTGCAGTTAATAATTTGACCTGTGATCTTACCTTTCATCAGAGGAGACTAAACATGTTAAAACTACTCAGCCTAAAAAAAGTTTACGAAATGTTGGCTAGATTTAACATGTATATTCATATTACAGATCAGGAAACCTGCAAGTGTATGTTTTATCTGCCATTTCCAAAATAAGGAGAATGAACATGCAACTCCCTATTACTGACATTTTCAAAATTAATTTGAGGTAAACAGTTGGAAAAGTAAACAAATTGGAAAGGGACATTTTCAAAAATGACCGTGCATCTATGCTTAGCTGATTAGATTATTGGTCTCAGCATGGGCATCCAACATAACCCCTTTTAATTTAACTAAAAAAATAAAGGAAATACACCATGTTTTAAATTGCATATACATTCAGAAATTACATTATTTTTCCAATAACAAAGTTAATAAATGCAGAAAAGCATTTCTTTCTCTAAAGAATAACACACCCAGCTAGAGCCTTCCACACATGTGATATAGGTAACCTAGACAAAAATATTCCAAACTGCCAAATCCAGGAGCACGTTCAGCATCCCCCTTTGTCCCTTTTAGTCAACACTTACTCCCAATGTTGTAAGAGGAGACAGAATCTTGGCTCTTTTCTTTATTTGTTTGGGCTTTTTTTTCTTAGGGTTTCAATTTATCAATAGTGCTGGATAAGCTTGACTGCAACGAGCTGACTAAAGAGTCTTCTGAACACAACTGCTCCTCTTCCATGCATTAAAATTTTCTGGAAACTGAACTCCAAAACTCCTGGATTTCATTCAAACACGTTTTCCCAGGGATTTATTTGGAATTTTCCAAGCTTTCAACTGCAAGTTCAGCCTGCACCTCCCATGAGGAGCAGCTGGGCTCCTTGCAGCTTGGCTGGAGGCACAAGGGGACTGCCTATGCCTAAGGGAATTCCCCAGCCTGGCCAAACCTCAAGGGAAGGCTGGAAAAGGTCTGTGCCTGTGAGACACAGTTCCCATACTGAGACAGAATGCTAGAGGCACAGAAGCAGAGAGATGGAGCTGAAAAACAACAAATCACTAAACTTCCTAGCAGGGAAGGGAGTGAGAGTTTTCTAATTCCTTAGAGATGTCTCAGCAGGGAAAGGAGCTTTTGTTTTTATCTGAGATGGCCAATACACATCAGGATTAATTAGTAGTCATTAGAAGATATTTTCCAATGAAAAAATAAACGAACTAGGAAACAAGAGGACCTTCTGAATACTTTGAATTCAAAATGAAGCACAATTCTCACACACACAGCTCTCATTACAATGTTTTCCATTGCCTTGGGGAAACATATTTCACTGAAAAATTACAATTTTCTAACAAAAGAGTGTGACTTCAGAAGCCAGGTTCCTCCACAGGCACAGTGCTATTTTCACTACACAGACAAGTGCAAAATGTGAAGGATAACACCCTCTAAATGAAACCAGAGCATCACACACCTCTGCCAGTTCCACTATTAATTTGTTCTGGAGAACCCACTTTCAAAATTATCCTGAAGCTTGCAACTGTCTTCCGAACAGGAAATTATCCCAAACAATATCTGAAAGTTGGGTTAGAAGATAATTTCTTTAATCAATTGTTTGAAATATTTTGTCTTAGTCAGATCAATATTAAATTGCTAGTTGGAGGTAGAGAATTATTCCATTATCTCTTTTAGAGGTGCAGAAAATTGCTTTAATTTGTCAATGGGAAAGGGAGAGAAGTTGTCAGGCTTCATCAATAGACTTCATCAATTCATCAATACAGTCTCACTATAAACCCCTCTTCAACCACCTCCATAAGTAATCTTACAGAAACAAAAAAGTAATTTTTTCTGTTACAAGAAAAATAAAATGCACTTAGCAAAGATTGCTGATAAACTAGGTTTTTGTACAGAAATCTACCTGCAATTAATTGAATAAACTTCTTTTGGTCTCTTAATTAGTGAGCATTATTCAGTATAAAACTGGCTTTTTTTTTTTTTTTTTTGTAATTTGCTTTAGGTGTGTTTGATGAAATAAAGGACAACTGAATGGCAGCATTCCTCTGTTCCAAGCTCAGTGTGATGCTCACATGGGCAAATAACATCCTGCCATTAGTATGTGCCTAGACAATGAGGGAGAGGGTCTACAAAGGCAAATGGAGGGGCAAAAAAATAAAAAAAAATACAACCACAAAGTAAAGCAGATGTTCACAGGAATCAGTGAGAGCTTGGAGCCTGATCTAAAGTCCCCTGCAGATGATGGCAGCCCTGAATCAAACCCTCAGCATTACACAGCCGAGCTCTGCTCAGCTTTGCAGGAAAGTTGAATTCCTGGTCCCTTGCTTAGCAGAGGTAGAGATCTCTTTCCCAAGACTGGGTTAACTTTTGAAGGAAGCATTATTCCTTCCTCCCCAGCCAGGGAAAAAGACCAATTTTTGTACAATGGAGACTCCTTCAAAGGAGGAAGAAAAGGTTATGTATGAGCACTCAGGAGGAAGAAGTCCCAACACTCAGGTGCAATAACCACCCAACAGCAGAGAGAGTTACAGTTTGCCAGACATTCATTACCCTAGCCTAGAAAAATGGCACAATAGATCATTGCAAGTAAAACAACTGGCTTTTCCCTCCCTCACTGTCATTCCCAAAGCCCCTCTTGCCTTTCCTTCTCAATTCTCAAGCCACTTTCCACAGCACTGAATGTGCACAGTACTGAGCACCAGGAGCAAACAGGATCAGGTACACTCAGAGAGCTGTGCTGGATGCTGCTCATCTCAAACCACCAGCACATACACCACAGCATCGTGTGTGATGAGAGCTGCCTTTCCTCACGGATTAGAGAAAGGAGTCCAGCAATCTTGAAACACCTTCAGTGCTTGTGGACAAGATTGGCCATTATGTCACTAAGCATTATGTCATGAAGCTTGTCAAGCCTAAAATTCAACAGTTCCTGCAAGAACCCACTTACCAGCTATCCAAGGAGCCTGACACAGATATTTTACACCTGTTCCGTTTCCTGCTGCTTTTGCAAAAGAAATCCATGTAGCTCACACTCATACTTCCAGGAAAATTTAAAAAATAATCTCCAAGTCCAACACCTCAGACAGCCAGGCTAGGTTGAAAACAGAGAAGTGCCTCCCACCAGTGTGCCAAACTGAAACTGGGAAATCTAAAGCAGGAGGAAGAAAGGAGGTAATACAATCAAAAGCTAATTCCTGGAAGAGAAAGCTTGCTGGTGAGCTGATCAGTGTGAGTCTGCTGAAATGATGTATGGCGGGGTGGGGAGGGCATGTGTGCACACACATGCACACAAACGTCAGCCCCTTCCTTGGAAGTGGATTAGGTGGCAGATGGTGTCAGAACCTGAGCTGCTGTCAAGAGCAGAGTTCACACTGTCCTGCTCTCCTGTGCTTAGAGATGAAAGCAGCACAGACAAGCCATTAAAAAAGGCTGATATATAGCTGACAATCAGCTTTGTCACTGGCAGCGAGTGGAACGACATCCCTCCGACATCCCTCCGCTTGCTCCCTTCTCCCTCCAGAGCCCTTACAGGCAAAATCCTCTCTGAAATGGAGACAAAAGAGGAAACAAACGTGCGTGTGCAATCTCCCAGCGTGAGAAATAGCAGAGGCTCAGTTTTTCACAGAGAAACTAGAACCTGCTATTACCAACCCAAATATCAGAACCCAGGACAGAGTGGGGGGAAGCAGAGCACTCAGCTTAAGATCTATTAAAAGCAAAGTGAGCAGGAGAAAAAGAAAAAAAAATAACAACAAAGAGAAAGGAAGAAAAAACCCACTGCCCTTGATTGCCAACACGATGAAAATAAATGAGAGAAATCATGCTTGGGAGGGGCACACCAGCTGAAAGCAGTCACAATGACTTTGTGCAGGCACCCCTGTTATTACTAATTATTGCAGATAATAAGGGTTTTCAGGCTGAGCAAAGGGATTTTTTTCAATTCCTAAAACCTCATTTTCTGTGTCCTGTCACCTACCTCCCCCTTTTCTTTGGCCTCTGAGCACCTGCTTTACATAGCTTACCCTGTATTATCATTAGCCTCATGGATAATTGATAGCTGTGCTCCTGCAGCTGATGCTAAGAAAAGAAAGACAAGGTGGTTCCATACACACTTGCTATAAATAGACTCACAACATGGCCAGCCTTTGCCAACATCTGATGATGCCTTCCCTCCTGGGTACTAAAGTTAGCTGGTTTCTCAAAGTCAGGGAAGAAAAGGAAAGCAAGGTAAAATGCCTTCAATTAATTTTGCAGAGATTGAAGGGATAAAAATAAGAGTGGGGCTTTATATTTTTATGACATGCTAAAAATACTCACTTTATTAAACCTTTAGTGCAGTTTGCAAAGCAGAGTTTAAAAGCTTGCTTTTTTTCTTTTTTTTTTTTTTTGCAGCAAGTGTGAAGCTCCAAATATTTATCTGGTGATGGAGTCTTGGTCAATAGGGCTGAAAAGGGTCATGAGCAGATCTCTGCTGAGTACAGCACGTGGGAGCAGGACAGAGATGACACAAGCTCTCAGCAGCACTGAGCCCCAGTAGCTCTGCAAAGCCAAAGTGCTCATGCTCCCAGCTCTGAGGCTGAAGGCTCTCAGTCCTGAGAGCAGGGCAATCTCAGCTGCCTCTGCACGGCTGCCAGGAGGCTCAGCCTGCCTCAGGCACTGACTCGGCAGCAAAGCCTCAAACCTCAGCTCTGGTTGGTTCTGGGCACTTCTGGGGCAGCCTGCTGACCTGTCCTTCACCAGACATGCCAGAGGTAGGTTCCAGCTGGATAAACTTGAGTCTAGCTTAGCCCATCAACCAAAGGAGCTATGATGCTCCATGCAGCTCCCCCTTGGTGAACTCCTGCTTGCTGTTGAGTGTCCCCAAAGCCCTTTCCAGTGCTGCAGCACAGAAATTCCCTTTGCAGGATTCACCCAGACTTTTGGCAGGTTCACCCCCCCGCCCAGTTTACCCCACTTCCCAAACCTGCCTCTCATTGCATTTTCTCCTCCTTTGACAAAAAGCTACCCCAACATGATGTAGGCTCCAAAATCACCTGCTCCCAAATTGGAACAGATGTTTATCTATTTTTGCCTTATTCATTGTATCCAGGTGGACTTTGCAGATCAAGATGATCTTTTTCCCCTTAACATAAAATTTTTATTTTGGGACATTCTTAGTGCCTTCCATCTACAAACACTAATATAGGCTCAGTTCTCACTCACCAAGCTTCACCAGTACAAATAAAGCAAGGAGAAATTTAAAATTTTTCCTACTGAGAAAAGCAGCTGCAGGAAAGTGTTTGCCCCAGCACATGCCAAGGTATTGGCACTGCTTTTGTCCTTGCAGTAGCCACCTCCCATTTCAGAGCTGATGAACTCATAGATGCCCTCAGAACGCTCTCATTTTCTTTCTGAAAGCCATTTTAGACTGCAGGAGTACAGCAGCATGAAAACAAACAACTGTTTGTCCTAATCTTCAATCAAATACCAAAACAAAGAAAATGTGGCTCTGTGTGTTCTCAAACACAGTGTCCAGTCACGACACAAGAGCAGCATCTCAGACCTCAGGGAAGGGGAAAAAGAAGAGAACCTAAGCCAAGCCTCCATGCAGCTCTGACAGGCAGCCTGCACACAGCAAGAACAGTGGTACAAAGCCACACAACTTTGAGGAGTGGGAGGAGGACTTTTGCTTAAAAAAGCTCCAGAAATCTGCATAAGGTGGAGGCTTCATCTTAAACTTGTAGCTTGAAGCTGCCAAGAAAACTGCATCAGGAGCAAAAGAAAAAAAATCCTTTTATAAAATTGCTTACCTAGTCAGTGCAGGAGGGCAATCACTCTATGGATGAAACAAAGAATAAAAGCATTCAAACAGTTTGTCCTCTCACCAGCCAAATAAGTACCCACTAAAATGGAAGCTTTAAATACTTAATGTCCTAAACAAGCAAATTTACCCACAACAAGACTGCTGGTTCAACACAAACCATCAGCACTCACAATAAAGTTGATAGAGGTTTTACATTAGCTGCACTATTACCAGTTGGGGACAGATGAAACCCACTCACAGAAGAAAAGGTGAAACAGTAGCAGAAAGACAGAGATCAGATGGAGAACAAGTGACCTTTCCCACCTTTGTTACACTTGCAAAAAGCACTTGAACATCACCAAAAGTGTGGGAGACAATTTAGCAGGGATCAGTGCTTGGAGTCTCAATAGATGATGCTGCTATTTTGAGATTGTGTAAGAGAACAAATTAACCTTCTTTATAAATCTTGGCTTACTTTAATAGATGTACTGGATATTGGACTAGAAATAACATCTTGTATTCCTTTAATTTCTGTACTGATTGACCTCCTTACAACAAATATCCACCATTTGAGCACTGGCACCATCAACCACGTGGTCAAACCCTCAGCTGCTTGACTGGTGTCTTGCTCACACACTTGTGACTAAAACAATCCCCACCCTGAGACCAGCAATGCCTTTCCCACATGCTCAGGTTAGCAGAAACCTTGGAGATTTTCCCACCTTTCCTTACAACAGATGGCCCTGTGTGTTTCCCCAAGATCACCTGGGTATTTTCACTTCCAAATTCCCACTCCAGCAGGGACCCAGGAAGCTGGCAATGTCTGACATCTCATTGATGGCTCCTTGCAGCACAGGAGAATTTTTCAAATACTGTGCTAGAGGGCTTGATTTTATTACAGTAATATGCAAGTTCCTTAAAAATTTAGGCACAAGAAAATTCAGCATTCCCCCCCCCATATATATTCAGACTTGTCAATTATGCAATTACAGAAACAGTAATCAATGATCAGCATAGCCCCATCCAATTCCCCACTTATTTTTGGTTTTACTTGTCAAATGCTTTTCTCCCAACACTTTCAAAAATCACAGAAGAGTTGAGATTTTCTTTGACAAGCCTGCACCTTTCCACCCCTCACATAGGCAGAAAAGCATTTTTCTGTGCATTAGCCAAAAATGTGATTGATTTCCACCTATGTTCAGCCCACCACCAAAATTCTGCATTTCAAATGCAACTTTAATATAGCAACCTATTTTACTTCCAAGTGGGCTGAACACCCAGAAGTTACTAATGGAGAAGTCTAGTGTAGAGCATACAGAGGAAACAGAAGTGGAAAGTTTCCAGATGAAAGGAAAAAGTTATTTCCCAATGAAAACATAAGTCAAAGGAGCGATGCTCATAATGGTGACAATTGCAGATGGAAATCTAATTGGAGATCAAGAGAGGCCAGGTGAGCTGAAGCTAAGCCTAGGAAAGTGAAGCCTGGCTTAGAAACATCATCATGCTATTATTTCACTGCACACAGAGAGCTCAGCCTGACAGATTCTGTCTTGCTGAGGATGCCTGAGGCCTCACCCCATCCACCACTTAGTCTGTTGACTCAATCTTTGACTGTAAATGAAAAATTTATAAAAGGCCTGGTAGGGAGAGTGCGTGAATGGTTGCAACCCCCTCCAGAACAATTCCTTCATGGTGCTTACAAATCAGAGCATGTGTTTGGCACTTGCCTCTCTCTGACAGAGTTCAGCCACAAATGAGTGCCTGGGGTAGGCATCCCAGCCTCCCTGAAAATGCTGCTTTGCAGGCAGACCAGAACAAGTGAGAAACAGTGTGCCTCAGGCTATGCTCATCAATTCATTCAGAGCACAACATACTTGGAAGTCTGGCTTAAAAGTAGTAGCATTTGTAGCCACATCTCTTGCTGCAAGAACAAATCTTGCAGATTTGCAGGAGAATCCCATGCATCCTCCTGGGTTTTTGCCATTCCTGGCTGGGCACCCCAAGCTAACAGGAATTTCCCTAAAACTCTGCATGTCACAGCTTGTCATGGCTGTTCCAGGGCAGAGCAGATATGCAGGAGAATGACAGCAAGCTCTCTTTAAAAAGACATTTCAGGCATTGATCACAGTTTTGAGCATTATTTCCACTGTACACTTTCATCTGTCAGCCACTCAGGATACACAGACCACATCTGCTTCTTGAGGACAGCATTTGCTCCTACCACTAAAATAAAATCTTTATTACACAAGTTACTCAAAAATATGCACACTACCCAGTGCTGCATACACTGAGGGTATTCTCTGAACAGCAGGAAGGTATTAGAAACTGGAATTAAACTGTGTCCTCACCCTAAATTTATGTAGCAAATGTACAGGCAGAGGCAGCGTGGAGGGCATTTTTGTTAGGTCATCTAGACAGTCATACCCTGTAGCTGTGAAGATTTCATTTCCTTTGGCAAAGGCTGCCCACTTCCATCAGGGAGATCAGGGGAAGCACAAAGATAAGCTTGCATGGGAGCTCACAGGAACATGTGTATCTGAGGAGTTTCTCAAGGTGCTGTGTCTGCAAAGTAACACATTGTCACCCTTGGGGGCTCTTTCTTTTTCACCCCTCTCCTTTTATTTTCTCACCTTTTTGTTGTTTTGTTGCTTGTTTTATAGCTCTATTTTTTTTTCCTGAGGTTTTTGTTGTTTACTGCTCTCTCCATCCCCTGCACTCCTCCCCTTTAAAATTAATGCTCTCTCTCAAACTTTTTGCTTTCCCTAGGTAATAGAACATTTTCTCCTCCTTTCCCTGCTCTCACCTTTTAGATCCATCCCCCACACCTCTCTAATTCAATATCCCTGTTACACTTCTGCTCTCTGCTTGCCCTCCTTCTTCCACCTTCACCATTTAATCTCCTCCCCTCCTATTGCCTTACAAATCTCTACCTTCCTTGCCCTGATCATTTTCTCCACTAACCATTCCTCCCTTCCCCTTTTATCTGGCTCAGTTCCTACTCCCCCACTTCACTCCTACCCACACAGCACCCATTGTGCCTTTCTCCTCCTGCCCCAGTTCCAAACCTCCTCATCATATTTCATTTTCCTGAATTCTATTCAGGTTCTCATATCAGCCTATCTCCCTTCATCATGTTACTGCATATTTCCCATCTCCTAAATTTTTCCTTCCCCATCCACCATCTCCATTTATGACAGTTGTGGGATTGTTGCTCTTATTAACAGCTATGACCTATTAAAATTTTGGACGTATCTTTTTCTGATCAGAGGTAAAGCCCCTTCATCCTCCTGTGCTATTTGTCTTTCTGTAAGCCCCACACACATCTCATTCCTGCCATATGCACTCTTCTGTCACAAGCAGTGCAAATGCTCTCCTCATATGGAATGATTTCATCCTAGGATAGCCCACATTCATGGAACTGGGTCACACAACTCACACAGCAGCTCTTTCTGGTGGGACAAGCTCACAACTTGCTACTTACTCCATGAACACTGAAATTAGCCTGATTTCAGATTTCACCTGCAGACTGACTGACAAACCCTCTCTCTGTCAGCCTTGCCAGCACAGGCTGGTCCATGTCTGTGTGTGCACAGCCCAGGATGAGCAGGGAACACTTCCCTGTGTCCACTGATCAGCAGCAACATGAGCTCTAACTAAAGCTATGCCAACCACCAGATGCCAAAGGACAAATAGAATTATTTCTCAATGTGAGGTGTAGGGGATTTTTTAGTAGACAGAGGGGCATGATTATAATAAGTTATTAAAAAGGGAAAAAAAAAAAAACAACAAGCGAGTGAGATCAACAGACAAAACCCAATTAAGAAAATCACTCAATCAACCTCCCAGGGTTGGGTTAGCTCAGGGGACTGTTCAGTAGGATCTTCAATACCAACAACTGAAATTGCATACAGATGGTTCTGCTCTGTACTGTGGTGATGTAAACAGAAGCTATCCTTAACCTCCTGCATCCTCCCCTTACGCCCAGATTCAAATGACTGCATGATTTGGCATTTGAAATCCAAATGAAAAAAACACAATACCTGGTGAGAGATGTTCTTCTCAGCAAGAGGTCTGGCATCAAGCAGAGAACAAATACAAGCACCCAGGCTCTGGGAGCTACTACAGCACTGGAGAAAATAATTTTTTAAAAAGCTAAACAAAATTGACATTTTAAAGATTTCTGCTGCTTTTATCCTCTGCATACTTTTATCCTAATTTTATTGAAATGGCATTGTCTGAAGACCAGAGAAGAAAGTTGCTCTGCAACCTTTTTTACATCTAGGAGAAGGGATGTGGCTCCTGTGGCCTTGCAGAATAGGAGACAGAGTAAGATATCATAGCCACAAACCTTAACTTGTGTCCCTCGTGCACTTGCCACTCAGCTTCTAATGTCCCTCCATCATCTGCCATCTCCCTCTCCTCAGACTCTTCAGAGAGGGAACATGACAGGACTGTCAATAAAACTGCTCCTGTTGACTCCAACTAACATGGAGAACGTGTCCTCTAGAGCTGAGGACATTTTCATACACAAATGTTGTTCTGCAGCAAATAACTTGAGGATATTGCTGCAGCTGGGTAAAGGTGTTTTTAATCCAAAATGCTGGAACCTTGTGCTTAACCATTCCATCATTCCCCCCACTCCTCCCCAAATCCTTGAGGTGCTTCTGCTGGTAGCTAGTTGCCATAGGAACCCTAATCTTTATGTGTTTTGCTCATTAAATAAACTAGCATCAGAACTCTCCTTTTCGGCTCCTCTGTCCTTCTCCTCCCTTTACCCCTCCCTCAAAAAAGAGATCAAAAAGATAATGTGTTTGATAATCACCCTTTCCTCCTCTCTTCCTTTCTCCACAGGTCCTATGAGCTTTCCAAGTCCAATATCCAGAATTTGGCAGAAATAGCCACTGTGGTGCAGAGGGATGCATTAGGCCTGAGGGCTCTCTGGATTTTTCCAAAGAGAAATCAGAAGCAAGGCAGAGAGCACGGGGTAGGATAATGCAGCTTGAGAACCATGCTATGAAAACAGAGACCCCTAATCCCAGCTATTTTAGATGAAACTTTCCAGCATTTCCCATGACAACTCCCTTCTCCTAAAGTCCACACTATCAGCCTTATCCTACCTCACTATACATCAGCAATGCAATTTTAATGCCATTAGTGAGGGGGCAGCCCTGAGAAGGTGTTTCAGAGATGAAAACTGAAAACAGAAAGCAAAGGAGGCTAAACATATGAGAAACACCAAAAAGACAAGATGTTTGCAGTGGCCTAGAGCTTTCTAAATGAAGTTTTTTTCCGTACTATGGACCAGAGATCTAGGCCAGAATTATGTAGGTCTCAAACAAACCTTGTTTCTTCTGGTCTTAAGCCAATACTTACAAGGTGATAACTCCCACTCAGAGACACCATATTTTTCTTCACGTATTTTCTTGTAACAGAGAAAAAACTAGGGGCAAGAGTTGCTGTGTGCATGTCTAGTTGTCTAACCATGCTTTCCATCTCAGGAGGAATACATATATAAATATATATGTGTGTGTATATATATATGCTAGATGCAGAGATTCCTAAGTTGTTCTTCCCCTCCTAATTTTTAGTACAACAAATATCATTCAGAGAAAGAGCAACGCTATCTCACTCATTTGCATCGAAGTAAATACCTAGAAAATTAGTGATTTCAAGATGGAAAACAACAGGCAGAATATTTCAAGAGGCTGAATTCCCACTGCATGCAACACCAAAGCTAATGAGGACCCTATTTACCTGAATTTACCTGAAATTAACAACTAGTTAATCATTCACCCACACCACAACAAAATAGCCTCACACCATAGCAGAAGCATCAGTTTCAGCATCATTTGGGCATACCCAGGGATCTGCAGCAGCTGTTCACTGGCATATGAATCATGGTCCCCATGGAAGACTTGGCATTGCTCAGCCTGCCTCCAGTGGATAAAAGCACAATTCTGAAAGCAGTTGGACTACTGATTTCTAGCTAATTCAAGGCTTGGGCTGGTCTGAGTTTAGCTGAAAGACCCAGCAGCTATGGCAAATAACTGCCAGAGAAGCAGTCTCTGTTACACTGTGGTTTACAACGGGTTGTCCTTTTGCTGTGCTTTGCACAGGTCCCCTGCTTGCCCAGCACACATGGGTGGTCGTGTGCCTCTTTATCTGGAACGCAGCTAGGCTTCCTCCCAAACTCTTTCAGAAATATACTTTCTTAAATTAGCAGCCCTAAATTTTAAGTGCAAAGTTCAGGCATAATTCAGATGGAGCTTCATATATGCAACTTGGCTAACTTCACCCCCACTGGTCCGTATTCTGCTAAACTATAAACTCTTATGATCTGGATCCTTCTGACATGCCCACTACTTGTTACTCCTTACAAAGATGTGGGAAACAGCACTCAAGGAGCCATCTCTGGAAATATTTATGTATGTGTGCTCAGGCCCACAGGTAGAAAGAAGAGACAAGTTAATAAAACAACACTAAGTTGAGCTAAGGTTCATTCATTCTGGATGAAGGTGTTGCAAAACCTACTTTAAATAATCTGCCCCCTGTTAGAAGTCTCTTTTCTTTCATAAACATGGTCCTAATTCTTCAGCAAAGCCATTTTAAAATTCAACCTAAGTTTACTCTCTCCCTCTACTTTGCTTTTTTCATTTCTCTGTGGGGGCTGCTTTTTTTGAAGAGGTATACATGGGAATCCCAGGTGGCTTTGCTACTCCCCTTGTGTAAAGTATATTCTGGGCTCTCAGAGTGCACAGATCAGCAGGAAAGCACTGTGGGGGCTATTTCTTCTTCTTCAATCCCCATGAGTCTCCTACCTCCAGTTTTGCTCAGAGATTCATAGCTGAACAACCTTAGAAACAAATTCAGCTGAAACTATTTCAACTGAAGCCTCCTTTGGGTTTGTACCTGAACCAGGAAGAGGTGGTGTAGGGACCAAGGGGAAGATTGTCCAAGATTTATTCATTAAGTTAACCATTTGCCATTTACTTGAGATTATGCTTCCAGTCCCTCAGAAGGTTTGCATGGTCTATTTTCACAAGCTCCACAAGGTAAACACTAGGTGGGCTCTGCAAAGAGTTCAAAGGGTTTTTTAGAAGAGCTTGGCACAGCAGTTTTCATTCCTTTCCCCTCCATGTTTTCCAGTTCAGCCCATGCAAAATTTCCAGTGGCCTCCTCAGTTTATGAATCCATGCCTCACTGAGACTTCTCTGCCACCACCCCCCACTCACACAGTGACTCAGACTTATTAAGAGAACTTCTCTTTTTCTAGTTCCTCACCTCCAACACACTCAATGCATTAAGGCACATACTCCTGCACATATTTGAAATCCTCACCCAACCACCCTCTCTCATCCAACTTTCCTCCTACAGTTCTTGCACTCCCCCATTCTGGGATGACAGACACAGTCAAAACCCACCCAAATTAGTTAGTTCAACTTTTACTTGCACTTCTGGCTTCTCTCAAGATTATTTTGAGCTGGTACTTGAAGACACCAGGACAAGAAGGTCTAAGGTAACTCTCCTCTCCCACCAGCACAGCCTTTGGCAAAGGTGAGGTTTGTCATGCAGAGAAAATCATTCATGACCAGACTTTTACTTACACTTCTGGCTTCTCTCAAGATTATTTTGAGCTCCCAGGTGGGGAGAGGCCTCAGTGCAGCTGCACAGGGGTCTGGCTCTGACCCACATGCTGTGTGCAGACCACAGCCATGGACTGGCTTAAGAACCTACTGGTTCCTCTGAATAGTGACATTCTGTCCCATGGAAGAAGAGGGATTTGTATATCACTGTTTACCCCTGCTATAAGATGTTTAGGGCAACAAAATCTTCTCATCATGTTTTAGGACCAGCAGGTACCCTAATGTCCCAGGCTATGGATGCTCTGTAGGCAGTGGTGCTTGGTTGGTCACTGGGCATGAAGCAGGAGGTTGAGACAAGACACAAAAAAAACCCTTCCAGCCCCTGGCTCAACACAGGAAGGACCACAAGCTGCAAAGCAATGCTGGCACTGCAGGGGAAAGAAGGCTTTTGCTAAAGCTGGGGATTTGCTCAGATTGACACCTCTGCTGCTGTACAGAGCTCTGCACATTCGCTCGTGCTCGCTTTTGTTCCTTTTCCATAACCAGCAACAGGTGGGGAGGAGTGGGCTGTACATGCAGAAGGAGGATGCAGTGGGAGCAGAGAACGTGTTCCTGACATTCAGGGATATATGTAGGGAAAGCTGTCTGCCTGGAGCAGAGAGGGGCTGGGAAAGGCAAGGGGCTGCTGAGCTGTGGGTCGCTTTGGTAGGGACAGAGTTCTAATTCTGGCAGCATCAGGTGGGAGTGGGGAAAGTGGCTGAGGAGAAGGCTGAAGCAGAAGGAGTGCACAGATCAGACTAAATGAGGGATTCTGCATCCTTTGTACCAAATGTAGATGCTCTTAAAATAGTCTTCTGTCACACTTGTGTACTGATTAAGAAACAGTGTCCATTTCTGAAGCATAATTCTGTGTGTCTTCATTCCATACCCACTGGCAAAATGCTGGAAGCACCTGGAGCTAGGCAAATGGCTTTGCTTTCTGTGCAACAGTATTTTGCTTTTCCCTGATCCAGGCAACTGTAGTTCATGTGCATCACTTCTACACCAACATTAGAATCTTACCTGACCAAAGACTTCCAAGTCTAACCCATTGGGGATGTGCATAACCAAGTGACCCTGCTGGAGACCTACAAGGAAAATTAAACTGTGGCTCATCTCAGCTAAAAGATTCTTCTCTATTTCAGTGCAACCCTCCCAGACACCTTCTCCCACAGAACAGGTTTCTGATTTGCCCTGCACTGCTTTGCTTTCTGGATAACAGGAATTGGATTAATTTTATTCCTCACTCAGAGGCCAGGCATACAGCATTTATCATCTCAGCGTCCAAATTTGCAGCATAAGCCTCACACATGAAACACCAAAGGGAAACAGAGCTAAGGAGAAGAGACATAAGAGAAAGGTTGCCCTCTTCATTTTTCCAGGATTTTTATTGGGTTGAATTTTAAACACTCTGAAAAGTTGCTATACTACTTTACCCAAAAAGATGTCCAATCATTCTAATTCTGTGTCTGGATAAGTGGACAAAAGAACCACACATTTGCTGTTCTGAGAATAACTGAGACATCAGTAACAGAGAGGCAAGCATAAACCAAGACACCTCATCTTTGAGCATGAAGATATCGCTCCTGTGAAAAAGGAGATTATCTGGACACACACTAACCTAGGCCTCTGTGATGAGCTGCCAATAAATGCTTCAGCTCCTGTTAATTATGGTGGTTTTTCTACAATGATGAGATGACTTCTCTGTGGAGAAGAGCTCTCATCAGGAAATTGGTTCTATTGCAATTAACATCTTTGAATATCCAAATTTAACATCCTCCTTGAGCCTTCTCCCTTATTTCAGGAAGTTTGTGATCAATCAAGTCCTGAAATAGAGATGGAGATCTGGGATTCAGGGAAGGGGGAGGAGTTCTGTGTTTGGGGGCAGGAGGGTTAAGTACACCACAGTTTCAAAATCAGCTGGTTGATGTCTCCAGCAGCATTTCCACCTCTCATCCCCATATACATAATTTCCAAGAAAGCTGTTATCACCATCACCACTATTTAGAATCAGAATAGGTGACACATCCATTTCCCTGCCTCAGCTCTGCCTTCAGGGTCAGCTGTAGAGCAGAGTCTGAGACACAGCAAGCCTAAAGACACAAACATCCTCTCCTGAAACAATTAATACAGGGTGCCACAGAACACACCTTTCCTCTTCCCCTCCTTCCAAACAGAAACCATCAGTTTTCCCTCCCTGGGGCTCTGTCATTCCATCAGTCCCCAGCTACTGCAGCTCCTCAGAGAGCTGGGGTAACGTGAATGGATGCCAAAGGAGAAAACAAAACAAAACCTCCTCAGATCTTGCTCTGGCCCACACTGCATCTGAACCACCCAGAACTTCCAGCAGCAGCCCTGCCACAACCCAGCTCACAGGGAGAGGGCAAACTAACATTTATGATGTACAGCCTTGCAGGGGTGAAGGAAAACAGACTTTTTATTCCCAGCTCACTTTAAGAAAAGCATTTAGACCTAGCCACCAAAATTTTCCTCATCTTGTACTACAACAAGTAATCTGAAAAGTAGATGCACTCACTTTATGGCACTGTAAGCAACTGGGGAAAAGAAGCCATAAACAGGAGGGATTTACTAAAAATTTCACTGTTAGCTAGCTATTAAATTTTAAAAATATATTCAATTCACAGCCAATACCATCAGAAGGCTAAAGTTTAGGGCTCAAAATTCATAACCATGAAATAAGATTTTGTTGTTAATATAAAAAAACCCAAATTGTTGTCATCTTATTGCAAAAGTTCCATACCTTCTTGGTGATTTCTCACGGCCATCTCCTCACAGCACTGACTCCTCCCTCTTCTTCACAGCACAGCAAACAAACCCCAGCTTTCTTCTTAATCAGCTAACCCACTCTTTTATAGCACTCATCCTCATTGGACACAGCTGCAGCCTGTTAAGGGCAGCCCTGTTCCTAATCTTTGGTAATTAGTACAGCTGCAACTCCTCAGGGGTGAGATTGCCTTCTGCACGATCTTTATTTTCTTGCATTCTATCCCCCCACACCAAATTACTTTTGCTGTACTATATTCAGCTATATAAAATCTGATTTCCTGCTAGATAGCATTAGACCCTCCCCAGCTTGCAAAATATAAACACTGAGTGCTTACATACTTATCTGGGCAAATGACTGACTAAGAAAATTGTATTACATTCAACTAAATTGAAACAAAATGTAGCAACACTTTATGTTCCACAATGCCATTTCTTGTCAAAAATTACAAAAAAGACCAAAAAAAAAAATCAATAAAACTTGAGAAATAAATACAATACACACAAAATTAAGGTGCAGGGTCCTGGACCACAGCTACAGCAGCTCACAGAGTCATCTACACCTGTTCAATAATCAATAAAATATGCCTCAAAATCACATTTGGACAGTGGAGCCCAGGGTAGTCAGAGGAAATCACAGGGAGTCACTCTGTCTGTTCCAACAGATACCAAATTATACATGAGATGAGCAGAAAACTGAACAAATCAATCCTACAGCCTTTCATACTGAGTCCATCTTTGTTTTCAATGATGGATGCTGTTGAGACAGAGACAGGAAAATACTTGGATAAAGGCCTGTAAATGAAGTCTAAGATTTAGAATAAGAGGAGTAGAAACTAGAGAGCTGATGGGTTAGAAAACATCTGCACAGCATGAGGGCTCAACAGCTGAGAAACCAGTGCAGAGGGGTTTGCAATGTTCAGTGATTTCTGCAGGGCTGCCTCTTTCTAAGGAGCAAGTGAAGTTATAAACCAAGTAAGATTTATGAAGATCTACACACAACATTATGATTCATTAGGGAAAGCTAGGAACTAATAATTGGGGTTCCCTTGTCCCAAATTATTCAGTATTTAATCCAGTCTGTACAGAGGCTGTTGCAAACATATCATCCTGTCTTCCAAATCACTGTGATTTGTGTGCATTCACACCAAGAAACACCTCGACCATGAAGAGTTACAAATACAATTGAGAGGTTCTGAAACCACTAATTTTACAGCTCTCAAAGCCAGGGTAATTTCAACAAAAGGAGGAGGAGAACAAGAAAGCCAGCTCTTGGGGATCCCATCAGAATTCCACTCACTGGAAGGGGGATAACCAGCAGGGATGGGTGCTCAGTCTATCCACTCAGGGAAGCAAAGGGCAGGCACTGAGGAAAGGTCTCCTGAGTGGCCTGGCATCCTGAAGGTGGCCCAGCTTTCTGTGCCTGCTGCAGCAGAGCCAACATCATCCAGAACATCACACCCCAGCTGCAGGAAGAATAAGCACTGCACAGATCAGGAGCACCAAGCTAACTTTGTTCTGAGGGCAGGTCAAATCTCAGTCCTCTTACCCTTCACATAAACCCCTCTAAAATTCTCGCACTTCAAGGCATGAATTCACAAGAAGTTATTAAAAGCACAACATCATTTAAAGTCTGAAAAGTCCTCTGTCACACCCCACTACTTCAAGTGTTCCACACCACACATTTAAAGCCACTTGGTGACATTTAAGGAGAAAATTCCTCTTTAGCTCTCCACTCCAATTGCCATGACAGAAACCAACAGGGTGAGCCCTTTAAAGAGTCCCTTTGCTCCTTTACTACATGAGCTCACTATTGTACACAAACATGCTGACACACACTCTGCAGCTAATGTGGATCACACAGGTGGCCCACAGAGATATAAATACACACATGACAACCTGGAGCACGCAGATAAATGTGCACCAGCACACATGGAATCTTCCAACCTTCGTGTGTTCCAAGGGTGCTTGTCTTTCCACCGATCCCACATTCCTGAGAAGTTCTGCTGGCTCCTGCCCCCAGCACCCAGTGTTTGACTTTCTTGTCAGCTTCAGGAGGTGTCCAGCATGAAGACAAGAAACCAGTACATCCAGGGAGGCTTGAGGAGTACCCTGTGACTGCCCCAGAGTAGCCAAGTGAAAAAAAGATGAGGGGGAGACAGAGGGAAGAGGTGGTTCCTGAGAGGTCACTGGAACAACTGTCATATGAGTAGGTTTCAGTTCCCTTCCCATTTTTTATATTTAGGTGAAAACTTGAGTATCTACTTATAAAACTGGTGGGGGGAAGCCCCACCTCTTTGGCTTATTTTTCCATGGAGGACCTGACAATGTTTGAACATCAGGACAGCAAGTAAAAGCAGAGTAAGCAAAACCCCTGCCATTCCCAGTTCCTGCTGAAATTTTACTTCAAACCCAAGGATGAGCACTGAGAGCTAGAGCAGTAAATAAAAAATCCCTTGCTTTTGCTTCAAGCAGATAACCACTGTGGCTTTCTAAAAGCTCTGAGTGCTGTAGCCTTTTACAACAAGTAAAGCCAGGCAGAGCACATAATAACCCTTACCCTGTGATGAAGTATAATAATAATGCATTTCCACCGTTTGCTGGTTCATCTTTATCCATGAGTAAGAAGAAGCTACTGTGTTCTTCAAATAAACATTTTGTCTGGCTACAAGCAAAGCTCTTAAAGGCAGAGTGGATTCAGGAATAAATTTACTTCATTTACAGTGCACAGCAATAGTCCATTCCATGCTAATGGCAACTCTTTGCTTTTTCTCAAAATGTTCTTTTTACAGGGAATTTGGATAGCTTTTTAGCTGGTTCATTTGCTATTTTGTGCCACACATCACCTGCTCTTCTCTGCTGGTGTTTTCCAGCTTTACAGACGAAGATTATCCCTTTGGGCTGATCATCCTTTTTTCAAAAAGGTAATGCTGTGAAATACAGGAAGCAGGTATAACAAATCCAGAGAGGAAAAACCTTCCATAGATTTCTGCCAGCTCCTCAGTCTTTCCATTCTCTAAATGCTCCCTTCCCCTTCACACCTGCTACCCTCTTACCGAGGTGGCTGAACTTCAGTGCACGCACAAAGTCTCCTCCCCAAAAAGTGGTCACAGCACCCCTGGCTCACCAGCCAAGGGCAGGAGCAGCCTCCAGTGCCTCAGCCCAGCTCCAAAGGCCTCCAAGGCAGCTCAGGCAGAGCAGTTCAGTCTCTCCTTCCCTGGAGTCCCAGCACCCACATGTTCCTGGCACCCGTGCCTGGTAAACCAAGGGACTAACTGCCCTGGCCTTGCACCCTGATATTCCCTTTCAATAACACTTCCTCTGCCATAAATGGGGACACTGGGCATGATCCTCCCAAAGAAGACCCTTCAATTTCTATGAGCTCATCACTTGTACTACTTTTAACACTTTGTGATCATTTCTGCACGGAGATAAGTAAATCTCCCATCTTCTCACTCAGGGACACAGAGACTCTTCTGAAATATTTCCATTCAGCATTTTTTGCAATCATCTTTTAAATGTTTTTCTTAAAACCAAAGCTGACTCACACGCTAAAACAAGATAGTCTGACTCATATTTAACACTTTTGTCTCCATGGCTCATTTTGGTCACCAACTTGCTTAGACTTTTCTTTTTTACTTCATGTAAGGGGAAAGAATAGAGAAAAATGTACTTTAAACATCCATTCAGTTCCAAACTGTTGACAAAGGCTCAGGATAAATCTGCAGAGAAAGGAAATTGTTGCAGCACCTAGAGACCTATTACAAATTAGAACAGAAATGAAATTTTCCAGCAAGAGACAGATTTGTACTTTCATGTTCCCAGATTCAGATGAAAAGGGGGTTCTGTTCAAGAGATATTTGGCTGGAGGGTTTTCTTTTCTTCATTTACCATCATCAAAACCCTCATAAGACTGAACAGCTCTTCAGAAAAGAAATACTAAGCCAGAAATAATTTCCCATTTGCACATATCTTGCAGTGAAATTTATTACTTAATATTTCTAAAATATCTAAAAAGGGGAGCCCTAAAGAGTGAGGCCCAGATTTAGGTGAGATATAAACTGTTACCGCTTCACCCATGGGAAGTCCCCATTTCAAACAAGGACAGCATCAACATCCTCTCTAGAGCCACCAAACCCTGATCCACAGAAGGCTCCTCTGAGGTGGATCCACTTGCAGCAATTTTCCAGAGGAATCATAGAAGCTGGAGAGCAGATCTGATGGAAATTAATGGGATTGGGATCTGGGGTGTTGGTTGCCTCTAGCTTTCTTTCAAAGACCTCCAGGTTAGCCTCAGAGCCTGGTCTTCTCTCTGATATGGAGATCACTAATAAAACCAGAACAGTGTCTTCACCCATGTGTGAGCAAACCAATATCAAAGGCTTTTCAGTAACTTACAAGAGGTAGAGGACTTCAGTCCCAGCTAAAGTGAAATAAACTCAGTCTAGAATTTAAGAAGTTGTTCACGAGGTTTGGGTAAGGACTTTTAATAATCTTCTGATTAATTAGGACAAAGATAAAATACTGGGGGAGGGGAGGGATTTTGATGTAGCAAATGGAAACAGGTTTCAAATGTCACAAGGTGAAACAGGCTTAGCTTATGGCTGTGTTTTGGAAAGCAGCAGGGAGCTCAAGGCATCTATATAAACACATTATTGACGCATTCTGGCTCACAATTCTTGCCTAGGGTTCAACAAGACAGAGAAATTCCCCTTGCTTCACGTACTTCCTCTGTGCTCTGGCAGATGTTAACATCCAGACCCACTGCTCCCACTTGCTTTTCAGTTTAACCTGTATTTAATGCCTCCTGAGACCACAAGGACTGCACTTCCAGGGAACACTTCTGCAGCCCAGGCAGGCAGGACCAGTCCCTGAAACCCTCAGCCTGGGGCAGAAAGTGCTGCTGGTGTCCATCTGAACTCTGCAAGGGCAAGGTGACTCTGAGAACAGCTGTGCTAGCCTAGAGATGTACTCACACCCTGTTTGAAAGGAGGGACAGCCCTGTCCTGTTCCTCACCCACAGAGAGGCAGATCATGAGCTCTGCTGTCACAAGGGGCACCTCCACCACCAGCCCCAGCAGCACAGCAGGCACTCAGGGCACAGCCAGGCTGTTTGTGCTGCACTGTGGGGTACCACTGGTCCAATTCCACATTTGTCAGCTGCATGTGACCACTCATGAATAATGTTCTCCTGCCCAGCTCAGAGGCACACAGTTGTGCCCTCTCACTGAGCACGTGCCATACACAGACAGTCTAAGACACAGCTGAGATAAGCTTATCTCAGTGCCTGAGAGCACAGGAGTTAGAACAGAACACTTCTTCCAGCTCTACACCTTGCCTTTGCTGTAAGCAAGGAGGAAGGAATCTGGTGCAGCCTGTTGTAAACAAACAGGATGCCTCTGATTTTACAAAGGAAAACTTGGGATTTAAGGGAGGGACCACATCTGAGAGCGAGCCAGGGCAGTGCTTTCTCCCAGATTCACCCCTCTGATGTACCAGCAGGTCCCCATCACTATACTGGTGGCACCAGGTCCCTGGACAAACCCTGAGGAAGGTGGCACTGAGCTGAGGTGTGCCCAGGGCAGCCAGAGCCCCACATCTCTGGGTGGGAAGGGAGGAGCTTGCAGACTGCTGGAGAAGCTCAGATGGAAAAAATAACCAAGTAGTTCCTTGGGTATTGCATTGTCAAATTGCCTGAATCTCCACACCTGGTGGTGGGCAAACCTTCTCAGTCTGGAGGAGATGATAAAATTGTTTGTGCCCTCTTAGCTATTCCTCAAGGAATTACTGCTGTGATCTAGAAAGAGACTCAACTAGATAATCTATTTCAGAAGAGAACCACCAAGGTCCACACAGCAGAGGGGTTTAGCTCCCCCTGAAAGCACAGATTATAGGGGTCTGTGTTGGCACAAGCCATTGCCCTGCTCTGGGCTCATCAAGCCACTCTGTCCTGCACTTGCTGCTCCAGGACATGGGAGCACAGAACTCCCCATCCTGCACAAAGCTCAGAGCAGCCACCCTCCTACTCTGTAATATTCCTACTGACAACACAGAGAACAACAATTACCAGTTGCCTTGAAGATGCAAAATAGACCTTAAAGACTAACTAGCAAATTAGATAAAAGAAGGTAAAAGTGGGCACACAGGATGAAAAACATAGCTAGGACCAGTGGATAAACAGGTAATGGGGAACATAGGGGCTTCTGTGGCAAAGTTACGCAACAAGAAATAACAGCACATGCCCTAAGAGAAGTTCAAGGCAAAGTCATCACAATACTAGGGGCTCTCGGTGAATATGACCACCAGAAACACCTTAAGATGACCCTTCAGAACCATAAGAAGACTTCCAGTAAGAGGCAGAGGCCTCTAAATTAATTCTAGGAAAAGTGATGTTCATGCATTAGCTAGGAAATATGCTATAATGAATATGATCAATCATGGTGGAATAAACACCCTGTTGTGAAATTTCACAACACACATCCAGTTAGGGGAAAAGTCCCCCAGATGTGTCCAGCACTGTAATAAAAATGCTTGCTTTCTAATACTTCCAATTTTGTTAAAATTTTTGTTCCCAAGCTGATTTCAGTATCTTGGAGGGCAGGACTAGCCAGAGTACAGCTCATGGCAGTTATAAACTGCTCTTCCCAAAGCATTGCAAAACAGCAGGGTTGGATCCTTGGCCAGCAAATCCTTTGCCTGGGGGCAGATGGAGGTGAAATGCTGTACACTGGGCTGCTGCATTCATCCAGGAGGAATGAAGGTCAAAGACTTTGGGAGAGAAGAGATAAATGAAAGGAGAAGGCAGCAGTCAGAGCATCCAAACCTACTGGCACTATACCCACAGAAATCCCCTATAATTGTGGTGAAACCTTCAGCCTGGCTAAAAATCAGAGAAAGCCTCTTGGGTGCCCCAAGCTCATGTGGCCCTGAGCAGGTACTCTGAAAGGACCTCTACTAACACCTGAAAAATTCACTGCTTAACCTTTTCTCTTGAATTTCTTCTCCTGTGGTAAGAGAACAGCCTGTCCTCTGCCACCCCAGTGATGTTGCAGAGATTAATGTACACCTGTACAGGATTTTGAAGACCCAAGAGTTTGTCATTATTCCCCAAAAACGCTTCAGAGAGAGGCTTGTGCTCAGCATGCAGCAGCCAAGAGCAGGGCCAGGGCCAAGGACACCCAACCTCCTCTGCCAGCAGCACCCAAGGCAGGAGGCAATGCCAGCAGGAATTCCAGGAACACCTGCCATGCAAATCCATGCAATCCCAGCAGGAATGCCAGGAGCACCTGGTATACAAATCCATGCAATCCCAGCAGAAATGCCAGGAGATCTGGCATACAAGCCCCTGTCTGCAAGCCTGTGCACTCTGGTAAGGATTGCCGTGCACTTCAATAATGGATGCAAGAGCAGCTCTGCTCCAGGGCTCAGCAACCACAACCAAAGAGTTGGTGCTGTTCTTACTCCACTCCAAAAGTCCCAACAAAGACCAACATCATGGCAATAAGCAAGAGAGCTGGGTGCCCAGAAAAGCTCAGGAGCCCTGTGTTTCCCCTCCCAGAAACAGTCCTTCCTCTCCAGCTCGTAACAGAGGCACCAAGAAGAGCCGGGAGGAGAGAGACAGAAAGAGTTAAGCAAAGGTAACAAGAGCAAGAGAGACAACAAAGCACTGACACCCACACACAGGCCCTCAGGTAGTTTCTTGCCACTGAGTCCATCCCAAGAGCCATTCACAGGACTTTTCCATCCCCTGTCACGTGTTAATAATTGCTGTCCATGGCCCTTCTGCCAATACCTGACTGCAGAGGGGTCAGGGCAGCAAGAGCCACACGGAGCCTGCCCAGCTCTGAGGGAACCTGCAGGACAAAGCAGCCAGCACAGACACTCCTGCTGCAGAAACTATTCAGCTCTTTTCAAAACTTTGCTTTTCAAATCAGCAATAGAGATTTGCTTTCAAAGCTTTGATTTACAAATCACATACAATCAGGAGCATGGACAACATGTGTGAACTGACCATTTAATGCAGCAGTTCAGATCCTGTCAGCTTGGGCACAAGGATCCTGGCTGCTTGATTTGCTCTCTGTTGAGCAGCCCTCCCAGCTTTATAGCACAGGCAAAAGCTAAGATCATCTATCCTGAAATATGCTAGCTCAAGGAATCCTGATTTTCTTGACAAAACCTATTCCAAACAGACAAGCCACTAAAATTTGAAGCACCCTCACAAGTGAATATATTAAGTTGCATCAATATTCATTTATCTTCTACATATCACTTCCCTCATACTTATTTTCTAAACTAAGTACAGTGGAACATTCACCCCAAGTATGCATACTTTTTCATCTTTAAATACACAAAAGAAAGATGCACAGAAATAAACTGTGGAGCTTCACACCTGGAAAAAAACACAGGAGATCTGTTGCTCATTCCAGCATTTCTCTACATGGATGAAATTTCCTTTACAGTGCAGCATCCTGATAGACCTCAGAAACTTAGAGCAATATCCTTTTGCATGCATAATAGTTCCTTCAGTGCATATTCACTTTGATGCAGCCCATCATTCTTTATTTGGAGCTATATTTTTATGCACAAAACAGTAGCTTTCAGAGGAGGCAGGAGTTATTAAAAAGTTCATCTGTTCCAGCTGCTTAATCCTCACTTAAACTCATCATTAATCCTTTTTTTATGACACCATAATTGTCCCTATGGCAACCAATTATGATGTCACAAACAAGATTAGAATTTTAGATAGGGGAACAGAATTAGCTTCTCTGCTATTTGTTTAGGTTCTTAGTGGCTGTCATGCCTGATCAAATCACTGCCCAATGAGTTCAAAACTCTGCTCAATGTCCCACCAACTCAGGGCAAGGCAGACAGAAGCACAGGCATGTGCCCAGTGAAGGATGGAGAGGTGCAGTGCACAGACACTCCCTTCCAGCCCCTCCAGATCACATTCTCAGCTCCTGAAGCAAGAAATCATTGGCAGCTCCAGTGACATTGTCAGTACTCAGCAGTCAGGCTTGTTACAAATGCAATTCATTTTCCTATTAAAGCCTAATCCTTCTTTGGATTCCACTGAATATTCCCCTTCAATGATTTGCTGCAGCAGTGAAGTCCCTGTTAAATACACACAAAACAATCATGTATGGCAAGCAAAGAAAAAGCCCCTGAGCTCACTTATTCCATCATATTTTCTTCTACTTATAAACCAAATAACCACAGCCTGTCATCTTTCTTCCTGCAGAATAATCACAAACACGCTTGAATGCCTGAAGTGATTTACCCTTCTTTAGTCCTTTTTCATTTCATCTATAGCTTTTCAGGCTCCCAACAAATCAAAGGAAGAAAAGAGTAAAACTAATAAAGAGGTCAGATGCCAGCCACCCAGGTGCCATTCAGCACACCATCAACAGCTGGAGGTGTCACATATTCACAATAAAGATGATTTGTCCCCATTCCTTCCCCCCTGCAGGTTTTGTTTGTGCCATTCTGGCGAGGTAAATGAATTAGAGCAACAGCAAATGTTAAGCTAAGAGCAAAGCTCACCAAAAAAGGGACTGTCCCAGGGAATAACATCAGGACCTGCACAGAGGCACCCTCCTCTAACACATGCTCCTTTCAGCAGCCAGGGCTGGCTTTGAACCATTCGAGAGCAATCCTGAGACCAGCAGTCATGGGCAATCCGCGCATTTCACTTCTCTGACAATCTATTGTAGCTCATGGAAAACATGACAAACGTGCCCCCCTAGATGTGCAATGTGCACACCCTAGAGAGGCAAGAGATGTGCTCTCATGTCCTGCACCAGGGCAGAGTCACAGAACAAGGGGCTCCCAGCTGCCCCTGCAGCTGGCAAAGCTGTTCATTTTCGAGATGCAGCTCACAGCAGGCAAAATGGCAACATCTCTATTTGGCTGGAGAGATATTGCAGCACTTTATAAAACTGACACACTTGCCAGCATCCACTAAAAGAAGCCACCACTTCCACTTCAAAGCAGATTTATATCTTGCCAAAAAAAAACCACCCCAAACAGCAACAACAAAACTAAAAAAAAAAAAAAAAATAACACCAAGCAACCAAAAAAATCCCAAGAAACAAAAAGAAAACCCACCAAATTTTTGCAAGAAAAACTCTGTTTTGCCTTTTTTCAATTTGGAAGCATTTGTCAAACACTAAGAAGAATATACATATATTCACCCTGTTTGTAGGAAGGGTCCACATAAAAACTAATATTAAGACAGCTTTCCATGGACTGCCTGCAGTCAGTAGAGATGGACTCTTCCAGAGAACAGTTTGGAGGCAGAATTATGTTGGCAAAATGGTCCTCTGGAGAAGACTCCCTCACATGCTAACAACCATTGAGTAGGGGTAGTGTCCCCAGCCTGAAATTATCCTGCAGAAATAATTCCTCCTCTCCTCATACTGACTTTTTCACACATACCAGCACTCACAATTTTTCCAGAGCCAGCAGGGCGTGACACCAACCATTAAGATGTGCATGTGGGGACTGATTCATCACAGCAGAGCCATTAGAAGGAAATGCATTAGCCTTAATGGCAAGAACTGCACATTCACATGGTCTCTTCCCAAGAAAGTTCTTAAATCCTGTGGGAGGCATATGTCTGGAACAGCAAAACCAGTACAAGCAGACACTGTTCTGTGACTGACAATTCAGCAATCCCTTGTCCAGACACAATTTACTATAACACTGCCTTGCTATTTCACCTCTCTCTTACATTTGTTTCCAGGCTGCAGTTTCCAATACCCTTCAGCCTTACCCTCCTTCCTTTTCTGCCACCCAGACCAGCTGGATGGGAGCTGCTCAGGCCAGAGAGCCAAATCTCACAGAAATTTGACTAGTACAAAATTCTGTTGAGCCCAGCACACCGTGGTGCTCAGCAAGCAGAGCATGGTGGGAGAGAGAGATCCCCATCCTGCCAAGATCCTGATCCAGCTGCTCCATGCTGAGAAAGGAGCAGCAGAAATGCCTGAAGACCTCTCCAGGGCAGGAGCCTTTCCAGCTCTAACACCAGACATCACTTTCTTACTCTCTGTAGGACAAGAGTTGCTGCCAGTAAGTGACTGCTCAGCTTTCTACCGACCAGTTACTTCCACCAGTAGCTGCAGAGGAAGACTCCCAGATTCAGAACATTCTCAGAAAGAAAAGGAAAAAACCAACCATTAACCATACACCTGATGTACATTCAGCTTTCAGACATCCCTGGAGAATGACCTCGCTCTTTAGCTGGAAAAATTTGGATGGCCACCCAATATTACTCTGATGACATATTTTAATCATGACATCAAGAAGTTCCTGCTAGCAGTCAGAGGACAATTTATCTTCCATGTTCCTTCAGTCTCTGGTAGCTCAAAAGAGGCTGAGTGCCATAGGGCTGACCAGCTCTAGATGTGGTCATTACAACACATTCCTATCATAAAAAATGAATCATGGCCAAGATAGTTTCACAAATGCTACCAAATAACTTTGGCCTGCAATCCCATTCATTGGAAAATTCTCATATTTCAGATCAAAACAAAATCACTTTTCTCTTTTGAATCAGAGTGAAAAGAAGAACTCAGGATTATATATATTTTATATATATATAATATAAAATATATTATACATATAATGCAATATATATTATATATGTTATATATAAATATACATTATATATTTATATATAATATATATTTATACATTATATATTATATTATATATGTTATATATATATATATATATATATAAAATATGAATTATAATTTCAACCATTCTATATTTTACTTACAAGATTAATAGATAAATACATTGGTCATATTGTGAGTTTGTTTTTTTTTTTTTTTAAAAACAGCATCTTTCCCAGAATAATTTAGTTGGAAAAAATATTTTTACAACGAGAATGTTCCCCTGGGAACTTTTAAGCTACCCTTCTCCACCACAGCAGACTGGAACTACAAGAAAATGCATATATTGTGGTACCTTCACAAGTATTACCTGATGCCAAACTTCCTTAGAATGAGCAAAAGGTCATCATATAAAAAAAAAAAAAAAAGGTTTTTTCCTACTCTGTTTGAGCAGACTCTTCACAGAATGGCTTTGAAACCTTTCCTGGGTTTCAGCACACACCCCCAGCTCAGGCACATCAGGCAGGAGCCCTGCAGGCTCACCTGGCTGTCCCCAGCACCTCCCTCACTCACTCACTCAGCCACTGACACACACTGTTGTGCCTGCAGCCACCCATCATGAAGATATTTTCACTGGTTCCCATTTATCCTCCTATTATTTGTGGTTGCACACATAATAGGAGCTGCTTTGTCTGCCTGTGTAGTAAATTTGTCTCATTGTCTCACAACCTCGCTGTGAGAAGCTGTTAGGATTGATTCACAATAGGGCCAACATTTCCATCAAGCAAATATCATGCTCAGCACCTGACAAATTGTGACACTGTTTGCAAAGTGACTGAATCAGGAACAAAAAGCTCCCACGGTGTGTTTGGGTAGGGGTGGCTGGGAATGGGGCTGGGAAAGGGGATCCCATGCAGGAAACAGGGGCTGCTGTCCAGGCACAGCTGGGACACAGCAGAACCCAGGAGACCCCTGTGATTTCTGGGCATGATGCAGGCAGGAGTGGGCAGGAGAGCTGACCTGCCAGGGAGCTGACTCCTGAGACAGCAAGCTGCGTCTCCTGCAGGAGAGGAATCCACATCTTTCTCTTTTTCACCCATCAGATCAAAGTGGGTGGAGTTGATTTTGGTACCCCAGCTTATTTCTTCCCTCTTTTCTTTCTCTCTGTATTTCACATCCTTATTGGCTTCTTTCAAGCTTGGAAAAATTTGTTATAAAGTATTACTCTAAGCACAACTTCCCACCCTTCCTTCCCCTCCGTCTCTCATTTTATAATTGCTGGTGACCCACTGAAAAGCCTATCTTTGGTCATATGGAGGATCCAAAACTCTGAGTGGGTTGAAATAATCAAATCGTTTTTTTATCACCTGCAGCTCCCAGCACAAACAGATGGGAGAAGCAGACACATGGAGCAGGCCCACATCCATATCCTTCAGCAGGCAGTCAGGCTCAGCTTTATGACTGATAAGATGCACAGCCACAGAGGATAGCAAAATAACATCACTGGTGGCAGAAAGGAAAGGCCATTTGGTATCTTGGCACTTCATGTGTAAAATGGGATGATCTCCAATTTTCATGAAGCAAAAGACTTGAGTAATCTTAGGACAAAGGCCAAAGAGCGAAAAAAAAGTGAATTACCTTCTTTTTCTGCTAGGTCAGAGGAGGGGTATAATCAGAGTGTGCTGGAAGCTCTCCCTGCCTCTGTCTCTCCCTGAGCAGAAGGCACTCCCTGCCAATTAGGAAATGAGGAGGAATGAACCCAGCACTTTCAAAGCCATAGGTCAGCTCCTTTTTTCCCTCCATCTCTCTCCCCAAATTACTCATCTGATCTCTTCCCACAGAAGAATAGCACGAGCTGTGAAAGGAGAGGAGCCCCCAGCTCAGCAGCCGTGCCTTACTGGACCAGGTACTAACACAAACACCAAACTCAAAGCCTTTCTTCAGAAAGAAGGGAAATTGGAATTGGAAGAAGCTGTTGTATGGGCAGGAAAATGACAGCTTCAACCCATCCTCTGCTGATGGCAAAATCACATTTCAGTGCTTTCCTTTCTGCACTGAGGAGGTGGGGGTAAGGGGAGGAGAGGGAACTGAGCAATCCAGGGATTAGGGAAAAAATGCCATATTGCCCATCCAAGGGATCAGATTAGGTTTTCCTTTAAAATTCCCTAGTATCTGATCTCTCACATTTTCACCAGACATGAGGTGAAAATTGGAAAGAATGTATTCCTTCCTCTTGAATAGGTGACTAGAAGATTACATATGAGAAAATAAAATTACTTGTGTGTCATATTGAACATCTCACCCAGTTGCAGTCAGAGATAGCTCAGGCTTATGTCCTTCATTTAAAAATAAAATAGGAAAAATTAGCAGAATTTACTCCACTCAGTCTCTTTTTTGTTTTTAATCACATGTGAGATTTTTCTAAACACATTCTTTAAAAGAGAAGCTCACACAACACTCTCTCTGGGTTTGCCCTGTCCCAGACAGCATTTCTTAGAGTGCTTCTGGCTTGAGACTGCCCAGAGGCTTGGATAAACACGCATAATGCTTGGCTTATGTTGTTGAAGGAGTCTGGGGTCTGGAGAGCCCAGGCTGTTCCCAGAGGGAAAGACAAGCAGGGTCTCCTCTGGAAAGCAGGAAAGGTGTGCTTCTGCCAGCCCTCCCTTTGGGGGTACCAGAGCCTGCCAGGCCAGACTGCCTGCAGCCATCCCTGCCGAAGGTTATGGGTTTTGTCCCTCTCAAATGGATTAAAGTTTGATTGCTAAGGGGATTTTTGGGGACAGAGCTGCCACTCCTATGCCACTAGACTGAAGGGGCAGCCGTTTCTAAACACCAGATGTAAAATCTGTGAGGGGGCATCTTAACTGCTTCATTGGCCTCAATCCAGCTCCTAGCTGCCCCAGCATCACAGCCAGCATTACTCATCCTTCTCTCTGCTGAAAAAGGAGGAACAAAGTGCTGCCAAGACAGAGGCCAAATAACCCAACACTCGGTAATTCTGCTGTTTGCGCTGGAGCACGGCACATTTATCAAACCGTGATATGGTCCATATCACACTCAAGGAAATGAAAAACACTGCTCTGCTGTTTGCTGTCCAGGACGAATCAAGATTCACAAAGCCAAAAGAGAGCCCAGGCAAGCATCACAGCCCTAGCCTGTACCCAACCCATTGGGAGCCTGCTCCAGCACTGTTTGTTGTGCATCACTGGGGCTTGTCAGACACCTCTCAGCATTCCTTCAGTACCTGAAAAAGCTGGGAAAAATAAAATCTGAAAAGCTGGAGGGGGATGACTAGTGCCTCTTCATTTTTGCCATAGGTTTGTGTTGCACTGACAGAAAGAAGTCAAAAACCAGCCTCTATTCCAATTACACTATAAAAAAGCATGCAACTCCTCTGCAACACAGCCTAGCACTGCAGGGCTTGGAAACTCCCCACACTGCAACTCTAATGGGGAGAAGGAGGCAGCTCATGAGAAACTTGATGGTAAAGAATCAGTGATAAAGCACTGTGCTATAGAGCTCACACTAACCTTGGAGGCAGGAAAAAACTGTTTGAGCAACCTCAATAACTTAAATCTAACCTTGTGGAATGTGAAACCCAGTGTTCGTGTAGCTCTGTGTTCTTTGTTCATTGTACCATGGGCTGCACAGCCCCAGGTATATAAATAACACAGAGCACAGGGGTCTGGGTGAAGGCAGGGCAACAAAGGGAAATTATAGAATTAAAAGGACAGAGAGCAACTAAAAAATATAGAAAGACATGAATTCTCTCATGGTAGACACTGGCCAGGGACAAAACTACCTGCTGCAAAGCCAAATGCAGTGCCCTGCAGGAGAAATGACACTTGCAGCTCTTGGCTACCTGCAGAGACAGAAATGGAGAACAAGGAATAGTTTAAGTTCTTTTCACTTAGAGAAGGCCACCCACAACCAACCATGTCAGCTGCATCAGTACTGTTGCTAACTCCTTCTTCAATGTCATTTTAAATCAAGCTAAAAGCTGGAGGTGACTACAGTGCCAGAAGCAAAGGTTCCTACAAGCACAAGCAGCTGGCAAGGCGCTGGTGGTGGATATCCCTTGAGGCAGTAGCATCAAAGGCACTTATCTGTTGTTTCCTATCTGCACCAGGGTTTTTAAAATGCGAATTCTCTCAGTGTCTCAACTTACAAGTAACCTCAAAACTCATAATGAAACTTTATTCACATCTTTGGCATTTCACTTACTTTCACGACAGAGTCCATTGCCCTCTGGGGCTCCATCTCAAACCCACAGATCAGGCTAACATCAGCAATTAGTAATGAGGGACCTGGCCTGGCATGCACCTTCCCATGGCATTTCACTGCCTTCAGAGCACCTGCAGGATGCAGTGCTCCAGGAGGAATGAACCTCGCTGTGTTTTCACCACAAAAGGATACACTCCTGGGATCACTCACTAATTGGATAAAAGCATCAGAACTACCCCATTGCCATCCCTAGAGGAAACTCATTAGCAACCTAATGAAATAAAGTGATGACAGGAAGGTATTTTCTCATCATCTTTTAATGCCAACGGGCTTTAAAGCTATTTTGCTTCCTCATCCCCTCCTATGGTGCCCAGAAACCCCATGGCACCTCTCAGAGCATCACAGGCAGTCCCCTCTCCTGCATAGTACACAACATCAGGGAGCAGTTTCAGAGCACAGAGGGATTCTAGGGTGTTCGACTCACCATCTTTGATGAATCTGTGCAATTGAAGCCTAATCCCTGCTCCACTTGGAAAATGCTCCCCAGTGGGTCAAGCTTCCTGATGAGTCATACAATTTAGAAGAAATATAACCTCACAACTGAGGACTTTCCTGTTTGGTTTTATGACAGGCAAAACTCATGAACCTTTGAAAGAAATGAGAAATATTGAAACAAATTTTACAATTTTGAAATCCTTTGAAGTTGGCGAAATTACAAATATTGAAGCAAGTTCTACATAAGCGTAGTGCTTCTAATAATTATGTCTCTATTAAACATTATAATTTTTTACTCCTTCTCTAAAAAGCATCAGCTCATACCCCCAAACACTTCTGTATCATATAGCCTTAATATGCACATATTTTAGATGTACATATTAAACACAAACTCCTTAGTAACAGCGAGGGAGGAATGGATAATTTTGAATAAATCTGAAAAGGATATTAGAAAGCAAGACAAAGTATTTGCCCACCACATTTCCACTACCCACACCTCTGACCACTAAACACCTTCCCCCAAGTCCCTGGGCATTGAAGAAGAGCCCACATCTCTCCTCCAAGAGCTCTTGCACGGAGTCAGACCACCAAAAGCACCAAAATCATTTATCTGTGCAGTGCATCTGTGGCCCAGCTGGGGTTACAGGGCTGCCAGCTGCACCACTGCCCATCAGTGACCTCCTTGCTGATGCTGCACACCTCATTGGCAGCCCAAGGGAAGGGCATCCTCATCTTCTCATCCCTCTTGTTTAGCCACAGGGGGAGAAATGAAGTGTTCAATTATACCTCAATCTTGAGTACAATTAGACACCTCCCTTCTCTCTGACTGCCTGGCCATTTGGCTACAGCAATGGAATTAGTGTCAGGTAGCCGTAGGGCTGGTGAGCTGCAAATCTTTATATGTAGACTTTAATGTTATAACTCCATTCCCCACCCCACCCAAAAAAAAAAAAAAGTCATGAAACCAAATCATGAAACAGCACTTTCCCATTAGGAACTGTAAGTTTTGAACCTATCTAAGCTTTCAAACAGCTGTTAAATGGAAAGGGATGCTGGCAGTGCCATTCAGAGCTGCGTTGGAATGGAAATCCAGAACGGAAAGGTTCAGGACCTCATTACCAAGGTTTTCCTAGCACAAGTGTTTCAAACTACCAAAGTTCCTCAAAAATGCAGTATAGATAGGTATTGGGAAATACCTATCAGGCTCAATTCCAGAGCACAGGTAAGGTCAGCCCTACACCAGCTTTCTTTGTCATGGAAACATTATTTATTGATCATTCATTCCTCAGGAACATCTAGCAAATCCTTCCCTTTCCCCTCAGCCTCTTCCCCAACTTTATGCTGAGCCATTTCACTAAATTAACTGAAGGTGTTGAGACATTCAGAAGGAGAATTAGTGCCCTGTGGCAGCCTCAGGCTACAGAAGATGTTTAAAAAGGAACCCTCCCACTCGCTCAATGAATTAAGTCAGAAGCAAAACTTCATAGAATCAAAGAATGCTTTGGTTTGAAAAGGATCTTACAAATCATCCTGATCCAACACCCCATCCATAGGCTGAGACAATTTCCACTGTCCCAGGTTGCTCAGAGCTCCTTCCAACCTGGCCTTGGGCACTTCCAGAGATGGGGCATGCACAGCTTCTCTGGGCAACCTGTGCCAGTGCCCCACCACCCTCTTGGGAAAGAGTTTCTTCCTAATATCTAATCTAAACCCATCCTTTTTCTGCTTAAAGCCATTATCCCTTGTCCTGTCACTACATGCCTTTGTAAAAAGTTCCTCTCCAGCTTTTCTGTAGGCCCCTTTTAGATATATTTGGGTATATTATACTCCAAGCAAGATCAAATTATAATATTCATGCACAGCTGTCCTCTGCCTCTCCCCCAGCCTTCAGGTTTTCTCTGTAAGTTGCAGTTTCAATCCTTTTCTCTTCCAGTCTCTTTTTGGCCGGGATGAGAGGTCTTGCTCTAAGTGCTAGGGTTGAAGATCTGTTCCCACTTTGTCCCACAGAATCCATCTGCACTCTAAAATAAGTCTCTCTGTGTTCCTTTCCCTCTGTTTCTCAAAGTGCACCTACAAAAATTCAGGCTGCCTTTGTCATTGATTGTCACAGATTACAGCCCAACAGGTGGAAAAAGCTGAGACAACATCCAATGGACAAGAATTACACTTTTAATTTGAGGTAAGGCTCTGACCAGCACACTAGATTTTTTTTGGAGTCAAAAACCAAGCAGCCTCTTCCTTGACACTACTTTGTCTCCTACTTTGTTTGTGGATCTCTTCTGCAGACTCAGATGGGGGACTGTGGTCTTTTGTAAGAGAAAAAATTCTGGTGAAATTTAAGGTAGAAAAACCTCTTTTTTTCCTAACCAGAGTCATCCCAAGCCCAGTGTTTTCCTCAGAGACCAATTCAAGCGCTGACTGGAGTAGCCTGTGCCAGTATGTGGCACACAGTAGACAAGGTGGTGCTGGTGTGAGGACTGCACACATCTTCATCTCCATGGACAAAATCCTCCCTGAATTCCTTTCTAGGCAAAACACAAAAGACAAGTTTCCAGGTAGAAAAATAAAAGCCTTTAGGAGCTGGCTGAGAGGCAATCAGCTTTCCTGCTCACAAAGTGGGCTGCATGTGCCTCAGCAAGAGCCTCACCAGGAGCTCAGCATCCCCAGAGAGAGGGTAAAGGGAGAATCCAGGGGCTGGCACAACATGGCACCAGGGAAGGAACTGCACATCCACACCAGCAGACACAGGGAAACAGAAAGGACAAGCACTGTATAGACAGAAATGAGAAGTGAAACCAGAGAGATGTGGGGCCTTTTAAAGGGAGAGAAATGAAAACCTGGGACACAGCTCTTGGCACTGCCCTTTCCATCAGACCTATGGCCTTGCCATGAGCAAGCACATTAACGTTTTGCATGCATAAACATGCATTACCTTAGAGAAAGGGACAGAAAAAGGCTGAAAACTCACACACCATACATTGGAATTAGCAACATAATGACAACATAAGGTTGTTGCTGTTATGTTGTCATTTATCCTTCATCTTTGTCCCTGGATATTTATACAGAGCATGCACCAAGGCCCACAAGCACACAGCACACTGTGGTGTGTATTTCTCAGCCCACAGAGGGCCCAGCAGGTTTTGGTGAAAGCACAGATGGTTTTCCCACATGATTGCAACTTCTAAAACACACAGCAAAATCTTTCATGTTCATGTCCTACCATAAAACCTTCTTCACCCTGAAGGGACATCACTTTAGCCACACACAGCCCCCAAATACCCAGCACTAACCCACACAGAGACCCCTGCAGTCTCCCTACACACACATGGGCTTCCCTAGAGA